>NC_080838.1:45769489-47141813 GCF_030435755.1 Ochotona princeps
CCTTTCCCCTGTCTGGCTTCATTACTGTAAATTTCCTGTAGGTGTGTGTTAAAATGTGTGCCCTACCTTTTCACTAATCTCCTGTGTTGAAGTCCTAATCCCCTATACTCAGAATGTGACTGAACTTGAAGGCATGACTTCCATGGCTAAAATCACATTAAAAGGAGATCAATAGAGGGGCCTCAAAACAGGCCAACTTGTCTTCTTCCAGAGAGTGAAAGTCTGGACAGGAACAAACATGGAGGTGAATTTAAACGGACAGAAGGAGAAGTTGGGCATGTCAAGGACAAGGAAAGATGGAACAGCCTCTTGTTTCATAGGACTCAGTGGGAACCATCTCTGATTTTGAATTGTTAGTCACTGGAAATGGGTAGCAATATATTTCTACTGTCAAACCACTAGGTCTCTGGCAGCATGTTATAGCTTGTATGCTGGTGAGTACTATAACCTGGCATAGTTTGTGCTGCTCAGTTTTGGTTCATCTGCTCATTTGCAGGGACTGCACCCCATCAGAGGAAAACACCTGCTAATAGTAGATCTTGTGCACACCGATGGATTCTTAGCCCAGCCAGACTTGACTCACCTCCTGTATTGGCAGGTTTGGCAGCCTTGCTAGTCCAGCTCACACCCTTTCTGGCTCTTATTGTTGAGAGCTACAGCCCAATCTTTCCTGGCCCACCACAACACCAACTTTCACATGATTCATTGGGTACAGAAACCTAGCCCAGCATTTCCTACACCCATGCGGGTTTTTTTGAGCATAAGTGGGTACTTGAGTCTAGCCCAGTCTGACACACCCTAGACCCAGTTCACACCAGTTCTGAGGGATACTACAACCATGACCAGCCCAGTGTGCCACCCCCACTTCAGCTGTTACACTCACTAGTGGGAGCTGCAGCCCAGCCTGGATGTCTTGTTGCTTCTCCAACCATGCTGGTTGCCAACCACACTGCTGCCAGGTGAGACCAACACAGAGATGCACTTCATGCTCCAGAGCTTCCCCACCCCCAACCGCACGGCGTCTATTGGAGGGTGGACTTCACTGGAGCCAGCAGGCTCGTTTAGTTCCTGTGAGATAGTTCCTCTTATTATCCTGCTTCCCAGGCAGCCCATCTCTAGAGAGTCTTAATACATGATGAAAATGATGAGGAAGTTTGCTTAGCAACAAGCATAAAAATGCTGAGGGAACATTATATGTGGTATTTTTCTGTCATTTTATTTGATAAAATGTTAAACTAGGTCTTTCATGTGACAAGCTAGGTAACAACAAGCTAGAAGATCTGTTTTCACAGCTTGCTTTTGCTGTGCTGTTTCCTTTTGTTTCCTATAAATATGTCTGGCCCATAGACCTCCTATTAGTTCTAAAGGGACTCAGTGCCTAAATATCTACCAGGTCACAAAAATGTGTTCCAGTACAGATAAACTTCTGTTGTTTTCTGCAGGAATGTTGTAGGGGAAGCCTTCTGAAGTACTACCCACTAAATCCACTTTCTCCTTCCAACCATGATCACACAAGGAAATAATGTGGTCTAAAATGATACCTATTGTACAAAAGATGACATTCTTTAATTAAGAATTCAAAATAATACACATTAATTGTCTTAAAACCAAAGTGTAAAGAATAAAAAATTTAAGAAGACATTTTAATGAAATACCAAGTTAAAATACAATCTTAAAATAATGCAAACTTCATATCTGTTCAGACACCAATGTGTGCATTATTCAAGTAATGATTTTTGAGCAATATAAAAATAACAACCATATATATTAAAAAATCTTGTATTATTGTAGTAACATGCCAGCATGCAGGGAAAGGTAATAAATCATGTGTTTTGCATAGGCGTTGTTCATTTGCACATACATCTCCGTCACTTATTCTGTCCCTATTGATAAGGAGCCTATGTTATCTACAAAGTAGAAAGAACGAAATAAATAAAGCTGTAAAATATTAAATAGGTTGTTCCTAAAATTCTTCATTAGGCAACTAAGTAAATATCTGAAGAAAATAAAAGAATGAATTAAACATGGTAGTTCTTGGGAAAAGAGGTTTTCAGGCAGAAGAGGCAGCAAGTATAAGCTGTTTTTGCTACATCAGAGAGTCCACTCTGAGTAGAGTATTAGGAATAGTATTATACAGGGGCAGGGAGGTTGCAGGGAAGTACATTATAGAGCAATTTATAGGCTACTGGAAGAAATGAGGCTCCTAGTCTAAGTAGAATGAAAGGGGAAAAGTCATTGGAAGGTTTTGAGAAGATGCATGGCATTAGTTTGATGATGGTTTTAAAGACTTCTCTGGTTTATGGCTCAGAGTGTACTGCCTAAGGAATGCAAAAGACTGATGGGAAGAGAATAGGTAAAAGATGGTGGCGAGAGTGGATATATTTTGTAGATCTAACAGGACTAAAACATTAAACATGGAATATGATAAACTGAGGACTCAAAGATGATTTCAAGTTTTATGGTCTAAGAAAGTGGGAGAATAAAAATACTCTTTACTGAAATGAGATAGTCTGTGGAGGGGAAAATTAGGATGATATTATGCCTTGGATGTGCTGATTTTAAGAACTCCACTAAACATACATATGGATATATCTAGTAGGCAAGTGAGTCCTATCAGGGAACCAATTGTGCATGCGTGAACACACACACACACTTCACAAAGTGATAATGAATAGATTGAGTTCAAAGGGGCTTGGACATTTGGGCTTGGAGGGTATGCGTGAACCAGCAAAAGGGATAAGTAGTACCTAGTGAAGCTGCAAGAAATCAGGGAGGAATGTTTTTCCAGAATCCAAATCACAGGAATTATTCAAAGAGCTGTTCAATGCATTAAGTTGGGCAATTCCATTAGTCTGGCATCTGATGGTGGAAAACCTATAGAATGAGGATTACATGGTGAGTTAAGACACGCAGAGAGAGAATGTGCTTAAGCAAGTGAGTGAGTACAGCTCTTCCTTGATAATCAGCCCTCTCTGGGGAGATGTGAAGGGCAAGCCCAAACACCTAGACATTATGACCATATCAAATCATAATATTTAATCAATGAACAACTTATTAATCATTTAGATAGACTTTAGAAATCAAACCCTCAATATCTGGGCTTTGGAGTCTCCAAATTATTATTCTACCATGATAATTAATATCCCTGGGAGGCAGAGCTTGAAGTGGAGTGGTGATGGGGAGTGAAAACTTGGTTATTTTACAGAGTTCCAGAAAAATCATGGCAGCAAATTGGAAATAGTAACTATAGGAAAAGTTTAAAGAAACTTCACCATAGGGAGGAACAGATATGTAGAATGAGTAACTAGAGGGGGAAGTGAGGGCATGGAGAGGTTGTTCTTTTTGGTTTGTTTATTTCAAGCTAGAAATTACAGCAGTTTTTGTTTATACATTGATGTGAATGTTAGAGCATAAAGTAGAAAATTGATGATGGAAGAAATAGAGATCAGGGTACTGCTGTACTGATGGGTTTGTGGGGGCGAGAGGCAATGGATTCAGTGTACAAGAAGGATTGCATTTATATGGGAACAAGCATAATCCATCTGGAGTAATTGGTGGGAAGGCAGGCTATGTGGGTGCTGTTACATGAATAAATGTGATAGGGGCTTCTCTAGAAATAATTTCTATTTTCTCAGTGGGATAGAAAACATTCTTCATCAGAGAGTATTGATGGGAGAGAGTTATTGAAAATGAAAGAGCAGGGGTGTGATGCAGTTCTTTCAGAGACTTCAAGAGTGAGTGTATTAGAGAAGTATAGGCAGATGAGTGAGTAATCTACACTAAGGGATAGCTAATTGCTGTCTGTTCCCTAACCTACCACGTGCAAGACTCTTTTTACTATCCCTGTTATACAAAGTGAAGCAAGTCAGCATTGTTTTATATTTCTCCAGGCCACATGAAATATATGTGAAAGCACAGTATGACTGTCATTAGGTTTGGGGGATAGCCAGATGAATATGATGAAGTAAAAGAGGAATGTGGGAGTTCTTAGCTAAGGCTACAATTGCAGCTGAGGAATTTTAAAACGACAGGAAAAGTGAGGATGTGTAGTTTAGTGGAAACAGAAAATATCTTTGATTTATGATCTTGATAAAACTGGAATTATTGGATCCTGAGTTCATTTTCAACTCTTTAGACAGTAGAATTTGAAAAGACCTGGTGATAGTGGTATGCTTTGTTCCATTTTCAGCTCCAGGGTCAGCTTTCAACATGTCAGCATTCAGTAAAGTTTCACGCATATTTTATTTTATCTGTAATATTTTATTAGGTTTTGAAACTTCTTTTGTCCCAAATTTATAGAGATTTTTCAGGAATAGAAGCTAGATATTGTAAAATATTTCATGTATTTGTTTAAATGGTTATATTTTCTTCTTTTATCCAATTAATTTGGTAAAATATATCTTTGATTTTTAAATATGAGGACATATTTAATGTTGTTTACAATATCTGCTTTTGAGATTTGCTTCAGGATATCTAGTATTATGTCTACTTTTAATTTTTGACATTGGATTTGACATTCTCCTCAGAGGTAGAAAAGGTTATGCAAAAATTTCATCTGGAAACACAAGTGGCCAACAGTAAATAGCCAAAGCTATGTTGAAGAATAAAAATAAGGCTGGAGGAATCACAATTCCAGATTTAAAGAGATACCATAGGACAATGATCATCCAAATAGACTGGTACTGGTCTAGAAACAGAGAAGAGAATCAATGGAACAGAAGAGAAACCCTAGGAGGAGGCCAACACACATACAGCTAGCTAAACTTCAATTAAAGGGCTGAGAAAAACCAAGAAAAAAAGGTTTATCTCTTTAACAAATGCTTTTGGGACACTTGGATATCTTCTTGCAGAAGTAAGCAACAAGAACCTCACCTTTCACCTTATACAAAAACCGCTCTAAATGGACCAAGGACCTAAATCTGTATCCAGAAACCATCAAGCTATTAGAGGAAAACGTTGGAAGCACTCTACAAGGCATAGGCATAGGCAAAGACGTCTTAGAAAAGTCATCATCTACTCCATGGAATACTACTCAGCTATTAAAAAAAAAAAAGAAAATGCAGTTCTTTGTGACCAAATGGGCCCAGCTGGAAACCATAATGCTAAGGGAAATGAGCCAATCCCAAAAGGTTAGGTACCACATGTTTGCCTTAATTTAAGATGAAATGATGTCAATATGAAAAATAGTACCTGTAAAATGTAATATTATCTCAGCCTCAAACAGCCTATCTCACATGCAATAAGATATTGTGAAGTAACCAATCAACCAACAATCAGTGTGAGTCAGACTGCTTATGATCTACATCAAAGAATTGTAAAACCTAATATAATTTTTAATACCCTATGTTATTCCGTAATGGGACGGGAGAGCAGGGAAATCTTCCATCACTCTAGAATGTGTGAGGAAGATGTGAAATACAACCTATCAGGATCATAATTGATAACTCATAGACAACAGACTCGAATCAGCATTAGACAACAGTAAAACTACAAAGACATATGGGGGAATCAGGAGCAATCCTGACAACCTCTTATGCACAGAGCAGGGGGGGCCCCGGAGTGGAGCAGGGGACAGGAGGAGGCTTGTATCCCAACCCTGAAGACTCCCGGATCCTCACTAAGGACTATCAGTACGGGCACCGAGGACTACATCCCAACTGCCAAGGAGACAACGGGGAATTGGAGTGCCTTCAGAGGCCAAGAACTCTGAGGTCATCCACTCCCGCTTGGATCTACCACATAGGATGAAAGAAGTCCAAAGCCTTCCTCGCAGGATCCAAAGGGCATCAGAACAACAGCCAGGAGCCCTGAGAAGTCCGCAGAAACAGAAGAACAGCAAACTTTCTTTGGACTAAGGGAGGGGAGCTCTCTCTGGTCCTTGCTTGGTTCCAACTTCGGGTCCCCACCCTCTCTTGCAATGACCATCAGGGTCGCTCCGGACACCCCTTAAAACAAACAAACACACAAACAAAAAATCTAGAATAGATAGAGAACCCAGAATAGATAGAAAACAACAAGGAAAGCTTAGAATCAGACAGGAAATGGTCAGCGTGGACTCACTTATACCTTACTAGGTGGGACACAAAAATTAGTTACTCTTCACTACGGTATTGAAGATTTCTCTGCACACTCCTTCTAAAACTGTTCTGCACCTCAACTGTTGACACATGTCTTGTTAGAGTTATAAGTCAGTCTAGACTATCCGAAAAAAAAAGCCAGGTTCAGCAAAATTATGCTTCAACGCTGTAATGAAAATAGACACGAGACAACTGAACAGTAATCTATAGCTATTTTAAGATGTATAGAACCCGGTTGTATATAAACTAAAATTTAAATGTCAATGAAGTAGTCACAGGATGTGGTTCAGAACTTGCATTTTTTAAACATATTTGTTACTCAATACTGTGCCACTTAATTCCATAATGTTATAAATTGTTGCTGATGTTATGTTGGGGCTTTTAATTGATCGGGATGATACTCTGACGGCTCTACCTTCAAACCAGAGATGGTCTCTCCAACAAGCCGTTGAACTTATCTGGACAATAAGATGCTGGACTCTATGCTTGGTATATGCTTGCAATGAAAGAATCTCAACCAAACTTGAACTGTGGTAATGCAACAAGGTGGAGGAATCCACCATGGGGGGAGGGCTTGGGCAGGAGTGGAATCCCAGTACCTATAAAACTGTGTCACATAATGCAATGTAATTAATAATAAAAAAATGAAGAAAAGTCATCAAAAGCACAAGCAGTCAAAGGCAAAACAAACAAATGGGACTGCAGTAAACCAAGAAACTTCTGAACAGCAAAGAAACAACAAGAAGCAACCAACAGAATGAGAGAATATGTTTGCATACTACACAACTGACAGTTACTGAGGGTCTCTCACTGGGAAAATACTGCGTGGATAACTGTATCACGGCTCTATTATTTTACTTAATTTCCTTTAAACTGACTTTCCAGCAAAAATTACCAAAAATCTTAAAAGAAGAGAGGGAGGGAGAGAGAGAGACTCTAGAGTAAAACTGAGAATATAAATGAGTTAGGAACATTTAAAATTTCTACTAGACTGTGTGCTTCTGCCTACCTGAGGTCTCTGAACTAATTTTGTTGTAGGCATTCAAGTACATGCTTGATTGGGACATTAGGGTGGGCAGAAATGATAATATGTTAGGGAAAGGATACCAAGAATAGACGCAGACAACCTTCAGCCAACACTACTCCATCAGAAGATCGTGCAGCGGGATCACAGCGTCACATTTTTGTCTAGAAACGGCATTCCCTCTCCTTGATTCCCTCATGGCCCACCACAGCTGAGCATGGAGGATTGCTCCCTGAGCTTCCTGTGCTACAGAGCAGACACAAAGCCTGGAGTCTGAGAAATGGATATATCTATAAGTAAAATTTTTTCACCCCAAAGAAAGTGGTGACAAGAAGAAAAATGGTTACCTTTTCCAATACTATATGTGTCCTGACTTCTATTTATCCAGTAACTTATTATTATATGTGTCAGTTATTTCAATATTACCTTGACACTCTGAGGGGAATCAATCTCTTACTCACTTATTTCCATTTTACTGTTGCAAAAACTGGGATACAAAATCGGGATATCGTTCATCTGGGATCTTGGATCTAGTGGGTAGTGATTGACTTGAACTGTTAAGTTCCTCTGTGTCAAAAGATGTTAGAATAACTGGAAGGCAAGCAGGGTGAGCAATTGAATTCCCTGATACCAACTAAGGACACAGAAATCACCTCAGTCTCATCTTGCACCGGTCTCAAAAGGCCACAGCAAGGCAGCTGCCCTGTACGGTCAGAATAGTGAGATCTTACAGAAAGGCTTCCTGAACTGGCTTCCAGCACCTGGGTGACAGAAGGAACTGATAGGAGGATCCTGCATCCAATGCAGTGGTTATTGGGCCCGCAGACTGATGGAAAGAAGAGAGGTTACAGTTTATAATTTGTGGTCAATGGGAGCAAGGTAAAGTTCTTCAGAGCTTGGGGCTGCTAAAGCCATGAGAGAGCAAAGCTGGAGTCCCACTGCTGCACAATGAAACTACACAAGGCTTGCAGCAGAGTACATTGCACCCACAAGCCAGGGTTGCCATGGAGACCTGGGGAAGCAGAGAACATTGCACTGAAGGCTTTGGCACTAGCTTTTCCAGAACTCAAAAGCCTATCCCCCACTCCCCACTTAGGCACCATATGTCACTGTAGGGAGAGGTGCCAGGGGAACAGGGCTCGCTCAGGGACTCAGTGATCTTTTTACAGACACCGAGTATTTGCTCAGATGAAGTCAGCACTGTTGAATGTCTCAATGTGATTCAGTAAGTGGAGTTACTGCAGCTAACACAGGACCAGGTTCAGTACAGCACTCTAAAGAATCTTCATTTTCCCTTCACATCTGAATTGTGATGGCAGTTAAATTTTATGAACCTGCAACAAAGGATGGCTACCCAGAAAAAAAATCATGAAAAAGAAACCAAAACAGGTTTGCCAACGACAGTCATTGAGAGTCACTTGCAAAATAATTAGAAAAATTGAAAGCAGGACGTGGAATCAGTGAAAGAGGACAGAAGTAAACTGGCGCTCTTGTTGGTGGCAGCCAGTTCCGTTAGAATTTGATACACCAAAGAAGGTTCTGTGATACATTTACTGTCAGTGCTTCCTGTTACAGTAGTGTCTGTGGTTGTAAACAATTTAATGAAAACAAATACCTAAATATTGTGAATAGGCTGGAAAAAAATGAAAATGACAGGGTTGGGGGAATGACAATTTTTGTGTTTCAGTATGTTGTTCTTTGGCCACCCACTGTGTAATTTGTCAGACTCTCCTGTTTTCTTCTCCATTGCTTTTCTGGGTCCGAGCCAGGGGAGGTGGGTGGTAGAACAGTTCAGGGTGCACTCTCCTCCACAGTTACTGACTGCCTCATTTCATTTCACTCTTGTTTGTCTTGCCTGTTGCCTGGTGTTGTTCAGGCCCTTGCGTACTCTGACTTGGGACAGAGTGAAGGGTTTCCTGATTGATCTTGTCTCCTACAGTTTTTCATTCTTTTCTAATTCCCTCTATAAAACTGTCAGAATCATGTTACTGAAGCATGTTTTTCATTGTATCATTTGTCCTGTGCTGAATATAATTCATAGAAATGTTTTCAAAGGACTCTTGTTTAGCAACTGGATTTGTGTAAAAACTCATCTCTCTGGTAGGCCAGGTGTGTTACAAGTAAACTATAAGTTCCTGGTGTTTTTTTTTTTTAAGGGGGTGGCAGTGGAGGGGAGACCAGGGTTGGAGATTTGCATTTACTATAGGATTTCTTCTTCTGTTCCTGGGAAGTATATAACTTATTTTTCAAGATTTCTTCTTCATGTCTTTATGAAAATTCAAAATGATATACATGACATCCTTTAAATTTTGGCTAGGAGTCAAAAAATTATTGAAGCCATGGAACGTGCCCACATTGACAGGAGGATCTTTAGTTTTTGGTCATTCAATATCCATAACACCTAAGATAATTGATGGGAAAAGGATGAACAATGAAGAATGTAACAATGTGGTACTTTTAGGTGGAGGCAAGTGGGAAATCCAATGCAGGATCCTATCCTTAAATAGGAGGTCACTAGGGTTCCTAGAAGAGAAGGCTCAATCAAGAACTCCAGTTCATGTGAAAGAGCTCCAAAGTATCCAAGAGGGAAGTCGAATAAACAATATCCTACTTATTTTCATTTCTAGTATTACAGATGGGAAATGGATTGTGGGTAGTGAGGTGAAAACTCACTTTTCATATTTCAGATTTTCTCAAATACCTTTTTTTTAAAATCACTCATTACCCTTGCTATTTTTCTCCTTACCCTTGCTATTTTTCTTTCCATGAAATCTCTTGGTCTTTTTCATAAAAATGATTGATTTAATTTCTTTGAAAGAGTGACAAGGAGAGGGCAAGGAGAGTATAAGAGGGAATGATAAAGAGAAAGAATTTTCCAATCACTGGATCACTCTACACAGGCCATAATAGCCAGGACTGGTCCATGCTGTACTCAAAAACCTGGAACTTTGGTTTCCCATGGGTGAAAGAGTCCCAGGAACCTGGGCTGTCTTCACTGCTCTCTGACATACTTCACCAGGGAGCTGGATTGTAATTGTCATTTGGATAAGGTTTGCTGGCACTGCAATCAGTAGCTTAATGTAATGTACCACAAAGCCATCCCGTTGTCAATTTTCTTCAAATATAATTTATTTATAATCAAATCTATCAGTATTTTGGTAGGCAGTTAAATGAGTTTAATGAATGAACTTGACACCGTGTGATATCAGCAGAAGTTTCCAGCACTCCCAAGCTGTTCTGGTTCACTGGTACAGTGAACCTCAAGCACCAATCTACATCCTTTCACTCCAGTTTTCTTTTTATTAAAATTTTATATACACACTCAAACTGAGTATGCTTTATATTGAATTTCTCCAGGTAAGCATATTGTGCTTGAGATCACCAAACATCTTTTTACATAATTTGACACCAGCTTGGACTAGGATTAGATTCAGAAAGTAGCTAAGTCCATTCCTTGGTTTGACACTGTCCGTGTGACTATGGGCAAGTTAACCAACTTTGAATATTACATTGTTAACTGGTCAAATGGAGAGGAAATGATTGATTGCATAGTTTTTGTGAGTGTTAATGCTGTAAATGAAAGTTTTATTAAGTAAGCAATTCAAAAGTGACTACTGCACACCTAAGATAGTTTGGCCTTGATAATGGCTGAGGCTGCCTGCTATACCACAATATCTGATTTCCCCAAGTTGACTTTATGTCCCAGCTTGCTAATGGTAACTTTCAACTCAATTTTTGATACACCTTGAAAGTTAAGTTACATGGATACCTTAAGTGGTACTCTTCTTTTGCCTTCTTCCTCCTCAATAAGGGAATTTACAAATTTTGGTTAGAAATGTGGCCAATCAGATTAGAGACTCTCTGACAACTTTCCTTTAATCAGGAAGTCATTTGGCTGAATTTCAGCCAACTGAATGCAAGTGAAACTATTGGGTAATTTTTGGGAATTGGTCTTGTGTGAGAGGTGTGGCTATTTTCTTTATTGTTATTTCTGTTGTCGAGAATGGACAATGGTAACTGGAACTACAGTAGCTGTCCTAGACGATGAGACAGTTTTGACAGTATAAGTGATAACAAGTGGACTTAAGATAGAAGGATTCTGCTGAATTTTAGCTGAGAAAGTAACTTTGTTGCTTTCAAAGTTAATGCTATTTTGGGTTTTTGCTTTCCATAGACAAATTTATAATTAATATATTAATCCTTTTTTGTATACCACCATTGAACCTTGATTTTCCAACTTGCTTGGAGTAAAGAATTCCAAAACAAAGTGCTACTTGAACATAATTTCCCCTTTTGTTGTTAGTGAACTAAAGCCAAAATAAATATCCTTTATCATGCTTCTGTTCTTCAAGCAAGGGACATATTTATGCTCTGTCTGAAAGGCAGAAGATTGGATTTTATGAATAGCTGAAGCTGTATCTAGCTTGATGAGTTTGTAATATGAAGACTGGGAAAACTATGTCATAAAATAAAATGAGACAAGTTGTTTTTTTCAAAGGACCATCAGTGACACAGTTAATTTTCCACTGGGCTTTGTGGGTTAGAATTCTTCATATTTTATAAGATGTATTCTGAGATTCTTTGATATGGGGAGAGGTCCCCAAAAGCCACATTTCTTGGCTCATATCTGGTTCAGCTGCTGGGCAAGAAGGACTCTGTGTCTTTACAGAAATTGAAGATTCTTCTTTTGTTAATATTGGAATCCTATTTTAATGCTTTGAGAGATCATACAGGGATTGAGAAAACTCCAGATGTAACAGAGCATTCTTACTAATTCTTGATTTTGAGCAGCACAATCTACAATAGTGAAGATATGGAAACAACACAGATGCTCATGGAAAGAGGAATGAATAAAGAAACTGTGGTACATCTGCTTTGTGGAACACTACTCAGCTATTAAAAAGAATTAAATTCAATCATTTGCAATAAAAGGTCCCAACTGGAGACCATTATGTTCAGTGAAGTAAACCAGCCCCCAAAGGACAAATATTGTGATACAAAGTAACCTTCATACAGAATACAAGATCTATCTATCTATCTATCTTTCATTATATATATTTAGAGGAACTGTATAATGGAGGCAATATACAGTGGAAAACATAGTATGCATCTCTACTCTAGAATAAAAGATGGACTCTCAATGAAACCATTAAATGTATCTTGACAATAAGATGCTTAACTTTCTTTTTTGTTGTTTTTTTAAATTATTTTTTAATTAATTACATTGCATTATGTGACACAGTTTCATAGTTTCTGGGATTCCCCCAAACCCTCACCGTGCCCTCCCCTCATGGTGGATTCCTCCACCTTGTTGCAGTATTATAGTTCAAATTCAGTCAAGATTCTTTCTTTGCAAACATATGCCAAGCACAGAGTCCAGCATCTTATTGTCCAGATAAGTTCAACGGCTTGTTGGGGAGACCATCTCTGGTCTGAAGGTAGAGCTGGCAGAATATCATAGGATGCTTAACTTTCTTCCATTGTCTATACCTACAATATCTTGGTACCTTAAATAGCAGAATGGTGTACTTGTAACTGTTGTTAAAGGGATAGACTATTGTTATAGGGGAAAGCAGCAGGGGAGAAGGGGATGAGAGTAAAAGGGGGAATCCCTGAGTCTAAGGAACTATATCATGAAAATAAATTAATAAAGAAAAATTTAAAAAAGAACTATCAAAGGAATTGTTTCTTACATGTTAGTATTTCCCACCTGTCCTTGAGGTGAGTTGCCCTTCTGAGTGTAATTCCTTCAGTTTTTCCTTAACTGGATGTATTTTCTTTCATTCAACAATGATGGCTATGCAAAACCCAAGACTAGTAAAACCACTCAGGAATTCAATGAATTCATCGAGTTCTCTGAATCTTCTACTAAGTGACTTGAACCTCAATCTTTGCCTCTGGCCCATATAAATTTTATGTCTTTTACTCTCGCCTCATTTTTAAACAT
Source organism: Ochotona princeps (assembly GCF_030435755.1). NCBI lineage: Eukaryota > Metazoa > Chordata > Mammalia > Lagomorpha > Ochotonidae > Ochotona > Ochotona princeps. Next base: position 45,782,538 of record NC_080838.1, read on the forward strand.
TATCTGTCTTATAAATTTTTATGAGACTTTGAGATTTATACAACACTTCATCTAAGAACTTGCTATATTATAGTAGTCTTGTGGAACAAAATGTTATGCCTGGTGGCTAGAAGGGCACCAGACTGAAAAGGTCCATGGCCTAACGAGTGAACCAAATAAGTTGTAAAATATAGGCAGTGTTTCTATGAGAATCTAGTCCCTTTGACTACTACAACAAGTAAATCTCCTCTAATTTCCTCTCAGTGCAATATCATAGTCAATAAAATCTGAAAATATATACTTTGTTTTGCATATGCTCAATATCTGGTAACATCTCACTCTCCATGTAAGATGAGAGTATAATCCCTGCCTTGAATTGTAGTCTCTGAATCTATTCTAAAGTTCCCATAACAAAAATACTTTAATGAGTGACTTACATTCAATAGGGATTTGTTTCTTACTCTTCTGGAAGCTGTAAAAGTCTGGGATGAAGGCTGTGGCAGATTTCATGAGTGACAACCTTCTGATCTAGAATTGACCATCTTTTGTGTCTTCATATGCAGAAAAAGGGGATTTCTGGGATCTTTGTAAGAATACCAGTCTCATTCTTGAGGGCTTTAACCTCAAGATATAATTACCTGTCAAAGACCTACCTTTAAATATAACTAGCAATTCAATACTAATATGTTAATTTGGAGGGAGGGAACATGCATTCAATCTGTAACAAATTGGAGTTGAAAAATACATATGTATGTGTGCACTAGGTTTTTGTATTTGTGGATCTGTAACCTGCTCACGCATTATTTTTGCTTTCTGGTCTGCAATCATATTTTCTTCCTTGAGGAAGTTCATTTTATTTTTTCATGTTTATTTTTATTAAGTTTTTGTCATTATCATCTTTCAAGCATAAGTTTATTTTATTTATTTACATGTTATTTATGCTACTTATCAAGTCTGAGTTGTTAGGATCCACATATACATTTAAATATCATTAGGTGGGATCAGGGTAGTGCCAACATTCCTATATGGACTCTATTTCAAGTCTTGGCTGCTTAATTTCTCTTCCAGTAAACTGCTAATACACCTGAGAAAGCAGCAGAAGTTTGCCCCAGTGGATAGGCCTTTGCACTCAAATGGGAGACTCTGAGGAGGTGCCTGGATCCTGGCTTTCACCTAACCCACTCCGAGCTGTTGTGGCCCTTTGGGAAGTGAACCAAGGAATGCAAGATTCTCTTTGCCTCTCCCTCTCTCTCTAACTGCCTTTAAAATAAATAAACAAATAAATATTTAAGAAATCCTTAAGTTTTTTATTTTAAGAGCTGGAGGTTACACTGTCAATCATTTGGTTTAAAGAACAACAGCATACAAATTTGAAATATTTTCCCTTCTTTTACTATACTTTGAAACCAAGCACTCTTTATCCTTATAATAGCTACTCAGTTTGACATAAGGTAACTACAGGAAAGATTTTTTTTTCTCAAATTATCAAATTATAGCTCACAAGTTTATAGTAAGCAGAATAAATACTGAAGAGCACTACAAAAATAAAGCCTTTAATTCTAAAGCACTTTATCAGCCTGCTCATTAACAGTTGGTGATGACTCAAATATGATTTGGTAGCTGGGGAGGCACAGTGATTGAATATCTAGTTTGCATTTATGTACAGAGGAAGCATTAGTCTCCATCAGAATAAATATTTAAGCTTAATAAAAATGCATAGGAAGAGACACTTTCTCAATGGCCTGTGACTGTTACCTTAAATATGGCAATGCCTACATGCATTTGGTAAGCACTACTCACTTCTTGTAAAGTGTAGGTTGTATAATTGAAAGATTGGATGATGTAGCAGAGACAGAATTGCCATTATTCCTTTCATTTTAAAAAGGATTTATTTATTTTTACTTGAAAAGCAGAATTATTATAGAGAGATCTTCATCCATTGGTTCACTAACAAAATGATCACATTGGCTAGAGCTGAGCCAATCTAAAACCAGGAGCTTCTTCCTGGTGGATGCAGGAGCCCAAGTACTTGAGACAACCCCTCATTGCTTTTCCCAGTCCATAAGCAGGAGCTGGATAGGAAGTGGAACAGCTAGGACAAGAACCGGCACCCATCTGAGATGCTGGTGCTACCGGCAGAGAAGTAGCCTATTGAGCCACTGTGCCAGCCCTGCCATTGCCTCTTAATCATCTGTATGTACAAAGAGAAGTAAGATATTCATTTGCTCATGTAAATAATTTTCATGGGGGAATATTGAATTTATTGTCATGTCTCAGGACAAATAAAGATGGTCTTTGCATTTTCTCACCAGTAGGTTTAAAGTTTAGAGTTTAAGGTTGAGAACAAATCATAACTAACAGTTTAATCCTGCTAATAGTCATAGTAGAGGAACACATTTTTGTACTAAGTTATGGGTTTCCATCTTAGTTTAACTGATAAAAACTGGATGATATACAATAGGAGTGTACGCAGGAAAGAAATAGTGCTTTGTTGACATGAAATACTGGTTCTATTGTGAAAAAGTTTGTCTTTTCAAATTAAAGAATTTTTTAGAAATACATTTCTTGTATCCTCATGGTTTATTCTTTCAGTCAGAATTAAAATTTGTGAGGTATGTCTGTGTATTGGTACACAGGATCCTGGCTTTGGTTAGGATTTATTTTTAAATATTTATTTTACCTGTTAGAGAGCGAGCGAGAGAAAGAATATTCCCCTCACCTGTCTCACCTTTCAAACAGCTAGGACTGAGCCAGGCAAAAGATGAGAGCTAGTAACTTATTCTAGGTTTCCTATGTGGTTGGCTGGGACCCAAATACTTGAACCATCACTACTTTCTCCCAGAGTATTTATCAGTAGAGAACATGGAATCAGAAGTGAGCTAGAAGTCAAATGCAGGGAATCTAATATGGAATGTATGTCCGAGAGATAACTTCATGCCAAATGCCCACCTGTATGCATATTTTAACTTCCAAGTATCTTGACTGAAAATCAAGGGAATAAGCAATATGCATAACTTGTGCTGCCAGAAAATCTGGAAGGAAAATAGATGTAAAAGATACACTCTAGAAAACCTCAGACCATCATTTTATAAGGGCTTGAGGGGTCAAAAGGTCAAACTCCACCCTTGGTTGTTAATCCAGACTCATGTTTATTAAATTTGAGCGTGTGTTAAGTATCACCTGGAAACCTCGCTAATAACACAGGCTGCTTGGTCATGCTTCAGAGAAGTTTCCAGGTGATGCTAATGTTGCTTGTCCAAAGAAACACTGATCAAGTTTAAATCAGATTTGAGAAGCAACTTTCTGGAGGAGGCAAACTGTGATGGAGGCAAGGCAAACATTACCTCTTGGTAGTAGTAGACCTTCTGGAAGATAGCTGGTGTTTTGTAAATGTCTCATCATTTAAGCAAGACTTTGTTTTTATAACTGAGGGAGGTTTCACAGGGGTGTCGTGAATATCTAATCATCCTAGAAAGAAGTTCCTTTTTGTAAGGTCAGGTCTTCAAAGAATGACATTGAATGATTCCAGATTTTTTTTTTCTGCCTGAACACAATGACAGGGGTCATGCAGTGTGGATATGGTGCTCTGCTGCTGCTGAAAACTCAAATACCAATGTGCCCAGCGCTGTCAGACATATCCTGGTGTTGGAAATTGCCCTTTCCCTATGAGAAAGTGTACTGTAGGCCACAGGGGTCGCTGCTTTGAAGCTCCCCTCACCTTTCCCCTCCTGCCCAAGGTGACCGCATCAAGTAGAATTAGGTGGGGACGGCCAAAGTAAGATTCATACAGCTGTGGCTTGTAAAACACCAACGAACCTGCCCAGCTCTTTCAATCACAAATCAATTGTGCTTGTTTTCTCATGTACTATTTAACACCGTGTGCTCGGGCTAGGCAGTGCGTGTCACTGTGGGTCAGTCTGTTGCCATCGGTTTTTCCTGCCAGGAAAGGTAAGCTGTGTCTCCCAACCAAACTTTTGGGTGTTTTTCTTTGAAATTAACGAATTTTATGCACAAGTCTTCTCATACTTGAGGCTTCTACAGCACCACCCCTGGAGAAATGTTTTTTAAAAAGACACACTGTCTTATTTCATTTGAGCTGTTATGACAAAACAGCATAAACTGGATGGTATGTTAACAGTGAACTTCTTTCTTCCAATTTTAGAAGCTGGAACTCCGTGGCTGGGTTTTATGGATGCTACCTTCTGTGTTCTCACGTGAGATAATAAGCAAATGAGCTTTGTGGAGCCTCTTCTGTAAGAGAATGGGTACAACTTCGTGAGTCGCCTGCTGAAGCGTCCTCCTCTGACTATGTCCTGTCTGGACCTCTGGAGGTAAGACTTGAGCCTTTGAATCTCGAGAGGACATTAATGCTCAGTCCATTCCAGAGCTGCTGGTTTTATTTCCAACTGTTGTTAACAAGGTTCAGGTTGTGGCCAGAAGCATATGTTTTATAAAGGATAGCCAGGCAATTCTCTACAGAAGTGAAAAATACTAAATTTGTGTATTGTACCTTCCAAGTAGCCATGCTCATCCAAAAATCTGCCTTGGGACAATTCTTTTCTCTCTAGATCTTACGTTCCTTATTAAGAGCTGTAATGCTCAGATGTTTGTAGGTATTTTAAAGTTCAACCTTGAAATAATGCTATGTTAATTAAATTTTGGTTTTAGGCTTGCTTTCATGTAGCAAAGTTAAACAAGCTTTTTATTTTTTGTCATTGGGATTCTTTGCTGTTTTTCCTAGGATTTCTCCTGGAAGGTACTTATTTGCAATGCAATCAAATGATTTTACAGATATTCCACATTCATATCCTATTCTAATTTTTCAAAGTATCATATTAATGTTCATGTTATAGAAGTTGTGGAGAATGTTTCATTCCAGTTCAGCAATCTGCTTTTACACATTTATTATACCGCTTGAGATTTCACTGGCTGTTGTTCTTTAACATTGTACAGCTGTACTATATAAAACTTGCAATTAACTAATTGCCTCAAATGTTTTGCATATGTGCATGTGTGTATATATTTTTTCTAATAGGAACACAGAGCAGTGGGTAATTGCAAGGTAGGAGTCATACTTTCTTATACCAACGTGAGATTATTAGTGAAAAATAAACATATGATTAGGCTGGACGCAAATAAGTGGAAATGGTGGACTCAATGGCAAGTCGCTGAGATAATTCCCCAAGTTCTTTAAAATAACAACTGTGCTTTTCCAAGTTTGTTCACGAGAAATATCAAACAAAAAATTTACTAACAACCAAGAATGGATCAAAATGAAAACATTCTCAGCTACTATTTTTGATTTAAAAAGTTGAATCTTGGAATATGGTTTCAGGGGTTCTTATGTTGTTAGAGATTATTAAAAGATATTTCTGGTAGCAATTACCAATGTCCTTTGAGGTATCCCTTATTTGGAAGATGTGTTAATAACTTTAGTTTCATTATTCATAATCAATATTGCAAAGGTATATCACTGACTTTTTTTCCATTTGTATATACTTTGTCTTTATTCATTGTTACATATAAGAACATGATCCCCAAAGAAGACAAAGTATTCTTTGTGGATCTAATCATCTGGAATTGAATATTGGTAATACATATAAGTAAAAAAAAACTATAGCACTTGCACTTGTTGAAATACATCTTACGTATTAACTTTGGTCACATTGGCAGGTAGAAAGATGATTCTGCTGTCAATAGAGCTTGTCAATATTTTAACTTGCCATTTGACACATTGTGATGTTGGCCAGGTTTATTGTCTGAATCATGCTTATTTGTTAACTGATGGAAAATCTAAATGAGTCTATGTGCTTATTGTATAGTAGACACTGATACACAGTTGTCATTATGTTCACGTTGCAAGTTATATGTAGAGGATTTCTGTAGGGGGTAACAAGGTATTTTGAAGTTTGTACGCGTGTTTATAGCGCAAGTGTGCTTATAGTCCTATTTTTCGGTGGTCTGTTTCAACTGATAGATTGACATTTCTCTTTAGGAAAGTGACTTGTTTTAGCATTTGTGGTTTTCCCATAGCTCATCACATGACATATTGCAATGGCACACAATATTTTTTGTTTAATGAATTCTAAAGGAATCTTTGAGATCTAAGATGGTGGTTATAATTGCTTATAGATTTCATTTTACAATAAATAAAACTATTCCAACTCTGCAGAACTTCTGCATTAGCCTTCCCCCTCCTCTAATTTACTGTTTCCTTTATGACTTAACACCTGTCTCATTTGCCACTGATTTTAGAAAGATGAAGGACTTGTTTTAGCCTGTTTTTGCTCTCCTAGCTGTACCCTCACCATGCTTTAAACCTTTGCTTCTCACTTTATTGGATGCTGTTTCTAGTGTCAAGTTATGCTTAAAAAGATTTCTGAGTAAATTGTTACTAAAGCTCTTAGTATCATTAACTTTTAGTCTCTTTTGACCCTAACCTTTTAATTAAAATTGCTTTTAACCATCAGGATCTGAGCAGGGTGGAGAACTTTTTTCCTGCAAAGTGCCATTTAGATACTAATGACAATTTATGGGCCACACAAAACTATCAGTTCGCAATTCAATGAATATATAGCAGGCTAATTTTTGAGTCCTTCCTGTGATTGCCATGCAGGGCCCACCAAGTGATTTTGCAAATCATATATGGCCAGATATTTCCCACCCTTGGTAAAGATGATGTCTAAGCTTATTAAACTGTTAAATTTACTACCATAGCTTTAGAAAAATGTTTTTTTTTCCCTTCTACAAAGTTATCGTCTTTAACCAAAGTCATTTTGAGGGATTACTTTTCTGATTTATTAATTCTGTATTTTTAACTAAGGTTTCCCCAACTGCTCTGAATTTGGTCATGAAATACGATACCATGTGAGGGTATTTCAAAATCTTTGTGGGGAAATGGTATTACAGATGTTTATTTGGGTGAAAAATATTGAAACTTATGGGTAGTTCTTTATAACGTATGTTTCCCAAAAAGTTATTTGAAGTCACTTCATATATCTGTCAAACATAGCTCCTCCAGATCTTTGTTTAAGAGAAATCTGGAACAGGTATTAGTTCAAGAGATGTAAGACAGAAGAATTACCAACTAGAGGAGGCCCAGAGTTTGTATTAGTAGAGCTGTTGCTTTATTAACTCAGTTGTGACAGTAATTATAGCAAAGTAAATTTTGGTTTCTGGTAAAGCCCTAGTTCAGTCTCTTTTGGTTGTATCTGTAGGAATTGTATTTATGGTGGTATTTGCTGTAGAGGATTTTTGACTAAATAAAGCTTGGTGAAATTTGATTTTTAAAAACTCAAGGTGAAAGTAACTCAGTAATTCTGTGTACAAGAAGCTGGAAGACTAATTCCATGCTGAGATTTTTTTCTTATTCCACTAATTAGAGTAATGGGAACATGATCAGTAGCTTTTAAAACTCTCCAATTATGAAACTGCTCTTAAAACACACAAACTTGCCTCAATCACTTGTTTTTGCTGTTAAGAACAAATTAGAGCGTTTAAATCTTTCTAGGGAAGCAGTTTATCTTGGTGTATTAGATTATGGAGGAAAAACTAAGGAATGGCATTCATGATGGTTGGATGAACAAATTCTAGGAATACTAGAAAATTCATCCTTTTTCCTACCATTTTAATTAACTAATATGTTTTGAGAAAACATTAATGATGTCTATGAAATGAGTTTAAAAATACAGCTTTAAGAGAAGCTGTCTCACTAAGCAAGTTTACTGTGGCTCGGAGTCTGTTGTGAGCACCTGGGATAGGTTGGTGGCACTGGCATAGTAAGAAGGGGAGGTGACTTGCTATAATCTAAATTGATTGCTGCCTGGTTCTGTGCTCTTAGAAAAACCACTTTATGTCTTCTGGATCTCATGATTTGGAATTTGAAAACGAGTTGTCATAAACTGTTAGGGTATGCATTACTTAAGTACCTTCTGAAAGATTGTGTTGCAATAGGATGTTATCAAATGCACATGTCCTATTGAGAACAAGAGAGGAATTAAGAGTATTTTCAAAGTTCAAAAGTCATTCAGCTATACACCATGGACACTACACTACACTTGGGTAAAAGAGAAGGTTTGTTATGAAAGGAATGTCCAGTTAGGATCTGAGGATTGATCAGAAAAAATGACACTCTTTCAACCACTGACAGCTGAATTGAATGAAGTGAGCCTAAAAGCCAGTATTATCAGTTCAAAGGGAATTGGGACTTCTTTAGCATCGTTCACAATTTGTAGGGATTATGGGAACAAGCTTAACACTGTAAAGATATCACAAACTGTACAGGTCATGGGCTGTTCATTAAATACAGTTACTCAGTTACTACTTCATGTCAATTTACTCATGGATTCATTTAAGAACACACAGTTCTGGACACCTACAAGAAAGGTGCTTTATATTGCTTGGTTTGCTTCTTGAACCAAAGACTGTGTCCTCTCACAACTAGTTATGTATCAGTTGACACTGGTTAACCCTCAAGTTCAATTGTAAAACATTAAATTTCTTTTTCCACTGAGTAGTATATTCTTTATGGTCATCAGTGGCAATTTTCCTGATTTTTCATTTCGTTTTGGTCATGAAATCTCCATCTGATCCCTTGTCACATACTTTGATTTAAACTTCTGCACTACTGAGCTAGGCTTTCTGCATTACTGAGCTAGGCTTTCTGCATTACTGAGCTAGGCTTTCTGCATTACTGAGCTAGGCTTTCATTTCCATGCTGCAGAGGGAAGAAGGGGAAGGCAAGGATCTCGTGAATGAAATTTCCGCAAGTTTTACAGACATTTTTTGTTTGCGTTGGCTTTTCTGAGCTTCAGTGCTCTTGGTGGGCAAACGGTTCAGACTGGGTGACTCTTTGGAACTGATGTAGGCTTCCCTGTGCATAATTCCTGGCTTGGAAAACCCAACTCTGGGCATGTTACTTCCTGTCATTTAAAACTTCTTGGCTAAGATCACCTCCTGCATAGGTGGACCTGTTTGGGAGGTAAGCACCAACAGTTGACTCCTTTTCAAAGCTGAGTGGAAATTGGGTTGTACTGCCTCTTTCCTCCCAAGTGTCCCATTTCTTGCATGGGTAAGTTCAGGTGCAGTGAGCTCACTGCCTTTATCAGAGCCAGCAGATCAATGAGGTGATGGTTGCTCTGATGGCTGACTCGGACAGCACAGCTTTGATTTTGAGGAGGAGAAGGAAACTCACTGGAAAGGAAGTGAGTTGTTATGCAATGGAATTCATAGCCCGGTGAGGATCCCAAGACATTTTGTTTATTCACAGCCCTCTGGTTTTTGTAGGCTTGAGCATGGAATACTCAGGTATTTGCTCCCTTAGAAGGCTCTGAGGGGAGTTTTCTGGCCCCCATTGTTGATGCTTGTTAAGAAAATGTGAGATTCAACATCCTCTTCTTAGTGTTAGGACTTAACTGCACTTCAATGGCAAGATGGGAAGTACTAGTCAATAGTCTGTGAAAATGCTTTTATTAGTCTGACTCCATGTGGAGTGGGCTCTCTAAGATTTCATAGCACATTTACGGAATTATAATTATAACTCAAAGACATGAGCAATTAAATACTTAAAGGTGAAATTATTCGAACAGATAAAAGTTAACCAGAAATATGGAAATTCTTTAAAAGAGTAGGCCCAATTTTTTGATCTCTTGCAAGTTAACATGTTATGTCAACTGAACAGGTTGTTTTCTGGTAGTATGTAGGGATCAGCTCAGCAGTGATTACTTCCTCTATAGTACAGAACGTATGACTTTACAGCTATAGATTTGGCATTTGTGAAAAGTAGAGTTATTTTGCAATTTTGAATCTCTATAGTACTTCAAAGTATTTTCCGACATCTATCACTGCAAGAAAAACATGAAGTGCTCATTGTTGGAGGATACCTTTAATTAACATACAGTAAGTCCATTAGGGAATGAAAACCATCTTTTCTATGTTTCATTTTTACTTTAGAAATGTTAATATTTTACTCTATATATTCTCTAATTTGTTCCACAAAAATGTAAAATTCATGAGGTCAGGTCATTGGGTCCATCCCTGTAACTATTAATATCAGCCATTTAGATAAATAAGCATTTCTGAAATGAAGAAAGTAATAATCAAATATCATATTCTAAAAGTCATTTCCTTGTTCACTGTTAAATCCCAGAATCACATCAAAGCATTTAAAGTATTTTAACGTAGTATACTCATATCACAAAAAATTAATACATCTGCTGTTGTTTCTCATTGACCATTGTCCATGCTTTTAACTTATGTGTGGGTTTTATGGAAGCTGAGCCAGAAAAAACAATATCTTGTTTTTCCATTGTTGGTGTCATCAGTGAAGAAAGAAAAGAAACTATTTTAAAATTTCCTTTGGCATTTCCAGAGGTTGCACAGAAACCCAGCATGCAGAACTGGAAACAGTGGTGGGGTCCAATCCACTATTTTCTATTAGGAATCTGAACTAAGAGCCGGAAATGTGGTGCAGGTGCTTGCTAGGACAGCCATGGCATTGTGTATGTGCTCGGATGTGATTCAGAACCCAAGGTCATGGTGGATAGAAGTGGTCATAAGAGAAAACCAGGACAGAAGTACATCCTGGATCATATGCCAAGGATGATCTGAAGTATTGTGAGGTCTAAGCGAATCAACTTGGGAGAAAAAAATACACCTTATATGGAAAGGTTCATGTGAGTGAGAGACATTGGGGCTTACATGCCATCAGTATATTATTGGATCCTTGGTAGAATAAGGAAGAAGAAAAGCATAGAGTGGGGGAGAGGGAGAGAAATTCAGTCTAGTGCCATGTTGCTCCCTAAAGTATTCTGCTCACACATATCCTTATAATAACGGTTACTCCTAGAAAATCAGTGGAACATTTTTTCTGTTTCTTGATAATGAAAGTTGTAGTGTGTGTGTCTTATCTGCACTTCTGCAAAGAGGATATCCCTAGAGCATCATCATTGTACAGATGGTTGAGAGAGCACAATGGGATGCTGGACTGTCTGATATTGTACCTGCAATGTTGGGCCTCACTTAAGCAATCATAAGTCCCTCAATCTGTTATTTATGAAAGACTATACTATTGTAATAACATGGGGGATAGGGAAATCCCAGCCCCTAGGGAATTGTACCATAAAATTTAAAAAAAAAATTTTAACTTTAAAAAGAGCATTTTTGGACTTGGGCTATTGCTTTGAATTGGGGCTGTGTCATTCTTTGAATTTTACGTCTCTGGTTGTACTTCTAATTCCTGTGCATATCTTTATTTTCCATGAGAATAACATTAGAAACCCACCCTGCACATGAGTCAGTTCATTGAGGGAATTGGAATGACTTTTTTTCGAGATTACTGTGATCACTGCCCTACTTCTATTTCTGATACCACTTGGTGGTGTCGAGCAGTGGATGGTGTTGAGGATGGAGGGGGAATAAAACCTGCCTTGCAAGGAGTAACAAGCAGGAGGACAAGCTCTTTTAAATTTCACACTTTGTGTAGTATGTTAGGTAAAGTTGAAGAGGTACAAAATCGGGAAAAAAGTGAATGCTCTTGTGACTAATTTCAGATCAAATCCATGCATATTCCCAAAATACTGTATTTGGGAGAGAGTAAATGATTTAACTTAATGTTAGCTTAATTGAAAAAAAAATCAAAGGGGCTGAGGCGGATCTTGTGCAGCAGCTAGGGCCATGTTTGGGACACCTTTAGTTCGCATGGGTGTGCTTGGGATTGAGTCTCATCTTTGCCGCTACTTCCCATTCAGCTTACTGCCAATGGGTCCCAGAGGCATCACAGGAAGGGTTAAGTATTGAGTTCCTGCCACCATGTAGTTCCTGGCTTCCAGCTTCTTCAGACTGGCTCAGCCCTGGGTCATGAAAGAACTATCCCTCTCTTTCTTGCCAGTTTTTTGGTCTGCGTATCCATTTTAAGGAAAATTAAAAATCACTAAAACAGGGGACAAGTTTCGATTGGTAATTAGGACTCTTCTTGGAGTGTCTGGTTTTGAGAACTGGCTTCATGTCGGATTTCAGCTTTCTACTAATGTATACTTTGGGAGGAAACAGAGGCTCAAGTAGTCGTATCCCTGCCATGTGGAAGACCTGAACTGAGTACCCAGCGCCAACTTTTGCCTGGACCAGTACATTATTGTAGGCACTTAGGAGTAAACAAGCTGATATTTTCCCCCTGGACTTGAAAGGAAAGACAGGATGATTGGACATGTTAAATGACTCTAGCTGCAAAAAATTCCTCTTTTCTAGTGTTGCAATTGTGCTAGTGAAAATGCTTATAGCTGTTGTGCACATTTGTTTTTGTCAGTATGGTCATTTGTACTGTAATGAACTGTTCCTGAGTATTGACACAGGTAATCTTGGTTTTCACACTCACAACCTAGGATTAGCAAAGTGGAGTCACAAAATTGAGCAATTTGGAGTTGACAGCTAGTGGTTACGTTATCAGTTTGTTAATTATTTATTAAACTAAAATTTAAGAACTGCAGATGCCACGTCCAAGAAATGATCATTTGTGAATGTTAAAATGTCCTTGCATTCAAATGCTTGATGACATGGGCACAACAAAGAATTCAACTTGATAGGAACTTGGGCCCATTTATGGTTAAAAGAATAACATTTTTAAGTTGTAGAAATTGAGAAAATATTCAGTAAGAAACCAGTGCATCAGAAAAGTATGTGAAAGCAAACATATTCAATTTACCTAAATAATCCTTTCCCCGGTTCTGTACTTTTTCTTTGTTCTCTTTGTTGCTCTCCTTGAGCTTCCGTCTCTAGTCACGTGTTACTGTGTTTGAAAAGCTGAGTTGAACATGTTGTCAGTCATTTACTACTCCTCTCTGTACAGTGAAATGAAGTAGCGTCTCGGAGTTCCCATCCCTCACTTTCATCTTCCACTCGGCTTATTCTTTGAGCAGATCAGATTAGTTGTAAAAGTGTTTATTCTATTTTACATGTGATTATTCATTGAATCGAATGATCCTTTCATTGTATTTTTGGTTTGATATAATTTGGATACTTTTAGAAGCAGATGGTAGCATTCTTATCATGATAATCCGGAGTTGGATGATTCATGTTTGGTTAGCACATTTTTCTTGCAGGACCCACTAAATACCATGCACTGTACCAATACCTAGAAGGATCTAAGGGGTCCATAGGAGCTCAACTTACTTGGAGTTCTGTGAACAGTGCTAGCACATCCTGTGATGAGCAGGAAAGCTCAAAGACAAAAAAAGCAGAAGTGTGAACTAATCAGGAGAAAAATGGACAAGGAGAAAGAAAATTATCTCAATTTAATTTAGGGATGGCAAATGCATACTCAACACCCTCATTCTGGTCCTTGGCAATCAATTCTGGGTCCACATACAGCTTTCTAATAAGCTTTATAATCACTCTCATTTCTCATTCCACAACCATCATTTTACATTCCAAGTTTCCATGCACGTGTTTGTGGGAGATAAAATGATGTGGTCAGTTTAGCTTATTTGGAAGGAATGAGCATCACTCTTTAAAAGCAACAATTAAGCACCCTCTTTGTAAACTCGGAAGCAACTTCATGATTTTGTTTTCAAATTCCAAACATGGTGTCTTTGAACTAGAAGCCTGTTTTTCTTAGAATAATTTTATAAGTTTTGTGTGTGCAAAGCGAATAACATATTCCATAATTTCAGTCCATGATTTCCTTTTAACCTGTATGTTCCCTTGGCACAGAAGCTGCCAACCTATCTTAATTTTTAAACTTGGGAATGAATGACTTTACTAGTTTCAAATAATTGATATTTTTAGAGCTGTAGTTGCTCATGTGAGCATAATAAATTCTGCTATATAATCCATCTCACTGTTTTGCCAAAGACTTGATTGGACATTATCAGATTGTGTTTTAAATCATTACATTTTTTATTTTCTTGAGAATTTCTAGGTTTAATGTCACTTCAGTGACAATATAGCATGGACAATCAGGGGAAAATGCTCTAGCTACCACCACATACTTACCATCAAGCAGACCGAGGTCATCCATATTCCTAGACATTGTTCAATTTGGATTTTGTCCTCCATCAATTACTTTTATTTTTGAGATTTCATTGGTGCTGTCCAGTGAATGAGCACAAATACAGTGTGAAGACTAACATTCAGTAGCAGACACTGGTGGAGTCTGGAATAGGAAGGAATGCCAAAGGATGCAGAATTTCATGCATGTATCAGAGTTAAGTAATTCATCATGGCTCATTTATAGTCTCTGATCTTCAACTATGGGGCTACCTAATTTTGCAGTTTCTAGTAGCCAATACAGAAAGCATGGCATTTGGAAAATTTCAGGAAAGCTTAATCAATTTATCTTTTTTTTTGTCCTGCTGTCAATATTTCCACCATAATTTTTATTTCTGAAAGTAATCTTTTGCATGAGAGAATTAAACACATGGCTAACAATGAAGGGCTAATCTGGCCATCATATCTGATATCAACCATCTGCATATATATCCCCGTAACCTTAACTTTTCTACCTTTGCATATCCATGTTCTATGTTTATTCTGCATGTTCAATTCAATATCCCTGTTGCTTCCTTGGCAATCTCCAGACTACTTTTCAAGACTCAAAGCCTGAAACTTCTTTAAGGAGTTTTCATGGACTTACATTCAGTCCACTCAAAAATTAAATGTGTAGTTTGACCTCTTCTAGCTCCTTGGGTATAATGCTAATGTATTTTTTGCAGACAAAGTATATCATCATTGCTAGAATGCTTAAGTCATTTCTGTAGTCTTAGGACTAAGTGTTATTTAGCACATAATTCTGTCTTAAAATAGTTGGAGTGGAGATTCAGCACTCAAAAGTTGATTCCATATGAAAATGCAAGTTCTTTTCTGTACATATAAGTAGGGCAAGATTGTGAGGTTAGCGATCAAAAAGTTGTGGCCCACACATACTGATCAACTTGCTTTTGAAAACCTAGAACATTCTGCTCTGTTCTACTAATATTTTTGCAATCCATCCTCCATTTGATAGCTTAGTGCTCCTGGCAACAACAGCATAATGCTGCAGGCAGGTGTGGTTGGTAATAGATGGAATTGGATGTGGAGCTGTCTCAGAGATTTACTTTGGACCCTCTCTGATGTTTCAAATTCTTGATTTTGGCAAGCCTATCATTTGCCAGTTGTCAAACCGGTTGAGTCATTAGTCTGGTCTTGTCAAATGTGAGCCTTTAAGTGATTCATATGGCCCTGCTACTTCCCAGTGAGATAATTAAGTGTCCACTCAGCTCCATCTACCTGGTTTTATAAACAGAACATAAAATGAGAAATAGCTATGCTATTCCTTTCTCTACCTGTAAAAGCACTAAAATTGAGAAATGTACTTGCTGAACTATTTACTGTTTAGTATTTAGTCCTCAAAGAACAAAATTTCTGTTGGTAAAACCAAACTTATTTTTGTCAGGCTAGCAAAATAATCTTTGACAATGTGCATAGTGATTTTGTTACATTTCCTTTTTTTACAACAACACTGTAGAATACTCTACCAATAAGTATTTTGAAATTTGAACATAATTTTAAAGTTATGTGCAGTTCCTCTGTCAGATTCATCTGCTACCATTCTATGTATCACATTGTACTGTGCAAAAGCAATGTTTGAATGTTGAGACTACTTCTCTATTACCCTCCCACCTATGTTCTACTTACGAAAGACAAGGTTTTAAATATTGTATTTGCTAAGGAACAGAGACGCCCTAGGTGAGCCAATGGGGAAAGGGAGTAGATAAGAGTGAACTATCCTATCGCATAGTACAGAGGTTTTCTCCAATGTGGTTCAAGAAAAAACTAACAGTCAAAACTGTAGGGACAAATGGAAAGTGAAAACTCAGATCCAGAAACTGATGATAAATTCGAGATATTCGCCACTTGTGTGCACAAATGGTTTCTTTAAAGAGTAAGGTGTTTATTGTCTCTTATGTAATGGCGCTCTTGGATACTGTCCATTGAGCAAAGTGGAAACTCTTATTTGGCTAAGTGAATCCAGTCATGGGTTCCTGGTGTGCTGAATCAGTAAAGAATGTCTTTGGAAAAACACAGCCATGGCAGCAACGAATACATTGGATGTTTTCAAACCAAACATGGCATACAAGTGAACTGCAAAAGCTTTGCATGTTATAACCCTTATAAAATGATGACATTTGATTTCCCATTATATGTTGTAAGGCCTTTATCGTTCAGACATAATTACATCAAAATCTCTTCCAGAGCTGACAAGTTTTTCTTTGAAAGACGTGGTTATGCAAAACTTGACAAAACTAAGTTCTTGATTCTCACGATATCATCATCTTTCTGGCTTCTATCTCATCTTTACGCATTTTCAGTGCCTCTTTTTTTTTCCTGTTTTGAATATTAGACAAATCTCAAAATCTGGTTGCTTTATCCCTCCCCACTCATAGGGGCAGCCAGGCTGTTAGTGACAAGCAGTGGGCAGGATGGCAGGAGAATGATTGAACAGACACTGAAACAACGGGGTGTGGGAGCTGCAGAGTACTGAGTGGGATGCTGGCAAGGAGGAGCTGGGGTGGCTGCAGTTGGAGTATCATTATGTGAAAATCAATGTAGAAGTTGCAGGGAGTTTATTTATTGCTCTTGTTCTTCATTTCTTTTAACATTTGAGTTTTAGGGTGGTAATCCATTTGTGACTATATTACAAACTTTGAATTTGAAAAAAATTAGATTGTTGTTAGCTAAAATCTGATTATCTGTTTTGTGCATGCAAATTGACATGTCTAAATATAAACTCTCCTCTTGCTCAGTGTTGTTTGAACAATTCTGGGCACTTCTAGAAACATAAGGCACAGGCAAACTTTAAGCTTAGTCTAATATCAGGTAAATAAGTGACATCCGAATGTCTCACTAATCAAGATCCACCCACACTTCTTCAATTTTTGTTTTTAATTTGTTATGCTTCACAGTACTGTGAGTTGATAGATTATTTTTTAAATATGTTTTTATTTTGAATTCTGGATTATGTGGTACAGTTTCATATAGGTTGGGATTCCCCCCACCAAACACCCACCACTGACAGATTTTCCCCTTGTTATATAGTGTAGTCCTTCATAAGGAATCATAATTCTATTAGTGTCTTATTTAAGTGTGCCCTGACATCATTGGTACAGACAATGTCAGACAGTCCAGCATCCCATTGTCTACACATGTCCAACAGTTTCATTGGGAATCTTTCTTCTGAAAGCAGGACAATGATGAAGACAGAGTCCTTGGAAGGTACAAAAAACTGATCTGTTGCATTATGTATACTGAATTGCTATTTCATTTTCTCCATTAAGTAACCTAAGGGAGAATGATTATCCCCAATTTAAAGCTGAGAAATTGAGGTTTAGAAAGCTAGCCTGTTAATTCCATAATGATGTAAATTTTTGCTGATGGTATGTTGGAGCTTTCAATTGACTGGAATGATACTCTGCTGGCTCTGTCTTCAGACCAGAAAGGGTATACCTAAGAAGCCGTTGAACTTGACTGGACAATAAGATGCTGGACTCTATGTTTGGTATACGCTTGCAATGGGGGAATCTCAACTAAACTTGAGCTGTGGTTATGCAATAAGGTGGAGGAATCCACCATGGTGGGAGGGTTTGGGGAGGGGTGGGGAGAACCCAAGTACCTATGAAACTGTGTCACATAATACAATGTAATTAATGAATTAAAAATAATAAATAATAATAAAAAAATAAATGAAAAAAAGAAGAAAGCTAGCCTGGGTATTGATATTGAGCAACTTGCTAGTTGAAAAATTCTACACTGGTATTACTTCACAGCTTTGATCTCATTCTGTTTGTTACTTTTTATGTTAAGTATTTTTATTGATCACATCTTTATTTTGCCTGGGGGGGTGTTAGCATTTCTGGCAAATTCTACAGAAAAGAAACTTACAAATGTACACATTGGGCGGGGACCTTTATCCAAATTTTGATGCTGGGTAGCTGAAAGAGTGAAAAGTAAGGAGTTGACATCATGGAACATTTTCATGCAAAATTATATTATTCTTATTACCAGATGTGATGTAAGCTGAGCTTTGTCCCCTTTTTGTCCATTTCAGATGACTGGTATGGTCATAACTGTAGTCATGTAACTGTTGAAGTATTTTCATTTGTCTGTGATTTGGAAACAGGGCCCCATGTGTCCATAATCATTTTTTGATATCAGTACAAATTATAGTAGATATTCCATTTGTGGTGGTGCTATTTCAGACACTGTACTAACTGCTTTTAAAGAAATCTCATTTTAATCTTCATGGACATGCTATAGAGTAGACACTATTATAACTTTACTCTTAAATTGATGCTCACACGTTCATTTGCTTGAAAAACAAGCTTTGTGCCAGGTGTAGGGTCAGGGCAAGAACCAGATCAATCAATACATCTCTTTTCAAATCAGGTCTGTGAAAATTCACTGAGCATCAGCTCTGTGTAAAGAAGGTGATTCAGCAGGCCACAAGGCATCCTTGGCCCCAGGTTTCTAACAAGCCAGGGCAGTCGGAGTCTGGTGTGCAGAGAGGAAAAATCTCTACCTACAATCGTAGTTGATGTTTTTATTCTTGGAGCCGATCTTGAATAAGAGTAATAATGGAAAGTGCATCTCGTATTTGGCTCTCTTTATTACTACCAAGTTTGACATGGTACTGTTGATACAGAGCTTTTTGGAATTTACTGTGGATAAGATGGGGCCTGTATGGGTAGTTTTCCCAGAACGAAAAGGCAACAAGAGCAATAAATTCAAGAGTAGATTTAAGTAAAATTATTCCCAAACACATTTTCAAACTGTTCAATATCTACACATGCTGCTTAAATAACTGATCAGTAAACACATCTTAAAGTATATCTTCCTTCCTTGTGTATCAACAGAGATGGAGATAGTATGTCAGGTGGTAACTGCTCTTACTTGGGAAGAAATTTCCAGGAGAATTCCACTTGGATCTTCCTTGAGGCAGTCACTTTAAATTGCTCTTTTTGTTATACACTTCTACCCCTTCCAAATTTAAGCTTAAAGTCTGGGCTAAGAAACTGTAACTCTTGGCTAAGAAACTGCAACTTTTATCACATGACAAAGAAATACTACCATGAGCAGGGACATGTACTTCCTTTGGGTTTATATTTTGGCTTCTCTCCCTGTTGATAATTCTATTTCTTTGTTCACTCTGTTTCCACTCTCCACTTCTTTTAAAATTGAAACTTGTGGATGCTGTTTCGGTGTATTTTGCTGTAACTAAATTATAATGTAAAAACTGCTAAATGAACTCCTTAGGAGGAATTCCAAGCAATTCTATATGTTTGTACTAACCACTGTAATTTAGGGCTTAAATGAACACTGATCATAAAGCAGAGAAATATGTTTAAATTTAATTTTCACTAGCTATAATATTTTCAGAATAACTGCTATCCACCAAGCTGTATGTCAGTCCATTACATGTAAACTAAATGTTTACCATATGTTGCCTTCTAATAATGTTTACCATAGAAAAGCCTAGTTTTACCAAAGTTGAATGTTTTTAAACTGTCAGAGTGAAGACTTAACAATAGATTTATCCAATCTAGAGTTACTCTATTTGTATTCAGTGTTCAGTAGTTAGATTTTTTTGCTTTGTTAGTATTAAGAGAACAGATTTTACGTATTTCATAGGTACAATCCTAAGAACCAGATTTGCCTCCTTCCCTCTCTCCACCTCAAACTCCCTCCTTCCTTTCTTCAAAGTTTTTTAAAAATGATTTTGGTCTAGTCTATAATCAGTCTTACTACATTACTCGCTATAATATCCAACAAGCAAAAAGTGGAAAGACTACAGTTCCACAGGACTGTAAACAAGAACTTAAAAAGAACCTAACAGAAGATGTCTGTTTTATTCCTATATATGTATTATTATTTATTATGTGTAATGTACTGGGACTGCAAAGAGAAGAATGGCCCGTTCTCTGGGCTCCTGGTACATTCAGATCACCTGATGAGAGAAGACATCTCAACAGGCAAACCAGGAATGAGGAATGTTCTGTGAAGGAGTGGCAATAGTGAGCTAAGAAGTTAGTTTCATGAAAGGCTCTATTCATGGGGGATGGACAAGGGCTGGGATAGGTCACATATGTTTGTAATGAGACATGAGTAGATAATGGACAGGAGATGGAAAAATTTGGACACCGAGCAAACAGAACAATCATTCCAGACAGATATAAAAACAGACACCGAGGCGTAGACGGCATGTGGGTGGCATTGTGAGGCTCCTGCTGGGTTGGAACAGTAGGGCTAGGAAACTTTGCTTGTGCATGTACGGAGCTAAGACAACCTTAACATGAAGCAAGATTTCTCTGACTACAAAGTGCACTTTGTGGTTGCAATTTACAAATCACTGGCATTGTTGGATCTCTTCATCCTCTCAATTACTAGAATTGACCAAGCAGGAGGCTAACGTGCTGACCTTCACTCTCGCTTGCAGCCTTTTAACTCTACCTTTTGCTTGCTCTACTCTTGGTAACCATGCACTTCTCTCGGTTACTGCTTTATTCATAGGAGCATTGGGAGCAGTAGGCCCCGAGAACTCTGCCTGCCTGACACGAAGGCTTCCTATGTGTCAGTGTATACTGCAATGATGCAAAGTCTTGGCACTGGCTTACTGCATTCCATGTCTGCTTCTCCTCTCTCCCACCACTCTAATTATACATTATGCAAAAAAGAAGAAAATCCAGAAAACATAAAATACAGGCTGTTAAGGAAATCACTAAACTAGATCAAACTAGATTACATTGCTTAATTTCCATGTTGCCTGGTGGTTATTAAAATAAGTACAGCTTCCTTCACAATGTTTGCATTTCAGCAGATGGGACCTAGCTCAGTGTAATTTCTACTTTTCAGAGGCATAATCTTGTTTTTTTTTCTTGGAAAAATATGTAAGAAAGGAAAAGAATAAAATAAAAGCACCAATGATTTAAGGCAACAGGTAGAAATGGCCAATATTTTTTCAGTGAGGGGGGAATGGAAATTCATGTGTGTGGTTCATTTTAATCTAGCTAGAGCATGTCTCACACACAAACTTTTTTAAAAAAAGATTTATTTATTTTTATTGCAAAGTCAGATATACAGAGAGGAGAGACAGAGACGAAGATCTTCTGTCCGATGATTCACTCCCCAAGTGGCCACAACGGGCTGGTGCTGCGCCTTTCCGAAGCCGGGAACCAGGAACCTCTTCCAGGTCTCCCACGTGGGTCTCCCAAAAGACCTCTCTCGGGTCTCCCAAAGCTTTGTGCATTCTTGATTGCTTTCCTAGGCCACAAGCAGGGAGCTGGATGGGAAGTGGAGCTGCTGGGATTAGAACCAACGCCCATATGGGATCCCAGGGCGTTCAAGGGAAGGACTTCAGCTGTTACGCCACCACGCCGGACCCTGAAATACAAACTTTTAAACCCAGAGAGCACTGGAAGTCACACCAGACTTTTGTTCTACCACCATTTTTCTCTGATTTAAAACAGAAATTTACAGAATACTGACTTCACAACAGTAGTTATTCCAGGAAAGGTGAAAATTGCCATTTCCATTTTATAAGTAGAGCAGATGAAAGGAGGGCAATTTCTTACAAATAATTAAACAAGTTAATTGGCCACAAGTTTTCTAGTTTGTAGGAAGCTCTGACTTTTTGACCAAGTTGTGTTATTTCTGTCAAAATAACTGTCAACTTCTATATGCAACACTTCGGAATTTTGGTTACAAAAATTTTTGTTTTATATCACCAAATCCCATCAAAGCTGCCTAGTAGCGTGCTCTATGTTCTTGCTTTTAGTGTCTTTGGAAATATTGGTGCAAGTATAGAAAATAAAATTTCTGGGCCCGGCACGATTGCGTAATGGTTAAGGTCCTCACCTTGAATGTGCCGGGATCCCATATGGGCGCCGGTTCTAATCCCAGCAGCTCTGCTTCCCATCCAGCTCCCTGCTTGTGGCCTAGGAAAGCTGTCAAGGACAGCCCAGAGCCTTGGGACCATGCACCTGCGTGGGAGACCTGGAAGAGGTTCCTGGTTCCCGGCTTCGGAAAGGCGCAGCACCAGCCCGTTGTGGCCACTTGGGGAGTGAATCATTGGACAGAAGATCTTCCTCTCTCTCTCCTCCTCTCTGTACATCTGCCTTTCCAATAATAATTAATAAATCTTAAAAAAAAATTCTTGACTCCCCATGTATTCAATGAAAGAAACAATTTCTTTATCTTTTATAATTTCCCAAAGCCAAAATCCTTTAAAGAGGTAGCTTGTAAATATCTCTTCCCATTGTTTTAGACCTCTTCATGTTTTGTTTCCTTGGCTGTGAAGAAGCTTCTGTGTTTGATATAATCCTGTTTTTCTGGTTTTCATTTTGTTATCTGTGCTTTTGGTGGGAGGTTCTCATCCAGGAATTCATTGCCTATTTCAACATCTTTGATTGCTTTCTTTACATTTCTTCCAGCAACCTCATAGTCCTAGGTGTTAAATTCAGGTCTTTGTTATATCTTGGGTTGATTTTTATGTATTGATCTAATTTCATTGTTATGTATATATATATGTCCAGACTTGTCAATGCCACTTAAGAGATTATCTTTTCTCCATTGTATGGTCTGAGCTTTGTGTGTGTTTTAATCTTTTAAATTTGTTAG
The DNA here is from genome assembly GCF_030435755.1 of Ochotona princeps. NCBI lineage: Eukaryota > Metazoa > Chordata > Mammalia > Lagomorpha > Ochotonidae > Ochotona > Ochotona princeps. Next base: position 45,805,158 of record NC_080838.1, read on the forward strand.
GTTTAATTGACAAATAAACTTGTATATATATTTGTCCATAGAAAATAATGAAATCCTGGGACTCTTACCGTAGCACAGTAGGTTAAACCTCCATCTGTAACATTGGTATTTCTTATGGGTGCAGGGTCATGACTTGGGTGCTCCTCTTCCAACTCAGCTCCCTCTGTATGGCCTGGGAAAGCAGTAGAGGATGATTCCATTGCTTGGACACTGTCACTTACACATGAGACTTGAAGAAAGTTCCGGGCTCCTGGCTTTGCCCATAGCATCCATTTGGGAAGTGAACCAGCTGATGGAAGACCTGTCTTTCATCTCTGTGCCTCTCAATCAAATCAGTCAACACATCCATCACCTTGCATAGTTATCAGACTTTTTCCTTTTGGAGAGCAAAGAGGCAGTGAAGAAGAAATATGAATAATGATGAGATCTGGACACCTCTGTGAAAAATCATGTGACTATTTATGTGAATTCATTTCTGGGCTTTCTCCTCTGTTGTTAGTCTATTTGTCAGTTTTTATGCCAATACCATGCTGTTTTACTCACTATGACTTTGTACTATGCTTTGAAGTTGGGCATTGTGTGGTCTCCAGCTTTGTTTCTTTTGCTCAGAATAGCTTTGGTGATTCTGTTGTGTTTTTGGTTTTGGTGATTCAGTAGGAATTTCAGAATTTGTGTCATTATGTAAGTTTTTAAGTATGTCACTGATATTTGATAGGGATTTCCTTGAATATGAACCTGAGAGCGCATTTGAGCTCTAGTTCAGCTGCTGGCTGTGATGCCTGCATCCCTGATAAGGAGTCCTGGAGTTACAGTCCTGGCTTCACATCAAAAATAGATTCCTGCTAAGGCACATCCTGTTAGGCAGAAGTGATGATTTAAGCAGTTGGGTTTTTACTACCCTTGAGGAATATTTGATCTGAGGTCCCTGCTTCTGGCTTCTGCCTGTCCCAACCAGAATACTGAGGCTGTTTGGGAGAGTGAGCCAGAGGATGGGAGATGTCTATCTTGGTGTCTTGCATAAACAAAAAAGTTAGTCATGACTCACGGACTCTGAAATGTTTGTGGAAAAATGAAATTGTCTCATATACCTTCATGCACTTTCTGCAGACTCCCTCATAGGTAAGATTATTTTCTTCAGGGGGACAAAGTCAATAGTGTTCAGTACTCTTGCTAAACAAGTATTGGTGTTGTGAAAAGACAAGATGAACAAGTAACAAGGGTGAAGATCATATGACCAAAAATTTGAATAGCTTAAATTTATCAGGTGCTTAATACAGGTCAGGCAAGTTACATTATTTCATTGAATTCTCACAATAGTCCTCAGAGGAAGGTAGTATTTTTAGCTGTGTCACATATAAGTAAACGAGAAAAACAGACTTGGATATGTGGAGAAATTCTCCCAAAGGAAATTTTTTTTCATGTGAAATTTTGGACAGGACTAAGTTAAGAATCTGCTTCTATATGACCTACACGTTGGTGAGGAAATTAGAAAGAAATAAATTCTTTGAAGGGATGAAAATAAAAACAAAAATGTCAAAACCCAGGGAACCAAGTACCTGAGCCATTGATTGTTGCTTCAGGATGTACATTGGCAGCAATGTCCTTGGGAACAGATCTGGGGCTCAGTCCCAGGTGTTCCAAGGTAGTGCACAGACCTGTGAACTGCTCCTTCACTTATGCTAACTTAATCACTACATGACTTCATATTTATACCTACTTGAAAAATGTGTGTATTTTTGCTTTTCCCTGTATTTCATTAAATAGGTGAGTTGTTTTTCTTAAACTATCTGAATGTTTTACATTCACGTTGTTTCAGTTGTTCTCCTACGATGTTAAGGACATTATATAAGCATATGCTTTTTCCCTGAAGAAGGCAATGCTTTTGCTATTGCATTTGCTGTTATTTTCTGTTCTCATCCTCAGACACATTCTTGTGATTTCTTAAATCCTTTGCACATAGATTTTCTAAGTTACACAGATAATTTTCATTTTTGTCTGTTTTGTTCCTGTTTCTTACTTAGTAATTGCTTGTTTATATCAAACTCCCCAAAAGACTTCAACTCTTCATATTAAAAGTTTCATATCTTGTATTTTTATGTTGCTTTATCTTTTTTTTTTTCAAAAATTCTTTCAGGACTATTTAGAGTGATTTCCTGGACAGTACATTTTCTGGAACTTTCTGTGTCTGAGCAAACCTTTAAGCCATTAGCATTTAGAAACTAATATTTTAATAGGATATATTCCATGTTCAAATTTCCTACATTTTTCACAGTATGAGATTGTATTTTCATTGTCTTGAGTTCCTGTCTATTCATGTACTATCAATTTAATCATTGTTTTGGGTTATTTGCTGTCTCTCTCTAGTAGATAATTCATAGAATTCTTATGGTAATATGTTCAATGAAGATTTTCTAATCGATTCTGTTTAGGATTTTTGTATTTTCCCAATATCTAAAAAGAAAAGTATTTTGGCCTCATAAGCATATTGCATAGGTATGTTCCTGCTTGAATTATTTTTAATACTTTTCTACTTAAAACAGAAATAATGGTTAATTGTATTTACCAGTGATATTTAACATTTGTGGATTTTTATGTTAGTTTCTAGTTAGGGTTTTTGTTAAGCATTATATCTAATTGTTGGAACTTCATACAATAGTTGTGATAGAGTATTTCCCCCAAAACATTTGTATAACTTCTCAAGGATAGATTAAGAAATGGTGGAGTTGAGGCAGAGTATAACCCAAGATTGTTTAACTCTGATCTTTTACATAGTTACTTTGCTAGCCTAACTCTCTACGTATAGATGTACTGTGAAAAATTGATTCTACTTAATTGAAGTAAAATATGGTTTGGTTTAATAAGTTTATGTTTATGGAGGAATTTTATTTATCTATAACTAAAAATTGTTTTTAGGAAGAAGTCTCATGTAATTTACTATGAAAATAATAACTTGATACAGTTATAGTGGCAATTACAATGTCTAATAGAATGACTCAAAGCTTTTACAGGCACTATTTACTCACTACTCTTGTCTCCTGCAAACTGCCATCCTCTAGTTATTTGTAAAATAATCTCGTTATTAGTAAAACAAAGATCTACAAATGGGAGTAAGAAATATTGCTATCTAAGAGCAATGGGCAGTGTTACAAATCTGTCTTTGTCAGTAGGCATGTGTGTTTGTCATCCACATGTCCTGTTAACTATTTCCCCCAGAGTTCTTTATACTTGGATCTGAAAACCTGCTAAAAAGGCAAGCTGAAATGTCAGAATGAAATGCCCAGAAATGTGTGGCAATGCTGGAGCAACAGTGGGAAGGCCTTACATGTTGATTCCCTAATCACTCTTCTTTGATTCTTTCTCCAGTGTCAGATTCCACTCTCCTAAGATTTCGTGGTATTTGGCATTCTAATAAAAATAAATGTTGTTTTAGTTCTTCAAATAGCAAGTCACTTTTTATGTTTCTCAACTTCTTGAAAAAGAACCTTGATCATAGAAAATTCCATTTTTGGACAAGAGAGCTACATTTCCTGTATTCCATTTAACTCTTACATTTATCAATCTCATATTCTTTGTCTAGTAAAAATTATATCTCACATTTGAAGGTGGTGATATGCATAGGGAAGTAAAGGAATCCTCTTCTGGATTATTGCCCAAATACCCAAAACAGTGAGGGCTGGTCTTGACCAAAGCCAAGAACTTGAAACTTAATATAAATCTCCCATGATTGACAGGGAGTCAAGTGCTTGAGTAACTCATTATTTGCCTCATCTAAAGATGTGCAGTAACAGGATGCTGGATTGGAAGTGGAGGATCTGAGATACAGGACCATGTTAGGATGCACAGATCTCAAGCAGGGACTTTGTATCAAATGTCAAGCCCAAGAATTACATTTTATCTGTAGATATCACTTATTTACAAAAATCTTATATATATTAAAAATTATATATATATTCAAGTATATACTTAGTCTCACAGAGGGCCAGTATAACAGACTAGCACACTGGAAAGTTATTTTACAGTAAATGTCTCTACTTCTGACTGAGCTTAGAAATCCCAATTCGAAACATACCTATACAGCATGATATGAGATTTTCTACCTCTACCTATGCTTACCATGTCATGATTCCTTTAAACAGCAGAGCAGTCATTGTGTAGCAGTTAATAAGGAGCTATATTACTGCCAAAAAATTGGAATAATAGAAGTGGGGAGCTGGGAAGAAAGGGGCAGGGAAGAACCCTTATAGCTACAAAATTGTATTGTGGTAAATAATAAGTGTATATTTTAAATTATTTGCTTTCTCAAATCTCCTAGAGAATTTAGACTACTATCAATTTACTATGGAACTGTAGTTGAGTTGTCAGGAATTACCTATGAAATAGTCCTTCTGGAGCTTTTAGATCATTTTTCTTTGACATAACAATTTAGCAAGACAGTAAACCTTGAATATATAGAGTCTACTGATGGATTGTTACTGAAGACATCTATAGAATTGAATAAGATAGACTGTATACACTCCAACTGAATCAACACGTGTATTTTATCCCCTGGAATTATGTTATGCCTGCAATCAATTCCATTGGATTTTCTGCAATCCTAAAGCTAATTTACACCTAAATCAAATGTGGTTTGTAGCACAAAAACATGAAGCTATATGTGCATAATCACAGTGGTCACTGGCAACAGAAGAGTCAATTTAAATTTTTAAAAATTTTTAATTTTGAATTTTTGAATTATGTGGTACAATTTTGTATAGACTGGGATGTCTCCCTAAACTCCCACCCACCAACAGATTTTCCCCAATTTAAATTTAAGTCAATTAAAATTAAATAAAACTCAATTCCTCTGTCACTAGCCCCAATGGAATAGGTAACAACCATTTTTGACTGTTGGGGAATGAAGATGTAAAGCATTTCCAGTGCAAAAGTCTTTTTGGATAATACTGAAGCATTTATAAAGAAGACAAAGCTAAGGATAATTACTGTGGATAACAAACTCATTAGCATCACTTGAATAATACAAAAAAACCTGAGTTTCAGTGTGTTGGATTTCTCTACCTCTTTGTGTTCCTATATCGGGAAGAGGAAATTTAATCCTTTTGTTTTGTTTTGTTTTTTTGGCACTGTATTACTTGTCACCATGATTGACACTCAGGGATTCAATATATATTTGCTCAATTTTGCATGAAGAAGAACAAAGAAAATAAGATGAAAAGATGAAAAGGCCAGTGGTAGAATGCAGCGCGTATCTTGATGATATGAGGGAACTGTCATTTTCTTATTGAATCACTGATCAATGATGACAATCTTCTTGACTGTAAGTTCTGAAGCCATATGTCATGAGAGAAGCAGCAGCCACAGCTCAGTACCATTGTCAAGATCAGTTGGCTCTGATTTGGATTGTGTGGCTTCCAAGTTTCAATTCCATTGAATGAAACTTTTAAAAGTAACATTTTCAGAATTTTAAGTTTCTATTCTAAGCCATGTCAAACAAAACTGGAGAATAATTGAAAGACACTTAAAGGATATATAAAATTTTGGGTTGTAAGAAAGCCGTTGAAGTAATCATTTATGCTATGAAAACAGAGCAGTGTAATAGATTCCAGGAAATTTTTGCTGCTGTGTTTTTTCCTGTTTTGTGTTTTATAAGCATGTTATAGAAAATATAAAAAAATCAATTCTAATAGCAGCCTAAATTGCAAACCAAGTGATCTGTGAATGTGGTTGACATAACTGGTCTGAGTCAAGAAATCATAAGATTCCTTTGGTAATGTAGAAGAAAATTGAACTTGGGGATTTAGCTGTCATTTCTCTTGACTATGACATAGTTCAGTGCAGGCACTTTAATATAATCAGGGAAAAGCCCTGAAATCTCGTTTGTAACTAATCACAAAATGTAGGAAAGTAATCTTTATCATTGCTGTTGCTTTACTGATTATATTTCTTAGTGTCAGCTTTGATAGTACACTTTTGTATGTCCCCAGGAACACATGTTGGTTTGTTCCGGGACTGTTACTCCTCTGAAAGTAGAATTTTTAATCTATTTTTAATTGTTTTTACTCCTTACTGTCTCCCCTGGTATTACTCTTTGTGGTTAAGCATTTTTTATCTAGCAATGTATAGACAGAGAATGGAATGAAGACATCTGATTCCAACCTTGATTAGACCTGATTGTTACTTCAGTCTCTCCAGTTAGATGCTTTTAATCACTGAGACAGTTATAATGAATATAATACCATAGGTTATAATAATAAGGAGGATGCAAGTATGTGTGGCCTGGAAGGGCTCCCTTAGAGGAGAAGTAAATGATGTAATTCTGATATGGTAGCCAATTATCCTGAATTATATACTAAAACTCAAAAGATGTTATTTCAAAGTTTCCTTAAATTTCAATCCTACATTGACAGCAGCACAAACTACAGTAATGAAGACATGAAAATAACCCAGGAGCCCATTGAAAGAGGAATGGATAAAGAAGCAGCAGTACATATACTCTATGGAATACCATTCTGCCATGAAAAAGATAGAATTCTATCATTTGCAACAAAATGGTCCCAATTGGAGAACACTGGGCTCAGTGAAATAAGTCAATCCAAAAGGAAAAAATAGGTTCTCTGTGATATAAGGCAACCTTCAGGCAAAACACAAGATCAATAGGTATATGAATATATTTACATATATTCATCTAGAGGAGCTGTATAATAGAAACTAGCATACCAGGAAGTAAAGAGATGAGGCAGTACGCATCTCTACTCCTGAATAAAAAATGGACTCCCAATGAAACTGTTACACAATAGAATGCTGGACTATCTACCACTGCCCATATGTGCAATGTCAGGGTACATCTAAATAGCAGAATGATGAACTTGTGACTGTTTTTGAAGAACCATAGTATATAGTAATAATATAGGGAAATATAGCAATCTAGGGAAATCAGTGGGGGCAAGGAAGGATTAGTGAGGGTGAAAGGGAAATCCCTGAGCATTAGGAACTGTATCATGAAAAATAAAAGTTAAAAATATAGATACCCCCCCCAAAATGGTACTATAGAAGAAAGAATACACCAAGGAATTAATTTCAGTGGTGGTTCTTTCATTGATCTAGATACAAATAGCGTATGTTTTTCTCCATATAGACTATAGCTTACGGAATTTGGAAAATGCTTGTTGTAGGAACACATTTTGATGTTATACTGCTAGAGGTAAATGCTTGGGTACTCAAGATTAGATATTTTGGGATATAATCTGCCACTTTGCATACTTGTATCCTTCCTATTGCTTCATATTTTTTTCTCCATTTACTAAAATAAGGCTTTTACCTGCAACTTTTCCCTGATTATAAGCTGAATGAAAATAGGGAAAAATTCCAGTTTTAGCTATTAGGAGTTATTTAGGCGTAATAGAGAACTGAAACATAACTTTTTCTACCTTCCTGCACATGTAGGAAATACCTTGAATTAGCATTGTTGGGAGGTTAGAGTAAATTCAAAGACTATTTTCTATTTGTTTTAACAGTAATAATATTTGAATTTGAAGGAATATATCAAACTATTTTGATTTATAAAAACAATCTAAGGAACAACACTGAATTTATGATAGCAACTAAAGAAAGCTTTGGCTGCTTGCTTGACTATTTATACTGGAGCTAGACAAGAGAGAAATTTCTCTCCTAGATTACCTACATCTACTGCCTTTAGAGGATGCCTGATTAAGAGATTCAAGAGTACCTGGAAGATGTTTCCTGAGATTGACTCTGGCAGGTAGCTCCTAAAAACTTGGCCTATTCACAATGGGTCATAAGGAGTTGTGACACGGCTTGAATAGTTGAGATCTACCACAGGCATGGAGGCCTACAGTTATTAACTGTTTAATAAAAATTTAACTATGACACTTAGAGATGCCTTTTAGGTAAGGTGATTGAATTTCCCTGATACAGGGCAGGTGTTGTTTTCCACCCTCCAAATGGCATCAGTATCATAGTTTGGACCAGGGAACATGTGTGAACTCTTTGTAATTCAATTTTGTGACTATGCATTATATTTACTTTCATTTTTTGCTTCTTAAAATTATTATCATTTTATGATACAGTTCCATAGGCCCTGGGATTTCCCTTACCTCCTCCCCAAGACTCCTTCTTCCTTCCCCACCCACTGAGTTCCCATATAATATTATTATAGTATAGTTCTGCATAAACAGTAGTAAGTCTATTATGGGCATGGACAATGGCAGAGAGTCAAGCATCTAATCAAGATATAGTTAACAGTTTCATTGACAGTCTATCTGGAAGTAGGGATGCACACTGCATTGCATCCTCCTACTTGGATATGATAGTCTGCATTACACAGTTACTGTACATTCCTTAAATGAAAAACCACAAAACAAAATCAACAGGAAGAAAGACAAACCAAAAATGCCATGAAGATAAATAACATGCTACTGAATGTCCAATGTTCACTGAAGAAATGAAAAAGAAAATCAAAAATCTTCTTGAAGAAAACGATGCTGCTGTATGATCTGTGAGTCAGTGAAGAATTTAATCAGAAAAAGTTTTGAAGAGATGAAACTAAAACAATCAAAATCCATGAGATATAGTTTATGCTGATCTTTGTTGGTGAAATGTGTCTCCTCTGGGCAACAAATAGGTGGATTTTGTTTTTTAATCCAGTTGATGAATTTAAGCCATTTACATTCAGGGCTGATATGAATTGGTGGTAATTTGGTCCTATCATTTTAGCAATGGGCTGTTCATTGAGTTAGTCTTCTGTTGTCATTTCACTGAGATGTTCTTCACATTTGCCTTTGGCTTTGGTGGGTACTATTTTTCTCTGTCAAGAGAATATCTTTATCCTTTGTAGGGCAGGTTTGGAAGAGCAAATTCTTTTTTTCTTTACTGTAGAAGAATCTTATTTCATTTTCAAAGACAAAGGAAAGCTTTGCTGGGTATGTTATCCTGGACCGCATTTTTTTGCTTTAGAATCTGGGATATGTTGCTCCATTCTCTTCTGACCTTTTGAGGTTCCTATTAGTGATCGCCTGTGAATTTAATTGATATTCCTTTATATGTCAATTGATTTTTTTTTCATGTGCACATTTAAGGATTTTTTCCTTATGTTTGAATAAAGAGCTTGATTATCAAGTGGCGTGGTAAAGATCACTTTTGGTGAACTCTGTTGGGAGTTCTGTGCCCTTTCTGAATGTTGTTTCCCAATTCTTTCTCCAGATTAGGGAAAATTTCCCTTATTTCATTAAATACATTTGTAAACCCAGCTTCTTCTTCTAAGACTCCCATAATTTATATTTGGCCTTTTAATAGTGTCTTTCGATTCTTGAGTTTTTTTTTTTTGTTTGTTTATTTGGCCTGATCCAGCTTCGCTTCCAGCTTTTTGTTTGTTTTCTCCAGTGACAGAAAATATCTTATAATACTGAGAGTCTTTCTTTTGCCTCCTTCATTCTATTTTGGAGACTTTCCACTGTACTTTTATTTTGCTCCACTGTATTCTTAATTTTTGATGTATCAGCTTTCATTTGATTCATTTCCTGTGTGACATATTCCTTAAATTCGTTGAAAACCTGCTTTACATGATTCTCGTTGATAAGAAGCTTTATAACATGTGCTTTGGATTCTGTATCCCCCATTTTCTCGATGTCTTCCTCAGTGAACTGAGGTTGGCAAAGGGTTCAGTTCCTTTGCAGGGGAGTCTTAAGTAATATCCATTGTGCCTCTGTCTTTGTTGCTTTTGTTCAATTTTATTTATGGCTATCAGATTCTTCTCCTTGGGGCAGGTTTCCAAGCTGTGTCACCCACAGGTCTGCAGTTCGATTTTACTTACTGTGGTTGACACATGGCACTTGAATTCACTCCCAGCTCAGTTCATGCACAGTATTGTGCATCCTTAAACAAAATGGTGTCCAGTATGGCTCTAGGGTGCAGTCTGGGCTGTGAAATCCACCCTGTTCCTACACCACCCATCTGGGACCTGCTGCTCTGTCTCTGCTCCTGGTTAAATCAAACAGACCAGCAGGATGAGCAGTTTTTTGTCTGGTTTTACCTCCTGAGCTCTCGGTGAACACCCGTTCCCACCTTGTTGCTGGTGGAGGTCCGGCTGCTGGTACAGTTCAAATAGCCACTCACTGAATGCTGCTGGGTGATCAGTTACTGTAACACCACTGTGTGTCCATTGCTTTCCTGTTTGTCAGTCTCCAGGTACCCCTCTGCTGTCCTTCTGTCCTCTCCTATTTCCTGGAATGTGTCACCTTTGCTTCACAGTGGCTAATGTTTTTCCATCTGTTTAAATGTGTCCATACTCTTTTCTGACATTTGATTGTGATAGCGTGATAGCACGGTAATTAAAGGACATGTGAAATAATCCTGAGTGTTACGAACCACTGCTACCAGCTCCTAGGTAGAAAGTGAACTGTGGTCATAATCTATAAACATTTACTTTTATTATTACTATTATTAATTACATTGCATTATGTGACACAGTTTTATAGGTACTGGGATTCCTCCAATCCCTCCCCAAGCCCTCCCCCCATGGTGGATTCCTCCACCTTGTTGTATAACCACAGTTCAAGTTCAGTTGAGACTCTTTCATTGCAAGCCTATACCAAGCATGGAGTCCAGCATCTTATTGTCCAGATAAGTTCAACGGCTTGTTGGGGAGACCATCTCTGGTCTGAAGGTAGAGCCTACAGAGTATCATCCCAATCAATTAAAAGCCCCAACCTAACATTAGCAACAATTTATAATGTTATGGAGTTAATTGACATAGTATTGAGTAACCAATATGTTAAAAAAAAAATCCAAGTTCTTAACCACATCCTGTGTCTTTTTCATTGACATTTCAATTTTAGTTTATACACAGAACGGGCTGCTATACACCTTAAAATGGCTATAGATTACTGTTCAGCTGTCTCGTGTCTATTTTCATTATAATATTTAGCATTTTATAGCGTTGAAGCATAATTTATGCAATTAATAGTATGAACTTCTGTGAGCCTCTTTAGGGAAAGAATTTTTTTTTATACATTTTTTTCCCCTGTGGTACTTTTGTTAGTTCTACCACCCTGTAATGAATACTAAACTAATTTGAACAAAAAAAAAACACACACACACACAACAGAATTTCCAATTTTGGTGAATTACTCTTACAGCTATGTCAGGATCTGAGAGGTTTATTAGTGAAAGTTTCTCAGAATTTAACAGTGTTCTTGGGGATCCATTCAGTTTGAACTCCTCTGTTTAAACTTGGTCGTTCTCAGCACAAATATGTTAAATATTAAGGCACCTTAGGGTCTGATTTCTCATTGTTCTACAACAGACATATCAAGAAGATGGATTTTTTTCAGAGTGTTTAGCTTCTAGCCTCTAATAGTGTTTGCCTGATAGGATAATTGTTCACCCTGAGATTCTTGCCCATTTATTCTGATTAGTGTTATAGGTTACAGGTGTGTGTCTATACATGGCATTCAATTATTGGGATGTTGAAAAACATACGTGACACAAGTCATATATGGCATTCAATTATGCTGATGTTGAAAAACATGATACGTGCGACAAGTCATACCACAAGAAATTTTCTAACTCGAGATTTCAGTAGTTAAGAACATACATTAACGAATATATTTTCTTAGAGATTTGATCTTTTTACCATTGTGTAATCTCATTCTTTATCCTTGATTATTTAAATTTTTAAATTATCTTAAAATTAGTTTTAGTTATTTGAAAAAAATATTTTGATAGTTCCAAAAGCTCTGAGATTTACCATCTCCCACACTTCAGAACTTCTTTAGGATTACTATCTGAAGAAATTTTATTAAAGCTACTATATATTTTATGTAATAATTGACAGACTCTCATTGCTGGCAAATGGAGATAATTTTCATTAATGTTTGCTCCTGAGTCATACCGACAAACTTGTTGACTTAGTCTTCCTTTTAAATTTAAATGTATATAGCATATGATTTATGGAACAAGTTCTCATTGTCTACAAATAAATCCTGTATTGTAAATAATTTGAAACTGCTCAGTCACTGGTGAAGTGTTATTGTACTTGATATGGATTTAATCCTGTTACTGAGGCTCTCATCAACAGATGAATGAAGAAGAGTTGATGTGTTTGTGAATCAGAATCCAATTCTGCGATACTGGTTCCACAGCAGATTTTGAATAGGTGGAAGATGATCCTGTGGAATTGGTGCACAACTGTGTACTCCAAAAACTATTGTGCCTGTGCCTACAAGGTTTGCACCAGCAAAGCGTGTGACCTGTGCCTTCTGCCTTTTTCCCTTGGTAACTCAACTCAGACTTTTGAGGCTGTATGAGCATCACATCATAAACCTCTCAAGACCGTCGACAAAAATCTAAATTTACCCTGCCAGTTTCTGCAGTGCAAATGTGTACTCTACATTGTCTTCAAAGGAAAATTAGCTGACCTGTAGATTAGAGAGCATCAGTGTGCAGAGTTTTCTAACCTTTTTCATATCCATTCTGTTGCCAGCAAATTTCTTCACTGATAGATATTTGAAGATGGAGAAAAGATTAATGAGTTCATCAAGTAGCACAGTTCCTGGAAATAACAAAATACTGGTTCCTTCTTTCAAGTATAATTTCATACTCCAACCATCTAGTCATTGCAGAGAGCTCTTCTGGATCAGAAAATGAGAATAAAGTGGAGCCTCAATTGTGGCTCATTTACTCAGCTTACTGAGGCTTAACTCACCAGGGACAAATGTCATGAATAATTGGAAATGTGTTTTGAAAAGCTTTTCAAACTAGCAAATTGTGTCTTTAACAGTGAGCTATTTATTAATTTCAGTCTGTCCATATAACCGATTCATGAATGGCTGTTAGAACATGGCTATGCATTTCTGCTAAAATGATAAGAAATTTCTTACCCTGCCTTTTAAAATCTACCTTTCATTTAGATAATGGATATTTTCTGTTTAAATTCACTCAGGTCTTCTATTACCTATGTGTTTACCACTGGGAGAAATATCTGGTATCTTTTGGTATTTTTCCCATAGGAAACAGTGCCTTTCATCTCACAGGACTACCTTGAGGACTAGGTGAGATGTTATACAATCAATCTTCACAGTAAATGTTCAGCTTCCCTGTTTCTTGCTTCTCCCATATCCTTTCTTTTTATTCTATTGGTTTCAGTCAGCCTTTTAATTTATCTGATGACATCTTTCTTTGGAATAAGAAGGAATGGAATTTTCATTCATACTCCAGATAGCATCCTTTCTCTTAAGAGAGGTAACCTGCTCCCTCAAATCTGATTTAAGATGTTGTTTTTCAAAGTAACTCTGTTTATCATGCCGAGTTTCACAGGCTTTTTGCAGGTCTCTTTTTGTTCATCAATTTGTAAAGGGAAGTGAGTTCCTGAACAGATTGGACATTAGTGATTGTTAGCCTTTAAAAAAAAAATCTCATTTTTGCTGGAGGAGTTGAAAGAAGACAATGTAAAAATGTAAAATGAGCCTCATATTGCTGTTCCTCTGGGGGCTCATTCTGATTCTTTGACATATTATGTGCAGTCTTAAGAGGAAGTATTGCATTTGTCCTACCTTTTCACTTCATCCTTCACAGCTGTCACTGGCACTGTGTGGGCTCATCTGTGGGAAGAAGTACTCTCTGCCAGGGCACTGTTTGTGCCCTTGATTGCAGGTGGCTCTCGGGGGGTGAAGCAGACACTTGTTTCTTCACTTTTTAAAATCTATCTTGTCTAGCCCTACCCTGTAATGAGAATTCAGCCTCAGTGACTTGAAGGCTGATTCTACACATCTCAGTTCTCTGTTAACAAGAGAGACAAGGGTTTACATAGGAAGTGATGCCAGTAGATAAGTTAGAGTTTGAACTCAACAGGAAAGAAAGGTTTGTGACATAGACAACACTAGGGTAAATAGAAGCTCGACAAACAATTCTTAAATAAGAATAGAAGGGGTTCCAAAGGGCCTTTTGAAGATTCCAAAGGATCAAATTCACAATACTATGTGAGTCTTAATGAAGATACTGATAGTTGTGATTAGATGAACTAAGGCTATTTAGATTAAATTCTAAAATACTCAAACCTTACCTTTCTTTTCAGACACTGAAAAATGCAAAACATAGAAGTTTAGACTTGTAAGTTCCTAATGCATTACTTTTTATTAGCCAAGGCCTATTAATAGAGTTGCTTGTTCCCTATCCACATGACTTCTACTTCAATGCCAAAAGAATATATTTAATTTTGAGTTTGGGAGAAGTCAGGCATAATGGGTATAGCAGGAAGGCTAAAGCAAGAAAAGGTTCCATTTGAAATTGAGGGGGAAACCATAAACTAAAAGAGAACTGAACTTTGGTAACGATATATACTGTAGTAGAAGGGAAAGCTGTTAAGTTGAATTTGTTCTCATGGTTGACAGTAGCTCAAAATTTTTAAATCTCATTTCTTTCTCCAGGTAAGAAGCACACCTCGATTGAGTTATATATTTATTAGCATCAATTCAAATCCCTCAAGAAGTGGGAAGTATGATGACATTAAAAGTCTAAGAGGCTTACTGGCAAATGCACCTATGAAAAGTAAATGTGACGGGGAGCAGGCATAGGCCAGGGGAGTCTTCAGTCTTCATTGACTGGCCAGCACTATGAACAGTGAAAGCAAGAATTGTTAGGTAGGGAGACTGAACACTAAAACCCGTGCCACTAAGTCTGGGCAAGGTTGACAGCATGCCCAAGTCAAAGGCTGTCCACCTCAGATTTCTTACATGGAGCCAAAATGCCCTGGTTGTTGTACTAATATTGAGAGCAGGTTGAGAATGCTGTGGCTCATGATAAATATTGAAATGGATTCAGAACATGGGGATACTGGGGCTGTCAGCACACTCTTTGGAGCAATTAATCTCCTGAGGTCAGTCTGACAGGTGCACCTCTTTGGATACCATACTGTTATTACATGAGAGCACTTCAAAAAGCAAGTGAACAGTGGAATTAGAAGGCAAAGGGTGTGTGTGTGTGTGTGTGTGTGTGTGTGTGTAAAACTCTTGAACTCTATATGTAGTTTTTTCTATTTCAGTATGTTCCATAAATGTTTTGAAGATGTCTCACACTTTGTTCACTATATTAGGTTAATGTAACACAAATACATAATCTGGGGCATCTATGTTCAACAGGAATTTGCTGTTGATAGTTTTGTAGGTTGAGAAGGTCAAAAGTCAGGCAAATGTAATGCCTGGGAAGGCTCACTTTGGGTTCCTAGATGGTGGCTTCTTCATGTGTCCTCATGTAGCAGAAGGGACAGTGTCTTTGGCCCTTTTGTAAGAACACCGATTTCACTCGTGAGAACTTTATCCTTTTGACTTAATCACTACCAAAAGACTTAATTACCACTGTTCTGCCCCCAATACCATCATCTGGTGGAGTAGAATTCAATTTGTGATGTCTCAAGGTGGGGAATAAAGGAGACAAGCATTTGAACCACTACTGAAAATCTAGAAATTCTGTCCCTTCTCGTGTTCTTTTGCAAGCAACAGTCTGTTTCTGTATTAAAACCAGAGTTTTAACAAACAAGTAAATCTTCACAATTTATTGTTCTGTAACTGACATCTGTACTTATATTACTTCCCACTTGGACTGTGCGTTTCAGTGAGATGTGTGACCTAATGATGTTTTTCAGAGAGCCCTGACTGATTTCTACCCTTTTCCTCCCAGTGTGTCACACTGTTTAACCAGTATAAATCTCTCCTTGCCTCTGTGGTATAGCAGAGTTGCTAGAAGAAGCAGCCCTCATCTTCAGCTGCTTTGGGAGCACACAGGGGTACACTAGAGAGGGAATGGAAGGACTGTGATGGTTTCATTAAGCACAAGCCCTGTTCTCCCCCTCCATGATAGCAATACTCCACTCTAACACATTCTCAATGGCAGGAAGCCTTTGAGACCTCACAAATGACTTGGCCCCTTCCTTCCACAGAGACAAGGATGCTCTTCTAAAGATGAAAATATGTGGAATAAAGACAATTCTTGTTAGGGGATGGTTCCTGTCTTCACCACTCATGTAGGAAAGAGTGTTGCCAATAAAAAGGTGACTTTGATAACTGATTCCAAAAGGCAGACAGTAAATCTGTTTCAGGATGCAGACTCAGAAAGTGAGTTGCTGCTGATGCTAGTTTTCATCTATGTAATTTCTAAATTAAGCTAGCACTGTCTGTTAGGCAGCAATCCTGTATAACTGTTCTCTCTGTCACAGGAGGGAAGCTGCTCATCAAAAAATTGTGTTGGGTTGATGCCCAGGGCCAATGCTGACTGTTGTAGCAATTTTGTCAAAAGCAAGCTTGGGGCCTGACAGCACATTTGCTGAAAAATTTCTGGTGCACATCTGCTCAGTAGTGGGGAGCAGCAGTGGCTCTTGGGCTTAGGTTTACTGTGTCTGATAGGAGGAAGAGGCTAGATTTAGTGTTACTGCTTAAGGGGCAACACTTCTCAGTTCCTGTTCTGATACAATCGTATGCATTCACACATCTGACATTAAAAGCACAGTGTTCCTCTGCAGAATCTCCTTTATCAAAGAGAAAGAGTTTCCGTGTTTCTGGGATTTAGTGGCTTCAGCACCAGCAGCACTACTGTGTTCATTGTTCAATAGATCTAGGTAAACCTACTGTTGATTTGGAATTGTATTCTCTAATGAAATTAAAATTATAAGACTGGAGACATTCAGTTGGTCCTTTATGATAAAAAGCTGTTCTTCCCTTTTACTTTCATAACAAATCCTGAAATTGAGGCCATATCTTTATTTAGTTTGTTACTCTCCTTTTGGCACTTTGGTGGAATAGCATGTATTTAAACACTGGTATTTTGGAACTGTGCAAACCACTTAAGTGTTTTTGTGAGGAGCAGTTATTTCTGTTAGTTGCCTTCTTTACTTGGAAGTTGACTGTAAATGTCATGAAGTTTATGCCCTATATAAATTGCTTTAATTTTGTGGGGTTATATAACTTCACTGTGTTTGTACAGGCTAAATATATGCATGAATTATTTTTTTTTTCCTTTTTGCCATAGAATCTAGGAGCTTGTTGAATGCCCTAGTAAATAAAGGCAGCCATATTTAACTGACACTGTCTATTCTTTCTGGCTTCACTTCAATCTGGTTGACCAACATTATTATTTCTGCATGATGATACTTCATCTTGGTAATTAAGTGTGAAGAGCAGACTAGCATTCTCATCAAAGCAATTCCAGATGGCAAGTGTAATTCTTAGGCTTCCAGTTTATCAACACCAGAATCCTTCCTACCATCTCTTCTATCTTACAGAAACAAACATGGCCCAGATGTCGTGATAAATGTGTGGGATCTATCCTGTATTCTTTCAGGAACATTTGTCATGGCCAGCTCTAATTAAAGACCAAGAAATGTTTTCAGCTGTTTTTACCCAGTTGCTAAATCAAATGGCAAGTACCAGAAATTTAAGGAACTTAAATAACTAAGTAACTAGCGTATAATGCAAATAAAAATCCTAGTGTAGAATAAAAATTTTGTCATGACACTGATAACAGATTTTTTTTACTGTTTGTTTATTTATTTATTTTATTAATTACATTGCATTATGTGACACAGTTTCATAGGTACTGGGATTCTCCCCACCCCTCCCCAAACTGCCCCCCCCCATGGTGGATTCCTCCACCTTGTTGCATTACCACAGTTCAAGATCAGTTGAGATTCTTTCATTGCAAGCATATACCAAGCATAGAATCAAGCATCTTATTGTCCAGATAAGTTCAACGGCTTGTTGGAGAGACCATCTCTGGTCTGAAGGTAGAGCCGGCTGAGTATCATCCCCATTAATTAAAAGCCCCAACCTAACATCAGCAACATAACAGATTTTTAATTTGCTCAATATTCTACAAATTTGGATTTTTCAATCAAATATGACAAAATTCCAAGTGAGTTTAACAACCTAATATTGAGCACTTTCAGATTTACTTGTTTATCTGAAAGGCAGAGATAGAGATATATCTTGCATTTACTGATTCAATTCCTAAATGACTGCAATGGCTTGGCCAAGCCAAGCACCTAGATATCCTTCAGGCTCCCGACAGTGGTAGCAAGGACTTAAGTATTTTAAGCTATCTTGAAATGCTTTCCCAGGAGGATTAGCAGGGAGCTGGTTTGGAGGTGGAGTGGCTAGAGGGCTCATATGGGATGTCCGATTTGTAGGTGGTAGCTTAACCTACTCCACTAAAATGCTCGCCCCAATTTCTCATAATTGTACTGATCACAGTGTGTTGGTCTGCTGACAAAAGAATTGCCTGTGGCATTTAAACCTTTTCTGGAGTTCTCTTTTAGAGGGTTTCTATGTCTCTTATATTTTAATTGTCTTTAGTTTTATCTGCTTTAGGAATTAATACTATGTTGCATAAGAATACAACCCAAGAAGTACCACAATTCAATAATGTACTTTCTTTAAATACTTCAGAATTGTTGTCATGGAAACTCCAGATTCTCCTCAAATCTTGTTTCAACTTTGGATTTAATTATTGCTTAACCAAAGATTTATTTATTTTTTTTTAGCAAAGAAATGTGCAGTATTTAGCAAGTGGATATTTTATTCATGACTAGATAACAAAATGAGTAAAATATTAAGAAAATAAAAACTAGAAAATACAAACACATTAGGATACTGCTTCTCTGCATTGAAAATTCTGCTCATTTGCCTGCTGGTATGTGAAACTGGTTCTTTATTATAACAAGTGTAATTTTGATTTGGGCAAGTGAAAAAATGTATGTCCATTTACCTAGGAAAGTACTGCTGTGTTTTCAGATGTATCATGAGTTTCTCAAGCAAATGAAGTGAGCAGTTATTTGATCTTATTATCAGCACCTCTTCAGACTACCTTATAATACCACAAATAGAGGATCTTCCACAGCACACATGTGTCTCATGGTCTTAAGTCTTAAAATAAGGTTTTCTCCAGGACCTTATTCCCTGTGAAAGTTCAGGGGAGAATCTTTCCTGGACTATCAGCTTTGCAGTGGTTGGGTGGCAAAACTTGGTTTATAGATAGTAGTTTCATATCAGTGATGCGTTTTCCTAACATGCGTTATTCCACTGTACTCCCACAGCACAGACACTGGTCCTGATAGATTCAAGGCCTACCTTAGTGTGGTATGATATCATCTAGATTATATCCACAAAGACTTTATTTCCAAAATGTAGATCATTTTCATAGTGAATAGTGATTGGGAATTCAATATATTATTTGAGGAACTCAGAATTCAACCTACAGCCTATACATTTTGAATTCTTTATAGTCTTGGTTACAGGCACAAAAATTAATGCCTATTTCAGCAAAGTACAGCTTATTGGGTATTTGGTAGATGGAAGGTAGAACTGAAATAGGTGATAGGAATCTGGGATATTCTTGGAGGTGTACAAGTAAGGTCATGCCACTGAAACAATCTGACACTCTTTCTGCTCTTGTACTCGATCCATCTAACAGGTGAATTGGTATCCTAAGAATAAGTATTTGATTGACTGAGTTTAGTACAATGGTAGTGCTGACTTTGGTTTAAAGAAGGATCTGCCACTTGTGACTTATGCAATGAACTGAATCAGCTGACTTTCTTGTCCAAACTCTAGCAAAGGGACAAGCCTTGACATGCATCAGGATAAGCCATCACTAGAAATGTACGTCTCACATAATGGATTGCCTGGGGTTGAGTCTCCCTGCTGCTTCCAATCCAGCTTTTTGTTTAATGCATCTGGGAAGCTGAGATTGTGTTTCTATTATTTTTCTTGGAGCCCCCAAGGGAATGTCTGAGTCCCGCATTTGACCTGGACTAGCATCAGCTATTACTGATATTTGATGTAATAAACCAGTTCATGGTAGACCTTTCCCACTCTGACATGTGCACATGCCCTTAAGAAAAGTTAGAGTAAATAGGGAACTTTTGCAAAAGGATAAAAGGTGCAAGGATAAGAATAGGGAAGGGGAGGATACAGACACATATTAGCCAAAAACAATAAATATCTTCTAGAGCAAGATAACATCTATAGCATCATGGTAACATGAACAACTTCTTATTTAACAAAATATTCAAGTTCATATATCAGCCAAAGTGTCTTCTGAGTTACCCTCTGGCAACCAGTATTGGAAGAAAAAGGGCAGAAACAATATTCACATTTTTAAATGTTTCTACATATAAAAGCCAATTTCTTAAGGTTGTGAAGGTAAGAAATCATGTAAGAAGCTTGCACATGATCTGTCAAAAAGCAGCTGACCTATAAGTCATGCTCTCCATTGTTTGAACTGGATTTTCAGTCCACTTACACAGATGATTTGATTTATACAGGTCTTGAAAAAGTAATCAAACCAGGTATTTTAACAAATGGCCCCAATCATAAAAGAAGACAGAAGATTCCTGGAAAATATTATTGAATATAGAATTTATTTTTACATCTGCCAGGAAATCTAGGTTGCTCAACAATTGGTTGAAATGAGGAGAGGCAAAAGCTATCCGCAGTTCTACAAGACAGGGGTACGAAACCCCAAAGTAATGCTCCATGCTCAAGCTATTTTGTATGTGGATAGGAAGCTCTTTCCAGAGGACAGTGTGAGTAGTATATCCCAGCAGTTCTACATGTTAGATCACCTTGGTTTGAGTGGCTTTTCTCCCTTCCACATTACTTTCATTGTATTTTTATTGAAAAAAGATACAATAATAAAAATAAAAAATTCCATAATTTATTACTTAAGCTATTCTTTTTCCCAACTTATGATATCATAACTGCATATTTCTACCAAGTTATCAATATGTATTTGATGATTTGTTCTATTTCACATTCTGTGTTAGGGCATTTTCTGCATATACTCCAGAGCAACGTCTGGGTGGAATCATCGTTTACCTCACTCTCTAACCTTTCCTGATTTTTATCTTTATAGAATTTATCACTGACTGACATCACTGTATATACTTATTTCCTTATTGACTGAATACATTAAAATCAATCGAACATAGCAGGATAAAGAGGTGTGCCTATCATATAGTAACCATTCAAAGAATATTTGTTGAATAAAGCGATTAATGTTATTAGATGTTTAGAATTCATGTTTCTGCTATTGCTCTCCAGTCAATAATGGATATCTTATTGCATGTAGGCTTTTTTGTTCTCTTGAATATTTCTTTCTAATTACATTCATAAAGTGAATATTTGTTTTTGTTCGCACTCATTCTTACTTTGTCATTATTCAGCCATTTATTCATATTCTGAAGTGCCTGTACTGGACAGTGTTTTACAACTGGAAAAATGTGGATGAAGTTCTTATCTTCATGGAACCTGCATTCTTGTGAGGAGTTAGATAGTAAATGGGCAACTTCTGATCAGTTAGTGACACCTGCTGTGGAGAAAAATGTAAAAGTGCATTCAGATGGAACTGTCAGGAGAGGCCTTGCACAGAAGGTTAGTTTGGAGAGCTTGAAGTGAAGCACATGACTAGATTAAGGCCATTACAATATATACTTTCTATGTGTTACCATGTTACGTACCAATGGATCAAGTTGCTCATAAAGTTGTTTTATGCTTATTTGTGAAGTGTAGTTCAACATTAGATTAGCTTTGTGTTAGCACAAGAAAAATGGATGTATGTTTTACATACTTGTTGCTTGTTTGCAATTCTTCATAAGTGAATACTTTGTTCATGTCCTTTAGGAGTTTATCATACTTCTCTTACAAATCTGAATGTGACTCATTCAAAATACGAATCTTTATCCTGATTTGATGCTATTATTTTCATCTTTCATTGTATGGCCTTTTTTTAAAGTGTGCACTTTAGTGGGGTAAACTGAAATTAAGTGTTTGTAGGGGCAAGCATTTGCCATGAGGTAAACATGTTGTTTGGGACACATATCCTGCATCCCTCTGATTTAAGGCCTGGCTGCGCTCCAAATTCCATCTTCCAACTAAAATGTACCCGAGAAGTGCAGCAAATGGTGGCTCAAATAGCTGGATTCTGGCACCTGTGGAAGACTGGGGTTGACTTGTTCTGTATTTGGCCTGGCCGAGCCCTGGGCCTGGTTATTGTGGCATTTGAGAAATGAATCAATCAATGGACTCTCTTATCCATCCGTATATTCTTTCTCTCTCCCTGGGAGAGAAGTTAGGTAAATTTTTAAAAAGTGCCTAATTGATTATATTAATATAATATTTTAATTCTCCCTGTATCCACATCCCATGCCATACACCTTATTTTCTGCCACTTGGACTAAGGATCAGCCATGTGTCTGACACTGAGTAACAATATGCAGTAAGTGTGACAATGTCAGAGGCCAGAAAAAAATGTGGGCAGTGGGCATGTTCTGTTCTCTGCAGTGGCATGTGACTGTCTTGGCCACATTGCTTGTAGATGGGAGCTGTGTGACGCAGAGCAGAACTGTGAAGTCCTAGTGCAGGCTGTGCTAGCTCTGCACCACCAGCGACTCAGCTGAGCCACTTACATAATCTACAGATGAGTGCAGTCACAGGAGGGAGCCTGTTCAGACCAGCTGAGCCCCTACATACTTACCAGTTAAATACATGTTTATAGCATATGTCACAGGGGTTTCATAATTATTTTCCTTGTAGCAACAGTTGTTGACTGGTGTGATTCAAAGACTATCCATCCCTAAACTGCCACTCTAGCTTTGTTTTATGTCTCGTATTGGTTGCAGATGTTAATGAAATGAAAACATCTTAAAGTATCCTAAAATACAATGTCAGTGTTGGTCAAATATGAAAATGCTTTACTGTGTCCTCACATGAACTGAGTAGATAAATTTGGATGAGTAAAACTGGGAATAACAAAGAAGCATCCTTTGAAATAATTCGATCAATATGAATGGTTCTCTTTGAATAGTGCGTATATGAGAGAGGGGGTTGTTACCTGAGCACAAAGAAGAATGAAGAGGCAGGTGTCTGGTGCTGTGGATGAGACACCTATTGAGATGACCCAGCCCATATCAGAGTGTGTGGGTTTTAGTCCTGGCTCCACTGGTAATTCCACCTTGTGTTAATGTGTGCTCTGAGAGGTAGTAAGTGATGGCTGCAGCAGGTGGCTCCCCGTCACCCATGTATGAGATCTGAACTGAGTTCCCAGCTTTGGCTTGGCTGTGTGTGTGTGTGTGTGTGTGTGTGTGTGTAATTAGTTGCTTTGAACATTTGTATGGTGAAGTAGGAGATGGGATATCTCTTTCTGCATTTCATACAAAAACCAATGAAACATGTGAAAGATATGTTAAAAAGTTATTTTAATTTGAGCAGAGTGATACAGAGATGAGGAAAAACAGAGAAAAATCTATCTACTGGTTCACTCTCCAAATGGCTAACAGCAGCTGGGCTGCTCCAAAGCCAGGAACTTCATCTAGGTCTCCCATGTGGGTCCCTGGGCACAAGCACTTGGCCCATGCTCTGCTGCTTTCCCAGGCCATTAGCAGGCCATAGGATCAGAGCTGGCGCAGTCAGGACTAGAACTGGCACCCTTTTGGGATGCCAGTGTTGTAGGCACAGGCTTAACTTGTTAAGCTGTTACTCCGGCCCTATTTTAGAGGTGAATTTATAATATATTACTGATAAGGAATAGCGGATACACTGTTAAATATAATACTGTTTCTTTTCTATAATTACAAGAGGCAAGCCAAGACATAAAAATGTTGTGCTAAATGGACAGTGTCTGTTTCTCCAGGAACACTGATATGGTAATGGCCTTTCACCTTGGAATATTAGACCATAACTCATAGTGACTTCCAGGTAACTAGTATGATTGCATGGCAAGCATCCCAGCAGTCCACTACTCCTTTATAAAATCTATACTCGCCTGTGGCCCTAAAAAAATACTGCTATGCAATTCTGAGCTAAATAAATGAATCAGAAAGCAGATGAGATTGTGGTTCAAATGCTTGTGACTGAAGTGCTTTTCTGCCCAGCCAGAGTGTGGGAAAGAAACTCTGAGAAAATAACATGATCCAAAACAACTGAAGTCATGCATTAATATTCAATTAATTAATCTTATCCATTTACATATTTATTGTTCAAAATTGGGAAAGTTAATTCAGGAATAGATTTGATGCATGTGTTGGATGTATGAAGGTCTATTTTTCTGCATGCTGGGCTTCAAAATGTGGCTCAAGTCAGCCTATAAAGTTAATGATGAGGGGTTGAACATGCCTTAAAGAGGAAATAACTGGACTTGACACAAATTTTGGACTGTGTTTAGAACCAAAAGAACTAAGCAATGAATAAAATACTAATGCCTTGATTACATGCGAAAGTGAAATACTTACCGATTTTGTAATTTGCTATGTTTAGGTTTTGATAACAGATTATGGTCATTTAACTAAATGTTTTTGAGAAATAACTAAAATCAATTCTGAATTTTACCAGTGTGTTAATGAAGTTTTAGATATACCTGCAGTAAAAGAGGGATTTAAACCTCTTGTTAAAGCTTTAAATTGTTGTAGGCTTTATAATATTACGTTAGAGGGTTTCAAATATAAACACCTGAATAATCTGAAAACTTGGGATTTATTCTAATGGTGGATTTATGCCAGAAGTAATGTTATTTCATGGATCAAATAATGTAAAAGATGGCTCAACTACTTTTATTTTTAATAATCTATTTTCATTTGAAAGGCAGATTTCACACAAAGAGGAGGCGAGACAAAGGTCTTTAATCACAAATGCCTGCAATGGGCAGAACTAGGGTAATGCAGAACCTGGAGCTGCTTCTGGGTGTCCCATGTGTGTGCAGGCCAGCCTCCACTGCTTTCCCAGGCCATAAACAGGGAGCTGGTTTGGAAGTAGAGTGGTTAAGACTCAAATTGGTACACATGGGAAACCAGTACAACAGGCAGTGCTTTATCTACGCTACAATACAGTTCTGGCCACAACATTTGTTCTTGTAAGTGCTTACTACAGTGAGTTCTGGGATTGAGAATTGAGTAGCAAAGTGAGGTATCAGAATTTTCTCTAGAAACATTTTAAGATTTATTTATTTTTATTGGAAAGGCAGATCTACAAAGAGAAGGTAAGACAGAGAAAGATCTTCTGTCTGCTGATTCATTCATTTCCCAAGTCACCGCAATGGCCGGAGCTCAGCCATTCCAAGCCACTCCGAAGATAGGAGCCCAGAAGTTTCTCCTGGGTCTCCCACATTGGTGCAGGATTCCAAGCCTTTGGGCCATCCTTTACTGCTTTCTCAGGCTACAAGCAGGGAGCTGGATAGGAAATGTAACTGCTAGGACATGAACGAGCACCCATTTGGGATCCTACCATGTACAAGGAGAGGATTTTACTTGCTGTGCCCCTAGAAATACTTTCGTTAAGTAAAAGTCTGAGTTAAATTTAGAATCTTGCTTATGAATAGGTATATTGGTTAGAATTTCATTTGAGAAATAAATGGCTTTAATTTTTTAACCAAAAAGGCATGGTACAGGGAGGTAAATGTCATTGAAATCTTTGTAGAAATTTTAAGAGTTAGCTCAGGTTAAAAACTTGGGTAGCTAAAACCTAGAGATTGGGGAGTGGTTTTGCCAAATACAACCACCCCATACACATAAAGTTAGGGACCAGAAGCTTGTAGATTGTGTTGGCTAAGCATATTCAAATGATCTGACATAACTAGGTGCTGCAGTAATAGACAGTGGGTTCTCTATCCCCTAATGCCTCTCACCTTTCATATCTTTCATGAAATTACTAATGGTGGAATGTATGTCACATCTTATCCCTACCTCCATGGGGTTCCCGGGGGAGGCAGAGAAGCATATGCTCTGGCCAGTAACTTCCTTTAAACCAAGGGGCATAAAAAACAAAGGCCTGAAAATAGATGCTGGAGCTACCTTCAGAAGACTGTTTTGAAGATCCTTGTTAACCTCCTGTTTTTAGGAAGGTAAAAAACAACAACAAAATAAGTCAAACAGTTCTATATTCATAACAGACTTCATAAGTAGCTAGCATTTTGGCAGAATCAATGCATATTTTCGTGTATTAAAAAGATGTTTGTCATATATTCAAACTTAATTTTAATTAAAAACTTACTTTTGTATTTAGTACAAGGAGAAATATTAGCTTCTCAGTTGTATAGTTTGTTGACATAGAAGTAAGCTTTTTGGAGCATATTCCAAAGTGAGAACTTAATGTTGATGATAGTTATAACAATTCAGTGTCTATGGAGCATTAATCATTTCTCAAGTATTTTCATAGCATTACTTTTCAGATTCACAACTGCACAACGAGAAGCTGTTAAGTCATGAGAAAATGGGTAATAATTAGAGTATCACAAAACCCAATAAAACTTATCTAGATGTCATCTCCACCTTATTGAGAACATAATCCAGCAAACCACCAAACCAATCAAATCAGGAAATGTATTACCTGTATTTTCTTTCCCCACGTGTCCTTAGCCACATCAGCAAGTCCTGTTTGTCTCTAGAACATGTATTACATATCCTGTTCTGCAGTCAGAATGCATTTTTGACTTAAAACCTAGCAGTGGCTTAAATAAAATCTACATGGAATAAAATCCCCCATGCGCCTCTTTACCACTTCAAAATCATTTCATTTCCCTTATCCCATTCCCATCATTCTGTCACTTGAACTGCGGTTATTCACTGGGGTAGTTAGAATAACAGCATAATGTAAGCTGAGTAGCTTAGAGGACAGAAATTCACGTCCTTGGAGTTCCAGGAGGGGAATAGTCAAAACACCAGCAGGGTGATATCCTGTGATGTCCTTGAGTAAAGTTTTTCCTCTTGGATTTTAAATGGCCCTAACTAACCAATGACTTCATTCATCTCTCCTCTTCAAGTGGCTGTGTCTAAATTCCCTTTCCTTTATAAAGGCCCCAGGCATACTTGATTACATTTCACCTAAATGATGCTGTTTTGATCTGACTCTTAGAAGTTTCTAACTCTAAAAGTCACAATCTGAGATACCAGAATTTAGAAATTCAAAATAATTTTTGAGGTAAAAAACTATCAAACTAATTTTTCTACTTGCAGGGAAATAAGCCCCCTCATTTCTTCCTCTGGGGTCTTTGCACTGAGTATAAGTTCTACCTTTACTGCTATTCTCATTCCAATTTGTATTCCTGGGTCACTCTTGTCACTTTGCTGGTATCTTAGAAGTCTCTTCTGAAGTCTTCCGTCACCACCCAAAGTGAAGCAGCCCCACATCCTGTCTCATCATATCCCTGTACTTTACTAGTTTGAATTGGATCTAATATGTTCTGATAGTTTCCATTATTTTCATTGCTTATTATCTCTTTTTCCCCAAGTATATGCCAGAATGTTGGTTGTGGGAGGGCAGGTAACTTGACTGTGACATTTGCTGTCTTCTATCATGATATAAAACAGGGCCAACCCTGACCCATAGAAGATGAAACAAGAGAAAGATTTCCTTCTTCCACAGGGCTTTGGCGTTCAATATTCTTGCTGCCTGTAACATTTTTCTGATCTAAATTTTTGGTAAAATTTTCAAAGTTCAGATTTGTTTCTAGGCCTTTTTGGTCCATATCCCCACTCTGCATACTGTTTGACAGTTTGTTGGTGCTGCTTGCTTCTGCTTCTGGCAGGTGCTCCCCAAATAAATATTAAGAACGGGTGAATGACGTGCTCCTGGAAGGAATGTGTTGCCTGCTGACATGTATAGCAGCCTAATGAGTATAGCTGCTGCAGCATATGGAAGAATGGTCTTCCTGTTGATTGGGGAACTGTATTATACATACAGACACAGTTGGCATTGATAAACATATTTATTTATAATAAATAGAAATACCAACAGTAGTCCTAAGAACAAAACAAGCTATAGGTTTAAAAAAACTTTCCAGGTTATATAGTACTACTTCTATCATTTCTCCAGGTCCCAAATAAGTTTTCTGTCCCATCCTGAAGAAGAATGGCCTTTTGTTTATTTCCATTTCAGAGGTTGACACAAGAGCAGAACCTCAACACTGGTTTTCTGACTGGAAAAATAGCTCATTGTTCAGGAAACCCAGAAAGCATAAAGCACAGTATATTTTTTAAAAATATGAACCAAAGTTTTAGTGGCCTTAGATGCGTTGTTTTGCCAATTTTTGTCATTGCTCTTTATGTTAAACTGGAGAAGAGTGTATCTAGCCAATACCCAAATAGGGGGAACATGAATATCACAAACAATCACAGTTTATGGAAGCCTGAGAAAAACAGGTGGAGATCCCAAGTGAAGGTCTTACACCTTTCCAATCCCTGTTGATGGCAGATCATCAGCTAGCATTGCCCACATTAGCCGATGGGCAGATTTGTGAGGGGTCTGGGAATCAGTGGATCTGTCTCAAGCATGGAACAGCTCTGTTCCTTGATGAGAAATGCCAGTCCCATGACCGGGAACTCATAGCTTGGAAGCATGACTGCATGTCTTCCCTTGAGTGCCAAGCCTAAGAGCCGGAATGTCACTTCACACTTTTGTGAATCCCTGGCCTCTTTTGCATGCACAAAGAGAAAGTGCTCAGGGCAAAATTGTTAACACCTTTACCACGAATGATAGAACCTGTCCATCCTCAACATCGAAAACAGAAAATCAAAACTGCTGGTTAATTTCCTAAAGAGAATGCCTCTACCTCTGAGTCCCTGGGAGGCATGTTTTGTATAGAAAGCGAAATGGCAACATGAAAATCATCCCACTAGATTCCGTTGGTTCAGAAACTGATTCACTGTTTTATACAGCATGGCACATCCCTGAGTGATGATAGAGTAGCTCTCAGTAGAAACCAAAGTGAATGTTTATTTGAAGACTTAGTAAGAATGTTCAGTAAGAATAAACAGAAATTAACGTATTTTATCTAAACACTTATTTAATAATTCAGTCGAGGACAAGTGATAGGTCACTTTGATTTTTTTTTGAATAAAACAGAATTTTATTTTTTGCAAAACTCATAATTCAAGGTTTTATTTTTTTATGCTTCACCATGCAAGTCCCATGTACCAAAAAAGTCTCATGTTGTCCAAGGAAAGCATCAATGGTTGATTGTGCCACAGCTTCCTATTAAGCAGGTTTTGCACTCCATCTTAACTCGTGACTTGAGGCAATCTTTTCTCAATCCATAGTGGATGTGGCCAACGTACATATTTATTAAGTATAAGCCAGTGTTTCCTGTACTGTGTAAGTATTAATACCTGACACTGCATTTATTTATAATGCCCTATTAAAATGGAATAAAACACATGCACTTTCCAGATTCTGTCAGTCGATGTATCTCATTTTAGGGCAATGCCCTCCACAAGTTCTTTGAAATATAAACTGAGAAACCACAATTGTAGAATCTTTGCATTTGGGGTTTCCACTTGGATTCTGTATTTCTTCTATTCATGAATGATCTGGGTGGCTATCCAAAGTCTTGTAATCATCAATCTATTTTGGAACCACATGCTGCAAGGCTGTATGCAGAAGCCAGCTAGGTGACAAGTCAGCCAAATATTCCACCAGCATTCCCATTTTAAACAAAATTATTTTTTTTTGCAAATAGCCTGCATTGACTATTGCAAACTAAAATGTTCTAAGGAATCAGTGGTGAATAGGATTATACATTCCAGTTTATACCTGTTTTCAATGTGAACGACTAAAAATAATCCATATCACTATTCAAAAGCCCTCCATGGTTGACAAACTAATGCTTTATGTTTTATTTCTCAACTAACATTAATATTTCTTTATTTTCATCTGCTTTTAGGGCAAATTAGAAATGTCTGTCAGCTGGTTCACTCGTAACAGTTCACACTAAGGCATGGAGATTCTTGTTCTTCCACATGGATAGAAAGGCCCAAGTACTTTGAGGCACCATCTGTTTCCTTCCAGGGTGTATATAAACTGGAAATTGGTTTAGCAGCAGAGAAGAGGTTTCTGTCAGCACTTGGATGTTGGTGCCTCAAATGGGCAACTTGCTACATTACAATATTCACACCTTAATGTTAACATTTTAATCCCCATTTTACCGAAGTTGTCATAGGGGTGAGCGAGATGGAAATAACCGGCTTATACACATTGGCCATAGCTGACTCAGGTTCCAAAATGTTGAGTCACTCTTGCTTCAAAGCTACACTGGTCATTTCCTTGTGTATGGTGCCAGTCAACGACCTCAGTACTAACATCTGCATCTTGAGAATGAACTTACTGAGCAAATGATGCACCATCATTTTAAATTTTGAGAATAGTTTTATACAGTCTTGCCTTTTGATGTCTTTTATGTGTTATCAGACCTACAGGTATAGCTAGTAGTTACAGACAGAGGAAGATCTAAAAGTAAGGCCTGCTTACCACCACTGGGCCAACCAGCTCAGGCGTACTAGGTTAGTCTCACAACACAGATCGCTTTCCTAAATATTTATCCATTTAGAAAAATGAATTGAAAATTAATGTAAAAAAAGAAAAGTCAAAGTTACTAAAATGAGCTCCCTCGAGGATTATAGCAAACAAGAAGGAAGTTGAATGAGCTAATACTTAGCACATAAATAGGATGCAATGACTCAAGTTGAAAGGTCATTCTCATTAGAAAGCAGTTTCATTTTCTAAAAGTTAATGTCTTAAAAATTAGTTTTTGTGATAGGACTATTACTGTTGATTTGTAAAACATTTTAGATGCTTGAATTCTTCTGAGTTTTTCATGGACTTTTTAAGACATATGGACTTTAAACAAAAGTGTTTCCACTTTCCAAAATCACAAAGCTTAATTTTTAATTTGAGCAACCTCAAACCATTAATCTTGGATTGCTTTATAGTTTAGTCCAGAGTTTTCAGTCTTGGATGCAAGCATCATGGACCGGATACTTCTGACAATTCTCTGTCTTGGGTATTGCAAGATGTTTATCATTATTCTTCATCACTATACACTGTTTCGGGACCATTTGCCCAGGAAAGGCAGTCCAAAACAATTTCAGATATTGTCAAATTTCCAGGGAGGAGGGGGAAGAAAAATGTCCCAGTTAAAAACTCACATATTTTCTTCCTATTTTATCATAGTGAATTGGCTAGGTAGAAAATAAGGGATTTAGTATTTAAAATATAACATTTGCAATGCAGCTCAATACCAGTTCAAAAATCTCTAGAAGTCACAGTACTGGTAAATTCAAGGGATGAGTCTCGACTAAAGTACGGAGCAGTGGCTTGGGAATAAACGTGATACTTGAACAGGGGTGACAGGAAAAAGAAGCAGTTCAAGGTCTTCAGGTATTTCTCGCAGGCCTTCCCCTTTTCAGGTCATGGCTTTCCTTTTCGGGTCATGGTAGGAGTTCCTATAAGATGTTCAAATCTCCACGGAAATAGGAGGTCTTTCCATTCCAGGAACTTTGCTCCTGTTCCCTATTGTCTTCTACCACTAAGAAAAGGCATCACTTCGGTGGCCAAATTTAATGGACAAATTAAATTTATGTTTGATCTTCAACTGGGTTTCATCAATGGATTTCCTCTAGAGACTGAAAGTATTGCCTCCCCACGGAGCAGATTCAGGTAGGATCATTTCTAAGTTTGGCTTACTGTAATCTCTTCATATTCCTTTATCTCCCTCCTCCCATCCTTCATGCGACAGGCAGGATGAGGACTCCTCTGACACTGTTCTTCCAACATTGTCTAGTCATCTTCCTGACTCTGGCAAAGCTGAATCGGTCAAGGACAGGAGTCAGGGCAAAGAAGCCTAGAGTTGTCAGTTATGTTGACATTTCTTGTTTCGCTTTTCTGTGTGATGACAATGTAGTAAGATTTCAAGGGCCAGGAAAAAAGAGGTGATTGAAGAGGCTTTTGGGCTTGGCCTTCAACTAGGCTCAATCCTTAAGCCTGATAGTCAGAAGTCTTGATATTTGATATCTACCTGTATCAAACACACAATACTCAGGCCTCATCTCCCACTTTCACTTTAAATTGAGTCTGGGGTTTGGATTTATTTGTGTTAGAAACGCTTACTTCACTGGATTTTGGTAGAAATAAAAATCGCAGAATTGTAGTCGGAAATTCTTCCTTTAGAGATGATAAACTCCTTTGAGGTTTGTAGATCTAGAAAGTTCTAGAAAAAACAACTTTCTCCTTTTCTATCTGGATGGGACAGCCCACAGAAATGACAACTCAGTGTGTAGATGCAAAACTATGCAACTAAATTGCAAATGTCAAAATCAGAAGCATATTCCATCACAAACTAATCAAATTATATCTTTTAAAACAAGCATATTTGAGAATGTTAATGGGTATAAAATCCTATGAGAAGCATTTTAGAGTGATTTTTAATATCCATTGACATTCTTGCCAGTGTTTAGAAGCTAGAAAATAAAAACATTTGTGCTACTTAAGTCCTATACAATGAAATTCCTTTCTTTAAAATGGTAAGTAAATCCCTCTTTATGCTGATAAGCAGAAAAATGTGGTGACTAATTTCCATGCATTTATTTTGAAAAGACAGTTTTAAATATTCAATTTATTTGTAGTATTTGTACATACAATCATGGAATGATGTGACAGCATTGTAGTCCAAGCTAGTGATTTATTTCTAAAAATTAGCTGACAAAATTAAGTTTTCAATATAGAACATGCATGTAGAGCTCTAATGATAGGAAAATTTAATAAAGTATTTTAATTGATGTGAATCAGGTACTGTTTTTCAAATTAACAAAAAATAGAGCTTTGAATGTGAGAAACCTAGAAAACTGATCAATCACTTAAAAGTAAAACATGTGCTAAATGAATTTGTATTTACATGTTGGCTGTTATTAATAAGAAGTAATCCAGTAAGGTTAGTGCCTCTAAAAGGCCAAAATAATTTGGTCACACGACATTGAACTTCTGTACTTTCATCTTCCTTTGTCAAAATGGAAACTGGCTGCCTCAGTGACAAAGTGCATTACAAATGCAAGTATTTTCAAATAACACAACTGCTCTTTTGGCATTCTATTTTGACATTTATAAACCCATCTGGAGCAGGAACAATGCTAATAACTTGTGACTGTGCCAAATTCTGAACTTCAGAGTCTCACTTCTGTTTTTATAGTACAGACTTGCCCTGGAGAGAGCACAGCATCCGAATGTAAACTTGCTTCATGCAGAAGGCACAGTATCTGCTGATTGTTTCATTATAATAACCTGAAAATGAGATCACAGGAAGTGTATTGTAAATGACTCATCAATCGGAATTCATTAGCTGACACAAAATCACTGCCTCCATAAATCTTTAAGATCAATCGCCTTTAGTTTGAAAAACATACATGCTTATCCTTTGAAAATAACACAATTATTTAATCAGCTTTGTTTTTTAGAAAAATGATTCCTTCAAGGATCTAATAAGAGTGCTTTACATTTTTATATATGTGTATATACATATATATCCATATATACACATATACATGCACACATATGTATATATGTTTTATATACATACACAGAGCTAATGTTTTACCTTTCTAATGATCTTTCCTGCAACAGAAACCGAATTCCTTTTCAACATGAAGTCGAGCAGGAAGCTAGGAAGGAAACAAAGATAAAGTGACAGATACAGAGTTAGCATGCTTTCTCTGTTAAGGTTGAACAAAGAAATGCATCATAATCCCAGTTGTCTTCCATAGCCATGGGAGGATCTAGAGGGCAAATGGCTTTGTATAGGCAAGTGGATAGGACAGACTCCAGCTTAAAAGGAAACTGGATAATTGTAAAGTTCAATAAACTACATCAAAGTCTTTGAATTCAAAGTTTATTATTTTCAGGAAGAATCGTCTAAGCATTGGGAACTTGTGTTCTATGCTTTCTTACCCCAGTATCTTTTTCTTAAGAAAACATACTATAGCGGTGTAGTCCTGATTTGTTAGAGTGTTGGTATAATGTTAGTATGTTAGAATGTTAGAATAGTAGTGTTAGGCAATGTTAGGCCCCTTTGTGCCAAGAAACTGCTACTTTGCCAGGTCAGGAGGCACCTGGACTGTGGGAAAACTCCACTTCAGTGATAAATCTGTTCTTTGTTCCTCTGTAACCTTGTGAACAGTGTCACAAATCTTATCTATCAACTAACTCAGGTTCAGGAGGGCAGGGGTGCAATTCTCTGGTCCCAGGACCTGGAGGAATCACAAAGATAAGGGTCTGAGAATAGGATGAGCCATAAAAGATAATGAGTGTGGGGATGGAGTAAAAATTGACATGTCTGAGGTTTGTTACTTTTTAACTTTGATGTATGTTACAGGGGCCTATATAATCTCTAGCCTTTTGCTGGTTCAGGGTCCGACCTCTGCTTGGCTTGCCTGTGTGCCCTAAGATTATCTCATCCCAGCATGCTGGCACAATAAACTCTGCCTGCTTTTGCATTACCAGCGAGACTCTGTCGTTTCTGAAGAGTTGGCAAAACCAAACCCTAACAATTACATTTAACAAACATATTTCATTAGCCCTAGATGTTGGTGCACCTAAAATCCTGCTATATTAGAATCTATTTATGAGGTCATGAAAATGTTTATGAAAAATGCAAAGTACACATGCATTTAAACTTTCTTGCATCAAAATAAACTTGTAATTCCATATTTCTATGAATTTCACTTTCTATAAAAGTTTACGTATTTAGATGAGAGAGTGATGGGGAGACACAGATCAGTCTATCAAAGGCTAATATATTGCCCATATGATTGCTAAGTTTGAGGATGGGCAAGGTCAAATCCAGGAACCTGGAGCTCTTTTCTTGTCTTCCATGTGAGTGACAGGAATCCATGTATCTGAGTCATGCACACCACAGGGAGTTGGATTAGAGCCTGCAACTGGCACTACAAATTGAGATGCTGGCATCACAAGTGGTAGCCCAACCCAGTGCACCACAATGCTTCTCCCTTGTGTATGGCCCTATAACTAACTGGTGAGCCACACAATGACCTAGAAATGCAAATAATTCAGTAAGTTTTTTTAAATTTATTTTTTATTAATTACATTGCATTATGTGACATTGTTTCATAGGCTTTGGGAATACCCCAACCCCTTCCCTTGCCCTCCCCCCATGGTGGATTCCTCCACCTTGTTGCTGTATTATATTTCAAATTCAGTCAAGATTCTTTCATTTCAAGTATATACCAAGCATAGAGTCCAGCATCTTATTGTCCAGATAAGTTCAACGGCTTGTTGGGGAGACCATCTCTGGTCTGAAGGCAAAGCTGGCAGAATATCATCCCGATCAATTTAAAGCCACAATATAACATCAACAATTTACAACATTATGGAACTAATTGGCATGGTATTGAGTAATCAATATGTTTAAAAAAATGCAAGTTCTTAATGACTACTGTGACTACTTCATTGACATTTCAATTTTAGTTTATATACTACCGGGATAATTCAGTAAGTTTTTAAGATAAGTTGACATTTGTGATTTTATGATTTCTTTGAATCATGAGAGTCAAGTGTTACTAAAATTTAGAAGAATTGGTTAATCATGAATTTACCAAGTATTTTAATTCTCTGTTTTAACAAAATCTGTCAAAGAACCTTTGCTAACAGTCAAAAAATTCCTATGTCACAAATAGTTGGGCTAGTATGATTTTTGTGAAACAAAATTGTGGTCAGGACACTGCTGAGTGTTGTCTTGAATTGGTGGTTTCGATTTTCAATTGCTGCAATCCTTTATAAAGTATTGTCTTCAGCATTTCACTAGTTACTTTCTATTAACTCTTTGATATGAAGTAGTGTGTACTTTTATCAACAATATTTAAAATCTATAATAGGCTTTAAGTACTGCATACATATGATTTACAAGGACTCATTGTATTCCTACTGTTGAAGCAGATATAGATGAATTTGTAAATCCTCTAGGAGTTCTGTGGTCTGTACCTGTTGAATTCAGCTGTATTTTAGCATTGGGAGGTTTTCTTTTTTGAGTTCCTTCTCTTTCTCAATTTCATCAAAGTACTGCTCATCAGTTTTTCACAAAGATACATGCAAATTATCCATATTTGTCAGTGTTTCAAAACACAGAATAAAATATTTCAATGTTTTTCCTCATCAAAGGAGTTCCTGCTCCACATTTTATAAATATTAAAAATATGATTATGACTTACCTTGTTGCTGAAGGGTATGCTATACAGCAATTTCTCATTGTGGAGAACATCATTGCCTAGGAATACAAACTCTGTCACAACTTTCAGTCATTTTTGCATTTGGTGATTCAGCACTTTCAAAAATGATATAAACAAAGAGCAAATTTAAGAAAGTGCTTAAAAGGACATGTTGAAAAGGCACCTTCAGTAAATGTACTTTAATTTCTTCTAGACTTGATTGAATTAAGTAGGATATTGAAGAAAGATTTTAGTTAGAGGCAATTCTTTTTCTACTCCACATCCACTAGGATGGGCCAGTTGTAAAGCAGTTTTCTTGTTCTTTCTACTTGGCTTCTGTAATGGTTTCTCTGAATTTTTCCACAGGATTTCCACTTTCCATTGCAGTCACATGCTCATTCTATTGCTTTTCTCTTTCCACATAAAGGGCTTTGATCCACACTAGAAGTAGGTGCTTGTAGATTACTCAACAGCTTCTCTTTCTCCAAAATTCAGCACACATTCTATCCCATCATGTTGAAGTGAACTGCACTTTCAGCTTTCACTCAAATTCCATTTGCTTTACCAGTAACCCTCATGTATCAAGCATAAGCCACCAGTTACATAAAAAACCACTCTCTATGGCTATTCCCCATGATGCAATTCTTATATATAATTTACATATGAGAAAATTGAGGCCTAGAAAGCTTTAGTGTACTAAGAGTAACAACTAGTGCTGTTAATAGCCAGGTCCAACAGAGTTGAAAACACATACTCCCATTTCTATCTTGTGTTGATTCTAGTGTTGCTATTGTAGAATTACCTCGCATTATTTTGGGTGTCAGGTAGCTTAGCATGTAAACACATAAAACGTATAGGAATGTTTCATTGACCTAATCATAGTTATACCAAGAATGGTTTACTAGGTGCATTGTTTTGTTAATATGTTTCAATAATTAAAAAGCACTTACCGCTTGGATGGTGTACAATGTTGAGCTTATCTAGAAGACAAAAAGATTGTTTTGTTCAATATTTACTTTAGACTCTTTTAATTATTTACTGCTTCTTTTTGAGGAAACTATGAAATCTTACATTGTGATCTAAAAAAATGAATAAATAAAAACCAAAAATATTGTGATTCTATCTACCCAGCCACTAAACAGAAAACCATGTATTTTATATTTTTCCCTTCCAATCTTTGTTCCAATATAGTGTAATTTTAAGAATGCTTAGAAACAGAATGTTTAATGCATAGTAACAGAATGTTTAATATAATATACATACATACAATAACATATTTGCTACCCTTTTTGATATTTTTAAGTCTGAACTATCCAATTTAATGTGCATCTTTGAAATATATAAAGTGTATTTTCTTTATATTAAAATTGATATATTTAGGAAATTTTTTTAAAAATGACATCAAGAATAATCACATCTTCCATAGCTGGTTCAATCCCTAAATGGCATCAGTGGTCTGGACTAGAACAGACCAAAGCCAGGAGCCTGTAACTTCTTCCAGGCCCCCTATGTGGGTGGGTCCAGCTACTTACTGCATCTTTGTCTACTTTGTAGGTCAACTGGCAGGGAGTTGGACTGAGAGCAGAGCAGCTGACATTCACAGCTCTGCTTCTGAGATGCTAACACCACAGATGGTAGCAGAGCTATTGTAATGCAGGCCACATACAGCGCATTGTGAATGTTCATAGGAGTAAAAGTGGATGACTCTTGACAAAAACATATAGCCATGTGCCCACCAATCTGGTTAGGACGGAGGCTGTTTCATCACCACAAATTACTCTCACAAGTTGTTTTATGTCATATCTCGGCAAACCTTGATCTGTTTTCTATTTCTACAGATCCTTTGTATCTAGAATTTCACATACATGAGGACTCCTACAGTGACCTTTTGTGTCTAGCATCAGACCCATGCAATATCTGACACTCATTTATATTGTAGTGTTTAAGTTTAGGTATTACTTTTATCTTGGAGTAGCATTCCATAGTATAAATATACCACAATATGAGTAAGGTAATTTTTTGTCTGCAACTTGCATAGCTTCCAGTCTGGCTATGTTGAATGAAATTCTATGATCTTTTTTGAACAAAACTTTGGGTGGGTGTATACTTTCATTTATCTCTGAAAAATACTTAGGAATGGTATGTCCAGGCCAGATGGTGAGTCTATATTTGATTTTTCTAAAGTCATCACACTGATTTATCCCCCACACGTATTTAGCCAATGCTTAGATTGGACAGTGTTTAGATTTTATTCATTGAACTTATGTTTTATTATCACATAGTTATTTAATTTACCCTTTCCTGGTGACTACTACTGCTCACCATTTTCATATGCCTGTTGATTATTTGCTTTGAGATCTGGCTAGGTTTGCTCATGGGTTCTGTGCTCTCATTGGAGCTAGGTCCTCTCAGAACATAAAGCTGAAGAATATATATGGACTTACAGTATACAATTCGACTTGTATATCATATATATTTTAACAGTCACGATTCATTAAGCTTCTCCCTCCAACACCGGTGCAATATCACAAGAATCCTGCTGGTCTTCTTTCTTCACTTATAATGCCTTTCTGTGACAGATAACTTGCTCTTACTTACAGTATATTTATTTAATAACTCAATCCTAGAATAGTCATAAATTGGTTTTAAAACTGCCAATCTGTGCTTTTAGGTAGAACAAATTCTACTAATTTAAGTTAGTTATTGCCCACTTTTTGAAGTCTTAGGAGATAGGAAAAAATGATTTCAAATTTAAAAAACCTTATATTCTATCACTGTAGTAATGCATTTATTTATAATAATGCTAGTTTGATTTATTTCTATTCTATTTTGCTTCTGTCTCCTACTTATGAATATATGAAATATTAACTTCTAAAGGTCAGTGCACATATTCAACAAACATGTATTCATATTTTGATGTTCTGTAAATGTAAAGCAGATTAAGTAAGCTGGGAGAGTGTGGTTCATGTCTCCCATGTTTTCATTTATTTCTAGCAGTTACTAAGCAGGAAGTGAAAATATCTCTATTGTGAATTTTTCATTTGAGATTTAGTGAAACCCATAAGTTAAGTTTATATGTACTACAAAATGCGTTTGTATTTAGGGTTGTTGCATCTTCCTAGTGAATTTCCCTTTAATTGTTCAGTAATACCATCTTTTATCTCATGAAATATACTTTGTTTGAAAGCATCTCAAGAAGTGTTATATTAGCAAATCCATACCAACTTTCTGATGCTTATGTTGGCCTATGGAACTTTTACTTTCAAGTTTCATGTGTCACATTTAAAATGTATGTCTTCAGAGCAGGGTGAATGTGGAGAAAGTCTATGTGCTGTCTGAAAGTGCTTTGAAATGAAACATTTCATCTTACATTTAGCATAATTATTGATATGGTTCAGTTTAACACTGTTTTCTTGGTTTCCACGTATTCATTTTGTTTATTCTGCACTTTACCACTTCCTTACGCATTATTGTAAATCAAATAATTTGATACTTCACCTTTTTGTTCCGTTAGTTTCCTAGGTATACTTGCAATTTTATTTAAGCTTTTTGTGCCACTTTGTGACTGAAATATTCATTGTTAATTAGTGTCTAATCTGCGACAATAGTATATATTTTTGGTTCCATTTGAAACTTCCTACTTCTGCTTTAGCTTTTCCTCTTGCTGAAGATCAGATTCTTTACATTCCACACAATAGCATTTGACCACTTAAAATTTTGTAAGTCTATAACCCTTTGTAGCTGCATCCTTTTTGTGTTTTATATCTTTTTCTTTCCTTATGGTTGCTTCATCAGTTTAAATGTTATTTTTCCACTACACAGTCTTTCAAATAATTCAGCAGCATTTACTGGTTCTAGGCCTGCACTCATGTGCTCATCAGAGCAGGCTACATTGTCCCAAATATCCCTAGGGGTGTGTTCATTTTTCAGTATCTTTATCTTCCTCTACATCATATTAGATCATTGCTATTAATCTGTCTTGAAGTTCATTCTTATTTGGTAATATCCAACCTGCTAAAATCATTTAAGAAAACTTTTAGTATAGCTCTATTTTACATAATTCCCATTTGATTCTTTCATACATGCTGAGATTTCCTGCTTTTACCTCCTTGGATCTACATTTTATTATTCAATGATTAAAACAGTCTTATAAAGTGTTATCTGCTAAGGGAAACCTCAGGTTTAGTTTTTGTTGATTTTGTTTCTTCACTATAGATTCTGTAATTTTAATGTTTTTTTTTTAATTTACTTTTGGACATTATAGGTTATCTGTTATTCTAGATTCTGTAATATTCCTGAGTATAGGCTCCTGTTTGAACAGGCAGTGTTATTACTGACATAAGTTTGGAATTCTTGATTTTTTTCTGCATTCTATAGAAAACCTCAGGTGTTTCCTAAGGTCCTTGGGTGGGGGTCCAGTCTATAAACGCCCCCACTGGATTTAACTGTGACTTGGTTTTAGGCTTTATGAGTCCATAAAAAGAATAGATGTTATTGCAATGGGAAACCTTTTTCTGCCAGGCACCATTTAAGTCATCAACTTAAAAAGTAGCCTGATAATGATTTATTGAATTCTGAGTCACACCTGATGCTGCCTTGGCAGAATAAAACAAATGATTTCACTGACCTTATATGGCCCATGACCTAGACATTCCTCTCAGCCACATCCATATTCAGTATACCTCTTAGTTGTCACAACCCAGATATCACGTGTTTTGTGGAGATTTTAAAGACAACTCTAGTATGATTTTCACCAGCTCTGTTCAACTCTACTAACTCTGATTGCTTTCAGCACCCTAGAGGTTGTAGTTCTGTGTGTTTTGAGTGGTCCTGCCTAGCACTGATATGGCTCAGCTCTCAACTCTAGAATTTTGCAGACCTACTAAGGTCACATTGTAAGCAGTCAAAACTTCTTCAATATCCATCACACATATTCTGCCATCTTCAAGTGCCCTGAACCAAGGTCTCCACTTCTCTTCCGTAGGAACCTTTTACTTTGAACAGATTGTAGTCAAGAGGCATACTGCTTGCAGAGAGATAAGAAATCATGAAAGGCACATCACAGATTTTGATTGTCTCTGGCATTAGAGATTTTACCCATTACTATTTCCTGATGTCAACCATTTCATGCTTTGCCAATATTAACATTCTGTGCAATGAGGAGATAGATCGGTACTATTGATTGCACTGTGGTTGAGTAGACAACTGACTGATCTTAATGAAGGCATCATTGATTAAAAGCACTGATTTTGAGTTCAAATACAAACTCATGGTAATTTCTAATCTTAGTGTTCTTGGGGTAGTTTTTTAGAGCCTATCTCCTTATTTTTATAAACTGGGAATAATGTCTACCACATACAGTTATAAGAAATACCAGTGTATAACACCTGTTTAGTAAGTATTAGCTATTAATACTAAATTTTCCTTTCTCAAATTATTTATGAAACTTATGGGTTTATAAAGTACTCAAGTTTTAATCTTTTTTATTTTTGAAATGACTGTTTAAAATTACAACTTATTTATATACATTTTACAATACAGATTTAGGAGCCTAGTCATACATCTTGTGTTGGCCTCCCTCTTGCCCACACTGCCCATCTACCCTCCTCCTTTCTTTAGATTGTCACACTGTCATGCTTTCATTTCACTTTGCAATCACAGGCAATGATTTAAAAGGGCAGAAAGAACAACAAAAAGCTACTGTTCCTCAAGAGTGTAAACAAAGGCTGGAAGCAATAATCAAAGCTCAAAGTGTCTACCCTTATACAGATGCCTTTT
This sequence comes from Ochotona princeps, assembly GCF_030435755.1. NCBI lineage: Eukaryota > Metazoa > Chordata > Mammalia > Lagomorpha > Ochotonidae > Ochotona > Ochotona princeps. The sequence continues at coordinate 45,846,967 of NC_080838.1, forward strand.
TTGCACTCTGTATATTAGTTACCACAGGTCAAGCAAAACGTATGATATTTATCTTGTGGGAAATAACTTATTTCATTAAGCATAATTGTTTCCAGTTGCATCCATTTTGTGCAAAAGACAAGATTTCTTTTTTCTTTTTGTTTTTGTGGCTGAATAGTATTCCTGGTACATATATCACATTCTCTTTATGCAGTCCTACACTGATGAAACATGTTTAATTGTTGACCTTTAATAGGTCATATGCCTTTAATTTACATTATAGTCAAAGGCTAATGATCCGCTAATAGAGCTCAATAAATAAGATTTTGAAAGACCATAATTCATCAGGAATATTGGCAAGGGTTTTAAATAACTAAACGTAATGATATTCAACTTCATTCATATGTAGTACATTTTCAAATTGTCATGAATTATTAAAACTACAACACTATACAATTAGTTTGAAACAAAACTTGTCGAATATGCATTCCATACATGATAGGACATACAGTACATGCCTTTTTGTGTCCAACTTACTTCACTAAGCATGGTATACTCTAGGTAAAGCCATTTGATGCATATGATTGAATTTCATCTTTTTATAGCTGAATAATATCTCACTGTGTATATAGAAGTATTTCACATTTCTTCATTGATCTGATGATGGTCACTTTTGCTGATTCACTAGTTTTTGTCTCTTGAGAACCATTCTACCATGAACATGCACGTGAAGGTTTATCTCTGATACAACATGTTTGTGTCTTTTGGATCCATGGGTTTAATTTTAGAAAGTTTTTTTTTCTATTTATGAAATGATTTCTAAGAGACTTTAAAGAATTTTATATAGAAAACTAGGTAACAGCTCAGTAAGATGAACAGAACACAAGTTCGTATAGTCAATTTTGACAGAAGCACCAGCTCAAGAATGGGCAATATGTTTAAAATGGAAGAGATGGGAGCTTTTCAGCTTTGGCAGTGATTGTTAATTTTTAATTATCCATGCTGTAGTAGACTTGGGGAAAAAGAGTGACAATGTAATTTATTTTTAATTTTGGAATGTGCTGTTTATATTTGAAGCAGATTAAACATCTTCATAATGCTTATATTTTGTATTGAGTACCCTCTTCCCAGAGCAACTGTTATTATCCTGAGGAATCTGTATTTCCAAGAGGCATGTGGGCACCAGGGAAGCTAATCTACTATTTACCATTTAACAGGAACCACCTGTGGAGAACTGGGATCAGACTAGGTCGAAGATATTTGATGTTATCAAAAGAAGTTGTTTCTTAGCTATTTGATTCTCTATATAATGGCTCATAAAAAATAAAGTTGCTGCAGTTATCCTATGTATAACTACACAGAAATCATAAAAGGAGAAAGAAACCATTTGAGGGTAAATTATAGGTCAAAGCATATAATTATTTTGTATACTTATACAATTCCCAGATGAATATAAAATTTCTGTTTTGTAGATGAGTAATCTGAATAATAGGGATAGGGTGTTCCCTAGGTCAGGCCGCTAGAAGAGATGGGACACAGACTTGAACTCACGAATTTTCCACTTCATTACGCTCTCATTTTTGGAACATCAGGAAAATTGTTACTCACCACAGGTATTTTCATCTTCTGGCCTTTTCCCAACAATTAAATCTCGTAGTTGGCGTAGTTTTTCCTTATTGAAGAAACAGAGTACAGAGGTTCAGATTTAAACTTTTTTCATGGATCAAAAAGAAAGCTACTACTTTGAATATAAACATTAAAACTTAGTTTGCTACTTATTATAACGAATTGCAATCTTCGATATTTTCCATGTATTATAGCCTTACAAATTCTTGAAGTTGTTAAATTGTGATTGTTCCATTTTCATAGAGAAATCGGGGGATAAACATGTTCAGTAATGTTTCCAAATCAAAAGTGCTAGAATTGAGTCACTATTGGAACCATAAATCTAATTATTTTAGGAAAATTTTCCCAAACCTGATACTTGTCAGGGTCTATACTGATTGTTTGGAACTCCAAATCCAAAAGGCTACATTTTTATAATTTGTTCCTGTGAGAGCCATTTCAGTCCTCTTTGGGACACATTTCCTTCCGGTGTTCCAAAAACTGGGCATTGGTTCCAAATGAATCACCAGTACATCCTTGTTCTCAGCACATTTTTGATCTTTGTTTTCCAAATATTCTACAGTGTTTTCCAAATATTCTACATATTATCTTTTCAACCAAAAACAAAAGCAGCCTCACATTAAACAAACAAAAAATCCAATTTTGAAAACTATCAAAGTACAGCTCTTTTCCATCAGTTACCCTGGAAACCACTTTTTTGATTTCATTGCATTTCATTTTATGATATCGTTTCATAGGCTCTGAGGTTCCCCCAACCCCTCCCTGTGCCCTCCCCCCATTGGTGGATTACTCCACCTTATTGCACTATTACAGTTCAAATCCAGTCTTGTTTCTTTCATTGCAAGCATGTACCATGCATAGAGTCCAGCATCTTGTCCAGATCAATTCAACAGTTTCTTGGGGAGACCATCTCTGGTCTGAAAGCAGAGCTGGCAGAATATCGTTCCGACCAATTAAAAGCCATAACATTATCATCAACAACTGTTTACAACATTATGGGGTTAATTGACATGGTATTTTGGTTCCGCTTTCTCTGCCTCTCAGATTTTCTCCTTCAAAGGAGCTGGGTTATCCCTCAGGTACTTTTGTGAGTGAGCTTGCGGGGGTGAGGAGAGTGAAAAGTTAAATTTTCACCTTCTCTCCCTTCTCATCTTTAGAGCCAGGAATGCTACAAGTCTGTCATTCTTCCATGAACTCAGAATTTTTTCCATGTTTCTCTTAGCTCTCCAGGGTAGTTTCCCAAACATGGAGGCAAGTACTGGAAGCAGTAGTTAGAACGCTGCTTGGAGTGCCTGGGTTGGAGCTCCAGCTCTACTTCCAGTGCAGCTTCCTGTGTAAATTGTATCCTGGGATGTAGTAGTTATGACTCAAATACTTGGTTTCCTGCCACCTACATGGGAGATCTGGATTGAGTTCTGGGCTCCAGGTTTCCACATGACCCATGCCTGGCTGGGTTGTGAACATCTGAGGAGAGAACTGGTAGACAGAAGTTGTCTGTCTTCCTGAGTTTCAAATAAAAGCATACAACTTCATCATGCCTAATAGATTTACTCCCAGGCTACAGAGAGATATTTTTGAAAACTACAAAAAGAATATCAGAAAAACCCATGAAGGCCTGCGTGTGTGTGATGAAATGGGGAGAATGATGTTTTTTGTTTTTTTTTTTTTTGAACTATTGTTCAATCCCATGGGTTAAGAACTGATTGCTTTAATGCTAGCTAGGGTAACTAACTTTTTGGTTCTTATAGGAAGAATTCTTGATGTTACCTGGCCTGCATTTGCAGTTTAAAGACAAAGTTATTTTTATATAAACCCTACCAATATACATTGCCACACTGTCCCTAAGTGATAGGAATTAGCCTCTGTGTGGTGAGTATGGGGCAACCTTGTTTCTTCCCAAAACATGACTAAATGTGAGTGTGCAAAATGAAGCAACTAAGGGTTTAATGAAATAAGCAGTAAAATTATTTCCAGAAATATATTTAGGTTCTATTACTCTAAATTGCAAAGTTCGTTGTGTCAGAGAAAGTCTGATTGAATCCCTTCATCTAATAATGTATAATTTAGCAATTTCAGGAAAGTGATTTGTATGCCTACATTTAAGTACATTTTACCCCATTTCCTGGTTAGAAGGTGTGTGATGCTGTTGACATTGGCAGGGATTGAGAAACAGTCTGATAATCTTGATTGAGAACAATGAACAGTTTGCAAGACTATGATTAGTGTGTTTCAGCATTTTTTTTTTTTTGGCAGAACAAAATGCCTTTACTTAGCATTGCACAATCTGCAGTAGTTCTCATCACCAGCTCAGAACCAGAGCGAGAACCAACCACGAGATGCTCTCGCAGATGGACTAGGAAAGTCCCTTTGCTGAAACTGTGTCTTGCTAACATGCTGCCTCTCTGAAAGTTCACCATTGTGATTCATATTTATGTTGCCTAAAATATTTTGCTAAGCATTATTTTTTAAGTAAATTATCTGTTTGGAAAGTTAGCATATTAAGCTAGCATTAAACTTGACACTTTGGCTTAAATTACCTTATTAAATGTGTTTAAAAACAACCTGAGAACTGGGATTTGGAGCAAGGAGGCTTTCTTTGAGGAGGAAAAAATGTTGGTATATTTGGGGAGAAGGATGGCCTGTGAGGTGGAATATTGTGCAAGTCTGCCTTCCTGAGGAATGCCAAGGGATGTGTATATGTCTATGTTATATTCATTATCTTAGAACCACCTCCTTCAAGCCCATCTAAGGATATAGAACATACTTAGAGAAGACAGACATACTTGAAGATAGCTTTCTAGACAATTCTGTATAAACCATGTGAGAGACTCACACCTTTCTTTACTTTCCTTTTTAAGAAGGTGAAACTTTCATTCTCCGTTTGACTATTGCTTGATGTGATTTCGGTCACTCTCCTGTTACTGTGAACCTAGTCTTTGTAATACAACTCAGTGCTGAGCACCTTAGGTGCTTCACTTTAAACTCAATAATGAGGTCTTAAAAGACACTCACTACTAGATATCAGCTTTAATACACAGGTACCAAGTCTGAATCATGAATGGCAGGTAAACCTGATTATTTGGATGTATGTATACATTCTAAAAAAACACACACAAAAATATCTGTACATTGGGAAGGCAGAGTGATGGTGACTGGGGTAGAGTGAGAGATCTTTCATCCACTAGTTCACTACCCAAATGACCATAATGGTAGAGGCTGACTCAGTCCGAATGCAGGACCCTGGCACTTCATCCTGATCTGCAGCACAGGTGACGGAGCTCCAAACAGGACCATTTTCAGGGGTATTGGAAGGAAGTTGAATTGGAAGTGGAACAGCCAGAACTTGAACCAACATGAGATATGAGTGTCACAAGAAGCTGTTTAACTTGCTGTGATGACCTTGCACATAAGGTTTTTATGGATTAGCACATGTTAATTGCTCACTTAAAAAGGACAGTCACTTGATATTTCTTAGGAAGACTAAACATTTGCAAATAATCTAGGAGATCTGCAACTGAGGGATTTTTCTAGCAGGGGTTGGGAATAGTATCACCTGCTGAATCATTTCCAGGCCACTCTTCCCCATCTGCCAGAGTTTAAACTTCTCCAGAGCTTCATCCATGGACATTTTTCCATTCTTGACTTTCTCCTGCAGGAGAATGAGTTCTTCCTGTTCAGCAGCGAGGCAGCCACTTAAGGTAGAAAATGCTGGACTCTCCACTCGCGCTCTGTCTGCAATATGAAGGGAAGACTTTTTATGATTATTTTTTAAGAAAGGCAAAAAATAGTCCATTGGGGGAAAAAGTAATCTAAAAAATAAGCAGTTGGAGTTCACCACTGGGGGAAAAAGCAATTTACAGAATAAGCAGCTGTAGTTTCTTATTAACTGAGAATGAGCAATTACAAGAAAAAAAATTACACGTTTTAGTGAGCTTCTGAGGTGAGGATTGTAGTACTTGGCACCTGTTATGGGTAAAAAAAAAATGTGTTGTATCGCTAGATACACACAGGATGAGGTTTCCAAACTCATTTGAGCTCATATTTTCTCACTGTATATAAATGCATTCTTTCTTATTTTATATATATTTCCATCAAGTCCAACATACTTGGTTTGTCACCCCAGGAGGTGACTGGCAGCATATGTGCTAAGGCACTGTCAAGTTTAAATATGCCTACACAGTGTAGACAGAGTTGCTAATCCTGCTCAATTGTACATAGGAGTCTGCTGGGGAGACATGTGCTCATTCCTGGGAGCTCTTCTTCAAAACAACAGAATGGATTGCATTTAGAAAATATTGACAAAGACTTGGGAAGTGGGGAGGAACTTCAAAGTCTATAGTGACAGATTTGTTAATAGAATTAGGGTGGGCTTTGTGGAATAAATTTCAAACATTTGATAGCAGATTGCAATTATTTAAAGGTGGCTTGCCTGGAGGCTCTCCTAGAATGACTTGCCAATGTCCCTCTCAGATTTGAGAAGAACTCTAACCAAGGAAAGAGTTCCTATTTGGTAATATTACTGTGCACATTCTGCTTTTCCTGGGCCCGTCCTGCTGATGCCCACGGGCCTTTCTTGCCTTGTCTTTCCCCTTCAGAAGTGTACTCCCCCAGAACTAACAAGATGTCAACAGAGCCTGCACTCAGTCATCCTTCAGGGATGACCACGCAGGAAATCCCAAGGGAACAGGAGCCAGCAGGCAAATGGTTCAACAGCAAAAACCAGAGCCAACAACTTCAATCTTGCTTCTTATACCAAATGCATTCTCATCTTCTTTGCTCATGTTCATGTGTGAAATGTATTTTGCAGTAGAATATCATGTGCTGTGGCTGACAGGGAATGACAGCTCAGTATCATGCAACAGCTCTGCCTGTTGACTGTTCCTTACCAGTCCTCTGCCAGTGTGAGCAACCCGTGCAGCTGCATGTTCTACTTTTGGAGAAGTTATCTCAAGAAAAAAACACAAAACCACACTAATTAAATATCGATTACTTTTTAATTTTGGAGACATTTTTCTTTTTGATGCTGCTGCTAATTAAATCATGACTGAAAAACTGTTCTTTTCCTTTTGGGCACTGACCTTAGATTATTACTATAAACTTAGGATCTATTACATAGTTTCACCAAATTTACATGTGCCTGTTTTATATGTAAAATTTATAATGACTACTGAAATTTAATTCCATGTTTCACTGGCTTCATCCTATAATTTTAATTCCATAACTTCATTTAAAGCTTACTTAATTTCTAATCTGTTTGGAACATATTTTGGGTAGTGTTTTCATGATATCAGACTGTTATTCTAAAAGCTTAGATATTAAAAATGATTTTTGGGTTTATTCTATCAAAATTCAGAAGGGAAGCAAACTTAAAGTTATAGGTCTACTACCTTTCATTGCAAGTTTTAAAAAAGTGGATTGGCTACCATCAGATTGCTTCTGGTTACTTCTTTGTAAAGGCTACGGTAAAAGAGACTTCCTCATCTTCAAATCAGGCAGACTGAAATCTCCTGCATTCATTAAAACTTATTATGTTGTGGCATGTGTCTGTCTCCATGTAGTTTGGTTATGTGGTGTTCAGTATGAGAGACTGTTTTGGCTTGCTCTGGTCTGTTGGAACCTAGTATAAGAACTCATTCCAAAAAATGGCCTACTAGAAACTGTGCTTAATATTTCTCAATTTTACATGAGCAGAATGCTTGCTTACATCTAAATATCCTGAACTAATCACTTTTTGAACTAGCATGTTGTCCATTGTTTTTCTTCCCCCCAATTCTTTACTTTTGAAGTGGATTTTCATTTGTTATTTTCTAAGTTAATAGCTTCTAAGTTAATTTCCTCAGGAGTTCAAGATGGTTTCTTCATCCCTATAATTAAAAAGAATTGCTATGGTTCTTTTAATCATAGGTAGCTTTGCTTACTTTTTTCTGGGTTATATATTTACATAATCTACAAGCTTTGTTTAACTAGGTTGTTCACTGAAATTTTTATTCTATTGTTAAACATTTAGCATACATGCATTGGAATTTCTATTTTCCACCTTTTTTGGTTTTGAATCTTTGTGTGTTGAAAACAAAACACTTTTCTAGAATGTTTTCTATTTTGCTTTTTTGGTACCTATTGGCAGTTTCTTTTGCTATGACCAATGTGGATTTTTATTCACTTATTGAAATTTTAGGGGCCTTGTTTTCTTTTCACCCACATTTTCTCTTGCCATTCAATTCTTTCTTTATAACATGTTTAATCTCATCCTACCAATTTACCTATATTATCTTTCAGCACATTTGTTTCTATCTCTGCCTGATCCTGCCTACACCTCTTTTGATGCTTTTTCTTTTTTTAATGTGTTTTCAATTTGGCTGAGTTAAGTTTTTTTTGAAAATTTCATATTGGTGGCTTTACTGTATCATCACTAGTGTTATCTGCCAGCCTAAAAGCTGGGTATTTTCATATAAACTCCAAAACTACATATATATATGTATGTATATAATTTATAGGTACTGCTTTAGAACATTCTAGAAAATGTTGTAAAAAACCAAAAAGCCCCTTCATATTCCACTTTTATGAATTGGTAGCTGAAAAATTCTGTGTCTGTTTGTGTACATCTATTTTCCATTATCTTAATGGAGGTAAGCTTAGTACATTGAGATTTCTGGCAACCTTATTAAGTAAAAATTCCCAGGAGCAGAATTCTCCTTAGTCTTCATGATGAAATTTCGTTTCTCATTATTTGGAGCGTTTTTGAACTTTATATGTTTTACTCCTGTTCCACCCTTCTTGAAAGAAAGCACATCGACTTTATCATTGTTCCAGATATTTGGTGTTTATTTGTTCTTTGGCACTATTCCTCACATTCATGTCGGATTTTCTTAGTTTGTGGACCACAATGTGCGATGCCAGGACCCAGAATAGAGCAGGCTTCCGTTGGTGGCTCTGCCACACAGATTAGAGACTGATGCCCTGGCACTTTGTACTTAAGTCCCTGAAGAATCACTAACAGGATTCTTGTTGATCATCCCTCTTCCATCACAGAACTTTATGCAGCATCCAAGACCAGAAAATTAAAGAAAGGACCCTGGCCACCCGTGACTCACTTTCTACTGGGGAGACTACTTACTTCTGCTCTAGAGAAAGCAGAGCTTAGGCATATTCAAGATTAGCATTTGTGCAGTAGAAACAAAGGCAGGGCTTCCTGGGCACTGATTAAAGCAAAGTAGTCCTTTGTTCATCAAAGCTAGAGTCAGAACAGCAAGCAGTGGAAAACAGATTTTTTTTCTTTAGGTTCATCTTTTTTTTCCAACCTTGGAATTAGTTGGCCTGAGTTCTAGATCCCCTCAAGCCTGTTTGCCAGCCTCCTCACCGTTATTAAGGGTTTCATACTGGTTTTTCTTTGCTTTCATTTCTGAGAGCCCATACTGTGGACCACTAACCTATTGCCATTTTAGGCAGGAACCCAGCTATTTGCTAATTTCCCCAGGTATTCTTTTTGACCAAAAAATGTGAAGGCATTATAACAAATGGAAATGTAAGTTATAATGGAAAACGGAACGGAAACCATTATTCTGTTATGTAGCACAAATGGCCACACTTTGACGATGTTCTTTTTCTTCTATTTATATTTGCCAGTGTTGGCAAAAACAACCTGATGAAAATGGTGAAGAGATCAGCAATTTCTTTTCCCCACATAAGGTAACACCTTTCCTATTTCCTCAGGTCTCCTGCTTATAGAAAATTTTGCAATTTAACATTTGTCAAACTACTACAGCCTTGGGCAGTTAGAGAACACATAAAAGATTTATTCTTTATCTTCCTCATGGGTATGCAAACTTCTCTCTTCCACTTCAGCTTCAACAAAACAAACCATGCAATATTAGGTAGTCTGAAATGAAGAATTAGAAGGGATTAAAATCAAGTGTTGCAGACTGAATTCTTCAGGGGTCAAGTAGATAAGATTTCTGAGCAAAGAACATTTGGTTATCTAAGTTTTAAATATATTAGAATTATCTTTACAAATACACATGCTTTTTCACTTTTTGGGGGGATAACACGACTATCATGATTTATGGAACTGACTTCAGAGAAATTTGTTTCAAACAGAGGAAAGCAATGTAAACAGAATTATACCAGCAAAAGCCATTTGTAGCAAATGATACATTTATATATTAAGGAACAGTTGGAAATTGGAATTTGTATAGAAAACATGCTCCTAAATGCCATCAAAAATTATATTGTGTAGTTTATTTTGAAATGTAACATACTTAGACGCTAGTTATGCAAACAATGTGACCTCTGAAATATACACTTTCTTTTGGTGTGGTTTAAAAAGGAAGTATTTGAAGGGTGGAGATTTACTCCCCATGTACTCTCCATAGCCAGTGTTGTGTCGGGGTGAAACCAGGAGTCAGGAACTCCATTCTGGTCTCCAAAAAGAGGGATAAGATCCCAAGAACTTGGTTCATCTTCCACTCCCTTCCCAGGCACAGCAGTGTGGAGTTGCAGTGATAGTGGGACAGATACGCGCTGGTGTTTCGGTGTACTGGTGAAGCGGAAGCCTGTGATGCTGGCATTCAAATAGGTACCAGTCCATTTCCTGAGTGATCCACTTCTGTTCCACATCCCTGTTGATGGCCTAAGAAAAGCAGCATAAATGGCTTAAGCGTTTGGCCCCTGCCACTCTGGAGACCCAGATGAAGCTCTGGGTTTCTGGCTGTGGGAATCATAGACGGAAGATTCCCACAGCCACCCTGTCTCTCCCGCTCCCTCCTTCCCTTTTCCTCTCTTTCCCTCAATCTCTGTAACTCTTCCAAAATAAGTAAGTCTTCAAAAGAAAAAATGGGTTAGTTATGCCTTAAACTTGTACTTGGAACACAGGTGCCAGTGTTGTAGCAGGGGCTTACCCCATCATGCCTAGGATTTTGTTTTTATATATTGGTTATGAGATTATTACTGGTGAATACTCCCATCTCTTCTGCGTTCAGTTCTTGTGTGAGGTACAGCTTGCGTAACCGATTTTCAGGAGGTCTATCAATAATTCTTTTAGCTGTCTTGGAGATGAATCATAATTGGCATGAGTTATTAGTTGTGCAATTCTTACACACCTAACCCTGTTCCCTGAAGAAATGGTTTGGTCTCCAAGCCTGACAGCAAGAGCACACCCTGAATGAGGTTCATTATTCAAGTGTGTGGCTGAGAGCTGTGGCTAGAATTCATGAATATAGGGAGGTAATCTGTTAAAGAAACCTGAGCCTCATCCATTGCATGTGTAAAGCTGAGGCAACACTCTAGTAAAATAAGATTGATCTTGGCATTGATAGCAAAGGCTGTGCGTGAAGTTTCCCCAGATCCCATATCCTCCCAAAAGGCTGTGTGACACTGACTGTTGACCTGACAGTTTGATTTTGTGAGGCAGGAACAATCAGCCAGACAGTTCCATGAAATTCAAGAAAGTGCCCTTTGATTCCCCCAGCACTCTGACTTGCGCATATTTCACTATAGTCTTCTAATGACTTATAACATTGACAAGAAAACTCATGACTGTCTTAGGAGCCTTGGTTTTGGGAAGGGGTGTAAGGTGCAGTGCAGCATATTCCACCTGAAAAATTAACGTGGGAGCACTGGTTTGAAAGTTAATTGTATTTCAGTGGAAAATTTTGTCTGTCATCCAAAGGCCTCAGCAATTTCTTCACATTTTTTTCCAAGATGAAAAAAATAAAATTGAATAAATTTTTGAATTTCCGTGAAAAGGGTACCAATTAATTTTTTCTCTGTTCCTCAGAAAATTCCTTGATGCGGCAATAATGTAATTTCCTGGCAATCTCTTAGCAGCATCTGAAATACTTATATGGTGGAAGAAATAAGTAATTTCTTTGACATTTAGAGAACTTGTCTATTTCAAACATCTTGACTTGGACAAGAATTTCATCACAGGCCTTTTATTTCAGTTGCTGTTTTCCACCTAACAAAGACACCATTATTGGTAAAGGAGCTGCTTTTCCCATTGCCCCATGAAATCCTAAGATGTTTGAAAGTATCTATGAATTCATTAATTTGTGTTTTTTAAAGATGTTCATATTTATTTGAAAAGCAGAGAGGGATATATATCTATATCTCTATATATCTATATAGTGTGTGTGTGGGTAAAATGAGAGAACAGGTAAAATGAAAAGGAGAAACGGGGGGAGAGATATGAATCTTCCCTCCTTTGGTTCAGTCCCTTTACGGCTACAAGTACTGGGCTGTGTCACCTATAGCTGTTTCTGGAAATTTAGAATTGTATCCAGGTCTCAAACTTAGGTGGAAGGGGCAAAGTATTTGTACAGGGACCCAGATCAAAAGCAGAGTATCCATGACTCAAAATGGTGCTAAAGTATGGGATGCCAGTGTCACATGCAGTGGCTTAACCCACTATGCCACAATGCCTGCTATCATTCATTATCATGTAGTTTTGATCGCCTTGTATGTTCCACGTATTGAGTGCTCAATATAGCTGAAACAATTTAAACAAACATGGTTGGATAGAATAAGCCTTTGTAAATTCCTATGCATTTAATTCTTTCATTTCAAACTATCTCCAGTTCTTTCCAGTTACATATATTTTTCTCTTGCTCGATTTTGGTTTACTTGCAGATTGTATTCATGGTGTCATTTAAAAAATATTTCATAAGGCATGACATTCCCCTAATTCTTGCAAATAGAAATTACTGTTAAGTTATTGATAGCCAAGATACAAGGAATCTTAGAAAATTTCTGTAAGCTAACCAGATATGTCTTTGATAAAATGTATTAAGAATACAGAACCAAAAAATAATCCAATGAAAGGCAATTAAAATTTTTAGTAGGAGCTGTTACTATGGGACAAACTAAGCTGTTGTGTGTGATGCCAGCATACCATATTAGACTGAGTGCTACTTTGCTTCCTGGGTGCCTGACTTAGAATGTAGCTCCCTGCTAATGTGCTATGGAAAGCAGACGTTATCCCAGGTACATAAGCCCTGCCCTCACCATGGGAAACACAGATGGAGTGCCAGTGTTCTGGCTTTGGTCTGGGCAGCCTTGACCATTTTAGCCAGCTGGGGAGTGAGCCAGGAGGTTGACGATCTCACACCTCATCCTCCGTGTTACTCAGCCTTTCAAATATATGAATCTGAGAAAAAAATAGGTATTCTTGTCTCCAAATGTGTTTTTTGTCTCCAAAGACTTTCAAAAACCTCATGAAAATCACCAGATAAGACAAATTACGTAACAGGATATGGGGAGATATTAAACCAATGTAATTTTGAATAATTAAACCTTGTTTCCTTTTACCATTCTACCCCCTCCGCTGTGCCCTGTTTTTTTCTGGGCAGACAAGGAAAATGTCATTGTATACATACGGCAGAATAATGAAATAATAATTTGGTGTTTTATGTTGCTGTCTCTGGTCCAGTCTGTAGGATGAATGATAACCCGAGCTTTCCAGGGTCTCTGTCAGATTTATGTATTTGTCACCTTCATCTCCTGTGGCCTTCCCATTTTCCCCAAAATTCTGACAGAATGCAATTAAAGATATGATATTTAAATCATTTATGAGAAAAAATGCTTCATAGAACTATTCTCCCAAAGAGATCAAAGAATCTTCACTCTTTGTTCTTCCCAAAGCTGTGTGGTTATATAAATGTCCATATATGAATAATCCTGTCTACTTGAATCCTGCAAGAACTGTTTCGGTGCTAACTGTGCAAGGATCTCATATGGAGATTTAGCTCAAGTAGAGCTAAAGGCAAAATGGGAAGATAATAGTGGACTTTAAAAGTGTTATCTTGCCCTTCAAATATGAAATCACAAAAATAGAAAATTGAGATTAAAATTGGAAACTGTAAAAACAAAAGCAAAAACAAAAGCCAGCAAATTTCTGCCCCTACACCCCAAAGAAAGACCCAGCAGTAGAGAACATGTTTTTGTTGTTGTTGTTGGTATGTTTTGTATTACAAACCTCTTTAGTCTCAGTTGAAGTGCAGAGTCACAAAGAGAAGGAGACACACAGAGAAAGGTTTTCCTTTGCTGACTCACTCCCCAAATGGATGCAAGAGCCAGAGCTGAGCTGATCTGAAGCCAGGTGCCAGAAGCTTTTTTCTGGGTCTGCCATGTGGATGCAGGGTCCTCTACTGCTTTTCTATGCCACAAGCAAGGGAACTGGTCGGGAAGTGGAGCAGCAGAGACAAGAACTGGTGCTCAGAAGGATGCTGAGGAAGGAGGCAGAGGTCTAGTCTATGCCACAGCAACAGCCCCGTTTTTTGCTGTTTTGTTTTTGTTATATTTTTGGCATGTAAAGTTACAAGCACTATATTCACATGTTCCATGGGAATATAGAAACTCAGCTTTATTATCTGTTGCATTCAAACACCATCCATATTCTCAACTGAAATAACAATCTAAGTGCAACAGGACTTGCCACAGTAAATGGTGGCTAAAATTCACTGATTTAATGATACAGCTTTGTGGGAGGAGACAAACCATCTCAGGAGCAGGTGTATTGAGGTTTTGTATTTAATAGTTCAATGGGTGTTAAGAGATGCTGTCATCCATTGCTTACAGCCATCCTCACAGTGGCACAACAGGAAACTGAGTATGGCAGTCCATACCATCTACTTATGCAAAGGTTGCCTTGTTTTATTTTAATGTCCCGGTACCAATTTCAAAGTTAGTACGATTTTTGGACCAGAACTATTTCAAAGGTGGGTCTGAATATGCTCATTAATTACCAGAGCCAGCTAATGTTACCTATTAACTCTGTCTCCATTTACTTTTTTTTGTTTTTCATATTTGAACTTTAAACCAGGCTTGATGGTCAGGAAAGAAAGTTACAGTAGTCTCATTTTACAAAACGAAACATGTTTCAGGGGAAAATGGAGGCACAGAATAGATCTGTGTGAGATAATTCTGTTGCTACAATGTTCAGCTTTTATAAGCATGAAAAACCACTGCTTACATGCTATCATATAAGTGTCAAAGTCCTCCAAACTGTGAGAGAAGGGCATCAGTTTGGATTGGCCTGCAGTGTGGTGAAGAGAAAATCCCTTCTGTCTGCCTCTGGGCAATCAATCACCTACCCCTCCCACTAAGTTCACTTCCAGAAGATTCCCTCCATGGGTCCATGAAATTGAGGCCTCTGATACATGCTACAGAATATATCTTATTTGACCTTCCTGGAGACCTGATAACAACATCAACATCATTATCACCAACTATCTCAAGGCCTTTCGTTTCCTGCCTTTGTGAATTGATACAGTTTCATGCACTAATTTTATTATGTCAAAATTTGATTTGGGTGAGAGAATTTAAGAGTAAAATGAAGTAAACATGTCAGCAATTTACTTTGTCCCAGGAGGTTTTATTCAGTTTTTATAGTATTGCTTTAAACCTTACTTAGAAATTATTAACCAGACTGAAGTTAGTGCCAGTACCTTGTTTCTTAGCAGGACCGTGGAGCTTGTCACCATCCGATTGTCTTCTGGCTGCCTTCTGTTGAAATACTGAAAAAAAAAAAGCATCTGATTTACTGTGCATAAACATTAAAAGAAAACATTCTGTGGAGATCTGCAGGAAGCTTGATTGCAATATATCATTTTCCTAGGCAAAAACTCCTGAATTGTATTATTTTTGAGTAAGAGGATTATTAAACTGGCAATTTTCTCATTTGTACAGCTTATCAGTCATACCAAAAAGCATTTTCCTTGAATAGAGTAGTATAATACTAATGGAATGGCTCATTAAACTGGCTCAATCAAGATATGATTCCATTTTGATATCAGGTAAAGATAAAAACTGCATTTTGTTAAAACTGATGAATGTTAAATTCACATGAAAAAATCCATTAGCACAGAAACTAGTCAAGCTGACTTTCTGGTGATAAACAAGGGGTCATGACTGTTTCTTCTTAAACAGATGAAAAGATGGTTGTGTTTTGCAGATGCAATAATAAAAAAGACATTTTATTCTTGCATCATCTGTCCAGACCTCAGATGTATTAAAGCAGCTCATTTGAATTACTTCATTATCTGAAAAGTGCTTTGTTCTCATTTATTATTTCTCACACCAAAATCTGGGAGACAAGTCAGCATTACTCACCCCACTTTGCAGATGAAAGATAAAATTGATCGTTTAGTATTTATTGAGCACCCACAAAGTTCCATATAGCTGCTGGCATTTGTTAATGAAAAAGTCCGGACCGTTTACAACTTTACTTTAGAAAATGAACACCCCAGAGCTATATTTATTCTTTATGGGCAGTCTGAATTACAGGGTTTGGGAACTGGAAAAGGCCTGGGAGATTTAGTCCAATGTGTTTATACAGATGGGGGTGGTGGAAGTAACTTGCTAGGAAAGGGCTAAGTAATTTTGCAAGGATCCTGGAAGTGTAGGTAGAGATGTGATTTACACCCTCCAGCCTTAAACTTGAAGCTAATGTTTGGCTCCTTACCATCCTGGTGTCTGCATTTTGTAACTACTCAAAGCAGGCACAGGGACAGAGGATTTCTATTCTGCTTGTTTCTCTTGTTTCCCCGGGAAAGCGACCTAAGACAAGTGGAGTGAGACTCCTGGGTGGTGTTTCATCACTTTCCTTGGGAGAAAACTTCCAACTGTTACCATGGATCTCTTTCATTTTAATATTGTTTGTTTAAATATTCTTTAATCCAGTCTAGTATCAAGATTGGGGCTGGATTAATCCAGAAGACACTTTAACTTAAAAATGCCCCAAGTGGTATCAAATCAGTAATTATTAAGCAGATGTAAACAACCAACTGCTGTAAATAGAAAGGATGCCACTCTGCTATTCTCAGGAGATGCAAACATATTTTCAAACAATGAGGTATTTAAGAAAAGCTATACACATGAAATAAATTATGGTTGAGAATCAGGTTTTGGACTTAGTGTTTGGGAAACATACATAATATATCTGGCAAATTCTGGGCTTGTGGTCTACATTTTTTCTGAAGCAAAATGTATTGAAGTATATTTGGCATGCAGATATATTAGAGGATATTAGAAGCAGTTTTACATGTGGTGCTTGGCTACTTTTCCATTGGTTAACTCTGAAAGTCTCAATGTTGCAGCTATTTAGAAATTTTAGTAACATTCAAGATTGTAGGCTTTAATTTTTGCTGATATTGTTAGTTTATAAGAATTTCTAAGACTAAAAAAGCTGTGGGCTAGCATCATTAGTACGAACAGGGACCTGAATCCAAAGATCAAGTCAAACAAATTTTTCAAATAAAATTACATTGGTAACTTAGATTCTTCTGCTGCATTTTGAAGCTGCAGGGTATATGAAACTATTTTCAGCATTTTTGGAATTAATTTATAAAAATAACATTACACTTTATACCTCATTGGAATGTATTCTGATAAAAAATGGTTACCCAATATGAAATAAAATAAATATTAAGCTGTCCATTTAAGTTACTAGATTAATACATTGAGATAGGGTAGGGTTGGAGTAATGGAATGGGAGACAGATGTTCTAAATGCTATAATTGTGAAAAGGCTGACAACAGAATTCTTTCAAAGAAGAATGAGGTGTAGGTCACGACCTTGGGGTACAAATTTCCTTTGCCTGATGAGGGACTGTAGAATTCCTCCTCATTGACTTCCAACTGTATCCCTTCTCTACTGATAGAAATGTCCTAGCAGAAACCAAATTAGCAATAGCAGACAGCCAGACGCAGTTTTTCATCATGTAGTTAGGTGGTTGTTGCAAATATAATCTTAGGAAAAGACTTATTTGAACTTACTTGCTGAAGGAACAGCAAGGTTATCAAAAGAATCCATGAAGCACATGTCAATCAAGGACACATTCCCCATGACTAATAAAAAAAACCACTAGCTATAAGACTTAGAATTTAACTTTCCTTTTTTATGGTTCAGATTAGCTGAAACTTCTTAAATTACACCAGTAAAATCTTTGTTCTAAAATCTTTATAACAATATTCAATCATCCCACATAACATTTATAGGAAGTAAATATAAAATTTATGAGGGAGTTGTAGGCCACTCAGATTTATATATATACACTCCTTATATTATGAATTTTTTGAAAAATTGTGTATGCCAGAATGCTTACCAAACTGACACATTTGGAAGGAATAAAAGTTTTTGTCTTTGTTTTGATAATTATGAAATGGGAACAAATCATTCTTTTTCTGGATTTTAGACTTCTGCACATTTCAGCACGAACATTCTAAGATAGTCCAGACTGACTAGTATTTGAATGTACTAATAAACGAGTGTGAAGTTACTAGACGGCAATGTTTTCAGAAATGTAAACCAAAATCTCAGTGCACTATCCCCTCACTGAAGGCCACAGAGTAAGAAAATCAAGTTATGACCTTTAAAACAAGCCCAAATATAGATACACCAGTTAACACCACCATTTATTTTAAATGCTGTTGGAATGGTTTAAGAAAAAATTTCTCTAGAACAGGAGTGACAGTGAGTGGTAAAAATTAATACAGTATCAAATGTTCATATTTAAGTGAAGCAGAGCCAGCAGAATAGAAGAGGTGAAATATAGCACATTCACACATTGTATTGGTCATCCTAGGCTGCATCTGGAATAATATCCTTCCCACCACTATCTGTGGCATATTTCAAGTACAGCCCTTCTTAGAAAGATCATTGTATTTTGAATCATTATGTAAGTTAGTGAGGTGATGGGAACTCTGCACAATAGCCGATAGCATTCATGAAGATGTGATTTGTAAACCATGACCCCCTTGATATTGCATTTCCATTATAGGTGAAAAATGAAATGCTGTTTAGCACTCTAGAGCTATCAGTGAATTTCATCCTGGAAACTAGAGATTTGATATAAGACAAAATACTCATGTTATGAATTTTGTTTTAGGCTTTCAGAAAACAATCCTGTACAGGGCAGCAGCAGTGTGGCTATTATTTCCCTGGAAACTTTCCTTAGGTTGTTAACTACTGAAGTGAGCTAAGGAAGATATTCAATGCCAGTTGTGGCTTTTTATTTCAGGGAGAATGTGTAAATGGTGAGCCAGACCCAAGATGTCAATGAAATGGTTATTGCTTCCTCTAGAGATGGGCAGAGATGGAAAGTTGGCATAAATGTGAGTTAAGGAAAAGGTTTAGATAGTATATTATTCAATGGCACTATCAATGAATTCTTTAATTTCCTAACATGAAGACATCTATTTTCTAATTTGTAAAAGACATTTTAAGATCCTGTCCAAAAATGTGGATATTCTCAGTATAAATTACTTTCTCCACTACTAAAGAACTTAATTTTTCATAGTTATCTTTTCCTGATGCCAATAATATTCATTTTCTAGACATGTTTCTCATCCTGCAATTTGGTAATTCTATGAGAGGACAGGTAGGATGTGGATTCTATGTAATCACAGCTTGTGGCCACTACAATAAGTTTATTAACAAACATCCTATCAGTATTGGGCGGTTTCCTTCCTTGGTATTAGGCACACAGCAAATATCGAACATCTGTTGCTTGCATAGTCTGGGACTGGGAGTTTTCTATAAGACTTCATCATGACTCATTGCTTTAACTTCTCTTTTTGCTCATTTGTGTTCAATAAGGAAATTATGTAAATGAATTCATTAATAAAATCCCTAGTATTTTGCTTGTTTCTACGAAGAGTAGTTTGGGTACTAAGGAAGCCACTGGAAGATTTTATAATCTATGATGAGTTCACCTTTGAAATAATGCTTAGTATTAGTTTAGTAATATTTCAGCCAGAGGAGTTACTTTATTCTAGAAGGAGCCTTTGCACTACAGGGCATGTAGCAGCATCCCAACTTCTGCGTACTAGATGCCACCAAGCAGTATTCATGACCACTGAGATGTCTATAGATGTTCCTAAAGGTCTTCTTGGAGGCAAATCAGCATCAACCAAGAACTGCTGTAGGTCAAGTACATTTCTTACTAAAGATTGTTTTTAAGAGTATAGAGGCATCAAAACAAAAACGAATATAGAGGCATCATATTTTAAGAAGGTGAATATCGTTGGACATTTAAGTGCTTGCTAATATTTATGCTTATTTTCTTACATAACACAAATCCTTTAATGTCAACTCACAGTTGATTACTGCTTTCTTCTATCCTCACTAACATAATGGAACTGAGAGTAGAAAAGTTGATCATTTTTAGGACTACACTTTTTACTGGTGATCGGCAAAACCCTCTCTTCAGGTGTCAGAGTCTATGCAGGATCCAGGGAATCTTTCTGTTCTGATGCAAGAAGGAAAGCGTAACATAAAGCAAGTGGGTTACAAAGGAAGCTTTTGTCTCCGTCAATGGACAGTATGAACAGACATCAGAATGACTTTGCCTGAGCAGAGCTGCACCGGAACCCACAAGCAGAAGAAAGGGGGAGACAGAACAACAGGAACATTAGGCTTGTCAACACAAAGAGAAATACGTATCTCTGTTATGAGAGCACCTGCAGTATCCGATACTCTGCCCTGAAGATAAATGGTCTGGACAAGGTCACCCAGGCAGAGAGGTGGAATTTGATCTAAGACCTATTTGAATCCACTCGACTGTAATTCTTTACAAATGAGGACAGAGGCCATTCTATTCTGTCATATTCACAATGATACAGATTAATATTCCTAAGCATTTCTACAAGGACCTTCTTTTCCTTTTTGCATTTCAGTTGCATTGTATGTGATCAGTTCCATTATAAATGGATTGCAAGTGGAAAATTTGTGAGAACAACTGAGTTCTACTTGACATTTTGGGGTCCTAGTAGCTGAGTAGCTCTCAAAAAGGTCACATTCAACTTTGTTGCATAACAAAATGCCAAGGGCAACTCACTAGCAATTGAAAATTGAAAAGGAAATTATATTCGACCCCAGATCAACCACATGGATTCTGAAGGACCATTTTTCTATTAATGAGGAGATAATTTTCCATATTTCAATCTTATGATGTTGAAAATGTTTCCCCATGATATTTTTTGCATGATTTATAGATATGCCTTTATGACGAGACTATCTACACCATGCTGTGTTGTTGCTCTGTATTCTTGATTTGTCTAAAGCATGGAATTCTGTTATCAAAAAAAAAAAACAAATTCTTACTAGTTCCTCCATGTTCTTGAAGCTTACTGAACCTGAACCCTTCTGATATTACAAGGAGACAAAAGTATCACATCTATAGCAGAAAAACGAGTTATTCTTGTTTTGCTTAAGATTTGTCTTAACACAACAGAAATAGTATAAAGAATTAAAAACCTTTGTCTAAAATAGGACAAATTTGGTTTATTTATGTAGTAGTGAGTTATACTTCCTAGGCAAAGGGGATAGTGGAAATAGAACTCTTCCTTCATTGTTACACATCGTCAAAGCAATTTGAATTTAGTAGACTAATGTAGTCTTCTGATAATCCTCCAGAGTGTTAATGATACCCTCTGTTACAACCACATTGATGTGGTTCTGATTGCTTCTATCATTTGTTTATTCAGAGCTTGGCACCAGGGATACAATAATGGCCAAAACTAGGCGAGGTTGGTTTTCATCACAGATCTTGTAGACTAGAAGGGGAAAATAGATATGAATGAGTAATCCAGAAGTAACTACCATAAGGGACACTTGTGTTGCTATATGCACAGGTATGTGAGTTAAACTCTTCTGGGCTCAAATCCTACCTTTTTCATAGTTCAATTAGTTCAATCATCATCAGGAAGACACTAGGGCAAGCTGAGCATGAGTTTCCTTATCTTTAAAGTTATGATATTAATCTAAGCCATGTAAGATTGTTGTATGAATGAAAAATTGTAACAAAATTGCCTAATTATTATAAGGACTTGCTAAAGCAACTTATATTTGAGTTTCTTGGGATTCTGCATAATCCATTCATCCCCTCCTTCGCATCCTTTTGGTTATATTAACCCTGGATATCCTAACATATACCACTTCTTTGTTTAGGCAAGAATTGGGACAATTATTTCTATAATTGAATGAATGACTTTCTGGGAAATGGTAGCAATTCCATTTAGTGGATGCACTTTAAATATGATGAAAAAGTAACTATGCGATAAAAGAACTTGTGTGTGAAATGTGACGAACTTCCCCGCCCCTCTAAAGAAATAGTTGAAGATCTGCTCCCTTCCTACTGCGGGAGAAAACTGATTAACCATTAGGTACTGACACAAGAGTAGGCAAGTATGTCGAAATGTTAGAAATGGAAGTTGGTTTTGATGACTTCATTTGCAGCCCAGCTTTTACACTGATTTGTAATGTGGGCAGAAAAACAATTCTATGTGTTTAATTGCAAACCCCTATAAAATGTTTCTTATCTCCATATAATTCAAATATTACAAGAACAAATTATATTGTATAACTTGACTAGAAACATGTTTTATAAGTGTTGAAGGTGTCAGACCTAGCATGGGTGGATAAGACGCAACTTCTAAAATATCTTAGAAGATCAAGATTTTGAGGTTCTTTAAGGGTCCTATACATGCACGAATGTATAGGACAAACTGTACTCTTGTTATATCTGGAATTTACATAATTTCTCAAGAGAAGGATTTTATAATTTAATGTAATCAGTATGTAGATACATGAGAAGGACATCAATCCCAGTTCCCTAACTTAATGTGGGGATGGGTTGGAATTCTAAAGTTGGTAGGGCCTCAGATTCCTTCTGCAGTGACCCAAAATGTGGCAATCATCTGCGCTGAGAGGCTTAGTCACAGGGAAACTGAACAGAAGTAGCTTGGATGTGGAACTGAGGCACAAAATGAGGCAGAAATAATTCCTTGCCTGGACATTGTGCATCTGATGGGTAACGTTTCAGGTTTTCTCAGGATCTGACCTCAGCATTCTACACTACATTTAAGTGAAAACTAGTGCTACTGGGAGCTTACAACAAAACACCACAACATAATAGCAACAACACAGCACAACAGGACAACATCACACAAGTACAAAACACCAGCACACAACTACAAAACACAACTACACAACCAGAACCAAACCCACTAATATTTATTCACTAATTTTCAAAATTAAGAAACCAACTGATAACAAATCATGAAAAGATCATTTTGATCATGGGAGTTTTAGAACACTAGTCCTATTCTCTACACTTCCTGTCTTGCGATACACAAAATGTTAACAATAAATCTATAAAGACCACAATAGCACATTACCTTGAGCTATGTAAGGTGTGGTTTCTTCCTTTGGAGGGATGTGTGTGGGTCTTGGTGTAGGGGCAGGAGGTCTGTTTATAATGAATGACCGACTTCCAGATTTTTTCTTGATACTCATATTGGCCAGGATGGTGTCATATTCACTGTCATCAATTTCGGCAAAGATATATGGATCTTCCTCTTTCTGCTGCCCTGGTCCATCCTCTTCCATTTCTTCTTCTCCTTTGGATTCAGCTCCAATTTCTTTTCTTACACCAGCATCACACCAATTTTGATTTCTTTCCATTTGACTTTCCATTTTTCCTGCTTATAAAATAGATTATTATTAATAAATAGATTGTGATTATTCTATGTGCAGTCTTATTGGTGCCCATTGGTCATTTGATGGAGCCTTAAAGAGTAACTTAATTAAATCTCATATAAAATAGTATAAAAGTCCTAAATCTGAAAAAGAATCATTCACATACCATCTCATAAAATTACAAAGATAGCTTCCTGTGCTTTATAACTGATTTTTTTTTATTGTTAATTATTTTGCATTATGTGACAGTTTCATAGGCTCTGGGAATTCCCCCCTCTTTCCCCCTCCCCTCCCCCCAGTGGATTCCTCCACCTTGATGCAGTATTACAGTTCAAATTCAATCAAGATTCTTTCATTGCAAACATATACCAAGCATAGAGTCCAGCTACTTATTGTCCAGATTGGTTGAACAGATTCTTGGGGAGACCTTTTCTGGTCTGAAGTTTGAGCCGGCAGAATATCATCACAGTCAATTAAGAGTCCCAATATAACATCAACAGCAATTTGCAATGTTATGGAATTGACATGGTTTTGAGTAACCAGTGTATTAAAAAGAAAAAAAAAAAAAGGAAAACAAGTCCTAGCCACAACCTATGATTAGCTCATTGACATTTCAATTTTAGTTTATATACAGGACCGGCTGCTCTATACCTTAAAATGGCCATAAGGCACCATTCAGCTGTTTCGTGTCCATTTCATCTTAGTATTTAGCCAGTTGTTGTGTTGAAGTAAAATTTTGCTGATCTTGGCAGATTTTAGGATAATCCAGACTGGCTTGTAACTCTAACAAGATATATGTCAACATTTTAGGTGCAGAACATTTTTTTTTTTGGGGGGGGGGTGTGCAGGAAAAAAAGAAAACATTTTAAGACAAATTTCTATGAAAGCCTACTTTTTTACACTATGTTTATTAGATAGTGAATGATTTAATTTCATGAAATTGATACATAATGTGTAAATCTGAAAATCCAAATACATTGCAAATTTGTGTTTTTCAAGTTGGAATTTTTTCTTTGCATTTAAAGTCATCTTATCTTTTAAGTTCTTTTATTTGGTATTTTGCCTAAAATTCAATTTCTGTGAAATGATAGGGAATTGTCAGTCATCATTACTTAGTTTTCTAGAAATTGGTCTCTGACTATGACAAATTGACCTTCAAAAACGAAACTGTTTATCTCCAAGACAAGAGCTGCTGCTGCTGCCGCTTTTTTTAATTTATTGGAAAGATAGATTTACAGAGAAAAGGAGAGACAAAGATCTTCCATCTGCTGGTCCACTCTCCAAATGGCAGCAATGGCTGGACCTGAGCTTATCCAAAGCCAGGAGCCAGAAACTTCTGGGTCTTCCATGTGGGGTTACAAGACCTCAAGGCTTTGGGCTATCTTACACAGCTTTCCCAGGCCACAGGCAGGGATCACCTGGGACATGAACTTGCATCATATGGGATCCTGGCACATGCAAGGCAAGTGCTTTAGCCACTAGGCTACCACGCTGGGTCCAAGAGCTTCATTTTTCAATAAAGGATGCTAAAATTAGGATTCATAACATACAAAAACAGCAAGAATAATCAATCATTTGAAAATTTATATGGAAAGAATATTAAAGGTTCCAGAACCCTTACGGTTTTCAATGTTGAGTAAAATCTTTATATATTTTATGTCAACATTTTGGCAGTAATTTTATGACAGATTTTTTTTTTAAAAAGGATAACTCATTTATTTGAGGATGAGAGAGAGAACATGTTCCTATCTACTGGTTATTCCGTCAAATCTCCACAGTTATCAGGATCGGTGAGCACAAAGTTAAAAGCTAGGAACTGTATCCAGGCTTCCCATACGAGGGTAGAAAATCTGTCTACTTGAGTCATCACCACTACCTGCTAGCAACTTTATCAACAGGAAGCTGGAGGCAGGGGTTAATGTTGGGTGTCCAACCCTTGTTTTCTGATACCAGATGCCAGCATCTTAGCTCCTAGGCTAAATCTCATCCTATATATTTTGGCTACTGATTATATTATGTGGGAAGCACTTTCTCCCCAGCCACTCCCAACCCCTGCAACCCCTTTGCATGATTAAGTGTGGGTGGGTGTGTAGAACTGGAATCATAAAAAGAGAAAATAATAGAAAAAAACATTTTCAGGTTAGAATGAAAGGATATTGTCATAAGAGAATCCAGTAACTGCTTGTGAAGGGCTTATGAGTAGAGACCTAAATAATGTCCAAAAGGAGTTTTAGGTTAAAATGAGTAAAGCGTAAATGCTTAAGAGGGATTAATGACCTATGAGTCTGGACCTAACACTGAACCACTACAAATGCCTTTTTCCTTACAAATCACTTGGTTTGGAGATATTTTTCATGACTTGTGTTTCACTGGCAGCACCTTGGGTGAGAAAACTTCATTCTCAGAACATGTCAACCATCTTACCTTTTATAAACTGATTTCCTGAGCTGATAACTGCATTTTTTCCCCTCACCCACATCTCTTCCTGACTCCATAACTTTGGGTTTACAATAGAAATAATGCATCTCAATTTTTATTTCCCAGATCTTCAAGTTATATTTCTCATCAAAGAGTGGGACCTGGGATTTCTCGATTCAGTTTGTGCATTAACAAATGAAGACCACCCCCCACACCAAATCATTCCTAAATGTTGTTCCCTTAAGTAAATGGGCAAGAGTATATTAAGGAAAGGAAGAAGCAATACCCTAAAATGCTGAATAAATTTGTTCAAAGTAGTATTTGGCATATTCTCATTACAAGTTCAACATCTTTGAGTCAAAGTATTGTAATGAGAGTTACTGCTTGTGTTTGTTATGAGGAGAGACCATATACTTCTTATCAACTGAGTAGTGTCTCTGCAAAGTTCTGTATTCTTAATTTCTCTAATACACATGTCCAAAAATCATCATACTTAAGAGTGTGAATATAATCTCATCAATGCCCTAAGTGCACAGCTTCAAAATCCATTTTGTAAAACTGTATTCATGTGTACTGTAGCTTTTCAGGACACAATATTTAATGCATAGCACCAAATGTGATCTGATAATTTGTGTTTTTCAGCATTGTTGTAAAATTTTCTTGATAAGGACCTTGTGTGAATTTGGAAAATAATATAACATTATGTTGGGAAAATGGATATGGAACTCCTTCTTTCAGGCTGTTGGAGATTCTTATAGACAAGCCTGATGTGAAAGCTCTTCTATTTGCCTCCTACAAAATTTGAAGAGCTGATTTTGCACAATTACCTAACACCCCAGTACCTGAATATGGGGGGGGGGGGAAAAGCCATGCCAGGCACATCACCTGTTTTTCTACTCTGGCTATCAATAGAATGTTGTTAAGACTTTGGTCAGGGCAGTGAACAATCAACCTTTCATTCTGCTATAGTTACCACAAGAATCAATCTTGCTGGAAGAATATATAATTATTATATATAGTTTTACACATAGATAATATATATGTGACTATATATATGAGATATTATATATAATATATATTTATATAATAAGTGAGATATATACATGAGATATACATTATAGCAATCTTGTTTACATTCTCACCAGATCTATCCTTCATTTTTTATTATTATTTATTATTTTTAATTCATTGATTACATTGTATTATGTGACACAGTTTCTGCAAACTCCCTTTAGGTCTGATTCTTTCAGCTTTGTCAAGATAGTTCCACAAGAAAGAAGAGGTAACGGGGGAGGGAAGAAGGAAAGAATGCAGGGAAGGACAGATGGTGGCAGGTGTTTCTTTCCTTGTTTCCTGGATATTAAAAAAACAGGAGGATGCTTGCTCCGGATTTTGAAGCCTGTTCTCTGTACATTTTTCGACCTCATGGTGCTGTGTTAGTGTGTCCAACCTCATTTATTTTATCATCTTCAGGCTTACCTTGCAGCGTGCAGTGAGGCTTTTCCAGTTGGAAGGCAGCAGTCATAGTTCGCGGGCGTGGTGGTGGGAGTGGGGGTCTGTCGCTCATGTGTGACACTGGCAGATTATTTTCTGGCTCCACATCAGGGATGACGGCATACAGGTCATCATAATGGTTCTCAGAACTCTCACTGCCTGTCTCTGACGGTCTGCGCTGTGTCTCCACATCGGATTCTTTCTCATGCTTGCTCCCTGTGGTTCTATTTGCCTGGGCTTCGTCTGCACTTGGTTCATGTGTCCTGCTCTCATGATGGGACGCAGGGTTCTCTGAGGCTGTTTATGCAGAAGATTGTATGATTTCATTTAGGCACATCATCTTGGAGGCATTTTACATTTTGTAATTCATACTGAAAAGGTGGTCCTGCTAATAAAAATTTTCATGACCTGATACAGTAGAAAGCTGTCAAGTGCATAATCTCTATTAAAGTCATTTCTGGGCTTCTAAAATGCTTACGAAATGAGTAGACAATGTTCCATTGTATCATCCTACCTTAACAGATGACATGCTCAAGCACATAGTGATTTCCTAGTTCTCTGGAGTCACTGAGTAGATACCCATTTGATAGCATTATGCATTTTATTAGAAAACAGATTCAATGAAGGGAATAGAGAGTCAATGAAAAGCTTAACAGAAGGCAAAAGAAATGAACCCCTTGAATTGCTTGTAAATTAAAAAAATGAATTTAGCACTTACTTAATGATTTTAATGCACACTTAAGGTAGTAAATACCTATTTATAATTTTAGTATAATTAATATATTTTAAATGTATTTATACATAGGACCTTGTGATTCTGGAAAATAATATAAAGTAATGTTGGGAAAATGAATGTGACAATGAAATTTTCAGAATGTTGGATTTTCTGAAAAGTAAAGCTAATGAGGACCATCCTCTATTTGCCCCTACACAATTTGAGCCCATTCCGCACCCTCACCTAACTTGGCTGATGGCTGAATCTTGCATAGGGCATTTTATGTAGTTTTGCATATGTTATGTGTTTAAAATATGGTTAATATACTTTAGAAATATTTCTTGAACTGAGAAAAATGTTAACTACTTTTTGATGGGGAAAGCATTTAAATCAGGTGAATCTAAAGTTCAGTTCTCTCACCTTCAAAATGTATTCTATCCTGAAATTTAACAAAGGACCCTGTAAAATTGCCTCTCTTCAAAGAAACATGCCATTTTACACAATAAATGGCCTTTATCTATTCAGTAAGGAAATAGGAAAACTACATCAAAATGGTAACTTAAAAATTTTTGTAGAGAAAATGTAATATTTTAATCTACAGAAATGGCTCAGAACAATTTTAGAGTTTGGGACCGCCACACAGAATTTAAGTACAAATAATAACTGATGTTAAAACTGTGCCCAGCTAAAAGATAACGGAAAACATCTAAATAAGGTGTAGCAAAGGATTGCTTTGAAAAAATGGAAGTTAGGCTTTAGAAAATTTTTAGCAATGTCAAAACAATTAGTCATGTAAAAATATCATGCCAGTAATGGTATTCTGGAATGCCACATAGAATTTCTCTTGCTCTTTCTCTCTCCTCACTGGAAAAGTAAGATCCAGCTTCTAACCTTGTAACCAAATCAAGACATTTTAGTCACCAGCAGGAGCAGAGAAGGCAAAGTTCCAGTTTGCATGATTTGCACAGATATCTCACTTACCTTCCTAGCTCAATACCAAACCATAAGCCTGAATTACTGAAATACAGTAGGTTGTAAAAATGTTGATGGGATAGTCAGAAGGTATGGAACGAAGCTCTTAATCAAACTAGCAGAGGGTCTTCAGTGTTTCTGTCTGGGCAAGTCAGTCATCAAATTATACTCCTTTCATAGGAAATTGCTCATGGCCACAACAGTTTATGTCGTAAAAATTTTATAATCCTAAGTAAAAGAATCTTTTCGTTACTTGGAAGCCAGCCCTGACGCATCAGAGTGAATGGACCAGTGGGTTTTGTCATTCCTCTAGTGATGGTGATACTAGTAGAAACTCACTGAATTAGAGCATTCCATGTTTAACACCTCCATCTCCATTACCACAAAAATCCCAGAGGGATAAGCCCAATTACAAGAGAATTTGCAGCTCTATACTTGCAAATTTGAGGTTTTTCTTTACAAAGAATTGATTTTTCCCTAGTATAGAACATATTTTACAAGATTTTATTATTTTTTTTATTGGAGAGGAAGATATACAGAGAAGGAGATACAGATAGAAAGATCTTCCATTCACTGGTTCACTCCCCAAATGGCCACAACAGCCAGAGCTGAGCAGATCTGAAGCTAGGAGCCAGGAGTTTCTTCTGGGCCTCTCTTTTGGGTACAGGGTCCCAAGAGTTGGGCCATCCTACACTGCTTTCCAGGCCACAAGCAGAGAGCTGGATGGGAATTCGAGCAGCTGGGATATGAACCACTATCTCTGTGGTATCCTGGTGGATGCAAGGCAAGGATTTTGCCACTAGGTTATCATACAGGGCCACTATATAGCCTTTTGAATGGATGAAATATCATTATGAGCATGTGGTTATTATTAATCATGGGTTTTAACACTTTGTTAGACACAATAAAGACCCGTAACTAAATTTTGGTACAGTCATTCATTTAATATTCAGCATATTTTTATCTGCAATGTTTAAAGGATTTTACTGATTTTGCCCATGTATGCTGGTTAAAGTAATGAACTAAACACCATTTGATTTGCACATCAAGCTGTCAACTGAAAAACTTGCCTCTAATGTTTAACTGAGCATCATCTATATACTGTGACAGGTGTTGGGTATAGAATCAAAGTCGCACACTAAGCAAGTCCTGATCCTTTTGGATGAATATTCTTAATGGAGAAGAAAAGCTGAAAATAACCAAATAAAATGACGGAGATGATAAGTACAATGAAGAAAAGGAGATGATAAATGGAAGGCTAAGAGCAATTGCTGAGAAGATTTTGATAGGAAAGAAGTAATGTAGATACTTGTGGATACTTGAAGGACAAACATGTTGAAGGACCAAGAAGAACAATTTTCCCGAGGTGGGCCATGTTTGGTGTGTTCAGTGTCATCAAGGCCAAGAAAGGGTATGGACAGAGAGAAAACTGAGTGAGTACCTAGAGCCTGGTAAGTGATGATAAAGACTAGGAGTTCCACGAGAAGTTACAGAGGAAAAAAGTGCTTAATCGTATAACGCTTATGGCATAAGAGTCTATAGATATGAAAGTTGCTATTGCAGTTTTTAAAGTAAATATTTACTTATTTGAAAGATGGAATTGCAGGTAGAGACAGGGAAAGAGAGACGATAGAACCTCCCATCTGTTAGTATCAGTAGTGACTCAATGATAGCAATTCTCCATCTCTGAATTATGGAACTTAGAGTGTGAACTGTAAAACTTTCAGTGACAGTGGTGGCAAGTAGCTCTCCACTGAGAACCACTTCAGTGACAAACAGCAGAGAGCTGACAATAGTTTGCACTTGGGTAAGTGACAACGAAACAGATGAGACGTTCTGATGGTAGCTCACTAGCATTGTATGATTTGATTTGGTACAGGAGAGAACATAAAAAACAAAGGATAATGTCAGATTTTGGAAGATCTTGAAAAAAGAATGGAAACAGTTTTCATCTTCTGAGATGCGAATGTCAGAAAGTGGAAAGTTTTGATGTGGTAGGAATCAGGGTTTTGAGAAATGTTGGGGGACAAACACTGTGCTGCAGCACGTTAGGCTGCCATTTGCAATGCTGGATCCCTTTGTGAATTAGTTCAAGCCCTGGTTGCTCCACTTCTGATCCAGCTCTCTGATGGCCCAAGAACTTGGGTCCTTGCATCCATGTGGGAGATCTAAAACAAGCTCCTGGATCCTGGCTTTCACTTGGACTAGCCCTACTATTGCAGTTATTTGGGGAGTGAACATGGGGTACAAGATCTCGTTTTTTCTCCCTTGCTGTTTCTCTTCTCTCCCTCTCTTTCTGTAATTCTGCATTTCAAATAAATAAATGAAGCAAAATGTTGGGGTGTGAGATGCTTTCAGGCATCCTGGTAAAGCAAGTATTGCATACTAATGAAACATGCTAAAACAACTATTAAAGCCAGGAGCACCTGAGAGTGTTCTGATAAATTTCATAGATGAGAAAACTATGGTCTGCAAAGAACGTGAAAAAAAGAACATGGAAAAAACTCACTTATATAAAATCACCTTGATGTATGTATTCTCTCTAGGTAGGAATAATTATGCTTGCTTGTTACAGTTGTAAGTTATTAAAAGATATTTAAATTAATGCTATAATGTAGTAATATCTCTAAGCATAAATTGGAAGCCATATTAATTACTTTTCAAGTCACTTATACCATAATATAAGTTACATGCATAATATGTATTATACATGTTATACATAATGTATGAATAATACTGTAATACTATAAATTACTAATACTATGCATAATATAGGTTACAAATGTGTTTAGTATATAGGAAAACTTACTGAGTGAACATTTAGAAAATGAGATAAAATCCTCTTCGTAGTCACTTTCTTCTTCATTAATTCTACTAACTTCTTGGATCTGCAAAAAATGAATATGCTTTTCAATTATGTTTTAGTTATCATCTGCAATTGATTCCTGTGAAAATAGTTTTGAAAATTTATTAATATTTTGTTATGTTGGTTATTTGTAACACTTAATTTTAATTATTTGTTATTAGTAATTTGGGGTTTGCTTTATTGTTATTTATCCTAGGTCCCTAGGATGCATTGATAAATCATTTATTTGCCTTCTTAATTTTTGATGTAGGTACTTATTGCTATGAAATCCCCCCTTAACATTGCTTTTTGCTGAATCATTTAAGTTTTGATATGTTGTGCTGTCTATTCATTTCCAAGTTTTGAATCTTCCTTGGATTTTTTTTCTATGACCCAAAGTTCATTTAGCAGTGTTTTATTCAGTCTGTATTTTTGCATATTTTCTACAGTTCCTGGAATTGCTGATTTACAGCTTTATTCAATGGTAGTCATATGATACATAATCCAATTTTCATTTTTTTATTTTGCTTTTTTATGGCTTAGCCTGTGATTTATTCTAGAGTAAGTTCCATGTACTGATAAAAAGGATGTGTATTTTATAATCGTGGAATATAATATTCTGTAGATTTCAATTAGGACCAATTGGTCCATGGTATAGATTAGGTCTGTTGTTTCTGTTGATTTTATGTCTAGTTGATTTGTCTACTGATATACCATATGATTCATTCATCCTAACCCTAGAGAATTTACCCAAAAGGAAATTAGCACATGAGAGTTAATTGTAAAAAATACCCTCCACTTATAACTCAGCAATTCACAAGAGCTAACATGGAATCAACCTGCATGTTGATCAATAGATGACTAGATAAAGAAAATGGAATATTACTCAGGCACAAAAAGAATGAAATAATATATTTTCCAACAGCATAAATGCGACTGGAAACAATTATCTTGGTGAAATAAATCAGTTCCACCAAAACAAATGTTTTCCATGATCTCTGGTAATTAATAGAGTACAAAATTGTAACCTCTTGAGCAATTGTGTTTTTTCTGCTTTCTATGTGTTGTTTGTTTTGCCTAATGAAATTTTAAGCTGGTAATTGCACAGTGCACTGAAAACATGCCACTGTAAGTTAGAAGAACGTAGTATGGAAGGAGAAGAGGTATGCTCTTGAACATGACGTGATACATGAAATTAGTCACTTATAAAGACAACTTCATATAAAACAGGGAAAGAAAACAAGTCACAACAAAAGTAACAAATTTTCCTAAGTGAAATTTAAATACTCATGTGTAAAAATCTAAACATCAGTGATGGTTTAGTTTTCATCAATATTGAAATAAAATTTTAAAAAATTTAAAACTTAGTTTTATTTACTTACACTTTGTATGGTATATATGAAAAAACGTACCTATGTTTAATTTGCAATAATATCAACTACTATAAACTTTAATTTTTAACAACCCATGCAGAAAGTTCCTGTCATTATATACCAGAGCCATGCCTCCCATATATTGTTTGTAATTAAAATATCTTATGACTGGTACAGAATAATAAAGGACAAAATAATAAATTATAGTTCTATTATTTATAAACCTTGTGATGCTAACTAGAGCTTTTACTTCTAAACCTCACTGTTGTATCCTTCAATATGTGGATAGTAATAATTATGACCTCAGTTTCTCAGGAAAGGTTAAATTAGAATAACATCTGGAGAACATTTACCACATCCACAACAAAGTAAGTGCTCCAGAAATGCAATCTGCACATGCTAGAATTCCCTTCATCATATAAAATATAGATATATGTCTAAGCAAGCATCATTTGTTATTGGACTAGACTCTGCTTTTATTCATGTTTTCTGTATTTATGTAAGCCTATGTGATGACTAACACTTTATTTTAAAATTGGTTTTTACTAACAAAGATTTAGTTTTCATTTTCAAAGATCTCATTACTATTTGGAGAGGAAAACAAAAAATAGTACAGAAATTGAATACACAACCACAAATTCAGTCTTTACAGGTGAAATACAAAAAAATAAATAAAATTAGATAACCAGGGCAAAAGTTTTATTCCTTTGGTTTTTAGGTGGAGAGAGTAAAACAAAAGCCTATCAATATTTGTGTTACTGTTCCTTGTCTAAATGAAAGGAAATCTTAAATGTCAGTTCAGCCTATAGATAATCTTTGGAGTACATCAAGACCATTTAAAGACAGAATTTTTGTTGACTGAGTTTTATACTGTAAAGTCTCCATATGGTTTTGACATTTGGTCATGTACAAATTGATGATACTACTCTTATTTTGAGGAAATGCATAAAAACAATCTGATAATGACAATTGGTTTCCAATTCATTCTATGAGATTCTGAAGATAATGTTATAGGCCCAACTTGACACAGTTTGATTATAAATAATTTTGCCAGTTTTCTTTTTAAAGCATATGGAAGCCTGTGAAAGAGTACAAAAAAAGCATATGTTTAAAGAGTAACAAACAAATGCAGGATTATTTCATATATTGCCCCAAATGGATGAACTAGACATGGTGGCCTAGCAGCTAAAGTCCTTGCCTTGAACATGCCAGGACCCCATATGGACGCCAGTTCTAATCCTGGCAGCTCCATTTCCCATCCCGCTCCCTGCTTGTGGTCTGGGAAATCAGTGGAGGACATCCCAAAGCCTTGGGAACTTGCACCCATGTGGGAGACCAGGAAGAGGCTCCTGGCTTCGGATTGACACAGCACCGGCTTTGCAGTCACTTGGGGAGTAAATCATTGGATGGAAGATCTTCTCTCTGTCTCTCCTCCTCTCTGTATATATCTGACTTTGCAATAAAAATAAATAAACCTTTAAAGAAAGTCAATAATAACGAGCAGTGCCATATTAATAAAAGCCATGGGTGACAACTAACATATTCCCAAATTAGATTTTATGGGAACATTGTAAGTAAATAATGTTTTAGACCTAGTTACATTTTGTTTTCAGATTTATCTATTTAAAAGGCAGAGCAATAGGGGGAGAGATCTACATCCCAGATGGCAGCAATAGCCAAGGCTTTGCCAGGCCAAAGCCATGAGTCAGGAACCCCATTTGGTTTCTGCTATGGGTAGCAGAGACATGTCTGCTGACTTCTCGGGTGTGTTAACAGTGAGTTGGACTGGAAGCGGAGGAGCCAGGACCGGAACCAGTGTTCTGATGTGGGATGCAAGCATTATATGTGGCAGCATAATCTGTTGAGCCATAATGCCAAATGGGTCCAAATTACATCTTTTGATGTTTTTTTCCTTAGTCATCCAGGAAAATCAGATTCATGTAGTTTTATGAGGAATTTTCTTTCTATATTACATTAATTGAAATGCTGAGAGAATATGTTAAATAGCAACCCTGTCAATGGTTTGGAGAGAAATGAAAAAATTACATTGATTTGGAATTATTACAAACTTAGGGGAAAATGTGGACATTTTACCACAGCAATATTATAGTAAAACCTCTATCTATATATTCTACTTATTCATACAAAATCTTATTATAAAACAAGGATGGGAATGTGATGGAAAGCTATACATTGACCAGGTGAAAAAAAAATTCTTCACAAGAGAAATTCAGTTTTCTAATTGTGTCTAACAAGGTGAAGCAGATGGAATGGGTACCAGGGGTATAAACAAAGAAATAGATAGAAAATTGTTTCATCCCCTTGTATGTAGAAAGGAAGAACGAACAGCTCTTCCACAAATGTAGGAATAGATGACTGAAAAAGTTTAGCTTGTAAAAACTTGATAATTGCTGGCTTTTACAGTTGGCACATCTTTCCTACTGATTCGGCTCCTCCATCTCTGAGGCCGCCCTCCTGGTGCCTTCCTGGAATGTTCACTGGGTCCCAGTCTGATATTGACACTTTTGGCTTGTGATGCAACTCTAACTATAGTTGTTAACCTTGTGCTTAGGTGTCTGCTTTCTAAATTTATAATCTAGACCCATTTTGATGGTAGTTGTGTTTCAAACTCACCGTGGTTTGAAAGTCTGATGATCCTTAGTCTTTTTCACAAGTAATGAAAATTAGCAACATAAGTAGGGAATATAAAACTTTTTAAAGACACAATATGCTATAAGATAGAAACATGTGACCATTTCCAGACTAGGTGGGATTGCAGTTGAGTCTTAAAAGAGAAGTTGGTTTTCCTGTGCAAATAGGAGAAGGAAATTATAGGACAATGAGTGAGCATGACCAAAACAGCGGAAAACATGATGAATAGATGTAGTTAGTTTAAGTTGCATGGAGGAATATTTGTGTTGAAACTCATCTAAGAAGATAAACTGGGATGACAGATGCAAGGCTGGGAACCGGTTGAGAAGAGGCTCCAGGAAGAGGAGGCAACGGGTCCCTCGCCCAGTGGGCACGCTGCCCCCAGTGTATCCCCAGAAGTGTTTTTGTACTTTCCTTGATAAAGGGCAAACATCTGTGCCCTGTCTCGTCAGGTAACCAAGGACAGATAATGCTCCTTATCTATTCCCAATTTCAATAGTGCTTTGACCTAGGTGCCTTGTTAACTTTCCTTGAACTCCTTGCTTACAGACATGACCTAAGTCTCAGTTGTGTTTGAACTATTTTGCCAAGTGCATAAGAACTGGAACCTTTGAAATAAACTGTCAGTTGCACACAAGAGCACTGTTCCCCCGTTTCTTTTGGTCGCTCTCATTCCATGACCCACAAGGTAACTTGCAATTTGAATGTTAAGAAATGTTCTCAACATTAAGTTTTTATGAAGTTTAAAAAAGATTTTTAGTTATTTTAAAAACAGAGACAAACACAGAAAGATCCTCCATCAGTCAATTAATTCTCCAGGTGCCTGCAAAAGCTAAAACTGGGCCAGGCTGAAGTTGGGAGCCAGGAGCACAAACTATGTGTTTCAAGTGTGTGGCAAGGATCCAAGTACATAGGGTATAACCTACTGCCTCTATAGGTACACACCAGCAGGAAACTGGAATCCAAAGTGGAATGAAGCCTTAAACTAAAGAACAATGACAGGGGTTGCAGAAGTCCCAAGGGACATTTTTCCTGCTATGCTAAAGACACACAGATCATCCACATTTATTTGTAAGGAAAAAAATAACCTTTAGGTTCTGATTAAACAGAACAAATCCACAGCAGAAAAACAGCCAGCACCAAACACATATGAATTGGTTGAGCTTATACCATTTTGAACAAAAAAATTAAAATGGAGCATTTTTTTCCTCAATGGGTACCAAAATTTTCCCAGATCAAATGGGGCAAGAGTATAGCTTTCAAAGGAAATTATAATCAAGAAGGATTAAGATGCTGAGACATTTCTCCTGAGAATTCTCAAGAAGAAACACAGCTTTCCCAGCATGCTGAACGTTTAGTCATGAACATAACACATCCATGCAACAAACACAGTCCAAATATTTGGTTTCACTAAGGAGTGAAACAGACGATCAGAATGAAATTGTCCTCATTGAAATAGCTAGTGGTGGGTTTTAAAGGATGAGTAGAATTTGTGAGATAAGTGCTGAATGTACTTCTGGGAGCTTACACATGGTTTACTCACCAAACGGTGAATGGATAGTAAATGAATGGGTTGGAGAAAAAATGTGAATGATGCAAACAAAAAATTACAATAAAAGCAAAAAAAAGAGCAGAATTATGCAAGCAAAAACAAGTTTAAGCAGGCCCTATGTGGGGAGCAATCAACAAATTACCCAAAAAAGAAACATGAGAGATTAACAGGGTATGTGAATTGTGATTAAAAAAAAAGAATGAGATCAATATTTATGTACTAGATCCTAATTATGGGATACTAGAAATATCTATAAGTGATTTATGATTGGTATTTTTATTAAGCATCCTATCTGTACATGTGTAGATTTCATGGTTAAGACTTGGGCATGAGGAATATTGTTAGAGTGGGATGCAAATCTTATATTTCCATGTATTACTTATGCAAACTCCTGTAATTATAAAAGTTAGCACAAACTTACTTCACAGTATTAAAATGAAAATTAATGTATCAAGTAGTTAATATGAAACATGGCACAGAGAAATATTCTGTTATCTTAACTTCAGTAAAATTGTTACTTTATTGTAGAACTGGTATATTGCCCTATTTTTCTCATATTAATCTGTTTATGACAGAATTTGCATTGGATTATAAGGTTGAGAAAAGGTCATTTCTTTTCAGGATGGGACAGAAATATGGAATTTTTTTGAGAGTAAAAATAAAAGCACTTTTTTAAAAAGCTTATAAAAGCTTAAAATAAAAAAAAAAAGCCTTCTAGGTCTGGGATTATGGTACAGCAAGTCCACTTTTTTTTTTTTTTAAAGATTTATTTATTTTATTACAAAGTCAGATATACAGAGAGAAGGAGAGACAGAGAGGAAGATCTTCCGTCCGATGTTTCTCTCCCCAAGTGAGCCGCAACGGGCCGGTGTGTGCCAATCCGAAGCCGGGAACCAGGAACCTCTTCCGGGTCTCCCACGCGGGTGCAGGGTCCCAATGCATTGGGCCGTCCTCGACTGCTTTCCCAGGCCACAAGCAGGGAGCTGGATGGGAAGTGGAGTTGCCGGGATTAGAACCGGCGCCCATATGGGATCCCGGGGCGTTCAAGGCGAGGACTTTAGCCACCAGGCCACCATGTCAGGCCCCAGCAAGTCCACTTTCAACTGAGCTTGCTGCCAATGTGTTTGGGAAAGCAGCAGGAGATGGCTCAAGCACTTGGTTGATCTGCTACCCATACGGAAAGTCCGGATGGAATTCCAAGCTCCTGGTTTTGCATGATCTCCGAGGGCCTCTGTGCTGTGAACAGTTGAAGGAAGACATCACTCTGTCTCAATGTCTAATCTTGCCTTTCAAATGAACTGCTCAAAAATTACGTGATATTATGGGCCACCAGATGGCTCAGATGACTAATCCTGTGCCAGTAAGCACTGGCATCCCATAAATGTGCAAGTTCTCATCCTGATTGCTTCTGGCTTCACCACAGCTCAGCTCTAGCTGTTCTGGCTATTTGAGGAGTAAACCAGTGGATGGGAAGATCTTTGTTTCTCCTTCTTCTGTAAATATTTAAAATAAAAATGAAAAAATATTTAATAAAATGATCTGCTTTTAGATAAAACAAGTCAGAATACACATGTGGTGATAGGTTAATATTGGGCCATTTAACAGTGAAGTGGGGGTTGTAGATATGACTGCATAGAATATGAGCAAATATTTCTTGAAGAACCATTCCTTTAAATTTTAATATGGAAAAGCACAATTCTGTATGATCATAGGCTTAGCAGTAGGAATTTGATTCAAAAAGGCACTTACTGTGCGAAGGGTTTTTCCTTGACTTAGTGGTGCTGAAATTACAAGGAGTTTTGGGGGATACTATTAAAATTGATATGAGGGAGGCCAGTTGCTGATTCAAAAAGTGCTTCCCAAAGGAGAAAATCCAGTAACAGAGAAAAGAAATTGGCCATGGACGAGCTACAAAGCATACATGTTAATACTCAAGAACTTATTAAAGATCTCAAGATAGGAATTAATAATGTCTGACTTCAGAATCTAATCCCCCTGGACTCGCAAGATGGCCAACATAGGAAGATGGATGTGAGGGAGCTCACAGACAGAGAGGGATAGAACGCGACAAAAGCGTAAGTGGAGCAGCATAGACCATAGACCTGCAGGGAGAGGAGCGTGAAGTTACCAGGACAGTGTGGAGCCAAAAAAATCCACAAAATTCGGAAGAGCAACCAGGAAAACAAACGAGACAAGGCAGGGAAGACGGTGTTCCGCTCCAGACCTGCTGAGTCACAACCGCTGGGAGCCGCGCTGGGAGCCGCCCCTGCAGCCGCAGGAGACACAGCAGCCACAGAAACCTCCGGCAGCCGCCACACCCGCCACAGACCCTGACCCGCCGCAGCCGCCAGGAGCAGCACCCATGGCGAAAGTCCTCACCAGAGGCAGAGGCAGACTGCAAGAACTTGAGGTTTGAGGGAGATGGGTAGGGGCAGCAGTGGGTCGGAGGCTCGGGAGTTAACTCTCCAGCGGCAGGCACAGACCCTGAACATCCTTGGTACTCATCTCCCCACCCCTTCACCCCCCCCCCCCCGCGACTGCAGCCTCTGGGGACACAAGGCAAGTGCCTTAAAACTGCCAAAACTGTCTTGGAGTTGACGCACAGCGGTCCTGTGCGCTGAGGAGAAAGGCAGAAGGCACACTGAATACTCCCCCGTGCCTTGCAGACTGGCACACAGCTAGGCAGTACTGACCCACAGGAACCCACACCTCTGGACTGTGCGGACCCGGGTGTGCCTCTGGACTGGGCGGTCCTGTGCAAGCGCTGGGGCGGGCGGTCCCCTGCACTCGGGTGGGCGGTCCCGTGCTGCTGGGGTGGGCGGACCTGCGCAGGAGGCGCTTCTAGAGAGCACCTGGAACAACCCACGCCCTACAGTCCTGTGCTTGGAAAACACACCAGGAGGGCACTGCGGACCCGCGTGCAGGAGGCGTTCCCAGAGAGCGCCTGGAATCTCCACGCCCTGCAGTCCCTGACACTGGGGACACACTGAGAAAGCACCTAGAATCCTCTGTGCCCTGTGTTCCTGCGCAAAGGGGGCGCACACAGAGTGCCTTCATTCCCCCACGTCCTGTGGTCGCATACGTGTAGGGGACGAGCTGAGAGTGCGCTTTGAATCTGCTGGGCCTTGGAAGTGGCGCCCTGTGGTCCAGTGTACTGGAGACGCACCAAAAGTGCCTTGAAAATTCCCGCAACCTGCTACTCCACGCCTGCACGCTCGGATCTCTACAGGATAGCGCTTGGAGACCCCTCAGCAAGCTGGTGCCTGGGTCTCTCAAAAACAAACACTAGACTAGGGTGAGAATCCAGCAACACCTTGGGCCACAAATATGGGAAGAAATAAGAGAGTTAGTGACGTAGACACAGCTTGCTCCGCCCCAAAAAGCCACCATAAAGCCTGGTCAATCACAGAGATTACAGATGAAGAAATTGAAGACGTCGCTGATAAGGAGTTCAGAAAAATAATTATGAAACTCTTCAGAGACAATGAAAAGCGATGGGACGAGCTCAAAGATTTTAAAAACCACATAATCACAGAAACAAAATCGCTCAAAAACGAGATCCTAGACTTGAAGAACAAAGTTGAGAGCTTAGCCAACAGAATTACAGCAGCAGAAGACAGGATATCCGACTTGGAAGATTCCCAGAATGAAAACAGGCAGATTATTAACCAACTAGAGTCACAACTACACAAGGCAACCAAGACGATCCAAGAGATGAACGACAACAACAAGAAGTCAAATATCAGAATAATGGGGCTCCCAGAAGGAGTGGAAAGAGAGACAGGCATACAACCAGTACTTGAGGAAATTATGCAGGAGAACTTCCAAAATACCTGGAACATGAACCCAATCCAAATTCAGGAAGGCCAGAGGACTCCCCACAGGGTAGACCCAAAACGATCCTCCCCAAGACACGTGGTAATCAAGCTACCCTCCAATGAATACAAAGAAAGAATCCTAAGGTTAGCATGAACCAAAGAGAAGCTTACATTTAGGAGCAGGACCATCAGAATCACTGCCGACTTCTCAGAACAGACGCTCCAGGCAAGAAGAGAGTGGAACAAAATCTTTCAAGTACTGAAAGAGAACAACTGTCAACCAAGAATACTCTACTCAGCAAAGATTTCATTTGTATACGAGAACGAAACTAGATACTTCCACAGCAAAGAGAAATTAGAAGAATATGCCAACACAAAACCAACTCTACAAAATCTCCTTAGAAATGCGCTACTCCCAGAGAAAAAGGAAGCAAGCCATAAGCAAGGATGGCAATCAGGGAGATCTCAATAAAGTCCATCCACAGAAACGACAATCAATTACCAACAACCTCAAAAACACAGGTATATGTCACGGCATAATTATAATTTCTCAATATTAACCCTCAACACAAATGG
The DNA here is from genome assembly GCF_030435755.1 of Ochotona princeps. Taxonomy (NCBI): domain Eukaryota; kingdom Metazoa; phylum Chordata; class Mammalia; order Lagomorpha; family Ochotonidae; genus Ochotona; species Ochotona princeps. Next base: position 45,888,458 of record NC_080838.1, read on the forward strand.
CTTAAATTCATCACTCAAAAGGCACCGATTAGCAGACTGGGTTAAAAATCAGGACCCAACTATATGCTGCTTGCAAGAAACACATCTAACCAGAAGGAACTTCAGGAAACTTAAAGTGAAAGGGTGGAAACAAATATTCCATGCCAATGGACGAGAAAAAAAGGCTGGTGTGGCAGTCCTATTCTCAGATGATACGGACTTCAAAGTAACAAATGTCAAAAAGGATAGGGAAGGGCGCTACATCTTCTTGAAAGGGAGGATCCAACAAGAACCAATCGCCATTCTTAACATTTATGCTCCTAGCCCGGATGCACCCAGCTACGTGAAACAACTACTTTTGGACTTAAAGGGAGACATAGATGAACATACGATAATTCTGGGAGACCTGAACACCCCACTAACACCAATAGATAGATCAACACAGCAAAAGCTCAACAGAGAAGCCACAGATCTCACACACACAATAGAACAACTGGACCTAGTAGACGTCTATAGAATATTTCATCCTAAGGCCACAGACTACACCTTCTTCTCAGCAGTGCATGGCACCTTCTCCAGGATAGACCACATAATAGGACACAAAGCAAGTTTAACTAATTACAAAAATATCAGAATCATACCATGTACCTTCTCAGACCATCACGGAGTGAAATTGGAAATCAACAACTCAAAATGTCCCAGGAAACATGTAAACTCCTGGAGGCTGAACAATATGCTATTAAACGAACAATGGGTTAGAGAAGAAATTAAAGACGAGATCAAAAAATGTATGGAAATCAACGAAAACCCAGATACAAAAGTCCAAAACTTATGGGACACCGCCAAAGCAGTGTTGCGTGGTAAGTTTATTGCAATAAGCGCGCACGTCAAAGCCCAAGAAAGGCAACAAATGCAAGAATTAAGGACACACCTCCAGGAACTGGAAAAGCAACAGCAGAAAGACCCCACAAACAAGAGGAAACAAGAAATTATCAAAACAAGACAAGAACTAAATCAGAAAGAAATTAAAAAAACCATTCAGAAAATAAATGAATCAAAAAGCTGGTTCCTTGAGAGGATAAACAAAATAGATACCCCACTGGCTTGATTGACAAAGAAAAAACAAGACAAAGCAAGAATTAGCAGTATCAAAGATGAAAAAGGCAACATAACAACAGACGCTACTACCATTAAGGAAATAATTAGAAATTATTACAAAGAACTATATGCCAACAAATTCGATAACCACTTGGAAATGGAAAGATTCCTAGACTCCCACCACTTACCAAAACTCACCCCAGAAGCAACAGAAGACCTGAATAAACCCATTACTGAATCAGAGATAGAATCAGTGATTAAAGAGCTCCCAACAAAGAAAAGCCCAGGCCCAGATGGTTTTACCACAGAATTCTACAAAACATTCCAACCAGAGCTAACCCCAATCCTTTACAAGCTCTTCAAAACAATAGAAAAGGAAGCAACTCTTCCAAACTCATTCTATGAAGCCAATATCACCTTAATCCCCAAACCGAAGAGAGAATTAACAGAGAAGGAAAACTACAGACCGATCTCCCTGATGAACGTTGACGCTAAGATTCTCAACAAAATCCTAGCCAATAGAATACAAAAAAACATCAGACAGATCATCCATCCAGACCAAGCAGGTTTCATCCAGGGAATGCAGGGATGGTTCAACATAAGAAAATCCATAAATGTGATACATCACATCCAAAAACTGAAAAACAAAAACCATATAATAGTATCAATAGATGCAGAAAAAGCCTTCGACAAAATTCAACACCCCTTCATGTTAAAAACCCTAACCAGGGTGGGGATAGAAGGAACAATCCACAACATAATCAAAGCAATATATGAAAAACCCAATGCCAGCATCATACTAAATGGAGAAAAACTGGATCCCTTCCCACTGAGATCTGGAACAAGACAAGGCTGCCCACTATCACCACTGCTATTCAATATAGTCCTAGAGGTACTTGCAGAAGCCATAAGACAAGACAAAGAAATCAAAGGAATCCAAATTGGAAATGAAGAAGTCAAGCTTTCACTATTCGCAGACGACATGATTCTCTACATAGAAGAACCAAAAAACTCAATACAAAGACTCCTAGAACTCATACGAGAATTTGGCAGAGTGGCAGGATACAAGATAAATGAACAAAAATCAATAGCCATGGTGTATGCAAATGGCCGCAAGATGGAAGAAGATCTAACCAACAAGCTACCATTCAAAATAACAGAGAAAAGCATGAAATATCTGGGAATAAATTTAACCAAAAGCGTAGATGACCTTTATGAAGAAAATTACAAAACACTCAAAAAACAAATAGAACAAGACCTCGAAAGATGGAACAACATCCCATGCTCCTGGATAGGCAAAATTAATATCATCAAAATGTCTATACTACCAAAAGCAATATATACATTCAATGCAATCCCAATCAAATTACCCACAGCATTCTTCATCGAACTGGAAAAAATGATACACAGATTCATCTGGAAACACAAAAAACCACGAATAGCCAGAACCACTCTGAAGAACAGGCACTTAACAGGGGGAATCACAGTACCGGATCTATGGACATACTATAGGGCAGTGGTCATCAAAACAGCCTGGTACTGGCACAAAGATAGAGAGGAAGATCAGTGGAGCAGAATAGAAACAACAGATGGAAACCCACACAGATACAGTCAATTAATCTTCGACAAAAAGACAGACAACAACCCAAGCAAATGGAAAGGTCTGTTCAATAAATGCTGTTGGGACAACTGGTTAATAGCCTGCAGAAACAAAAAGATAGACCCACATCTCTCACCATACACCAAGATCGAATCTAAATGGATAAAAGACCTAAACCTACATCCAGAAACCTTCAAACTTTTGGAAGAAAATGTTGGAAACACACTGCAACACTTAGGGGTAGGCCCTCACTTCCTAAAAAAGACTCCAAATGCAGTAGAAATTGAGACCAAAATAAACAATTGGACCTCATCAAACTAAAAAGCTTCTGTACAGCTAGAGAAACAATCAATAAAGTAAAAAGGCAACCCACAGAATGGGAGAAGATCTTCGCACACGACATAGGCGATAGAGGGCTAATCTCCAGAATATACAAAGATCTCCAGAGAAACCAAAACACCAGAACAAACAAACTGCTCAAGAAATGGGCACGGGAAATGGGCAAACACTTCACAAAAGAACAAACCCAAATGGCAAACAAGCATATGAAAAAATGCTCAAGTTCCCTGGCAATAAGGGAAATTCAAATGAAGACAACAATGAGGTACCACCTAACTCCAGTAAGGATGGCACACATACATAATACCACCAACACTTGCTGGCGAGGCTGTGGGGAAAAGGGAACCCTTCTCCACTGCTGGTGGGAGTGCAGACTTGTACAGCCTCTATGGGAATCAGTTTGGCGAATACTCAAACAACTGAAAATCAACATACCATATGATCCAGCAATAGCACTCCTTGGGATATATCCAAAACATCTTCTACTCAAGAAACCAACATGCACGCCTATGTTCATAGCAGCACAATCTACGATCGCAAAAACCTGGAAGCAGCCAAAATGCCCATCAGCGGAAGACTGGCTAAGAAAGCTATGGTTCATCTACTCCATGGAATACTACTCAGCTATTAAAAAAAACGAAATGCAGTTCTTTGTGGACAAATGGGCCCGACTGGAATCCATCATGCTAAGAGAAATGAACCAATCCCAAAAGGTTAAATACCACATGTTTGCCTTAATCTGAGATGAAAAGAGAACAACTTGGAAAATAGTACCTGTATATTGTAATATTAGTGCAATCTCTTATAACCTGTATCCAATGCAATAAGATAACGCGATATAATCTATAAACCAACAATTAATGTCAGAATACTTAAGATCTACATCGAAAAACTGTAAAACCTACTATACCCTCAATACACTATGTTAACCTGTAATGGGGGGGAGTGCAGGGAAATCTTTCAGGACCATAAAAAGAGTGAGAAAAAAGTACAATATAGCCTATCAAGATCAAATCTGGTAATTCATAGATAACAGACTCAAAGCGGCACTAAACAACACTAAAACTACTATACCAATGCATGAGGGGGGAATCGGGTGCGATCCTGACAACCTCTTAACAGGAGGTCATGTGCGTGGAGCAGGGGAGCACTCCAGAGTGGAGCAGGTGGTAAGGAGGAAGCTTGGATCCCAACCATGAAGACTCCCAGACCTTCACCACAAACTATTAATACGAGCAACAAGGACTATATCCCAACTGCCAAGGAGGCCACAGGGAATTGGATGCCCTCGGAGGCCGAGTACTCTGAGGTCACCCACCCCCAACCGGAGCTTCCACAGGGGAAGGAAGAAGTCCAAACACTACCGTGCAGAAACCAACGTCATCAGAAAGACAACCAGAAGCCCTGAGTGGTCTGCAGAAACAGAAGAACAATAAACGTCCTTCGGGACCAGGGAGGAGAGCTTTCTCTGGACCGAGCCTGGCTCCACCTCTGGACCCCCACCCTCCCTTGCAATGACCATCAGGATTGCTTCGAAAACCCCTCACAGCAAACAAACAATCATACAAACTAAAAAAAAAAAAAAAAAAAAACCTAAAATAAATAAACAACAGAAAGTAGAACTTGAAATCTGACAGGAAAGAGCTGGCATGGATTGGCTCATGCCTCGCTGGGTGGGTCACAAAGATTAGTTACTCCTCACCATGGTGTTGAGGATTTTCCTGCACACCCCCCCCAAAAAAAAATGTTCTGCACCTAAAATGTTGACATATATCTTGTTAGAGTTACAAGCCAGTCTGGATTATCCTAAAATCTGCCAAGATCAGCAAAATTTTACTTCAACACAACAACTGGCTAAATACTAAGATGAAATGGACACGAAACAGCTGAATGGTGCCTTATGGCCATTTTAAGATATAGAGCAGCCGGTCCTGTTTATGAACTAAAATTGAAATGTCAATGAGCTAATTATAGGTTGTGGCTAGGACTTGTTTTCCTTTTTTTTTTTTTTTTCTTTTTAATACACTGGTTACTCAAAACCATGTCAATTCCATAACATTGCAAATTGCTGTTGATGTTATATTGGGACTCTTAATTGACTGTGATGATATTCTGCCGGCTCAAACTTCAGACCAGAAAAGGTCTCCCCAAGAAACTGTTCAACCAATCTGGACAATAAGTAGCTGGACTCTATGCTTGGTATATGTTTGCAAAGAAAGAATCTTGATTGAATTTGAACTGTAATACTGCATCAAGGTGGAGGAATCCACCGGGGGGAGGGGAGGGGGAGGGAGGGGGGGGATTCCCTGAGCCTATGAAACTGTCACATAATGCAAAATAATTAACAATAAAAAAAAAAAGAATCTAATCCCCCGTATTCAATCCTATAATATGAACAGCGCCGTATTTTCAGAACCATAAGTTTTTGCTACTGATCATTTTAAAACTGTGAAATCAGTTTAGTTTCAAAACTAAAGTATATCAAAAAAGCAAAAAATACAAGTATTTAACTGTATGAATCATCATGCTATTTTGAAGACTCCAATCAAATTGACAAGACATTATTTTGGAGAAAACTGGATAGAAACTAGATAGAGGATGGATTTAAATGTTTCTAAGTTGGTAGATTAAAGTCAGTGCAAAGAAGCAGGTTTACATTTTGTTGACTAAGAACCAATTCCCTTGTTGTTGTTTCTTCTGAGATGACTTTGATAATTTGAGGATCAAAGAGAGGCAAAAGAAAAACAAGCAAGATGAATTATCATCAACAAATTATTGGACATTTCATTAATCTAAAAGCAGAGGAGCATGTGGCTTCTGCAACTAGCCAGAAGCAAACATAAGACTCCATGTTTAGACTTAGCGATTTCCCATAGAAATTATACAATTCAGCTGTTATGCTATTTGAAACAAAAGATCTTTTAAGTTTATATTACTATAAAAAGTTATCTGGTGATTAGATTGGAAGATTCTTTGTTGTTAAGATTTATTCAGTTGGGCCCGGCGGCGTGGCCTAGCGGCTAAAGTCCTCGCCTTGAACGCCCCGGGATCCCATATGGGCGCCGGTTCTAATCCCAGCAGCTCCACTTCCCATCCAGCTCCCTGCTTGTGGCCTGGGAAAGCAGTCGAGGACAGCCCAATGCATTGGGACCCTGCACCCGTGTGGGAGACCCAGAAGAGGTTCCTGGTTCCCGGCTTCGGATTGGCGCGCACTGGCCTGTTGTGGCTCACTTGGGGAGTGAAACATCGGATGGAGGATCTTCCTCTCTGTCTCTCCTCCTCTCTGTATATCCGGCTTTCCAATAATAATAAACTTAAAAAAAAAAAGAAAAAAAAGATTTATTCAGTTTTATTGGCAAGTCAGAGATGGAGAGACAGAAAGATCTTCTCCCTTCTGGTTCATTCCCTATATACTTGAGCTGATCTGAAGCTAGGAAGGCAGGAGCTTCTTCTGGAGCCCCCCCACTTCGGGGGCAGTGTCCCAAGGTTTTGGCCATTCCTCTACTACTATTCTAGGACACAATCAGAGAGCTAGATTGGAATTAAAGCAGCCAGGACATGAACCAGTGCCCATACAGGATCCTGCCATGTGCAAGGTGAGGATTTAGCCACTAGGCTACTTTTCCAGGCCCATACAGGAAGATTCTTAAACTTTGGGTTAATCCTCAGCTTCCAAATATTTGATTAGAAAACGAACCCTATTGATAAGAGTATTTAAAGCAGAAAAGGCAATTCATAAATTCACCAGACATTATGGTAAAATAAAGTTTGTGACCTTATTCTGCAATTACTAGGCAGAGGAGGTGTTTGATATATATATAAAAAAAAGACTTAAGATAGATAAAAGAATGAAATGGCTAAATTTTACCCACAGCATTTTTCCCCTTATATTCTTTTATTTTAATTCTGGAATTTCACATTTAATTAGATGAATGCTATTAATAACAAAAGCATTTCGATACAGATGAAAAAGGTTAGAAGACACACAGATATTCTGAGCTAATAATTTTCCAAATTTAAATCCACCAAGTTGCCCAATGAGAGTTTGCTATATCTCATTCAAATCAGTAAATACAATGCTGATGCTGTCACACTTTTTGGAAGATGCTGGCAGAATATACATTCTTTGAACTTAAAAATAAAACTAAGAAATACAACCTCTTGTTGAGAAAACTAGCTTATGTGACAAAAACTACAAAAAAATAGAATAACTGATAAGGTGATAACAAAAGTCTTTCAAAATAAATTTGCAGTGCATTACAGGTAAAATAAGATGTAAATCTTTTCTGTTAGAACAAAAATTGCTATTAAACTAATGTATCTCCTCTCCACTTGCATGTGCAATCAAAACAGAGGAGGATCAATAAAACTGATATAAGCTCATTTTGGGAGGAAAAACTTTTACATCACAGAAACCTGAATTTTCAACTTAACAATAATGAAGATTTTGTGGGAGACCTAATCAAGACACAGACTGTGTGGGTACAGCACAGTGCGCCCACTCAGAATTGCAAACCTGGATCTTCTGGGGTGGTGTCTTAACATTTGAAAACTTCATGTCTAGGGTAAATGGATTTTACTTACTGGTGAAAATCCTAACATTCTAGTTAAAACTTGAAAAAATAGTTGCTTTATTCGAAAATGGAATTTATTTATAACTAAGTGGATCGATACAATTGTAAATTTTATGCCCTGTGTCTGAGAACACACTGAAGTCTCAAAAACCTTTTTCCTTACTAAGAAGTCAAACTGCTTAGAAAAGCATCACAATAACAGCCTATATGGAAATCAGTATGGAGAACACTCAAACAACTGAAAATCTGCATACCATATGACCCAGCAATAGCACTCCTAGGAATATATCCAGAACACTTGCTACACAAGAAACCAACATGCACCCCTATGTTTATAGAAGCACATTCAATAATTGCAAAATCATGGAAGCAACCGATATGCCCATCAGCAGAAAACTGGATAAGAAAGCTATGGTTCATTTACTCCATGGAATACTACTCAGCTATTAAAAAAAATGCAGTTTTTTGTGGCCAAAGGGACCCAACTGGAAGCTATTATACTAAGGGAAATGAGCCAATCCCAAAAGGTTAGATACCACATGTTTGCCTTAATATAAGATGAAAGGATGTCAATCCAGAAAATAGTACCTGTATATTGTAATATTACTTTAACCTCAAACAGCCTGTATCTAATGCAATAAAATATTGTGATGTTATCAATGAACATACAAAGTGAATCAGATTGCTTATGATCTACATCAAAGAATTGTAAAACCCAATATACTTTTAAGACCCTATGTTATTTCGTAATGGGGAGGGAGAGCAGAGAAATCTTTCATTTCCTTAGAATGTGTGAGGAAGACGTAAAGTATAACCTATCAGAAACATAACAGGTAATTCATAGACAACAGACTCGAATCAGCATTAAACAATAGTTAAATAACAAAGACATATAGGGGGAATCAAGAGTGATCTTGACAACCTCTTAACAGGAGGTTATATGCACAGAGCAGGGGAGGACCCCAGAGTGGAGCAGGTGGACATGAGGAGGCTTGTATCCCAACCCTGAAGACTCCCGGATCCTCACCAAGGACTACATCACAACTGCCAAGGAGAACACAGGGAATTGGAGTGCCTTCAGAGGCCGAGAACTCCGAGGTCACCCAGCCCCGTTGGGATCTACCACATGGGATGGAAGAGGCCCAAATCCTTCCTTGCAGGATCCAAAGGCTATCAGAACAACAGCCAGGAGCCCTGAGTGGTCTGCAGAAAGAAAAGAACAGTAAACTTCCTTTGGGACTAGGGAGAGGAGCTTTTACTGGTCCTTACTTAGTTCCAACTTTGGATCCCCACCCTCTCTTGCAATGATCATCAGGGTCGCTCCGGAGCCCTCCCCCACCCCCCCAAAAATAGAATAGTCAGAGAAATACAAGGAAAGCTTAGAACCAAACAGGAAACGGTCAGCGTGGACTCACACATACCTTACTAGGTAGGACACAAAGATTAGTTAATCCTCACTAGGATATTGAAGATTTCTCTGCACACCCCTCCTAAAACTGTTCTAGCACCTCAACTGTTAACAAATGCCTTGTTAGATTTATAAGCCAGTTTAGACTATCCTAAAATCTGCCAAGTTCAGCAAAATTATGCTTCAACACAGTAAACTGCTAAATACTAAAATGAAAACAGATGTGAGACAGCTGAATGGTACCCTATAGCCACCTTAAGGTGTATAGCAGCCGGTTCTGTGTACAAACAAAAATTGAAGTGCCAATGAAGTAGTCACAGGATGGTGATAAGAACTTGCATTGTTTTAACATATTGATTACTCAATACCATGTCAATTATTTCCATAATGCTGTAAATTGTTATTGATGTTGGGCTGGGGCTTCTAATTGATCGGAATGATATTCTGCCAGCTCTACCTTCAGACCAGAGATGGTCTCCCCAACAAGCCGTTGAACTTATCTGGACAATAAGATGCTGGACTCTATGCTTGGTATATGCTTGCAATGAAAGAATCTTGACTTAATTTGAACTGCAATACTACAACAAGATGGAGTAATCCACCATGGGGGGAGGGCACAGGGAGGGGTTGGGGGAATCCCAGAGCCTATAAAAATGTGTCACATAATGCAACGTAATAAAAAAAAAAGACAAAAGAAAAAAAAGAAAAGCATCACAATAAACCAATGTCAACTCAGTTTAGATGACATTTAATCTCTAGAGAATTGCAAGGGTGACAAAGGAACTTTATTCTTTATAAATTTTATAAAATTAGGCATAAGAATAGACAATGAGACTATATAGCAGGATAAGCTAAATTTCTACTAAAAATGGACATGTTTATCCTTGTTTATGACATGCATGTTAGGTGTAATCCTATTTAATAGGATTACATAATATTTATTATTTCTGGGCCTGGCAGCGTGGCCTAGCAGCTAAACTCCTCACCTTGAACACACCAGAATCCCATATGGGCACCAGTTCTAATCCCGGCAGCTCCACTTCCCATCCAGCTCCCTGCTTGTGGCCTGGGAAAGCAGTCGAGGACAGCCCAAAGTCTTGGGACTCTGCACCCATGTGGGAGTCCCAGAAGAAGTTCCTGGATCCTGGCTTCAGTTCTGTGCAACATCAGCAATTGCGCTCACTTGGGGAGTGAATCATCGGATGGAAGATCTTCCTCTTTCTCTGTCTCTCCTCCTCTCTGTATATGTGACTTTCCAATAAAAATGTAAGTAAAATAAAAAATATTTATTATTTCTGGCATATGTCTATGTTTTATATTAACATTCAACCATAAAGTTTTTAAGATTTGCTATTGTAATTCTTATGTAATGGATAAAAATCTTGGTACAACACGCTTAAGCAGTTTGCTCAAAGTACCATAGCTAGTAGCTCTTATTAAATGTCTAGATAATGTGGAAAAAAAGTAAATGAGCATATACAAGGAAGATATGGTAAGCCACCTAAGAGTAATATAAAACAGTAGTTGTAAAAGTATAAGGACAGTTGACAAAATTTTGTAAAAATGCACAAGCCTCACCATGTTGACATTTAAGACATCTTTGAACCATGAGAAAATGTCCCAAAGAAGGGCCCAAACATATGTATGATATCACAGGGAGCTGATGCAACGTACTCAAAACCAATCACTGTGGATATGAAAGCTCATAGGCCAAATTTTGGGAAACAGTGAATAATCAAGCTTTGCTAGAGGGTGGAGTCAGCAGATACCTTCTAAAGGACACACACAAAAATTCCAGTTGTAAATGGCTGTGCCCATATCATTACCAGTTCCCAATCTTCTAATCTTATGGCTTGGAGTCAGACTGCATGTCATCACTGCCTTCAGTGCACACCACAGGGCAAGTAATGGGATTGGCTGGTGTTTGAGACAGAAACCAAAGCCCTATTCTCAACCTCCAAAGAAGACATGACCAACACATTACGAATGGTGCCTGAAACCATGAGTAAGGCATCACCAAACCTTTTAACACAGGTGCCTCCATGACGTCACCAAACCATTTAACACAGATGCCAACCAAGATGTGTTGGTAGATCTGCTCAGTCTCTGGACCAAGAAAATAGGCAAGCTTTAAGTCAAGGCAACTTGCAGACATCCCCATTGATTTTCAATATTACCCCAGCTTTCAAAAGCGCTAGGTGCTTTTTTTGAGATAAGTGGGATAGTTGTGTTTTTTTTTTTTTTTTTAATGGCTTGGAAACAAATATAATGAAATTAGAAAGTTTCTGTGTGATAAAAAAAAATGGGGTGAATGGAGCTAAGTTGTAAGAACACGTTCCTTTAGGCCCAGTGTTTCACAAAGTTGTAAGATGCAAGTGGCACAAGTGGGAACATATGTAATTCACAGTAATATAGTTTGATAACTTAATGATCTGTGTCTTAATGGTCTTGGTAGCATGCAAGAAAAGTATGTCTGGCACGTCCTTCACAATTTACCTCAAGCAATTACCTGTGATTATACAGAGGTAGAAAGCTCTTTAAATGATTTACACCTACTCACTAGATGAAGTGAGTTTCTTGTAACCAGCGTTTTACTTCTACTTCATATCTTAACTGCATGTGATACGTAGTTAGAAGCTCTAGCTCCTGTCTTGCTATCAAATAAAAGATGTAGATTACAAGATTATGACCTAGACTACAATTCTGTTTGCAAAGAAATTAAAGGGTTTCAAAGTCGTTTCACATATATCACTCTCAACCTTGACAGACAGGGGGAATCCTATGGCTAACAGTACTAAGATGAAGACAGGTTGTTTCGTTCAGTTTGCAATATATAAAACACACATTCACATCTACTGCAATGCAGGGCTTTGGGGTTCCATCTAAATCCAGGGCAATTACACTACAACATGGTGCTGCCATCCCTTTTCTAAACCATTTGTATGGTAGAAAGGTGATATTATAGGAGATAGTGAAAGACACTACATATTAAGGAGAGAAACTTCATGCAGTGAGTAAAATCATGCTTAACTTAGAAGTACTATATAGATGAGAATGGAAATTTAAAAATTCATGTTGGTGGTAAAACAAATTTGAAATTCATAAATCCTGAGAAATGTGAAAATCTAGAGGACATGACTAAGTGGGAGCATTATGGAATTACTTCAACAATAGGAATAATCGGCTAAAATCATGAGGCACAGTTCAGAATGAAAGATGACTGACCACCATGTCATGAATACATTAAAAGATAATTATAAATATTCCTGATAATATTAGAAAAATATATAAATATTCCTGATAATATTAGATAAAATTAATTTTAAATTATGGCATTAGAGTATGTTGTTGCCTTGGTCATCATTACCACAGTAAATTTTGTATCATGCTTCCTCACTTCCCGAATCTTCAGCCAACATGTCAAAGAGCACCAAAGTTCTTAGCTTTTTAACACTAACCTGACTGCAGAACACAGTACCACCATTGTTTCACATTTCCGAATCATCAACTCTTCTCACACAAAGACAACTATAGATCATTTGCTAAAATGAAATTACCAAATCTGTTCTTGGTTCTTCTGGCTCAAAAAAATAATAGCTGTCCAGATATGCATATTTATTTGATTAAATATTTGCACCTAGTGATCCAGTTGTTAGTCTAACGAGTAATATTTTTTCACCTAAGACAAGCTTTTTTATAGACTTACTCATTTACTCAATGTTTACTTCCTATACTTTTACCTAAAAATACACATGCCAATTACAGAAATAATGATTTTATTTTATATAATGAGTTGATCAATCTTATTGTCAGCAACACTGTAGCTTGATCAGACAGAAATGGCATGGGTCAGATGACCTTATCACAGTTTTGTAAATCAGAGCTACACGAGCTAATAACTGTATTCTAGGGGTACTACAGATAAAATAGGGAAGAATTTTAAATCATATTATGGAAATATTATCTAAAATCAAGACAAAAATTAGAAACTATGAAATCCTATCTGCAGTCCCTTTGTTATTTGTGGATGGGTAAAGAAGACTATTTCACTTTTCACGTCCATGTCTTGTGTCCTAAAATCCTTTAAGAAGCCATTTGCCATTTCACTTTAGTTTCCTGTTCATATATTACTCATGCTGGAAAGAATCACACTTAGGAGGGCAAAGATACCATTCAGATAAAAAAACAGAATCACACAAAGTCATGGTTCTTTATTCCGATGCACTACATTGATACGGGGGAGTTTTTATAAACTGTTTATTCCCAATCCCCACCCCAGCCCCACCAAGACTCAACTAACTTGCAATCTCCAGATGACATTTATGAATGGCACTGCTGTGGATTCACTGTGCATGCAGGAGGAGGAGGACCTATGAGAATGATTACAACCAGATCTAGAGTCAAGTGACTTAAATTAAAAGTGGCCCTTGATTAATGATGATGAACAAGTAATTTATAATTTTTCAGAACTTGTTTTCATCTGTAAAACATCCTTGGGGTTGTCTCAAGAATTAGATGAACTCATCTTGACATAGACTAAATGCAATTGCTGTTACAAATTTGAGGACAAGCCACTTCTTGTGTAGGAGAAATATGAAGTTATGCGCCAATCTTTGAAACTACTTGTACTCCTTGCACTCAAGTACCTGGTTTCCACTATCACGTCACTTTCTGGATTAGAAGTTTAACATTTCTCCACATGAAGAATTATGCTCTCTTTAACAACTATAGCAGCACGGTTAAAGTGAACTCTGGAGCTAATAGCCAAGTTTAAACACTGACCAGTCAGTCATCAATTAGTTCTGAGACATTGGCCAATTTTCTCTCCCTCACTTGTATCTGAAATGTTTTAAATTACATGTACATTTTAACCACAAGTGGCTATTTTCTATTAGAGGCAAAAATCTAACACCATGACTATCAATCTTTTCCATTTTTTTAGATATTTCTCTATACCTACCCACCAGAACTAAGAGTGAAGAATAAAATGTGGAAAGAGTTCACATCTCTCCTCTTTATGAGCTAGTTCATAAAATTTTTGAATGTGATCATTAAAATCCATAGCAACACCTTCAAAATGGCATGAAAGATTATGTCCTATCTATGGTTAACAAATATCTTTTTGTGCCTGTAGTTGTTTTATAAGTATTATAAAATTTTATTCTAAAATATAAAATTCTATTCTAAAATATTATAACATTTTATTCATGTATCACATTGTTATATGAGATCACAGACCAAAGTGAAGGAAAAAATAGTTTTAAATTTAACACTGCTATTTTCACGTTACCACTTTTTTGCTTTAACAAAATCTTGTTGATGACATCTTGAGTATAGAGATATTTTATTTTCCCCAAATAGAGTGAATATCATATTTCAGCTCTATCTGAAATATAGATAGAGCTGAATCAAGATTTAAGATTTTAAAATTGCTGTATTTCAGAAACATGATGTAATTCATGAATTCTCTAGCTGTTTTTTTCTGACATATATTAAATACTGTTTCACTGCAATGCAAATTTCTATGGAGGAAACCACATAATCGTGTCAAGGACTCAATTGTATATTGTACTTAGCATTCAAAATATAAGGTGTTTACACTAAAGCTGCAGAGGTATCTGTCATAAAAGATACATTAAAACATATCTCAGATGAAATGCACATAATTTTTTATTGCTTTTCATGCTTTGAGGGCTTTAATTTTTCTAAACCCAAACAAAGTATTTTTGCTTGACCCTTAATATGCCAAAATACAAGTGTGGATAATAATTCCCACACTTTCTGAAATAAATGATGTTATGTGCTACTAAAAACACCTCAGGGCAAGGCAGGCAACTTATTAACTATGACTTCATAAGGATTCATGAGTTCCATCTCGTGGATGCAAATAAAATCCTTACATCTGCCATTGCCTTTTTCTTAATACTTCACAGCTACCATCCATAGATTAGCATCGCTAAAGCTTCAAGTGATGGTTGGTCAGTGATAGTGAAATAAAAGTAGAGGGGAAAGTGGTTACAAAAGTTACATTTTCCATATGAAATGACATTCATTGTTGTATGCCAAGTTTGTTACATACATATCAGAGAAGGTGTCATGGACCTCTTATATAACTAATGTCTCTGTCTCTAGTCTGAAATCCCACATTTATCCCGGTAAGTTTATGGTCCTATTGATTGAAATATGCATTCATTAATGCATGTGTTTTCTCCCACAAGCAAAATGAATCCCTGCTATGTACCGAAACATATAATAAAGATAGAAGAATAAGACATGACAGGTTCCTGGATCTGTGGAGCTTCACTGTAGTGGAGAGAAGACAAATAACAGGCCAGTAAATACATAATATGCCAGGGTATTAAAACTACTGTGGTAAAAGAGTCAGTGCCAGATAGGATTGTTAGTTTACATAGCTCACATAACTCATTCGGAAGTATGTACACGTAGGTATGACTAAAACATCTATATTTCTGAAAATGATATATTTATAATGCAGAATTATATGTATTTGATAAAGAATATACACCTTTACACATTTGTATGTCTATAATGCTCATATATATTTATTTACCATTCTCTGGATTTTTCCACACTACATGGTCCTCCAAAACTCGCCACTTCCTATCGTAGAGTGTTTGTATGCTCCGTTTCCTTGAAAAGGGATGGAATTTTGCGGATGCTCGGATGAATGAGTATAGAAGATTCTGCATGCCTTCTGAAGGCAGTCTGGGAAATGCAAATGTTTGCCCATCTCTTCTCCTGAAGTGTTCACCGTTAAAACCCAATCACCATGTGTGAGCCTGTTCCAGAATCAGGAAGAGTCCCATTCCTGCTGACAACTATAGAAACCCCAAGCTCCTAGCCATAGCTGAACTCAAGCCAGACAATCAACAGACATGTCAATAATCCACTGTTCAAAGAGTTTTTCCCAAACCTCTTTTTAATAAATGTTTATTCAACTTCATGTATAGAAAAGGCAGAGACAGAAATAGCCAGAGACAGATCTTCCATTCACTGATACACAAATGCTGATAAGAACAATTCTGGGTCACACCCAAACCTAGAGCCTAAAACTCAAACTAGGTGTTTGAGTTTGGTGGCTGGGACCTATATCATCTGCTGCCTTTCAGGGGATGCATCAGCAGGAATCTGGAACTGTGAATAGAGCTGAGACTAAGAGCTAGGCGGCACTCAAATGTAGGCTGTCAGTGCCCTAAGCTGTGTCTTGATGTACTAGGCCAAACACCCAATCCTCTAACGCTCTTTTGAATTACCCCAAATGAAGTCACTTGGAACAAAGCTGAGCTTGCCTTGCTGAGCTGTGTCCAAATTGCACATTGATGCGTAAAATCCATCACTGTCATGCTTTAATTCCAGTGAGTTTTAGGAAGGCTTGCTACACAACAATATACAGCCTGGGCACTATGTAGATACAGGCATAACTGATTATGTCAAATCTCAATTGAGTATATCACTTCTAATTTTCAGGATAAACTGGGAAATGAAGCAATTTGAAAACCACTCATATCTTGAGAAAGGGATCACTGTGCTTCTCATGCTAGTTTCTAAGAAAAAGAGTTTGGCCCATGTTAATAGGGCTTTCCCTGAGACAAGGTTAGACATTTTCTCTGAATTCTTTGAGTTTTATTTCCTGGTTTGTCCACTAAGGCATTAAACCTGAGGCCAAACGTGTACATTGAAATTTTGCAAGTTAAAAGAGTGTATAATCATAAATAAATCATTTAGCCTTTATGAATCTTTCTGCAGGAAGGTAGTTACATTCTTGTGTGTCTACCACACAAGAATTAAAACTTAAAAGTATCTACCATATAAGTCTGTAGTAACAACAATCACTAATTCTGCTGAATGCATAGTATGTGGCAGACAGTGTGGTACCTGCTTTTTGCAAATCACTATTCTTTTTTTTTCTTTCAAGCTATTAACTGTTTGGTAATGTTATCAACCACTTTAAGGGAAAGGATTGCATTACAAAGGGACTGAATAAGTTGCCCAATATCAAACACTAAATGTGAGAAGAGCTGAAAATACATAAATAAACAAAGCTATAAGAAAGGATTTCACATATGCAAAGAGCATAACACAAACAAAATGAGAGAGACTCTTATAAGGGCTGATGCTGCTGGTTTTGTCTATATTATCTTTAAATGGTATGACTGTACACTTGAAGACAGAGGAAGGGGCCAATAGCAAAGAATTAGGAACAGGTACTTTCTGGAAGTTAAAAACATCAAAGAAATGGAATCTCTACAATCCCAACAACAACAACAACAAAAAAAATCAGTCCTGTGGGCATCTTTTGAAAATATAGACCTTTCTATATACAAAATTGACATGTAAATTGCACGCATAGGTGAATTAATTTCGACTTAGCTGTTTACCAGCAATGATCTTCATAGCTAATATGTGAAACAAATTATTACCTTCAAAAATATGACTGTATTCCTTTGCATCTGTGTGTGTTTTGGTAAGAATACTTAAGAAAAGTACCATTTTGTTAATATACATGGAAATATATAACATTGTTAATTATAGCTGCTATATTGTTAGGCAGTTATCTTCTCTAAGATATACAGATTGCCAACAAGCATATAAATAATTGCTCAGCATCACTACACATCAGGGAAGAAACAGAAATCAAAACCACAATACTATCACTTTGCACCTATTATAATGACTAGAATGTCTGCCTAGATAGAGATGTCAAAGATTGGCTATAATGTTGAAAAATACAATAATTATACATGTTGGTAGAAATGTAGAATGGGGCAACTGCTTAAAAAGTTAAAAGAATAAAACCATGCATGATTCAGCAATTTTACTACTACTCATATCCAGAACAATTGAAATTAGTATCTCTGAAAGATTTCTATAGTCCCCATATTCATTTCAATATTATTCACAATTCTTAAGATAACAGACAAAACCTCAAATGGTGAATATTTACTGATGGAATATTTACTGATAGATGAATGGAAAAAGGAAATGTGGCATATGACACACACACATTTCTTTATTAGCCTTCATAAAGAAGAAAACCTTGCCATTTTTGACAAAATGGTTTCATTTACAGGGTCTTCTTCTAAGTGAGATAATCCAGTTTTACAAGCAAATGTTACCTGATAACACTTTTTGAAGCATTGCAAATTGTAAAATTCAGAAACATAAAAAGAATGAGAGTTGCCAAGGGTTTGTGGGAGGAGGAATAAGGACGCATTCCTAAGTATATGCAGTGTATGTCTGCATCTTGACTTTAGCCCTGAGATCAGTTCAGATTTCTCAGCTCTAGAACTGGAAGAGAATAAATCTGTAATTTTCAGAAACCAAGTTTATGATTATTTGTTACAGTGGCCACAGAAATCTAGTTCAGTGAGTAAGAAGACTGACTCATGCAGAGGGGCTTTACAAAAATGTATGTAATTTACATTTTGGCCCCTGCATTTTGATAGTGCTGGAAGATAGGGTTCTGTTTAACATCTAGAGAAATATCAAGCCAATAACTCATAAAAATGTCACCAAGGAAAGGACATAAATTTTGATACAGATAGGTTTCCATCCAATTTCCAGTGAAAGTGGATTTCACAATGAAATCAGGACAATACTGGAAGCTATAAAACAATGAGAGTGGCTGTTTTAATATCTCTAGGAGAAAAATTATTTCTAGAGCAGATATCTTTACATCTAGCTAAATCAAATCAGAGTGAACTCTTACTTTTCAGCCTTACAATTCTCAAAACATTTTATGTTCTTTCTGTCCTTAGCAGATGTTACTGCAGAATTTACATGGAAATTAGAAAACAGAATCCAAATATAAGAGAGACAACAAATGACCAAAGAATAATGAAGCAGGAGTATAGTAACTGGCCCCAGAGCTCTTTGTGTAGAGCAGAACAGAGTAACTCTAGGAAAAGATGAGAACACTACATCAATCTGATGCTTTGGAATGCACTGAGTTGCATTTGTGTGTGAATTACTGATACTGATGAAGACAAATAACAATAATAAAAGCTAGGTGTTATTTACTCCTGGAAGGAAAAACATTAAGGAAGACAGGAAATGTAACATTTATTCTCTGACTGGCTCAGCTGTGACTATTACAAACCAGTAACAAGAAGAAAAGCTGACAACATCTAAGTTTTGTAAATAATATTGCAGAGAGTTTGGCTTTTCAAGTACGTCTATAAGAATTTTTTATAATAAAATAATTTTAAACCTTTATTTTCTTTGTTTCACTATCATCTTGCAATTAAAAGAATTTTACAGTAACAGGAGGAAGTTTTCTCCTGTGAAGGAGAAGGAAATAATTTACTAGTGAAGCAAAGAAAATAAATCAGGAGATAGGGGTCCCTGGCTGTAACAATGAGCTGATAGTATTTTTTTCCTCATCTCCTAAATGAAGGATTGAAACATTTTGCACTTGAGGGACCCTATCAGCAATAGCATAGGTTTTCTGATTCCACAGTCATGCACTACACACCAGAGCAGGTAACTCAGAGGTTTGTGAATTATTTTAAACTGACATGAAACAGTTTTTTATATAAAGATTTATTTATTTTTATTGCAAAATCAGATATACAGAGAGGAGGAGATACAGAGAGGAAGATCTTCCGTAGGATGAATCACTCCCCAGGCAGCCACAACGGCTGGAGCTGCGCCAATCCAAAGCCAGGAGTCCAGAGCCTCTTTCAGGTCTCCCAAGTAGGTGCAGAGTCCCAAGGCTTTGGGCTATCCTCTACTGCTTTCCCAGGCCATAAGCAGGGAGATGGATGGGAAGTGGGGCTGCCGGGATTAGAACTGGCGCCCTATGGGATCCCGGGACACATGCAAGGAGAGGATTTTACCTGCTAGGTTACTGTGCCGGACCCAAAACAGTTTTCTCTAATTCTATCAATTAAGAAAACAAATAATTGATACCATTAAACCAGATGGTGAAGTTTGCATAATTAGAGTAGGAACAAAAATTCATAAAAAGCAAAAGCGTCATATATGAAGGAATTACAGCATTTGCCAAAGAAGTGCAGAAGTGCACTTCAAATGGAGAGAGCCATGAACTGCCCTGAGCATTTCTGCTGCAAACCTCACAACAGCCCCTGGGCCCCAGGTCTTTTCCTCAGCGACTATAAGCTGAATCAAACAACTGATTCTGTGATTGGAATTTAAGAAAGTTTAAATAAATTCCAGGTTCTAAAATACCTGAAATTTTCTTCCATTTGTATTTCCCCCCTCAACTTTAATCCGATCACAAGTCATAAAATATTGAAGCTGGAGGACACTTTTGTCCAATTTTCCACCTCGTAGAGAAACAGGAGCCTGTTGATAAAGTACGGTACCCAAGGGCACAGACAGAAATCTGTAGTGCTGCTGCGGCTGGATTCAGGCCTGTGACTCTATAAACCTGTGCTGCTGAGAGAACGCTACCTTATATAGACACTGTGGATTGGGTTCTTATTAAAAAGTAAACTATCAACTGGGAGAAAACAAACATAAAAGTGGTAGGAAAAGCTTAAGCTGCAAGTTCTTTGTACATCCGTTAGAAAACAGAATCTGCAAGGCATTTAACCAAAGCTTTACATCATCTACGGTGTTGTGCCAGCTTTTTAATTTGGCAGAAATAAAAGAATATTCACTCTAATCAAACACTCTGCCTAGAATTCTGGGCTATAATAAATTAATGAAGTGTGTTTCTCCTCTCTATTAGATTATCAGTGGCTACCATTTTCCAAGACAGAGATAATAAAATATCATACTATAAAATGCCTTATCAGCAAGTGTTTCTTTACTGCCAAGTAATTATTAATTCTGGAAAGGAAATACACTTAGTCAGCTTTGGCAATGCATTTAAAACTCTCAGGCTCTGAATTTTGTGCCTCAATTTTCCATAATCAGTTCTCAAGTTGTACTTCCCTCCTCCCAGGCTTTCTGTAAAAGAGAATTCTAGAACTGGGAAACTAGATGGGTCTTACAGGGATTCCCTAGGTTAGTAGTTCAAGAGAGAATAAAATAAACCATCTGATGAAACCCAAACAGAGTCAGCACGGAGAGTTCTAAGAGAACTGAAAGTAAACATGCTGTATGACCCATCTATCCCACTGATGGGAAATTTCCAAAGGAAATGAGATCTGCATATGAGAAAGGGATCTATCTTCTTATATTTATAGCAGCACAATCTACAAAGACATGGAAACAACCCAGATGCCCATCCAAAGAGAAGTGGATGAAGAAACTGTGGTACAGCTACTCCATGGAATACTACTCAACCATTAAAAAAATGAAATTCTACAATTTGCAACCAAATGGTCCTAATTAGAGACCATTATACTCTGTGAAATAAGTCAACACAAAAATGACAAATATCATATGTTTTGATTTAAGCAGCCTCTTTGCAAAAATATAAGAACGATAGTCCTTCTAATACTATTTTTGAGACAACTCATGAGGTTTTGATACTTTTGATTTTATTTTCATTTCTTCAAAATAGATTTTTATCTTATTAAATTCTTCACAGACTCATAGGTCATATAGTAGCATCATTTTCTCTAAGAAGGTTTTTATTTTCTTTTGCAATTCTTCAGTGTCAAATTGGTCATTCAGTAGCATGTTATTTAACTTTGCGTTGTAAATTTAAATTTTTTTTCCTGTTGCTGATTTTGTTTTATGGCTTTTTATTTAGGGGAATGTATGGTAACTATGTAATAGAGACTATCATATCCAGATGTGAATATAGAATGCAGTATGCATCTCAACTTCCAAATCAAAGATGGACTCCCAATGAAACTGTTAAAATATATATCATAACAATAGGATGGCGGCCTGTCTACCATTGTCCATACCCACAATGTCAGGATACACTTAAGTAGCAGAATGATGAACTCATGTCTGCTTAAGAAGGGTTGTATTATTATAAAAATATAGGGTAAATCAGTGGAGTAGAGGAGATTTGAGAATAGCATAAGGAAATCCCAGAGCTTATAGAATTGCATCATAAAATTAAAAAAAAATACATAAAATTTTTTGCCATTGTTTGAGGGCACTTGTTTCAGAGTGAACTCCCCATTCTTTCAAAACTGGGACATTCTTTTCAGTTACTTATCGGGGATGGTTCTGTGCAGAATCAATATGTTCATTCATAATTAACAGATTCTATGCAAAATTACTTACAGACTTTGAGAGAATTGAATTAGAGTGGAAATAAACAGAAAAAACAAACAAAAACAAAATGCGGTTCTTAAGAGGGTTGTGACCTTGACTGACTGGAGGATGATGACTCTGAGAGTTTCCAGATTTTAGCATTGAAATTCCAGTAGCTGTGGTATCCTGTCAATTTATGGAAAATGGGGTTGGTACTTTATTGAGGTAATAGTTCCTAAAACACAACTTTAAAATCTTCAATTATTTGTGGTATATCACAAGATAGTATTTTAATTTAAAACCACATGCTTGAACGGGCATTTACCTCCATGATGTGCTGACATTCTGCAAGTTTTTCTGCACATGCTACAGAATTGGGAAAATGTGCCAGGTTCTTCATTTATGTTAAAATTAAACGTTTTCATTGGAAGGCAGGCGGGAGGAATGATGTGCACAATGACTCATCCTCCAAAGAGATACGTAAAAACAAAAACACATCTGGAATAATGCCTCTGCATCCTATTTCTAACAGTTTCTATGAATAACTATTTTCATTATACTTATGTCTTTAAACACATGCTCCATAAAAACATTGATAAAATGGTAAAAAAAAAATTGAATTCAAATTTTTGGTTGGATTGAAATGTCTATGTCCATGCTTTGTGCAGGGGGGATTTACAAAGAAACAACTTCATTATTTTTTAAGTCTTCTCTTTCAATCTGATTGGTTGGAGAGCTCATTGCACATACTCATCAGTACATGACATCTAGAAATTTCCTTTTGCAAGGCACTTTATCATTGTTTTGGTTCTCATTGAACAAAGATGGTGGTTGCATTCAGTGAGAAAAAAATACGGCTAGAATGCAAAAAAAAAAAAATAAGGACAGAGTAATTTCTAGCTTGACTATCAACTAGCTGTCCAATTTGTTCCATGCACCAAGAATTCCCAAGTCTCCAATTTTTAATCTATAAATTTAAGGATTTCAACAACGATGGCTAAAACACATATTGCTTATATCCAAGGAATAGTGTAAAAGATCCTTATTTATTTGCATTTGGGTGTCAAAAAGACTTTTGCACATCTATGGATACTGGTGAGTATTTTATGAAAATCCAATCTCTGTACATCATTTAAAGACTATATCAGTGAAAAAAGGGAAATGATCCAAATGGCCATGAAAAAAATGTGTATATGAGTAGATGTGTATGCATGTGCTCACATAGTATTTGCTCATCTTTAAAAAGTCATACTTGTTGATATCCCTACCCCCAATATACATATCTATCTGGTTTGTGTAAGCTATACATAGAATGGCTCATGAGACCTGGTAATAGTTTGAAGCATGTAGGTATTAGAAGTCTGTGTGATCACTTGTCTGACTTTCGTGTGCAACTGTCTAAAGCTGGTTTTTTTTAGATTAAGTTTAAAGTTAGAGTTGCAAAAACATAACTCTTTTCTGGAATATAGTAGAAGTCTTTTTTAGCATCTCTGCTTCTCTTTAACCCTCATCAGACAATTAGACCTAAATATGTAAAATTAGATCTACAAAACACATACACACACACAACACACAACACACACACTCACAAAGAAAGCATTCTTTAGGACAGTTTCACAGGCATGTTTGGTACTAGTATGTTATTCTGTGTCATTCAGTTTTTCTTTGTAAAAGCATTTTGCATCTTATTTTAAAAATATAACCATTTTAATATAGAGAGAATAAAAGAGAAGGAGAAAATGGATGCATGCAAGTGTTGGGCCAGGTTGCAGTAAGTGCTGGAAACCCAAAATATGTGTCACACACAGTGGCAGGAACACAATTACATGAGTCATCACCTGCCACGTGGCAGGGTGTACATTAACAGGAAAGCACATTAAACTGAGACTTGAACCCAAGCACTCTTATATGTAATATGGACTTCCCAAATGATAACATAACTGCTATGACAAATGTCCACCCCTTTCTCTTTTAAAAATATATATTTGTGGCAGATAGGCTGAGAGCTTCTATGTATTGGTTCACTCTCCAAATGAACATAATGGCCTCCAGATGGAGTATGAACCAGGAGACAAGAATTTAGTCCTTTTCTTAGTCCCAATCACTGAGGCAACCAGTATGACTGCCAAGGTTTATTCCAGCAGGAAGCTGAAGTCAGGAAAGCCAGAGGTGGTTACTGAACACTGGCATTCAAATATGGGATATAGGTGTTCTCAATCTGGTATCTTAGTCCCTAGGCTAATTGGCCTTGAGTCACTGATTGTAAATTTTTAAGTCACCATAGTTTCATAAGGTATGGATATCAACTTCAGATTCGTTTGTTTCTTCAAGAACTAAATGTAAGAGTTCCCACAGGTTCAGAGCCTGTGGATGCTGTGGAATATAGATTGAGAAGATGAACTTTACAGTTCCCATGGATTCAAATCTCAGTTGAGAGCCTTTCCTGGTGTGTGGGCTCATGCAAAAATTAGATCACATTGTTTGCAGATTGTACTTGATAATATTGTTTAGGATTAATGAAAACTTCCAGCATAGTATCTTGTGTTTCAGTATTATTCCAAACTCACAACATGTCAAGAAAAATCTATCCAAAACATGTCACATGATTTAATTTCACATTCTCACATGAATAGTACTCTAACATATGATCTCAGTTTCATGGATGGTAAATGGAAGAAAGTCAAACTGAATAAGTTGTCACAATTTTCAAACATGAAATGTTTATATTCTTACAATTACCTCAAGATAAACTACATTCCGTGTTCCACTATTTTGTAAAAACTATTGGACACAGTTGCTTCACTTCAGATCCAGTTCCCTAATGCACCTGGGAAAGCAATGGATGATGATGTTCTTGGGCCCTTGACACCTATGTGGGAGACGTGGAGTTCTTTACACCTAAGTTCACTCAGCCCTAGTTGTTGTGGCATTTGGGAAGTTAACCAGCAAGTGGAAGATTCTCTCTCTTTCTCTCTCTCTAGTTCTCTCCGTCTCTCTATTTCTCCCAGTCACATAAGCAAATGAATAAATATTAAAAAAAATTAAGAGTGGTATAATAACAGTTTTTAAGCAGTGAGGCCCAGATTAAGAAGTAGGCTTGGATCTCAGTGTTCTTTACTTTCCTGTGGGTATGCTGTTTCTGGAGCTCCTGTGATTCCCTGAAAATCTGGAAACTCGTATGGAAAAGCATATTCCATCTTTTACATCTCAAAACAGTTTGAAAAGACAACTTGTTATTGGAGAGTTGGCAAATGACAATAGCTATACTGCAAGGAACACAATATGTTTTAATGTAAATATGGTGAAAACTAAGGGAGAAATGTTGGAACTCTCAGTGGAAAGGCTATATACTTACTAGTGTTTCAGAATAATGAGGATTGCAATATATTTTGAAATGATGATTTCAAAATCAAGGTTCTTTATGTGTGAAAAATTGATGATCATATAGTCATTCTTGCAAATTCACAGAGCCAAAATATACAACTTGTGCTTGCTGTTTTGCTTGTGTTTTAATGTGCTGAACAAGAAAAATCACTCACTCTTGTAAATCCACAGTGCGCCTGAAATATTTAATGAGGATATTTCTACATTCCCTAATGTCACAAACATTTTGCTTTGTCACTAATGCATTCATTTATTTTCATAGTCTTGGTCTGAAGAGTAAATGGATCTGCTCTAGCTTTCCCAAGGATGTGAAACTGGACAATCACATAGCTGAGATATTAGTAAAGTGGTAGGCAGTGCTGTTATGCTTTTGGAGGCTCTTGCAGCTTTTGCCATTTAAAGCTACCACTCTGTGTACCATGGATGAGTCATTCACCAATGACTACATTACACTAAAACCTGATAATCATCTGAGTAGTCACGTGTCTTCAAACTGTATCTTATCTATGTCCTTTTTATTTTTTCCCACAATTTGTAATCTTACCATCAAACCACATCCTGCTATCATGCTTTAACTTTTGCTTTGCCTTTTCTGCATAGTAACCTTGCTTAAACATATGACACCCCGATTTCTCCTTTTTGTCTCTCCAATGTGTTTGTATTTTGGTGATGTAATTTCTCCTCATCAAACAATCCAGACACTACAGACAATGCTTTTTGATTGCCCTTCTCAGCACCCTCAAGTGTATGCCTTGTCTTTCCTTGGTGCCAACTCCACTATTCTGCATTTTGCTTCCAATGTGATCATCAGCCCTAGTTAGCATTCGATGTCATGCCTTACCTAGGTATGAAGGGAGAATTACAGGTATGAGTCTAGAGATGAAGCTCTTTCCAATCAGGTTATATTTTTGGGAACATGCCTGGTTAAGTTTTCAAAGTTGGCCTATCGACCTCATATACGCTTAGCAATGTTTGGGCTTTTATAGTCAGGTTTTTTTTTCCAATACTTAATTGCAATTAAATGGAAGAGTGAGAAAGAGGTAATATAAACTCCACGATAAAAATGGAACAGAAGAACTTCTTTAACTGGTGGGACTTCTACTCTATGCAGATGATACTGATTTTCTGTTCTTAGGAGGATGTGGAGAATTGGGTGCCAACTAGTTTTCTCTTGTGTTGTTTCCATATCCTTTAAAAATAAATCATATAGATAATTTTGCCTTTTGATAACTTTGTCCATTGCATTAATGTTCTATCTTATGATATGTACACAGAATATCATTGTTTTTCAAATATAGATTAGAACTCTAGAGCGATTATTTTCACCTTACTCTGGCTCCCTGTTCTATTGTCACTATTGTCAACAACCTGGTGTCCCTTTGCTCATTAATATTCTGCACTAAGCCTAATTTGCATTTCTCATTCCATTGTATTGGCATTATTTGTCCATGTGTCTGTTTACAAGAAGTTGGTCTTCTCAAAAGAAAGGACCATACCTTTTTCAGCCTTTTCACTCAATTGTTAGAGCAGAGTTAAATGCTCAAGTTGGCGAACATTTTATTAGATCCTATATTTGTCTTCACCTGCTTCGGCTGCTATAGTACAATACCACAGAATGAGTGGATGAAAGGCAGACATTTATCACAGTTCTGGTAACTCCAAGGCTAAGGTTGAAATACCTGCAGATCCACTGTCTGGGAGAGTCAGCTTCCTGGCTTCGCACTTTATGTTCATATCATAGGGCGGCAGGGAGAGACTTATCTTCTTCTAAGGAAACTAATCCCACTTTCATACATCATTTATATATAATTACCTCTCTAAGGCTTCAATTCCAAATAGCATCACATTGGGCAATGTGTATGAGCCAAACATATGAGTTTTTTCTGACACTAATTTATTGGTTATGTAATCTGATACACACTGATCTGTCCACGATACAGCTTCTTTACCTTTAAAATGGAAGAGAAATTTTAATTCTCATGGGAGCTGCGGGGATTAAGCCAAATATGAAGTATAAGAATGTTACCTAAAACATAAGAAGGACAAATAATTATTTTGAATGTTTTTTGTTTGTTTACTTGAAAGGGAGAGTGAGGTCTTCCATCTACTGATTCATTTGACGAGTGCTCACAAACACTTTCATGGGCCAGATGGAAGGTACAAGCTGAGAATCCAATCCTGGCCTGCCACAGGTGTGTCAGACACACCTGCTTCCCAGAGTGTGTACTAGTAGGAAGCTGGAAGCAGAAGCAGAGCCAGGGCTTGAATCCAGGCAATCCAAAATGGGATGTTTGTTTCTCAAGCAGCATCATAACTGTTGAACCTAATGTCTACTACTCTTTATTTTTTTATGAAAATATTAAAATCAAACCTCTTAAATTTTAATACAACTTCAGTCCAAAATAATATATTAAAGGTAGCTTACTTAAATTGAATTATGTATGAATAAGGCAGGATACTTTTGTGGCCAATGTGTACCTACTAACACAGCCTCGGTGAGGTCTGACTTCAGCATTGTGCACAGCAGTGCTCTGCTCCAGGCTGCAACTCATCTCTATCTACTTCCTGAAAGGGATGCTGGGAATAAGAGAATGTTCCAGCCTATTCTGGTCCCTGTAGGCATTCCTTACCATCATGTTTCATAATCACAAAGAACAAGGTTTCCCCCCTTAGCCTGCATTCAAGTTGCAGTCAGCCTAAGTGCCACTAATTGCCCATTTTCTGAGAGGTGTGAGATCACTGCTCTAGCCTCTGCGAACCTTGGATCAAGCTCAGGCATACCCAAGGCATCCAAGTATAAAATATGAATCCTTCCTCTTGCACTGCCAAATGTATATTGGATTCCAAGCAATTCGGCTTTCAAGGTACTTTTCTTAAATTATTCAAGAATTGAAAACTGGCTTGAGAACAAGTAGACACTGCTTTAGCAAAAAAAAGAAAGAAAAAAATCTGGGGAAATAGACACTAAAGTAAACATCAGGGACTTGTAGATTTCTATGTAGTACATAGTGCACTTTTCTTCACTTAGTCTTGGTTAATGAAATAGCTAGGGAATGATATGATTTTTGATTTTTTTCTATGAAAGTATTAATTTCTACATAATTATTTCTTTTTCACTGCACCACATGGCTGTTCCTGTGCTGGATGAGTATTTAGGAACAAACTTTTCTGAAGGTATTAAATGTATCCCTAGGCCAAATAAACCCACAACAACATTTAGAAGACAATATTCACATACGCCTTCCTGATAACACTGAAGGTCTTAGCAAAATAAATCACTAACATAGAAAATATTTAACAGGTAGGACAAATAATACTGGGAAATCAGTCGCTTCATTAGTGAACCTCAGGTTTCATACTGTTAGAACTTAACATCATATTTAGGAAGAGAAAGAATGAAAGGAAGGAGCTCACACACTTAAATAAAAGCACAATTTGGCAGTGAAGAAACCTATCAGGGGCCATTTTGTTCAAATGACCAAAGTAAGCATCAATGGTAATGATGCACAGCCAACATCGCACAGCTTGATAAACTGAGGAACACACATCACATCCCTAGTATTCTTAACAGATCACCTGCATTGAATTAAGAGAAGAAACATCAGATGGATCTAAATGGAGAAACTTGGTCTAAAGCAACTGTATTTTCAAGTGTATCAGTCACAAAAAGAAAAAAGAAAACTTGCCTCAGTTGTGCAGCCAGCCAAGAGACGCTTTAATTAAATGCACTCACTCAGGATCAGATCCTGGACCAGAAAGGATCTCAGTAGCACTAATTATACTGGAGTAAGTTTTTTAGTGAGAAACTGATAGCATTGTATCAATATCACTTTACTGGTTTTAGAAATTATAATGTGGCTACCTAAGAAGATAATCTTTTAGGAAGCTATGTAGAGGCATATGAGAATTTCTTTGTACTATTTTAGTAAGGTTTGTAAATCTGAAATAACTTGAAACTGAAAATTTAAAAAAAACAAAGCAATTAAACTTAAAACCACAGATTATCTGACACCGTCTAGATTGGGGAGTACAATGCACAAATTAGAATTCTAACCTAAATCTTTTCATTCCAAATTCATATGGTAAAGGAGAAAGAACAATAAATTATAGAGTGCTTAAATTTAAGTTTCTGTATTGTACTGTCACAACCAAGTTTATAATTTTATAGGAATGACATCAATAGACAGTACGAAATGGTTGTTAGCTAATTATAGATAGTCCCTGACACATGATGGTTCATTTTTCTGACTTTCTGATACTTGTATGGAAATGATATGCTTTCAGCAGAACCATACTTCAGATTTTGAATTTTGTTCTTTTTGCAATATGTGGCATGGTCCTTTGTGGTTTTGCAGGACAATGTCCACACCCAGAGCTCCCCCAGTTTGTCACATGAGGACAGGGGAGCAAAAGACCCTTTATAATCTGCATATTGCTAGTTTCAGTAGATCAGGGATATTAAATGTATTGAATTAGTGGTATTTTTAATGTACTGTGAATGTACTGGGATGTTAACCTGAGCTGTTCAATAATTTAAAAAGGTATACTTTAAAAAATTATCTACTATAACGTTCCCATCTGAACTTTAACTATTTCTCTGCAATGTAGGGTAAATTAGGAGGAAAATCACTCGCAATGAGGCATAATCCCTTTAATATTTTTCTGTGAATTTCATGAGGATTCCAACTCCCAACTTTCATGGCCCCTAGAATACACTGGAATTATTCAAGTTAGAAAAGGGGGCTGTTATTGCTTAGTTTTTTGCTTTCCAGCAAACAAATAACAAAACATGTTATTTGGTATGAAGTATGAATTCTGTCATTGGAGAAAATAAGAAATGACTGTCAACCTTAATTGCATATAGGAATTTTCTAGTGCAGTTTAAAGTTATCAGTTTCCCAAGAAGCATCTTAGATAAATTTAATTAGAACTCCCAGAAATTTGAATCAGAAATATATTTTATAGGTATTCCCTTTTAATGGTTGGGTAGTATTCTATGGAGTAGATGTACCACGGTTTCTTTATCCACTTCTCTTTGGATGGGCATCTGGGTTGTTTCCATGTCTTTACTATTGTAGATTGTGCTGCTGGGAATATAGAATTACATATCACTTTCTCATATGCAGAACTCATTTCCTTTGGATATATTCCCAACGGTGGGATAGCTGGGTCTACCACTTGCAATCAAATGGTCCCAGCTAGAGACTATTATGCTCCATGAAATAAGTCCATACCAAAAGGACCAATATCATATATTCTCTATGATATAAGACAACCTCCTTGCAAAGTACAAGATCAATAGCCCTGTCAATAATGTTTGTGCTACATTTGATGGGTTTTGATATTTTTGTTTTATTTTCATTGCTTCAAAAATAGTTTCTTTTCTCCTATTAAATCCTTCACTGACATACAGTAGCATCATTTTCTCCTTAAAGTTTTTAAATATTCTTTTTATTTCTTTAGTGACACATTGATCATTCAGTAGCATGTTATTTAACTTCATGGCATTGCAAATTGTTAAACATTTTTCTTGTTGATTTTGTTTTATGGCTTTTCATTTAAGGGAATGGATAATTACTGTATAATAGACTATCATATCCAGATGTGAAGATAGAATACAGTATGCATTTCTACTTCCAAGTCAAAGATGGACTCCTAATGAAATTGTTAAATGTATCTTGACAATAGGCTCCTCGATTCTTTGCCACTTTCCATACCTGCAATGTCAGAATACATTTAGGTAACAGGAAATTATGACTGCTTATGAAGGATTATACTATTGTAAGAATATAGGTGAAATGGGGGGGGTGTATTTGGGGAGGGGATGAGGGAAATCCCAGAGCCTATGGAATTGTATCATAAAATAAAAAATTAAAAAAGGTATTCCAAATAAGTCAAATATATAGCCAGAGATGAAGCCAATCATCTGTACTCATGTAAAAATATATATACTAGAAAGTTTACTAAATACTAATCCACTGAACCAACTAATTGTTTAAAAATACTCCTTTTGGGGCTGGTATTGTGGCATAATGGATAAAGCCACAGTTATGATGCCGGTATTCCATATAAGCACTAATTCATATCCCAGCTGGTCCACTCCTAACCCATTTCCCTGCTAATGGCCTGGGAACAGCAGTGAATAGTGGCCTATGTCTTTGAGACTGCTACACACATAGGAGATTAACAGTAAAAGATCTTGGCCACCAGCTTTGGCTTCACTCAGTTCTGGTCACTGTGGCCATTTTAGAAATGAACTTGAATTGCAAAATCTGTCAGTTCTCTCTTTTTGACTCTTTCAAATAATGAAATCTTCTAAAAAATAATATACTATTCAAAGACTTGTTGCTAATTACCATAATTTAAAAATGAGAAGGGAGGTTTGAACATCTAGTAAGTTACCCAATTCAGGATAAATTTGATTTAAAAAAAAAAAAGGAATATAGTCAACTCATAAAATTAGAAGGGGTGCTCAAATGTAGAAAGTTTCTAAGAACTGTAAAGGTTAACCTTTCCAGACATGGCTACATTTATACAGAATAGAGAAAGAGTCAAATAGCCAATTAACAGACATAGCAATCCATAGTTAAAATAGGTGATATAGGTCAGAAGCAAGTGTCTCCCCCCGCACCCCCCCCACACAGACACTCTGGGCCCCACCTCTATGATGATTTATTTCATGTCAAGCAATATTAACACAGTATGGATCTTCTTGTAGATAAAGATGCTGTTTTAAAAATATATTACGCAAGGCCCGGCACAGTGACCTAGTGGCTAAAGTCCTTGCCTTGAATGCGCTGGGATGCCATATGGACACCGGTTCTAATCCCAGCAGCCCCGCTTCCTATCTAGCTCCCTGCTTGTGGCCTGGGAAAGCAGTCAAGGACGGCCCAAAGCCTTGGAACCCTGAATCCGTGTGGGAGACCTGGGAGAAGGTCCTGGCTCTGGATCGGCGCAGCTCCGTTGCGGTCAGTTGGGGAATGAACCATGGAATGGAAGATCTTTCTCTCTGTCTCTCCTCTGCTTTGTATATACACCTGATTTTGCAATAAAAATAAGTAAATCTTAAAAAAAAACCCCAAAATATATTATTCAATGATATTCAGAACCAAATATTGATACTTTTTGGTAGTTTTAAAATTTAAGTATATGGATATTTACTTCCACGAGTTTAAGCAAATAAGGTATTATTTAAACAATTCAAGAATAATTCAAACTGTAATGATTTAAAGGACTAGCCTTTGAACAATCTTCAAAGGCCAGGTCAAAAATAAATTTCATGTGTGTGTGATCAAGATACAAATACACTATCTATCATATCTAGAGTCAACAGCTCCTGTAATAGCCACTGGGAAATGTTGTAGTTGAAGTTACTAAAGAGTTAATTGTGTTGAAGTATTTGGAAAAATACTTTGGGCAATTATGTCAGGTGGTCTACAAATAAAGCAGAAGGTTCGGGCCTTGGGATTCGGGGGCAAGTGCCGCTCCTCACAGTGTGGCAGCTGTGGGGGGTGCCCCTGCCGGGACGGACCCAATGCTGGGGGCTCACGCCAAAGACACTGCCTCAAGGCAGTGAACGAGTCCTCGGCCTCCCCCAGGGCGGCCAGTGCACCATGTGGTGCCAGGCTCCACCTGCTGGCCGCCCGGCTAGGGAGCTCTGGGGTATTGGTTGTCTGAATCGCTGCTTAGGTAGCTAGTTGA
This sequence comes from Ochotona princeps, assembly GCF_030435755.1. NCBI lineage: Eukaryota > Metazoa > Chordata > Mammalia > Lagomorpha > Ochotonidae > Ochotona > Ochotona princeps. The sequence continues at coordinate 45,921,687 of NC_080838.1, forward strand.
GTCAAGGATGCTAAGTCACACTGACTAAGGCAGAGGCCAGGACAAGTGAGGGACTGACATAAGCTGAGTCAGAGCAACCACTGGCAGGCGCATGATCTACGGCTAGGAACAGGCCCAGTTGGGGAGGCATGGGGACACCTTAACTGGGTTGAGGTTCCCACCAAGGGGTGCGTGTGCTGGAATGGGAGCTGCATTCTATCTAGGAAACAGTTGTAGTCACCCGAGGCACTAGTGTGGGCTGGGACTGGATGCACCAGGCCAGTTCAGATCCCTACACCATCTGGTGTCATGAAGAACCAGAGGGTAGATGTGGGACTGATTAGGCTGGGTCTCAATCCCCTCTTGAGCCATGCGTAAGCTGTATGTGGGTATGGACGAGCCATGGCCGGACTGAAACATCCAACAACAAGAACCAGAATGGGGTGAAAGCCAGCCAGGAAAAGCCACTGTTCCTGCTAGGACAGGAGGTGAACTGGGTAGGGTTGGCTCAAGGACGCCCTGGCATGCGCAAAATCTGCCATTGGGAGGGGTTCTGATGGAGGAGCCTGGGCAACTCCTCTGGCAGGACACAGTCCCTGCAGGTTAGCGTAAGAAGCATGATAGGAAACAGTCCAGAATAGGCCATGGAAAGTTTCCCACTGGCACACACTCAGCATGGGTCAGGGGCAAACCAGGCTGAATCAGTTCATGTCACCCACTAGCAAATCCGATCACCAGAACAGAGTGTGGGATGAGCCGGGTTTGGTCGCGACAAAACAAGTACACATTATGGAATGCCAGGGCGTGGTTGCCTGTACTGGATGTGAATGTAGCATCCAACCAGCACACGTGAGATCCAGGAAGGGAGGGGCAGAACCGGCAGGGGGATTAAGGGGCTGGTCCCCTCGCCGGACAGCTACTCCCACTGGAGAGCGTGGGCTGGGATAGAGACAGACCAGACTAAGCAAGGCTACATCACCTGTGCACTGCATGTGGATTAGACCAGGGAAAAGCCAGGCTGGGCTGATTGTTCCTGCTGGTGCAAGCATAAACTAGAGTGGGTGAGGGATATATGGGCATAGCCGCAAAAGCTGGCACTGGGGACTAATTCTGTCAAGTCAAATCACAGAACCACATAAAGAGTGCATAAACGGGGAAAGAGAGACCTGAGAGGGAAAAAGTGGGTTCCCCCTTCTTGGGTCACTATTCCCGTGGAAGGGCATGAAAACTAGGACGGGGGCTGGGATGGCTAGATAGAGAGGCACTCAACAACACCCGTGAGGGCTGGATGGTTGAGTTGGTTAGGTAGAACTAAGCTTTAATACCCATTGACAAGTACAAGAGCCAAATGGGATGGGGGACAGACTGGTCTTCTGCTACACATACTGGCAAACCAGGGTAGGGGGCGGGCCTGGTGGGGGTTATTGTGGGTCGCCCCAACTAGGCTGCAAAACCCACTGGTTGATGTAAGGGCCGAACCAGACTGGACTGCAACACGCATTGGTTCCAGTGCAAACCCGGGACAGAAAACAGAACCAACACAGCAATTGAAACCACCAGCTGATCAGGGTGATGGACTGTGCCAGGCCCTGTGCTTGCTAAAACATACAAGAAACTAGTCTGGGAATACCTCAAAGTTTCTTTGGAGATCTCCCCAATCGAACTGCTGGACTCAGAACTCTAACCAAGAAAAGACAGAAGACAGAACAGGACAATCATGTATCTCAGCTATATGTTGGCAGCGAAATATGGGGCAAACGGAGACTTTATAATGGACCATATCAATCAGTGGACGACCTCATCGAGCGAAACTGGCAGTGATTCATAACCGGAGAACTATTAACACCACTTGAGCACATATCTCAGAGCATGCCCCACATCCGGGACTCGGAGTGGGCGGGAAACCGGGTGGGGCTTCTCCCTCAATATCCCCCTTTACCTCAGATACAAGATGGAAACAATATGGACATAATAGTATTACTCACTTCCCTATCCCCTTGAACCTTTTTTTTTCTTTTTTTCTTCTTTTTCCTTTAACTGTAATTAACTATGTAAAGATTGTCAACAACAATACAATAAAATAGATTAAAAAAAAACAAATAAAGCAGAAGACTGAAGAAAATAGTTTTATAGCAAATCAAAACCAATGAGAACATAAATGGAATATCAGTGGAACTATCACCATCATATGGGTGACTACAAATAATTTCATTTATCAGGGAACATTACATTGAATGAAAATGCAGGCTACTTCAATGCTAATTAGAACTTTAAATGATATCTTAACATCTAGAAAACATCATTTTTTTCATTTATAGAAACACCCTGGTTAAAAAAAAACTCACAAAATATTTTATATGAGCCAAACAATGCCATAGAATTTGGTAAGCATTCTATAAGCTAAGTGTAATGATAACTGCATCTCAAAAGAGTCATTTATGCATGATGGTATCATATTAATGCTTGCTTCTTTTATGAGGGTCTATGAGGATTAATGAATATACATACCTATATACATCATTAAATAAATAAAAGGAAATGGTATAAAATGTGTTTGCTCTAGTAACTGAACTAATGATCTGAATTTCATTAGAGGTTTTTGATGAAAGGGTATTCTAGGTAGGCAATGTGATATGACCACTTGTTAAGAGCAACTATTATTTATGTGATGTCTTATTATTGCCAAGTGCACTTACCATTATTGTTTCCTGTCCTCAAAAAAACTCAGAGATGTGAATTTACCATCTATATTATAAAAATGAAGGAAAAAATCTCAGGCCAGTAAGATAAAATAATTTGCAATTTAGTAGTTAGTGATGTGTTTCATTTTTGTCATTCTGTATCAATGGCATAGGAAGAGGATCAGAAAATGTTGCACAGCTTTCTCTGCCTCCATCATTTAGCATATTATTAAGTTTATTAGGAATAAAAGTTATACCCAATATAAAAAGCATATAGTTTTGTTCTAGAAGATTTAAATACATTTACTAGAGCACATACACCTTGAATATTTGAAACATGTCTCTCAGGGGTTCTATAGCACTTAATACATACATTTATTTTTTGCTGCCTTCTCATATACATAAATCTTTTATACTAGTTTGAAGAAAAATATATATTTTTGAGCCTGTAAGCCAGAGCTTTGAGTTTGTCCAAGGCAAGAATCACATCTTATTCACCTTCATATTCTTCAACTCCCATCGTGGTGATTGGCAGACATCAAATAAATAATTCGACGAAAATAAAGAAGTGAAACACTGCTTCAAGGAAGGCTATTTCACTTCCAGTGTCTTAACTCATTTCACGTCCAGTGTCCTAACTCTTAGTAAGCTATGACCTCTTTAATCTCACAACACTTGGATCTTCAACAGGCGCATAACATGAAAAGACTTGCTTAGTTATGCTATTTTAAAATTTCAGGACACTGCAATATTCTGTCAGTTGTTGGATATAGTTTTTTTTCCTTCAAAAACTATTTCATTTTATTTTCATACAGGAAGTTATTTTGCATTGATGCTGGCATAATGGACACATACAATTAAACTTGCCAATGTTCTAACAAGCAACGGTCTGAAGCATGTTTCTGAGGCATGAAGTCAAGTCAACCAAAACTGCAATGATTAAGCAGCCACAGCATTAGAATTTAACACTCATTTCCAGATACAAGTTCACGATAACAACCTTGCACAAGTATTTTGAAACTGTGCTGTAGGAACTTGATAAATATTGAGTAGCCATAAATTTTGTAAACTAAAGAAAATATTGGATTGTTTGATGCCTGATTTTACACGTCAATTTGACAGGGCCACTGAGTACCTAGCCATTCTGTTAAATATCTTTTCTGGGTATTTCTGTGAGAGTGTGTCTGAATGAAATCAGTGTTTGATTGGCAGACTGAGACACTGGCCTTTCTATTGTATGTAGGCAACATGCAATTCATGCAAGGCCAAGACAGAATAAAAGGCTGAATAATAGTTCTTTCTTCATGTTTTAGATCGTCTATTGAACGTCTCCTGGCTTCATGCTTGGACCCAACATTGCACCTTAAGCTCTCGGCTGGTTCTCAGAACTTTGGACTTGACACACAATCCTGCTATCCACTTTCCAGGTCTGAAAACTGCTGACTGCAGCCACCTCCTCTGTGCCTGTCTGTGTTTTTGTTTTCATATTTCTAGAGAAATCTAATCATGTTTTGCTACAAGCTTTCCTCTTCAAAGAATCTAGGATTCATTTTTTTCTGGTTAGTTATTATTTCATATCAAATTCATGATCATATGATCTCAGAACTTTTAAGATATTCAAAGGATCTTGCTCTACTTCATTTTATCTGTGCAAATAGTTATTTAAACTAACCCAGTGTGATTTTTTTTAACCCAGTGTGATTATTAAAATGGTCTCTGAGAATGAAGATGGCATTTATGCCTATATCTGGACTCTCACTTTCATGTTTAGCACAGTGATAATCAGTAAGTTTGCTCTTGGATCCAACTGAAATTCTGACTTCAATTAATATGGCTTTTCAAGAATTATTTTTATTCCACAAAACTATCAGAAGTAACAACAGGCATGGCTACCTTTTATATACAGAGAACAATGTTATATTCAGTATTTTATCACAATGTCAAAGGAAGATGGTATTGATTTTTGTTTGCACTGTCTAAACTAACTACTATAATATTTAACTTTCTTCCTAGGCCCTCTTATCTCATGACGTATTATTTTTCCATTTTAATAAGCTTTCTAAACTGTCTTATGTCATTTTGAAAGTAAGGCAACTTAAGCTGCCTACAATATGTTAGTAAAACTATGACAAATATTTGGTTTCTGCTAACATAAGTGACATTCTCTGTTCCTCTAGAATATATGTGTTTCACATTTGATAATGGAATATCTTGATAGTTACATATCCCTTTAACTAAGCAGAATGGTGATTTAATACAGTGGAGACATGTTATTTCACTCTTGAATTTCATTGCTTATTAACTTTAGACTTTATATATTCTTAGTACCTTCATCTTCATTGTGGATTTGCCTGGTCATTAATGCTGACCAATCTGATATTTGGGTTTCTTGACAAAAGAATCAAAATGCTATTGAGTGTGAATAAGTTAATTTGAGGAGGTTCTGAACCACTGACAAATCTAATGCTTTGGGCTAAATTATTTCTTTCTGTGTTAAAAAAAAAACCCTTGAGCTTCTTTTTCCCCTACTTCCAAAATTTTCTTTGAAGCAGGACATCTTTAATCAGGGCCAACTTAATTCCTTTAATCTTATGATGAGCTTTTAAATATCAGTGAAGACAACTGTATGCTGTAAATAGATGTGTTATTCATAATCTGATCAACAAAATGGGAAATTTGCCATTATCTGAAGTCTGTGTTGTGAAATCGCTAAGAGCCCTCAATTTGTGCCAGGCATTATTTTAAGTATGTTACCTTTATTAAATCATCTTATCCTTCTTTACAAGAGTTTATTTTGAACAAATTATAGGATGTATGTTTTTTGGATGAGGAATTAAGGCACAGAGAAATTTAATCATTTGCCTGAATTCATAACAGAAATTAAACATTAGAGACAGGTTTATATATAGACAGTATGATTATAGAGACTGATTTGATGAACTTTGCATTAAAGTGACAATAACTTCTAAAAGATTACTGAAGGCTGGCGCTGTGACACAGTGGTGAGGTTGTCACATACAATGCTGGCATCCTATATTAAAGTGTCATTTCTAGTTCTGGTTGCTCTGCTTTGTAGCAAACTTCTTGCATTGGTATACTGGAAAAGTAGTTGGTTGACGACCCAAGTACCTGAGCCTTTGTCACTGACATTAGAGACCTAGATGGAGCTCCTGGCTCGTGCATTCGACCTGATCTAGATCCAGCTGTTAAGGCCTGTTAGGAAGAAAACCAGTAGATGGAAGATCTCTCTCTCTTTCTGCCTTCCAAATAAATAAATCAATCTTTAAGAAAAACTCTCCACACATTTTGTCTATGTCTTCTGTAACACAACATGGTGAATTCAACACCATATTTAAGAGCAGTTAGTAAATGCGCAATCTTAGATGAGAGGAGTAGGGAAAAGGGCTGTACCTACAAAACTACGTAACAGAAAATAAGAATTAAAAATGTGCATCTTAAAATAAAAAACTATGCTTTAACATTGGATTTTCTTTAATTTTGAATTGCACTTTACATGAAGAGATGTTTTGAGATAGATAAGCAATATTTTCACTGCCATTCAGAACTACTCATAAGAAACATCCTATATTTGAAACCTAACAACACAAAATTTCAGAAAACATTTACAATGACCCTTGAAACAAAATAAAACTAAAATGAAATCATCAAAAATACCTATCAGAAAATTATACAGAGGTCAATTTTCCTTCTTTAATTTACAGTTTAGTGAATATATCAACTTAATATATCAACTTAATATTACTGAAGTTCATGTGTATACATATGGGTACCCTTGGAAGATTTCTGATATTTGGTTTAACTTGCTGAATTGGTTAAGGAATGTATTTAATCATAATCATATTTATAGGACATATGTGTAATAAAAATATGATCATTCAAGCATGCATCCAACTCTCTCTTTTTGAAGATTTTCTTACTATTTGAAAGGCAGAGGTTCATTTATACGAGAGAGAGAGAATCTCAGCCACTAGCTAATGTCCCAAATTGTTGCAAAGACTGGGGCTGGGTGTGAAGTCATGAGCCAGGAGCTAACTCCTTTTCAGTATTCTGTGTTGGTGGCAGGTTCTTAAGCACATGAGCTTGAGGTTACCCAACATACTTTCACGGCACTGGATAAGAAGTGGAGGAGATGGGCCTTGGACTATCACTCCAACATGGGTTAGTGGCATCACAAATGGCAGCTACACTGGCTGTGTGTTGTCACTGGCCCCAGAAAGTCTACATTTCATGACAATTCAACATTTTAAGTAAATTATATTTAAGTAAATTTAAGTAATTATATTTAAGTAAATTTAAGTAAATTATATTTGTTTACTGCAAAGTAGCATGTACTTATTTTATGGAAGTATCCCTTAGGTGTGATGAAAAGCACAATGATCAGACATGCAGTTCTACTAGATTTCACAAGGGTAGGAATTCAGATAAAGAGTAAGCCTAATTCTTCTTATTTATACAAGAAAATTCACCCACAGAACTGACTATCAGTGTCAATTCATGTAAGTTGCTAAAGCGCTTTCTAACTTTGAAAAAAAAAAAACTAGGTCTCTGTTTCATGGCAAAGCAAGTCAGCAATTTTTCTATTTCTTTTAGGAACTACCTAATAGAAAAGAGGAAAAATGAAGATAGTAAAATCTACTGCAAATGAAACTAGCAGACAGACACCAAAAACAAACAAAAAACGTTTAAAAGGGAGTGGACGTTTGGCACAATGATTGAGTGATTGCTTGAGGTACCTGCATCCCGTATCTGGGTGCCTGTTGTGAGTTCTGGCAACTCAACTTCTATGACTTTTACTAGTGTACATCTCAGAAGGCAGCAGAAGATGACTCAACTGCTTGGACTCCTGATATATAGACTAAGTAGACTATGTTCCAGCTCCTGGCTGTGGCCTGGTCCAAACCCAACTGGAAAAGGAATTGGGAGAGTAAAGTAGCAGATTGAATGATCGTTCTCCTTTTATCTCAGCCTTTCACAAAATATGGAACTAAACAATAAATGCTTTACAAATTCAAATATATGTAAAAGATTGCCAAAAACTACCAGATTATTGTTGGAATCATCAGAAATAAGATGCTAAAGAGGAGATAAAACAAAAGCATACTTTGTTGTGGTAAAGACACATCCACAGGACCTAAAGCCTTGCCCATAATAGCAGATGCCTGAAAGAATGAGTGGCACAGGAACCATATTTTCCAACCCCTGCCTTGATATTTCTAGTTTAGTTCAAACAGCAGAGAGGGCAGGATTATAGCACAAAGTGAGTTGGATCAGCCTGTCTCCAAGAAGATCTGCTATCATGGCTACCTGTAAAACAACCTGGCCCTTAGGCACCTAGATGGATGTCTTATAGAAAAACAACAACAACAACAACAAAAACCTAGTATGTTGAATGTAAAACATTGTAAATGAACCAGTACATGAACCAAAAAGAGATATCAGAAGAAAAAAATGACACAGCATAACAAAATTTAACAACTGAGGAAACTTGCATCAGAAACCCTCAACTGATGATCCGGATAAATATTTAAATGCATAATTTCAGTGTTACTACATTGTGCTAGAACATATACAAAGGGAAGTCCTTCAAATCTATACTGAAATATTGAATACTAAAAATGAACTATGGCTTTTTTTGCAAAAAGTACACTACAGAACATTTTTATGCATGCATCACAATGTTAAATACTTATAACACAATCCATCAACACATTACAAAAAACACATATCATGAGCAAAGCGGATTTATCTTAAGAATAACAAAGTAGCTCAATAGTATTGAATTTATTCAATTTTTATATCAGCTTGTATAAATATTAAAAGAATATGCCTCCATCTGTTGGTACTAAAAATGTATTTGACAAAATGCTTGTGTACTCATGAAGAATGTGTAAAAAGAGAATCAATGAAAATGTATATATCCTGACAGAAACATGTAATTAAGTCTGAAAGACTTGGAAAATAGTGAAGATATTTTCACTAAAGTTTGAGAAAAAGCAAAGGTTCCCATTATCAATTATTAAATATAAGTTTACTGGTTTAGTAGTTACAAGAAAGAAGAAAAGAAAATTAGAAGTGCCAAACTTGGAAAAATGGAGGAAAAATACTGCAATTCTCAGATGATGCTGTGTTTGCTAAAGAGAGTCAAGAAAAATTCCAATTCAAATAACAAAATAATTTAGTAAGGCATCGGTATGAATACACACAAATCCACTGCCTTCTTTGACTATACAAATAGTTTATTACAGGATGCAGTAGAAAAACACACACACACAAAGCAACGTTAACACAAATGAGTGAACCAAACAAAATGTAAAATGATTTTTGCATCTGGTATTGTAGCACAGCACACTGAGCCAATGACTGTGACTCTGATACTGCAGAGCATATCTGAGTTCCAGCTGCTCCTCTTTGGAACCAGTTCTCTGCTTATGCTCCCAGAAATGCAACAGATGATGGCCAAAGTACTAGGGTTTCTTCCACCCATGTGAATTTCCACCCTGGTGAATTTCCAGACTCATGGCTTTAATCTGGGCCTGCCTTAGACACTGTAGATATTTAGAGAAGGAATGAATGGATGGAAGAGCTCTTTCTGTCACTCTACCTTTCAAATAAATGAAATAAATCCTTTTAATATAAACAAAAAAGTATCCCTAAGAACATGATAGAAGAAGATGATAGTGCAATGACTCAATGTGTTTATGGAGAGAAGGCTATCTTAAAGACATCAATTGCTTCTTAGTTTATAAGCAAAATGAATTCTAATGGTGTCTTATTTATCAGAACTACATTAGCTATTTCTAGATTTTGAGTGGCCAAAAAAAAAAAAAAAGAAAGAATAAGCATATGCCAAAAAAGAAAAAAAATCTGAAAAACACCAGTGGAATAAGAGTATGAGTCTTACCATATTAAAACCCTGTAATGACTCAGTCACGAACAGAGAAAATGGCAATGAAACAATGAAAAGTAAAGTGGTCAACAGAAATTCACTTGGAATTTTACTACATAAGTGAACAATGACATAGTCATTCAGTGGGAGAAAAAATTAAGTAGCAATTAGACAATGGATACTCAAGAAAAAGATCCAGTTTTCAGTCTTTATTTTTTTTTTATTCATTAATTACATTGTATTACATGACACAATTTCATAGGTACTGGGATTCCCCCCCTTCACCGCAAACCCTTCCCCCCAAACCCTTCTCCCATGGTGAGTTCCTTCACCATGATGCATAACCACAGCTCAGGTTCCGTTGGGATTCCCTAATTACAGGCTCACACCATACAGAGTCCAGCATCCCACTGTCCAGTCAAGTTCAACGGCCTCTTAGGGAGGCCCTCTCAGCAACAGTCCAGGTACAATGAGGCTGGTGCAGAGTCCACTGATTGACAGTCTATCTTAGAGTTTCTCCTTGTCCAGTTTTCCGCTGGAAGCATATAGCTGAGGTGGTTGACTGATCTACTCCATCTTCCATTTTTTCTTGGTTAATGTTTTGATTCCTCCATTTTGTTCAGGGGAATCCCCAAAGAAACTTTGAGGCATTCCCAGTCCAGGCTCCTACATGTACTACTAGTAAGCACAGTACCCACCACAGTCCATCACTCTGATCAGCTGGGGTCTGGAATGCCCCAGCGCGCCATGCGGCTGGAGCGGGGGAGGAGCTAGGAGGATTCGGGCGGGGCCTGAGTGGCTCAACCCCGGGCAGCCATGCGGCCGAGGGCTCGGGTCCCCTGCCACGATTCCAGCCTCACACAGCCAAGCTTTCCACCACGTACGTACGTACATGGGGTGAGAGGCTCTCGGGCGGCCAGTGCGCCTTTTGGCCGCCCGGCCAGGAAATTCTGGAATTTGGTTTCTTTGATATGCTGCATGAGTTTTCAGTCTTTAAATCAAGATAGATTATTAATAAGTGACTTAAAGGTTAAATGTTTCATATATATAAAGGTCAAATGTTTATTATGTATACAAATATAAAAGTGCATGACATCATATGCTAAGACTGTGGCAATCAAAATCATGAATATTTTATTATATATATATTACACAAATATTTGTTTAATTAGCTGAAATGGAAAATCGTTAGTTATTAAACATCTTTCCCATTTCAGGCTTATGAATTTTTCAAAACAATGTAATCTTTAAAAATTTTGGTACCTGACTCTATGAAAAGGAAACATTTAATAGAGTGAGTCATTTGCAGCATTTCTTTTTTTTTACATTTTATATTATTATTATTTTATGGTACAGTTCCATAGGCTCCTGGCATTTCCCTTATCCCCTCTCCAATTTCCCATCCCCCCACCTAGTTCCTCTAAATCATTACTAGCATATAGTTCTTCATACACACTCATATGTCCATCACTGCAGCCCTGGACAATGGCAGAGAGTCCAGAATCCTATTGTCAAGATATAGTAAATAGTTTCATTGTAAGTCCATCTTTGTCTGGAAGTAGAATTGCATACTACATTGTATCCTCACATCTGGATGTTAGTCTCCATTTCACAGCTACTGTACATCGCCTCAAATGAAAAGTCATAATACAAAATCAAGAATAGAAAGAAAAATAGAAATTTACAATGCCATGAAGTTAAATGACATGTTACTACATATGACAGTCTCCATTACACAGCTACTATATATCCCTTTAAATGAAAAGCCACAAAACAAAATCAACATCAGGGAGAAAAAAGAAATTAACACCACCATGAAGTTAAATAACATGCTACAAAATGCCTAACGTGTAGCTGAAGAGATGAAAATCAAGAAATTTCTTGCAGGAAATGATGCTACTGCATGATCTATGAGTCACTGAAGAATTTAATCAGAAGAAAGTGTTTTGAAGAGGTGAAACTAACAGAAAACATCAAAACCCATGCGATATAGTTTCTACTGATCTTTGTTGGTGAAATGTGTCTCTTATAGACAACAAATAGATGGGTTTTTCTTTTGTCTTTGAAAATGAAATAAAATTCTTCCACAGTAAAGAAAAGTTCAAAGAATTTGCCTCTTCCAAACCTGCCCTACAAATGATACTTCAAGAAGTTCTCTTGACAGAGAAGAGGAAGAGCACCAAACAAAACCAAAGGCACATGGGAAGAACATCCCAGTAAAATGACAACAGAAGACTACATCAATGAACAACTCATTCCTAAAATGACAGGACCAAAGTACCACCCAAACATATTACCCCTGAATGTAAATCGCTTAAGCTCAATCAATGGTCATAGATTAGTAGACTGGATAAAAAAAACATTTGCAGCATTTCAATAAAAGCCAGGTAGTCTTCCCAGTCAGAGCAATAATGGCTTGTTTACTGTTCTTTTTCTTTCTAGATTATATCCATAGCTTTATTGGCTTTCTTTGAAATCATTTGTGCAAGTTAAGTTTACATGGCCAAAAGCCAAGTTATAGAATTTTCAACGCTACCAAAGGTAGTTCTTTACCCCCCGCCCCATAAAAAACAGCCTTTGATACAGCGAGATTTTACAAGGCTAGCATTCTTTTAAAAGACTTAAGAATAGTTAAAACCTTGCAAACTTTACATTTACATCTTTTCTAACATTTCATAAGCATAATGGATCTCCTTTTTATCAAGCTGCTTATCACTAATATTTGTATCACTGCCTCTTTTGTGTGTCCTACGTTCTTTGGAAACTCACAGAAATTATAAGATTGAAAACCATGTGTCATTATAAATCTACTTTTCACCAAGCCTCCTTGCCAAATGATATCCAAAAATTTTACATTTGAGCAGAAAAACCAAGCCTTAAAGGATAAATTCCATCGGGAAAAACAAGTATCAGAGTATCTTAGTGTTTGAAATTTGGTAATGTCAGGTAAGTGTGACATAAAATTGAAGTTTTTAAATAATAGACTGCCATTGTGCCTGAATTTCAGCAAGAAATTTTTAGCAAAATTATGTGTCACTAAATAATAAAATCAGCAAAAATAAGAATATTTTGATTGTGGTAATGCTAGGATCATTTTTTAACTGAAAAAGAAGTAAGCTATGACAGATAATGGTCCCTGATATTTAAGTTCTCTCAAAATTAAAAAAAAATAACTAATACTTTTTAGGAAGCTCTTTAATTGCTTTGTAAAGTTCTATTGCTAAGCAATTAAATAATGAGAATGAAGCTGAAGTAGAAAGTTACTTCCAAAAGGTCATTATAACAATAGTATGTATTGTTAACTGACCATATTCCAGACCTGTCATATATATTATTGTAGTTAAATAATCAAATGTAGAAGGCATTTAGTTTGATATCTTACCCTTAGGATTTAATGTCTTGATGATAAGGATTTAATCTGTCCTAATCACCAAGTCTATTTTGGGGGGGTCTGTTTCCTCATTTGTAAAATGAGTAGGTTGAGTCGTGCAGTCATTGATGGCCTGCTTTAAAATGCTGTGATTCTAAAAATAAACTTTGCTATTATCTACCTGGAAATAGAAAAATGGGCAAGGACAGCCACTAGAATCCCATTGTTTTACTTTTGTTCAGAATATCTACCCTTTAGTTTTCACTGTAAATTTCCAAATACTCTGGCAATATTCCTCTAAAATCAAGTTGTCATGAATTTCTTTTTCACTGATCTTTTTTGAAGTTCAAGAGAAATATCTGGGTTTTTTTAGTAGGTACATTTATGTACATTAAATAGAACCATTTATTTTTAAAATAGCAATTCTTTTAATAGTTTTATCATTTTTCTTTAAAAACAATGGAAGTGACACTTTTTTTTTTTTTTGGCCAAGGATTAGATTTCTGGCCGAGATGATCGTGAGTCTGACTCAGTGTAGTTAATTCAGGTGATGCTACTGGTATAAGGTCAGAAAATATATGAAAGCCATTAAAGGATCTCAGCTCCTTCACTTATCTGGTAATAATTACATTCTCAAGAATTGCCATCCTGTTCTTCAAAATAATTTGATACCCTGTAAGAAGAGTGAGCCATTTTGTGGAAATATTTTTGTAAGTAATCACAGAGTTTACAATCAAAAAGATGTAAGTGGTGGCACTTAGTGATTACAGTGACAAAAACAATTTTCAAGCTAACTGTGTCATTAGGAATTTGACAAGTACTTTGATGCCTCTTTTAGGTACATCATGACGGAGGACTACACATCACTGTCTTTTATGAATTAGGCTTTGTTAAAAAACTATATGAGTCAGTTGTGTGAATCATCACATTCCCTTCCTCTGAAGCAAGAAATATGAAATAGGAACTGTGATGTAGTCTCCTGGCTTGGGTTTCTGAGTGACACTGAAGAGAAGCTTTAGCTTGAACTTCAATCAAAATAGAATGAGGATTGTTTAAAACCATATGAGTGTGGTATTGTCTCTTACTGCTGCTAACCAATCCTGGCTGAGAGGTATATCTGGGAATTTGGCCTTACTGCTTCATGAACTGTATGCATCAGACTTGATCAAATGAACAAAATCCTAATATTTTAACATCACTAAAGTAGTTTTAATTTTCATTAATAATGCAGTTAATTTTATTATACTAGAAATAGAAATAAATTGGGCATTACCTTCTATAAAATAATCCAACACTGAACATTCCAAAAGCCAAGGTTCAGTTTGCATATAAACCACCTTGTGCCATTAATTTTTTGCAAGCTGTTCCAATGAAAAATGCTTGTTTTGACTAAGTTTGCAGATAATGTATTTTCTTAACTTCATTACTCTATGGAATAGGCATTCCCAAAATATTACTTACAAATCTGAATAAAACTCCGGGATAAATTTTATGATATTCATGTGAACCGTATGGTATTCTAGTGAGAATCAAATGAAATATATATAATTGACAATTAAGATATAGTGTTTATTTTGCATGGGAAAGAAGCAAATCTGAACTCTTTATTACCCCACATTTCCAATTTAGATATGTAATGTTCAGAATGCAGAACTTTACTTTGCAAATCAGCACTTTACTCTGGATAGAAAATGTTAGCATGCCAAATCTATATGTTATAATTAAATTAGTCATTCTATCAAAATGACTAAAATGATTCTTTCCCAGCATTAAGCTCAATCCTGGGTAGTTCTATATTATTCTAGCTCCCAGGGTAGTCTCAAACTTAGAAAATTAGTTTAAAAGTGGAGCAACCTAACCCCCACTCTGAGCATCATGTGTTATTAGTATTGATTTTCTTAGTGGCTTTGAAGTATAGATGCAGAGACAGACAAGCTGTACTTAGAATACTGAAAAGAAGTGGCAAAGAGCAGTTTCTCTAATTCACTGTTTATGACCATGGATACTTTAGATGTTTGGACAAACTGAGAACCTGAGATGCCTCTTTAAATGCTTTTCAGTGCTACTTTTGTATACACAACAGGCACTGAGAATTGTTTACTGAATGAATTAATGTCTAGCCAAATTCTTTCTTTTGTTGGAGAGGCTATATTGTGAAAAAAGGGTCTTTGGGAAAAGACTGAATGGAAAAAGGCTCATGGAAGCCATAGCACCCATCAGTAAGGACCTTGACAGATAAAGGAGAGCTGCATTAAAACTAGTGATTAAAATCATTCACAGGTTCCTTCTCATTGATAAGTAGGAATACACTTTGGTTAACTCATTTAATAAAACATGACTGACAATCTGTGGTATCCTTGACCTGTGATCATTATAAACAATCAAGGCAGGAATGGTCTTCCTGGGCCCGTCGGTGTGGCCTAGAGGCTGAGGTCCTTACCTTGAATGTGCCGGGATCCCACATGGACACCGGTTCTAATCCTGGCAGCTCCACTTCCCATCCAGCTCTCCCTGCTTGTGGCCTGGGAAAGCAGTTGAGGACGGCCCAAGGCCTTGGGACCCTGCACCCGTGTGGGAGACCTAGAGGAGGTTCCTGGCTCCTGGCTTCGGATCAGCGCGTACCGGCCGTTGCTCTCACTTGGGGAGTGAATCATTGGACGGAAGATGTTCCTGTCTCTCCTCTTCTCTGCATATCTGACTTTGTAAAAAAAAAATAAATTTTATTTAAAAAAAAAGAGATAAATGGTCTTCCTGGGAGCTTATGGCCTATCAGAAAAAAAGCAAGTAAAAGAGAAGATAAAGATACAGGCAAAGCTGAGTTTATGCCAGCCACCAACATAAACAGTTTGAAGATACTAAATTATTGAATTCTCATGATAACTTCATGAAGCAGGTTCTGTTATTAGTACTACCAATCTATAGACCAGAAAACTGGGACTCAGAGGGAAGCCTCTGTAAGCAACAATAAACAATCAGAACAGTCCTGAGTCAGAGCCTTCAGTCTGAATACTCCATACTCTACCACTATCATTTGTGGTCTCTTCAATGGGTTGTAATCATTGAAAAACAAAACTGGAGAAGAAATACAGACAACAGTATGATTTAATGATTGGCATCATCTAGATAGTTGAGACTTTCATGAAGAACTCATCTTTCATGTTGCATAAAACCTAAGTGAAAGGGGAAAAATAGCAAGACATTTTAAATAACAATTCAAGTGTTATTTCCAAAACCAGTTAGGCTTTTATAGAACAAAAGCTTAGACAGAGCCCATGGCATTATAGAAGTAACCACCTATTGAGCCAGCACTTCCTTATAGATTTTTTTGAGAGATGATTTTTTCTTTTGCACTGACATCTGTGAAAATGGCATCAGAATAAATCAGATGGTTCCTCCCCTTCTGCCTCACTTATGTCAAAAGAGTAAGAAATCATTTGTAGTCTTTTAGCTTTTGAGTGACCAGTGAGAATACTGCAGCTGAATCCTGCAGTGCATTGAGTTCTGTTCTCAAGATGACGTCCTCAAAATGGCAGTGAACATCAGTAGTTGATAGATTCTCAATAAGATACAGCCTGAGAGTTACAGTCTAAAGTGTATTAGATACAGTGTCACGTAACATTACCAGTGCTATCTACTATTATTCAACTACTTGAGGTCAGAACATTTACTGCAGTGGAAGTTTGCTTCTATAAATTCAGTGTTGGCTATCTCACTTTTGAGCTCAGAAGCTCAGAACCACATTGCTCTAGTGATTAAAACAATGGAAAGATAGGAGACTCCCATGAAAATATACCAGGCAGAAGAGTTTAGCACTGAGGTAGTAGAATTTAATCACTAAAAGAACAATCTCTGAACTAACATGTTCATGTTTAAGCACTGGGTTATCAGACCATAATATACTTTTTAAAATAAATACCTAGAAGAGTTTTAGTTCAGGAGCTGCTAAGAAGGTTTTAATTGTTTCTGGCTGGCTCCCTAGTCATATGTTATATGTTTCCACCAAATATATCAGTTCTTTCTCTTCTTTTTAAAATTTTTAAATTTTAATGGAATATTTGAAAGCATAACTTATCATAATATAAAATTACTGTATGTATGACATGTATGTAGTTTACACTGCAGTTTACTTAAATATCCTTTGCCTTATTTATTGCCCTTTGTGATCTTCTGAATGCTGAGAACACTAGAGGCACTTGCATAGTATCTTTTACATGATGCTGTTTTCTTGTCACTTCTTTCCATGAATTCATAAAACAGATCACATAATACTGCATGAATTATTCACCTCAGCATCCCACCAGGTCATTATCATTTGCCAACAGATGTGTGGGAAGCTTCACTCCACATTTGCAGCACACATGCTTAAAACTGCACTCTTCATTGGTTTGTAATAAATTAAAAATGATCATTGATGTCTGCTTATGAAAATCATGTTCACTTCTCAAAACTCAAGGAAAGGAAAGGCAAAATAATTTCTGCCAATTGTCCCTAACCAGTTGTTTGGACTTCTTTAAACAAATAGTATCTGCAGAATGTGGTGGGGTCTGGAGAGATTCCTTAAGTGGGGATTACGTGGAGACTGGCTGGAAGGTAATGATTGAGAAAGCTGATGTCCATTCTCAAATTGATCAACAGGCCAAACTGTATAAGCCATTACATTGTTTTTTCAAAGTGAATGTTCATTGGGCTGGCACACTAGCCTAGTGGCTAAAGCCCCTGCTTTGCATGTTCCAGGATCCCAAATGGGTGCCAATTCATGTGCCAGACGTTCCACTTCCAATTCAGCTTCCTGCTTGTGGCCTAGGAAAGCAGTTGAGGATGGGTCAGGGCTTTGAGACCTGCACCCACAAAGAATACCCAGAGCAGGCTCCTGGCTCCTGGCTTTGGATTGGCTCGACTCCAGCTATTGTGGCCACTTGGGGAGTTTACTAGAGGACAGATCTTTCTCTATGTGTTTCCTTCTGTCTGTATATTTGCCTTTCCAAAAAAAAAAAATCTTAAAAAAAGTGAATGTTCATCTAATATCGAGTTCATGGTATTCTCCAAGATTCTTTCTTGGTTGTTGCTGCTTTCTCTACTTCACAGGATGTGGTAGTGATAGGATATACAATACAATGGCAAGGATTGGTGACTTCCCACTAATGAAACTTTTCCAGTTAACTGAATTTTGACTGACTCCCAATTCTTACAGGTTATTCTCTAATGTCTGAAATATACTTCACTATAAAACTACCTGATTTTCCTTAGCTCTGCTAAAAAATGTTCTCCATTACCCTAAAACTTCAAAACCATAAAATCATAGTTTCAATTGCTTTGTTAGAGTACAGTAACTATAACATGGTTTATCATCTTAATAGTACTTAGTGTACTTAAGTATAGATCTTAAAGTGCTTAATATATCTCATCTCTTCAAACCTCACAGTAATCCTATGGGGTAACAGTCCTTAAACACAGAAGAAATTTCATAAAAATTTTAACTAAGAACTGCACTGGTGCAAAGTCAGAGAAGGAACTGAGATGTACCCACACTTATCCATCTAGTCAAATCCTTTGGAAACTCATGCTTGGCTTAAAAGGCTGGGTCCACAATCTTCCCTCTCTAATGTTACAGTATGTTACTGCACAGTTTTTCTTACATTCACTTTTACCTGTTGCCACAGCAGGTTTAACAAAAGACCAAAGCAGACATCTTGTTGAAGTTACTTTAGCATCTGAAACTATTTTACAGAAACAGACTTAAATACAAAGTCCCAAAGTACGGATATGATGGAGAATTTTGCTGCTACAAATTTTTATCTGAAAATTAGCAAGAGAAGATGAATTCTGAAATGGTCTCCTACCTACAATTATGGACACAGAGGAGGAGGACATCTTTACTCTGATTTCTTACTCCACTTTCTAAAGCAAATTGGGTTCCTGTCCATCTACAGCAACCAACAGATGCCATCTTCATTCTGTGATATAATTCTTTAGAAATCACTAATGATTGTAAGCAGGTACAAATAAATAAGAACTTCAAAATTTCGTAAAAGGGATCATTCCTAGTTATATCACAGTTTTCCTCAGTGAAATGTTTCTGAGGGAAAACCTTTTAGGAATTTAGAACTTTTTTTAATCATCTGAAATGGAAGGTACTATGTGGTTGTAGAAACAAATTCTAATTTCTCACTAATTTTCTCACTTCATACAGTATTTACTTGACACTTTAGGATATCCTTATTAATATCTGAAATTTCACTTTTCTGCCAACGTTTGAATTAATTTATAATTAGCTTTCTAGGCATTTTAGACAATTTCCTTTTAACTCCAGTTTTATTAGCAATTAATATAACAAACTGCATATGTGTTTAGATGACTAAGCTTTCTTTTTTCACGTGTCTTCATTTTGTTAAGGTCAGCATAGGAAGGGTATGGCTCAGGACTGTAGTCTTACAATTTTTTCCTCTATGTCTTGATGTTAGAGGTGGCAGAGTAATTATCCTAACTACAAGCAGCTCCAAGTCATACCTAAGCACACAGAAGAGGCTCTGGGAAAGACAGCTGCCCTGCCAGTGAGCTCAAATCTCAGACATTATCTCACAATAGCTCTCCTTGCCTATTGTCCAAACCTTCAACACTGAGTTGCCTGGGGAAGCACTGTGGTTTCTCTTCTAGCTGGAACCACTGCTGTCACCTTTGGTATCCTTATTCTCAATAAAAATTTAAGTAACACATAATTTTCTAAATATTCTTCATTATTTTGCTCGTTTTCTCATGCCTTTTCATGAGTCAGATATCTATATTTGGGTTTCTCTCTTTTTGTCTCCAATATGAGAAATTTTCTAACATCTGTATGATAATGTGAGGGAAGAGTTCTTATTGATACTTTTTTCCTCTATAGTTTCCTTCATTTTAAAATCTTGCTCCTTCACATTTGAATTGCTCTCATTTTATTCAGCAGTGATGTCATACTTTGTTCTCTGGAGCCGCATTGCAGCCCTGTCCCTCCTAATTCTTGGGTCCTCTTCCTGCATCCACCGAAAATGCTGTCACCTTCTGCACACTGACTGCAGTGCAGGGCAACCCCTGCAAGCCTGAAAGCTCATTTTTCTCCCCTGGACCTTCTGCAGTCCACCTCTGCATTTTGACCACTACAGAAAAAAAAAAAGAGCCAAATGTCGATACAGTTCTGCTTCATACTTGAATCTCTCTACCCTCATAGTGTCATTTCATCACACACATCACCATGGTCTTTGCACCTTGTCCTTAAATTGACGAAACTGTTCATCTGATGGCTGCTGAATAGTTTTTTGCAATTACCTCCCAGCTTCCTTACACAGATATTTTTTGGCATTTTCTCTGTATCACTTCATCTCTAAAGATGAAGTGAAATTATTTTTTACTGGAAATTGGAATTGCAATAAATGAATCTTTCAACATGATACCCACTGAATTTCTGATGCCATGGCCTCTTACCCACATAACCTCTTTTGTTGATATTTCTTCATCTCTTATTTTAAAATATCTATACCTTTGAAAACCAAAAGAGGACACAGAAAAAGAGACAGTGTAAGCAACTGAGCTTCTGTGTTCTGCTTCATTTGTTGAGTGCTTACAAGAGCCAGGCCTGAGCCAGGCCTGAGCCATGTCAAAGCTAGGAGGCTGGAACTCCATCCAGGGCTCCCACAAGGAGTTGGGTCATTAGCTGTCACCTCCCACGGTACTCAACAACAGTCATCAGGAATTAGGAGTAGAGCTGAGACTGAACTCAAACTCTGCAATATGAGATATGGGCATCCCAAGCAATGAATTCACTGCTGTGATAAACATTCAACCAAGGCATTCTTATATCAGCAGTTAATCTTTCACAAAGAAACATTCTTTCCACTCTGGAATGTGCTTTGCTTTCCTCCTTCTGAGAGGCCTACATTTTCCCTTGCTTCTAGAGATCCTCTTCCTTTCGGTGCCAAGCACATGCTACCCTTGTCCCTACTTCTTCCTTCCCTAAGGCTGTATCTCTGTGGATGGCTACTTGGAGAGTTCAGTTTTATGTGTCTGATTTTATTGAATCATTCAGAAATTCCTTTGTTTCCATGGCTTTTTTTTTTTTAACTTCACTTCTCCCATACTCTTCTGACTTTCCATTTGCCTTTTATCCTTTCTCAGCTGTGTTCTTTCTCAGAAGTAACAACTGAGGAAAGGTTTAACCCAAAGGAACCAACACAGTGAAGCAGAATTCAGACAGTCTTCGATGTGCAACCTGCTTCTGTCCCAGTATGAGCTGTGTGACTTTAGAATTTCAGAGCTAAGTTACCTTTTTTCAGGAAAACAACCACAAAATTAACATAGTAATTGAGACCTGATTAGTTTATTGAATTTAATGTTATTTTCCATGAACGTCCCATGCATTTTTATATCCTCCTAACTTGATGAAATCTTCATCCCTTCTCTTTTCTGCTCTCTGTACCTCTCACGTTTTCTAGAACTACACAAATAGTACTACATTATAAATATTCCTGTAGAGACAGAACAGATTACCATGTGAACTTGAGAGCCATAATCCAGCTCTATTTGCTAAACGCTCTCTGTAACACCCTTTGGCTCTCTGCATATCATTTTCCTCACTTGTAAAATAAGAATTGTAATAGCAGTGACATACGATTGTTATAAGCTTTTTAAAAAAATTCTTGCAGATGACTTGAACTGCTTATAGACCCAGAGTAACAGTTAAACATAATTAAACATTATGACTTCCTTGTAACCCCATTAAATTCTTCCAGCATTTAAACAAAGCCCAATAAAAATAACTAAAACTAAAATCAGGTAGCAGTTTTAAAAGTTTTTTTTAAGATCTGACCTCTATTTTATAAACAAGAAGAAAGAGAAGAGGAAAAAGAAAGTTATCAATGAGAAAAAGGAAAGTAAACTATTTGAGAAATGATGTTAAATGCTGTGCTTGCCCAGAATCCCTGAAGCAGCTGATTACTTTGCTTCTTGTTTGGTATATTATGTTTGTCTTCAGGAGGATTTAAAATTTACTGCTATTGTAATAGAAAAATAGAAGGATAAATGGGCAGGGAAATGAAGCCTGTTAGAAAATAAGTTTTGGCAAAACAAGTCTTCTCAACATTTTATTGTGGACGAGTTCATGTGTGTTTCATGAAGCAGCAAGTCACAAAGTTAAGCAGCATTGACATTTGAGATAGAAGAGGACCAAGCCTTCCTGAATAACAAGAGGCTGTGAATTGTTTTTTAGGACATATCAAGAATGTCTCACAGTATTATAAAATGAAATTCTGAAAGAAATCAAACAAGAACGGGGGATAATGGAAGCTTAGTGACATACTGACAAAGTCAGAAGCCTCAGTGGGGACCCACCTATGTAGGCTTACAGGTGCAGGGGGGGTGTTTTTTTTTTTTTACTGAAGTCCCACAATATTACAGTAATATAGGAATTGCTTTGTTGAGACTTGAGGCTCATATACCATAAAAATTGTTACTGTGTATATACTGAATGTGACTTTTTTTTGCCCTGTGTGTTCACCAGGAAGCTTTTAAATACAAAGAATAGTTTAGCCTAAATAACACTAGTCTGAAATTCTCATTTGATCTCAAAGAACCTTTGTTCTAGTGGTATTGAGAAGCACAGGATTTATCATTTTGCAGGACTTCTAATACTCTTGGGTGGTTTGTATGTTTTTTGGCCCTGTTCTTTATTTAGATGATTATGCCAGTACAAATAGTGCAGTGGAGAATGAAAAAAGTTACATATATCCTTCTAAGTTTCAAACAGCCTATCATTTAAGCCCAAAATGCAATTTTTCGTTTTGTTTTTGAGTCTAAGTGCAGACTAGAAGGTGGAGGGCTTTCAATATTTCACACAAGAGTAGGTCAGTATTTTGCATATCTATATTTTATTCCAATAATTTTAATTTATTTTAACATAATCTCATCTCTGATTGAAAAATATTTGAGGTTCTTTATCCCTAAGGAGGAAAAATGTTATTTCAATAAATAAGTCATTTAATGCAAAACCTTTGTGAAAACTGACACAATGTTACAGCTTTTAGCATGAATAGATTTTTTAAGTTTCATAATTGAACTCCAACGTATATGCCAGTTAAAAATGCAATATGAAAATAACATTATGTACCCATAATATATAAAATTAAATTATAAAAATGAAGTGAACATTATTTTCTAAGTAGAACATTTTCACAGTCAGGAGAGAAGGCAATTACACTCCCAGTTCTATATATCATTTAAGAATTCTCAGAATTTTATTATTTCTATGGGGCAATGTGGCAGTACATTTTTAAGGGATCTCTGAAGCATTTAATTACGTGGAATTTTTTTATAAGCACATAAGAATCCACTTCCCTCATGTCCTGCTGACTTCATCATCTAATTACACTTTCTGTGATGACCAACCAAACTTTAGTACAATCACGATTCATGGCACAGCCCTGGGATGAATTAAAAAATGCAATCCCCTGGCAAAGACTCTAGGCACTAACACTTCATATATTTTTCTGAATAAAAATATTTCTACTGAGCCCTATTACAATAAGAAATCAATATAGGTGCTATCAAAAAGGCAAAAATCACAAGATGGGAGGTCCCTGTCTCTAAGATATTTGTAACCTAAAATTGACTTTAAATTACTTATACAAAAACATCAGCATTATGGAAGTTATAAATGTAGGAAGAGATTCCTGAGGAAAAAGAATGAAATGATGTTGAAAGAGAAAGGAGGCTTGGAGAATGTAGACATGTAAAGATGAACAGATCACAGTAGAACTGAGGTGGGGAAGGGAGGGTAGTGGCATTGCAGTAGAGGAAGGCCAGTACATTGGAAATTTGGTTCCGTGCCAGAAGTGGCAGAAGCCTTAGTGAAAAACTTGGCTAAGGATTTGTTTCTTCTAAAAGTTAAATGGCTGCTATTACATTGATGGTTTCAAAAATGTTATATTACAAATTAAAAGTAAGCAAACAAAAAATGTTTTATGATGAAGAATTTGAATACCTATCAGAACCACTCAACAAATAAAATTGGTTGGGCAGGAGATCTTAAATGTTAAACTTACAATATCCAAAAAGCACCCTCTGTTCTAATAACATCTACTTAAAATATAATAAAATTTTTAATTTACATAAACTACAATGTTACATCATATACTATATATTATAGAGTAGAATCTATATTTATAAATATTAGACTATGAAGATTACATACAGTATATTGTATAGTCTATTTTGGTCTATACATACTATACATAGTATATGTAAATACTATACATAGCATACATAAATACTATAATACTCTCTATGTTATATTGTATGTTATATATTACAGAATGAAAATATTATAATGAATGTTTATAAAGAGTTTATTAACATGAGCTCAAATATAAATCAAGAAATTATAACTGTATTGAAGGATGTTAAGATATCAAATAACTGGAGAGATAAATATCTTGCCTCTGAATGGAAAGATTCAATATTGTAATGATATAAAAATTACATAATCACATCAATATTAAAATTACATAAATATAATGCAAATAAAGGAAAACACCAACTGACAGGTGGGAGTGAGTGCAAGAGAATTTAAACTTAATAACAGTAAGAAATTTGTTTATGGAAGGAATAAAGCTATGAGGAAAATCATGGAGTTCTTACAAAGGCAGGCTATTATGTCAGGATATGCCTAAGTGAATACTGAAATGCTGGAAAATCGCAGTAAATATTTTCTTATGGCACTGGTAAAACTTTCAGCCATAATCAAGTGAATTATATTGTGAAATCAAAGGAGATCAAAAATATGTGAGAATATTTTTATATGAAATGGTATTTTACATCACAAGAGTAAGTCTGGGTAGCAAATGTAATGTAAGAACAAGGGAAAACTTGCACTGCTTGAGGATAACTCACTGGTAGTTTCAAAATGAACTGCTCTTTTTAGGGACAGTAACTTCAGATAAATAATAATGACTTAATTATTGATTTTTAAAAAAGGTTGAAAACAATCTAAGCATGAAATAGGAAACTAAATGATGTAGCAATATTCTAGAATACATCTATTAAAATATTTGACCATATATTACAATTGAAAAAACAATATTTACACAATATTTTATAGCATCATTTTAATTGACTGAAACTGGCATGGAATTGTAATAATCAGTTCAAATGTATCTATTCCTCTTCACATGATCATGAAAATAGAGGTGAGTAAAGGAGAGAACAAACATTTTGGCAGCATAAACTAATTTTTGAAATAGCAATGGCTCAGATGGATGAATTTGGTGAGCATATGATTGGAGCAGAAGGTCTGATGAATTTGAGACAGCTGAATAGTTGGGATAATCTACATAAAGCTGAGACTTGATACACATTGGAAAAACATCCCAGAAGTAAAGAAACTAGAAGAGAAATATTGTTCAAAGGCAAACATTTGGCAATACCAGCATTGAGGCAAGATGACAGGATATGAATAACTGTAAGGAGAAACAGAGACAGTGGAGGAAAACTCAGCTGGGGTGGTAGCTTGGGTCTGAGACTGTGTGAGCAGCGAGAATCATGTCTTGGGTCACGGACAGCAGAAAATAATATGAGTTATAGTGATTGACAAGAGTCACTCGCAGCTTTGGAGAGAATAAGCTAGTACAAGTGATGAGAGTTGGAGCAGAGTAGGTTGGAGCCCTTGATTAAAGATTTCACTTTTAACTCCCTTCCTGTGCCGCCTTTCCCGTGATTTCGTCAGGTACACATCAGGAAATGAATTAGAATTAAGAGAATGAAACGGCGGTGAGAGCATGTGCAAGCAAGCTCTTTCAGGCCTTCGTGTAAGATTTTCAAATTTGCTCAGTAAATACTTCAGTATAATACATAGCAGGGTAAATTGTCTTCCACCCTTAGGGGACTTAGTTGGAAAGAGCTGAGAGGTGGAGGGTTAGGTGGAGGAAGAGAATATTTAAACAGCACCACAGGGGTTGTATATACAGTCCCTCTTTAGTAAAGAAAACAATGACATGAGACATATTTTCCTAATCTATGTGAAATCCTTGGTTTCCTTCTTCATCTAAAGCAAGCTGAGTTTTAAATGAATCATTTGCTTGGTTTAGATTTTCTTGAAAACAAACTACTTCTAAATAATAGTTTGTTGATGAAAGCGAAAAAGCGGGAAATTGACAATGAAGAGGCTTAATAAGATTACAAAAAGAGGACGCATTTTCTGAGTTGAATGAAAGAATAGGGATCAAAACAAGTATGACTTCATTCACAAGGGAAATGAACGTAATAGCCTTCTCACAGGACTTTAACATTAGTGGTACTTCACATGAGAAAACATTCCCAGCATTGCTGAATAGGTTAGTAGAAATATACTTGTCCTAACAAAGTGAGTCAGCAATACAAGTATCTGAATATGTCTGATGCAAAAATTTTCTTCTGAGAAGAGTGATGTCAGTGTTACCATTGTAGTAAACACCTTTAATATTTCATATCAGTAGAAGGTTCATCATATAATTCTGTTAATAGAGGAATATTTTATTTAACTTCATCTAAGGAAACCCTCTGTTCAAATATTTCATTTGCATTGACTGAATAGTAATTTTGGTAATAATCTGATCAAAAACTGGGAAAACAGATTTTATTCCAATATTTATTTTAAAAGGAGAGGGAGATACTTGAGGGAGTAAGGAGGGTAATGAAGGAAGAGAGGGAGGGAGAGAAGAAAGGAGAGAAGGAAGGAGGAGTGAGGGAGGGAGAGGGAAAGAGAGACGGAGATCTTTCATATACTGGTTTACACTTCAAATGCCTACATTATCTAGATATTGGCCAGGCCAAAGCCAAGAGCCTGGAACTTTATCTGGGTCTCTTTTGTGGATAGCATGAAAGCAAGTATTTGAGCCATTACTACTGCTTCCTGGGATGCTCAACAGTAGGAAGCTGTGTCGGAAATGGAACCAGGATTTGAACCAACGGGCCCTGATATGAGATTCCAGCATCCTAAATTACATGTTCATTGCAAAACCAAAGACTAAGCAAGGAAGAGAGTTTTTAAAGGAATATTGCTTTCAATTGATACCTTGTCTCCTATTTCTTTTTCACATATGATCAATATTAACTTCTTTTCTCTTTTCAAGTCAAAAAGATAACATGGTTTTAAACTGACCGCAGCGATTATCTAATTAATCCCATTCATCTTCGAGATGAAGAAATGGGGCCTCAGGGAGGTGATTTTTAGATTTTTATGGGTTCAAAATAATGTGCCTATAGAAGAGGCAGAGCTTAGAGTCATGTCA
Source organism: Ochotona princeps (assembly GCF_030435755.1). Lineage (NCBI taxonomy): Eukaryota > Metazoa > Chordata > Mammalia > Lagomorpha > Ochotonidae > Ochotona > Ochotona princeps. Next base: position 45,948,912 of record NC_080838.1, read on the forward strand.
CTTTACCCTCAGTCCTAGCTCCTTGCCTATTGGATAAATTGAATAGGTACAGACAGTTTTAAAATTTCTACTGATTTTAAAGCATTTGACATATCTGTGCAAAAAAACATACAGAACAAGTTTCACATCAGATAAGGAAAACAGAACATTCTAGCCATCTCCATCTTTTTTCAGCATAAGTAGAAAGAATATAACTGTGTTTGATCTCCATTAATGTGTGCATTGCTTGCTGCTCAACACGCAATATTTCAGCCCTCTGTCGGTTCTAGACTGCACACCAATCAGATGTATGATTGTCACTCACTATAGTATGGATTGTAATATGCACAGGTATGAAATTCACTGTGCCTTCCAGCATTCTTAGCTTGATGACACAAAGTCTCAGTGACCAATAGCTCTTATTGTTTCTGGCCTTCAACACAATTGCATCAATTAATATTTAACTTGTGCAAAGCTTTGCAAATTATCTGCTTGCAAATTTTAGTAGAAAATTACATCCTTATAAAGATCATGAAGATCCAGTCTTTGATACACATTTTCTTTATGACTCGCTTTAGCACTGAACATTCAGTGGCCCCTTAGTAAGTGATTTGGTGGCTGTTTGTAAAAATATTCTTTTATAAACAGAATGATGGAGAATTAGTTTTACTGCTATACCATAATCATTTATCTGGACCTCATTATTTTTCATTTATAAAGAGAGGAAGTGCTCTAACATAAATGATTCAATGTTAGAATCGTCACTCCTAAGAATGAGATCAAGAAGGGTAATGACTACTTTTTCTTAAAAATGACACTGGATGCTATTATGCAAAGGAAAATATTGAACTTTGAGGTCTCTGGCAACTTACACCATAATTCATATATTATTTAAACAAGCTGTGTCAGTTTATCAATGTAAGACATCATTTGTCAATCTAGAATATGATGGGTAGATTTCTGCTCCTGCAAACTTGATTTTAAGTTGTGTAGGAACAAGCACCACTACCAATCGGGTTCCTTTCTTGATCACATTTGGTTAACTAGCCATGGGACTGCCTTTCTAACACAAAACTGGGAATGCATGTACTTCAAAAATGCTTGATGATATGTTCATAATCTTTTTGTGGGCATTACTACCAGTCATCACATTTTTAAAAATCATGTTGTGCGCATTTTCACACTACAGAGAGTTTTTCAAATTCCAAGTGATGTCCCATATTAATTTTCCTTATGTGCATACATCAGAGCACCAAAATCTATATTCAGTGAATTAGCGTGACTTCTGATATTGAAAGCAAACATACTAAGTTACACATGATTTTTCCCTGCTGCATCATGTGTGTCTTCATTTGCAGTGCCAAAATTGTGATTTTACTGGAAGAGCTGATGTTACGAAAAAATTCACAAGTTTTATACCTCAAAGTGAAATTATCAATACATCAAAAGATTCCCCAGCCCACGTAAGGACCGTATTCTCAACTAACAGTGATAATCAAGAATTCTCAACTAGCAATCGTGTTGTTTCCAAAAATACCTGCACTGGCATTCAGTCTACAATTAGAGTCCTGGACTACAGTCATAGTGCTAGCAGCAAAGCAGGTTTTGCTGCATTACGAACTCTTTGGGGCTGAGCATGTGTGGAGAATGGATGTCAGCATCTTAGCTACACAATTGTTAGTCACCTTCCTGACATCCTCATGTCCCTGAGCTTTGCTCATTACAACTCATGTGAAGCAAGTTGACCACTGTGTAGCAATCATTGCAAGGTGGGGACAAGAAGTGCTGCTATAAGGCAATGTTAAAATTTTCGTAGTAAAAAAACTATCCTGTGAAATCCTGGAAAAAAATAGCACCAGATGGGACAAGTTGGCATTCAACCATCAGAAACAGTAAGGAAATAGTTTAAGTAAAAAACTTGGGGGCAGTCTACAACACACACATAAAGTGTTTTTAACATGATTTGGAATCTTTGTCGATTTTCTAATGTTACAGTATAATGGTACAGATTGGTTCATTGATAGAAGTCTATGCAGCTCCTGGTTCCACCAGCTGAAAAATTCAGGAGCGAAGTCCTTGTGCTGTGACATCATATGGCAGAAAGGTAAACAAGATACATAAGACAGAGTAGAAATCAGGTGCAGCTGATGGCTTTTATTAGGACCTCACTCTCCTAACCCCTGAAGTAATAAAGGTATTAGTCCATTATAAATACAGGAATCCTGATGGTTGCTCACTTTTACAGGTACCACTTCTTAACACTGTTACAGTGGCAATTAAATTCAACATATGTTCAGAGTGGGACTTTCAAACTATAACGCATAATAAAAAGGATATGAATTTTAACCACAGATTTATTTTAAAATGCAATCTAATTTACTAGCTTAAGAAACTATTTAGCAATATTGGATATCAATTTGTTTTATATTACACAAACTGAAGATGTTAAGATTTTTCTTCAGAATTATTTTTAAGAATTAGCAAATTGAACAATTATCCAGTGTCTAGCGCATTACAGATAATCATTGGAACCTATATAACATGAAAAAAGATAACCTAGACATACAAAAGGAAGAAAAATAAGTTTAGGCTTCAAAGTTTGTATTTCAATTTACAGAATTAACATCTTGAAACATAAGATGCATAAATTCAATAAAATGCAACAATTTGCTTTAAGTGGAAAACTGAGACATTTTAAAATTTCTCCCATAATCTCTTGGGCTCAGAAAGTGAAAGGACACTGTCAAAATAGTTTTCACTTTTACGTTTAAAGGTGGATTCAGCCAGTGTTATTTTGATGATGTGTGAACAGCCAATCACGATTTAGACAGTGAGTTACGGTACAGTCACAGACCAGAGAATCCAACAAGAAAGAGCTGTGCTTTAGCCAAACACTGGCATCCTCTGAGAGGAAAATCATGAGTGTTGGAGTATGCCTCTCTGCTTCTGAATAAAAGATGGACCTTGAATGAAACTGCTAAATCTTCTTGTCAATAGGATATTGGACTTTGTGCCATTGTCTATACCCACACTGTAAATACAATAGAAAAATGATGGACTTGTGAATGTTGAAGGATATACTATTGTTATAATATAGGGGAAATTAGTGCAGGGAAAGGAAATGGGGAAAGTGGATGGGAAAATCCCTGAACCTAAGGAACTGTATCATGAAAAATAAAAATGAGAAAAAGAAGAAGAAAGCCTGCTGGTATTAGTATGTAGAGCAGTGATCAAATCACCACTTGAGCTGCGTGTCTTCTATTTGACTTTTACCTGCTCTTGCTTCTGATCCACCTTATTGTGAATCTGAAATGTGCATCCTGGCAGACAGCAGATAACAGTTCAATTATTGGAATTTTGGCAAATCTTGGTTTCCTCCCCAGAAAAACAAAAGTGCAATCTTCTGTTTTAGCTTGGCACTTCCGTCTATGGCCATACCACCCTGAACGCGCCCGATCTCGTCTGATCTCGGAAGCTTGGCACTTCCCTAGGCCTTGGTGCTGTCCTCAAGTGCTTACTATTTTTCCAATCTTTTATGAAAAGGATCATTCAAACTGCCTACAACAGACAATGTCTAGGACTTTGGGGCAGATGAGAATAATTTGTTTCTGAGTTTTCAGACTTCATTATTAGATGGCACTACAATTGCCTGAATAGTTATAATACAGTGAGGGCAAAGGTAATGATCCTAAAAAACAGCAGGCTGAGTTTCCACAGAAATGAAGAATCATGCCAAGAATTGAAGTATAAGTCATTTAGTCCCACCTTCCAACCATATGGGGATTCAACAGAGGCCACTCTGGCTTTGCATAAACATTCCCTCTTGCCATGACTCAATGGAAATATTTAAGGAATAGTTTTCCTTGTTTAAAGTCTCAAACTGTATTTTGTTATATATCCAAAATATCACACAGAAAATTCTAGTTTAAAATATGCATTTGTATTTTAAATGAAATGAGAGGTGACATTTAAAAATTCCACAGGAATTCTTTGATTTTTCTTTTCAGCTTGATAGTTGCTGTGCAAAATCTAAGCAGATACTGTGATAAACATGTGCATCAATTATCCCACTTAGTCTGCACAATGACAAGAAACAGCACAGATATATCTTTATAAGATGAGTATTTTTGCCTCAAGAAACATCTAGACTTAATTGATGGAACAGATATACACAAATAATCACAATCATGAAGCTTCTAGGAAGCAATTTTCCAGCATGTTTTTCTTTAAATGTAGATTTTTATTGCTTATGAAGAGAGGAAATTTTAGAACTCAAAAATCAGTGATGTTAGGCAGCTGTAATCTAGGGATGGGTCAATGATCAGACAATTTCTCCTGAGCTGAAAGCTAAGTATTAAATTCCTATTATATAACAGTGATGTATTATCTGTTCAGTAGCCAACAGAAGGATAATACACAAAGCATCATTTCTCTCATTTTTTATCATGGAGTAAAAATTAAAGTCATAAAATGAGTGACATGAAAAGGATCTATGTGGCAGAATTACACAGAAGGACATAAATACCATACTAAGAAATGAAAATCAAATCAATGCTAACAACACTTCTGAGAAACATGAAGACATCTAGTACTAGATATAAATTTTTCCTGTCCAAATCAAGAATGAATATTTTGAACAATCTGTTTGAATATCTGGTACACTGGTAACTACAGTGGCTGTATTATCTGTGATTTCTCCCTTAGTACTGATTTTATTGCTGTGTCTGGCTGCTACTATTGTCTACAGGGCCATCTCTTGCAGCATCATTGGCTGTATGCACTATTGTCATCCCATTTTCCATGGTTCCTGTGACTGTAGCTTTTTTGAGGTGTAAATGCACACCTTATTTCCACAGGGGGAATATATCAGCATATTCCTTCACTGGATAAACTGCTTTTGTCTTTTCATTAATTCAACTCCTAACTATCTATCACTGACCTTTACATGTCCATTGTTTGGCTCTATATACCATACATTTCTTTCTTTTTTTTTCTATTTTATTGTATTGTTGTTGACAATCTTTACATAGTTAATTACAGTTAAAGGAAAAAGAAGAAAAAAAGAAAAAAAAAAGGTTCAGGGGGTATAGGGAAGTGGGTAATGCTATTACGTCCATATTGTTTCCATCTTGTATCTGAGGTAAAGGGGGATATTGAGGGAGAAGCCCCACCCGGTTTCCCTCCCACCCCAAGTCCCGGATGTGGGGCATGTTCTGAGATATGTGCTCAAGTGGTGTTAACAGTTCTCCAGTTATGAATCGCTGCCCGTTTCACTCGATGAGGTCGTCCACTGATTGATATGGTCCATCATAAAGTCTCCGTTTGCCCCATATTTCGCTGCCAACATATAGCTGAGATGCATGATTGTCCTGTTCTGTCTTCTGTCTTTTCTTGGTTAGAGTTCTGAGTGCCAGGGCGTGGTTGCCTGTACTGGATATGAATGCAGCACCCATCCAACACACGTGAGATCCAGGAAAGAAGGGGCAGAGCTGGCGGGGAGATTAAGGGGCTGGTCCCCTCGCCGGACAGCCACTCCCACTGGAGAGCGTGGGCTGGGATAGAGACAGACCCGACTAAGCAAGGCTATAACACCTGTGTGCTGCATGTGGACTAGATCAGGGCCACAGCATCAGCTGGCAGAAGCTGGCACTGGGGACTAATTCTGTCGAGTCAAATCACAGGACCACCTAAAGAGTGCATAAACCGGGACAGAGAGACCTGGGAGGGAAAAGTGGGTTCCCCCTTCTTGGGTCACTATTCCTGTGGGAGGGCATGAAAACTAGGACGGGGGCTGGGATGGCTAGATAGAGAGGTACTCAACAACACCTGTGAGGGCTGGATGGTTGAGTTGGTTAGATAGAACTAAGCTTTAATACCCATTGACAAGTACAAGAGCCAAATGGGATGGGGGACAGACTGGTCTTCTGCTACACATACTGGCAAACCAGGGTAGGGGGCGGGCCTGGTGGGGGTTATTGTGGATCGCCCCAACTAGGCTGCAGCTCCCACTGGTTGATGTAAGGGCCGAACCAGACTGGACTGCAACACCCATTGGTTCCAGTGCAACTCGGGACCGAAAACAGAACCAACACAGCAATTGAAACCACCAGCTGATCAGGGTGATGGACTGTGCCGGGCCCTGTGCTTGCTAGAACATACAAGAAACTAATCTGGGAATACCTCAAAGTATCTTTGGAGATCTCCCCATACATTTATTTCTGTGGGAAGCAAAAGCTTGTTTAGAAAAGTGCCTCTGGTGCTTAATTTCCTTTTTGGTTAAGCTCAAATTCCCTCCTTGTAAGATATTAATAGGAATGTGATAATATATTTAAAAGTGCTTCTGTTGTAGTGTAATCGCATATGCTTTTCAGAAAGTTTCTCTCAGAATATTAACTGCATAGTTGGCAAATGGTAATCACAGTAAATCAACTTGGAAAAATCCCTAAGATTCTATGGGCTAATGTTTTCCCTCCCATCACATGTTTCCTACCATCAGAATGCCAGCCACCCTCCAAGTGTCTGTTAGATCTCTTCATCCTCCCAGATCAGGCTGTATGCTATCAAACACTTGACAAAAGGGAGTACATGTCTCACAAATTCTAATGCCTTTTTAATTTTTTTTTTTTTTTTTGCAGGCACAGAAGGTTTGCAACAGCTTTGTTTGGATTCTATCTTCTTACTTCGTGTGGAAGTCAGCAGGATAGTTAGGATGTCAGGATTGAGCACCAAGTTTGGCAGAATCCAAAAGTCACTTAAATTTATCTTCAAAGTCAGGGTTCACGGCAGCACATTGAAGTCCTAACCGTTCAACCTGTGAATGTGACCCTGTGTGGACCCAGGGTTTCTGCAGATGTAATTCAGTTAATCTGAGGTCATACTAGGTGACAGTGTGCTCTAGGTACACTGACTGATGAATATTATAGGAAGATTGATGGATGCATTGGGAGAACACAGAGACAACACAGCTGCAACCCAAGAAATGCCAGGGACAGCCAGCAAAAAGAGCATGGAATATATTCTCTCTTGGAAGGAACTTATCTCACACTTTATTTCAGGCTTGTAGCACACAGAATTGTTATTCTAAGCTACTTAATTTGTGGTGATTGTTACATGAGCCATTGAAAAGGAAGACAGAAGAGCTACGACATAGTTAGAGGCATATGAAATATGAGACTTAATATATGTACTGTCTTATCAGTCACATAGCACCAAATAGAAAATTTATAAATAAATGGAGCTGTATTTAAATTATCACTGAGACCATGATACTTCCCAAAGGCATTATGTGTTTTACTTAAAAAGTCATAACTTAGAAAATCAAACTGATGGGGAACTGAGTACCACCAGTTAGAGAGGTAGCTGTCAGAAGAGAACTGTGATGACGGCATCCTTTGTACATCCTCAACTAGAACACTAAATGGATTCACGAAGCAGTAATCCAGGATACCAAGCTTGCTGCCAAATTTGAAAGTCCCATTTCATTTATTTTAGAAATCTCTACTAAAACATCTATTCCTGCCTTGCTTCCCCATATTATAATCTTGATATTTACTGCGGACAGAGTTACCTCACTTGTGTGAAGGCTGCTCATTGTTCACTGTTTTAGGATTAAATGTTCTTTTCCAGGTGCTATCTACAAACATTACAGGAGATGGAAAAAATGGATGGGAACATTTTAGTGCGCGCTTACCTATAATTTATGCTCCTTTGTTCTCAGCCAAATAACATTATAGACAAAGAGGAGCATTATTATACTCAAGATAGTTGTACATACCAATGCTTCAGATAATATATTTTATTGCTAAATTTCATTGCCATCATCTGAGTCTTGTAAGAATTAACCTTGACACACTTCCAATCTCTCCTTGTACCTGTTTAAACAGATGTAGGGTGCCCTCTATAGGTGCTGATGTGAGCAAAAGGCCTTGCCTTGTTAACTCTTACCATCATTAGTGAATAAAATTTTGTTTATGTTTGTCACATTTCCATTTTAATTTGCTTCAAGGAAATTTTTAAATTTCCTTTGGAGCTTTTCAAGGACCCACTCTTCATTCATGAACATCTTGTTCAGCATCCATGTATTTATATAGCATCCAGCTTTTTTGGTATTTATTTTTAACTTTTTTCAATTGGCAGTCACAAAAGATACATGACATGATTTTAATTTTGGAGGCTGTATTGAAATTTCTACAGCTTAACAGATTGTTTGTAATAAGAGATGGAATGTTCCATGTATTCATGAAAACAGTATATGTTCTATAACTGTTAGACAAAATGTTAACAAAAAAAAAAAGGTCTATTTAATGCATGCTACAGTTTAACTTTGATGTTTTTTTGTTGAATATTCTTGTCTTGATCTTCTGTCCATGGGTCACCATGGGGTGCTGATCCTGCATCTACTCTGCCAACTGCCATCTGAGAGTCACCATGTTCCTAAATCAATGTAGAACAAATTGCCACAACCCCTACCACCAGCAGTTTTTAAGTGAGGGAGAATTCTAGAGGTCCCTCCCAAACCCTGCCCTGCATTGACTTAATTTCCCATTTGTGGAGCTGACTTGGGTCTGAGTGACAACTTTATTGTGAAAAGAATGACAACTTTCATTTTGTTAATCTTCTCTTTCCCAACCTTCCCTATTCTCTCCCTTTCAAAGCTATCGGGCACAATTGTTTCTACAGTGTCATGCAGCTGATCTCTGTTCTGTTGCTACCAGAAGTGATCACAGTCAAAATCAAAGCAACTTGCTGGAGGAAGAGTAGTAATCCCACATCATGCAACCCTGGAAATTTTGGGAATAAGCACTCAGGTTGAACTCAATCACTCTGCATGATCATGGGTAGTTCCCTAAGCATTTTGGAGCTAGCTAGCATCAGCAGCAGACAATAAAAAATGTGGATATTTCCTGGGAAAATCCTTCCACACCTCCTAGCTCACAGTGTTTGGAGCCCTGGGCACAAACCACAGAAGCACCCTTGCATGCCCTGTGAAGTGGGGACAGTTCTATCTGTATATTCTAGAATACAGACTGTTGATGTTTGTAGTACAATTGTTGAAGTACTTTACAATCACTAAGTATCTGGAGTTCTCCATCTGTATTGTTCTCCCTCAGGAATACACTTTCTACCATCCCTGAATCTTGGCTCTCATGCTGGGTGATCTAGATAAAGACTTGCCACTCTGCACTATAAAAATCAGTACTAATTTCTTCAAATCCACTGGAATTGATAAATCTGCATACATTTCACCTCTCTAGATCCCTTGAGAGTCAGCCTATAGGGTTGAAGCAGGGTTCAGGTCACATCCTGCAGTTCTGGGACTAGGGCTTTTGGTGTTACAAGCCCCAGAACAAGCTTCACTCTTCTGAGAAACTGAGGAAGGGCTATCCAATTTAGCACCTAGAATGAGACTCTGGCAATCGCAAGCTCCACTCTGACACTGGATTCACTGGGGACTGAATATACAGACCCCTTGAAAACCTAGATTCATCTCAAAATCACACTTCTACTCCTAACAAGTTCTGTAGACCTGACCATAGTGTCATTTACAGAAAGAATTGACATTGCTTAAAACAAAATAAATCTCTCAGAGGTTACACTTCTGGGATCACCTAGAACTAAATGAAAAGCAACGAGCCAAGTGATCATATGCATTCCATCTAAAACATACACTCTTTAAAAATAAAACCTGTTCCACAAAGAAGAAGGGACTATTACATCAGAGGTACAGATGTCAACATATTGACTCATGAAACATCAAGAAAAGGGCCATGTGACACCTCCAGAAGAACACAATAGTTTTTACAGAGATAGATGTGATTTTTAAGGAAACAAAACTGCACTAATAAAATTCAAAATATTGACACTAAGGAAATGCAATAGAACGCAAGCAAATACAGATAGACAATTTAAAGGCAAAGGGAATTAAAATGTAAAGTGAATGGAAAATTCAGTAAGAAAGTAGAAATCACTATAAAGAACCAGCAGTGAATTTTATATGAAAAAATCAATAAATGAAATTAAAAATTCAGCTGAGTGCTTCAACAACAGAATATTCAAAGTGGAGGAAAAATTTTCTGTTTTGAAGAGAAAAGCATTTGAAATAACCCAGATACAGAAATAAGAAGAAAAAAAATTAAAGCAAATGAAGAATGGCCACACAAATATAGGATATCATTAAGTGATTAAATATTTATATTGTAGGAATTCTAGAAGGAGAATAAAATAAAAAGGCATTGAGAACATACTAAATGAAATAATAGTTGAAAACTACTCAAGCTTTGAAGGAACTATGGATAAAGAAAAAGAAACCCAAGCAGAATCTATAAAAATTGATATTTTAAAAGGCATATTGTAGTCAAATTGTCAAAAATTCAGGACAAGGTGAGAATCCTAAAGATAGTAACAAAAAGTATCAAGTGTTCAATAAAGCAACATTAATAAGAGTGACAACAGACCTTTTGTTAGCAACCCTACAGGTCTTGGTAAAATGGGATGACATTATTCAAAGTCTTAAAAAAAACCTCTCTAAGCAAGAATGTTATATTTAGTGAAGCTCCTCCTTAGAAATGAGACATCTTATTTACATTTTACACTTTATATTATAAAGTGGAGTCATTTAACATTATGTGATGGGCTTATTTAATTTAGTGTAATGTGCAACCATGCTATAGTATATGATAGAATGTCTTTATTTTTAACATTAAGTGCTACTGTGTTGTGCATACTTGCCCCATTTTGGTTCAACTATAATCCTCTGGTGAACAACAGGACTGCTTCTACTTCATGGTTGTGAATAATACTGCTAAGTGAACAGGAAATGTATATAACAGGTTTGATTCTCTTTAAGTACTGGCGCTCTCTAATGTTTGCTCATTTGTTTTTAATCCAAGGCATGGACATCTATATTTAATTTACTTTAATGCTCTGCTCTGTTTGCACTAAATCACTGATTTTTCCAGTAACAAATAGTACCTAATTTGTGCCCAATAAGCTAGAGTAAAGATTTAATAACTGAGACCATAAGAAATACAAAACTTTGTAAAAATTGAAAAAGATAAGAAAAGGAATGGAAGACGCACAAGGTACTTCTGAGATAAGAAGAAAAAGCATCACGACCACTAGGTTACCTTCATAAGAAATTTTGAAAGGAGTCCTACATTAGAAGTAAACATTATGAAAACACATTTCACCACCAAGTTTACTGACAGCACAGATATAATCAGAACCAAGCAAAAAGATGACAGGTATTGGTTATTATCTATGAATAGATAATAACTTGGATTGTAAAAATAACTTGGATGTGAATGGATTAAAATCACCAGCCAAAACAAAAAAAGGTTGGCTAAGTGTTTTTTTTTAATATTATATTTGTTGTTATTGGAAAATCAGATTTACAGAAAGAAGGAGAAACAAAGAGAAAGATCTTCCATCTGCTTGTTCACTCCCTAAATGGACACAATGGTGATTGGAGCTGAACTGAACTGATCCAGAGCTAGGAGCCAAGAGCTTCTTTTGGGTTTTCCATGATGGTGCAAGGTTCCAAGGAATTGGACCATCCTATGCTGCTTTCCCAGGCCATAAGCAGGAAGCAGGATGGAAATTGGAGCATCAAGGGCATGAACCAGCACCTAGCTGGTGTGCTAACACCTAAATGAGGAGGATTAGCTAGTTGGGCTGGTTAAGTGGGTTTTTGAAAAGGAGACAACTGCATGGTGTCTACACACACAAAACTTAATTCACAATGATACATAAAGATTCAAAGTGAAGAGTCAGAGAAAAAAACATGAGGCAAGTGGAAATAAAAAAATGAACAGCAGCTGCCACACTCATATCACACACAGCAGGAGTTTACAAAACTGTCAAAAGATACAAAGGAGAACATTCTATTTTAGTGACACAATTAATTCAGGAAGAAGATTAAATAATAATATGTATATGCATCCAAAACAAGACCAGTCAGACAAATTACAGCAAAGAGTATTAGAACTAAATGGAGGGATGGATTCCAATACAAAATAGTGGGGGATTTCAACATTCCACTGTCATCGATAGACAGGCCATTCAGATGGAAAATCAACAAAACATCACGGAGAAACTCACACTGTTGAACAAATGGACCTACGAGACATTTACCAGACACTTCACTGCAGAATACACTATCTTCTCATCAGTCCATGCAACTTTCTCTAGTATAGACATAAATGCTTGGAAACGAATCAAATCTCCATAAATACAAAAAGATGTAGATCAAATCATGTGTTTTCTCAGACCACAAAGGCATAAAAATAGAGATCAACAGCAAGACCAACAGAACATTCACAAATCAGAGTATCAAACTACACGTTACCGAAGTACCAACGGGTCATTGAATCAATTTAAAAAATTCAAAAACGTTTTGAAGTAAATGAAACAAAACATATCAAAATCCATGGGATACAGTAAAAGTAGTATGAAGAAGGAAGTTTGTAGCATTAAATACTTCCTGTAATCAAGGTCTGGCCTTAATTGACTGCGAAACATGAATTGAGTTTCTATCTTGTGCCAGTGTATGAGTAGAAATTTCTATCTTCTTGGAGTCTACAACATGAAAGTTTTTCTTAAAAACAGAAATTTATATATATATTTTTTTGAGAGGGAGAGGCAGATGGGGGAAGGAAGCATCTGATGTTTCACTCCTCAACTATCCTCTATGGCAAAGCTGTGCTGAGTTGAGGGTCCAGGGGTCTAATTACTTTAGCCATAGTTCTACTTCATGAAGCCTACAATAGCAGGAAGTCAGAATAAGGACTGGATCCAGGAATTGAATTTAAGCATCGTACTATGGGATATGGCATGCTAATTAGAGCCTAAACTATTACAATACATGATCCCTATAATGGATGTTTTACTAAATTATACTCAATACAGATTATAACCCAATAAGTTATTTATCATTATTATAATTATAATAAAATTACCAAATATAAATATCTGCTTACTAAAGATGCATTTCTAGCAGAAACTCCATTGTATGCATGAAATGTTTCTTTTTCTGCACTCAGGAAACCTCACTCTTGGTAATTATGTACAGACAGCTGCGGTAATTAGAGTATTACTGGTACTTATTGGAAAACATGCATATTAGAAATAGTGCATTCTATTATTTTGAAGCATTTACTTATGTTTATAACAGTTGAAGCTCAGGAATATATGATACAGCAATCACACAGTTCTTTAAAACATCCATCAGGATCTGCTTTGTTTTAGAGGTAAATACACAAAAGCAGAACACAGTCATTTACTTGTTCTGGTTGAGGCATAATCAATGAAATATCACATTTTCTATTTATAAAGGCATATTCATTTTGTTTGCTTTACAGACAGGAGTTGGCTTTGAGTAAAAAAATGAAAAAATAAAAAATGAAAATTGCATAAGAAAATATTTCAAAGTTTCTATTGCTTCATTTCTGTTGATTTATATGCAATTGAATAATTCTCCTTAGTTTTCAGAACTGAAAAACAGAGGGGCAATTATAGATATCTCCTAGTATCTGAGGCTTTTTTTAGATTTTGTTTGTTTTTATTAGAAAGTCAGATAGATATACAGAGAGGAGGAGAGACAGAGAGGAAGATCTTTCATCCTTTGATTCACTCCCCAAGTGGCCAAAACAGCCAGTGGTGAGCCAATTTGAAGCTAGGAGCCAGGAGCCTCCAGGTCTCCCACACAAGTGCAGGGTCCCAAAGCTTTGGGCCATTCTCGACTGCTTTCTAGGCCACAGGCAGAGAGCTGGATGGGAAGTGGGGCTGCTGGGATTAGAACTGATGCCCATATGGGATCCTGGCACATGCAAGGCAAGGACTTAAGCCACTAGGCTACTGCATTGGGCTCAGTTTTTGAGTTTATCAGAGAAAAAGAAAAACCAATCTACTTTGAAAGTACCAAAACCAGGGGTGAATGTTGTACCACTGCATGTTCAACTGCATTTGGGATACCATTATCCCATGTCAGAGTGCCTGGGCTTGAGTCTTGCCTATGATTTCTATCCTACCTTCTGTTTATCCTTTGGAAGCATCACATATTGGTCCAAATACTTGGGTTCCTGTCAAAATATGGCATAGCAAGATGGAATGCATAACTCCTGGCTTCATTCTGGCCTAGACTTGGCCATTGAAAAATGAACCAATGAAGATAGTCCTCTCTCTCTCAAATACTCTTTCTCTCCCCTCACAGCCACCCCTCTTTCAGTGCCTGCCTTTCAAATACAACCCAGCATTTTTATTTGGACCCTCTTTGTCATCTATAAATGTCTGCATTACATGCCCAAGTCTATCTAATGATTTGTTTTACAAAGTTCTTTTACATGGGGTTAAAGATGTTTTATGTTTGTTCAAGGATCTGTAGAATAAGAATGAATTTATAAAGTCTTTAAACTTGAGATGTTTACTCTTAATAAAACATATTAACAATTTCTAACTTTGCCCCCTAAAATCTTGTTTGTCTAAAGCTTATAAAATGTTTCATGAATATTAAAGACTGTTCACTTTTATATGATGTTGCCTCTATTTTGTTAAAAAATAGCCATGAGCTAAATAAACCCTAAGTTTGAAAACATTCTTAAAATAATTTATCGTAGTTTTGAATGTACAGAAAAGTTATAAGGACAGCAGAGTTTCCTATACCTTATACCCATTCCTTTAATTCTTAGCATCTTTAACCCTTAATGTACAATTGTCATGAAGAGAAAACAAATCTTTGTACATTACTATTCATTAGTGTCTATGTCTCACTCAGATTTCCTTAGTTTTACTAATGGACTATTTCTGCTCCAAGATTCCATCAAGAATACTGCATTGCATTGGCCATGTCTTTCAAGTTCTTTTGTCTTTGACAGTTTCTTAGCCTTTCTTTATTTTTGATGACATTTAGAGTGTTAAGGAGTGATCAGGTATTTTGTGGGATGTCCCTTGACAGAGACTTATCTGAGGTTTTTCTCACGGCTAGACTGTGTCGATGGGTTTTGAGGAGGAAGAGTACAGAGACAGAGTGCCATCTCCATCATTGGTATATCTAATCAATATGATTTGTTACTGCTGACATTGTTGGTAATATTCTTGACCATTCAGTTGAGGTACTGTTTGCCAACTCTCTCCTGTTACAGCATTCCCCACCAACCACTTTTTAAAATGTTATCTGTAAGAGTCACTGAACATAGTTCAGAACTGTGGGATAAAAATTTAGAATTCTTTAGCCTTCAAATTCAACATACATTTTTCTCATTATGAAGCTGCAACTGAGAAAATTGTGAATATTTAGCTTGAAAATATTTGGTCTGCAACGAGCACCAGGGAATTCATACATACAATATTTCTTCTTCTTCTTCTTCTCTTTTTTTTTTTTTTTTTTTTTTTTTGCCAAAGCATTTCTCTGAGAGTGATGATCCAAATAGTTAGGGAAATCACTGAACAATCCCCTTCCCATACCTCCAGTTTTTTCAGTTTACATCCTACTTTCTCTATGAATGTGCAGAACCTCAGTAATTCAAAATTTACATATGAATTCAATACCTTCTATTCTTTGAACTTCTAGTCACAGTATGGGGACAGTCCCTTGGCATATCAAGCTAAGCATTAGCTCTCAGTGCCAGTATCACATATTAGCACCAGTTTGAGTCATGGTTGCTCCACTTCCAATCCAGCTCCCTGCTTATGGCCTGGGAGAACAGTGGAGGCTGGTCCACGACCTTGGGCCCTGCACTGACATGGGAAACCCACTGGCTCCTGGCTTCACATCAGCCAAGCTCTGGCCATTGTGGCCACTTGGGGAGTGAACCATTAGATGGAGAATCTCTCTCTCTTTCTCTCCTCTGTGTAAAATCTGCTTTTTCCAATCAAAATAAATAAATCTTTAGACAATTTTACTTAAATGTAAAATATATTTTGGAGTAAGTCCCTGCCCCCCTCCTCAAAAGGGAAAAAACCCATGATGATATAAAATACCCACAAGCAGATGTAACCAGTCATTTTTATCAGTCAATTCATCCTGTCTAAATGGGCCCAGTAATCTGAGAAACAGAGGAAATAATATACCTTAGTGTCTATGGTGAAACACACACACACACACACACACACACACACACACTCTTGCACACCAACTCCACATTTTACTTTATTAAACTAAGCGGCTTGCAGCTGCTCCATCACATGACTAAATTAGTAAGATTCTTTTAACACCAGGAGAAGTCAATGCTTCTTCAATTTGGAATAATTTTGCTCTTTTTATTCCCCAAACTTTAACTTTGACAAGTCACATATACTTCTTGATGTAAAAATCCAGGTCCAATTTTAAATAACATAGAGTGTTTCTTTGATGAGTGACACTCTGATGCTTTTGTATCTGCCTTAAATATACAAACTATTTTGTATATTTGCTGCAGCTTCTCTGGTCAGAAGGAAGCACAGATACAACATGTTCTTTCTCCTCTGCCAAGGCCAAGTACTGTTCTTCACTGTTCATAATGTTAACTCAGAGTTTATAGTATGGCAATAAACAAAATAAAAATGTTTTTTTAAATCTTATCACAAGTGAGCACATGTACTCAAAGATTTAAATGAAATGGTTTGCTTAGTCTTCTCGGTGATGTTACACAGTGAATCTAATAATATTCTCATTTTACATAAGTGGAAAAGGGTTAAAGAATGCTTCACTGATTACGTTGGAATTCTAATGAATAAGCTTGCTATAACTATCTCTTTCCACATTATTTGTACCTTTGTGGCCTCTGCTTTGCTTATTTTTCCTTGTGACATGGTTTGGCCACTTCATTGCAGTCACTGAAAACCTCACATAAAGAGGGGGATTGAAAAACAGTGAATATTTCTGTTTAATCCCTTGTTTCTCTGTTAAATAAAACATGTCTAGGTCTCCCTGAGAATACGGCTAGTGTAACCTGCTGGCAAGATAGAAGGTACCCCTTTGTGAGAGATAACAAGGACCAAGCCATTCCCATTAGAGCATCCTAAACAAGCCAGCTCCCAGCTGACCAACTGGTTGACCACAGATGTACGAGCAAGCCCAAGCTTCAGTGACAGGGCCAAGCTAAGCACTTGCATTGTGCACAAAATTTAAGGAAGTGGCAAAAATTTCAGAAATAAAAATAAATAAGTAATAGTTAAGTAATTTGAGAATCTTAAACATTAACACAAAATGCTATAATGAACAAACTATTAAAATGTAAAATAAAGCTAGAATGAGTATTATTAATTTTTCCTTTTGCCTCGGGAAACAGTGCAGTATAGCACAATATCGGTTGCTGGCACCAGTCATGACAACATGTTTTCTGCTTTAAGCTTCCATGTTTGAGATATGTGTTAGACACATTAGCAGCATATGAATGAAGACAGTAATTTCAAAATTTCACAGATAATACTTTGAGGAAGTATTTTAAGATTCTCTGTATTCTGGGTGCATTATCACAGTACTGTAGTATCACTCAGATACTGAAACGCTGAACTAAATGGGGTGGAGATAAAATATGCAAAATGGAATCCTATTTTAGAGACTGAGCTTCTGAACATGACTTTTGATTTTTAAGTCACATTGAATTTACTAAACTATAAAAAGTTGTACCCTTTCTAACTCTTCGGCATGAAGACATTATGAAGAGGGAACAAATATGGGAAATCAAACATTATATTTGTTCACCTGATTGTTGGTTATGAAAGTTTGCAAAATGTCTGTGATTCTACAGTCTTGGGACAACTTCACTAAGGATGTTACACAGAGCAGGAAAATAAATGTCCATAGCACCTTTAACACAGAGCCAGAAATCCTTTGGTATTAATTCTGTGGCCTCCATGAAACTGCTATTAATTTACAAAACTTCGTGATCTTTCTCTTTTGTGGGGCTATTCCCATACTCTGCCCTTTTCCTTTTAAAATGGGCACAAGAATGCTTAAAAACTGGATAAAGTCACCAAAATCATTGTTTCATGTGAATTACCAAATTGCTGCATTAAGATAGATAATACACTAATAACAATGATGACTCTTTTGAGTATGTAGGACATGCTGAACATACATTCATTTTGGAAAATGAATGAATAATGCTTAGAAGAAAAGAACCATGCTTGAAAGAAATATTGGCTAATTTTCCATCAACCCCACATGAGTTTCATTAAGGGAGAAATAAATTCTTCAATAACTTATTGTTCTTTTACTAATCTTCAACGTTTGAACATTTTGACGTAACAGAAAGAAGGGATACGTAAGCACAAGCAACTTTGCATTCCTATGGTAAGGCTGTCTTAGTGCACAAAAAGGAAACCATTTTAGAAAGCAAAGATTGGGCCCAGCGCCATGGCCTGGTGGCTAAAGTCCTCGCCTTGAACGTGCTGGGATCCCATACGGGTGCCGGTAATAACCCAGGCAGCCCCACTTCCCATCCGGCTCCCTGCTTGTGGCCTGGGAAAGCACTCAAGGTTGGCCTGAAGCCTTGGGACCTTGCACCCATGTGGGAGACCTGGAAGAGGTTCCTGGCTCCTGGCTTTGGATCAGTGCAGCACCAGCTATTGCGGCCACTTGGGGAGTGAATCATTGACAGAAGATCTTCCTCTCTGTCTCTCCTCCTCTGTGTATCTGACTTTATAATGAAAATAAAATAAATCTTTTAAAAAAAAAGAAAGCAAAGATCAGTGAACTCATTCACGAGAATATTTATTAAATATAGGATATATAAACATATGAGTTTCTTTGAATTTTACGATTCATATTTTCTTGATTTATGAACTGTATAAAAGAAACATCAAGCCTAATCTCTTACACACTACACTGGATTACAGTTTGCTGGGTCAGGAGTGGCTGTCATATGCAAGAGTGCTAGCCAAGGACAAGAGCTGTGAAAATGGTAAGTCCAAAGAAGACAAAAAGCAGCAGGTAATCCCTGGGTTGATTGGACAGCTGTGTGTTGTTGTGAATAACCTGGTCCTGAATCATCCAAAACGTGCTGCCCTCTAAAACCTTTGTATATTTCCTGATTATTCCTACATCTCTCTTTCCCCTACAAATATCAAAGTAATTTTGAAATGGCATGTCTGTTTTAAATCTTACTCTTAGTTTTCACAAGGCACTTCATGTCTCCCCAGCGACTGGCCATAACCTTACCATGCAGCAAGCCAAGAAATTAAAAGCCCGTTCTTTGAAGACTTCAGTGTGTGTCTGCCCCATTCTTATATATGCCTTATTTATTTTCCAAAGTCCCAAACTTCAATTAGGGAGGAGATAAAAACAACACACAGGATCTCAAACGGTTTTGGTTTCTGGTTGGAATAAAAAATTATGTGCTGACATTGCCGTTCTGTTTATCCTTTAAGTATTCGACGAAGGCCTATCAGCGAAAATGAAATTACGGAAATATGAGTATTATCTGAATAGAACATATTTATTTTTTATTATTTCTTGATACATTTGCCACAAAACTTATTCAAGACTACTGCCTAGAACTAAACAAAACGTGACAGTCTTCTTTTGTGTGAGAATATACCATGAACTTCGGTGCTGTATTATTATCCTTCTGTCTATTTATTCCTGAAATCTATTAAGTCATGATGTAACATATCATTTTACTTAGAAGAATTTCTCTAGCATAAATGCTGTATTGATAAAATATAGATGTCAGTTTTATTCGTAAAATGGGATAAAATCAGGCTGTGTGGAGTTACTCAAATAAAATAGCAAATTTATAGGATATAACAAACCACCTAAATCGAGCTAGGTTGCATGAAACATTTGCCCCTCATTCCACAACAACAAAATGTTTAGAAAACATAAACTAATGAAAGAGGAAAAATAAAGCTAATAATAAGAGATACAACTTTCCTGGTGTCAATTCAAATCAAATCCTTTTGATTATATTAAATTTGTTTTTTAACCATGAAGGAAGCAGGCCTAGTCACAATGTGTCATAGTTGACATTTCTTTAAACTTTCAAAGGAAGCATTTCTGTTGCTTTAGCCAATATTTTGGAATAATAATTTGTACATTATAGATATCCAGCAATTCTCAAAGGAGCCAGGGAAGAGGCTTAACAGAGTATCTTCTCAGATCTCAGAAGGCATGCTATCCATCTACCAGTGGTGAGTTCTTTGAACAACAGAAGCATCTGTTTAGAGAATGTCTCAAATCTGAGTTCTTCCGTCCATTTGAAATGCTTTCAATTTCCTCCACAATTACTTTGGTAGCAATAATAAAAACTCTAGTATTAGGGCTGCTGGAATTTTAAAAACAAGCCAACAAGTCCCACCTGCTCTAAGTTGAGACTACCATTACTGATGGGATACTTCATTGACATCTTCCTTCTCCATAGAGTTTACAAAATGGCATTCAGCTCTTCAGCACATTTTCCAATATAAAAAGGGCTACTATCCACAGCATTCCAGCTCAATCAAACCTGTTTGCCGTAATTAACTTCTTCATAAGAGAAATGATTGATTTCCACAGATAATTGAGCATGTGTTAAAGGATATTTTCAACTTCATAGTTATGTAAGACAGGCACATCACTGTTCTTGGGTGTAGATGTTCTTTATTATTATCTGTCTTCAAAACCCTACTGTCAAGTTTACCCTGTACTAAATCTTCAAAGATAAGTAAATAGTTAAGTACTTTGTAAAAACAAAATGTAGTATAACAGCTTGAAACTATTAAATAGAAAGTTATGTAGAATTTACAACATGCACACCTATCTGCTTTGTTTATGACAGAAGTCTGGCTGTATTATATTCATTTTGCAGCTAACAAAGTTGAAGCACAGACTAGGGGAGTGAGTGACCAAGTTCATACAGTTGAACTGGAGTTTAAACCCAGGGAGTATGATCTAGTTGCATGTTGTAATACTAAACTTGATGGCATTAAACACCAAGGAAAGGCAACTGAACACTTCTCTTTTAGTATGTTAATAGTTCATCCCACTACAAATCTGTCCAGTGATCTTGCATAAAACCACTGCTTAAGAATCACATAAGATTTAATTCAGATGAAAACCTAGGTCCTAATCCAGATTTACCTATCTTGCACACATAAATTAAAGTACCTTGAGAAATATATATGTCTATATCCGCCTATCTATATAAATATACCCTCGTTTCTGTAGATCAAATTCAGTTAGGTAATGCTGTTTACTTACTTGTCATCACCATGCTTTGTTCTGAACTTTCTATTGCTGTAATTTTACTGACTATCAAGTGTATCATTATGAAGAATGTTTTGTTTAATTTTCACTGGGCCACTGGATGTTCATACACTTAGAGAAATATTATTGATGTTTCTGTAAGGATATTTTTGATGAAACTTAAATGGTTAGAATGAGCAAAATAGGTGGCTAGGCCTAAGGCAAGTGAGCCTCTTTCAATGGATTGAAAGCATCAACAGAACAAAAAGGCTGACTCCCGTTTGAAACAGCTACGTTGACCTCTGCCTGGCCTGTGCCTGAAGTGAAGCCTCAACTCTTCTTGGGTCTCCTGCCAGGATTGAAACTACAACTACAGCATTGACTTCACTAGCTCTCAACCCTTTGGAATAGGACTGAAATGAACAGATTGTGGTACATGGTTCCATTGGGACTGTAATTCACGTGGAGATTTGAAGTGTTGGAGATGAAACAAGAAAATTCAAAGCCACAGAAAGGGGAAAAAGACAAGCAGATAGATGTACCACAATCGAAGCAATAGTAATGTTTGTCATTCTTTCTCTTAGCACTTACCACTTTCTGGAATACTACATGGCAAAAAGCATTGTCCACCTGCACCATGCCCCAAAACGTAAGTATTAAGAAGACACTAGTTAAACAAGTAGAATTAGAATCAATTAGAATGAGTTAGTGAAAGATGAATAAACTCCAAGTAGTTTCCAAATGTCTCCAAGACATTTGATTCATGTTTATTGAATTAAAAATCTTTCTAAAGTTGAAGATCATCTAAATTAACATAGTAAATTGAACACCCACGCTGCAATTCTAAAACCAAAGCCATGAAAAACTTACAAGAAAGTTCTTAAGCACTCTATCAGGAAAACAGCTGTGGTAGAAAATTGCCTTGTGGATGTAAATTGAAATGTAAATATTCCCTTGGGCTGTGAAATTTCTGGAAAATATATTTAGATCCTTAATGGGGCACTGTCACTGCTTATTAGCTAAGTAGAGAGACATACACCATTAATGTCAATCCAATGACTATAATCTATTTTTTGAGAAATTATGATTTTTGAGATCACTTATAAAAAGGGGGAAGCAACATTCTTTAAATTCAACATATTTATTATTGTATGTACCATCAGTTTTCATTGTGAGTATTTTTCTATGTTTATCAAAAGACATGACATCTTTTCCTTCAATAATTAATGTAGTTAGTGTCCTAAAGCATATAGGAAACATCAAACATACCTTCTTACTACACATATTTTAAAGTGTTTAATTGCCAGGAAAGAAATTGACAACCTCTGTATCAGCAGTTTACAAATGGATGATGCTGCAGATGGAATCTGTAGTGTCTAATCATCCACATAAATATGCAAGGAAAAATTAATTTGTTCATGCCCTAATTGAAGATCAACAATTAACAGCAGAAGCAGTTAGCAATTGGATCAATTGGCTCACTTTACAAAATTCCGATTAAAAAATTAAAGTGAGGCAATTTTCCACTCAATGAATTCCAAGAATTTTGTAGATATGTCAGCTGAAAACTAGATCAGAGATTCCAAGGCATAATTTCAACAACAATTCAAAGTCATGCAGCATCTCTTCATAGAACTGGAATAGGAGATGAGACAAACCCTTGCAAGTATATTCTTGGAACACAAAGCTCAATAAAAGCATTGGCTCCCAAGAGAAAGAAGTGGTGCAGTCAAAACAAGTTGATTGTCTGAGACCAAAGGTCATGACAGCAGTTCTTCATATATGCCCAAGGGACTCTGCCCAATGTTTCTGGATATCCAAACAATGATAACATATATTTACTGGGATAATGTTTTGAGAAAGATGCCAAAGCATTTCAAATAAATGCTTTGGAAGCTTCATCAGAGTTCTTTCTACCGTAACAATGATTCTATGTATTCCTCTTATCAAACATGGGAAAGGTTTCCATATTGTCTCTGAGACATAATAAGGCATCCATGTGACAATCCTGAGTCATTATTTTCATAAAATTATTTATTTCAAAAGTCAGCATGACAAAGAACCACTTGCTAGTTTACTCCCTAAATGAGTATAACTACCAAGGCTTAGCCAGGCTGAAACCAGGAATCAGGTGCTCTGGGTCTCCTCTGTGGAGACAGGAACAGAGTACCTATCGTTTTATATGCTACTCTTTCAAATACACTGACAGCTGGATCAGAAGTTGAATCAGGACTGTGCCACAATTTCCCCCAGTAAAAACTACATTTTAAATATGTCTGTTTAAGACATGATAAAGAGAGAATATCCATCAGTAAGAAATCATTTTTCAAATACTAAAATCACTGAAACATATCTACGCTAACAAATCAGCTTCTCTGACACTGCCCAAATACCACATCACTGACATCATTAGATTGATCTGGTTCAGAATGAATTTGCCTCTGAACTTCTCTCCTGATCATTATATGCACACTACTTCGAGTTTATTTATCTTTCCCTAACTCGTTCTAATTGATTTGTTTGACTAATATTCCTAAGAGATGTGTCCTTTAAGATATTTCACCTGAGGACATAATTATGAGATATTTATCTTGAAAATGAATGTAATCAGGGTTTGGGCCTTGGGTTTGGGGGCAAGTGCCGCTCCTCACAGGGTGGCAGCTGTGGGGGGTGCCCCTGCTGGGTCGGACCCAATGCTGGGGGCTCACGCCAAAGACACTGCTGCAAGGCAGTGAAAGAGTCCTCATCCTCCCCCAGGACCCAAGAGAGCTCTTTCCTCAGGGTAAGTGCGCCATGAGGGAACTTGGGAACTGGGTTAAAATTCCTAGCTCTGCCCAGCTACTAATATCTTGCAGCTGGGTGAGTTTAGGAGTGGTTTGGGCCTTGGATTTGGGGGCAAGTGCCAATCCTCACAGTGTGGCGGCTGTGGGGGTTGCCCCTGCCGGGTCGGACCCAATGCTGGGGGCTCACGCCAAAGACACTGCCGCAAGGCAGTGAAAGAGTCCTCGGCCTCACCCAGGGCGGCCAGTGCACCATGTGATGCCAGGCTTTGCCTGCTGGCCGCCCAGCGTCGAACTCTGGGGTTTTTAAAATATGTAGTTGCTGCCTGGGGACACCCATGACTAAGTCCAATTTTAGTGTAGGTGAGTAGTTAATCTTGTGTGATTCCCAGTGATAGGCTCATGGAAGTTTTAGGCATGCATGGGGACTGAGACCTGGTGGTTTGGAGGGAAGTACCCAGGAGACAATTACGGTTAGTTAGATACACCAACCCAATTCGGAATACAGAAATGGCCTGTTTGCCTAGAACATCACTAATCGTTAAACACCAGCCCACACCAATGCTATGGATGGGGGCCTCTTTGGCAGTGATGGGTACCATTACCCAACTGTTTGGTGGAGTGGTGGAGTGGTCACATTTGGCAGGGTCAAGACTCTATCCAGCACGTGAGAGAACTTGGTCTGGGTGTAGACTCTATGGGGTTGTGTGGGCCCAACCCTGTGGAAATACAAGTTCCCCTGGTTAGCTCACAAGCTGGGGTTGGGATGGACTAAGCTAGATGTGACCATGCCACCTGCCATCACACACGGGTGCAGGAACTCAAAACAGTCAGCGCAGGTCAAGGCAGCAGCACCTGAAAGTGCATCCTTTAACAGGATGTGGGGTGGGCCGTGCTGCCACTGGAAGGGGACAGAATGGGCAGGGCTGAACAAATCTTAACTCACAAGAAACAACAGAAATCAGGTTGGAGCACAGGTCATGCCAAGTAGGTCCTTGCACCTACTGATCTGCATAAGACAGGGATGCTAAGCCACAGCATCTAAGGGGACAGGACAAGAGAGGGGTTCTACCAAGTTGAATCAGAGCAACCACTGGCCTTCACAAGATCTAAGACTGGGAATAGGCCCAGTTGGGCAGCTAAGGGGATACTCTAGCTGGGTTGAGTTTCCCACCAATGAGCGCGTGGGCTGTAAATGGGGTTGCATTCCGATCAGGATATGAGTGTAATCCCACTTGGCACAAGTGTGAACTGGGAATGGAAGCACCAAGCCAGGCCAGACTCCAACACCATCTGGTGCTCTGCAGGACCAGGGGAAATGTATGACAGACTAGGCTAGGTCTTAGCCCTTACTGAACCATGTGTAAGCTGTATGGGGGTATGGAAGAGCCATGGCTGGGTTGAAACATCCAACAGTAAGAACCAGATTGGGTTGAAGAACAGTCAGGAAACACCACTGATCCTGCTAGGACGGGAGGTGAACTGAACAGGGCTTGCTCATGGACCCACTGGTAGGCGCGAAACCTGGCACTGGGAGAGTTTCTGATGGAGGAGCCTGGGCAACTCCTCTGGCAGGACACAGTCCCTGCAGGTAAGCGCAAGAAGCACAATAGGAAACAGCCCAGAACAGGCTATGGAAATTATCCCACTGGTATACACATGGCATGGA
Organism: Ochotona princeps; assembly: GCF_030435755.1. Classification (NCBI taxonomy): domain Eukaryota; kingdom Metazoa; phylum Chordata; class Mammalia; order Lagomorpha; family Ochotonidae; genus Ochotona; species Ochotona princeps. The sequence continues at coordinate 45,974,482 of NC_080838.1, forward strand.
TTGGGGGCAGACCAGGCTGAATCAGTTCACATCACCCGCTGGTGAGTCTGAGCGCCAGAACAGAGTGTGGGTTGAGCCAGGTTCTGTTGTGACACATACTAGTACACAATAAGGAATGCCAAGGTAAGATGAGCCGTACCAGATGTGGTTGCAGGGCCCAAACAGCACATGTGATAATCAGGGGAAGGAGGCAAAGCTGACAGGGGAATGTGGGCTACCCTGCTGGACAACTACTTCCATTGGAAAGCGTGAGTCGGGATGGGGGCAGATCAGAATAGGCAGGGCTGTTACACCTGTGGGCCTCATGTGGGCTAGATAAGGGAAGGGCCACAGTGGGCTGACTGTTCCAACTGGTGCCAGCAAAAACTAGAGTGGGTGAGGGTTGGTTGGGCTAGCCACAGTACTAGCTGGCAGAGGCTGGCACTTGGAGCTAATTCTGCCAAGTCAAATGCCAGAACTACCTGGATAGTGCATAATCTGGGAGTGAGGTGGCCTAAAAGGGAAATAGTGGGCACCTCCTTTGGGGCTACCACTCTCATTGGACAGCACGAACACCAGGACAGGGGCAGGGGTGGCTGTACAGAAGGGCACCTGCCAGTAGGTGTGTGGGCTGGATAGTAGGTTGGTTGGGTTGAGCTGGGCTTCAATGCCCATCGACACGTGCGAGAGCTAAATGGGACGTGGGACAGACTTGACAAGCCTGCAGTGCGTACTGGCAAGCATGGGAACCAGGGTAGGGGGCAGAACTGGTGGGGGTTATGGGGAGTCGCCCAACCAGGCTGCAGCTCCAACCAGTTTGCGTGAGGACCAAGTATGAAGTGGGCAGGATCGAACTGGACTACAACACCCGTTGGTTCATGAAGAAGACCGGGCTGGAAACAGAATGAACCCAGCAATCCCAATGACCAGCATGAGCATAAGCTGATTGGTGTGACGGATGGTGTCGGACTCTGTACTAGCAAACTCGCACAAGAATCAGGCCTGGGATCATCTCAGATGAAGTTTCTTTGGAGATCCCTCCAACTGAACTGCTGATCTTAGAACCCCAACCATGAAGAGACTGTCAGAAAGTGAATTCTGAATAGGATTCATTGCTATTGGAACTGAGAGATTGGCAGCAATCCAGAACTGATGAACTATCAAAACTGTATGAGCAGGACCCTCAGAGCGCACCTACTGTTGGGGATCTGGGATGGGTGGGAGGTTGGGTGGGGCTTTTCCCTTTTTTTTTTTAAGATTTATTCATTTTATTACAGCCAGATATACAGAGAGGAGGAGAGACAGAGAGGAAGATCTTCCGTCCGATGATTCACTCCCCAAGTGAGCCGCAACGGGCTGATGCACGCCAGTCCGAAGCCGGGAACCAGGAACCTCTTCCAGGTCTCCCATGCGGGTACAGTTTCCCAATGCTTTGGGCCGTCCTCAACTGCTTTCCCAGGCCACAAGCAGGGAGCTGGATGGGAAGTGGCGCTTCCGGGATTAGAACCGGCGTCCATATGGGATCCTGGGGCTTTCAAGGCGAGGACTTTAGCCGCTAGGCCATGCCGCCGGGCCCTTCCCTTTGTTTTTTTCCCTGACCCCAGATACAGGGTAAAATGATATTAATGTGGAAACAATGGTATTACCCACTTTCACCCTGTAGCCCTTGACACTTTGTTCCCTAATCAACTAAGATTATTAAAAAATAATTTAAAAAAAGAATGTAATCAGAAAATTAATGTTGTGTATTAAATATTGCAAGAATAGGCAGTTTTCTTAAGTTTTCAAAGTAGAAAAAAAACTATTTCGAATAGTTTATTTTTTTGTAGAAAAACAAAATTGATGTTTTAGAACATTTTCAGATTCAAAGAGAAATTCTAAATAGTACAGTACTTCAATATAATACTCTACATCCAGATTTTTCTTAGAACTAGCATTAGCATATATTTTCCCCAATTAATTACCAATATTTACCAATTACCAGTAAGGCAGGTATGTATTTTATTTAGATTTTTCTAACTTTTTCCCAATGTCAGTTTGCCATTTCTAAGTCCCTTCAGGATGTCACATTGCATCTAGTTGCTATCTCTCCTTAGGTTTGTTTTATCTATGACAGTTATTTGTATTTAGTGAATTTGGCAATACTAAGCAGCGCTAGTCAAGTCCTTTGGGAATGTACCTTGAGAGGAAGTCCTTCTCTAATATTTTGCTCATAATTGGACTAAGATCATGAGTCTGAGGGAGAAATCCACAAAGAGGCAGAGCACCATTCCTATCCTATCATGTGTCAGCCCATCAGAGATTCATCCTAGCCATGTAACCAATTACTATCATTCTTACTTCTCGATCATACTGCCTAAGTAGTATTTGTCAGCTCTTCATTCTGACACAGAGAATGCAGTGCACCTGAGCTGGTAGGGGGGGTTCCTGCTAAGACTCTTTGAAGGCAAAGAATATAAGGAATCCTTCTACATGGGAAGACACCCTAGTCACTCCCATTTGTTCATTTATATCATTATGAAATCATGCATGTTTATTTTAGACTTTGGGCTGTGATCCAAGATTTTTTTTTCTCAAACTAATCCTGGCTACTGGGAGCTGTCTGAGTTGGTTCCACTGTTTCTTTGATACACTTAATAAATGTAAGGAGTTTGTGAATATTCTTTGTGACATTGCACTTAGGACATTTATCTGGTATTTTCTACCCCTGTCCTAGTGTCGAGTAGTTATATTCAAAGTATTTTATTTGTTTGAAAGGCAGAGAGAGAGAGAGAGAGAGAATTTTCCACCTACTGGTTCACTTTCAAACAACTACAATATACAAGACTAGGCTAGGGCTAAACACAGAACTCAATGCTCTATTACAGTCTCTTGCATGAGCAGGGGTACTTGGGTCATCTTATGTTTTTTTCCAGAACTTCAGGACTTAGATTGGTACTATGATATGGGATTCCATTAATTTGCAGGAGGTGGCTTAAAAACCAGTGTGCCACAATCCAGCCCCATAATTATTATTACATAAGTGCTACCTCCCTTTTTGGGACAATAACATTAGAAATCAAGATCTGGATGAAAGCAGTGCTCAGGCATACTGGGTTCCCACTGTTTCGAAGCTCTCTCAAATAACAAAAAAAATATATATGTGTTTTGTATTCATTAATCCCGATATCACTTTCAGGTTTACTGGACCCACATATTCATTCTTTGGAATACAATAGTATTAACTGTTATGGGTTATTTCGACAGCTGTGAAAAAGTGAAAAGGATAAAGAAGAATCACTTCTTCCAGGAGCAATACACTATTCATTCATCAACATTATAAAGTGGTAGTGTGTTATCCACAGTGGACTTTCAATGTAAGAGTGAAGCATTACACACAGTTACTATTGAATGATTGGTATACATTCTGAGAAACACCTCATTAAAGAACTTCATTATTGCGTGATCATCTTCACAAATCAAATTATGTATGAATATGAAGGGAAGATATTGCATGCCTTTTGTTATATATACAGTTCAATATTAACTGTTGCTGTTATACGTGTTTCCACGTATATACAAAAAGCTTCAAAAATTGATTTATACATTAGTTTATTTTGGTTCAAATATTCTTTGAAGATTTATTTATTTTTATTGGAAAGGCAGATTTACAGAGAGGAGGAGAGACAGAGAGAAAGATCTTCCATCCTCTGGTTCATCCCCAAGTGGCCACAATGGCTAGAGCTAAGCTGATCTGGATCTAGGAGCCTCTTCCAGGTCTCCCATGTGGGTGCAGGGTCCCAAGGTTTTGGGCCGTCCTCAATTGCTTTCCCAGGCCACAGGCAGGAAGCTGAATGGGAAGCAGAGCAATTCAGACAGAAACTGGTGTCCACATGGGATCCTGGCGCATGCAAGTTGAGAACTTTAGCTACTAGGCTACCACACTGGGCCCTTTAGTCAAATTTTTTAAAAAAATTAATCATTTTAATGTGCATTTTTTGTGAATTTTTATATACCCTAAATATTTGTAAATTGCTAATGAATCGTGGAAGGTTTGAATATAATGCTACAGTTTTAACTTTGAAAACAGAATTAATCCTTTTATTTTCATAGTATTTCTTTGCAGTTGCTTTCATTTTTGTTGTCTTTTCAAAAGATTTATTTATTTTCATAACAGGCATAGTTATATATAGAGAGAGATGGTGAGTGTGTGTGTGTGTGTGTAAGAGAGAGAGAGAGAGACACAGGCCTTCCACATGTTGGTTCAATGGGCAGATGGCCACACCAGCCAGAGCTGGACCAGACTGAAGCTGGGACCCAGGAGCTACTTGAGGGTCTCAAGTGGTGTTTGGAATATTAGCAGGGAACTGTGTTGGAAGTGAAGCAGCTGAAATCTGAACTAGTACTCTTATGGGATTCCGGTCCCACAGACAGCAACTTTATCCCCTGTGCAACAGTGCTGGCCTCATTTTTTAATCATTATTGTTCTGAACCCTCCAATGATCTACTTGTCCCTTAAATGAGACTTCTCAGCCAGGAATATGGAATCCTAGAGTTTTCCCTCAAATATTTTAAGCACTTTAGTAATTGGGCTACATCGAAAAAGAGAAAGCAACAGTTATTTATATCAGGAGGTAGCCCTAGAAGTAGAAAATGATCAAGGAGAATAACCATGGATGTGCCAGTCAGCAGGCTGAAACATCTGGGTGACTACCAGCCTCAGCATTTTCACTTTTCTTTTATTACTAAAGTTAGAAACCAGGGGCTCTATTCATCCTTAACTGATTCTGCAGCTGTATCATCCAAAGTCATTCTGTAAAGCTGCTCTCATTCACAGCCCCAGAGCCTGCTTTTAATGCATGCGGCAAGTTCCATGCCATCATGCAGCCTTCTTCATCAAGTGGAGTGCACCTGTAACATGTCGTGAACATACGCTCTCCATGAGAGCACTAGAGGCCCATATTTCTCTGTGAATTCATTCATACTTAGCTGGAAAGTTAGAATAAATAACATAAATAAATGAAATAACTGTTTACATACTTTTACATTAGTCTCTTATGAAAAATAAATTTGCAAGCTAACAAATATTCTAAAATCAGATCACATTTTAAAGTTAAGTCCCTGTATAGAGAAGCCTTGAGCTAAATTTTAGAAATAAAATCACAGAGAATATGCAATATTTATAGTAACCATTACATAATTTAAAATAGGAATTAGTCTAAAATTAGATTTGTAGTTGATTTAATGCAAGGGTATGAGATATAAAATCCTGGGGGATAGATGAGGGAGATAGAAATAGATAAAAAGATAGAAATAGATAAAAGAATAATTTTTAATCATGTAAGGAGATTTAAAAGTCTTTTGAAAGGTGATTTAAGGAGCTGGCATGATGCTACAATTGGCTAATCTTCGACTTGCAAGCCCTGGCATCCCACGTGGGTACTGGTTGGTGTCCCCACTGCTATGCTTCCCATCCAGCTGCAAGCTGACAGTCAAAGAAAGGCAGTCGAGGAGGGCCCAAAGCCTTGGTACTGGGCACCAACATGGGCAACTCAGAAGCTCCTGGCTCTTGGCTTTGGATTAGCTCAGCTCCAACTGCCACAGCCATTTGAGGAGTGAACCATTGAATGAAAGAGCTTTCTCTTTGTTCTTTTCTCTGTAAAAACTTACCTTTCTAATAATTTTTCAAAAAGGTATTTTAAAAACAAAGCAAATTCATTTACTCAATAAATACTTATTAAATATAGATTAGGGTGCTACTGTGGCATGCCTTAAGGATATAAATATTAAGGGAATGTTTTGAATGATGTGACAATATGGCATTATCACAGTAAGTATGATAGCAGTATTGATAAGGATATTATCAAAGCAATGAATCAATTGCAACTAGTCAAAAGAATAATGGAAACTGTAACCATGAGGACTATGACAAAGAAGTGAAAACAAAGAATTACAAACTTTAAAAAGTCAATAAATCGAATATCATTAAGTAAATATGCAGCATGTATTTTCAAACACCTGTAACCAATTTGTTAATCAAGAAGTTTTATTTATGCAACATTTAGTAAAACATATTAGAAACAGCTGATATTATTCTTGTCAGGAAACCCACTATTCATTGGACCTTGTTTTGCTCCTTCAATGTCACTGTCAACAACTTTCTTTACTTTAAATTAGGGTCTATAACCCATACAATTGGTTTCTAGTATTTTTACCAATCCTTTATACTTTGCCAGCTTCACCATCCCTACCTCATGCTCAGTATAAATTTTTCCAACGAAATTCTAACACCTGTCAGGTTTCCCATGTCATCTATTGCTCCCTGCAAGCACTTTGGTTGGTTGAGTTTTAGAGAAGGAAAGGGGTTTTGTGAAGACATGTGGAACTAGAAATGTCTTCTCAAAGTGTACTTTCTACACTGAAACTGGAAATAATCATTCTAATCCTTGCTGAAATGATAAGGTGAGAACATAAAATTGGTAAGTTTTCCTTGTTTATGGGTATCCATCTTTGAGAGGTCACTGATAGATTCATAGTTCACTAGCTCTTGATTTTTCCAAATGTAAATTCAGTAAAATTTCTTTGAAGGTAGTGGAAACCACAGAATGAAGGGTTGTGCATAAGGCTTCTAACTAGACCTCATATATTATAGGCTCCCAATGCATTTTCGATTTCAAGTACTCCCTACTCCCATGGTGTTTTTGTAATTGCATCGTAGGCATGTTTCTCAGCACTGTCCAACACTGCAGTAACGATCCAGATTGCTTGGATAATTGGTGCTCTCCCCTCCAAACGTAAGATTGATAGATTCAATATAATTATATGCTGTTATCCATTTTTGTAATAGAGAATTCTCATTAAGGAAATGAATTAATTGGCTTACTGATGTATTTACTTAGAGCCAGATTTGAATAAGTGGCCTCGGCCATACTGTGAAAAAAAAATTAAACACTAATAAAGGGAGAAATGTGCTTTATTAGGTTGAAATCTCAGCTGCAACAACAAATCACGAATCTGAAATTAAGATTTGTCAGCATGAATGGACACTAATGTCTGATAGATAAGAACATTCTAATTTTTTCTCTTATGACCCACTTTCTCTCTAGCACAATCATTCTAGCTGCAGGCTGAATGACTCCTTCTCTAAAAGATTTCCATGAATGATCTTGAACTACGTATCAGAAGGTGTGATCTAAAATAGTAATACGTTTCACATTGAAATGTCCATAAACACACACAAGCATTGCTAAATCCAGAAGCTGACTCTTTGTCTTATGTTAACGGGTCTATTAGTAGCATTTGAAACAGCAGATCATTACCTCCTCCATCTACTTGGCCTCCTCATCAACAGATTTCCAGATGCTCTTCCTAATGCAAAGGTGATTCACTCATGGCCTTTTCTGATGGTACACCTTGTCATTTTAACTTCTATACTTTCTAATATCTACTAGACTTTTCAAACAAAATATATCCAAACCAAACTACTGACTCCTCTCAATATTTCATTCTTTATACAATATTTCTCATTTTAACAAATGGCAATTAAATTATTTCTATCAGCATTTTTGGAGCTATCAGCAATGCTCATGTGTTCTCATTTTACAAAAAAATCAGCAAACCTTGATTCTGTTTGATAATTGTCTCTTTCAAATTTGAGCACTTCTAACCGCCTTTGTTTTTGCCCTCCTAAACTGGGCTTTCTACTGTTGATAACTAGGGCTAATGGAATCATCTCTGCTCAAGTCTCATTTCTCTTGCCTCTGCTCTGTATAGCCTTTTGTCAACTGAGTTGAGAACCTGCTCAGTTTAAATCAGAACTTATCATGTGTTTCTTAAGAAGTCAGACAGGCAGAGAAAAAGGGAGGGATAGACAGACAGAAAGAGAAAGAGATCTTCCTTCTGTTGGTTCAACCCCCAAATAACTACAACAGGTAGCACTGAACTAAAGCCAGAATCCCAGCACTCAATCCAGTTTCCCATGAAACTGACAGCCATAGGCCCAAACACTTGGATCGTCCTCCTAATGCTTTCCCAGGCTCATTAGACGAAAGCTGGATAACAAGTGGAACAGTTTGGACTTGAATTTGTTCTCTAATACAGAAACCTATGTCATAAACTACAGCTTAACTCATTGCATTATAACTACTTCCTGTTCTGAGAAGTCTCTGATGACATTCTCCTAAACCCCAAGACCTAGCATTGCTTTGAAGGGCTTAACTACCATTCTGACACCATCCATTAATATTCGCTTTCTCTTTCATTTGCTCTGCTTCAATGACAATGATAATTTGCTACTTTTGAGAATGATCATCCCACATCATGTACTTTACACTTTCTATGCTGTTTTCTCTTACCAGAGCACTTTTCTCTTAAATATCTACATGTCTTCCCCTTCACAGTTTTCATGTCATACCCTAAAGGTCTCTGTCTCAGTGGGTACTTTCCGAATACTCATTTCACATCCCTGATTCCTCCCACACACCATTATACACAGGTGGTTCTTCTATTTCCTCTTGATCTTAAACACTAATGCCCATGGGAAACATGATGTGTCTTGTTCATTTATTTACTGTGCTTTTCCCATTAATATAACATGCTTTTCTTGTTTTGAATTTTCAGTATTTTATGAGAATTCATAACACAATATGAGCTCAAGAAATATTCTTTGAATTAAAAAAATACTCATTTGTTAAACTAAAACTGGAGAGTATATTGGTTTTTAGCATCAACTGAGGATTTATTAAAACCAAAAATATTTATATTTCAACTAACACATGTTTTCCCTCTATACAATTTTATATTTGTAGATTCAAGGATAGATGATCCTAACCTATACTTTCTCACATCACAAGTGTCGGTACATAAGATGAAAACAAATCATACGAAAGTAGGCTATAACACAAAAACTATAAAAAGATGAAGAGCATTACATAATGATTAAGGAATCAATTCAACAACAAGAAGTGATCATAGTAAATGTCTATGAACCCAATGCCAGGGCTCTTGGCTATATAAAACATTTATTAATAGATGAAAAGAGAGATATGGACTTGAATACAACAATAATTGGGGACTTCAACACCCCACTTTCATCAAAGGACAGATCTGTTAAACAGTAAATCAATCAGAAACAACAGAATGAATCTATACTATATACCAAATGGAAATAATTGATCTCTGCAGAACATTTCATCCCATAGCCACAAAAGACACATCATTTTCATCAGTTCAAAGAATATGCTCTAGGATAGACCAAATTCTAGGCCATAAGACAAGACTCAGCAAATCAAAAAAAAAAAAAAACCTGAAGTCATACAATATATATTTCTGACCATGAGTGAATGAAGCTGGAAACCAACAATTCAAGAAAATCTTGAAAACACGCAAATACTTGGAGACTGAATAATGTGGTATTGAATGAACAGGGAATTAAAGAAGAAACCAGAACGGAGATAAAGATTCTTTGGACTGAATGAAAAGGACAGTACAATATGTATCAAAGTTATGGGATACAGTGAATACACTAAGAGGAAAGGGCGGAAAGTTTATAATCATTAATGCCTGTATCAAGCGATCAGAAAGGCATCCACAAAATGATCTATCAATGCATCTCAGCAACCTAGAAAAATGACAACGAACCAAAACAAAAGTTAATAGAATCAAGGAAAATTTTAAAATGAGACGGTCCTGGCATGGTATCCTGGCAGCTAAAGTCCTCACCTTGCAAACACCAGGCTTCCATATGGGCACTGGTTCATATCCCAGCTGTTCCACTTCCCATCCAGTTCTCTGCTTGTGGCCTGGGAAAGCAGTACAGGATGGCCCAAAGCCTTGGGGCTCTGTACCCATGTGGGAGACATGGAAGAAGCTCCTGGCTCCTTGCTTCAGATCAGCTTAGCTCTGACTATTGTGGCCAATTAGGGAGTGAACCAGCAGATAGAAGATGTTTTTCTTTGTCTCTTTTGCTTTCTATAAAATCTGACTTCCCAGTAACAATAAATAAATCTTGAAATTAGAGAATAAAATTGAATTTTAAAAGGTACATAAAATCAGTGAAGAAAGAGCTGTTTTTTTAAATAAACAAAATCAATACTGTTGACCCATCTAACAAAAGAGGGAGAAGACCTAAATCAATAAAATTAGAGTTGAAAGGGGGAATGTAACTAATACCACAGTTATAAAAGGAATCATTAGCAATTACTACAGACAGCTTTATGTTAACAAATTGGAAAACAAGAAAAAAATGAATATATTTCTAGATGCTTGTGATAGACCTAATTTGAGTCATGACACAAAAAAGAGACCAATAACTAAGATGGAGATTGAATTAGTAATAGAGAATTTCCCCCAAAATAAAAGCCTAAGAATGCATGTTTTCACTGCTAAATTCTATGTACATTTTAAAAATTAATTCCAGTTCTTCCCAAACTATTCAAAACAAATGAAAGGGAGGGAAACCTCCCAAATTATTTCTAGGAAGCCACTATCACAGTAACCTCCAAACCAGAAAAAAGATAAAGAGAACTACAAACTAATATCCCAGGTGAATATGTAAAAATCCTCATCAAAATGTTAGCTAGTCAAACAAACATCAGGAAGATCATTCACCCGACAAAGTGGAATTATTCCTGGTATGCAGGGATGTTTCAGCAAACAAAAATCAATAAACATGATACAGCACAACAACAAAATGAAGGATAAAAACAGTATGATTATCTCCATATATTGCAGAAATTAACCCATACATCTTTAGCCAAGTAATTTTTTTTGACAAGTAACCTGATATCAGTCCAAAAGAGAAAAGGCTGTTTTTTCATGGTGCTGGAAATTGGATCTACATATACAGAGATATGAAACAAGACCGTTACTTACAGATTTTACAGAAATGAACCCTAAATCGAACAAGTACCTAAATATATGACCTGATTCCATTAAATTTCTAGAGGAAAACATGGGGGACACTCTACATATTACAAGAATTAGAAAATATCTCTTGGTTAAGATACCAGAAGCACAGGCAAATGAAACAAAAACTAATGGGATTACATCAAGCCAAGAAACTTCCACATAACAAGGAAACAATGAACAAAGAGAGAAAGCAGCTAACTGAATGGGAAAACATTCGTAAATCATGCAACTGATAAAGGGTCAATATCCAGGATCTATAAAGAGCTCAGAAACTCAAAAACAAGAAAATAAACATTCCAATTAAGAAATGAGCAAGGGCATGAACTGGCATTTGCTTTCTCAAAAGATGAAATGCAAATGGCCAACCGACATGAAAAAAAAATGCTCAGGTTCACTAGCCATCAGCGAAATGCAAATAAAAACCACAATGAGGTTTCATCTAAGTCCAGTTAGAATGGCTATCATCCAAAAATTAAAAAGCAATAAATGCTGCTGAGAATATAGAGAGGGAAAAAATCTGTCATCTTCTGCTGATGGAAATGTAAACCAATGAAACCATTATGGAAGACAATATAGATACACCTCAGATAACTGAAAAGAGACCTACCATATGAGCCACTCCTGGGAATCTATCCAAATACAATGAAATTAGCATGTAAAAGTATTATATGTACCCTTCTATTTACAGAAGCTCAACTCACAATGCCTAAAATATGGAACAACCTTGATTTTCAGAAACGGATGACTAGATAGAGAAAATGTTGCTTATATATTCACGTGGAATTGTACTTAGCCATAAATGAAGAAATCCTGTCTTCTGCAACTGAATTGAAGTAACTGGAACCATTATGGTTAGTGAAATAACCCAATCCCCCACAAATATCATATGTTTTCACTAATTTAATACATAAAGTACAACAAATGTTTTCTATAGGAGTAGGTTGAAATTCTGGGATTTGATTATTCTGTTCAGCCTTTATTTTTACTCATGAAAAATAGCAGGGATTTTTCTTATTTTACACTTGCCATGTGTTGATCTTTGCCTAATGGAGTGCTAAGCCTGTGACTGAGACAAGAGGTGATCATTTCCTAATGTAAACATTAGGGGGGAAAGTGAAGAGAGGAAGGTGTTGGCCCTAGCAGAGGTAACTCTAGCATCCTGTCAAAATCAGGCAGACACTCCCATCCTGGAATATTTGGAATGCAAGTCTATTCAGAAGATCAACACCTGCAAGGATAACATGTCCCAACTATGTGCAAACTGGGGAGCTACTACCTTCTCCCATCTCCACACTTAAGATGTAAAAAAGCCCAGTCATTTCCCTCACATGGTCATCCTGACACGTGGAAGTGTTCCCCGGGCTGCCTCCCATCAGGGAGCAGTTCCTCAGAACCTCTTTCCTGATTAATAAAATTCTTTATCCAAACTAAAGACTCACTCTCTCAATTGCCTTCTTGTCACTTCCATCCTCTGTCAATGTGCTGCTGCTTTCTTTCACTCCAAGAGACAGCCTTGCTGGTAGGCCCTGATACCAACAGTGAATCTTCTGTGTTTTCTGGCATGTGATGTGGTTTTGTGGCTCATAAATCTACCAGAGGGCAGGTGGGGAATCAGACAGTGGGACAGTAGGGTGTGAGGTATCACTACACTCCTAAATCTGTATCATAATATATGTGAAAGTTGTCCACTTTATAAATAAAAAAGTCATACCTCCAAGGCTCAAGGGTATATTTGATGAGCATCCATATATTCTTTTAAACATGAATATCTGTGTTATTAACATGTGCTAACTCTGGAGAGGTCTTACAAGTTTAAAGTACAAGCAATGCCCTGCTATTTATAGAAAAGTGCATAGCTGGTCTACAGGAGATTATTCTGAATACTCTTCCTGTATGTGAAGTATCAGAAGTGATTGAAATTCAATGCCAACTAGTATAGAAGATTTTCTAAGAACCATATTTTTCCAGTGAAATTTTATTTTATTTGCCTTCACATACTTCTCTTCTGAAAGGCAAATGCCATTGAGTGTATTTCTTGACATCCACTTTCCAATAGAATGATGTTAATACTGACTGTTATAATCCCAATTTGAGATTAACTCTATATTCTCTGATACGGCATTTCCTTTTGACCAGCAGGCATGTAAATGACAGCCCTAGAGGAATCTATTCTATGTAAGCTTCTGGTTTAAAAGAGGCCAAGAACAAAGACTTAAGTTTAGAATGTTGTAGGAAAATTAGATACCTAAGCATTATAAAAACTTAGTACTCCAAAGAACTTTAATGACCATCTAGTTACCATATACAGGGGTTGCGACCCATAGTAGAACACAGGAAATCTATAGCAGTAAACATAAATGTATCACAAATTATCAGTTATCAGTTTAGAGATACCGTCTCAATTTTACTCAAATTATTTAATGATGTATCAGTGATTGCTATTGCATGATTGCATTCTTGCCTGTTGAGTGCTCAATTAATTTTAACATAAGGGTTGTAAATATCACTACTTATGGAAGCACAGGCAATCAAAATTCTGTTGCTGCATGCTCTCCTAGTCTGTGGATGCATTACTAATAGCTATGAGATTTGACAAAATGAGTATCAGAACTAAAAACATACACATTTGGAAATACAAATTTGCTGTGCTGAATCTAACATTCCAACTGTTCTTCAGATAATTAAGATGAGGACAATAAGCAGTAGACTACAAACTGAGGGGCTTAACCTCGGTCTACAGAGTATTTCTCCAAACACAAGCATAGTAAATATTGAAAGACAATCCTCATCTAGGGAAGAAAGCATGGCATCTTGTCAAAGAGAAAAAATTCCTGTCATGGATAAGATGTGACTTCTACAGCATCTTCTGAGGCAAAGTCAATGTGTTCTTGAGTTCATCAAAGAAGCTTTATTCTGAAAATATTTTTAAACACTATCTTGCTTTAAAATACTGAATATTCAACTGGAAGTAGATGAATGAACAGATCTTGAAATAAGATAACAAATTTCTGCAATATGAGAAATGTATCTTTCTTTTGAAATAAGATAGTATTTTGAAAATAAAAATTTAAATAACGCTGAGGATAAATTGTACCTATTCTGGAAATTAAAAACATACATACATACTACATTTGTATTATAAAATCTCTGATTTTCTTGAATATAAATGTTAATATTTCCTGCTGCAATATAACAATGTAATTATATGTGTTTGAGATGGCAAACAATGCCCAAGGACAGTTCCTGTATTTCACTGCTCTTGCTTTCCCATTATGTGCACTTCTTTTCAATCCTGTGATACATACTCCACAGTGGTCTGATGCTCACTGCTTGTTCACTTCCGTGTGGAGGCAGAATAAGGGGAAGATGACAGGGAAACTGTTTTAGGATAATATCTTGCATGTAAAGGAAGAGTATGTAGATACTGTTAGCTACTCTAGGAAATTTATGCAAATGTGATTGATTTATTATATAGCAACACACAGAGAACACAGCAGCTGTAACATCTGTGTTTGGTTCTCACTAAGAATTGCAAATAGGGATTTTGCTTGACTCTGTTAAATCAAACTAATACCGTTTTCAGGAGTGGGAGATCTAAACAGTCTCACACTCTGGGCTTAATGGCCATGAGAAATGTCTTTTTTGAAAGATTAGTCCAACAATGTACAGGCAAACGGAAGTTTTTCTATTGAACATCTTGTAGTTACAAGTGTTAGAATTGTAAAATCAAATATTTCTTCAGAATAACAAAGTAGATAGAGTTATACAAAGTCCTGAGATGAAAAATACCGGCCACTAACTGTGCCTCAACTTTCTAGGACCTTCTTAAAAAACTTGAGTATATTTCCCTACATCAGTGTATACGTCACAAAATCCCAGACCAAATGCTAAAGTTTATAGTAGATACACAATTCTTTCATAAGCAGGCCAAGGATTATTCATATGCATACTATATGAATATATGAATCCCTTAAATATATTCAAATATACATACAAATCCCTTAAATGTATATATATACTGTGTTTATATAATGAACCACCAGACTATAAACACTGAGTATTAATAATAAAATCTATTTGAAAGATATCCAACTTTAAGGAAAACAAAGCTATGTAGTTTCAAACATCATTAAACAGAAAACAGAAGCGCTTAGATAAGAAATCCAATGCTGCTTGATTAGCATGTAATCACAAGCAAGTGCTATTCCTTTTTAATTTCCTGATAGAGTGAAAGTAAAATTTCAAGTCCATCCTGATAGGCACAAGGATTGATGTGACAATATCTTATACAAACAATAAAAACACATAGGCATATATAAAGCATACAAACAGGGACTAGAAAACAATTTGTTGGAAGTGAAAATAAAAGATGCTGATTTTGTTACAAACATTTTTGAAGTCTGGACATAGTTTTTCCTCACGTACTTTTTGAAGATATCATATTCAAATGTGATTTAAACATTTTCATTCAAAGTGACGCAAAAGAACCACTGTGATTGATAGTGAGATCTAAACTCCATGTGAATAACCAACTATATGGGAAAGTAAGGTAAATAAAAAATGATTTTGTGGATTTTTTCTATTTAATGTTTTCTTATTATTTAATCTCATCCTGAAACACATGTTTTGGAAACTATTTTGTCTCAAGAATGCAAGATTGTTTTTTAAAGATTTATTTTGATTTAAAAGATAGATTTACAGAGATCGCGCGCGCACACACACAGGTGGGGATAGACCTTCTATTCATTGGTTCACTCCCTAAAAGGTCAGGATGGCTAGCTCTGGGCTGAGCCAAAGCTAGAAGCCAGAAGTTTCTTATGGATCTCCTACATGGTGTAGGGGCCCAAGGACTTGGGTCATCCTGTGTTACTTTCCCAGGCACATTAGCAGGGAGTTGGATGTGATGTGGAGCAGTTAGGGGCAAGAACGGGTGCCCCCAAAGGATGCTGGCACCACAGGCTAAGGCTTAACCTACTATGCCACAGTGCCAGCTCCAGAAGCTTGTTTTTGATAGTTAGGATTGAATACATCCAAAACCTAAGGCTTATAAGTAGCAGAAATTTGAAAATTTGACAAAGGGAAATAACAGGCTTTTACCTAATGTATTCAGAGCTGCAGATATGACATTAAAAATAGGTTTGAGAACTTGAGGAAGAAAAAAACACAGTAATAATGGCTGTGGTGAATTTAATGGGATTTTTATAAAGAGATTGCTAAGTAGCTCCAGAAGCAGAACTGAAACATTAATCTGTAATGCATGGCATCAAATGTGGTTATGAGGTTATAGTTTTTTCAATTCTAACAAAATGTCAATGGTGAACCCAGGCCAGAATTTTGAAATTCACTGTAGTCTGGTACATTAAAAATAGGTGAAGTTAGCAGCTGGACTATTTATGAATTATCTAAAACTAAAGAATTTTTAAAGGAAACACTACATAATTGAGATAAAGCAAGTCCTTAAACCATGTACTTTCCTTCAACTCTATCAATGAGTAGATACATGCTGAGCACCTGCTATGCACCTGACAGTACATAAGAAGGGAATCCACTCATATGTAGAATCATAAGAAAAACTACATAGTCAAAGCAGTGAAGGTTGACATTTAAACTCAATCACATAACACTATCAGAGAACACATGGATTAGTTGTGTCAATCTATGTAAGAGAAAAATAATATATATGTTATCAAGTGAGCATTTTTTAAAATGATAGAACTAGTATCAAGTATTAAGAAGAATAAATGTTTGCCAGTATAACTCTTAAGTGATATATTCTATTAGTCAATAACTGCTTTATGTTATGTATAATGTAAGAGCTTTCAACATCTACTGTGCAATATTTTCTTTTCACACCTCTGGCCACAGGAAAAAGATTAGGATGGGTCAGCTAGACATTGAATCAATTTATTAATTGATCAATTGATTGATCAATCAATTTCTCCCCTCCACACACACACAATCATTCAAACACATATACACGCGAATCTAGGACCACTGGAACAAAGAACAATGTCGGGGCTAAGTGAATGACAGCATCCTGTCACAGTAGTCTCATCACAACCCTAAACAAGCTCCCAGTCAGGAGTCCTCTAGAAAGTGAGAGTAATTTCATTGGAAGCTAATTTTCCCCTTTCTTGGTTTTTTTGAAGAATTGTTACAACAAATAATAAAGACCGTTTGAATAGTTAAAACACACGGAGTAAGTGAACACTGTGGTGGAAAATTTGAGTTATTGCTGAAAGGTCAGTAAACACATCTTGTCTTTCTACTTCCACAGCTGGCCAACACAGGAAGGCATACCCTCTTTATAAAACTACACACTGCCAAAATGATTTTGTGACGGATCATATACTGATGGAGACCAAGGGATGACCATACTTGACAACAGAAGAAACCATCAATTATTTTGTTTAAAACTCACATTCTTTATTGTCCCCTTTACCTTAAATCCGAAAACACTTATTTGTAAGAAGCCAATTCGTTTGCTTTTAATTTTCATCTATTTTGTTTAAAATAGGTTGTAAAATAATCAACAATCACCAATAGTGATGTTTGCTGTTTTAAATGGTTTAGCCTTTAATTTTCAAGGGAGTTATAAATCTTAAAACCAAGTCTTTTTCCCATATTTTCTCTATATTAATATTCAGAGGAAACAACGTAAGAATATGAAAAATGTATAAGTATATGAAAGAATTTATGAATTGTATACATACAAGGTATTGTCATCTAGTAACAGTATGGAACACATGAAAGAAGTATGGGTTTTAGATAACTTTACCAGCACTAGAAAGCTACTCACTCATAATAATAGGCTATGTTGGATTACGTAATAATTAATAACATCTCAAATAAAAAATGTCAAAGTAATTTAAGATTGGGATTTGTTTTTCTCTTTCTCCATTTCTTCCTCCTACATGCAGCGAATAGTGGTATACCACTTTATTTATGAATGCTTTTAATGCTTTTGTTATCCTGTGTTATTCTAAAATCATATTTTTCCTTCTACCTACCTTATTTAGTTATGAGCAACTCATTACATTATTATTCTATACAAATCATAAAATGGGCGATGCTTCATGAAGAGGGTTAGGGATAACTGAAAAAAATAAGTCAGTTGGGGGGGGAAATATGTTGGAATTTAAAATACATCATCAGTACAGAAATATGGTCTAGTGGTGAACTGTAACCACCTCATCTAAAAAATACTGGAAAAATTCTAAAACAACACTACACTGAATATCTGAATCGTGTGACAATCAGATTTTCAGAAATTGAATATAACCCTAAAATTGTATATTAAAAATGTATTTCAGAAGTATGATGAGATTTCATAGTTCTTCTCCATCAGGCTCATGATAATGTTAAAGGGACATAGCTACATAACTTAAAATAGGTAGTGTCAACATTGAAGGGGCTAATATTATGTCACAGTGGGTTGACACTTCCTGTGTCACCAGCATCCCATATAAGTACCAGTTTGAGTCCTGGCTGCTCCTCTTCCAACCCAGCTCCCTGACAATCAGCCTTGATAAGCAATGGAGGATGGTGCAAGTAGTTGGACCCCTGTCACCCAACTGGGAGATCCAGATGGTGCTTTTGCCTGGCTTTGTTCCAGCTGCTCCAAGCTCACAGAAAAATGAACCAGTGGATGCTAGATCTCTTTTCCTCCAATAACTTTTCAAATCAATTAATAAGACCTTAAAAATACTAAATGTGACTATTTCAGATATCTTCCATATGATTAGTTTCTGAATTTATTGAAATCAAGTGGATAATTAGAAGAATAATTTATATGGTAGTTACGTCAATAAGGAGCATTTTCAATGTGATACATATGTGTGTCATTTCTTTTATCACACACTTGCAAAAGAACATTTGGTAGTTTGAAAAATTACTGCATCTAAAATTATCCATAGTCATTAAAATGTGTTTACAGATCTCTTGTACCTTGTAATAATCAAAGTCACTTCTTTACCGAGAGCCTAGCATTCACAGAATAATTGATATCTATCCTATGTATAATAAAATGTCTACCTTTGGCATTCTGGCAAAATACAGTTATTCACAAAGAGAATACATAAAATGATCTAACGAAGTCCATAGAATGATTATCAAGCATAATTGCATAAATTTGAATGCTTCCACTACAAAAGAATAAAGTTACCTAGAGATGATGATAGCAGTTGGAACAAGTGCTATTAATGCAGGAGCAGAAATATCAATATACAAATGATGTAAAAGAAAGAAATCACATACATCCACTCTCACTTCCCACCTTTGTACTTAATTTCATACCGTCTGTCATCACTATGCAGTACTGCATTATTTACAGAGCATACACAGTTTGCAGAGCTGGGTCTGTCATAAGCCAAATATCCACTGCAGAGCAAGAAATAAAAGCATCAATTCAAGAAAATTAGTGATGCTTATTTAAGAAATAATCCACATTGCTGAGACAGCTAGAGAAATACTTAACCTACAGGGCCTGGCGGCGTGGCCTAGTGGCTAAAGTCCTCGCCTTGAATGCCCCAGGATCCCATATGGGCGCCGGTTCTAATCCCGGCAGCTCCATTTCCCATCCAGCTCCCTGCTTGTGGCCTGGGAAGGCAGTCGAGGATGGCCCAAAGCTTTGGGACCCTGCACCCACGTGGGAGACCCAGAGGAGGTTCCAGGTTCCCGGCTTCGGATCGGCACGCACCGGCCGTTGCGGCTCACTTGGGGAGTGAATCATCGGATGGAAGATCTTCCTCTCTGTCTCTCCTCCTCTCTGTATATCTGACTTTGTAATAAACTGAATAAATCTTTAAAAAAAAATACTTAACCTACAAGGTGGAGACCAGGATTGCAGAGTTATAAGACAGTCACCTAGTATGTGCTGAATAACAGTATTATGGGAAACTAACGCTGAAATGGCTCATCTGCTTCTAGAGGTCAATGTCCTGTTGCTTTGGTAAGTGACTATATATAATGGCTAATTTTAAAATAAAAGAAGCATTAAACATTTGTGCTGCTCCAATAATTATTTTGCAATTTTTTCAATGGACAAAGCTTAATTGGTGTCTGTTATCTCTCTGCATATCAGAAAAACCGATGACATTTTAGAAGGCCAATATTAGATTGAATTAACTGCTAATCAGAACAAATGTTGAAATAGCTAGAAGCTACATGTAGCATTTCAGGTTCCATATTAACTGTTAACTGGCTAAAAATTATATTTCTGAGCCCCCAAAGGTAAATTTTCATGTATTCACCAGAATGTATTTACTGTATTTTCCTAAGAGATATCAGAAGTGTAATTCACTCTCTGGAACAAAAAGGCAATACTTCTTTCTACACACAGATACCAACTGCTTTACAAACTTGATTACGGAAGCACAAAGTATTCTTTGTATACTGAGATGTGTCACCTCCTAAAATCTTCCCTTAGGCATTTTGTAAAGCTAACATCCTTTAAAGGGTGCTCTGAGATGCATTTCAATCACAAGGCACTAAAACTTATCAGGCAGACAATAAAAACCACGTAGTAACAACAAATGTAAGCAATGTGAATCAATTACTATTAGATGTATTTTTGAACTACTATCAACATATAATTTTTTTATTTTTTTAATTTATTTTGAATGTTATGGTACAATTCCATAGGGCCTGGGACTCCCCCCAACCCCAATTCCCACACCCTGACTGATTTTCCCCATATTATTTTAATAGCATAGTACTTCATAAGGAGTCATGATTCCATCAGTCTGTTAAACATGTAATCTTTAACCTAATAATTACTGATATGTTTACATGTGTCTAATGTTGTCTTATCCAATCTTTAAATCAGGATTAACCTAAATAGAAGTTAGAAAGACCATATGAATGTCAAAAATGGGTGGGAGAAAATATTTGCAAATTACACAATAGACAGAAAGTTAACATGCAGAATTTACAAGGAACTCTGGAAACTCAACAATAGCAAAATAAGCAATTCAGTTAAGAAATGAGCAAAGAACAGATAGTTTTCAAGTGACAAAATTCAAAGGGCTAAGAGACATATGAAAAAATTCCCAAGTTCTTGAGCTACTGGGGAAATTCAAATATCTAATCTTATATTTATAGCAGCATAATCTACAATAGCAAACACTTGCGCACAACCTAGAGACCCACCAAAAAAGAAGTGCATAATATGTGGTGCTTCTACTCAATGGAATACTACTCAGTCATTAAAAATGATGAAATTATATCATTTGCCACCAAATGAACCCAACTAGAGACCATTATGTTCAGTGATATAAGTCAAACCCAAAAGAATATCCTAGGTTCTCTCTGATACAAGGTAACCTGCTTTAAGATACAAGATCAATAGCCTTTTTAATATCATTTTTGCCTCATCCCATGGGTTTTGATATTTTTGCTTTCATTTTTATTTCTTCAAAATACCTTTATTTCTTATTAATTTCTTTGCAGGCTCAATGGTCATACAGTAGCACTATTTTCTTCAAGAAGATTTTTATTTTCTTCATTTCTTCACCAACATACTGGTCATTCAGTAGCATATCATTTAACTTCATGTTGTTGTAAATTTTTCTATTTTTCTTCCTGTTGTTAATTTTGTTCTATGGCTTTTCATTTAAAGGTATGCACAGTAACTGTGTAATAGAAACTATCATATCAAGATGGAAAAATATAATGCACTATGCATCTCTAATTATGGACTCACAATGAAGCTGTTAAATGTATATTGGCAACAGGATGCTGGACTCTGTCATTGTCCATACCTACAATGTCATGATACACTTAAACAGCAGGATGATAGATGTATGGCTGTTTATGAAGAACTATATTAATGTAATAATATAGGAAAAATCAGTGGGGGAGGGACTTTTTGAAAAGAAGAGAAGGGAAATCCAAGACCTATGGAACTGTATTATAAAATAAATAATAAAAAATGAAACCACAATGAGGTTCCGCCCGACTATAGTGAAAATGGCCCAAATAGAGAAAAACAACAAAGAATAATTGCTGGCAAGGATGTGGTGGAAAAGATACCTTAATCCATTGCTGGTGGGAATGTCTAGTTCAAAGAGAGTATAGAGAGTCCTCATACAACTGAAGACAGATTTACCTGCCATGAAGATAGATATGACCCTGCCATCCTCCTGGGAATATATCAAAACAAAATGAACTCTGCTTACAAGGAGATGCCTGCAATCTCGTGTTTCTAATAGAACATTTCACAATAGCTAAGACATAGAAACAATCAAGATACCCATCAACAGATGAAGAATAACTTCATGGAATACTATTCAGCCATAAAAAAGAATGAAATCTTACCTTTGTAACAAAATGAATCCAGGTAGAAATCATTATGCTAACGAGTGAGCTATTCCAAAAATATAGGAATATCATACATTTTTTCTGATATGTGACAACTAATACACAGAACACACATAACCCAACCATAAACTCTATTTTCCAGTATGCTAATCTCAATACTTGTATATTGCAAGCATCTTAGTCCCAAATGATAGAATTCCAATTAATATATTTGATTCTATTTTGCTGTTATGTCACATGTTAAAATACATTTATATATCAGAAAGTTAAACTGTAACAGTGAAATTAATGATGATGCCATTGTAATAACTTAGGGACAAATAAGATGGGATGATTCTCTATGTATCAAGGCAAAAAGAACAAATAAATAAGTATATATTCAAAACCAACACAGGCAAAAAAGAAATGATAGCTGATTGATTGATAGCCATCCCCCCCAAAAAAAACCCAAATACCAAACAACAACAACAAACAGCTAATTTTGCAAAATGCCTTTGAAGACAACAGACAAATCAGGACCAAGAGATAAAATAAATCAACTGTGTACTAAGTAACATGACTTGTAAGAAAGCAAAATACATGTGCGCATATGTGCATGTTTACCTTCTAAAAAGAGTTTCAGGAACAACTTGAGAAAAACTTACTGCGAAGTCTTCAAAGATTTTCTTGAGTTCCTCATGCCCACATCTTTCAGCAATACGGGCTGGATCTGAACCCTCCTTATTCTTGATCTGAGATGCCCACGTAGCTCCTGAACACTGAAGCAAATGGATAGCCAGTCTCTTTAAACCAAATTTCGCAGCACAGTGAAGAAGAGTTGGGAGTTGTTCAAAATGAGTATCTGTAAGCACAGAAAAACAGAAATAATAGAATTTAAAGGGAATTTATTGCATCTGCAGTTTGATAAAAAAAAAAAAGTAATAAGGCTCAGAACAGTTTCCTCCTACAGGCAGTCCCACAAACTTTCGTGAAGTGTGGATGAAAGAAACCACCAGTGGTTTTAAGCACTACAGAATCGTCTTCCTTTTCTATTTCCCATCTTAAATAAAAACAAACATTTTCAGTCTTATTTGTAGGGTAAGGTTAGATAGACATATCAACTTCTTAAATGTAAAATAAAGCAAAATAAAATAAAAATATTTTGTTAGAACAATCCATTTTGAATGTACTTTGCAACAGCCAAGA
This sequence comes from Ochotona princeps, assembly GCF_030435755.1. Classification (NCBI taxonomy): domain Eukaryota; kingdom Metazoa; phylum Chordata; class Mammalia; order Lagomorpha; family Ochotonidae; genus Ochotona; species Ochotona princeps. The sequence continues at coordinate 45,997,852 of NC_080838.1, forward strand.
CCTAAAACAGTAAATACACATTTCCATCTAGAATTTCAGGCAACCAAAAATACTGCCAAAATTACTATGTTTCCAAAGTGTTGGTAATGGAGTTGGCATCATGGCATAGCATGTAAATCTGCTGTCTGTGACATCTGCATCTCATATGAGTGCCAGTTCAAGGCCTGGCTATTCCATTTCTAATCCTGCTCTCTGTTTGGGAGTAGAGGCAGCAGAATTAAGTTCTTGGAAGCCTGTTAGTCAAACGGGGGTCTCCTAAGTCCTTGCTCCTGACTTCAAACTGGCCAGCCCTGGTTGTTACAGCCACTTGGGGAGTGAACCGGCAAATTGCAGATGTCTTGCTCTCCTTTTTCTGTCCCTCCAATTGCAAATGTTTTAAAAATTAATGTAAACAAGATGCACAAAGGAAATCTCAGCCCATCAGAGCTCTCTGCTGCCAATTTTTATATCTCATTTTAAATAAAAATTAGAGTTGAAAGAATGTGGTAGATTGGCACTTTACTGTTAACCTCAGTTATACACTATCTCTTTGTTATAATTTTAATCCTTGCCACTAAAATATTCTAGCTATTTCTTATAGTTCCTCAATTGTCTTAATAAAGCTTTCACAAGATATTACTTTTGTCAAACGCTTTTGTTCAAAAGGTTCATCCCTAGTCAGCATTAATCTTTTTAAAAATTTTTATTTTTTTATGATACATTTCCATAGATTCAGGGATTTCATTTTATAATCTCCCCATTCCCTCTCGTCTCAATGCCTTCCCCTTTATTATTACAAAAGTATAATCTTTCAATAATAGTCGCAAATCCATAATTCTGCCAGTTATATAGTTATAGACAATATTACGAAGTCCAGCTCTTAAGTTCTTAAGACCAGATCTTAAGTTTTCCTTGCTAAATGAACTTAAGCAGCTTCTATTTATGCTAAAATTATGAAATTTAATATTTGTTTCTTCTGATAAGTGATATAGTACAATGCTTAAACACGTGGCCGTTGGAGGCAGATCATACACATAAAAATCTGCCTCTAACATTTTCCATGAGCAGAATTTGGAAAAGTCACTGGAACCTTGTGAGTTTTCAACATTCTCAGCCATTACTTCAAGATAATAAGATTTGAAATTAGATATTAACTAGCTATTAAATTCAGATCCAATACATTCTGGGTTACAAATAATTACTTATCATTCTTATTTGGAGCTTCTGATTTTGCAAATTTATTTTCACTAAAATTTGTTCCTAATTCAAGTATTAAAACTTAAGGTAAAATACTGGTCTTTTTCAGGCATGTGCATAGCAGCTGCCTGAGTGTACATTCCCAGTTTAGGTCAAATAGGTTACGCTTTGTATTCTTACTTCAACTCTGTAAACACTGTAAACAAGTCCCCTTGCTGCAATCCATATAGGGCTGTATTTTTTAGTTTTCTCTGGGTATTGTTACAGCTGTTTAGAATGCTTCCTTAGTATAGTGCAAACTGCTGTCTAGTACTCCCAAACATAAAGAAGCTGATCAGTCTTACAGAGAAAATAAATTTTGTTGGGTAAATCTCATTTGGCATGCACATGTGATAATGTTTTCATTGGTGGATTCACTGTGAATTAGTACATACTAAAGGAGATACTTTAAGCAGAAATGTATCTCAAAGTTGTATATTCATTGGTTGCTGAAAATACTGCAACCAGATACTTGCAATCTAACACGGCATCTCTTCGAGGAGTAATAGTTTGGTATTTGTTCATTCAATAATTTTAGAGAAAATAACTACTGTAGGGGCTCATGTGGTGGCATAGCAAGTGCAGCCAATGTCTGCAATGCAGGCTTGCCATATGGGCACAGATTCATGTCCTGGCTTATCTGCAATCCATTCAATTTCCTGCTAATGGTCTGGGAAAAGCAGTGCAAGATGATCCCTGCTACCCACCTGGGAGACCTTGACTAAGCTCCTGGCTTCAATTTGGCCCAGCACCAATCATTGTGACCATCTGGGAAGTGAGCCAGTTGATAGATGTCTCTGAATCTCTCCGACTCTTTCAAATAAATACATTTAAGGAAAGAACTACTGCAAGTAATGAGAATCAACTTCATTTTAAGCAGTCCAGATGTCTCACTTTTGTGTTTGAGGTATCCTCACTTAAAATAGAAGTTGTACATGGTTAGAAACCAATGGCATACCCATCCTGCAAGGAGAAAGCGTGGTTCTATGACCATCATTCCTTCTTGCCTATTCTACTTATCAGTTATAAGTAAATACCAGGAAATCTAGGATGAAAGTGAATCTTACTTGTTCTTGGGTAATATGAACACCTTCGAGGGCATGTATATCTTTTGAATTTTGAGATTTCTGTATTTTGTTATGGCACATTGAAGACATGGAAGTTATGTAACACTACAAAATTGAATTTTGGAAGATAAATGATTTAATATGCAAGCACCTGGGTGATGAATTAAGAAACAACATGAAAAAAATGAAGAGAGCACACAGCATCATTGTTTACTGATAGAATCCATCCTAAATTTAGTAGCAGCACTAACAGAAGAGAAAGTTTAGAGAGGAGGGTAAGAAAGAGAAAGGGAGGAAAGTGTGGTCACAGTGGGGAGAGGTAGGGATTTTAGGCACTAAATATTAGAATGGGTGAGAGCACAACATGCAAGCAGCAAGTTGGTGTGAGATGCTCTGGTTCCTGAGGAGGAGAATCTGAAGACACATTATGGAGTACCTTCTTATCTCGGAATGCAGTCCAGGAATGACATAAAAAAGTGAGTCAATCTGCAGGACAAAATTGTAGCACAGCACAAGGCCTCAATGAATAGTATGTAAACTTAGAGCCCATGATTGGAGTAGCAAAGAGGGAAGTGGAATTAAAATGAATGGTTCTTAGAATTGATATTCATTGAAGTTAGATCTCATGGCTTTAGAATATGTTTACTACGTACATTCCACTATCAAGCTCAGATAGTGACTTGGCACTTAAATAGCTGGGCAGTATCATGTTTACACAGTATATTCTGATTGCAGCTAATCTATGGTTAAAATAAGATAAACTAAATGCAGGAAATTTTATTTTTCTTCTATTTTCATGAAAAAAAAATATTCCTTTGAAAAACTGTCTCTGCTGTTGCTTGATAGCAATGAAACTAAGAACCTAGAAAGAACCAGAAAATGTGGAAAACTAAAGTAAACCAGATAGGGTAGGCTGAACCCAAAGAATGAAGCACTACCCCACGCTGGGTCATGCCTTACAGAGAGCTCATAGACCTGTATGTGTGTCTCCCACAGCTCAAAGAATGTGTGACATCAGGTAGTAAAGCAGTTGATCAGGCGAAGGTGCTTAATTTCACTATTAAGGGGTATTTATTATATTTAAAGGACTTCCTATACTCTTCAGCACCAGATTTATTCTTTCAATAATATCAACGTTGGTAAACAAAAATGAACAAAGGTGAGGAGGATAATATAGGTAATACTGTAACAATAAAGGGGTGGGTACCACTGGTGTTACTCAAGATGCCCGTCAGGAACAGTATTATAGGTAAAATAGACACAAGATGAAAGCAGAATAGGAGGATCCTTAGAGAAACACCCAATTTACATACATTCAATGCAATCCCAATCATATTACCCACAGCATTCTTCACTGAACTGGAAAAAATGATACACAGATTCATCTGGAAACACAAAAAACCACGAATAGCTAGAACCACTCTGAAAAACAGGAACTTAACAGGGGGAATCACAGTACCGGATCTATGGTCATACTATAGGGCAGTGGTCATCAAAACAGCCTGGTACTGGCACAAAGATAGAGAGGAAGATCAGTGGAACAGAATAGAAACAACAGATGGAAACCCACACAGATACAGTCAATTATTCTTTGACAAACAGACAGACAACAATCCAAGCAAATGGAAAGGTCTGTTCAATAAATGCTGTTGGGACAACTGGTTGATAGCCTGCAGAAACAAAAAGATAGACCCACATCTCTCACCATACACCAAGATCGAATCTAAATGGATAAAAGACCTAAACCTATATCCAGAAACCTTCAAACTTTTGGAAGAAAATGTTGGAAACACACTGCAACACTTAGGGGTAGGCCCTGACTTCCTAAAAAAGACTCCAAAAGCAGCAGAAATTGAGACCAAATAAACAATTGGAACCTCATCAAACCAAGAAGCTTCTGTACAGCTAGAGAAACAATCAACAAAGTAAAAAAACAACCTACAGAATGGGAGAAGATCTTTGCACACTACATAGGAGACAGAGGGCTAATCTCCAGAATATACAAAGATCTCCAGAGAAACCAAAACACCAGAACAAACTGCTCAAGAAATGGGCACGGGAAATGGGCAAACACTTCACAAAAGAACAAACCCAAATGGCAAACAAGCATATGAGAAAATGCTCAAGTTCCCTGGCAATAAGGGAAATCCAAATGAAGACAACAATGAGGTACCACCTAACTCCAGTAAAGATGGCACACATACATAATACCACCAACACTTGCTGGTGAGGATGTGGGGAAAAGGGAACCCTTCTCCACTGCTGGTGGGACTGCAGACTTGTACAGCCTCTATGGGAATCAGTTTGGCGAATACTCAAACAACTGAAAATCAACATACCATATGATCCAGCAATAGCACTCCTAGGGATATATCCAAAACATCTCCTACACAAGAAACCAACATGCATGCCTATGTTCATAGCAGCACAATCTACAATCGCAAAAACCTGGAAGCAGCCAAAATGCTCATCAGCGGAAGACTGGCTAAGAAAGCTATGGTTCATCTACTCTATGGAATACTACTCAGCTATCAAAAAAAAAAAAAAAACGAAATGCAATTCTTTGTGGTCAAATGGGCCCGACTGGAATCCATCATGCTAACAGAAATGAATCAATCCCAAAAGGTTAAATACCACATGTTTGCCTTAATCTGAGATGAAAAGATGACAACTTGGAAGATAGTACCTGTATATTGTAATATTATTGCAATCTCTAACAACCTGTATCCAATGCAATAAGATAATGCGATATAATCTATAAACCAACAATTAATGTCAGAATACTTAAGATCTACATCGAAAAACTGTAAAACCTACTATACCCTCAATACGCTATGTTAACCTGTAATGGGGAGGGAGTGCAGGGGAGTCTTTCAGGACCATAAAAAGAGTGAGAAAAAAGTACAATATAGCCTATCAAGATCAAATCTGGTAATTCATAGACAACAGACTCAAAGCGGCACTAAACAACAGTAAAACTACTATACCAATGCATGAGGGGGGAATCGGGTGCGATCCTGACAACCTCTTAACAGGAAGTCATGTGCGTGGAGCAGGGGGGCACTCCAGAGTGGAGCAGGTGGTAAGGAGGAGGCTTGGATCCCAACCATGAAGACTCCCAGACCTTCACCACAAACTATTAATACGAACAATAAGGACTATATCCCAACTGCCAAGGAGGGCACAGGGAATTGGATGTCCTCGGAGGCCGAGTACTCTGAGGTCACCCACCCCCAACCAGAGCTTCCACAGGGGATGGAAGAAGTCCAAACAGTACTGTGCGGAGGCCAACGTCATCGGAAAGACAATCAGAAGCCCTGAGCGGTCCGAAGAAACAGAAGAACAATAAATGTCCTTCAGGACCAGGGAGGAGAGCTTTCTCTGGTCCGAGCCTGGCTCCACCTCTGGACCCCCACCCTCCCTCGCAATGACCATCAGGATCGCTCCGAAAACCCCTCACAACAAACAAACAATCGTACAAACTAAAAAAAGCTAAAATAAATAGACAAACAACAGAAAGTAGAGCTTGAAATCTGACAGGAAAGAGCTGGCGTGGATTGGCTCATGCCTCGCTTGGTGGGACATAAAGATTAGTCACTCCTCACCATGGTGTTGAGGATTTTCCTGCACACCCCCCCCCTAAAAAAATGTTCTGCACCTTAAATGTCGACAAATGTCTTGTTAGAGTTACAAGCCAGTCTAGATTATCCTAAAATCTGCCAAGATCAGCAAAATTATACTAACACAACAAATGGCTAAATACTAAAATGAAATAGACACGAGACAGCTGAATGGTACCTTATAGCCATTTTAAGGTATATAGCAACCGGTCCTGTATATAAACTGAAATTGAAATGTCAATGAGCTAATCATAGGTTGTGGTTAGGACTTGCTTTTTTTTTTTTTAACATACTGGTTACTCAAAACCATGTCAATTCCATAATATTGCAAATTGCTGTTGATGTTATATTGGGACTCTTAATTGACTGGGATGATATTCTACCAGCTCTAACTTCGGACCAGAAATGGTCTCCCCAAGAAACTGTTCAACCCATCTGGACAATAAGTAGCTGGACTCTATGCTTGGTATATGTTTGCAAGGAAAGAATCTTGATTGAATTTGAACTGTAATACTGCATCAAGGTGGAGGAATCCACCAGGGGGAAGGGGAGTTGGAAGGGTGGGGAGATTCCCAGAGCCTATGAAACTGTCACATAACGCAAAATAATTAATAAAAAAAAAAAAAGAAAAAACCTAAAAAAAAAAGAAACACCCAATTACCAAGACTTAGTAATACATATGCTATTCATTTATTTTATTTTTACTAAATACAAACTCATCAAATATATTTATAGCATATATTTACCTATGCAAATATATAGATATACGTACATTCATGATCTAAATAGGTATGAACACTTGCCTTGATATATGTTTGTCTATCTGTCTAGCTTACCTTTCTGTTTCTCTATATGTACCTACAGACATGGACTTTCTATTGCACCTTCCTTTGCTTTCCTTTCTTTCTCACAATAATGCAAAGTGACACTTCAAACCTGCAGATATTTAAAAATCACAATACTTGCTGTGACAGAATTCAGAAAGCAAATAAATCCTTTCAGAATGTGAAGGGAGATGTTTAGGGGGTGGATAAGTTGCAGGGTGACAGAGAGAGATTGCTGGACCTGTCAAGACTTTTAAGAACAGAAACCCTGGATTTGGGGAATGAGATTACAAATAATGGGAAAAGTAAGAGGCTTTGCTTAGGTTGTAATTTACTCAATGTGAGCATTAATAAGCCTATTTCCAATGTGTGTGTGTGTGTGTGTGTGTGTGTGTGTGTGTGTGAGAGAGAGAGAGAGAGAGAGAGAGAGAGAGAGAGAGAGAGAGAGAGAGAAGAAAGAGAGAGAAACAGAGAGAGAGAGAGTGTGTAAACACAGCACATGTATGTGTTTTCTCTATAGAAATGAGTGGATATACGAGAGCTTGTTTTCTGCTATATGTGATAGCTGGCAAGTATTAAATTTCTCTTCTTAACCTTATGGTAAAATTACAGATGCTTTTTGCTGTTGATACTGAGAAACCTATATTTTTATGTTGGCCCAGAGAAGATGAACATATGTGCCTTGATTATTTGAGCACAGACAGTTCAGTGCAGCATATTCAGAAGTCACACATGCCAGTTTTTCATTCTGCCAATGGCAGATGCCATGAACAAGAGGAAGGAAATAAAAGAAAGACAAAATCATGACAATCCAAGAATCTGCTTATTCCGATAAAGATTTCTTTTAATTTTGGGATTTAGATAATACTAGTCTATACTAATTGGTAATTTTTCACTCTGTGGTTAACTATGTTGCCTTTAACTAATAAACTTGGAGTTATTGGTAGAAATCCTTCCAGGAAAAGAGAATAAATTTGTCAAACAAAAAGTTCTTCTTCCTAAGGGTAGCTTTTGCCCACAGATAAAAAAATAGATGAAGTAAACTGTGCATTTTTAAAAATTATGTTATGGAGATAAAGTATGCACACCAAGAAATGCACATAGTGATCAGGTGAGTTTTATGAGATATGATCACACTCATAATAACCAGCAGCTAAAGTAAGAACAAAGCACCAAATCAACTCACCAACTCTATGCCAGCATTTTCAGTTTCCATTTTTTTTATGGCTGAGTAATAATTCCATCCCCTTTTATTTGTCTATATAAAGACATACAACGATATACATTTTGCTCAACCAGTTGCCAATTTGGTGGACATCTAAGTTGATTCCATACCTTGACTGTTGTGAATTGAGCTTCTTTAAACATAGAAGTACAGGAACTTTTTCATATTCTGAGAGATCTCCACACTATTTTCAGTAGTTGTTGTACCAGCCTACATCCCCAACAACAGTGAAGAAGGATAACTTTTTCTCCACATGCTCACCAGAATTTGCCAAGTTTGATTTGTATTTACCTCATGGCTAATGATGCTAAGCATTTTTCCATGTTTCTGTTGGCCATTTGTATTATGTCCTTTGAAAAATCCCTGTTAATACCCTTTGCCTATCTCTTAACTGAATTATTTTGTCTGTGTTAGTTTCCTGAATTCCTAAAAAAATACATCTATAAAGCACATATATTTTATATAAAATATAAGACATATATTTATGTGTATATATATATACATACATATACTGAAAATAATCCTTTATCCAATGCATAATTTACAAATATTTTCTCCCATTCTGGTGATTGCCTCACCACATTGTTAATTATTTCCTTTGCTGTGCATAAGCTTCTTAGCTTGACGCAATGGCTTTTGTCTATATTTGATTTTATTGCCTGTGCTTCTACTCAAAAAGCTTAGGCCAATGTTTTGTAGTACTTTTCCTATATTTTCCCCTTGTAATCTGATGGTTTCAGATTTTAGGTTTAGAGTTCGGATCATCTATGAGCTGATTTTTATTGTGTGTGTAAATTAGAGGGTCACGATTCTATGCATGGAAATTCAGTCTTCTAGTACTATTTATTGAAGAGAATATTCTTTCTCCAAGGAATGATTTTAATGAATTTATCAGAGATTAATTGGTTGTATATATGTAAATTAGTTTTGGGCATTTCTATTCTGTTCCATGTGATTGCTGAACATGCACTGTTCAATATTATGGCAATGCAAGAATGCTTGGGTTATGACAATAGCTATACTCACATCAGACAAAATAGACTTATAGACTAAAATGGTTACAGGAAACAATGTCATTATGCTATGATTAAAGAATCAATTAAACAAGAAGATGTGACTATAGCAAATATATATACACCTAATACTAGGGCACTGAGTTTATAAGATAATGTCAATGGATCTAAAGGTAGACATAAGCTTGATTACAAAAACATCAATACCCAACTTTCAGTAAAGGACACAAAGTGAACAAAGAAACAATGACACTAATCCATACTAAATCTATACCATAGACCAAATGGTCCTAATAGATATCTACAGAAATATAATGCCATAGCTGCAGTGTGTAAATTCCTTTCATTTGTGCACAGTAGGCCAAAATACTAGGTCATGAAACAAGACTCAACAAATTCAGAAAATGGTTATGACATCATGAATGGTTTCTGAATACAATGGAGAGAAGCTAGAAACAAATATAAAAGAAAGTCTAGAACACATATAAACATATGGAGACTAAACTATGTGCTCCAGAATCAACAATGGGTCATTTGAAGAAATTAAAGTGGTAATGGAAATTTGTCATGAAGTAAATGAAAATGAAAACTCAACATATCAAAACATGGAATATGGTAAAAGTAGTATCACAGTTATCCAATAAATGATCTGATAATATAGGGTAACTGCACATTTATTTCTCTTTGTAAAATTGTGGCAGATCCTATGCACTAGCACTATTCCACAGAGAAAGAAAGAAGGCTAGCATTTTGGTGCAAGGAATTCAATAACCACTGCTTGCCATGTTTGCATCCCATATCAGCACAGATGTTTGAATCCTGGCATCTATTTCTGTTCAGTTTCTACTACTATGCTTCAGAAAGCAATACAGAATGGTCTGAGTGCTTGACCTGTGATACTCACATAGGAAACCCAGATGAAGTCCCTGGCTTTTAACTTAATCCTGGTCCAAGCCCAGTTATTGCATCCATTCTGGGAGTGAAACAAAAGGCACAAAATTTCTAACGTGTGTGTGTGTGTGTGCACCTCCTTTTCCCTTCTCTCCTCTCTCCCTATGTCTTTCCTCTATGTTACTATGGTATTCACAAAAATAAGTAAACACTTTTAAAAGGAAGCAGCTAGAAATATCTCCAAAGCATAATTTGTAAAATAGATTTCTGATGTTAACAAAATCATAGGACACATAGAAATAAGAACTAATATCATATTCACTCTAACATAAGACAGCCTCCATCAAAATACAAGACAAAAAATAAAAATGAACAAGCACACTTGTATCTTACAAATAAAGGATGTAATAATGGAGACCAGAGTACCAGGAATCAAAGAAAATCGACAGAATTCATCTTTACTACTGAATAAAAGTAGGCTCCAAGTGAAGCTTCTAAATATACCTAGACAACAAAATATTAAACTTTCTACCACTGTCTAAACCAGCTGTGTCATGACCCACTAAAAGAGCAGAAAGTTGAAGTCAAGACTATACCTGATAGAGAATTTTACTACAAAACAGGGACAGTGAGGGGGAGAGGAGGAGAGGGGAGGAAAAGAGGGAGGAAGCACTACGTCTGCAAAATTGTAAAAGGGAAAATAAGTTTTAAAAATGAATGTTTTTAATATAATTCTATCTCCTCAGAAATTTTATATAAGTATTGTTCAGTGTATAGCATTACTTGCAATGATAAGAAATTTGGAAAGATCACCACCTATTACAAAATATATACACTGTGGTGTAACCAAACCGATTCTGTAGAATATTTAGAAACAATGTCTAAAATTACAAATGTGGATAAATATAAAAATATTCAAAAAATTTGAAGAAAAAAATTCTATGTGAATTATGCAGGATTATATAAGGTTGCTCCAAAATTTCATGGAAAAAGAAATTAAAGATAGGTTTATTTTGGTTAAAAAAATGAAATTCATGAAAATTTTGGGGGGATATGCATTTTTCACAACTTTTTTGAAGGCCCCTCATATGGAATAAGAGGACAACAGTAATTTTTCTGAAGATATTTAAGTATAGGAACAGCTATTTATCAAGTATATGAAATCACATACAGAAAAAAGAAATTTACCTAGATTTTAAAAAGATTTTGGTTTTAAAAAAGATCTTAAGCAAATGTGGCAAAACGTGAATATGTAAAAAGCTAAATGGCCAGTACAAGGCTTTTTATATTACTCTTTCCGCATATGTAAATTATTTGATAGTATACAAATGACAACTCAAATTTAGTACTCAGCAAATGACTCTTTGTGTGTATGTGTGTGTGGATGCAGACATATTACATGTATAACACAATCTTAGAACCCCTGCATAGGTGTTGTATATTCTGCAACATGTTACACAATTCACATTTTTGGAGATATCTTTCTGAGTTAATACCTTCACATGTCCATGATAACCACACATTGTCCTTCTCCTGATTAAAATATTGCTAATCAGGTGTACATTTGGCATTGTGGGAGGAACACTAATTGAGATGCCCACATCCCAATTCAGAATGCCTGGGTTGAAGTTCTGTCACTGCTCCTGGTTCTAGCTCCCAGCTACTGAGCACCCTAGCAGCATATAATGGAACAAGTAGTTGGATCTCTGCCATCCTCGTGAGAAACCTGAGTTCCATCTCCCTGTTTCAGCCTGTTCAAACGAGTTGTTATTGACATTTGGGAAAGACCCAGTGTGTGGGAGATCTCTGCCTCTCTTTCAAATATATGAGTAAATTTTTAAAAATAAAATACATTGCTGTTCATTATAAACAGATAATCCTTTTTAAGAGATGTATTTTTATTTGAAAGACAGAATTACAGAGAGAAGGGGGAGGGAATGAGGAAGGAAGAAAGAGGGAGAGTGAGGTAGGAAATGTGACAGGGAGAGATTTTCCACCTGCTGGTTTACTCCCAAATGATCACAACGGCCGGACTGAGGTGATCTAATCTGAAGCCAAAGCCTGGAGCTTCTGCCAGGTCTGATGACATAGGCCTGAAGACTTGGCCCATCTTCTACTCCTTTCTCAAGTCATAAGCAGGTAGCTGTATTGGAAGTGGAACAACAGGGACACGAACCAGCACCCATATGGGATACTGGTTAAGGATTAGCAACAAGCACTTTTGAATGTGTCTGGAATTGTTCACCAATAGAAGTGAAAGACCCAAACCTTTGCATGCTCCCCCAATTCTGACTCCAGAAACCTAAACAAATAAGACGCTGAGACAAACTGCACAAATTGTGACATGCTATCTTCTGCATACCTTTGCTGGACTTTGTCTTGCCTAGAATTTCTGTATTTCTTTCTTTCCACTCATTGGGAACCTACTCATTCTTTATGAACTAGGGATGGTGTAGGAGTTTGGTCCACCATTTAAGCCTCTACCTTCATGTGCCAGCAACTCAGTCTTTAACTAATCTTTCTGTTAATTTGCCTGGGGGCTGTAGATGACAACCCAAGTATTTGTGTTCCTGTCATCCAAATAGGAGACCAAGGTGATGTTCATGGGTCCCAGCCAGTTCAGCTTGACCCCACTCTGGCTATTGTGGGCACTTGGTGAGTAAATCAGGAGATGGGAGTTCTCTTTCTCTAATCTCTCTCTCTGTCACTCTTCTTTTTAGATATGTTCATTATAGACTGCTAAACAGATGATCTTTTTAAAGGACCTTAGAAAAGTCTCATCTTTTTTAGGAAGCACATCTTGGGAAATAATGTGTTTTTCCTCTAAAATGTTGACAAGAAAAAATTGCTTCCATGAACTTTACTACATTGGTTCTATTATTATGCATCTATTTCTCGATTTTCAATTAAATTATAAATGTCTCAAGTGAGGAATCACATCACGCTACTTTTCAATTTTTAATTAAAAGCTAATTTTGTAAGTGAAATACAAATTGTATATATAAAACAAAAATGAATGTTCACGGATTTCACAAGATTACTTATTCAAAATTAGCATTATATACTATTGACTCTTACACTCAATAGAAACTCACAATACATTTTGTTGCTGGTTTAGTCACTATCGTCCATACCTAAGGCCTGCAACACTATTATTACCACTGGCATTATTCAGCCATGCTGATGATCATGCTGTTTTACATGGAACAGAAACCCTTATAAACAACAACCATGTTCATTAGCCCTTATGTGACAACACTACACTTATACTCCTTAGTACCATACCTCAAAACTATTTCCACCTAACATTTCAGAGTTCACAAGAATATGTTGAAAAGTAATTTTTCATTAATATCACCCAAGGGTACTTTCCCTGATATTTTATAATTTAATGAAGTCCTTTTAGAAAATACAAACATAGTTAACTAAATAAACCTTGATATTTCATTTTCCACAATAACTCCTAAATATTCATCGTACATACACCTAGACCATCAATCTAGATATATAAACACGTTATTTGATTTGTATCCTTTTGAAGCATAGGAACACTAACAACTGCTACATAGTCTGCTTTTATTTAATTACTTAAATATAAAACCATAACTTAGTCAAAAAGTAAATGTAAACAAAATTTTTGACATTTGCGTTAATGAATATTCTAAAATGGATGCCATCTATTACACAGCTTGGGAAGTTTAGGTTATTTCCTAATTTGTTGATAATTTTACAAAACTATTATGTTCACAAAATTGCTTATCTAGACATTTCCTTAGAATAAAAATGAGGCATTGTATTTGTTAACTTCAAATGTTATGGACATTTTTAGTGCTTGTAATAATAATAAGTAAGCAAAGGGACCTATCCAAATTTGTGTGAGTGGACCCTTTCACCAGGAATTAGGAGCTGTCAAAAACATTTACTCATCAATGAAGCTAGCTATATTTTTAGGTTGAAATTTATTGTATTGGAAATAAGTGATGCAGTCAGAAGATACTCACATTGATCTTGAGGACAGGGCTTAGTTTGAAGAGGCCAGAACTCATAATATGGCATCTCATGCTTGAATACAGATGCAAGGGCGTCGTCAAGTTCTTCAACACCATTCTGTTTCCAGATGAAAGAGAAATTTTTCATTAGTTCAATTATTTGCATATAAATTTGGGACAATAAAATGTATTAGTTTCTGCAAATAAAGAGTAATCTTTTCTGGCAAAATGTTTTTGAAAAAATAAAACTATGGAAAGCAATAGGGCTTATCTAGTTTTTGAAGATAAAAGAAAAATTGATGCAAAAAAACAAAAATTCTTGCTTTCTGATAAGTATAGCAGAGTAAATTAGAACATTATGTCAATGATAATATTACTATTTCATAAGTTAAATATAATAGGCTGTTTGACTTAAAGATATGAGATAATCTTCATAGATTAGATTATTTCTATATGTAAGTGAAGGAAAATATTGGCTTTTCCCTCCAGCAAACATTCAGTAACTACATGAATATAGCTACTTGATGTTACAAAGATCAGACTTATTTTAAAATTATTATGACAAACATTTTGTAAAAAACCTGCAAGATATTCATTAGTGAGTGGCAAGTAAGGGGAAGTAAAAGAAGGTAAGATTTTCATACTTCATTCAAATTGTTTAAATGAGGATACCAGAAAGTTGAGTGTGTACATATACACATACACACACACACAAGACCTCAAGCAACCACTAAATATGATTTGTACAGAGATACATTTAAAATACCAAGGATTAACCAAGATGTAAGTCTAATAAAAATATAAGTAACACATGGGCCCGGCGCTGTGGCCTAGCGGCTAAAGTCCTTGCCTTGAATGAGCCAGGATCCAATATGGGCGCTGGTTCTAATTCCGGCAGCTCCACTTCCCATTCAGCTCCCTGCTTGTGGCCTGGGAAAGCAGTCAAGGATGGCCCAAAGCCTTGGGACCCTGAACCCATGTGGGAGACCTGGAAGAAGCTCCTGGCTCCTGGCTTCAAATCGGCAAAGCACTGCCCGTTGCGCTCACTTGGGGAGTGAATCATCAGATGGAAGACCTTCCTGTCTCTCCTCCTCTCTGTATATCTGACTTTGTAATGAAAATAAATCTTTTAATAAAGACAAATTTTTTTAAACAGCATTCTACTTGACAATTTTCTCACAAGAATAAACTGCCTACATGCTATGTTTATGACTTTCTTCTAATCTTGGAGAAAATAAAAAGATCTTCCATCTGCAGTTTCACTTCCCAAGAGGCCGCAAAGGGTGGAGGTGAGCTGATCAGACACCAGGAGCCAAGAGCTTCTTTAGGCTTTCCCACATGGGTGTAGGGTCTCAAGGCTTTGGGCCGTCCTCCACTGCTTTCCCAGGACAGAAGCAGGGAGTTAGATAGGAAGTGGAGCAGTCAGGACAGAAAGCAGGACCCATATGGAAGCCTGGTGCATGCAAGGTGAGGATTTATCTACTAGGCTATCAGGCTGGGCCCTCAAATATATTCTTCTAAATTTTAAACAGAAAAGCATCTGCTTGTGCTCTACTGTTAAACTCTCTTATATGTTCACATCCAGCTGTGAGGGTGGTTAAAAATGTTGGAAGTCTACCTTTTAGAGTGAAGTGTAAAGGTAGTTAAGGGAAAGCAGTGATTCTGGACACTGTAAAAAAAAAACTGATAAAGGGTAGTAACAAAGAGCCTTGATTAACATTGCTGTGAAATTAGCATAAGGGCATTGTGAAAGGTCACAATAGGGGACAAAATCATTAATATTTGTAGTCTTTCTCTCTAACAGCTATCTGAAAGGAAAGCCCGAGGTTGAGCTTAACAGAGCTGCTTGTTAAACTGCTGTGCTTGCTTAGGTTTAGTAAGTAAAGCAAAGAAAGGCCTCACTGGTTATTCCATTACTTGCAATGTGTGCCATAAAAGAGAGACAAGATAGTCATTGCAAGTGCAATGTGATACATAGTTTACATAGCCTATTTTCAAAATTTCCTACTGCAGTGTGTAAAAAACTGACAGGTAAAAGAGAAAAGTAAAAAAAAAAAGTTACGTAAGGATTTTTTCCCTCTATAAATACTCAACTCCAAGTTGTCCATCTAAAATCATTTAATTGAATAATCTAACATTTTCCTGTTCTTGCTGTAATCTACGTTCAAAATGAATCGTTTCTTAGAATTGTAACATGTCTTTGCTACAAAAGCAATAAATAAAACAGTGTAGAATTCATTGTGATTTAACATTCTCCAGGTAATTTTATGTGTATTACTGATTAGATATTCATATAATTATAAGATCTCTTTACCTAACTTAGAAGTGATACATTAAAAACATAACATTTTTAAAGATTCATTTATGTATTATTAGAAAGGCAGATTTACAGAGAAAAGAAAATATGGAAAGATTTTCCACCTGCTGATTCACTCCCAAGTGCCCAAAATGGCCAGAGCTAAGCAAATTTGAAGTCAGGAGCCTCTTCTAGGTCTTCCACGTGGGTGCAGGATCCCAACACTTTGGGCCCTCCTCTATCGCTTTTCCAGGCCACAATCAGAGTGTTGGATGCAAAGTGGAGCAGCTGGGACATGAACCAGTGCCCATATGGACTCCCGAGCATGCAAATAAGAAGTTAGTCAATAAGCTATCATGTGAGGTCCAAAACAACATAAATTTTAAAATTTAAAATACTTGTTTTGAAGTATCTGCTCCAGGACTCACTAGCATGAACTTTAACAATACATATAACAAATAGAATTCTAAATGCCAAGTGATTATATAATCTTTAATTAATACAAATTTTCTCTAAATGTTATGATATCAGCTCCCAGACACAACGATTCACAAAATCCTTACATTCTAGAAAGTCAGCCAATGAGACTTGGCATCTCAGACTGGCTTTTCCTCTGTGGAACCAACACACTGGTTTCATTTTCTCTCTAAAATCTTACATGAATAGCTTTTTTTCTTCTAACTAGGGAGCATGTAATTTTTGGTATTGCAATAAAATGATATTGACTTAATTAAATCAGAAGCCTTTCTTTCTTATGTTTAACACGAGGGTCTCAAATTATAGTCCAGGACTAATGTTATGGCTCCCTGGATAGGATAATCCATTTTTTTACTTTGTTTCCCTGTTATATATTATCTTCTTGGTCCCAGATGATTAATTCACTGCCTCCCTGTTGGAATTCCAGGTAATCAAAAGGAAAATTCCAGTGAGTGAGTGATTATTATTTCACCTAGCTTTGAATGATACGCTCTCACAAATCTGTACTTATCCCTTATGCTGACAAGCCATGTCACTATGAATTACTTAGTACCCCTTGCCACAAAGGAGAAAATGTAGTACTTTACTTGGCAGCTAGGTGCCCAGCTCACACTGAACAAAAGGTAAAAGGTAATTCTGATGGACCCGCAGCACTGTTTGAACACTCAACAAACACACAAAATTGAGGCCAACATTCTGGTGTAGTAGATTGAGCCACCATTTGCAATGCCAGCAATCATATGGCTACTGCTTCGAGTCTCAGCTGCTCAATCTGCAAACCTCTTCCTGTTAAATGTCCAAGAAGACAGCAGCAGAAGTTCCAAATGCTTGTCTGAAAGATCTTTTCTCAACTTTGTTTAAGTCATTTTAAAAAAATCATGCAATAACGCAATTAGGATGGTCTCTGCAGGAATATAGGAGTCATACCAAAGACTGGTAATTTGTAACTCACACAACAATTGGAATCCACTGAAGGACTGGACTAGCAGCCTGTGATACTGAGATGTTCATTTTTTAAAATGTCCTAAAGACAACAAACAGGAGGTAGAAAAGAGCTATCTGTGAGACAACACTCAGGAAATTCTCACTGTATCTTAGGCAAGAGAAAAAGCATAGACAAATGTGATATTGAAAAGGTGGAACTGCTGGAAAATTTTGAATACCACATTATGAATTATATAATCAGTAGACAACATTTATCAAAGACCATGAAGAGCTGAAGAAACAAGACTTATATAAACTCGAAACTCCACATCCTAGATCACAGGATGAAGAAATCACAAAAGATATTGAGAAGGTCTGGCTGGGAAATTAAGAGGAAGATCATGAGGCTATGACTACATGTAAGCCAAGGGGGAAATATACCAATAGAGGTTGGCACTGTGGCACAGCAGGTTGACCCACTGCCTTTGATGCCAGCATCCCTCACAAGCACTGGTTCAAGTGCCTATTGCTCCATTTCTGATACAGCTTCTTACTAATGCAGCTGCCATATCAGGAGAAGATGACACAAGTGCCTGGGCCCCCATCACCCATGTGGGAGACTTGGATGAAGCCCCTAGTTTTGGACTGGCCCAGCCACAGACACTGTGGCCATTCAGAGAGTGAACCAGTAGATGGGAACTAACTTTGTGTCATTCTCTGTAGTACTGCCTTTCAAGTAAGTGAAAGTTAATGGCCGCGTAAGATAAACAATAATACAGCCATGCCTTTAAGAGAGAGGGTGTGATGAACTGCCTAATGGGCTCTAGTGCAGAACATAGGAAACTAAGAATAACACATGAGGAGTTGATTTAAAAATCAGCTTGGGAGCTGTGAAAAAAAAAATGTTCATTCATTCACTCAAAAGGTAGAATGACAGAAAGAGGGAGAAACAGAGAGAAGAAATGAGAAAGGGCCAGGGAAGAGAAATCCATCTTCCATCCTCTGAGTCACTCCCTAGTTATCAGCAATAGATGGGGCTGGGTCAAGTCAAGCCAAGCCAGGAGCATGGAACTCCACTTGAGTCTCCCATCTAAGTGGCAAGGACCTAAGAACTTGAATTATCATCTGCTGCCTTCCCAGGCTCCTTAGCAGGAAGCAGGATTGAAAGCAGAGGAGCCAGGCCTGGGGAATCAGCAGTCTGACACGGGGTATTCCAAGCAGCAACTTCATTTACTGTGCCACAATACCCTCCCCGATTTTTACCTTCTTATCCAGTGAGCCCCTGAAAATTTGCAGGAAAGAATTAAGGGAGTGTGTTAGGTAGCACTCACTTATGGTGAATATGGAAGACTAGATTTGTATCTCTTATCAACAGATGTGGAGGAAAAGATAAAGAAATGTTTCTTTCCATATTTTGAAGGCCATCAGTGATATGGTCTTTGGCAGCTAGTGAAGAGTAACAAGCTTGGAAGCCACACATCACCCGCCTACGTAATCCTTTTGCTCACCTGTGGGTCACATGATGTTTACCCCTCTATGTAATATTTTCTGCTGGCCTGAGAGTCAACTGAAGCTCTCCTATCATCACCTGGAGGGTGGAGGAGGGGGGAGGTGGGGTGGGCAATGCTACACTGTGTACCCATTCTTCTCTCAAACCCCCATAAAAGTCCATGATGGGGAGGGCCTCTTGTGTTACTTGTGTGCCTCCAACCTGCTTGCTTGCTTGCTTCACACAGATTTACTCTGAACAGAAGGTGGTAATCTGTCTCCCTTACTCTTTCCCCTTTGGCCTACTCTCCCTGGACATGGTATACATATATCTATATTCATAACCCTCGGAATAAGTTTTACCACTTGCTCAAGCTCTGTCAGTGCCTGTGCTTAAAATGCTTTTAAATAAGAGGCAAGAACCTAGTAAATAAAATATTTGGCCTCAAAACCTAGAAATACAACACAAGTACCTGAAAATAATTATTGAATGGTTTGGGAGTTCCCATTATCTTTCAGTGGAAGAATTTCCTAAGGAATTCTTTCAGGGCCATAACAGCTAACAGCTAAACTTTAACCAATGGTGAAATTAACCTTTTAGGAAACTAATAACAGGGAGAAACACATTAACAATTTTTGTAGCTCTTTGTATATTCTGGAGATCAGCCCTCTATCACCTATGTCGTGTGCGAAGATCTTCTCCCATTCTGTGGGTTGCCTTTTTACTTTGTTGATTGTTTCTCTAGCTGTACAGAAGCTTCTTAGTTTGATGAGGTCCCAATTGTTTATTTTGGTCTCAATTTCTACTGCTTTTGGAGTCTTTTTTAGGAAGTGAGGGCCTACCCCTAAGTGTTGCAGTGTGTTTCCAACATTTTCTTCCAAAAGTTTGAAGGTTTCTGGATGTAGGTTTAGATCTGTTATCCATTTAGATCTGATCTTAGTGTATGGTGAGAGATGTGGATCTATCTTTTGGTTTCTGCAGGCTATTAACCAGTTGTCCCAACAGCATTTATTGAACAGACCTTCCCACTTGCCTGGACTGTCGTTTGTCTTTTTGTCAAAGATTATTTGGCTGCCCATCAACAGAGAATTGGATAAGAAAGCTATGGTTCATCTACTCCATGGAATACTACTCAGCTATTAAAAAAAAACAAAATGCAGTTCTTTGTGGCCAAATGGGCCAAACTGGAAACCATCATGCTAAGGGAAATGAGCCAATCCCAAAAGGTTATATACCACATGTTTGCCTTAATTTAAGATGATATGATGTTATGTACAACATGTTATGTTATGAATGTTATATGTTGTGTATAAACTAAAATTGAAGTGTAGGTGAGGTGGTCACAGAAGGTGGCTAGGAACTCGCATTTACTTTTAACATATTGGTTATTCATTACTATGTCAATTAATTCCATAATGATGTAAATTTTTGCTGATGGTATGTTGGAGCTTTCAATTGATTGGGATGATACTCTGCTGGCTCTGTCTTCAGACCAGAGAGGGTATACCTAAGAAGCCGTTGAACTTGACTGGACAATAAGATGCTGGACTCTATGTTTGGTATATGCTTGCAGTGGGGGAATCTCAACTGAACTTGAGCTGTGGTTATGCAACAAGGTGGAGGAATCCACCATGGTGGGAGGGTTTGGGGAGGGGTGGGGAGAACCCAAGTACCTATGTAACTGTGTCACATAATACAATGTAATTAATGAAGTAAAAATAATAAATAATTAAAAGAAAAAAACCGAATTTTTACAAAATTTCAGAATTTCTTAAGTCTGTACCTTTCCTCAGCAAAATTTATCTCCACTTGCATTAAATGTTTATAGAAAAAAAATGAAAGCCAGAATATACATACAATTTAGTAAAATAAAAACTACCAATTTCTAACATGAAACATGAAGTGAATCCTTCAGGGGCTCGTGTTGCGGCGCTTGAGTTGAGCCACTGTTTGCAATGGCAGTATCCCAGGGCACTGCTTGGGTTGAGCCACTGTTTGCAATGGCAGTATCCCAGGGCACTGCTTGGGTTGAGCCACTGTTTGCAAATGGCGGTATCCCAGGGCACTGCTTGGATTGAGTCACTGTTTGCAACGGCAGTATCCCAGGGCACTGCTTCAAGTCCCAAGTGTTCCTCTTCCAATCCAGCACCCTGCTAATGGTACAGGAAAGCAGAAGATGGCCTGTACATTCCTATACAAAGTTAACTTTGTTAGTGTCTCAAGATGCTTCAGTAAATATAAGAATATCCCAAAGGCTTTAATTATCGCAGTTAAATACAAGTTACCATCATTTCTAAAATTTGAAAGCCATCGTTTCAAATTGATTTTTTTCACGAAATATTGATGTCCTGAAAATAGTATTTATCCCCCTAAAACAGATGAAATAATTTAAGATGCTGTTAGATAATTAAGATGGTTGCAGTAAATTATTCTAAAACCTAATAGCACTAAAAATTAAATAGGAAAACTAGATTTCTCATTATCATCTTTTCTCATAGTCACTGAATAGCTGTTTTGCTATGTGTCCAACAGCTTTTAAGTGAGCACAGACAGTGTCTCATGTTAAACATTGAGAATACTGCTTTTCACCATCTCAGTGAATT
The DNA here is from genome assembly GCF_030435755.1 of Ochotona princeps. Classification (NCBI taxonomy): domain Eukaryota; kingdom Metazoa; phylum Chordata; class Mammalia; order Lagomorpha; family Ochotonidae; genus Ochotona; species Ochotona princeps. Next base: position 46,019,485 of record NC_080838.1, read on the forward strand.
CACAGATGGCTTGTGAGGTTCAAATGCCAGTAGAATAAGATGAATGCCTATGTGTTGTGACCAGTCCAAGAAAGACATAGACCGAAGTATGCTCTTCCCTCTGTCCATCCTGTGGCAGCATTGCTTTGTCTTGTCTAAGACCCCCAGATCACAATTTATTATAAGCCCTAAATATTTCTTGTTCCCACAGTGACAGCAGTTAAACCTATACAACCTGTTATATTATGGTACATCAGATCTCATCTCTAAATGTCTCTCTGTAACACAGCATGTAACTCTCACCAAGTTAGAATAATTCCATCCTTGAGGACTCAGCCTTCAGGTTTCAAACGACTCTTTCCTATTGATTTCCCATCATTCTTCCCTCTGCTGACCTATTTTTGCTTGGGGGAAGGAAAAATCTTAGGATACTCTAATACTATTTTTCATATTACTCATTTTTGACATGGAGGGTTAAAATTTTTTAAAACATAGTTATCTAGAACTATGCAAATCAAGACTTTGCTCACTTCAAGTTGTAGAATAAATGATGACTGTCATAATACTCCAAAAGATTCTCCGGGAATTATAAACTACCTTTCATTTTCACTATATATAAATTCCCCTTCCCTAGAAACAAACAAAAAAGTGATACAAAAATGTGTTTGGAGACCATTTTACTTGTGTACTAACTAAATATTGATCATGTAATATGTCTTATTTCTCTTTTTGTTGTAACTGGAATTTTAAAGTAGATGATAGGGTGTTCTTCTCACAAGGAAATGCCAGAATTCATTTTTTAAAGATTTATTTATTTTTATTGGGAAGATTACAGAGAGGAGGAGAGACAGAGGAAGATCTTCCATCTGATGGTTCATTCCTCAAGTGACCGCAACAGGTGCAGGGTCCCAAAGCTTTGGGCCATCCTCAACTGCTTTCCCAGGCCATAGGCAGGGAGCTGGATGGGAAGTGGGTCTGGCAGTAATTAGAACTGGTGCCCACATGGGATCCCAGCCCATTCAAGGCAAGGACTTTAACCACTACACTAACACATTGGGCCCAATAATCCATTTTGAAGTTATTACTATTGCACTTGTTTAGCAAATTTGACAACAGTATCTCTCTCATTGTCCTTTCCTAAGACATTTTACCTTTCCCTGTTGTTCTAAAATAAATCATTCATAAAGAAAAACTTTCATAGAAAAAACTCACATGAAATGAATACCAAGTCTCCAATTCTAAATCAACTTAAACACACAGGCATCATGATAACTTACCACCATTAACAGCCTTGTTAGAAATAATATTTTTTGTGGTAAATTTGAAAATTGCATGTTTAACTACCCTTTCTTTCACTTCAATTCCTTTCTGCTCTCCCAACTAAACACACACATACACCCACACCCCCACACACACTTAAGGCAACTAGTTAATGTTATAATTATCAAATTATTATAGAGACATGTATTTCACTCTGAACATTTAATCATATAAATAATTAAAGGATAAACCTTCTACATTAAGCCTTTTTTTAAATCAAAAATGACTCTGCAGGCCCGGCACCATTGCCTAGCAGCTAAAGTCCTCGCTTTGAACGCCCCGGGATCCCATATCGGCGCCGGTTCTAATCCCGGCAGCTCCACTTCCCATCCAGCTCCCTGCTTGTGGCCTGGGAAAGCAGTCGAGGACGGCCCAATGCATTGGGACCCTGTCACCCGTGTGGGAGACCTGGAAGAGATTCCTGGTTCCCGGCTTCGGACTGGCGCGCACCGGCCTGTTGTGGCTCACTTGGGGAGTGAATCATCGGACGGAAGATCTTCCTCTCTGTCTCTCCTCCTCTCTGTATATCTGACTTTGTAATAAACTGAATAAATCTTTTAAAAAAATGACTCTGATAATGAAAATATAATCAATAATGTAAAATGTAAAATTTAAACTAATGGCTGAAAAGTGACTGAGATTGAATCACTACATTCTAAAATTTCTTGGGTTTGGGTTTTCACATAATAAAGCTCCAAAGGATAGCTATTTGAGATGATCTTTTCCACAGGAAAGAACTGAACTAGAGCTTAAAGATACCTCTTTGCAAACTGCCAAGGCATCAATCTTCCTGGAGTTTCTCTTAAGTTTTCCTAACATAAAATAACTTTTAGTATGAGACAGCAGGGAAATGAAGCTAAGAAAACTACAAAATGAGCTTGGAATTATTCTCATGAAAAATGCATTCTCTATTTTTACTCTGAGTTTATTTTCTTTCAATGCATCAGGCAGATTAACTGAGTTTTTTTTACTGTGAGCCTTCCAGGTCTGAATAAAGAAGACATTCATGTCTTAAGAGTTCTCTTTAATCCCTCCCTTTATCTGCTCTGAAACAGCTTTAAAATGAATTCATCGCAACTGTGATGTTGTCATGGATTAGCTGTCTCCCACTGACGTTATCTGGAATGACTCCACCTAAGCAAAGTAATTTGTCTGCATCTTTGCAACACAAAGATTCACTCCATCCCTTCCTATTGATCAATAATTCTCTATTATTCAAAGAATATTCAGACTTTGTATCAAAGCAGGAATCCTCTTATCCTGCCTTAGTTCCTTAGATTGCATTCTCATCAACTTCAAGGGAAGATCAACTCACCTGGCATAAACTCTCTCTTGGATCTGGTACTCTACATGTGCATTGTGCAGCCTTTTCATTTGTGTAGTATTTGATCTCTGTTGTGGCTTTGATGATTCCATCACAGTAGACATCCACATTGACCAAGCCAGGAGGGAAATCTTATAAAACACAAAAGAAGTTGGAACATGAGCAAGTAATACAGATATTACATTATTATTTGCTTTACAGAACACACCAAAGAACTAATGATTGATAATAATTTCACTAAGTTCCAGCAGATAAAATATTTTTAATCTTTAGTAGCTAGAACCACAAAATGTAATATGTAATATGTAATTCTGTACTTTTTTCCAGATAAAAGCACATGCTAAAATTATCAAAATAAGGAAAGCATCAACAATTTCTCACTACTTATGTACATACTTTTTAATGGTCTGTAATCATGGTTACATAATAGTTTAGAATTTAGGAAAGGGAAACTATTCATTTGATGTTAGGTGTTTAGTATTAATTCTATGAAAATATATCAAGTTAACCATAGGCAGGTTTGTCCATACTGTAAAGATTAATACCAACCGATACTAGAGAACTTATATTCAATTGCTCAGAGTGAAAATCCCTGGGAAAAATAAGGTTTAAGGCTCTGATCCTTTGGGACAATTGACATACATTAATCCAAAGCCTCTTTCAAACCAACTAGCTCTTTCTGATATACTGGATTGTAAATTCTGGTGTAAAATACCAATAGATATATGAAAACCTTGGACTTTTCATGAACCAGTAACAAAATGAAATCACTTCAATAGATACACTTTTTAAAAAGGATTTATTTATTTTTATTGGAGAGGCAGAATTACAGAGAGGAAAGATCTTCTGTACTCTAGTTCACTCCTCAGGTGGCCTCAATGGCCAGAGCTGAGCCAATCAGAAGCCAGGAGCTTTTTCTGGGTCACATGTGTGGGTGCCTGGTGCCAAGGTCATAGGCCATCATCTACTGCTTTCCTAGGCCATTAACAGGGAGCAGGAATGGAAGTGGAGCAGCTGAGACATGAACTGGTACCCATATGTGATCCCAACACATGCAAGGTGAGGATTTAGCCACCAGGCTATTGCGCCAGAGTGTTAATATGCTTTTATACAAGAAAAATAAAATCTGGCTCTTTCGTTTCATTTATAGGGCAACTCTTAAAAACTTTCATGCTGTCAAGGATATAAGGAGATATCTCCTAAATTCTTCTGAGAAAATGTCACCCAATCATCTGAGGTTTCATATAAGTCATTAATCATAAAACCAAACACTTTGAATATTTAAAAATTTTTAAGCTTAAGCATTAGCTTTATCTTATAAAGAGGCTGAAGGTCTTCTTGCAATATTACAATATTGCAGAATATTCAGAAAAGCAATGTTAAGTTTAAGTAGGCCAAGTGTCTGAAATTTCCTCTTTTCTTATTGCTTGACAAGGTGCCTAATTTATGTTAGGAGGAAGATGTGTACATAGAAGTATTTTCTCCCCAAATAAGTATCTGTCCAATATAGAATGTAGGGGAAATCACAACAGAAACTGGAGGAAGTAAAGAATATCTTATCAGGTATGCAGATGATAAAGAAGTTTTTGGAGTTATTAGAGTCAGATGATATTAATTTCAATAGATTCGATAAAGGTGATTTTTTTTTTCTTTCAGCTCTTTAAGATTTCTTTTTATTGGAAAGGCAGATTTTATGAAAAGAAAGAAAGATCTTCCATTTGCTGGTTCAAAATCCAAATGGCTGCAATGGCCAGGGCTGAACCGATCTGAAGCCAGCAGCTTCTTACAGGTCTCCCATGCAGGTCCTCTGCTGCTTTCCCAGCCATAATCCATGAGCTGGATAGCAGAGCAGCCTGGGCACGAACCAGCTCTCTTATGGAACCCCAGCACATGTATGACAAGGATTGAACCATTGAGCCACTGTGTCTGGCCCTCAATTCTTACATTATCATAGAAAATCTTAAAATGATTCTAAATGAAACTATTGACATTGTTTGTCAGAAGAGATTTGAAATTTAACCACAGGAAGCCTAACTTTCTGAAATTCAGACTTAAACTTCATTCATCTCTGTTATGAACAGTGACAGATATATGGTGAGATCTCCTTTGTAGCTCTATAGATAATATACAAAGTATTTAAATTTCTTCAGATTTCACATGAAAACAAACTTTGTTGTTTCAGGTATATCCAGTCATTAGTTGACTTAAAATATTACAAATATATCTGCTAAAAAAAGATGTGGATATCCGAGCAATCTCAGAAAGAGATGTCCTTGGATAAATGTAATTGGACATATGTATTTGTATATCTGTAGAGAGACAGTTATTGAATGAAGACCTAATTATGCATCACTCCCACTTTAATATACTAAAAAGTATATGGATTCATTTCATTGGAAGACCACCCTTAATAACATGTATTGGACTGCCCACAAGGATTGACTCTCTGAGCATTATCTTACTTTAAATTTGGTTCAACATGATGACTATATTTTACACAGCTTCAATAAAATAAAAAAAAAATCACTTTAATGACTCAAACAGAAGAAAGTAACAGAAAATGTCTGTTGTTTGCTAGGCAGACTAGGCTAGTAAAATCTGAAATTGGAAGAGCATACAGATTGCCAAAACAGGCAAGAGTGTCATTGAGAGTCAGCTGTGAAAAGAAAAGGTGTACAGAAGAGGCAAAAATCAGAATACGTAGCAGCCCAACAGAAATACACACAGTCTTTGGGGCTGGTATATTGGTTCAATTGGTTAATCCTCTGCCTCCAAGCTCCAGTATCACAAATTGGTGCAGATTTGAGCCACAGTTGCTCCACTTTCCATCCATGTTCATGACTTATGGCCTGGAAAAGCAGCTGAGGATGGCCCAAAGTCTTGGGACCCTGCACTTGCATGGGGGACCTAGAAGAGGTTCCTGGCTTTGGTTGGGCTCAGCTCTGACCCTTGTGGCTATCTGGGAAGTGAACCAATAGATGGAAGATATTTCTGTTTCTCCTTGTGACTGTAAATCTGCCTTGCCAATGAAAATAAAATCTTTTTTTTTTAGATTTATTCATTTTTATTACAGCCAGATATACACAGAGGAGGAGAGATAGAGAGGAAGATCTTCCATCCGATGATTCACTCCCCAAGTGAGCCGCAACGGGCCGGTGCGCGCCAGTCCGAAGCCAGGAACCAGGAACCTCTTCCGGGTCTCCAACATGGGTGCAGTGTCCCAATGCATTGGGCCGTCCTCGACTGCTTTCCCAGGCCACAAGCAGGGAGCTGGAAGGGAAGTGGAGCTGCCGGGATTAGAACCGGCGCCGATATGGGATCCCGGGGCGTTCAAGGCAAGGACTTTAGCCGCTAGGCCACGCTGCCGGGCCCGAATAAAATCTTTAGAAAAGCATAGTTCTTAAAAAAGAAATATTTAAGACCTATAAATGGATTAAAATGCATTTTTATTTTTTTAATTGCATGATTTCAATTTCTTTTTGTGTAAAAATTCACTTATTAACTTGCAATTCTAAAAGCATCTAATTTGTGGGTACTAATAAGGATGAATAAAGAAACTCTACCAGAGAATCACGAATTCTACTAAAAGTGAAGAACAAACATCAAATTGATAGTGAAGCTGGGTGGCAGAATGCTTTACTAACAACCTTTGGGGATATTGCCCTAAAGAAATCAACAGTTTACAAATGAGATCTCATTTCTAGGAGAGAAGAGGTAATATTAAAGATGAAATCCACAGTTAACAAATCATTCACATCAATTTACAAGGCAAAAATATTGTTTCTGTACAAATTAAAGAACACTGATAATTACTGGATTAAACCATAATGAACCAAAAACGTGGGCTTCCCAAGGGTTGTTTCACCCACTGTGTAATAATATCCATCTCAACTATACCTTTTAATTTTATTCACTATGAACATTTTAAAGTTCCCACATGTATGTATGTGTCTAGAAACGTGTCCATATACCATACAGTACACTCATACAGCTGTAACAATAGAAAATGAATTTTTGTATTTCACATCTCAGATTCAAGACCATTCTAAAGTTTCTGCCAACCATTTCTTTTTCTCATGACTTTACTGATCTGTTCATTTAAATTAGGGACAACCTAAAGTAACTTAAGGAAAATTATAAACCAAATGTACGTATTTCGTGAAACCGATATTTCACAAATAATTTAATTTCAGAGCACTCTTGCTTATGTATTTCCAATATCTGGAAAGGTGTGTTCCCATATGAACTGAGGTTAGCTCTTTCCCGTATGGTGAATATTAAATATATACATGAGAACCAAAATCATATCTCTGTGTTTATTAGTAAGTTATCAAATAAGAATAGATGGCTTCAAAACTGAGATTAAACTTGTTTTTATGGCACCTAGAAAATATTATCAGTTGATGTAATTTTCCTAAGCAGACTCAGCATAGTATAATGATACATCCTGGTAACTTTTAGGTTCCTTTAATGAAGTATCAAGATATAATTTTTACTATCCAAAGAACAGCTTCTTAATAAAGAGTTTCTTTATCTTGGTGGCTACATTATGCATTCCTTTCAACTTTTAATTGGTTCTTTCCCTGCTGTGTTAAATCCTTTTTCGCAGTGTTGAAGGTACCTGAGGAATACGTTTCTCCTCCAGTGCAGAAATTAGGTAATATCTCTAGGTTAAAGCATTCAACTGTATTTTTGTAAGCTTTTGTTGTAAAGCTCAGATTACAGTGTCTTTGAAGGCCTTTCTCAATTATGTGCATCATTAAGAAAGGCATGACTCTTAGAAAACAAACTATGAGGGTACTTCAAAAGTCCATGGATGATTAAATACAACAGTCTATTTTAATGAAACATAATTGAAATCCATGACTATTTTTCTTCACATTTTCCTTGAAATTTGGAAGATCTTTTAAGTTATTAAGTCAATCATACTTTTGCTTTTCTGTACATTTTTGCCAAGTAAAAGTATCTGACATTGGTGTTTTCTGCTATGGAAGTTCTTCAGCTTTCATCCAATTTCTTGAGGCTGTTTCTTATGTGTTATTTTGATATTTATCTTTCTTTTTTTTAAAGATTTATTTATTTTTATTGCAAAGTCAGATATACAGAGAGAAGGAGAGACAGAGGAATATCTTCTGTCCAATGATTCACTCCCCAAGTGACCGCAACGGCTGGTGCTGCGTCAATCCCAAGCCAGGAGCCCAGATCCTCTTCCAGGTCTCCCACATGGATGCAGGGTCCCAAGGCTTTGGACCGTCCTCGACTGTCCTCCCAGGCTATAAGCAGGGAGCTGGATGGGAAGTGGAGCTGCCGGGATTAGAACCGGCACCCAAATAGGATCCTGGCCAGTTCTGGGCAAGGACTTTAGCCGCTAGGCCATGGTGCCGGGCCCAATATTTTTCTTTCAATCAATTTGTCCATTTGTCTAAGTTCTCAAACTGGAAGGTATGCAGTTATTTTTAATAGTCTTTCATATTCTTTTAGTGATTCTAGAACAGGAGCAATAACTTCTATTTCATTCATGATAGAGGTAATTTGTGTCTTAATTTTTTTTCTTTGTTAGCCTGGCTAGAGGTTATCAATTTTACTGGTCTTTTAAAGGAACTTAAAGAGTAAGCATGTTAACTTTACCTTGGGTTTCATTGATTGTCTCTACTGCTTTGTCTTTTGCTGTTTTCTGGCCTAATTTTTACTAATAAATTTCTTCTGATGCTTTACACTAAAATCACATTTTGTAAGTTTCTTAAGAAAGAAGCAATTGGTTACTTAGGAATCTCTATTGCTAAAAAAAAATCTTCCTACAAATACAAAGTCTGCTTCTGATGAACTTTAATAAGATGCAGTTCCATTTATTTCAAGCTATTAAATTTTTCTTAGATATGTTTTTACATATTTAAGTACTTGTGAATTTTTCAACTATCTTTCTGTTACTGATTTCTGAATTTTAGAGTGGTTTGAGATACTACATGGTATGTTATGGAATTTATTCTACTATTATTAAATGTAGTATTCTATAAATTTCAATTAAGTAGATTACTAACACTGTTTAAGTCACCTGTGTACATATTGATACTGTGTTAGAGCCCTTAGATATTGAAAGAGGAATGTACAGATATTCACCTAGAATAACGGACTTGTATATTTTTCTGTCAATTCTACCATGAGTGTAACTGCAGCACTGGCATCCCATATAGGCAGCACCAGAGTCCTTGGTTGCTTCACTTCCATCCATCTCCCTGCTAGTATACCTAGGGAAGCAGCAGAGGATGCTCCAAGTGGTTGGGCCCCTGCACTCACCTGGGAGACCCAGAAGAAACTCCTGGGTTGGTCCAACCCTGGTTGTGTGGACATTTGAGAGTTGAACCAGCTGATCAAAAATTTCTGTTTCCTATCACCACACCTTCCCGCCTATCACTCCCTATCTCCTGCCAACTCTGATTTTCAAATAAATACAGAAATCTTTATTTTAAAAAATACATCCATGTACATTTATTCACAGCATGCTGCCTAGTTTTTTTCCCAGAGGATGCCTTAACATTTTAACCAGCTACTTAAAATTCTATGATAATGTCAATATCAGCATCACACTTATGTCTCATTCAATGCTTTCCTTTCATTCTTGAGTTTTATCTTGAATCCTTGTGGACCTTGTAATTTCTGGTTGAGAACAAGATGTACCAGGTAATAAGAATTGAAATAAATAATTTTAGGGTAAAAAATGTGATAATCTGGCTAGTAGTTAGGCTGTATTTAATGTTTGCTGTAGCAGTATGTGCTAGATATTTCCAATTCCTCTGCAGTATTTTTTTTTCTCCCCCATCAACTGTATTTTCCTAAGTAGTCCAAAGAGAGAGTATGAGAAATGCAATTCTTCAGTCAGGGTTGTTCAGAAATGCTGTTATGCATAGCCATAGATAGTGGGGAGGGACAACTTCCTCCAGTCTCACAACTAAATGTGAACCTCTTAGTGACTGTGTAAGTGCTGTTCTGTGGAACAGCTTCTTCTACCCTCTCCTAAGTGAGACAGTGCGGCTGGAGGGGGGATATTATCATTCTGCAGCTGGGACATTCTAGTAAAATTTTCTTCTCCTCATGATAAGACTTGCTTATGGAGAACATGCTGGGAGTATTTCTCTGAGATTCTTCCTGCCGGGTCCACAGGGTCTCTTTTCTTAGATTTTCACTGTGTGAACCTGGTGAGATTCCTAAAAGAATCCCTAAAATGGCAGCCCCAAATTTTGATCCTTCAAAGTAATCTGTACTTAGCTCCTAGCCTTCCTTTAGAATTACCACCACCTACCCTTGTATTCTTACCAATTCATGATTCCTGTGAATTGTGCTCCAGGAAAGTAGATCTCAGATCTCAGTCTCCAAATATACCTTTCTCTCCAGAGCATTTTGAATACTGGTTTGCTCTTGTTGATGCTCAAAACATCATAGCATGGTGTGTGGCAACTTAGTATGCTGAGTACTTTGCATTGGAAAAGATGCCAAGTGTTTCTGACCTTTTCCCATATTCCTTCTCTTACTCCTCTGCACGCCCACCCCACAACCCAAAGTAAGTCACAGAAAGCATAAAATCCCCTCCTGAAGGCAGGTCACACAAATTAGACTTCTCTTTCCAAAAGCAACTTAGAAAACCTTTCATCGTGATTGGAGTGGCGGTTTCGCCAGCAATTCAGAACTGTTGAACTATCAAAACCTCTTGAGAACTCAAGCCTGGGAACACACAGTAGCTACCACATACATGTGGGGAGCTGCTCCCAGATTTGCCAGAACCTCGATGGCTACCCCTTTTCTGGGTGAGTCTCGGGGGTCTGTGTAGCGAGTCTGGGCCTCCCCTACTGCTCGCCATGTGGCTGGAGATGGGGGGGAGGAGCCAGGAGGGGTGGGACTGGGGCCTAAGGACCTGAACCTCCGGCAGGCAGCCATCTTGTTGCCAGCTGGGGGCCTTGGGATGGCCATGCCTCAAGCCTGGGAACACACAGTAGCTACCACATGCACGTGGGGAGCTGCTCCAGGGCGACCAGTGCACCATTTGGCGCCAGGCTCCGCCTGCTGGCCGCCCGGCCAGAGAGTTTTGGACTTTTGGTTCTTTGACCAGCTGCCTGGGAGGCTCCCTCCTGAATCCACAGTGCTTTTGGCATGAAGCACTGTGCTTGCTAATAACCTGATCTGGGAACACCTCAAAGTCTCTTTTGGGATCCCTTCAATCAAAATGGAGGAAACAGAATGCTGGCAAAGAGGGAATCCCAAATGAACTTGAGGCTTGCACCTAATGGTCCTCAGAGCAACCACGGGTAGGTGCGTGATTTACGGCTAGGAACAGGCCCAATGTGGGCAGTAAGGGGACATCTCAACTGGGATGAGTTTCCCACCAAGGGGTGCGTGTGCTGGAATGGGGGCTGCGTTCTAGCTAGGAAACAGTTGTAGTCACCCAAGGCACTAGTGTGGGCTGGGATTGGATGCACCAGGCCAGGCCAGACCCCAACATCATCTGGTGTCCTGGAGAACCAGGGTGGATGTGGGACTGACTAGGCTGGGTCTCAACCCCTTACTGAGCCATGTGTGAGCTGTATGTGGGTATGGATGAGCCATGGCCGGACTGAAACATCAACAACAAGAACTAGAAATGGGGTGAAAGCCAGCCAGGAAAAGCCACTGTTCCTGCTAGGACAGGAGGTGAACCGAGTAGGGTTGGCTCAAGAACCCCCTGGCATGCGCAAAATCTGGCATTGGGAGGGGTTCTGATGGAGCAGCATGGGCAACTCCTCTGTCAGGACACAGTCCCTGCAGGAAAGCGCAAGAAGCATGATAGGAAACAGCCCAGAATAGGCCATGGAAAGTCTCCCACTGGCATACATTCGGCATGGGTCAGGAGCAGACCAGGCTGAATCAGTTCATGTCATCCACTGGCAAATCCGATCACCAGAACAGAGTGTGGGATGGGCCAGGTTTGGTTGCGACAAAACCAGTACACATTATGGAGTGCCAGGGCGTGGTTTCCTGTACTGGATATGAATGCAGCACCCATCCAGCACACGTGAGATCCAGGAAGGAAGGGGCAGAGCTGGCGGGGGGATTAAGGGGCTGGTTCCCTCGCTGGACAGCTACTCCCACTGGAGAGCGTGGGCTGGGATAGAGACAGACCCGACTAAGCAAGGCTACAACACCTGCATGTGGACTAGATCAGGGCCGCAGCATCAGCTGGCAGAAGCTGGCACTGGGGACTAATTCTGTCGAGTCAAATCACAGGACCACCTAAAGAGTGCATAAACCAGGACAGAGAGACCTGGGAGGGAAAAGTGGGTTCCCCCTTCTTGGGTCACTATTCCCATGGGAGGGCATGAAAACTAGGACGGGGGCTGGGATGGCTAGATAGAGAGGTACTCAACAACACCTGTGAGGGCTGGATGGTTGAGTTGGTTAGATAGAACTAAGCTTTAATACCCATTGACAAGTACAAGAGCCAAATGGGATGGGGGACAGACTGGTCTTCTGCTACACATACTGGCAAACCAGGGTAGGGGGCGGGCCTGGTGGGGGTTATTGTGGGTCGCCCCGACTAGGCTGCAGCACCCACTGGTTGATGTAAGGGCCGAACCAGACTGGACTGCAACACCCATTGGTTCCAGTGCAACTCGGGACCGAAAACAGAACCAACCCAGCAATTGAAACCACCAGCTGATAGGGGTGATGGACTGTGCCGGGCCCTGTGCTTGCTAGAACATACAAGAAACTAATCTGGGAATACCTCAAAGTATCTTTGGAGATCTCCCCAATCAAACTGCTGGACTCAGAACTCTAACCAAGAAAAGACAGAAGACAGAACAGGATAATCATGTATCTCAGCTATATGTTGGCAGCGAAATATGGGGCAAACGGAGACTTTATGATGGACCATATCAATCAGTGGACGACCTCATCGAGCAAAACTGGCAGCGATTCATAACTGGAGAACTATTAACACCACTTGGGCACATATCTCAGAGCATGCCCCACATCCGGGACTTGGGGTAGGAGGGAAACCGGGTGGGGCTTCTCCCTCAATATCCCCCTTTACCTCAGATACAAGATGGAAACAATATGGACATAATAGCATTACCCACTTCCCTATCCCCCTGAACCTTTTTTTTTTTTTTCTTCTTGATCCTTTAACTGTAATTAACTATGTAAAGATTGTCAACAACAATACAATAAAATAGAAAAAACAAAACAACAACAAAAAAAAGCCTCTTGAGAAATTCATGGTGTTGCAAATTTCTATTTTTCTTCCTGTTGTTGATTTTGTATTGTGGTTTTTCATTTAAGAGGGATGTGTGGTGACTGTGAATGGAGACTATCATGTCCAGATGTGAGGATGCAGTGCAGTGTGCATCTCTACTTCCAGATCATATATGGACTACTAATGAAACTATTAGCTGTATCTTGACAATAGGATGCTGGACTCTCTGCCATTGTCCATGCCCGCAATAATGAACATGTGACTGTTTATGAAGAGCTATGGTATACTAATAATATAGGGGAATTCGGTGAGGGGGAGGGTATTTGGGGAAATAAAATAATAATAAATAAAATTTTAAAAATAGACATAAAGCCTAGAAAGGTTTCCTTTTCTCTGAAGACTGTTATTTCAGAGGAGTCATGCTTTCTGTCCTGGATAAAGTAATGCTACTCAAAGAGGACTAGAAGAACCCCAGCCTGTCGGAATCTCCTCTCTCAGCCTGTAAGCTTTTGGATGTACTTCAGCTTTCTGCATGTTTGTATTTACACAGTTGTCTATTTGTTATGGAATCTAAACATAAAAATAGGCAGTTTTTCCTTGGTACTTACGTTTTCATTTAAAGCTCCCATAGCTATTATAAAACATCAATTAAACAAATTCATTATGCTATTCTCTTCTTAAACTGTCTTCTCAGAGGGGTGTTGGCTTTCTACCATTATACTCTTAGTTTTTCAATGAACTGAAGAAAATTGATCAACTTGGAGGGTTTTTATCCACCTTTTCCTTGTAAGAATGACAAATTTTAAACTTAACATCTTGTATTGAAACCATTAATGTAAGTATGTTTGGAAGTTTTTTTTTTTTTTTCTATATCTGTCTTTAAGAACTGGGTTATGATGTAAGATATAGTTCTTACCAGAGTTCAGAAAATTTAAAAAATAATGCCAGGAGGTAGATCAAAAAAAACAAAGCAAAACACTTTGGGCCCATTTTGCTGAAGCCTTCATATTTTTACACAAAGTCATGTAATAATAGACTGATATATCAATCAACACTAACACATCACTAACACATCAACCAATCGTTTTTAAAACTCTTCTCATTAGTTTACAGAACACAACAGTTGAAGAAAATATTTGGAAAATTTTCATTAGCAGAGCTGATAGGTTTTTTTTTAAACTACAACTTTATCACTTCAACCATGTAGATAAACTTGCAATACATCAAAGCAAAAAAAAAATTAGATTACTAACATACCATGTTTCTAGTAAACAACCTGAACCTTAATATGCTTTGTTTTTGGCACTACATTTATCCATTAAATACACTAGCAGAATTATCCTTGATAATGTTAAAAATCTTGACAATTATTTGAGAAGTTAATTTAAGCATTACTTAATTTGCCATACTGATTTTTCTGTAGTGATTTCAGTCCAACTACATTTAAATACTGAAACTAATTGCCACAAAATGATTGTTTTTTAAATCAGTTAGGAATGTAGTATAAGGAAATAGGAGGATTTGATATAAGGTAAAAAGAAGAGGAAATAGAGGAGTGGGGTTCTTTCTCATGTCACTTCCACATAATCTTACCCACAAAAGGAAGCAGTAACTAGCGTTTGAAAAGTCTTAGCACAGAGTCTTTTGATCTCTCAAGATAATTCCAAATTAAAATGTACAAAGAAATAGGTGGAGGGGACACAAGCTTTGTACAATGCAAAGGCCTATAAATGTTCTATAAATGAACTGCATCAAAGCTACATAAACACAAACTTCAATTTTAAATATTTTTATGACATTTCCAATTGCATAGTAATATTGAACAACTTTTATTTAAAATATTTATGTAGTCAAGTTTATGAAGGTTGTTTTTGTTCATAAGACGATATCATAAATTAAGAAAGCAATCCCACATTTACATTAAAACATTCAGATGTTAATATAGATTTTTATTTTAGTAAAATTATTGGGGTAACTGTGATGAATGCATGTGGATTTTAAATTTGACACAGTTTGTCATGCTGTAAGCAAAGCAGAATTATCAAATGATTAGCTTCATAAATGAAATAAGGACATGATGTGAAGGTTATATTTGGAAATTAGCAGCATGAAAAAACAGTCAAAAAGAATTATACTCCCCAGAACAACAAAAGCTTACTCACATTTGGGGTGAAAAATTAGAAAGGAAAAAATTAAGCTTGATAAATAGATAATAAAAATCTACTTTGGATATTCATAGACACATAATCACGGACTCAGACATAATAAAATACCATCTTGATAGGAAGAGAAATGGCTAACAAGTGATCTCACTATATTAGTCATTTAAAGTTCTGGGGAAATTGGCATTTTGAGCTTTCATTATTGTTTATAACCTCTGTGTATAATTTGAGGAACTCAGTGATTTTTCTACTTAGTGCCTGTTGAATTCATAATTTGGTGGAGGATTAAACTTATGATTATCCAAACAACTGAAACTATGTCACTGTCAAAATTAAAACCAAAAATACGATAGACAGGGGGATGTAAGGTGAAAACATGGGCAGGAGGGAGGAGAGGAGAATCAATATAATCTTAACTCTGTCTAAATAAAATACATTAAATTTGCTCATATATAAATTAAAAATTTGATAAAAGGAGATTTGTATGAAAATATATAATAGGTCTCCAAAGTCACGAATATTTGGTTGTGCACTGAAAGAGCAGGAGTGGGGCTTCAAAGAAAGTGTTGTTTTGTAAAGTTTAGAATATTTTTGTCTTGGTTTCATTTATTTTAATTCCTAAATTAAAAAAGGAAACTATGGGAGTTAATATTTTAAGGTTGTTTGAATTACACAATTGTATATGAAAAGAGTCTTGTAAGTCAACATGGCATTGTAGAAGGGACTCGAATGTTGCTTTTAAAGTACTCTTGTTTATTTAAATATGCATGTCTATATTTATACACATATACATACCCACTGTAAATATGTACATGCATTAAACCCTGCACATATCTTTAAATCCAATTATCTACTAATCCAAATGTTATAAAAATATTAGGTCTTAGTTACAGATTTAATAATTGATGTATGCTTAAAAATGCTTTCTGGGGTTCATTTCAAAAGAAATATTACTGGCTGTCACTTGGCTACATGGTACACAAACTGATTTCTCATAATTTACACATACTTCCTTTTGCAAATACAGATTAATAATAACACCCCTGGGTATGCGAACATTAAGCACAGGAAACACCTGCAGCACGATATTCGTTTCTATAGGGAAGTGAAACCATTTTTCACAAATTTATTGAAAGAAACTCAGGATGGTGTTTTACATTTAGTAAAGCAGAGAAAAAAAATTCCTTACCTAATGCTCTCATACACCAGACTTTCTTATTCCAAACAGCTGGTCGTGTTCTAATGCGCACATTATCTGACCAAAATTCAACTTCCACAGTCTCAACAATTACTTCATCTCGCAAAATAATGAATATTTCACCAGGATTCTACAAGATAAAAAAGGAACCAAATTATACATTTTAGAAGTTTGTATTACCAAAGAATCAAGTACATGTATTAATGATAAAGGTCATAAAAGCACTGAAGAACTGTTGAATTGTGTTCCTTTTTCTCAGCCACATTCAGAAATAAAAGATGTAAACCTGATTCTCCTGCAGCTTAAACATGTAATTTTCCTGGTTATCCAATGACATTTTTCTCCAACATCATGTGTTCCAGCTAGAAAAACAAAAGCCAGTGAGTTTAAAGTTGTTCCCTTCTCCTCTGGCCTCCTCCTGTGCAGGGCTTCCGATGTCTGGTTGAAAGCCTGATTTCTCAGACACAGCAGCGGTTATAAATTCAACTCTCAATCAAATACCTTTCATTTTACCTTTTTTTTTTTTTTACTATCTTTTTAATTTACAAACCAGGATTACAAAACTTTGGGACCTTTTAAAATTGAAAAAATGTTATAAAATGTAAATGTCAAATAGTTACATATTTTTACAATTGTCTGAAAGTTTTGAGTTGAGAAAAGCGCAAACATTTGAATGCTCCATGATTTAATTAGGACAAAAAGCTAAATCTAGGAATACAAGGTTGTTCTTGAATATTTCTTTTTGGAAAAAATGATTCAAAAAACAAACATAATAGAGAGGGAAGGAATAAACAGTTATTGAAGAGCTCTTCTAACAGCAAGCATTGCACTAAGCACATTTTATATGAAGGTATTTCTTTTCATTCTAATCAAAACATAAATACACACACACACACATAAACAAGAAAATCCAAAATTGCAAAGGTTATAATTTTCCTCTTTTAGGAACAGAGCAACTAATACGAAGACTTAATACTTTGAAGATTAAGCAGGACAATTTAACTCCAAAATCTACAGTATTGTTTATAACATGCTGTATAACCCCTCAAAGATAAATTTTTTCATGTCACACTGAACTTTAGTCTTACAACAAATAAACAGGACATTCATTTTTATGCTGTTAAGAAATGATGCTTAATGACCACAAGCCATTAATTTCAAAAAGCTTTTATTTAAATATTATCTCCTTAAGCATTATTTGTTCTACAATAAAATATGTCTGAATGGTTTTCCTCAGTGTTCTTTTTCAAGACTTATTTATGTATCTGAAACTCAGATTTACAGAGACATGGAGACACACAGAGAAAGAAACTGAGACTGAGACTTGTGTGTCTGCTGGGTCACTCCTTGGATGGTTAAAACAGGCCAAGCTGACATGGGCAGCAAGGGCCCAGGCACTTTATCTTCTGCTTTTCTCAGGCCATATGCACAGAGCTGGATCAAAAGTGGAGCAGCCCGAACTGGAAACTAGTGCCCCAGCATTGCAGGTAGTGATTTTACCCACACACCACATTAGCCCTTAACCACTGTTTCTGCAAATATTATGTTTGTGTTGTAAAATAATTTAAACTGCATTCAAATCTGAACTTAGTCAATTCATATGTACTCTCCCAGTGTTTTTTCTTCAGCTAGCCAACTCATTGTCATTCTAGAGCATTCACACAGGCTGCTGCGTATGCATGAGGCTCCTGCCTTGATAGAGGGGAGGACTTCTCCTTTCAACCACTTACAGAAAAAAGTTCTAAACCAAAGGCAAGTGCACCTACCACTTCAAATAAGGATTTTTTTCCCTTCATTTGTATCCAAGGCTGGCTTCATGGGCCTACGACCTGTATAGTCATGCAGGACCCATACTTAAAGGTCCTGTGCTTGGTTTAAATGCTCTGCTTTCACTGCCTTGGAATGCTTAATAACCTGAACAAGGAGCCTTGTAACTTCATTGTGCAATACAAATTTAGCAGGTGGCCTTTTTTTTTTATTCGTTATATTGTTGTGTTTAGTTCCTTTTCTTTCTCTACCTCCCATAGTTATGTTCTGAATCCAAGTATAACTCACACTTCACCAACATCACAAAATCTTCAATGAAAATTCAACCTCTAAGGAGTTTTAGAATTTCTAGAACAAAACTGAAGTTTTCATTTCAGTACATGTCATGTGACCACTGCTATGTCACACCTATAGCGTGGCATGTCTACATCATGGATCACAACTAACGTTTACACACAATTAAGGGTGTTTCTACTCTTTCATACTATTGTGAAGCCTTGCTTGAACTAAGTACATGCGAAATATCAAATATTCAAACTGAGAAAGACTAAGTTTGCAATGGAACACACACATTGTATTCCTTTTTTCCATCCATTCTCACAATTTTACCTGTTCTCTGCATCTCTGTGTAAGTGGTCTCCTCCAGGAAAGACCTCCTTTTTATCAAATGGATACATTTAACCGATGGAGAAAAAGCTTGGGCATTCAAACAGTCATAGCATTCATAAGCATCCCGTTACGAATCTGCTATTTTGCTCTCAGTCTTTGATTTCTTGGTGTACCCTTTATTTGATTCTGAGCAGGAGGGAAAGGATTTTGATCACCACCGATGCCAAATGCTGTAATTTTTTTCCACATTGGTGGTAGACCTTGAGACCTAAACAAAAGAATGAAAATCTGGTCTAACATGTAAGAATGGGATAGTGAAGTTTCCAGCACTGTTATGGTAAATGTCTTCATTAAGTTGGTTTTACTAAGCAGTGTAGGATTCTGATCAGCTTACTTCAGTTTTTGCACACCAACTATTGGTTTTTCACGTATTCATTAGTATGTTAATAGCTACAGGTCAGTAAGTGCAGGTATATAGGCTTTGGCAAGCAGGGACTCTTGAAGTTTGTGCAGTAAGCCTCAACCTGGCCCATGGAAGTTGGACAAGAATTCAATGATGGCAACAGTGTATATAGTTGAGCAGTGACCTTGGAATCTTTAAAAATTGTAAGTGAAAAGTCCTAAGAGACCATATTTATATCTGGATTTCTGGCAGTAGGATGCAGGCATCCTTAGTTTTTCAAAATTCTAGGAGTCCCTATATGCAACTTATTTTTGAGAACTACTTGATTATAGGAAAAAGGATGTCTTTCAGTTACTATAAAAACTCACCTATAAAATTGCTACACTTTCACAACATAGATGCTACAGATATTGACACATTTAATTATCATATGCTATATCACATTTATAAATAAATCACTGGATTAAGCTTTAAGTTAAGATTCGTTACCAGCAACTAGTTTGTGACTTGGCATCAAAGTGAGTGGTGTTCTTAGCCGTTGTATGTAATTTTACATTGTGTTCCTTGCTTTAGAAAGAAGTAGAAGGAGGCAATCTCTGAGATGCTTATGGGCTTTAAAAATCACATCCTTTCATATGGTCTGTTAACTGCACAAATGATACTCTGTCCCATAGCTTTAAGACTTCAGTGGTTACAGTCACAGAGATATGTCAATGAACATGCCTCGCAAACTGAAGAACCCTAGGGCTCAGCATAATGGCTCAGTGGCTAAATCCTTGTCTTGCATGTGATGGGATCCCATATGGGCACTGGTTTGTGTCACAGCTTTTCTACTTCCCATCCAGTCTCCTGCTTGTGGCCTTGAAAAGCAGTAGAGGATGGCCCAAAGCCTTGGAATACTGCACCCACACTGGAGATTCAGAGAAGGCTCCTGACTCCTGGCATCAGATTGGCTCAGCTCTGGCTGTTGATACCTCTGGAGAGTGAACCAGTAGATAGAAGATCTTTCTCTCTGTATCTCCTTTCTGCAAATCTGGCTTTCCAGTAAAAATAAATAAATCTTAAAACAAGCAAATAAAGCATGTCCCATCCTAGGATTCCGGAAAAAATGTAATGGTTAAACTGCATTAAAGGCTTTTGTAGTTGCACTATGACTTTAAGAATTAAGTTTGATGAAGAATTAAGAGGGCCACTGAACTGCATATAAAAATGCTTCTGTCTAGAGTGGCATTTCATTACATGGATGCTGGTGTCTCATATCAAGAGGGCCTGATTTGAGTATTAGCTCTGCTGCTTCCAATACAGCTTCCTGTTAATGGACACCCTGGGAGGCAGCAGGTGGTGACTCGAATACTTGGGACCCTGCCATCAAGATGTAAAATCTAGATTAATTTTTAGGTTACTGACGCAGGCCTGCCACAGTTGGTCCTATTGGTTACAAGGAACAGGGGACTGAACCAACAGGTGGGAGTAGTCTCTTTCTCTCTACCTTTCAAATAATATAAAAAGGTTTAAATTTTAATATGAGAATAGCAACAATGGGAGAATAAAACAAAAATAAAGCAATATGGATTTATTCTGCAATATGTTAAAAATTGGAGATAAGTTGGCAGGGCATTTTCTTCTAAAGTGAAGGGGAGGTGATATGTTAAATATGTGCCGGTGTGGTAGCCTAGCAGCTCAAGTCCTTACCATGCACGGGATAGGATCCCATCTGGGCACCAATTCTAATCCCAACAGTCCCGCTTCCCATCAGGCTCTCTGGGAAAACAGTTGAGGATAGTCTATGGCCTTGTGACCCTGCACCCAGTAGGAGACCAGGAGGAGGCTTTGGGCTCCTGGCTTTGGATCGGTAAACTCTAGCCATCATGGCCACTTGGGGAGTGAATCAACAGACAGAAGATCTTTCTCTGTCTCTCCTCCTCTCTGTATATATGACTTTTCAATAAAAAAAAAGCAATCTGTAAGAAAAAGAAAAATGTGCCTGTGCATATGAGGCAGAGCAAACCAAGTACGTTCACTCTTCATTACTCTCTGGGATGGTGCTACTGCAGAGCAATCAAATATCGAATCCATTATGAAAACTGTGAGTGGAGCTCAGAGAAGTCACGGGAGAATAAGCACCATTCCTGAGACTAACCCCACCAAGGAAAACATTTGGATGCTTTCAAAAACTTTGAGTAAAATCTTTAGAAAGAGTGACTAGAATCATTCCTCAAAGATCAGGCAGTTCAAGCAAGAGTGACTAGACAAACTGCACAGAAGTCTCTGAGGGGATCATGGAGTTCCTGTTGTCACTGCTGGCAAGTCTGACGGTGATTTATGTATGGTAAGAGGGTAGATATATTTTGTGCCTTTGAGAGAAGATTCTCCATCCCCACACCTTCCTGATCATTTTATTTACTTGGGATGCAGAAAGAAACAAAAATAGACAAAGAAGCTCTCACCTGTTGGTTTACTGCTTAACTGTCTACTATGCTGGGCCAAAGCTGGGAGCTTGGGGCTCAATGTAGGTCTCCCAAGGAGGTGGCAGAGCCCATGCACCTAGGTCACTATCTATTGCTTCCTAGGGTTTACAGTGGCAGGAAGCCCAGCAGCACACACCTAGGTACTGTGATATGTTACATGGGCATCGTAACTACTAAAGGTACCCCGCATCTTCTCCACAGATGTTTTTATAACACAACAATCATTTTTTTTTGTGGGACTGGCACCTTAGTAGCATGCTGCTTCTAACCATTAAGCACACAATCCCACAATATGATAGCCAACAAGGCAGACTTTGGCAAACATCCTCTTAGTAGGATAAAGGCAAAGTGACCGTCCCTTCCCCCGACCACCCTGAGTTGAGAACTACTGCTTTGAGCATATTCACTTAACAAAAGTGTAGGATTGATGACTGGACATCAAAGAGAACAGACACTATGAATGATTCATCAGATCCAGTTCTAGTTTAGATGCCATTCAATTGAGAATGCCTCACAGCTGAAATTTTGATCGAGATAAAATTGGAAAGAATTTGTTTAAACAATGGACATATTTGGCAGACCTATTATGCACTGAGTTTGTATCTTTCAAGGTCGATTATCCTACGAGACAAAATCAAGGAAACTATGCTAGAAAACAAATGTCTTGGCTCCTAAACAAAGACTTAAAAAAAAAACCCAACCAACTAAATTACAGGATTAATAGTACAGAATTAAAATAAGAGGCCAGATTAAGCATATTTAAACTGTTAATGCTTACCAAGGTATTTCTCACAGAGACATGGAATAACTTAAACACACTGAAGGTCTTTGGCGGGAAGGGCAGTATGTTGATAAAATGTTTAAGAAGAAAAAAGCCTGCTCTTTAAAAGGAAACACACATTCTTTAAGGACTCAGACATATAAAATCTGTGAGAAGAGAGTGCTGGGGAAGCTAACAAAGCAGTGAATGGTCACTGGTGACAGCAACAGCCCCACTGTTTTTGCTAACAATCCATTAACGCTGATTTCTAGTGGCAAGGGACAGGACTGGAAGCGAATGTCTCTAGGAAGCAGGTGCATATCCAAGAGGCATAAACAGGAGGTAATAACATGAACCCCTTGTTTATCAAAGAAAAGAAGACTATGCTACCACACAGAACTCAGCACCAACTCACTGTCTGCATGCTGGAAAGACAAAAGTGTCACAAAGAATGAGTAGGTTGGGTGTGAATCAGGTATAACTCAAACAAGACCTGGTACCTGACAGGAGTAACTATTTAATTTTTGGTGGTACAAGATGGCAGGAAAGCTTCAACTGCAACATTTGGAAATGAAAGTATTGGTTTCAAGTTTTCTCTAGTCGCTCACTAGTGGAAGACTTGGAAAGGAGATAAGGTTCAAAGGTCGTACATTCAGGCAGCACGGACTGAATATTATCCTGGTTAATCTGGAACATGATTTTTCACTCAGTTGAATATAAATGGCCCTTTCAGAGTTGCTTGGTGGTCATCATAAGAGCCAAAAACTGAGAAGGTATGGTTTTGCATGGGATAACTATTTCTGGTTTAAGAATTTGCTTATTTTGAATATTTAGTGTGCGATTGCTGTTAAAACAACCTGGTACAACTTTTCAACTCATAGGACTATTTCAAAATTGGGATACTGACAGAGTCTTGATGTTGAAATAATTTAACTTCAAAAGGGATGAACAAATCATTTCCATGCTAATGAAACACAACCCATGACTTTGCTAATGACCAGACCTCTATTCAGAGCAGGCACTGTGGCTCGGTGAGTCAAGCTACTGCTTGCGATATAGGCATCACACCTGAGAAAAGAGGTTTAAGTCCCAGCTGCTTTATTTCCAGTCCAGGTTACAAGGTAGCAGAAATGGCCCAATCACGTGGAGCCCTGCCACTCACATGGGAAAGCAGAATAGTGTTTCTGGCTTTTATCTTTGTACTGTCACAGCTCTGGCTGTTGTGGGCATTTAGGAAGTAAAAATTTCTGTCTCTCCCTATCTCTATTGCTCTGCCTTTCAAATAAATAAAATAAATGGTAAAGAAAAACCCCAGAAACCCTTTCCTAGCTACACATCTGCATAATATATCTTTGCCCAGAGGGCAGTGAAGTTTAATTTTGAACTGATTTTGTTGTAACTTCGGTAATATGAGGGTTTTATAGTGTTCCCATTTTAATGTTGTGGATATTTTTAAAAGTAGCTATTCAGGCTTTCTGCATAACTCCTCATCAGATATTTTTAGTTTCTGCTTGGATTTCATCTACTTGAGAATTGTTCCCATTTATCCTTTATTACAGTTCTTTTCTTTCTTGGCCATTGACTCTAACTCAATAGGAATTGCTGCTTCCAGTCCTTTTGCCTAATCTCCACTCTTCCAATTCTGGAGTCTCCCAAGTGGGTTGTATATTTTCCCTGTCTGATCATCTCTGTCAGTTCCCTCAATCCTGAACAGTCAGCTTTCTGGAGTCTCCAGGGCAGCTTCCAGGGCAGCTTTTTGTTCTAGAGATGTTTTTACTTAGGGAAGGGAAAGGGGTGGGAGTGAGGGATGTAGATGTTACTCAACTACACACACTTTTCCCCTATCCTTGGCACTGAACCAGGATCAACCATTCAGTGGGTGTAATCAGGTCATGTAAATCCATGGGGTTCCACCTGCATTAACTGTAAGGCTCTCTGGTATTCTCAGTTCGTTCCTCTGGAGGATGCTCCAGATGCGGAAGCCCAAAACCATTGCCCAAAGATAACAGCAGTGATGTAGTTCAGGCTCCACCAGTATCATTTCACTGATTCTTCCCAAGGAAGACTTTAGAGCAAGACATGTTAGCCCATGTTTTCATACAACCATTTAAATCCTTTCCCAACATTATACTCTCACTCCTGGAAATCCAAGTTCTTGCAGCTCTTACAATATTTTCACTTAATAATATCAACCTTTAAGAGGTATTTCATAATTAAGAAACTGATTGTCTCAGAAAGAGATGCTTTAAAATCCAATTCAAGGATTGTTTCCCTTCATTAAAATAATGAATCCAAGTTTCTTATAGGCAATTTGATAGGATTGTTGCTACATATCTGTTTGCAAAGTGTCAAGTGATATTTGATGCAATTTGCTACTCTCATATCCTCCAATATTTAACGATTCAACAGATATTTATCAAATGCTTTCAGATTTCCAGGCTTTGTCCTAGAATGACAGTTAGGAAAAAAGTTGACCAAACTGCCAGCTGTGCTAGGACATACATCCAGGGAAGTGCAATGTCTCTTAGAACAGCTGGGTCACTTAAATAACAAAGCATTGTCACTGACCTCACATGGAATTTCAGTGGGAAGCACCACTGCCAGTGGGACAGTGCTTATGGAAGCTTCTGGCAAGTCTTCAATTTCCTTCCTCTGGCTCATATTCCCAGTAGAGCTGACTCCCACATCTGTTATTACCTCGAGGTAGTCTTCAGTATCTAGAGAAAATTTAATGAATATAGGAAATAATATAATTAATGCCACATTACTTTCACCATTATTATAAAGACTAATTGTTAACTGTTTGATTTCATTAATGTATGGTACCATAAAATTGAGTTTAAGGCAGCTGAAATAATTGAACCAAGGTTATACATTAAAATGATGCTTGATCATTTAACTGGCACTATAACCTTTATGAGTAAACTAAACTATATAATATCATCAATTACTTAAATGTTTTCCAAAAAAATAAATATTCAAACTGCCTTTTATATTTTCTCCTAATATAAATAGCAAATGTGAAAACATATTATAGTATTTCTTTTCCATGATAGATATGAAAAATGTATTTTAACTTAAATCAGAACTTTTTACCATTTGCACATATTTGTATTTTAAAAAACCACAATGTATAACTATAAGACAACATCTAACACTAATGAGCATTTTATAAAATACTCATGTAACAGTATTAACATTTTGTGCTCACCAAAATGTTAATATGTTCTGTGAAAATGTATATCAAATACATTGGGTTTTCCTGCGGTAGTACTGGAAACAACACTGACATATTAAAGACAACATAAAGTGTCTGTTTTTAGTAATACATTTTAACAATCAGAAATTGAACTTTTAAACTCAACCAAAACATTATTTTTATTGAATAATTACATTGACATAATATAGACATTTTGCAATACTCAATGTCTAAAACTCCAGAGTTTCTCATTAGTCCACAGACCCAGTGTGGCTGAAATCAAGGCTCTCCACATCAGCAAGGTCAGATCTGTACACAGTTAGCCCATTTTGAAATAGTCTGCAAATCCCCTAATTGGAAAAATGAAAATCAGCTCCTGGCAGATAGGAAGTATCCTGGGGCTAGAGGATGCAGTGTCCCAAGAGCTGGTCTGATCCCCATATGCAGACACAGAGTTCTCCTACTGAACATTCATATCTCCATTGAACAACATCAGATAAGGCCACTCTATTACCATGACTAGTCAACACCACACACACACACGACACAAACATTTCCCAACCCACAAATGACCGAATAGCCCAAGTTTTAATCAGCATGAGTGATTATTCTTCACCTAGCCTATTTTTATTTCACCTGCCTTTTAGAGTGGGACACCCACTCATAATTTGCCCGAGATTTTCTCCATTTGGGCAATAAAAATGTCATGTCCCAGAAACGCCTGTCCCAAGCAAATCGGAATGGCAGGTCTCACTTCTCAACAGTCATCAATATACCATTAATATATCAAACCATTAATTCGCTTCTGATTTATGACAGCAAGCAAACTCTAGGGCAATCCTGCATCCTTGAGTTTTTTCTCAAATTACATAACACAAGGTCATGTCCTGCAAGTTCTTTTTAAATACTTTAGTAAGACAAGCCATAATTCCCCATAACATGTACTTTATTCATTGCAATGAGGGGAAATTCAAACAGTTCAAATGCAGTTATGTTCCTGGTGGTCTTTGTTTATAGGGCCTGAAAGACTAAACTGGAGGATAGTACAGCTACAAGCAGATAGAATTTTGATCTTACTCTATTCAGAGTGAAGAATAGGTTCTACAAAAAGATACATCTATCAGAAAAACAAAAGGTGTTCCCTTGAAAACAACTGTCTCCCTAAATCGAAAAAGGATAGATTTTGTGCTTTTGTTCTTCGGTTTCTGCCTTATGAAAGCTGAAGAACTAAGGCAAAAAAAAAGTACCTTGGATTTCCAGATTTCTCCCACTACTAGTTTTGTTTGAAATGAAATGAAAAATAACCTTTATTTTTGGACAACTGTGAGAAGTGACTTGAACTTCCATCCTAAGGATTGATAAGACCCCCGCCATTGTGGAATCCACACCATTTTTCTTACCACCCTGTTCTCCACCAATCTGCTGTAACTTCGTAATCCTGTTTCTACCAATCAACTATAGCCTCATGGTACCCTATCTAGGCCTATCCATCAATCCCTTGTGGCCCCTCCCCTTGGTCCTCACCTCCACACCTACCAATCCCCTGTGGTCCTGACAGACCTATCCACCAATCTTTGTGGCCAACCCACGGCCCCATCTACCAATCCCTTGTGGCCCCATGATATCTGTCCTCAGCCATAAATCATACTCCTGGTGTGCCTGACCCTTCCTTCTTGCTCACCCCCTTTCCCTTGCTCTCTGCCTCCACTCGGATCTCCATGGCCATCTTTCCTGCTGGATTAAAACCTCCTGCGAGGAGACTCGCAAGATGGCCGACATAGGAGGAAGGCTGTGAGGGAGCTCACAGACAGAGAGGGCTAGAACGCGACTAAAGCGTAAGTGGAGCAGCATAGAGCTACAGGGAGAAGAATGTGAAGTTCCCTGGACAGTGTGGAGCCAAAAAAAACCACACAACTCAGAAGAGCAACCGGGGAAAAACAAAACAAAACAAAACAAAGGGCAGGGAAGACGGCTTTCTGCTCCCGACATGCTGAGTCACCTTTGAGTGCAGCCGCTGAGAGCTGCAGTCGACCCGCAGTCCTCAGGACCCGCAGACGCTGTGGCCGTCAGGAACCACAGTCATCAGGACCCGCAGTCATCAGGACCCGCTGGCACCTGCCCATCCTAGTCGCCAGGACCAGCTAGGACCTGCACCTGCTGCAGTCATCAGGACCCGCTGGCATCCGCCCACCCTAGTTGCCAAGCCCCGCCAGGACCTGCACCCGCCACAGTCTCCAGGTCCCATTGGGACCCGGCAGGTCCTGCACCAGACGCAGTCGCCAGGAGACACACCCGCGGCGAGGGTTCCCACCAGAGGAAGAGGCAGACTGCTAGAACCTGAGGTTTGAGTGAGTTGGGTGGGGACAGTGGTGGGTTGGAGGCTCCGGGAGTTGGCCCCCCAGGGGCATGCACAGAGCCTGAACACCCTTGGTGCTCATCTCCCCGCCCCTCACCCCCCCCCCCGAGATTCCAGCGTCTAGGGACACAGGGCGAGTGCCTTGAAACTGCCAAAACTGTGTCTGGGAGGTGATGCACAGCGGTCCTGTGCGCTGAGGAGAAAGGCAAAAGGCACACTGAATACTCCCTCGTGCCTTTGCGGTCTGGCTCTCAGCTGGGCAGTGCTGTCCCACAGGAACCCAAGCACGCCTCTGGGCTGGGCGGTCCCGTGCTAGCGCTGGGGCGGTCGGTCCCCTGCAAGCGCTGGGGTGGGCGGGCCTGCGCAGGAGGCGCTTCCAGAGAGCACCTGGAACACCCCACGCCCTATAGTCCCATGCTTGGGAGACACACCAGGAGGGCACTGCGGACCCGTGTGCAGGAGGCGTTCCCAGAGAGCACCTGGAACCTCCACGCCCTGCAGTCCCTGGCACTGGGGACACACCGAGAAAGCACCTAGAATCCTCCGAGCCCTGTGATCCTGCACAAAGGGTGCGTGCACAGAGAGTGCCTTCACTCCCCCACGCCCTGTGGTAGCATACCTGTAGGGGACAAGCTGAGTGTGCGCTTTGAATCCGCTGGGCCCTGGAAGTGGCGCCCTGAGGTCCAGTGTTCTGGAGACGCACCAAAAGAGCCATGAAAATTCCCGCACCCTGCTACTCCACGCCTGCAGACTCCGATCTCTACAGGATAGTGCTTGGAGACCCCTCAGCACACTGGTGCCTAGGTCTCTCAAAAAAGAAACACTAACACAATGGGAAGAAATACTAGAAAAGGTAATGATCCAGATGAGAGAGCCAACACCCTACCAATAAAGGAGCAAAAGCCAATGTCTATTTCGGAGATGCGAGATGAAGACATAGAAGATCTGCCAGACAAAAAATTTTTAAAAAAATGTTAAAATATGTCAGAGACAATGAGAAGAATTGGGAGGACTTCAAGGAATTCAAGAACCACATAGTTGCAGAAATACAACAAATGAAAAGTAAAATCCTTGACTTAGAGCATAAAATTGAGAGCCTAACCAACAGAATAAATACAGCAGAAGAGAGGATCTCTGAAACAGAAGACACACAAAACGAACATACCCAGCTCATTAAACAGCTGGAGACAAGTCTGAACAAAGCCAGTAAGACCATACAAGAAATGAAACACAGCATCAGAAAATCGAATATTAGGACTATTGGCCTTCCTGAAGGAGCGGAAAAAGAGTCAGGAATGCAAATGGTGCTCAACGAAATTATACAGGAAAACTTCCAAAGCACTTGGAACATGAACCCAGCCCAAATCCAGGACGGTCAGAGGACTCCCAGCAGATATGACCCAAAGCGATCTTCACCCAGACATATGGTGCTCAAGTTCCACTCCAATGAAGACAAAGAAAGAATCCTAAGACAAGTATGAAGCAGAGAAAAGATCACATACCGGGGAAAACCAATCAGGATCACTGCTGACTTCTCTGAAGAGACCTTACAAGCAAGAAGAGAATGGACAAAGATCTTCCAAATCCTAAATCAGAACAACTGTCAACCAAGAATATTGTACCCAGCAAAGATCTCATTCGTATTTGAGAATGAAATCAGATACTTTCATAGCAAAGAGAAATTAGAAGAATATGCCAGCACAAAACCAGCTCTACAAAATCTCCTTAGAAATGCACTATATCCAGAAAAAAAGGAGGTGAATCATAAGCAAAGATGGCAAACAGGAAGGTCTCCCCACTAAAGTCCACACAAGGAAGGGCAATTACACAGATATCAACACCCACAAAAACAAGTATGGCAGGGCAAAATCACAACCTCTCAATTTTAACTCTTAACACAAATGGCCTGAACTCACCAATCAAAAGACACAGATTAACAGAATGGATTATCAAACAGCACCCAACTATCTGTTGCCTACAAGAGACACATCTAACCAGAAGAGATGCCAAGAAACTGAAAGTGAAAGGTTGGAAACAGATATTTCATGCCAATGGATGAGAAAAAAAGGCTGGGGTAGCTGTCTTAATTTCAGATGATGTGAACTTCAATCTGACACACATCAGAAAGGACAGGGAAGGACATTATATATTGGTGAAGGGACTGATCCATCAGGAAGTAATTACCATTGTGAACATATATGCACCAAATTCAAACGCACCTAGCTACGTGAAGCAATTACTTACGGACTTAAGGGGAGACATAGATATGCACACAATAATAGTGGGTGATCTTGACACCCCACTAACAACAATAGACAGATCAACAAAACAAAAACTCAACAAAGAAACAACAGAGCTCATACAAACAATAGAACAACTGGACATGATAGATATTTATAGAATTTTTCATCCTGAGGCCACAGATTATACATTTTTTTCAGCAGTGCATGGCACCTTCTCCAGGATCGACCACATGATAGGACACAAAGCAAACCTAAATAACTTCAAAAAGATAGGAATCATAAAATGTACCCTCTCAGACCACCACGGAATGAAACTGGAAATCAGCAATTCAAAATGCCCCAGGAAATACAGAAACTCTTGGAGGCTGAACAATATGCTATTAAACGAACAATGGATCAGAGAAGAAATTAAAGATGAGATAAAAAAATTTATGGAAACCAATGAAAACTCTGACACAACATTCCAAAATTTGTGGGACACTGCCAAAGCAGTGCTACGGGGTAAACTCATCGCAATTGGAGCTCATGTCAAGGCCCAAGAGAGGCGCCAAACACAGGAACTAAACACACACCTCCAGGAATTGGAAAAACAGCAGCAGAAGAGCCCCACACACAATAGGAAACAAGAAATTATCAAAACTAGTGAGGAAATTAATCAGATGGAAATAAAAAAAACCATACACAAAATCAATGAATCAAAAAGCTGGTTTTTTGAGAAGATAAACAAGATAGACACCCCACTGGCCTGACTGACAAAGAAAAAACAAGAGAAGGCAAGAATTGACAGCATCAAAGATGAAAAAGGCAACATAACAACAGACACCGCATCCATTAAGGACATAATTAGAAATTACTACAAAGCACTGTACTCCAACAAATCAGAAGACCACCAAGAAATGGAAAAGTTCTTAGACTTCTACCACCTGCCAAAACTTAGCCCAGAGGCAACAAACGACCTGAACAAACCCATAACTGAAGCAGAGATTGAATCAGTGATTTAAGACCTCCCAACAAAGAAAAGCCCAGGCCCAGACAGCTTCACTACAGAATTCTACAAAACATTCCGAACAGAACTAACCCCAATCCTCTACAAACTCTTCAAAACAATAGAAAAAGAGGCAACCCTTCCAAACTCATTCTATGAAGCCAACATTACCTTAATCCCAAAACCAGACAGAGAACTAACAGAGAAGGAAAACTACAGACCTATCTCTTTGATGAACATTGATGCTAAGATTCTCAACAAAATCCTAGCCAACAGAATTCAAAAACACATCAGATAGATCATTCATCCAGATCAAGTAGGATTCATCCCTGGAATGCAGGGATGGTTCAACATTCAGAAATTCATAAATGTGATACACCACATCCAAAAACTGAAAAACAAGAATCACATGATGGTATCAATAGATGCAGAAAAAGCTTTCGACAAAATCCAACACCACTTCCTACTAAAAACCCTAACCAAGGTAGGTATAGATAGAAAAATCCACAACATAATTAAAGCCATATATGAAAAACCCAACGCCAGCATCATACTGAATGCAGAAAAACTGGAACCCTTCCCACTGAGATCTGGAACAAGACAGGGATGTCGACTTTCTCCACTGCTATTCAACATAGTCCTAGAGGTACTCGCTGAGGCTATAAGACAAGAAAAAGAAATCAGAGGAATCCAAATGGGAAACGAAGAAGTCAAGCTTTCACTATATGCAGATGATATGATTCTTTATGTAGAAGAGCCAAGAGACTCAATACAGAGACTGCTAGAACTTGTACGAGAGTTTGGTAGAGTGGCAGGGTACAAAATTAATGAACAAAAATCAACAGCCATAGTGTATGCAAACAGCCCCAAGATGGAAAAAGATTTAACCAGCAAGATACCATTCAAAATAACAGAGAAAAGTATGAAATATCTGGGAATAAATCTAACCAAAAATGTAGGAGACCTATTTGAAGAAAACTACAAACTACTTAAAAAAGAAATTGAACAAGACCTCAAAAGATGGAGTAACATCCCATGCTCCTGGATAGGTAAAATCAATACCATCAAAATGTCTATACTGCCAAAAGCAATATATACATTCAACACAATCCCAATCAAATTGCCCAAAACATTCTTCACAGATCTGGAAACAATGATCCAAAGGTTCATCTGGAAACACAAAAAACCACGGATAGCTAGAACTATCCTGAAGAACAGGAAGTTAGCAGGGGGAATCACAGTTCCGGACCTCTGGACATACTATAGGGCAGTGGTTATCAAAACAGCGTGGTACTGGCACAAAGATAGAGAAGAAGATCAATGGAACAGAATAGAAACACCAGAAGGGAACCCAAACAGGTACAGCCAAATAATCTTTGACAAAAAGACAAACAACAATCCAGGCAAATGGGAAGGGCTCTTCAATAAATGCTGTTGGGACAACTGGTTAATAGCCTGCAGAAACAAAAAGATAGATCCACATCTCTCACCATACACTAAGATCAGATCTAAATGGATAAAAGACCTAAACCTACATCCAGAAACCTTCAACCTTTTGGAAGAAAATGTTGGAAACACACTGCAACACTTAGGGGTAGGCCCTCACTTCCTAAAAAAGACTACAAAAGCAGTAGAAATTGAGACCAAAATAAACAATTGGGACCTCATCAAACTAAGAAGCTTCTGTACAGCTAGAGAAACAATCAACAAAGTAAAAAGGCAACCCACAGAATGGGAGAAGATCTTCGCACACGACATAGGTGATAGAGGGCTGATCTCCAGAATATACAAAGAGCTACAAAACAACCAAAATGTCAAAACAAACAAGCCACTCAAGAAATGGGCACGGGAAATGGGCAAACACTTCACAAAAGAACAAACCCAAATGGCAAATAAACATATGAAAAAATGCTCAAGTTCCCTGGCAATAAGGGAAATCCAAATTAAAACATCAATGAGGTACCACCTAACGCCAGTAAGAATGGCCCACATGAATAAAAGCACAAACAACACTTGTTGGCGAGGGTGTGGGGAAAAGGGAACCCTACTCCACTGCTGGTGGGGCTGCAGGCTGGTACAGCCTCTATGGAAATCAGTATGGAGAATATTCAAACAACTCAAATTCAACATACCGTATGATCCAGCAATAGCACTCCTAGGAATATATCCAGAACAATTGTTTTATGAGAAACCAACATGCACTCCTATGTTCATAGCAGCACAATCAGTAATTGCAAAAACATGGAAGCAGCCAAAATGCCCATCAACAGAGAATTGGATAAGAAAGCTATGGTTCATCTACTCCATGGAATACTACTCAGCTATTAAAAAAAACAAAATGCAGTTCTTTGTGGCCAAATGGGCCAAACTGGAAACCATCATGCTAAGGGAAATGAGCCAATCCCAAAAGGTTAAATACCACATGTTTGCCTTAATTTAAGATGATATGATGTTATGTACAACATGTTATGTTATGAATGTCATATGTTGTGTATAAACTAAAATTGAAATGTCAGTGAGGTGGTCACAGAAGGTGGCTAGGAACTCGCATTTACTTTTAACATATTGGTTACTCATTACTATGTCAATTAATTCCATAATGATGTAAATTGTTGCTGATGGAATGTTGGAGCTTTCAATTGACTGGGATGATATTCTGCTGGCTCTGTCTTCAGACCAGAGAGGGTATACCTAAGAAGCCATTGAACTTGACTGGACAATAAGATGCTGGACTCTATGTTTGGTATATGCTTGCAATGGGGGAATCTCAACTGAACTTGAGCTGTGGTTATGCAATAAGGTGGAGGAATCCACCATGGTGGGAGGGTTTGGGGAGGGGTGGGGAGAACCCAAGTACCTATGAAACTGTGTCACATAATACAATGTAATTAATGAATTAAAAATAATGAATAATTAAAAATAAATAAATAAAAAAAAAATAAAACCTCCTGCGTGGCTTGCTGCATCTGATATTTCGGTTTTGTGGTGGCAAGCAGAAAAGCACTAACACTGAAAAGAGATGACACCGAAAAGACCTCACAACCACTGAAAGCACCTTCATAAGCAGTGTCATCTCTTCTGTTTGTGCACACAGACTTACAAATACACAAATCAAAACACTGAAAGTTGAATAAAGTAGTGCATCCTATGTGTGAACCAATTTTGTTAAACATACCTTAAGGGAAAAAATATCAAGTCAATCCCCCATGACAGTACCTGAAATTTTCTAAGATTCCTTTGCGATATTAGATTAGGAAGTCTTATTTTATTTACCTACAGGACATAACCACACATGCATAGAAAAGTTATCTCTATCAATGTTCTCAAAGCAGTTTAAGATTTAGAAAACTGGAAGCAATACAAGTAACAAAAGATAAAATATGCTTATTTCAAAAAGACGGTACCACTAATAAAAGATTTTATTAATGAATATTTTAAAACATAGAACAAGTTCATAATATAACTGAAAACAACTATGTCAATTAATTCCATAATGATGTTAATTGTTGCTGATGGTATATTAGTGCTTTTATTTGATCGGGATGATACTCTGCTGGCTCTGCCATCAGACCAGAGAGGGTCTCCCCAATAAGTAGTTGGACTTGAGTGGACTATAAGATGTTGAACTCTATGCTCGGCATATGCTTGCAAAGAGGGAATCTCAACTGAACTTAAAGTATGGTTAAGCAACAAGGTGGAGGAACCCACCATGGGGGGAGGTGTGGGGAGGTATGGGGAGAATCCCAGTTCCTAGGAAATTACAACACAATGTAATTAATGAATAAATTTAATAAAAAAGTTATAAAATTGTCAATTTAGTAGGTTTCTCATTTAAGTTAGATAAAAATGTATACATAGAACTAAGTGGCAAGAATTCAAGATATATTCTTGAATAGGAATAATCTGTCTGGGCAAGTGTTCTTTTTTTTTTTAATTTTACTTCCTTTTACTATCATTTTATGGTATAGTTCTATAGGCCTTGGGGTTTTCCTTATCCCCTTCCCAGTTCCCTCCCCCTCACTGAATTCCCCTATATCATTACTAAACTATAGTTCTTTATATCAGTCATATGTCTACCATTGCAGGCATGGACAATGGCAGACAGTCCAGCATCCTATTATCAAGACATAGTAAACAGTTTCATTGGGAGTCCATCTTTGTCTGGAAGTAGAGATGCATACTGTATTGTATCTTCACATCTGGATATGATAGCTTCCATTACACAGTTACTATATGTCCCCCTATTCCACCATCTTGATTCTCTTCTGGGCCAGTGTTCTGATACCAGTTTACATTTTGGCTGCTACGCTTCTGCTCCAGCTCATTGCAAATGCACTTGGAGAAGCAGCAGAAGATGCTGCAAGCCTGGGCTCCTGACAGCACATGGGAGACCTGGATGAAACATCTTTTTTCTTGGCTTTAGTCTGGCCAAGTCCTCAGATGTTGTAGCCATTTTGGAAGTGAACCAGAGAATGAAGGATCAATTACTTCTGGCCTGTGAATTATATGCATATACACATGAAGTATTAATATATGATATGGTGTATATGGTATAAAGTCTGATTTTCAACAATAAAATTGTACTCATTTTATACATTAAATTATTTACATTTCTCTTTCTCTTCTGCTCCCCCCATTTTTGAAACTATTTATTTTACTTTCAAGCAGAGGAACAAGTTGATCAAGACTGCAGACTTGTGTCCATTTACCTTCTCTACAACATGGAAATAAAATGCATAACAGAAAGGACCTGTAAAAGCAATTAATATAAAAAACAGGAAATTCAGAAATGACTCAATTACATAAGAAAGAAGAATAAAGGCATCAAGAAAGATGGGAGTTAATCTGGAATGAAATTTAGAGATACAAGAGAAAAACCAAGTTTATGTATGAAGTGTCTCTAAAAGCCTAGGCAAGATTTCACTGACAGCCATCCCCTAACCCTTACAGGGATTTCCCCATTCCCCTGGGAGGGCTAAAAGTGTTCACTGAATCGAGCCATCAGTACAGCTGGGTCCAGGATAGCTTAAT
Organism: Ochotona princeps; assembly: GCF_030435755.1. Taxonomy (NCBI): domain Eukaryota; kingdom Metazoa; phylum Chordata; class Mammalia; order Lagomorpha; family Ochotonidae; genus Ochotona; species Ochotona princeps. The sequence goes on from NC_080838.1 coordinate 46,055,511, forward strand.
GACTGGACTCGAAGAGTCAGTTGCTTCTTTAATTGCTAAACACATTGGGCAGCACTGTCTACAGGGTTATTTTAGGGGGATTCCAGGTCCACTGAGAGAAATTCCAGTTCTAGAGCAGAATATAATTAATACCCAAATGAACACCCCCACCACCCAGACCTCCTAAAGCCTACTGATCATTCAAGGACTTGGACACAAGCTGAGCATGCACCTGCCAGCCTCAAGTTCAGCCTCCAGGAGCCTGGAATTAAGCAATACCCACCCAGTTTCTCAGTCTGTTCTTTGACAATAAGTATCTATTCAGATACTTATCAAATCCAATCTTAATGATTGGATTTCTGTGTGTCAGATGAGCAGATTCAAGTTAGGGGGTTTCTATAGCAATACCTCCAACTAGTGTAAGGGGTTGTTTCACAAGAGCAGAAAAATCGGAGAACAATGGCTTGGAAATTTAACATTAAACATAGTGTTAGTTTTCCAAAACCAAATCATTTCCAAAGTTTTCATAAAGCAGAAGGTATTCCTCAGACAAATTTAGTATTGATTAAGTTGATATTTCATTTAAAACAACTGAAATAGTTGGAACTTTCCTCCCAGCTGCCACTTCTGCTGAGTAAAAAGGAAATTTGCTCTTCCCCTAATAGTATTTCACTCTTATAAAGAAATGATGGTACAGGATCTGCATAAAGCAATCCATTTTCCCCACCTTACCCAGCCTCTGATGACTACTACTTTATTCTCTATTTGTATGAGATCAACTTTGAAAATACAATTTCATACAAATTTAGTGTTTAATCCTTTATCAATTGGTTAAATCTATGTCTGATATGAAGCCAAATTTCCCAATAATTTATAAACTTGGGGGAATATTGAAAAAACTTTAAATTGTACCATTTTGACTGCTTTCTTTACTGTAATTTTATATGAAAGAAATTGTTTTTCTTTACCCTATGACTTCTATATTTAACAATAGTTAACAAGCAAGCCTAAGGTTTAGTTTTTCTTTAAATGAGTTTGATAAAACAAAGAAGTACTTAATCCAGAAGAAATATATCTACCAATGAAACAAATTTGTCTTGTCGCATGACCATAGAAAACTACTAAGCACTTATAAGCTTTAGTTTCTTCAGTTGCTTAATGGGCAATCAGTATCTTCCTTGCTTGAACACGCTGATTTTATCAATGAGAATGTAGATACGCAGTCTGAAGTAGACATTCATTATTAGCTTTTTCTACCTTATTTCATTTCAAAATAAAACAATGTTTTTCATTTTCAAAAGATGCCTATTTTATTCTCAAAATCATTTGTTCTCATACTGCAGATTCAGCTAAGAATTAGGAACTATTGTAATAAAACTCTACAATTTCAATACATAACATCACTGTTTCTGTTAAATTTATAGTCTTAGTAAATGATTTTAATCATAAATTGGATGAAGGTATTATGTTAATGCCCAAGCACTACAAATTCAACCAAGCTATTTCGGTGGCTTCATGCCTTATCAAAGACTATTACCTCTGCACCCCCTTTATTAACAGATGAAGGGCACAAGTATATTGCACAGAGATATAACTTTTACATGTCTCTTGATCTAGGCAGTAGCATTCCTAAGCTTTATTTCTGCAATGCAAACCATGGGATGCAAAATGAAGTATTATATTCAAGGATATTGCTGAATTAATAATGACAGGAATAAAACTGCATATTTACCAAAAACATTCAAATGCAGACATTAGTTTCCAGTGATAGACAATCCTGGTTTGTTTTAAATGTTCATTTCCTATCCCCCTCCATACACGCACCTCTATACATTTTTCCCAACCACACCGTAAGAGCTAAAGTTCATTCAAATATTAGCATGAATTTATTTCTGCAAGGTACTTCAAAAAGTTTGTAGAGAATTGAATTAAAGCATAATTTAGGGATTAGCATTATGACATAGTGTTAAGCCAGTGCAACACCAGCATCTGATATGGACAATGGTTCATGTCTCAGCTGCTTTTAACGTACAGCCTGTTGTTAATGATGTAGGAAAGCAGTAGGGATCACCCTGCCACACATGGGAGAGACCAGGATGAAGTTGTTTTTTGGAGATTTTTTTTTTACTTATTTGAAAGAGTTAGAGACTTGAAGATACAGAGAGATAGAGATAGATAGAGAGAGAGAGAGAGAGAGAGAGACAGACAGACAGACAGACAGACAAAGAGACAGACTTCCATCTTCCATCTGCTGGTTAACTCCCAAAATGGCCACAATCGTCAGGGCTGGCCTAGGGCTGAAGCCAGAATCGTCATCTGCTTCCCCGTCCCCGGTGCCTGAACCAAGTACTTGAGCCATCTTCAGTTGATTTCCCAAACGCATTAACAGGGAGCCAGATCAGAGGCAGGGCAGTCAGGACAGGAACCAGTACCCATATAGGATAATGATATTGCAAGTTACAGCTTTGTTCATTAGGCCAGTGCCAGTCCTTATGTGTTGTTGTTCTTCTGGACATAAATGAATGATTAATGAAAAAAATCAAGATATGAACAGTGTCCTTAATTGTAATAGCACCTGAACTTACTCTCCCAAAGGAAAAAAGTTCAATTTGCTGTCAGGAAACTGTAGTGTTTTCAGTATTATTGATTGCTACTCAATTCTAAAAGAAAGTTATTATTGATTATTTGTCTAAAATGCTAGGAATTTAGAAAGTATTTGTCTCAAATGGTAAGGATGAGCTAAGCTTAATATCCATGGGTTTAAAATCAATTACCATAAGAGTATTAATAGCCACTAAGAATATTGAATGTTTTCCAACAAGATCGATAATATATTTCCAAAATTGAATCGTGAGGTAATTAACAATCTCAATAGACCTATAACCAGGATGGAAATTGAATCAGTAACTTAATCCCTTCCAACGAAGAAAAGCCCAGGCCTGGATTGCTTCACTCCAGAATTCTACCAAATGTTTCAAGAACTTACCCCTATCTTTCACAAACTATTCAAAATAAAAAGGGAGATAATCCTCCCCAGCTCTTTCTATGAAGCCAATTACCACCTTAACACCAAAGCCAGATAGAGGCACAGCAGAAAAAAAAAACTACTGACTGATATCCCTGATGAACACAGACACAAAATTCTAAACAACATCCTAACCAGCAAAATCCAACAGTACATCAACAGATCATTCACCCATAGGACTCATCCCTGGCATGCCACGATTGTTTCATATGCACAAATCTATAAATGTGATACACATTAACAAATTGAATAAAACCATATGATCATCCCAAGAGATGCAGAGCAAGCATTTGATAACATCCAACACCATTTCATATTAAAAAGGCTAAGCAAGATAGCCATAGAAAGAAAATTCTACAACACAAAGCAACATACAAAATCCAGTGTTAGCATCACACTGAATGGGAAATAACTGAACACTTTTCCACAAAGATCTGGAACTAGACAAGGATATTCACTTTCACCATTGCTATTTAACATAGTATTGGAAGTCCTCGCTAGAGCTATTAGGCAAGAGAAAGAAGCTAAAACAATTCAAATTGGAAATGAGACATTGAAATGATTCCTACTGTAATCTTTTGGGCAAAATTGGGGGAGAGGTAGGAGGTGACAGGGACAATGGGAGGGATGTAGGGGAAGAAACCTTGTGTCTATGGAACCACATCATAAAAAATATTAATAAGGATGGAGGAGTAAAGGGGAGGGGAAGAAAACTACTATGTAAGACATTGGTCCTAAATCAGTGTCCAGGGTTCAGTAGTTTACACCAGTTCCTGCTTTGGAACCCTTCTGATGTTGACCCTTGGCATCAGTGGGGATCAGTTACACACATGGGAAATTTTGGTCATCATTTCTTGGCTGTGTTCCTAGTTTCTACTTCTGGCCTTGACGTGTCTTTGGCCCTATGGGCTTTGGCGGAATGAACCAGAGCCATGGACTCTCTGTTTACCAGTCTTCCTCTGTCTGTGCCTCCAAGATTAGTAAATTTTAAAAACAGAATAGAAGAAACAAAATTTGCAGTTTTGTTAAAAACAACATATGGCACAAACCGCGAGCAAAATGTCTAAGTCATTAATTCTTACCATAGCATAAGATTAAACCCCATTTGACATTAAATTGATGTTCTAGTTAGAGTTGTTAATTTACATGGAAATGGCATATTATTTGTAAGTGAGTATGTTTATCAGCTCTTGTTGATCACTGAAGTATTTCACAAGAATATTTTATTTTACAACGAATTCCCAGGGGTGGTTTCTATGTTGTTGGATTGGTTCCTGCTGCTATAGAAAAAATGACTCGTTTTTTATAATGTCAAATGTGGAATCATTATAATAGGTAATGACAATTATTCCCAGTTCTGACAGTGTTTTAGGCTCACTGAATATCAGTTTTATAAATGTAAAAAAAAGGAAGAAATTGGTCATGAACATATAATAAAAACTATTATGCCCTTTCATCTAAGTACAAAGCTATTTAAATACTGGACAATAGAAAAAAAAAAGCAAGTCTGTGACTCAATGAAGGTTTTCCTTGGTTTTCTCCTCTCCCCACTTCTAGATCGGGCTTTTTGTGGGAAGAATGCTAGGTCTTGGGTTCTTATCTTCACTATATCCCAAAGAACAACGTTTGGGAAGATATCATTTGAGAACATTTTTAACTCTAGAGCTAGTCTATGATTTATTTATAACAAGAACTTTAAAAATTCATCATATCAAGTACTAGAAAAATGTTCACAAAGACTTAACTTCTATATTTCAGAACTGTTCGTGTTTGTAGCTTATCTGACAAACACTTATTTTTTACTTCATCCAACATAAATATACTGAACAATTCTATGTAATTAGTAAATTTTTGGGCTTCCATATGTTTTCTCTGCTATGAGGTAGTTGATAAGGCAATCAAAGAGAACAGGAATGAAACATTTTCTGATTTAATGTTTTTCGCTCTTGTTTATACTCTTGCAGAACTCTAATCTTTCTATTATTTTACTGTCTTATGGTTAACAGTACATTAAGCCTGTGATTATGTGAACTGAAATCATGGTCCTGCAAAAAATTAAGAAAAAAAAAGGAAGAAAGGAGAAGTGGTGAGGAAGGAAAGGAAGGAAAAAGGAAAGTATGACTATCTTAGAATTGTATTCAAGAAATAGAATAATTTGTTTATATTAACAAATAAAAATTTTAAAACACAAGGTGGTAGAACAGAAATGGGAGCAGTATATAATAAATAGGATTATAATGAAAAACTATGTTGTATCATTACCAACAGAACTGTAAGTGTCCTAACCAAATGTCATTTTATATTTATTACTAATAAACATCCAGTAAAAATTGCGTTTGATTTTAGTCTATGTAAAAATGAGTTAATAGGCATTTAGAAAATAAGTAGAACAAAAATACAAATTGGTTACAATAAACACAAATTTATAGAGAAGCTGAATGTGATCCATAAATTGAGATAAATCTTTGAAATCTTACTCTTTGTGGTCTCAGAGATGATTTGAGCTCTTTTATTAACTCATATAAGCCAAAGAAACTCTTTGAGGCAAAAGAAAAAAACAAATAAACCTTTGTTTAAAGTATTGTATACCTGAACTCACATTTTTAGTTCATACTTTGAGTAATATACTCTTCATATAATTCATCATTTTAATTGAAATTCGGAGGATATAATGAACTATTAGTTTCATAGAGAATGAAAGCATATATTCAATTCCTATATTTTAAATTTGTCAGCTAACAATTTTTCAAGTGGTAACAAATTTGAGACATTAATAGGTTCTTCTGACTCCTCTTGTCCTAACTATACTATTATCAGTTGACATTTACTTTTAGAATTGATCAGTTATATTTTAAATTGGTGGATTATCGATGAATGTAGTTTTTAAATCCTGCTGATAATTATTAAAGATATATTTACACAATATTTGATTATGGGAGGACATGTCTATCCTGTAAGTACCGTGACCCCTATAATCTAGTGTGTGTTAGAAGCCAGAGAATGAGAGACAACAACAGAGAGGGAGCAGCCCATGAGTTGAGAGATGCTTGCTGTAGACTGTGGATGAGAATATGAAGTCATAGAACAACAGATATTTACAATGGGAAAGTAGAGACATTTCTAAGGCAGGGGAATGAGCTGAATATGGAAGAGGAGAGATTGTTGAGATGGCTCTGGAGTGATGTGTTCTTAGTGATTCCATTAACTAGGTTACAGACCACATGAACAGAGTGAGTTGTTTCTACGAGGCGTGGAGAGAAAGGAACAGAAATCCAAGTGGTAAGACATGATGTAACAGTGTAAAATCTATGTGTATCCTATAACAGTGATTGACAGAATCGATGAAGTTCAAATAATTCTTATAAAACACGTAGGCAAAATTTGTCTGTGATGGTGTAGAAAGTGAAGCAAGAAGTATGTCACCATAAAAATTAAAAAGCAAGGCAAGAAGCTGGAAACAGATGGGGAGGTTGTGGGGTCAACAAGGTCACTATGTTTCTGAATCTGATCAAAAAACTCAAGAAATGTATTTGCCTTATATAATTTTAAAAATCCAGCGTGGCATAACCAAAAGGAAACTTTGGGAATTATGAAGATGCTAATATTGATTTGCAGGAAATATGTGAGTAAAATTATAACTTGAAACAAGAGGGCATAAATACGAAGTAATAGTTAAGAAAAAAAAGCAGCAATGCAGAGTAAAGCAGCTTTCACTTCAGTAACAATAAAGGCAGTGGTGAAAAAATGCGCTATGAACCTGCCATTAAAACAAATGATAGTCTCACAACAATGTCTGACTAAGTAATAGTTATCTTGTTCATTTTCCTTTTGAAAATTTTTTTACAAGTTTACTAATGTTTAATCTGATAAATACCTGCTTCCAATGGATGCTTGATGCAAAGGTGTCATATGAGAAGTGTAAGACAGCTAGTATGCATATACACACATACACACATCACCACAAACAAGATAATACAACCATAATCTAAATGTTTTTACAGTTGATTCTACTCTCTCCTTCCCCTTTGCACCACTCCCTGAATATGCAAATACTGATAAACTTTCTGCCTCTACAGATAATGTTCCCTTTTCTAGCCTCATATGGCATGCTATTTTTAAAGATTTATTTATTTTTGTTAGAAAGGCAGATACACAAAGGAGATACACAGAAAGATCTTCTGTCTGCTGGCTCACTCCCAAGTGGCCACAACAGCTGGAGCCGAGCCAATTTGAAGCCAGTAACCATGAGCTTCTTCCAGGTCTCCCACATGTATACAGGATGGATCCCAAGGCCTTCAGTTGTCCTTCACTGCTTTCCCAGGTCAAAGCAGAGAGCTGGATGGGAAGTGGAGCAGCGAGGACTTGGACTGGCACTCATACAGGATCCTGACCTTTGCAAGGTGAGGATTTAACCACCAGGCTATCACACTGGATCCCTGCTCTTCCTAACTTTCAAAAGCGTTCACTTAGCTTAATTTCATGCATCAATAAGCAATTCCTTGTTATCACTGACATTTATATTTCATTGTATAGGGACACTGAAGCTAGTTTCTCCATTTAGCTGTTGATGAACATGTGGATTTTCCCTAGTTTTGACTATTACCAGTAAGGCTGCATGGATACTCATGTTCACTATCTTGGGTAAATATTTGGTAGTGAAATGGCTGATCAGATGATATATATTCAAAATTTAAAAAACTCCAATGCTGTTTTTCCCAAGCAGTTGTACCATTGTTGATTACTACCAGCAGGGTTGAATGTTCCAGGAGCTCAACTCCCTTACAATTATTTGGTAATGATGTGTCTTTTTTATTTCAATATTCCTAGAGATTAAATGTCCTGAAGCACTTTTTCATACTGTTTAAAAATACTTATTTGAAAAAGCAGAGTTCCAGAGAGAATATTAATATGATTATTAATCTTGTAATCCTGGGTTCACTGCTCAAATGCCTGTGACACCCAGAGCTCGGCCATGCGGAAACCCGTACTCTAGGATTCCATTCAGATCTCTTATGCAGATTTTAATGTGAAAATTTTAATTTTCACTTCCTGAATGACTAATGCATCAAATATATTTTCATGGACTTTTTATGCCAACCCTTCCTTCTTGGATTCTGAGGAACTTATTTACTGGTGTGTCTATTTAAATGCTTTCCAATTCTTAAGCTGAGACATTTGCTTTATCATGTTCTGAGCGTTTTTTAAAAGATATCCGTGATGCAAGTCTTTATATTTCTCCTGACTATGAAGAAAAATCCCCTGCTGTCTGTATGCTGAACACTTTTTATCTTTGGAGAGATTTTCCTTATCTTTGCTCTGGAATGTGGCTATGTTACTTAAGAACAGTTGGAATCTTTAGGGTTTTTCTTTTAATATCTGTTAAGCAGGGCCAGAATAGTCGTCCATGCTAAAAGCCAGTAAGGCTCCCACCACTCAGGCATAAAGTCTGGGAGCATTCTACCTGATGTTTTGTTCAGGATGGGAGTTTTCCACTTTGGTAGAGCATTCTTTGCCCAAAAGCAGCTCTTGTGACTGCTTCTCTGCTCCCTTAAGATGTTTCTTTGGTCTTGAAGAAGCTTTCTTTGTGAAGAAATGACTCTTCACACCCACACCCTCATTTAGGACTCAGCAGCAGAGACAAGAGAACTGCTCTGCAGTTCCTACAGTCCCCCCTCTGTGCTGAGCTCTCCCGCAGCATTCCTCCTGAAAATCCACCTGCCTTCTGAAGCCTGTGCTTCTACCTACAGCTCTCAAGTCTGGAAACTGCTCCTCCACCTGCACTGTGGCTAGGGAGCAAGCCCAAGAAGGCCTACTCCAAGTGGGGGCAATTGTAGGCTTCACCCTACAGTTTCTTTCCCACAGGGATGATGGCCCTAACTTGCTGCATGTCCAGTAGCTGAAAATAGCTGTTTCTTGCATATTGCCCATTCTGTGTAGCTGCTTTGGTTTGTAATTTCTCCCACTTTGATGTGACAAGACAGTCCATGCGATTTGAATTTGGGCTATGCTACGTGGCAAAATGTATTCTTGTATTCTATGTTTCAGTAGTTATCTTAGGGAACTCATTTGCATAATTCTGTGAGTTGCAGCAGCAGAAGTCACATGACTTTTGCCATTCTCCCCACTTTTTGCAACAGCTGTAGTTTAAGGAAGCACAAATATATGAAATGGGTACGCAGAATTGGGTACACGCAGGTATTTTTTTAAATTGAACAAAATTTATCATTCTAATGAAAAAGAACAATATTTGTCATGAATGAGAAAATTCATATTTTCATGACATAGGTCAACACTGAGGTTGACCAATGTGATTTGTGGATATTTTAAGCTAAATATGTCAATATTTAGAACACTTGTATGATTTCCTAGGGTAGGGAGTCAGGTGTTTGGCACTAATTAGTATGCCTGCATCCCATACTACAGGGATAAGTTTAAAGCTACCCTACTTCTCATCCACCCTCCTAATGTGACTTTGAAGGTAGTAGGTGATGAGCAAAGTACGTGGGTTCCTGCCTGATGTTGACTTTGCTTCCTCCTGGTCTTTGCAAGCATTTGGGGAATGAACCAGCAGATGGAAGATCTCTTCTGACCCTCTCCCTATCTATCCTCTATTCTTCTATCCCTCTTTCCCGCTGACATTTAAGAAAATGAAAGCAAAACTCTTAATTTTAAAGTAAAAAAAAAATACCCATGTATGTCAGGGAACAAAGCAGAGTAATTTAGTGTGCAACATGGACAAAGAAAAACACAATCTGTTAATAGGAGTTGTAGATTCTGCATTGCACTTACGCTTTCAGAAGCTAGCATTTAGAGTCAGTAGTATCAAACACCTGTTGTCCAACTGTGTATTGGGGTGAGGCAGGATTTTGGTCATGTACCACGAGTGACAGTTTGTAAAGAGAAATTGTTATTAAACCATAGATTAAAAGGCTTTGCAAAACTGGAGAGTAATGTCACTTTGGTTACAAATTTTTGATTTTGAAAACAGAACCATTTTATATAGCACTATATCCTCACATTAACATGAAACATGCTATAAATAAATACATGTATTAAAATTCTATATTATGATTTCTACTGATAGTGAATAATTTAATTGGAATAACAAGAGTTTCTTTGAACTATTTCACTATTCTGAGATTTTTAGATGCAGAAAAACAGGCAGGCAGGCAAACAGAGCGAGTGCCTATCTGCTGATTCAATTCCCAAATGACCACAGTGTTTGGAGCTGGGTCAAAACTAAAGCTAGGAGCCTGTACCACTACACAGCTCTTCCATGTGCAAGGCAAGAACACAACCACAAGGGCCATCACATTTACCTCTCAAGGTATGTATTACCAGGTAGCTGAGTTTTGAGTCATGTGTCAAACACAGAAACTGAACTGTCAGCAAAATACTCATCTTGGAAGTTGTTTGTTATTACCATTATATATATGTATTTTTTTTTCACGGTACTATAATTTGTTGTTGTTGTTGTGGCTGTTCTAACTCATCCCAGTTGTTGACCTTGTTTAATAGTTTCTCACTTATGGTAATGTATAGTGATGGAGTACTGGGGTCTATCATATACAGACTTGGGGGTATAATGGAACATGCATCTCTGCTTCCAGACAAAAGATGGATTCCCAATGAAACTGCTGGACATGTGTAGACAATGGGATGCTGGACTGTCTGACATTGTCTGTACCAACAATGTCGGGGTACACTTAAATAAGAGACTGAGAGAATTATGATTCCATATGAAGGACTACATTATTGACAGGGGGTGGGAGTTTGGGAGGGAATCCCAGCCTACACAAAATTGTACCTCACAATCCAAAATTCAAAATAAAAATATATTTAAAAGAACACATTATATATTTTGTCCTCAAATAATTATAGATTTGGAACTCTTAACCTAAGAGGAAATATTTTAAAGCATGTTTTCGACATGCCAGTCAGAAAATAAGGTCAAAGACAGAAATCTAACAGACATCCTCACCCTCCTTGTCTTTCACCCTTACATACAATCTGTCCTTTTAAGCAGTCTGTTTTCTGTTTAAATCATTTCTTTCTAATTTGTTCCTTGCAAGTCATATCCATATTAATACCTTAATTAAAGCCTTCATTACTTCTCCTCCATTGCAATATCTAATCCATGCCAGGCATGTGGCCGTTCTCTATTCATAGCAATCTTTCTAATAACCTTTAACTGTTTACATCATCTTAGTGAGTTTTAAGGGGCTTTAAAATAAATAATTTTCAGGTAAATCTTAAAGACCCTTCAGATTTCAATGAACTCAAGCTACCTGAGTAGCTTTTGTGGACACAAAAATGCCCTATACAACAATACTCACACAAAGCAACATGGAGCTTCTCAGAAGACTCATTTTCCTGGACTTGAGGTTTCTCCATATTGTCATATAAACTTACAAAGGGACAGCTTAAATAAACAACTACTCTTCCTAGAATCATTATTTACCTGATATTTCTGACTAACAGTCCTTACTACAAATATGTACTCAGAGCAATTACTCAAAACTTTTCTTTCTAATCTGAACAGTGAAGCAATGGAACTAGTCAGAAATTATGTAATTGGATATTTTGCAATACTGAAAAATACTATTGTTTGTCATTTATGTTCACTGCAATTGACTACAGATTTAAAGGGAGTTATAATGGACTGAATTAATGAACTTTATTTTTGCTATTATGTAATGCATCTATTCTCTAAGAGTTTATGAACTTATCTGCAATAAATATAGTTGTAGCTAAGCTTTCATTTTATAATATGACTTCTGTGGCTTCTAATTCCTCACAACTCATAAACTTGGACAGGACATTATAAAAAAAAGAATACTCAGCAAAAGAAAAACAATCTCAACATTTGAAAGTAGAATTGGTGCCACATTTTTTTTCTTCAAAACACACCTAACCAAAGGCCATCATATAGGGACGAAACAGTTGGCAGACAGCCTAGACTTGACAAGAACCCATACCCATACTGGATGCTGGTGCTGCCAATGGTGGCTTAGCCTGCTATGCCACCACATCAGCCACACCACTTTTTCAAAAGAAAAAGAAGTTAACAATAAAGATAACAATGTAACTGTTAAGTTAAACACACAACTTAAAATGTTATAAACTCACTGAAAGAATAAAATGCAAAGCAAATCAAATGGTTCAACAGATTCAATCCAACGTAAGATAAAATGAATGTAAGTAGGGCCAGCATGATAGTATAGCAGGTTAATTTTTCATATGCCATACCATATCCCATATGAGCATCTTTTTCATGTCCTTCTGATCCACTTTCCATACAACTCGCTGCTTATGGCCTGGGAAAACAGCAGAGCATGATCCAAGTCCTTGGGACCCTTAACCTGCATGGAAAATTCAGGAGACGCTCCTGGTTGCCAGCTACAAGTAAGCTCAGCTCTGTATATTACTATAGTATAGTTCTTCATACACAGTCATATGTACATCATTGTGGGCACGGACAATGGCAGTGAATCCAGCATCCTACTGTCATGATATAGTAACAGTTTCTTTGGGAGTCCATCTTTGATCTGGAAGTAGAGATGCATACTGCATTGTATCCTCACATCTGGATATGATAGTCTCCATTACACAGTTACTATACATCCCCTTAAATGAAAAGCCACAAAGCATAATAACAGGAAAAAAATATTAACACCATGAAGTTAAAACAAACATGCTACTAAATTACTAATGTGTCACTGAAGAAATGAAAAAGAAAATCAAGAACCTTCTTGAAGAAACTGATGCTACTGTATGATCTATGAGTTACTGAAGAATTTAATAAAAGAAAGCATTCTGAAGAAAGAAAACTGACAAAAATCAAAATCCATGAGATATAATTTTCGTTGATCTTTTTTGGTGAGATATGTCTCCTGTAGGCAACAAGTAGATGAGTTTTGTTTTTAATCCAGTCTCCTAATATATGACATTTGATAGGAAAACTCAGTAAGGGGGGAGGGATTTGGGGAGGAATAAGGTAAATCCTATCATCTTAACTGTATCATAATAATTATATAATAATAATATGTAATATATAAAATATATATAATAATATATATTATATATAATCATTTTATGACACATTTATATATCATATACATGTATGTATCATATATATATATATATATATATATATATATATATATATATATATATATATATATATATGAAGCTCAGCTCATTTGGGGAATGAATCAGCAGATAGATGAAAGACCTTCTCTCTATTTCTCCTCTCCTGTGAAATCTGCATTTCCAATTAAAACAGATAAACCTCTAAATAGATAAAAGGAGGAAGGAGGAGAGTGAGTGGAAACAAAGGCAAGAAGGAGGCTAGGGTGGGAAGTGTCTCTATGCTCCTAAATCTGTGTTGTGGAATATGTAAAATCTGTTCCCTTCATGTAAGTTAATTCTAATAAAGAAAAAAAGCATGAAATGAAGGATCACACCAAATACAAATAAGGTGGAAAGGATTGAATATGTGTCATGCTGCATAATCAACCCACAACTTTATTGAATTACATGTAAAAAATGAAAAGACTAAATTTTCAGAGTTAGATGTTTAACATCAGGGTATATGTGTACCATGTATAAAAGATGCAGCACACACAGAGATAACTTTATCCATTTTCACATAAAAGGAGCAAGGGAGAGGGAGACAGGGAGTAAGGGGGGGAGAGGAGATATAGAGATACACTAAGATTGTAAAAGTGCACATAAATAAAACATTCATACTAAATAATGAGAACATCCTTTTCAGGCACGTATGAAACTTTTTAAAAATTAAATTATTAGAATGTAAAAAGATCTCAATCAATTTCAAATTAACAGAAATTTACAGTTGTCATTCCTTAACCATATACAAAACTGAGAAATCAATGACATGGATAGATCGATTGCTCAAACCCCGACGTCCACCTAGAGTACTTCTAAAAAAAAATCAAAATGAATGTAGACAATCTTGGAACTGATTTAAAAAGAGATGCAAGACATTTTTGAGTACAAAGATGTAATTAGAAATCATATTTGCATGTGATTATTTTAAAAATATAAAAGATCCACACATGTAGGAGCCAGGCATTGCAAAATACAAGAAAAATAAAGGGAAAATTAAATATAATAGCAGAAATAGCTAAAAATAAGTAATAGAAAGTATTTTTCAAAATGCCTTTTGAAAGGATAAATAAAGCTGAAACTTCTAGGAAGATTAATCAAGTATTTAAGGAGAAAATGAGAATGGAAATCAACATGTCACAAAATTTCATTCAGAAGAGATAGAAACTGTTGCAAGTCATTTTTACAAATAATTTTTTTAAAAAGGAGAGATCAACAAATTCTTATGTAATGACTTGGAAAACCTGAATAGCTCTAACACTTCTAAATAAATATATTCACTCTAAGCATTGGGATATCAGGTAATTTGCACAGAAAGCATATTTAGATTTCAAGTCTGAATTACACACAGAACTGCAGGTGGATGCTACAATACAATGAAAAGTCAAAAGTTTCTAATTTTAAGAATCAAGATGGCAGAATAGGGTAAGGACACATTTAAACGGACGGAAAAACATTTAATCAGGATGAAGCAGAGAGGACATATTTCAGGAAATAGGAAAGGACAGAACAACAGCAGAGGGGCACCTGGAGACTGACAGACACAGGAAAGCAGTGGGAACAGCAGTGTGGTGTTGCAGTGACTGATACTCCAGCACTGCGATCTGAACTCCACCAGCAGCAGGAACTCCACCAGCAACCAGGTGGGAAGGGACTTTCACTGCGAGCTTGGGACATGAGCCCAGACAAAGAACTGTCCATCCGGCTGGTCCGTTTGATTTGACCAGTAGCAGAGACAGAGCAGCATATCCCAGACAGACAGTGTGAGAACAGGGTGGATTTCACAGCCCGGTCAGCCCCCTAGAGCTGAATTGGGTGTCATTTTGCTTAAGGAGGAAAGGGCAAGTGAAAGGACAGAGCATGCGCTGGGCAGGGACTGAGCTCATTTCTGACTTAGTGAACTGCAACAATGTGGCATTCTATGGGTTCCACCCGGGGCAGGTCTGGATAGCCTTCAGACCTGACGGCCAGCAGATCAAGAACTCTAGTAGTGGTACATCAGTCGCCATTTTGCACACTGTGGCAATAGCTTTGGGACTGCAGGGGACAACAGTGAACTGCACATGTGCTAAGCTCTCGAGAACTAGCTGACGTCAGTGGATTGCACTGGTCCCGCAGGAAAATAATACCAACTGTGGCATCGAACAGGTCAAAATAGGTCCGTGTGGCACCCAGACCTAACCTCCAACAGGTTCCAGCAAGATCTGCGCCACTAACAACCTAACTATATAGGACACCTGGTGTCTCTCTAATCCTGAGACCTGCTACAACCGGAAGTGGGAGAAAGGTTGCAGAGACAACAGGGCAGCCTCAGCACGGTATCACAGTAGGTTGAGGGTGGTGAGCCAAGAGCTGGGGCTGTGGAGACCATGGTGGAAATCTGACATAAGAACCCAGACCTGGAACTCACTGGAGGGAGTGGCACAAGTGGCTACAAGCAGAACATTGTGTACCAACCGCAATAAATAAAATCGCACTGTAGACCTGTGGGTGACACAGCTTAGAAACCTGCCACAAGGAGAAGACTCTGCTAACCGGTAGTGCAATGACCAAGAACAAGGAAGAGACAAAGGCACAATGAATGTTACTGAAAACTCCCCTGCAAAGGAGCAAAACCCTATGCCAACCTCAGAGTTAACTGAGGAAGACATCGAGGAAATGGGGGACACAGAATCCATAAGACTCATTTTAAAGATTCTGATCAACAATGAGACGCTCATGCAAGAGTTCAAAGAATTTAAGGAAGCAATAAAGCAAATCAAGGCTGGTATATCAGAAATTAAGAACACAGTAGAGCAAATTAAAAGTACAGTGGAGACTCTCCAAAATACAATGAAGCAAGCAGAAGAAAGAATCTCAGAATTGGAAGGTATTTCCTGTCATCAGGGGGAAGCAAACAAAAAGCTGGAAGCAGAGCTGGATCAGGTCAAAAAAAGTATTCAAGAATTGAAAGACACTATTAAGAGGCCAAATATAAGAGTTATGGGAGTCCCAGAAGGTACAGAAAGAGAAGCTGAGTTTGCAAATATATTTAATGAAATAATAAGGAAAAATTTCCCTAATCTGGAGAAAGAATTGGGAAACAACATCCAGGAGGGGCATAGAACTCCCAACACGCTTGATCAAAAGCGATCTTCACGTTCTCTTCAATTGAACATAAGGAAAAGATCCTTAAATGTGCACGTGAAAAAAATCAATTGACATATAAAGGAATGCCAATGAAGCTCACAGGAGATCTCTCACAGGAAACTCCACAGGCAAGAAGAGAATGGAGTGACATATTCCAGATTCTAAAAGAAAAAAATTGTCGGCCTAGGATAACATATCCAGCAAAGCTTTCTTTTGTCTTAAAAAATGAAATAAAATTCTTCCACAGTAAAGAAAAGTTAAATGAATTTGCCTCTTCCAAACCTGCCCTACAAAGGATACTTCAAGCTGTTCTCTTCACAGAGAAGAGGAATAGCACCTACCAAAACCAACGGCAAACAGGAAGAACATCCCAACAACAGAAGACTAAATCAATCAGTAACCCATTCCTAAAATGACAGGACCAAATTACTACCCATACACATTAACTCTGAATGTAAATGGCTTAAGCTCAATCAAACTCCATAGACTGTAAACCTACCTGTTTTAGTAGACTGTAAACCCATCTGTTTGTCTGGAGGAGACACACGTCAACAAAGATCAGTAGAAACTATATCACAAGTATTTTGTTGTTTTCTGTTAGTTTCATCTCTTCAAAACACTTTCTTCTGATCAAATCATTCAATGACTCGTAGATCATACAGTGGCATCATTTTCTTCAAGAAGGTTCTTGATTTTCATTTCTTCAGTTACACATTAGTCATTTAATAGCAAGTTATTTAACTTCTTAGTGTTGTTAATTTCTTTTTTCTCCCAGATGTTGATTTTATTTTGTGGCTCTTCATTTAAGGGGATCTATAGCAGCTGTGTAATGGAGACTGTCATATCTAGTAACATGTCATTTAATTTCATGGCATTGTAAATTTCTATTTTTCTTTCGATTGTTGATTTTGTATCATGACTTTTCATTTAAGGGGATGTCCAGTAGCTGTGAAATGGAAACTAACATCCAGATGTGAGGATGTAGTGTGGTATGCATTTCTGCTTCCAGACAAGTCTGGACTTACAATGAAACTGTTTACTATATCTTGACAATAGGATTCTGGACTCTCTGCCATTGTCCATGCCCACAATGATGGACATATGACTGTGTATGAAGAACTATATTTTAGTAATGATATAGAGGAACTAGCTGTGGGGGGAGGGAATTGGTGAGCGGATAAGGGAATATGGAATTGTATCATAAAATGATGGCAATAATAATAAAATGTAATAAAAAATTTCTAATTTTAGAGGCTATCTAGATGATCTGAACAAGGAAAATAATCATTAAACAGAATAAATTGTAAAGGTATTGACATATTTTCACTCCCTCCACTCTTGCTCTTGCTTCTTTTCTAGTAAATGACTAAAAAGTTGTATTTTTAAAAATTTATTTTATGTAAAATCAGAATTACCTTGAGTGAAGGAGGGAGGGAGAGACACAGAGAGAAAGATCCTGCATTGACTTTTTCCCCCCCAAATGTCCGCAATAGTTAAAACTGGGCCTGTCTGAATGCTGAGAACCAGGAGCTCCTTCTAGTCTCCCATGCTGTTGCAGGAACCCAGGGATCTGGGCCTTCAACACTGTTGTCTCTGGCCAGTCAGGAAACTCTATCTAATGAGCAGCAGCCAGGACACCAACTGATGCCATATGGGATGCTGGCACCACAGAGGGATAATTAGTTTGTTATGCCATTGCAGCAGCACCTCAAACGTTTTTTAATGGGTAAAATATGGGTGCTCTGCTTCCAATCCAACTTCTTGTTAATGTTCCTATCAAAGCAACAGATAATGGCCCAGGGAATTGGCCACCTGTCACCCGCGTGAGAAACCAGGATGACATTCCTGGCTCCCTGCTTCAACCTGGCCAGATCTTGTTGCTATAATTATTTGGAGAATGAACCAGAGGAACAGAAATCTGTAATTCCATCTCTGTTTTTTGCTTTTCAAACAGATAAGTAAGGGTTTTTTATGTTTTGTTTTGTTTTGTTTTTTAAATAAAACTGGGTTAAAAGCTCCAAAGTGGGCCTGCTGCAGTAGCCTAGTGGCTAAAATCCTCACCTTGCATGCCACTGGATCCTATATGGGTGCCAGTTATCTTTCAGCTGCCCCACTTCCCATACAGCTCCCTGCTTGTGCCCTGGAAAAGTAGTAGAGGGCGGCCTGAAGTCTTCAGACCCTGCACCCATGTGGGAGACCAAGAAGAAGTTACTGTTTCCTGGCTCCTGGCTTTGGATCTGCTCAGCACCAGCCATTACAGCCACTTGTGGAGTGAATTATCAGATGCAAGATCTTTCTGTTATCAATTTCTCTCTGTAAATCTGCATTTCTAATATTTTAAAAGTTGCATTTTAAAAAGTTGCAAGGAAGTACTTCACAGCACAAAACAGAAACTCAACATATGAATCAAGAATATGAAAAAAGCTCTAGTTAGTAATTAAGGGAATACAAGGTCAAGGCCGGCACTGTAGTGAGCCAAGTGCAGCCTGCGATTCTGGCATTTCATATGGGTGCCGTTTTACGTGCCCTCATCTCCACTTCTGATTCAGCTCCATGCTACTGGCCTGAGAAAAGGGTACATTTTATCAGATGTCCCACTAATAACTGCATAGATATAGTCACCCATTTTGAGTTTATTCATTGTGTAGTTTTCAATTCATTTTATATCCGTTTAATTTGAAACAATACTTCATAATTTCTTTTAATTTCTTGATCTTAATATTTTTGAAGTTGCACAAAGATTTAGTTTTGGAACTCCATCAGTTTAGTTTTTCTGATATTTCCTCATAATTTCAAAATCCTGACAATACTAGAGGAAACATTAGATCATTAACAGAGTTCAGCTGTGCTATAAACACCTATAAACTTGCATTCAAAGTGTAATTTTACTTGCTTTTGATATTTATAAGGGTGAAATGTTTTTTAAAACAAGCAATAGTATGATATCCCAAAAATAAAAAGAAATGTTTAAAAACAGTCATACAGACTGCAATATATATTTATAAGTAAACAATAATTAAAATGCAAAATAAGTAGTGAGATAAAAAAATATTTTCCAAAGAGAATCTCATATAATTATTTTAAAAATATATCTGAGAGGCAAAGCACTGAGAGAAACAAAGTTCCCAAGTGCTAGTCAACAGCCCAAATAAACCAAAGTCCAGGGTCAGACCAGGCAACGGGAACCCAACCCTTTCTCACACACTGGACAATGAAACACAATTATTTGAGCTATCACATTGACTCCCAAGGAATCTGAAGTCAGGAACTCAACAAAGTACATGACCACTTTAGTTTCTACGCTAATTTCCCACTGCAAGAGGTGATTTGTTTTTGAGGACGCAACTATTCAATTGACCCTGAAGGACAACTCAAATTTCATCTAAGAAGATGGAGCAAGAAATGCCAAATAAAGCAGGAATGGTAGAACTGGAAAGGCCCTGCTTGTTATGAGAGAGATAGTGCAATCACCCTAGAATACAACATGTGCCCATGTGAATACTGATGGCAGAAGTGGGATGATATGCATGCTGAAGCTGTATCTTGAAATGCAAAAAGGTTATGCAGAACGGAGGGACTCATTTGAAATACCTTGAGGCTTATCAGACCTCACTGATCAGTTCTGAGTAGGTCTAACTGATCAAATTCCCTAGCAATAATACACAGCTCATCACAGATTTTTTTCTGCTGTGTTGTTTCTTTTTTCATTTATTTGCAACATAACTTGCTATAATGTGCACCATTCATTTTAAATTTCTTTTAGGTTACATAAAGCAAAACTTTTGAAATCTTAAGTTTGGCAATATAAAATTTGATATTTATAATTAGTTGAAATGTTTAAAAACATTCCACACTCATGGATTAGAAGAATTAATATCATCAAAATTTCCATACTGCCTAAAGTAATTAAAGGCTCAATGTAATCTCGCTCAAAAAATTAAGGATAATATTCTCAGATCTAGAAAAAAAAGTGACCCTAAAATTCATATGAAAACACAATAGACTTTGAATAGCAAAAGTGACCTTAAACAATGAAAGCAATGACAGAGGCATCGCAATAATAGATTTCAATTCATTTTTCAGGCCAGTTATAATCAAAACAGCCTGATACCTGCACAAAAATAAATGTGTGGACCAATCCAACAGATCAGAAACCACAGAAATCAATCCATGCATCTACAACCAATATTTGAACAATGAGCTAAAATTAACTCTTGGAAAAAGGTTCCCTCAACAAGTGTATTGGGAAAAATGGATTTCTGGATGAAAAGTATGAAACAGACTCCTATCTTAGTCACTATACAAAAGAAAAAAAAAAAACCCTTCAATGGGTCGATAATTAAAAGAAGATACCTGAACTCATGAAATTATAGGAGGGAAACAGGAGAAATGCACCGACATTGACCTTGGAAAGATTCGTGGGTTAAGGCCCCAGAAGCACAGTCAACAAAAGTAAAAATAAAGAAATGGGAATACACCAAGCTAAGTAGCTTTTAAATAGGAAAGGGAACATTCCAGAATATGTGAAAAGGCAACCAACGTAATGGGGGAAAATATTTGCAAAGTATGTAATTGATAAAGTACAACTATACAAAATATTTAAGGATCTCAAAAACTCAACAGTAAAACAATCCAGTTATGATATGGGATAAAGATATGAATAGGCATTTTTCAAAGGATGATACAAAAATGGCCAACAGACACAAGAAAAGATATTTAGGAGCAGCAGCCCTTAGGAAAATGTCAATAAAAACCATAATGAGTGGGCAGGTCTTGTGGCTGAATGGGTAAAACCACTATGCTGGCATCCCCTATGGGCACCATTTTGATTCCTAGTTGCTCCACTTTGATCTCTGCTATTGACCTGCAAAAAACAAACAAACAAGCAAACAGCACAAAATAGCCCAGGTGTTTCAGCCCCTACCATATATGGGGGGCGGAGTGGGTGACTCAGAAGAAACTCCTGCTTCCCAGCTTTGGCCTGGCCCAGTGCTGGGCACTGTGACCATCTGGAGTGTAAATCAGTGGTTGTAAGCTCTTTCTTTCGGTAACTCCAACTTCCAAAAACTAAATAAAGCATTAACACACACACACACACACACACACACACACACACACACACACACACAATGAGGTTTCACCTAACTCCAGTTAGAATAATTCTCATCCAACATAAAAAAAAAAAATTCTGGTAAACATGTAAAAGAAAAAAGGTAGCTTAATAGACTGTTGGTGGAAACACTAATGTAAACTAGGACAACCATTATGGAAGACAGCATGGAAATGCCTCAAATATATCTTCCAAATATTCAGTAATCCCACACCAAGGAATTTATGCAAAGGAAATGCAAAAAACATATGTGAGTTACATATACTTCCATATTCACAGCAGCTAAATTCACAATAGCAAAGATATGTAGTCAATACATATGTCCACTAATTGATATAACTAATAAAGAAAATGTGGTACATATTTACACGATGGAATACCACACAGCCATAAAAGTATGCAACTTTCTTTTGCAACAAAATGAACACAATGGAAGCCATTGCACTTACTGAAATGAACCAATATTCAGAAGGCAAATACATGTTCCCCTCGTTTGTGTTAAGTAACATACTGCATACAAAAGTATAATGAATATGAATGAAATTGAGATTTGAGTATTGTTTACAGTATGATCTACACTCTTGAGGAACAGTAGCTTTTCTACTTTACACTTGTTGAATTCTTCATTTGGTGACAAATTAAACTAGTGATTGTAAGTGAACTCAAACTAGGTCATTGCAAAGAAAAACTAGGAAAGGAAGGAGAAAGGGTGGCAGCCAGTTACACAAGCTGCAAGAGATCATCTATGCTCTTAAAATTCCACATGTAAAATTCATGTAATTTATTCCTTTTACATAAATAAAAATGGAAATCCAACCTACAGAGTACTAAAAGTCGTTCCTATCGTCTGATCATGAAGGATATGTGAGGAAATAAACATGGAGGAGTTTTTGGTACCAATTTCTCATTGCTGGGAGCAAAGCATCCAAGAGAGCTGGGACAGAGCAGAGCAAAGGACCCAAAACCAAAGAACAGTGAGGCCCTAGAGAGCAGCCTTTCTCACCAGAACAGGCAAACAGATTTTTTTTTTCAGAGGGAGAACTAAAGTACAAAATACTACCAGAGGGCCCGGCGGCGTGGCCTAGTGGCTAAAGTCCTCGCCTTGAAAGCCCCGGGATCCCATATGGGCGCCGGTTCTAATCCCAGCAGCTCCACTTCCCATCCAGCTCCCTGCTTGTGGCCTGGGAAAGCAGGAGAGGACGGCCCAAAGCTTTGGGACCCTGCACCTGCGTGGGAGACCTGGAAGAGGTTCCTGGTCCCGGCTGTGGATCGGCGCGTACCGGCCCGTTGTGGCTCACTTGGGGAGTGAAACATCGGATGGAAGATCTTCCTCTCTGTCTCTCCTCCTCTCTGCATATCCGGCTTTCCAATAATAATAAAAAAAAATCTTTAAAAAAAAAATACTACCAGAAGCGGTAGTTGATTCTGTTGTTTATTTTCTTTTGTGTTAAGGATTTATTGGAAAGGTAGATTTATAGAGAGAAGGAGGGACAGAGAGGAAGATCTCCTGTCCATTGATTCATTCCCCAAGTGCCTGCAACTTCTGGAGCTGATCTGGTCTGATGCCCATAGCTAGGAACTTCTTCCAGGTCTCCCTCAAGGGTGCAGGGTCCCAAGGCTTTGTGCCATCAGCTACTGCTTTCCCAGGCCACAAGCAGGGAGCTGGATGGGTAGCGGAGCTGCTGGGCACAAACCGGTGCCCATCTGGGATCCTGCTGATTGCAAGGGAAGAACAGCCAAGTCCTCATGCTGGGCCCAGTAGTTGACTTTGTACAAATCTGAGATTACTGTGGGCTTTTGGTTCTGGTAAGATGTCACACTGGAGACCCAGACCTTATTTTAATGTTTGCCAGTTTGAGTTGTACTCCAATTCCCTGTCTTGTACTAATCCATACCCTGGGAGGCAGCAGCTGATCACTCAGCTATCATCCCTAGGGCAGAACCCAGAATGAGTCCTGGACGCCTGTCTTCCCGCTGGCCCTGCGCCTGGTCCAATGCCAGTTATGGACATTTGGAGAATTAAAAGCAGAACACACCTCTCTCTCTCACCTAAGTAACAACAAAAAAAGTTTAAACATAAATTTGAAATTAGACTATGCATATTATATATAAATAATGCTGTACAAAACTTACACATATGTAAAGGCAAGAAGAAAATTAGGTAAAAAAAAACAAAAAAAATGCCTAAAACTAATAATTTTTAAAACTACGATGTCAAATGGTTATAAAGTACAAAGACAAAAAGTATTTTTATACTTCCGTTTTGAGAATTAAGACAAATCATTTAGTTTTCATAATTCCTTACAATGAATTAAAATATTCAAAAAATGTAAAACAGTATGACTTTAAGACCTTTTAATATTGGTATCTTATTTCTAGAGCTTTAATTATAAAATATCTTTCTCCTTGGGCCCGGCACGGTGGCCTAGCGGCTAAAGTCCTTGCCTTGAACACACCGGGATCCCATATGGGCACCGGTTCTAATCCCGGCAGCTCCACTTCCCATCCAGCTCCCTGCTTGTGGCCTGGGAAAGCAGGAGAGGACGGCCCAAAGCCTTGGGACCCTGCACCTGAGTGGGAGACCTGGAAGAGGTTCCTGGTTCCCGGCTTTGGATCGGCGCAGCACCGGCCCGTTGCGGCTCACTTGGGGAGTGAATCATCGGACGGAAGATCTTCCTCTCTGTCTCTCCTCCTCTCTGTATATCCGGCTTTCCAATAAAAATGAATAAATCTTAAAAAAAAAAATCTTTCTCCTCCATTAAGTTTTACAACATCCCTGATTTTTGCTTGTGTTAACATGTTGAAATGTTGACTTATTTCCATGACTTTGACATTTTTATTACTCTCTATCACAAAGTGTTACTGAATAATAAGTGTACTTTTTTCTTCATATAATTTCATTATGGAATGTGGGAGCATAGAAAATGGATTGTGATAATGGTCAAATTCTACATTTTTATCATATCTTTATGCATTTTAAGACTGTTCTTAATTTTGAGACCAGACATTATGCATTCAGCAACATTGAAACATGGAACATAAAATAATTTAGCAGACCTTAAGCTGTTTATTACAATAAATTCATTACTGTGCTTAGTATAGCAATTTTGTCAGAGAAAACTACCCATCTATAAAAATTACTGTATGTGTAGTTTGGAAACCTGCTTCATTACAGGACATTTTTGTAACTAAGAAGTATGGCATCTTTCAAGAATCTTTTCCACACAACACAACTCTATTTTCCACTTTGTTTATCTAAGATATTTGAAAGAATTAGAGTCCAAAATTCTAATGTGGGAAGATGAGATCTAGCAATGTCTTAAAAATAGTATTGTTATTTAGAAAATATAAGCTTTTCTATGAGACACATTATAATTTAATGATATAGCAGGATACTAAATTCACATCCACCCAAAGGTCCTTATAATGAACCAAATCACCTCAAGCAAAAAATATTTGCTTAATATTTTTTTCATAGTGCTGTAATAACTTTAGTGACCCAATCAATTCAAATTGACAAATTATAAATGTGAGAAACCCTCCAAAATTTTCTGTTAATCTTTTGAGTAACAGAGAAGTAGTAAACATTTACTTATATTTTGTTTGTACTTTCTTGTGGATATTTTCATAATTTTCCAATTATAACATCTTTCTTTCCAAGTAAATAAACTTGACCAGTGAATAACACAAAAGAAAAGAGAGAACAAAAGAGAAACATGAGGACATCAAGTTTGAATCTTGTGATAGAATGTCAATATTTCCCCTTTTTATTCTTGGAAATCATCCCAAGACATAGAAAATGAGAAACAATTATGCAAACACCGTATTTAGTGAAAAGAGGAAACAATGATATGCTGGAGATTTTAATGAAATGGTTCACAAATCAGTAATGACTGCACAGAGAAGCATCCCAGAAGAAACAGAAACTAACTTGGAAGATATAGACTAGAAGTGGCAGATCAAAAAAAATTGAAAATTGCCACTTGATTCTAAGTATAGACATGCTGCAATGGTTTCAGGTGGAAGCATCTCTGGAAGTAAAGTGGTTCTAAAACACAGATGCAGTAATGCTAAATGCGGCACTATACAAAAAGGAGTTTATGGAAAGCAGCCTGTGTCTATGAACCTGGAAATGTCTATTATTCTAAAACAATAAAAGCAAAAATAGAACCAATAACAAAATCCACATTTCTGACTCTCCTGATTAACCTCCAATATTCTCTTTACTCCATGACACATAAGGAGAACAGAACTAATGGTGCTATGATCTTGGCTGGGTGTTAGGAGTGGGTGGGAGATCCAAGACATCTGGAAACAACCAGCTAAAAGCCTACCGCCATAAAGGAAGTCAAACAACATAACTAAACATTCCACCATGAATTTTCCAAATGAAATGAATGACAATCATCTTCTTGAAGCAACTATATACTGCAGAATTGTAAGGTGGGAGGGAGAAGTGAACAAGACAAGAATTAGAGACACATTGATAGCTTAGGTGCTTTGCCAAAAATGTATACTGCAAAAAATGGTATAATGGAAAAAAAAGTAAAACAAGAATGAAAGAGAAATTATAAATTATACAGAGGAAGAGAAACCATGGAAACCATGAGAAAGTAGCATCAGTTGAAATGAAAAATGAAAACTAAGTAAATCAGTTGTTTATAGGATCAAAAAGATCACAGAAAAATAGTAGAATGCATCATTGACAAAAATGCATAATACACATAAAAGAAATTTCTGAAATATAAAACCATAATATTAGAATACAGAAAATATTTACCTGTAAGTCTAAAAAATTCTTTCAATACTTAAAACTTGAATCTACATTTGGGAAAGAAATAAAAATAAAATGGAAGAGTCCACAGTGTGGCAGAGCAAGTAACAGTGCTGCCTGCAGTGCTGCACCCTATACGGGAGCAGTTGAGTCCCAGGTACTCCAGTTCCAATCCAGCTCCCTGGCAAAGTGCCTGAGAAAGGAGTGGAGGATGACTCATGTGCTTGGGACTCCGTCACCAATGTAGGAGACCCATATGGCATTTCAGGCTCTTGGCTTTGACCTGGCTCTACCTCAGCCATTGTTCCCATTTGGGGAAGGAACCAGCGGGTGGAAGAGTAATTTCTCTGTCTATCCCTCTTTCTACCTACAACTCTGCCCTTCAAATAAATAAGCAAACCACTTTTGGAAATAAAATCAGAAATGAGCAAAATAATCCATGCCAGTCTGTCTCTTTCTCACTTTCCCTCTTTCTCTCTCTTCTGTAACAAGTAACTATTTTTTTGAAGTAATGAATTTGAAGAGGTTTCAATACTAGGAAACAAAAAGAAATGTGGTTTTTTTTGTAAACAGAACTATTTTCCCATAAGTGGAGAATAAGAGATATTTATTTCTTAAAGAAAACTGAAAGCAATTTCCAACAAACTGTTTGCAGTTGTTGTGTTGCCATGAACTTATTTTCACCCTTAAATTTTCTGTTCAATAATTTCATCTAATTGAAAGTTTGACAATGGGGTGAATGGAAGACACACACACACACACACAAACACGGAGGATGAGTTTGAGAGACTGACATTTTATATGCTTGTTTACTCCCCAAACACCAGAACAACCAGGACCAGGTCAACTTGAAACCAGGAATGTCGTCTGGGTGTCCCACATGGGTGGTGGAAACCAAGCACTTGAGTCATCCTCTATGTCCTCCAAGGATGCCTTAGCAGGGAGGCCGACTGGAAGCAGAAGAACCAGGACTCAATCTTTCAATCTATTAGGGGATATGAGCACAAACAGGAGCAGCTTTACTGTCTGCCTCACAACACCTGCTCTTCCAGAGAGCCGGTAACACCATCACTTGTGCTTGTCCCATGTTTAGAAATAACTAAAGGGAAGAGATTATGCCTGTGTTGCTGCTTTGAAGGCAGGATGATAGTGACTATGCTTAGAAAGTTTCAGATGCCTGGCCCAAGAAGCTAAAGTTCTTGCCTTGCATGTGCCAAGATCCCATATGGGTGCCAGTTCTAATACCACCAGCCCCACTTCCCATCCAGTTCCCTCCTTGTGGCCTGGGAAAGCAGTTAAGGACGGCCCAAGCTTTGGGATCTTGCACCCACGTGGGAGACCTGGAAAAGGCTCCTGGCTTCAGATCTGCTCAGCTTTGGCCATTGTGGTCACTTGGACAGTGAATCAATGGATGAAAGATCTTCCTCTGTCTCTCCTCATCTCTCTATATATCTGATTTTCCAATAAAAATAAACAAATAAATAAATCTTTACAAAGAAGAAAAGAAAGTTTCAGATGTCCAGAGTTGGTCAGGACAAGATGTGAAGAACTCTCATCCAGGAGCATTTCAGCATGATTTCAATCATGAGACAGTCATAAAAACCAACTATAATCATCTGTATATGTTAGACAACCATAATTAGAGAAATCAATTCCTCTCACCAAGTAACTGCAGAATTCAGGCTTTGCTCTAAGCAAATAAGTCAACTTTGAGTATCTGACACGGCTTCTATGCACAACTGCCTCACCCCTTCCCTGGCTGAAGGTGGAACTGATAGCAAAATACAGGTTGAGAAAATCAGGCAAGCATTTGACCATAACACCCCTTCCACATGTATTGAACACAGGTACATTAGAGAGAAGTTAAACCATTTTACAAGTCACACCTTTGGTGAGTATAGAAACTCTAGTTCATAAATGGAATTTTGTGTTCTCTTTTGCATAATTATATGCTTAAAGTTTTATTTAAAATAAAAAATGACACTCTTTAAACCATAATAACTGAGATCATACATCCATCAGCACAACTGATACTCTAATTATAACTCTGAACTCCTGATGACTGGTGAATGACAGAAGGCTGGACTGACTCTCAAGTCTTATCAGTTAAATAAAAAAGAATCCAGCTTCCCATATCAAACTATAATTTTGGGAGGGATAGCATACTTGCTCTGCCACAGCCATATCAGGTCTTCCTGGAAATTCTTTAAAAGCCATTTTCAGAGCTGATTAGCCTTGATTAAACCAAAATATAAGAACACTAATGCATCTTGTGGAAAGTACAAACTGCAAAAACTTGGCTTTCATTTATCCTCCCATATTTTCATTGATTTAAAAAGATAGAAAGATTTGCACCCTTACCTTTGAACAGCACACTCTCGATCACAGAGATGTAGTCCTCAGGCTCCTGTGCGGTTGAGATCTCCCATTTGCTTTCAGAGATATTTAATAATTGATAGAGCTGATCTGAAGTCTTCACTCCACAAAGCAGAGTCACTACACTTTCTGGCGAATGAAGAACCCTTTCTAGAAACTGACACTTCTTTGGGGTTAGGTCTTTGAGCAGGCTGTTTGATAATATCAAAAGTTTACAATTGTAAAAATTTAAGCGCATTAATTCCAAATGCTGCAGTGAGAAACTCTCTAAGCTATATAAGAGGATTCCTTCCCTACTCACAACATGAGAGAACACTTCCAGTAGGTAAAGAGCCCATTCTTCTGCATCTTCTTCATACAGTATTACGATATCTTTTATGTTTCCTGGAAACAAAAGCAGAAAACAAAGTATTAGCATTCTCATATTTGAAGTGGAAACACTAGGTGATATCATTGTGAAAACTGTTAATATACTGCATAGGCAATGTATGTATACATTTTTTACGCTAGACAGTAATAAGGTAATTTATATTATACTCATTATAATCATGTAGTATTAAAATTATCCTCAAAATGCAACAAAGTTCAAATGAGTCTGATCTATTTCACCAAACCAATGTAAATCTAGGATGCTCAACTGAAATAAGAGGCCTCAAGGCAATAATCAGAAATACTACAAGAGGATAGGACTCCTAAGCACGGCTCCACTGGAACCACAGATTTTACTTGGATTGTGCTTTTTTTTTCCTTTGAGCCATTAATTCTTGCTCTGCCAAATAAAGGTTTTTAAAATTAAACCTTGTCTAATAAATGAAATTATTTTTAGAAGAATGAAATATTTTATATTAAAACTTTGAAATCTGGCATCCAAGATAAAAAAGAATACACAATCGTATTACAGAATTCCATTCCCAAATAAGCTACAAAATTAAAACATTTATGAAATTCATTAGCAGAAACAAAAAGAAATACTATTTTATGTTATAAACTAAAATGCTGACCTTACAAACTAAAAGCAAAAGTTTGGATAGTTTTGTTGACAAGCCAGTTTTCCACCCTAAAGTCAGTATTGATAAAGATTATGATTAATCAGCTGATCTCAGAACCCCAGCCATGAAGAAACTATGTCAGCCAGTGGATTCTGAATGGATTTCATTGTGCCTGGAACGGTGAGATTGGCAGCAATTCAGACCTGTTGAACTATCAAAACTGCTTGAGCAGGACCCTGGGAGCATGCCCCACATCAGGATCCTGGGATGGGTGGGAAGCGGGGTGGGGCTTCTCCCTTTGTTTCTCCCCTGAGCCCAGATACAGAGGAAAAAATGTTATTAGTGTGGAAACAATGGTCTTACCCACTTTCTTGTAGCCCTTGGCCCTTTGTATCCTAATCAACTATGTAAGATTATTAAAAATAATAGTAATAATGATTATGAGTAACCAAACTGTCAGAGTGGTCATGAATCTCTGAACCATCTGGAAGCTAGTCTGTGGAAACAGAGAAAGCTGTCAGGACTCTCCACATGCCACAGAACCAAGCTGAGTTGGGAAAACCAGTCATGTCTTCCAGTCTCAAAATACCCCTGTGGCCAGAAAGGAAAGGCCTTCACAGGATCTTAGCAGAGACCATAAGGCAGGACCTGAGCCCGAAAAGAGCACACAAATTTTCCTTCTCTTATGCTTGTCCTGAAGACCATAAAAAAAATGGCAAATAGGTAAATTCTTTCAAACTCTAGCTCAGAAGGAAACCTAAAATGAGACATGAGAATCTAAATGATCATTTTCCCATTCCATATTAAGCAAATAGAAATTGTTAAATATCCTTAAAATGGGGGACCACCTTATAGGCCAATGAAATGCAACCACATCCCAAGACAAATTGAATTGCCTTAAGTTTAATGATTCCTACTAATGTCATTTATTTACCACAAAAAAGACAAAAACGTCACCAAGAGAGAAAAATTTATGCTTCGATTTCTTCATAGAAATTTCAAGGCCATCTTATTACAAATTATAGGAAAGTTCTTATAAAAATAGTTCTTAGAGGATATTCACATTTTGAAATATTGCACAGTCATGGTAAAAGAATAAACCACTGCTACATGCCAGGTTAATGAATCTAAGAAGGCATAATATTTAGGAAAGGAAGGAATGTGCTACACAGTTTTAGTTATGCAAAATTCAGGAGAAAACAACAAACTTGAACTACAGGATACAGATCAGCGTATTTGGGGCTGGGAGAATTACAGAATGCAAGCATGCATGAGAAGACTATTAGGTTCCAGAAATATATTTTGATTTGAGTGTTGCATCTATTGCTTTCCCAGGCACACTGGTAGAGAGCTCAATTGGATGTGGAACATCTGGGACCCAAATGACCATTCTAATATAAAATGCAAGTGTCAGAAATGATGTTTTAACTGACTGTACTGCAACACTAGCCCTGCCAAATGAGTTATTTAAAATACTAATTTTCTGTCTAGCAACGTAAAGTAAATGACAGCATTGTACAAAAAATTTATCAGAAAAACAGTATCCTATTAATTTTTACATTTTTTCTTTCAAATCAGAAATCTATTATTTACTTGCTCGTCTCACAATACACCATTAAAACATTTTATTTATTTAAAAGATTTATTATAATTTTAATTGCAAAGTCAGCTATACAGAGAGGAAGAGAGACAGAAAAAAAGATCTTCCATCCGATGACTCACTCCCCAAGTGACTACAACAGCCAAAGCTGTGCCAATCCGAAGTCAGGAGCAAGGAACTTCATCCAGGTCTCCCATGTGGGTGCAGGATCCCAAGGCTTTGGGTTGTCCTCAACTGCCTTCCCAGGCCACAGGAAGGGAGCTGGATGGGAAGCGAAGCTGCCAGGATTAGAACTGGCACCCATATGGGATCTTGGCACAAAGTGAGGATTTTAGCTGCTAGACTACCATGCCTTGCCCAAAGCATTTTAAGATTGAATGAAGTTTATATCAAGAATTTCTTTTCTAACAAAAACAGATTAAGGTACATACTACCAAAAGAATGAGACTAAACATAAATTAAAATCATCCCTATTGAATATGCACAGCTTTAAATAGCAGATTTTCTCCTTTTGAAAAAGATCAAATCCCATATACATGTTTTCATTATGCATAATTGAAAAAGACTGTACAATGCATCTTTTCAATGTTACATTTTTCTAACCAGTGACAAAAATATAGTAGAAAAGCAAGCAAAAATCTACCCATCCAAAAGTTAAGCTATAATGGATTCAAAAGTGACAAAACGAACATTAATCTTGATATAATAACACAGGCACACACACACTGTTACTTAAATTATACACTAAGTGTAACTGAATAGGTTTTATATGAAAACTTTGTATTATTATTTCTAACACAATACAGGAAGAAAACTGCATTTTTCAGAGGTGTTAATATAACAAAATACATTCTAAGTCATACTTCTTGTTCTGGGAAACTGGTTAATTCCACTTATTCATGCTTGTAAAAAGGAACAAGTATTTCCCTCATAATCTGCACATATATCTGTGTGTGGAAGCTGCTTGCTGCACACCCCACAACTCCCTGCCCAGCCTACTGGGCAGTAATTAAACACACTGACACTTCTGCCCGCTGCTTAGCAGCCTCAGCCTGTGTACCTGTGCGCAGAAGTGTTAAGAATTTAATGTAAGATAGGTTTGGGTTTTGGGAGGGTGGGAGGGATTTCAGCCAATGAAGTGACAGCATATTTGCAAAGAACTTAGCTTTTCAATTCTAACATGGGACAGTTAGAAGGAATGTACTACATCATGTTGTCACATGTAGTCATCATATAGTTCACAATGTTACTGAATAATAACTTCATACATTAATATACATACAGTTGATTCTTCTCCCTTTGGGGTTTCAAGTTACCCAACCTCTCACTCATGCTTCATGACCTTTGCCATATGTAAACTACCTGTACTTACATCCATTTCATATTCTTCAGAAATTGCCAGTCATGTATGTTTCTTAACTTAGCTCTTTCATTCCTATACTAGATGGTGCCAACACATAATGTTAAGACAATATTTTCCAGTATTGCAAAGAAAAAAGAAAATTATGTTGATATAAAGTCAGAATCTTCTGAGACCCTGGGTGATGTGTATCATACTGCTGGAAGACCAGATCTGGGGCCTGCCACCAACTCAGCGGTGGACTTGGTGGCTACATCCCAGGAGGGAAGTTTGGGGATGTGCAGGTGGGGGGACCACTAAGCAAGTACATCACAGATGAGGAATGAGTTCTGGGAACTTCCGTGGACCATAACCCTGCAACTGTACATAACTAACAGGGCTATGATAGGGTAGTTTGGAGGGGGGTGTTGAGCCAGAGGTCATGGCTGGGTCAGACCAGGACACCTGCCCCTGTAGGAGACCTAGTCTGGGCTGACTGGCATCAATCACAGCCCCCTGGTGCACAGGAAAGTGAGGGTTACTGCCTGGCAGGATGAGGCCACAGTACCCCTAGTGAGTGTCAGGGTAGGGTGTGAGTCATATCAGGTTGGGAATGACACTAACCAGCATGTGAGAGAACCAGGTCTGGGATCAGATTCTGAGGGGAATTTGTGGGCTCATTCCTGTGGGACTGCAATACCCACTGGTTTGCATGAGAGCTGGGGTGGTGATGGGCTGAGCTAGGCATGACCACAGAATATAAGACTCATGGGAACCAGGGTTCAGAGTAGGCTGGATTGGCCCAACTGCAGTACCCAGTGCACCCAAGAATTAGTGTGCTGACTGGCTAAGATACAGCATCCATAAGTACTCACAAAGGCTGAGAATAGGGAGGAGGTGGACTATTCTTGGTAAGGCCCTAGCACACAGATACACAAGCGATCTGGGTCTAGGAACAGGCCTGGTGGGGGAACTTGGGTAACTCACTTACTAGGCTATAGCTCCCACTGGTAAGCACAAAAGTTGGGGCTGGGTGTGAGCTAGACAAGGCAGGGCTGTTCCACTTGTGAGCAGGCATGTGAGCTGGCTGGAGGGAAGACTGGGCAAGCCTAAGTCAAGTCATAGCACACACTGGCATATATTGGAGCCAAGATGGGGTACAGGTCCTGCTGGACTAGGCTTTTGTACCTGCCTGTTTGCATGGCAACCTGGGATGGGGCAGATTTGGCCGGGCTAGGATATAGCACTCACCAGTGGCAGTTAGGACTGGGGGCAGGCTGGGGTGGGCCAAAGTAGGCCTGGCCAGCATGCAGCATGCAGCATCCAATGGCAAAGGCCAAACCAGGTAATGTGTTATACAACGTTGGGTTGGAACAATCACTGGCATGCACAAGATCTGTGGCTGGGAATGGGCAAACCAATTCACATTATGGTTGGGACTTAGGGCTGGTTGGGCTGAGATATGCTGCAGCACCCTGTCAGCATGAGCTGGAACTGGGGCAGGCCAGGAGAAGCCAAGCCGTAGCACCTGCCAGTGAATGCCTGGATGAGGCGAGCCATGCCAGACAGCTGTGGTACCCAACAGCACATGCAAGACTTGGGGGAGAGTGTGGTGAGCCTGATAGAGTGACTACAGGGGCTCCCTTGCTGAGCTACTGCTCTCACGTGTGACCATGACAGCTGGAACTTGGAGTGGACCAGGCTGAGCAGAGCTATAATACCCATTGAGCTGCATGTGAACTGGGTTGGGGGAGAGCCAGGTTGGGCTAGGTGACCATATCTGCTGGTGTATGCATGAGTCAGGGTAAGTGTAGGCTGGTTGAACTATACTGCAGCATCAGCTTGCAAGTGCCCAGACTGGGTGATTGTCCTGTCAGGCTAACCACAGTACCACCTGGAAGGTACAAGATCTATGGCTGGGAGTGGAACACTGTGGGCACCCCTCTGATAGGCTGCAGCTCCCACCCTTGAGCATGAGCGTGAGAACCAGGGCTGGGGACAGGTATGGCTGGACAGGTGTTAGCATCTACCAGCATAAATATGGGCTGGAGAGTGGAATCAGTTTGGCTGAGCTAGACTGAAGCACCCATTGTTTTGTGTAAGAGCCAAATGGAATGCAGGACAGAACAGACTAGTCTGCTGAACATACAAGCATGAACAGGAACTGAGGCTAGGGTCAGGTCTGTGGGGGATATTGGGGGTCACTCTGACTAGGTTACAGTTCCTGCTGGTATGCATGAGGGCTGAGTGTGTGGTGGGCAGGGTTAAGCTGAGCCACAGCATCTGTTGGTTTGTATATAAGATGGGAGGGGGGCCGAAGGATAGAACTGACCAGGGGACTGCAACTACCAGTAATACATGTGACAGACTAAGCCAGACCCTGCACTGTCTGGCAAACACAAAAGTGAAATCTCTTGAGTGGGGGTTTCTATGAGCTCCCCCGCTCCACCCGCCACTGGACCATTGGACTTAGGACTCCGACCATGGGAAAACCACAGGGTCTGTGATCTGATCATGGAATGCACATATTAGAGCTGGGCCTCCTCAGTTGCTGAGGCCTGGGCAGTAGATGGCATGCCCAAACGCACATGTGGGACATTGACAGCTATTGGGGCCTGCAAAGGACATCTGGTACAATTGCAAAGGATGAGGGCAGAGCAAATTGGACAATTCTTGCTAAGTGCTGACAGTGGGTATCTGGGTGAGCAGCAACTCTAATATAGACTGTCTCTGTCAATGGACCTTGGAATGATTTCCTCAATGTTGAAGCCACAAAATCAACAGCACTTCAGAACTATGAATACCAATTGGGCAGTGCCCTAGAAACATGCTCCACACTGAGGACCCCAGGATGACAGTGAGTGGTCATCTCCCACTGGATACTGATGCAATTGGGCTGCTGAGAGCAGTCCTCTCCCTTTCTCCGCTCCTCCTTTCTCTTAGACACAAGAAGAAAAAAGGGGAAAATTGGAGACAATTGTCTCATCCACTTTCCAACATGCCTCAACTTTTCCCAACCTAATCAGTGGTCCACTTGGGCATATATCCTTCTCAACTACGCAAACATCAAAAGTGAAATAAATTTATGCAAAAAAATCAGAACCTTTTCATTCTTTGCAAGATGCAATCATGTCTCATTGAGCAGCCAGAGAAGACATTCTGTTCCTTTTATATTAAAAATTATGTTACTAATTATGAAAGGATTATTTTTGCAAAGACCTCCTAACCTCACATCTGCAAACTGAAAATGTTCAGTTTTCACTCTAATCATTTTTGAAACCAACACATAATACTAAGAAGAACACAAGCACCTGATTGGTTGTTGGCAAAATTAACTGAAAAATGTATTGAATATGTTTATCACAAGTATAGAAAAATAGTCAAGAAAGAAGACTGTTTACACTGCAGAGAGGAGGGGACATATTCAAAAGTTCCTCAAATAATACAAGATAATTAAGGGACTCAATACACCTTAGTTTTTTTATTATTATTATTAATACACCTTAGTTTTTAAATACCTATGTTGTCTACATTATAGTTATTGGAATGAAAACAAAGAGATAATTCATGAGCACCTCTTCTGATAAAGATAGCATGAATGAAAAATGATTGCTTCTTTCCAATATTCTAAAATGGCTTGGATTAATAGAAGGAAAATGTAAGTCAAAATGTGGACAATATTTGTCTTGGAAATAGCCTTTCCATATCTCAAAGACAATGTATGGATGTTGGTAATGCAGCATAACAGGATAAGCTGCTGTCTAACTTGGCATCCCATATGTGTGCCAGTTCAGTTCCTGGCTATTCCACTTCTGATCCAGGATCCTGATAATGCTCCTGGGAAAGCAACAAAAGATGGCAAAAGCAATTGAACCACTTCACCTATTTGGGAGACTGGCTCCTTGCTCAGCCCTGGTCTTGTTGGCCAACTTAGGAGCTAATCAGCAGATGGAAGACCTTCCTCCCCTTTTTTCTCTGTAACTCTGCCTTTTAAACAAACTAAATAAATACTTAAAAAGACAATGTGAACTATATTTTGGAAATCAACCACTGATATTAATAATAGCAGCTAAATTTTGCAGTTTCAATATAAATCAGAGTCTAAAACTTGCATTAAATCCTCATAAAATTATATACAGTACTATTTTTATAATTATTTTTATAGTAGGAAATTTCATATGTTTAACTTACCAATTTATTAACTTGTTCAAGGTTGAAATACTTAGCAAATCCAGTTGATACTGAAGCCTGGGCATATAGCTCTCTCTCCAACTATGTTAGCCTTGCAGTCAACTTAAACACATAGGATGAATCACTAAAGTCTTTATTATAATTTCGTTATTTTATCTGGACCAAGAGCTCATTAGCCAGAATACAAATTGACCAAATCTTTTTCCTCATTTGTTTCTAGAGCTGAATATCATTATTTACATACTCATGCAAGAACAGACTGTATTAAGATATCTGGGTTTCAACTTTACAAAATGTTAGCAGTTCATATTTAAAATCTCAAACACAGAAGCCTCTAGACACACGTGGAAGTA
Organism: Ochotona princeps; assembly: GCF_030435755.1. Lineage (NCBI taxonomy): Eukaryota > Metazoa > Chordata > Mammalia > Lagomorpha > Ochotonidae > Ochotona > Ochotona princeps. The sequence continues at coordinate 46,092,507 of NC_080838.1, forward strand.
TTAAGACATTCCAAACATTAAGTTTGAGCAATTTTTTGCATAATATTATATCCTTCCTTTTCCCACTCTTGCCTTTGCAATATAGGATATTGATTCTATTTTAATTATCTACTATTTGTTCAAAAACAGAGTAATGGGTGTGGGTGTTAGCGAAGGAGGGAGGGAGAGTGACATTCTTTTCACTAGTTTATCCTCTAGCTAGCTGTAAAAATAAGGACTGGTGTAGTCTGAAACCAAGAATCAGAACTCTGTCCTGGTCTCCCACATAGGTGGCAGGCTACAAATTCTCATACCACCTTTCTAGGTACATTAACAGGGAGTTGGGAAGAAAGTGAGCCAGCCAGACCCAATCTGGTTCTCTGATAAGGATGCTGGTGTTATAATTGAAAATTTAACCAGTCATACCACAATGCCAGCCTCAATTCTAAGACATGGAGTATGAGACAGTCCTTCATTTTATGTTGCTTTCTAAAAATAACTGATCAAATGAAATATGCTACAAATTTTAAGGTAAGTTCTGATTTCTGAGAATTTGAAAGAGTAAAAAATTAGATATTTAAAACATTGCATTTATAACCTCATTAAAACATAGTTAAAAAGTTATTTTTCATTAAATACATATACATAGTCCCTCAACTGTTTCTCATGCCCCCAATTCACCCTTAAGTAGTGATTTCTTTAGGACCTGGCTTATCTGTGATCTCTTCGGATTGATTGATTGATTCCTTTCCACAAGTGTGGCCTCCATGTCTACCTCAATGGAAAGCACGACCACAACATCAAAGCATAAAACACAGACGAAAGGTTTATTTATTGCTCCCCACCCCATTCTAATTTTGAAAGTTGCTGTTCTCTTATGTGGCTTTTTTCCCCCTGTTCCTCTCAATATGGAATACCATTATAGTATCTTTAGTTAAGAGTCTTTAGTGGAATTGTTTCCTGCCAGGATACTAATAAATACAAGTACAAGGAGGGCTCATAGGAAACAGAATCTCTAGGATGGTTTTAAGAATTAAGTTGCTCTCCAAACTGTGGAGTAGAGAAGCAATATTCTAGCAAATGGAAATAGTATATGGGCAATGTTACAGCACAAAGAGAAAGACACCTTAAAGACCTAAATGTTCTCCATGGATTGTTAAAGATCGAGTGTCAATGGATAGGTTTTACGAGATCATACACCTATGGACTTCAGTTGACATGGTGGACTTAAGAGTTACAGAGAGGAAGAGACAGAGAAAAATCTTCCATCTGCTAATTCACTTCTCAGTTGGCTGTAAGATCAGGGAAGACCAGGCCAATACCCAAAGTTTTATGCAGGTTTCCCAAGTGGATGGCAGAGACACAAATACTTGGCTCATTTTCTGCTGCTTTTCCCAGGCCAAAAGCAAATGGAACAGTTGGGAAATGAACTGGCACTAACACAGGAAGTCAGCATCACGGGCGGCAGCTTCATTCCCTACACCACAACGCTGGTCTCCTAGACTATTTTTAAAGAGTTATTAGACAAATAAAAGTACAGCAGAAGATTGGCTTTGCCCGAACTTTTCAGTATGGCTTAATGCATTCAGGATTCTGCTTCATATACGATTCAGGATTTAAGCTGTTATCTCAAAAGCCTGCTAAGTCAGGAATTACCTATTAGAATCATTAATCCAATTTTGTATTCCACTGGGACTTAGTCAATAAAGCCATGAAACCAGAATGTCCCTTCAATGGTAGAAAGCAGGAGTCAGCAGGCAAACTTTCACTAAAAGGCTAGATAGTCAATACTTCAGGCTTCAGGGATCAAAACTTTTTCAGAAAAACTTTTTCCTTCTCTTCTCCCTTTCTCCTTCTCTATGGCCTTGTAAGTGTAAAGACACTGAGGGTCTACAAACTGTATGCTATTTGGGTATCCAGTAGTAGTCAGCTGACTCTTTTTCTAGAGTGTTCTGACTCTGTTCCCAAAGATTTAAGAAATCCATTCATGTAAGTCACTGTGTTACACATGCATCATCTATAGAATGCAGGCAAGAACTAGAAGTAGATTTTTGAATGGAACTTCTTGACAACATGAGGAATAATGAAGTCTGGATTGCTAGAAAATGAATGGTAGCACTGAATCATTTGAGAAAATACTAGTGATCAAATTGTTTTTTCACCGTCCCACTGTTGTGGTAAATAATTGATCTGTGCGTCCTTAGGAAGAAAACATGTGTACCTCCTGTGAAGCCTCTTTATACACAAAACAATTCTAGAGTTGAATATAGAAACTGACAAAAATTGCCATAAAAAAAATTCAGAGGCTCTTAATTTAGTTTCTAGGTGTTGAGGCCTTTGTATAGAAGTCAGGTCCCAAAGGAAAACTCTTCTATGCTATTAGGTATTCAAGTTTTCATCAGAGCAAAATGCAGCCATGTGTACTGGGGAAAGAGGAATGCCTAGATTATACAATCTGCAGGACCATCTTCTAGTGAGAATTATTAGAAGGTGTCAATTGGCACAGGTCCCCAAAGACCCAAAATATCACTATGGTACAAGTGTCATGATGAATGACATTTTGCCTTGAATATACCTAATAATGGTTCCAGGGGCACCATAGTGATTGACTCTGGTTGTCTTTCTAAGCCAAGAAAGTATACTGACAATATATATCCACAATAAATGTCAACTGGCAACAGAATGAAGGGTATCATGGCAGAAGGGCAGAAAATGGGAATTTCTGGGAAGATTGTAAATTAGTGCCACCAACAAAAACTCAAAAGATGATTGTTTCTTCTCAGTTTTGTTTACTTCACCAGTTCATCAGTACAGAAGCCTTGAGATTTGTAAAACTTGGTTTGTAAACATAATCAAGTATTATTAACTGCTGTTCAACTTAGGTTTGTACTAGAAACAAACCTAAATAAACTAAATAAAACTTTTTCTAAAAAAATCTCATGTTTTTTTCATATTAATTTCCATGAAATTTATGAAGGAAATCTACATACATGGGTTTCAAGATTTTTCTACCTCATAGCTTACATTTAAAAATTTTGATGTGCTTTCAAAATCCATTTGTGTCAGAGCATACATGAACCATGTTGAAGATGAGAAGCCTACAATATCAGCAAAATTTTTAGTCTTACAATGCCAGATGTAGACTATTTTATTACTTTCTCTTTAGACTATTTTTATTATTTTCCATGATGCAGTTTTGTAGGTATAAGGAATCCCCCCGCCCCGCTTCTCTGCCCTATTCCCCTACTATTTCCTCTCTTGCCATATTATTACAGCAGTGTAGTCCTCCAGTAACAGTTACAAGTTCAACATTCTGCTACCCCCATTGCACTGTATGAATAGACAAAGGTAGAAAATCTAGCTAATTATTGAGGTGCACTTAACTCATTGGGAGTCCTCTCTTTATTTGGGAGTAGAAATACATGCTGAAGCTTTTCTTCACTTCCAGGTATGTTAGCCTCCATTATACAGTTCATCGATAAGAACATATATTGCTTGTACACCTATGTCTATTTATTTTGTATGTTGCATGAAAATTGCATTATATCAGATAGAACATATGATATTTGTCCTTTTGAGGTTGGCTTATTTCACTTCCTCTTACTAAAACACAAGATGCTGAATTTCACCACTTGATGGGCCTTTATGACAAAGTTTAGGTAAAATTAAATAATCCACTTGAATTTAAAGAAAAGATGGCATGAGCTATGGATTTTTATTGAGGAAGAATGGAACATAATATGTACATTTCATTTTAGAATTACGTACACATATTAGGCTCCTAGAAAATAGGAAACAAAACCTATAAGATACTTTACTGCATATAATGATTTTCATGTGTTCATTATGGCTTGAATAAAGGCAAATTTGATTTGAACTCATGGTTCCAAGCTTTACTTTGTGAGAAACTGAACCTGTACACCAAGCATTTGGCTACACTGATAATCAACAAAGGTACACAGAAAATTTGTTACAGATGTAACTAAGGCTGTTATACAATCAAAATTTCACAGGTTTTATATGGGTGCAAAAAAATTCATTTGGGAAACACCTTGCTCTATGGCAAAGCATTTTCCACAGTATTCATGCAAAGAAAAAAAAACACAATTAGACAAATATTAGGGGAATGAGGATAGATATTTTGAAGACACATAACAGATGGGTCTATGCCTCTAGAGCAGATTTATGTGACTTCAGTTGTTTGGAAAGTTTGTGTATTTCTTAAAATCAAGAAGAATACTTAGAAATAAAATTTGTGTTGTTTACACTTCAGTATTCTTTACTAAAAAATATGTGGCCAGCATCATGGTGCAGTGAGTAAAGCACCCATCTATGACACCGGCATCTCATGTGGATGCCAGCTACTCTACTTTCAATCCAACTGCCTGCTAACAGCCAGGAAAAAGCAGCCAAAAATGGCTTACCTGTTTGGGTCCCTGCACTCCAGCAGCAGACCTGTATGACTCTCTCAGCTCCTGGTCAGCACTGGCCAGTGCAGCCATCTGGGTCATAAACCAGCTGATGGAAAAATTTTGTGTTTCCCTCTCTCTGTGTAGCTCTGACTTTCAAACAGATAAATGAATCTATTAAAAAGTTGGTCTAACAAAAAATGTAGCCAAATTATTTCAAAAGCAAATCCAGAGCAAGAGTCAACTCTTTAACAGACTAATTCAAGGATACAAAATATACACACATTATATATATAATGTTTTCAATATATATATTATATACTCATAAGAATTTATGCAATCATAATTTGGTAAACATCTATCCCATTCATTAAAATAATTTCTGTATCTCTCTGATCTACAAAATGCATCTTCTTTAAATATCAGGATATTTTATCACAATTGAAACAAAATGATTCCTTGACAAAATCACAACTGATACACATGATATAACATAGGCCATAGTATTAACCTCTCAAAGTATGTGTAAAGAAGTGTACACCATACTTGAAATCTTATTTTTGCTAGTTTACTGTATCAGTATAGAAGATACAGATAACCTGGGGACCAAGATTTAGAATAAACTCATAATTATCTTCCAATTCATTTTTCCTAAAATTTGAGAAGCAGACAGACTCTGCTTTCATCCACTGATTCATTATGGAAATATACAGAATGGTTGATGGGCTGAAACCAGAAGGGGACTCGATCCAAGTCTCCTGCCTGGCCAGCAGGGATGCAATTACTGGTACCATTACTACTGCCTCCCAGTGTTCCAAATTAGCAGAAAGCTGGAATCAGCTTTAACTCCATCACTCCATCACTCTGCTGCTTTTCCCAGGCCTTGAACAAAGAGTGAAATTAAATGTAGAACAGCCAGGACTCAAACTGGTACCCATATAGGATACCACTATTGTATGAACTAGTTTTATCCAATACACCACAATGCTGCCCCCCTCCACCAACATCTACCTGATAAGTAAATTTTGTTGTGGTATTCCAATTTTCACCAATTGCTGTTAAATTTCTATAACAAGCAACAGAATATGGCCTTTATAATTCTTGAACTGTGGTCTATGATCACTTGTGGATAGGTGGGTACACTTTTTTAATTCCGATATTTCACAATAAAAACTTTTTCAAAGATACAAACCTAATTAACGAATAGCAATTTTATAGGAAATAAAGGCAATGACTGAGTACCCTCTTTATTCTTTTGATCTATTTTACTTCTTAAAAGTTTATTTGAAAGGCAGAGTTACAAAGAGAAGGACAGGCAGAGAGACAGGGAGACAAAGATTTTATATCTGCACATTCACTCTAACATGTTTGCAATGATCATGATTGGACTGATTGAAATCAGGAGCCTGGACCTACATTTTGATCTCCCATATGACTGGTTAGGGCTTAAGTGCCTCGACCATTTTCCACTGCTTTCCCAGGAGTATTTGCAGAAAGCTGGATTAGAAGTAAGGCATCTAGGACTTAAACCAGCAAGCAGATGATATTCCCAGAATTACAGGTGGCAGCATAACTTGTTGTGCCATAATACTACTGCCTAGCATGTTTTTTTAAAAAAATATCTATTTGAAATTTATAGTAAGAAGGAGAGAGAGAGAGGAAGAGAAGGAGGGAGGGAGGGAGATGAAGACATCTAAATCCTGTTTTGCCTTCATGTGGCTGCAATGGCTGAGGCTAGGCCAGCCCCAAACCAGAAGCTAGGAATTCCATCTGGGTTTTCCATATGGATGGTAGAAACTCAAATATTGAGATTATTTTCTTCTGCTTTTCCAGGCAAATTAACAGGGATTTGTGTCACAAGTAGAAAAGCTGTGTTCTGAACCTGTGTCCATTTGGGATGCTGGCATTGTAGGCAATTGCTTTATCCTATTGCCCTACAATGCTAGTCCACTCAGTTCTTCACAGTGCTTGATGACTCAAAGCTTGAAAAGGAATATTCATTAGTGCATCCTCACTTTTCTCCCCATAAAATCCCTAAGTTGTTTTGCTGAAAAATAAATCGATTTTAAATGTGCCACATTTCTAAGTCATGTTTGTTGACATTCCATTCAATGGCAATAATATCAAAATAAATTAATATGAATGTTATGTTTCATATTATTCATAGTACTAACATTTTGGGAAAAACATTTTAACTCAATTTAACTCAAAAGCAGAATTTTAAACTAGAAAAGCTTTAAATGATGTTTGATACTTTTCCAGTCACACCATACAGTTGTACTTAACTTCATATGTCAGTATTAACTCTGATTCTAGCTTCAAACCATACTGAAGACAATATTATTGATAAGGCAAAGCAAAATTACTGTCCCTTCCTTGGTTTTTCAAATAATCAAAGAATATGGGAACAGATCAGTTGAATTGAAATTATTCTCTTAAATCCAATTTTCAAGTTCTAGGTATGAAAAAGAGAAAACTGGGTTGGTATTTCCTTGCTTCTCTGTTCTCACTCTACAGTAGCTCCTTTTCTTTCCAATCATCAAGATGGTACACATGGTGGAATAAGACTGAGCCTAAGACTGCATGAGACTCAAGATGATTTCATTTCCTCTTTTTGTGACCTTGAGGCCTATTTGATGCTTTAAATGAATGCTGTTTAACTTGTACTACTAAACATATAAACCAAAGATGTGATAAATCCTCCATGCCTTCTAACTCCAAAATGGTAACCTGCAATTTAATTACATTGGCATGAAGGCGATTACTGCTTTGACACTGAAGTCTTTCAAAAGATTTGTGCTGCACAAAATCATATTCATATCATATAATTACACAACTAAGAACATACCTTTAGAAAACACTCTATTAATTTCATGCCAAAATTCACATCCTACTGGAGTTTAATGTACCTTAGAAGAAACTACATATTAGAAACTACCTGCATACTGAAACAAAGAGTAGGAAGGATTTTATGTAGACAAAACTAGTGAAAAAGTAGCATCCTGATGTCTGATGCTATTCTTGGTAAAAAAAGGAAACAGACCTACAAAGTGTGTCTCCTACCAGCCACAGATGCTCTCCCACGCCTGCTGAGGCCTACATAAGCCTGGTAAACAGGACTTCTAAGTAAGGCTCACATCACAGCAAGTGACACAAGCACCAAGCAGCTCTAGACTCACCCTCAATGCTGTCACAGCACGCTGTAAACTATATTGCTCCCATGTCATGACTACCCTCATCTCAGAGAGTGGTGAAGGGCCTCTTTCCACTGGACTCACTTTTGAGCTCATAGACTCTGAGCTATCAGAACTGAGGCCCAAGACAAAACGGTTGTGTAGAGAAGCACCTAGACAATTTTTTAAGTTTGTCTGAATAACACTATAGCATGGTTTTTGTACACTGATAATATTTGACACTACATCTAAAGATTATAGTCACAATACTGTTTTCACTGATGTAAAAAAGAAGATTTTAGTCATTCCTAAGGGAAAATAATTCCAAATGGGTTATAATATTTATTAAGGAACTAAATGTGAACAAATGACTCAATCAGTAAAATTTAACATGTTCAAAATCTGTCTTAATTCAGCAAAGTGATTTTTGTGTATGAATTAAGGGCCAAATGCCTAATGACAGAAAAGACACAATATTTGAAATTCTGTATCTAAACATTTGAATTACAATGCCTTATTGAAATTTATCCAAGTCTGTAAGAAAAACATATATGTTTTCTGAAGTTATTTCATGACATGTGCTTAATTTTAGGAATATTCAATTCTACACTAATTTTTACTAAGATTTTTTTTCTAATTTCTATTTCCACAAACTAGATATCAAACTAGGAAAATTAACTCTGAACTCAGGCACTAACATGGTTACTGATTATTGATACCTTGTACATTATGGAACACTAAATTTTTCTGAACTGAGATGAGGAAGTATTGGGAATTTTATTTGACATTAGCATTTGACATTTTCATTAATATCTGCTTTCTTTAATATTTGGCATTTGGCAGTGTAAGACAATCTATGCATTAGATTCATTAAAATGTGAACTTTTAAAGAAATGCAATCTCAGAATGTCACTGTTGTTTATATCATATTTTTCTTCTCTTGCATTATCATGTAACAGATACTGTTCATCAAAAACTGAAGCTCTACTCCCAAATAAAAGATAGACTCCCAATGAAGCTGTAAAATATATCTGGACAATAGGACCCTGGAGTTTCTACCATTGTCTAGATCTACAATGTCAGGAAGTAGCATGAGGGACTTCGATACAGTAAGGGACCCACATAAGTAGCAGTACTGTTTTTGAAGGACTATACAATTACAGTAACATAGGGGAAATCAGTGAGGAGGAGGGACAATGTGAATGAGAGAGAGAGAGGTATGTAGGGAAGAGGAATTTCTGAGCTTAAGGAACTATAGCATAAAAGAAAAACATTTTTAAAAAAGCAGAAACTGAAATTCTAATATGTAACACACAAGTGTTGTGAAGAATGTATTCAAATGAATGCTTTAAATTTATTCTGAAATGCTTTTAGCAACCCATTTGTTGAATCTCAGCATCTAATTTTTACATTTATATAAATAGCTAGCCAAATATATTGTTGAATGTTTCCCTATGTATAAACTTAGAGTTTGTAAATACATAATTGATATACAAAATTTTACACTGAATTCTAGCATATCCCTACATGCTAAAGTAATATAGAATTATAAAAGATCAACAATAGACATTTAAAATAAACAAACACTTCTGAATAGATGGATAGAACGATGGGTAAACAGACACTTCAGTTGATTCTTTGTAAATTCTTAATCATTCAACACGATTGAATTTAATAGGACAATTGTCCTAAGCTTCTGTGACCTCCAGTATAGATTAACATTTTATTCATTGACTAACTTTCTACTCATCATTTGGATTTTTCAGATGAGTTGCTTCTGAAATCCCATGGGATAATTTACCGAAATCATCAACATTAAAATGCTTATTAAAATACCTAACAACAACTCCTAGGGGAAGAAGATCATTAAAAGGATATGCTTTTGTGTACAGGCTTTATCGTTAATCATTTCTGAAAAAAAATACTGCTCTTATTTTAATAGGACCAATGAAAAGTTATAAAGCATAATTCCTGCCCTTAAATGGATCAAGATACTATGAAAACAAACTTACATAAATTACTTTAACACAGGGCAGTTTATTTTGATGGGTTACTAAGATTTCTGTTTGAAGAACACTGTAATCTCACGTAACCAAGGATTAGCATAAAAAGTATTCTCTTGGTAGTATCAATAAAAATGTAAGTAGTACAAAACAAAGAATTTAGTGTAAATCAGAAAGTTCTCAATTTTTTAAAGTGCCTTTGGCAAATATACCTGTGCTTTTATGACCTGATATTTAAAATTGAAAGTGTATCATGAATAAATGAAATTAAAATTACAAAGTCATAAACATAATGCAAGATCTTTCAAATATATACATACACAATTCAAGACCATTAATCAAAATTGTTCCCAGCGTAGAGCAATGTTATAAATTATAATTCCACTCTAACATTATTCCATATTCTTCAAACAGTATATAATACACGTATATTACCACTGAAAATTAATCTTAATCATTATGCCACATAGTGGTACACATGGCAAACTAGCACACTCCAATGGAAATTTTAACATTAGCCAAAAAAGACTCATTGAATAATTTGCAACCACTGGTAAGAAATCCTTCACATTCTCAGACACTAAAGGAAAACAAATTATTGACCTTTTAAAAAGGATGTGATAATACCTATAATTCTGTTCTCCCACAATATATCTTTAAGGCATCATGACTAAGCACATTTATGTAATAGGATCACACAGGCTTTTAGTACTAAGACACATAGATGGTTAAACATTTCAAGAATTGATCTTACTCCACCACTAATAATCTTTCAACCTTGTTTAAGTGACTTCCTATACTGAAAATATACAGAGAACTGAGCATCATAGCACAGCAGGTTGATTTGTCATAACGGGATGCCCACATCTCATATCACAGGACTAGATGAAGTCTCACATAATCTGTTGGTAACCTGCTGTTGCTGTCCCGGGCGGCAGGTGAAGGCCCAAGTGGTAATCCATCTGCGAAATCCAAATGACATTCCTGGCTGGCTTCCCCCTGGCCCAGCTCTGGCTGTTGTGGGCATTTGGTGAGTGAATTACCTGATGAAAGATCTCTCCCCCTCACTCACTCTCCCTCTAAAACGAGGAAAACTAAGACAGTGGAGAAATTGATCATAGAGATAACAAAGGAAGCTTACTGGCATAGGGCATGGCTCCCAGCAGTCACCGACTATGGACAACAGTGAGGATTATAATAAAGGTTACCTAAATGCTGCATATGCTTACAATTTGCCAAAGACTGCTCTGGAGTACCACAAACATTAGTTTAAGTTCATAACAGCTATGTGCTTTAATTATCCCATTTTGCTCTCATGCTAATAAAAATAAACACCTTGCTACAGTTCACACTATTTGTACTAGTATGAAATGTCACTGCAGCAGTGGCGTCACTGCTGACAAGGATTACGAAACCAGTAAAACTGCCGACTGTGGAAAAACAAAACAGTGATTTGCACAGGTATGTCATAATAATAAAAATTAAATAGCTTGCCAAATATCACCACCTGAGAAGAACACTGATATGTTCTTCAGTTTCAAAAGGCACAGTTTTACAGGGCAGGGACAATGGCTCAACTTGCTAATCCTCCACCGGCAAGGGTCAGCATCTCATATATGTGCCAGTTCATGCTCTGGCTGCTCCACTTCCTCTTCAGTTCCCTGCTTGCGGCCTGGGAACGCAATGGAGGATGGCCCATGGCTTTGGGACCCTGGACCCAGCTGGGAGACCCAGAAGAGGCTCCTGGCTTCCTCTGTATGGACCCACCTCTGGCCTTTGTGACTATCTGGGCAGTGAAGTAACAGATAGAGGATGTTTCTGTCTCTTCTCTGTAAATCTACCTTTCCAATAACAAATAAGTAAACATTTTTTAAAAGGCATAGTTACATCCCGTTTTATTATTTCTAAGCTACACTAATGTTGCTTAAAATGGCTAATGCACTAATGTTGCTTAAAATGCACTAATGGCTGATGGCTATAGTTCTATCTGTCCTCCCTGCACTAGTTTTCAGAGTCCACTTGCCCTTAAAAAGCTGCATTTGTTTCTTGATGCTGCTGTAGCAAACTACCGCAAGTTAGTGTCCTCACAGAAATACAAGTTTATCTTAGGGTTCTAGCAGCTAGACCTTCGACAGGAGCCTCACTGGGGGTATAACCAGGGTCCTGGCAGCACCACATTCCTCCTGGGAAGGCGTCCACTTACATGTAATGTCCTGCTTCTGAAGCCATCCCTGTCCACGCCTCATGGCCTCATTCCTCGTTTTCAAGCCAGTGTCTTCACACCAAGCCCGCTCTTCATGCAGCCATTTCTGTGGTGCCTGGCTCCTGCCTCCTTCTTCCACTTAAAACCGATTCTTGTGAGTACATTGGGCCCACCTGAGCTGATTAGTGATATTAGGCCCATCTGCAGCCTCCCTTTGCAAGTAATTTGAAGTAATCAAAGGTCAGGGATTGGGACATGAGCACTCTGGGAGGGAACACGCTTGTCTATCACAACTCCTGACTACCGTTTTCCACTCTAGTTCCTTCTCTGCTTCACCTAATGTCCTCTCAAGCAAGCATAATGTTGAAGGATATGTTCTGCTCTTTCCAAACAGTGATTTAACAACTGAAATGATCATCCTTTAGGTCAAAGCAAATGGTACATTTGAAGAGTCAGCAGGGGGTTGAAAATTCCTTTGAGCATCCAAAGCACCAGACGGATTAGTACTGTGTCCTTACAGTTCATAAAAAATTAGATACTGCTTATATAATATTTTGACAATTACTTTAATCACATCTGTGTTACATCTCTGATAACTTAATATTATGCTAATGACCATCACTACAGACAATACTTTTCTAGCAAAACATCATAGGCAATTTACTTCCTGTTATCTCATTTGCCTCCAAAGATCTGGAAAGTCGTACACTTTATTAACTTTTAGTGTTATCAGCAAGAAACTCTTGTGTGTCTGTTCTGTTTTAAAGAATTTATGTTAATTTACAAACAGGTAAAAATATCGTTTATGCTAGTAAACTAGTATAACTAGTATTTTATTTGCGACAAAAGTAACTAGTATTTTATTTGCGACAAAAGTAAGTACCACATGGGAAGAATTTTATGATATCAATGTAGATACAGACTTCTGTAAAAATGGGCTTGTTTGAGAGACCTACACTGAAGAAGAGCCCAGGCTTCGATTCAGGATAACCTGAACTAAAATCCAGCTCCATGAGTAATTATCTGTAAGGCCTGAAGCAAATAAGTAAGCTCTTTGTGCCTGGTTCCCACAGGTGGAACACAGGATAACACCGTCTGTGAAATCTATTGCTGGGAGAATTAAGAAACATAAAGTATGTAATTAGCATAATGCCTTACACCTGTCAGTGCTATAGACGGGATCATTTTTAAACTTTTGAAAAGTGAAATGTTCTTCGGATAAACTTTAGTTTCCAGTGGGTCACGTGCAAACTCCTGTGTCAAGAAGTCATGGAGAAAAAAAAGCCCCGGGCCAGCGCAAATAGCATAGTGGTTAAAGTCCTCGCCTTGAACGTGCCAGGATCCTATATGGGCGCTGGTTGGTATCCCAGCAGCCCTACTTCCCTTCCAGCTCTCTGCCTGTGGCCTGGGAAAACAGTCGAGGATGGCCCAAAGCCTTGGGACCCTCTACCTACATGGGAGACCGGGAAGAAGCTCCTGCCTGGCTCCTGGCTCCTGGCTCCTGGCTTCGGATTGGCTCAGCTTCAGCCATTGAGGCCGCTTGGGGAGTGAACCATCGGACAGAAGATCTTCCTCTCTGTCTCTCCTCCTCTCTGTATATCCGCCTTTCCAATAAAAACAAATAAATCTTTTAAAAAATCAGCTCCTATATCTGCTTCCCCAAATTATCTGATTAGAGCTCTTGTGTTGTCGAGAAGTCACACTCTCAGTGAGCCACAAGAAAATGCAGAGTCGGCTGTTAGGGATCATCATTTCAACACCATTTTCTTTTCAATCTTTTTGTATGGCTGCATTGTGTTTATGGTATTTGGCAATGGTTTCCATGCCATGGTGAAATAAAATGCTCCTGTGAAATATTTTTAAGTTTTATAAAACAATCCTAAGAAAAGTTTTACTTAAAAAGAAGAGAACAGAACTCTCAAAAATTGGGGAAGGCCTTATAGGAATAATAAATTTATTAAGCTCTGTCTCAAGGGACCACACTCATGCTTGCCTTCTGAAATGACTTTCTGGAGCGGCAGTTATGCATCAGGAGTCACACCTATAAGCATGGAAAGCACTCTTCACTTTTGCTCATGACCTAACCAGTTCTCATACCTAAATTATTCAGATCTGGGCAAACATACCGTTTCTTGCTTTCTTTCTTTTTTTTTCTTTTTTTAAAGATTTTATTGTTATTGGAAAGCCGGATATACAGATAGGAGGAGAGACAGACAGGAAGATCTTCCATCCGATGTTTCACTCCCCAAGTGAGCCACAACGGGCCAGTACGCGCCGATCCACAGCCGGGAACCAGGAACCTCTTTCAGGTCTCCCACGCGGGTGCAGGGTCCCAATGCATTGGGCCGTCCTCGACTGCTTTCCCAGGCCACAAGCAGGGAGCTGGATGGGAAGTGGAGCTGCCGGGATTAGAACCGGCACCCATATGGGATCCCGGGGCTTTCAAGGCGAGGACTTTTAGCCACTCGGCCACGCCGCCGGGCCGCAAACGTACCGTTTCTGAGTGATCTGATGTTGTTAGGGTGAAGATAAAACTTTGGAGCTATTTAGCTTGTCCACTCTTTAGATCTCTTACACACATAGCCCAAGAGCACTAGCGCCTTTTGTGTAAGTCTTTAATCTAGCACAGCAGATGTAAACAGAAGGGCAAGTAGACAGAGTACCCCTGCTCAAGAGAATAGAAGCTTCTGTCTGACCTGACACCCTCAATTCTAAATTCCTAGTGAAAGCTATGTTCATTTCCACAGTGTTTTTCTTTTAAGATAAAATACATTACTTTAAACACTATATTGAACCAATAAATAATTGATGTGGTCATTATTGCAGGTAATGTCTCCTAGGCCTCACACAAGTTGTTCAGCCTCCAAAAGGTCAGTTAGTGACACAGCTAGAAGTTGAGCCTGTGGTTACTTGATTTCCAATCCAATGTTACAAAAAGTGTTTCTACATTAGTAATAACAGTTCAGTCTTTCCTAAGATTACTTTTCCTGAGATAATGTTAATACCATATGGAGAATGGTCAATTCTTCTACAAAACAAATCACTGCAACTATGTCTCATTTTTTTTTAATTTTACATGTGTAACAGATTTACACAGGCAAAGAGCAAAACTGAACCACTAATACAATCTCAAATAACCTTGTAAATGTTAACTTGAAGGTACACATGCAAACATTAAGTATATTAAATCTACAAAGCAAAACAAGTAAACATAGAAAAATAAAGACCAGGAGGGACAGGTCTACTATTGTTTGCTTTCTACATCTTTTTGTCTTTATTGCATATTTTCAATTATGATCATGCTTTGTCATGGAAAAAATAAAATGTGCTAATCTCATAGATACATAGAAAGGATATTAAATTTCACTTGCTTATAGACCCTAATTATACTTTTCTATTTTAAACTGGTAAATATTCTTAGTTATATTAAAAGATTATAAAAAAATATTGGTACAAGTAACTAAACTTATCAGATTGAAAGTTAATTTAATATTGGGAAATATCTTAATATTAACTTTGTGTAAAAGTCTCCATGAGTTTTAAGAATTTTTTTCTTATAACAAAGGAAGCCGTTCTGCAAACCAGTTTGAAAATAGATTGAAGGACTCAGCAGAGTAACCTAGAGACTAATGTCCTCACCTGGCATGTGCCAGGATCCCATATGAGTGCCAGTTTGTATCCCGGCTGCTCCACTTCCCATCCATCTCCGTGTCTGTGGCCTGAGAAAGCAGTGAAGGGTGGCCCAAAGTGTTGGGATCCTGTACCCACATAGGAAACCTAGAAGAAGCTCCAGGCTCCTGGCTTCAGATTGGCTCAGCACCTGCCTTGGTGGCCACTTGGAAAGTGAACCAGTGGATGAAAAGTCCTTCTCTCTGCATCTTCTTGTCTCTGTAAATATGACTTTCCAATAAAAATAAATAAATATTTAAAAAAGAAAATAGATTGCCAAAGCTAGGGTGGTAGGTCAATAGTAGATGTAGGAACTTTGAAGATATTCAAAAATATGTCTTTCACAATATCCTAGAAATACAACAATCAGAAATGAATCCCAATCCATAAACTCTATTAGCTATTCAAGTGCCATTCTTCACACCATTTAATCAGCAGTATCTGTTAATGTACCATCTAATCAATGCAGTATCTTTCCTGCACTGACTGAAGTGGATTTATTTTAAAGGGCACCCACTCTATTAAATTAACAAAAATCTTTGCAAAAGCAGCTAAATGCAATTTATTCCAAGTGCATTTTTCTTATTTATATCTAAAATATTTCTGTAGTTCTGCTACAAAAATTCTGTAAGTTTCTGTTTCAAAGCACAATAACTAGTAATACCAAAGATCATTTAAGTGTCCAGCTGTAGGAGAAGAGATGTTTATAGTATGAAGAGTCATTTTTCAGGTAAAGTGATGTTTGTGTGTTTTGTGTAATGGAGGTTATACAAAGCTATATTCTCATGCGTATGGTTATCAATATTTTTTCTAGTTTTTTTGGGGGGAGAGGGAGAAATATTTGATATTGTATTTTTTAACTACATTGAAGTGGATCAATAAAGGTCAAACATTGGCCTTTGTATCCAAACCAGAAAATTTTTTACAGATCTAAAATTTCTTATTTTTAAATGCAAGTAAACACTTTTGACTTTTATTTACTTGCCTGTCAAATGTTTCCTTAAAGAAGAAACTGAACAGAAACAGAAATATTTTGACACTTAAATTTCTTAGCAAATTTTAAAATGCTTTTTAGTCTAAAGCCCATACTACTTAATACACTTAAACCTTCCTCAAAGAATTTTCTTAAGCTACTATACTGAATGTCTTTTCAACACAACTTTAAAAAAGAGCCATTATGAATTAGCATCTGTTGAAAATGATCCTTTCCTTTCTGGTAGTCTTTTTTTTTTTCTGACCAAAATTCACTAATCTTGAATGTTTGTAATATTGGATTTCAATTGCACAATACTTGACTCAGGTAAAGCTAAATTTTATCTGTTATTGATTTAATTATTGATTGTCTTCGAAAGGATTTTTTCCACCTAAAAGTTTTATTTTTATCTATATGAAAAAAATCCTTGAACACTGAAAGTCATTGTTACATTAATATTGCCTTATACATGACATCACTATGTAATGTGATTTTCATATATTTTTTATTTTTCATTTTGAATTTTGAATTTTATGGTAAGTTGCAATAGAAATATTAATAAATTATATGAATATGTAGTATATAGAAGATAATAATCCTAGTTCCAAAGGCATATCTGAAAAATACTCTTCAAGAGAAAGATGCTAATTACAATTATAACTTATCACTGGGAACCTGTCTCCTATGGTGGGCAGGAATGGAGAGCGGAACTCTGAACCACTGCAGGAAATACGACTTTCACTGGAGTTTTTATTAAAATAAGAAGATTAAATTAAAGATATATTTAATTTAATGATTTAAATGCTATCATTTCAACACATCATCAATATAAAAAGCAATTTTGAGCTTATTATTTTAAATATCAAAATCATCATGAAACAACAAATACATAACAAGAACTGCTTGAGTTAATAATTTTTTTACCAACTTGTTTGTGTTTTTATCTACCTATATTCAATCTCTCGGACTGAGAAAGTATGGGTAGATAAATATACATTAGAATTGATTTCTATCAAGTGACCAATAGGAAAAGAACTGGACCACAGAATGCAAACAAATGAAAATGTAGCGCTGTATTGATAGTGCATGGATTCCAATTTAAGTAAAAAGTGAGGCTTTAAAAAAAGAATGATTAAACCAAGGTTTTCTCACAAGAATGCCAGTCATGAGATGTTTATTTCCCTTTAAAAGTGCATGGTCAGGAGCCCGGCGCCGTGGCCTAGCAGATAGAAGTCCTCGCTTCGAACGCAGCAGGACCAGCTCCACTTCCCATCCAGCTAGCTCTCTGCTTGTGCCCTGGGAAAGCAGTCGAGGATGGCCCAAAGCCTTAGGGCACTGCACCCGCGTGGGAGACCTGGAGGAAGCTCCTGGCTCCCGGCTTCGGATCAGCGCAGCACCAGCCATTGTGGGCACTTGGGGAGTGAATCATCCGACAGAAGATCTTCCTCTCTGTCTCTCCTCCTCTCTGTATATCTGACTTTGTAATAAAAATAAATAAATCTTTTTCAAAAAGTACATAGCCAAAAAAAAGGTGGGGGGAAGGAAGTAGGAAATGGAACTCCAGAAACATGGAAGAAAAAGAAAAAGAAGGGGAAAAGGTGAGACAGACATGATCATATGTGGCATAACCATAAGGACAGTATGTGGCAGACGCAATGCTGAGAGATTGTATCAGTATCACTATACAAATATCACAGAATATAATCACAGAAACGGAAAAAAGTGCAGCATCTTTAGGTGATGCTTACAGGACCATGACCATAGAGACAGTTTGCCATTAACCAAATCATCATTATGCGACACATGACTGTTTATGAGAAACTCTGTACATTAAAATGAGTTCTAAATAGAATTCATGAAACTTTCCTAAAAGCTTTCATAGGAAAAAAATCTTTTTGTTCTGCATGTGATCAGCTTTTGAGCACATTTAAATTATTTTATCACACTGATTTTTTTCAGAGAATAATTAAAACAGAACCCTTCCTTCCCCCTCAGCTTCTTCTTAGCCACACTGTCAGGATTATCTGCCTAACATCCACAACTCAGTTACCTTCACTCTCGCTGGCATTCTTGGCTCACACACCATAGCTGCCAACTTCTTGTAAAGTTATTTGTGAGCTTCATGACACCTAATTAAACTGACTAATTCTCTGTTTTCAATTTACATGACGGACTGAAAAATCACCATTGCTACCTTCTCAAAATGTTCTATTTTATAATCTTGCCACTTAACATTTGTTTTTCTTGCTCATTTTAGCCATTCCTGATTATATTGGGACAGTTCTCTTTGTCAACCATGACTAACATATCTTCATCTCCTGGATTTCTATCTTAACTCATCTTTTCCTTCTAAAATAAACTACGTTCTATGTTATCTTAATTATTTTTCCATTTTTTTGCTCCAGCCTAAACAGCCTTTCTAACATCCGGTCCGGTTACTGTGCTGCCTGGCATCTCAGCCTAACAGTCATCAGACTCTTCCAATGTAACATATCATAAAGTGAAAACTGTTCTCTCATGCATAAAAAAAAAAAGATTCAAAAAGTTTTGTCCTACTTTTTCGTATTTTTTTAAGATTTTATTATTATTGGAAAGCCGGATATACAGAGAGGAGGAGAGACAGAGAGGAAGATCTTCCATCCGATGTTTCACTCCCCAAGTGAGCCACAACGGGCCGGTGCTGTGCCAATCCAAAGCCAGGAGCCAGGAACCTCTTTCAGGTCTCCCACGCGGGTGCAGGGTCCCAAAGCTTTGGGCCATCCTTGACTGCTTTCCCAGGCCACAAGCAGGGAGCTGGATGGGAAGTGGAGCTGCCGGGATTAGAACCAGCGCCCATATGGGATCCCGGGGCTTTCAAGGCGAGGACTTTAGCCGCTAGGCCACGCCGCCGGGCCCTGTCCTACTTTTTCAATCCACTGCCATGAAGGAAATGTCAGCTCCGAGGTCCTCACAGCTTTCCATGCCACAAGCCTGAGGGTTATTATTCACTTCTCTTTCTTCCCTAACCCCCAAATAGATCACATTATAAAAGTTTATAAGTAATATGTCATAGTAAATTTGTCTGGTCTTCCTTTATTTTACTGCCAGTTAATTCCTATCCATTTACCAACTTCCATGGCTGTTCTCTTTCAACCCATTATTCTAGTAATGGTTCTTTTATACTAAGAAAAACAGTATCCAATGAATGACGGCATTCCTCTGCTTAAAAATTCATTCAGAGCTATCCATTATGGGATACTTTACATAGAGTGATGTAATTTAGTATTATATTATTTTTCAGTTTCTTCTGCAACTTCACTTGCTCATTCTGTAACTTTGTGTTAAAGGCTGAAAAAAATTTCATTCTTTGTCTCACTCCTTTATTCGCATCATGACCCTTATTTGATAATGCCTGAACATTATTTATGCAGATTAGCAAAACTCAGCAGATTCTGATTTATTTTCAAATGTGGTATATCACCTGTAACTTCATGAGGATGTTATCCTTTCTACTCTATTACAGAAAAACGATGTGTTGATCAAGGACTAATAACCTCTGAAGTACAGCACAATTCATCTTGGCATTAATCCACTGATAATGTCTAAAATATTTTCAGATTGTCCTGTCAATGACACCATTTTTCTTCATACATCAGGGGAATTGAAATAATAGCTGGTAAGTTATGCTACACTTACAATCCTGCTTCCTCTTTTTCTAAGTTGAATGTCAAAAACATTCTTATGCACATTTCTCAATTTAAATACATTTTAAATCTACTTGAAACACTAAGAATACGTTTTTGTGTAAATAACAATGTCTTAATAAGCCATGGAAAATACTATTATAATTTTGTAAAGACAAAGTTCAAATCTAAAACTTTGTGACATTGTTTAATTCCAATAATATTACACCTTTAGTGAATTATTTCCTCACTAACTTGAGAGACTTAAGTTGGGAGGCTTAGAAATAACTGCATGGAGGAATTAGCTTTGTGGCATAGTGAGTCAATTTGCTACCCGTGACACCAGTATTCCATACTGGTGCTAGACAATATACTGCCTCTTCCAGTTCTGATCCAGCTACCTGCTAAAGGCCTGGGGGGAAAAGGTGGAAGACCTGTCAAATGTTTGAGCCGCTGCCACCCAGCTGGGAAATCCAGACGAACTTTCTAGTTTCAGCCTGGCCCAGCAGTGGTCATGGAGGCCATCTTAGGGACAAATCAGAGTATGGAAAACATCTGTCTCTCCATCTCTCTGTAACTCTGCCTTTCTGCTTTAATAAACAAGAGTTTTATTGACTATAGCAAATATGTAAAACTCTAAACACACTTGTGACTGGCTAGTAGGTAGTCAATGGACTGGCTATCTTTGAATCAAGAGCCTATTCTTGATCTAAACGACTATTTCTGAGAATTTGAGTGGCATACATGGATTTATGCATTCTAGATGGATATAGATTGACAGTACGCACTACAGGCAAGGTCTCCAACCTTGGAGTAACAAAAGTTCTAAGTTTCTATTGAAAAATCAATGAGAGAATTAAGAAAATTAACCGAAACTAGATGTTTGCCTCAATTTTATCCGCTCACTTTCTCCCAAGTACTTAATAATCCAGCAACTATACTAAAAATACATTTAACTACTAAAATGTTAACTTCATTAACCTGTTAAACCTAAATAAAATGTGATCAACCAACAGGAACTGTATAAACCTCAGGGACTTTTCTAAACAGTAACACAATCTAGTCTACATTTACTATCCCAGTGGTTTGTGGAATCATACACTTTGGTGTTTCTTCACACTCCCCAAAAATGTGACTCAGAAGTTCTAGCTTCAATAGCTCAGAAAAGCTTTCATAAATGAAAGAACACAATGAATTATCACATCCTTTGGTATAATTCTCCTGAACAATATAACCTCTTGATCAGAGTTAGGGACTGTTCTCTAGTGCTCTTGCTTCTCCGGATAATGCAATGTTCACTTCGCATGAGTTCAAAGCAGGAACACAGCAAATGGTATCCATAAAAAGAAAGCCAAGCTCTCAGTTGTGCTTGACACTGTTTTATGCCTTTGAGAGTTAACTGTGAAAGGAGTAAGAATATTGATTCTGACCAGAGCATGAGAATTTATCTTCAGTACTGATTAGACATAACTAATAAGGTGTGTAGCAAACAGAATTCTAAGTCAGAGAACTGTTCTTGTACATTCTGTTTTTATAATTTGGAACACATATAAAAAATGAAGTAAAGGAACTGCTAATGGAAAAGTGGCAGACAGGCTTAAAAGAAAGGAAAATATGACACAGAGTGTAATAAAACCTGTTATTTTAATAAACCAGATACAATGGAAATCTTGAAAAGACCACAAGGCATTGATGAATTACTATTCATGACTGCAAAGGAAGTTGTCTTTCTGGATTACCTCAGTGTAGAACACTTAGAAACAACAAACATTTTCTATCCACTGGTAAATTTTTTAAAGGCTCATTTTTCTTTTCAGTGTACAAAACAGATAATGCAATTCCATACAGTACCTTATATTGTCACTGCCTGGGCTATCTCACCATCTGTGGTAAAACATAGGCAGCATTATTGATATTTAAAGCAGAAAATAAATTTCAAAGCCAAAGGAAAACTTACTTTTAAAATAATAACATCAGTAAGGTCCAACCTTCCTATTTTTTGTTTCATAGCTAGCTCTAAAATTATTTTAGATACTCTACCATTAATGAGGAAAGTCACAGAATGGCGATTATAACAGGTAATTAGCACCACTTAACTTTTTCTTTAAATGTGTAATGCATTTTTGCATAAGGATATTTGATAGGAGTAAGGGTTCTAACTTATATTGGATGTTTTAATATAGCTGTAAATATTTAAGTAAAAATAGCTCTACTATAATTTGAAGTATCCCACAATTGTTTGATATTTACTTTTGCACATATATTTTTATTTAATTGGATTCACAACCAGTACTCTGTGACAGTATCTAGTTAAACATAAACCTAAAACTACATTCTAAGAGTAGTGTTGGAACACTATACATAACTTATACTTTGTTTCAGGACTGGATGTAGCACTTCTGCTGCTTCTGCTAAACGACAAGTGGATACTCAGTGGTAGATAGATTTTTCTAATGATAGTGTGTACAGATGGTGCCATTACAAGTCGGTCACCTACTCTCAGAAATCAAATATCTTCACAGGCAGGAAACTATGTTCATCATTTCACATACTTCCTACTGCACAGCTTAGGTAGGAGTGGGGTTTGACTGTATGATCTTTAACATTTACTACGTATGGAACTATCCGCAAATGCCCCACTAGACGTGCTTTCTCTTTAATTAAACAGCTGGACTAATTGATCCCTAACATGCCAAGTGAAGTACAGTCTTCTTCACGGCAGGAGAAGCATGCCACTGCCCAAAGCAGAGAGAGACGTCTCCCTGAAATGCTTCCCATCGAAAAGCAAGCAGACTGAGATTTTAAAAGTCAACAAACTGAGGACTATCCCTTCCAAAGAGCTGGGTATGAGCGAATGTCAAACTGAGAATTCATTCTGAGAATATTTTTACTGCCTTGCTCAAAGAAGAAATAACATTAGTGATTAATTTTGGGTCAAAATGGACCAAAGGAGATAAGAGAAAATGCCTAAAAAAAAAAAAAGAAGAAAAATAAGAATGAGCTAGAGTTAGTTTTTATCACACTGTATATGTACCATTATTGGCATCCTAATATGTGAAGTATTAACTATAATGAGAAGTAGAAGCTGATTTCTGGCTAAAATGCTAAATTCCGAAGTATAAAACAAATTGTATTCCATACTATTGAACTAAATTAAACTGAAATCACCAAAGACGCATGCCTCTAGAGGTGGAAGAGGCACCACTGATTTCCTTAAGGACACCAGCAAAGCTGCTTCACTGAAGCCCTGGGGAGCCGTCATCAGTTGCTGGGAAGGCCAAAGTCTCCTACATCAGATGTTCACACATTCAACTTCCATGGCATCTAAGTTCTTCCTTGTTTTCCATCAGTTCAAACAGGATTCCCATTTAGTTGAAAGCAATCTTTTACATATATTTATTGAAAATTACAGTATCCTAGGGAAGCAGCTTCAGCCAAAATTACCTTACCTAAAATATGCTAAGAGGTTAGGAAAATTCAATTCTATTAACAAATTAAGAGTTTATTCAGAGTGCATTTTTTATTTTTGTATTTCTTGCTATGAGCATCCCCAGTAATTTTCATACTCAAGTGAAGCTTATTTTGCTGTTTCAAAACTGAGCAGTTTTAGAATCATATGATTTGTAAACTTGAAAACTTTGGGAAAAATCTATGATAGACACAGATTTCAACTTTTTCTGTCACCAAAACAGACATCACTTCACTCCAGTTTTCAAAGCGTTTTTCTGCTTGGGAAAGAACTAAACAGAACTGCCTTAACATCTCTCCGAATATGTAAATCAATGTATTAACTCTACCAAACTGACTGCTGTCTTTTTCCCCAGTTAATGAAGAATGGAACGCAGAGCCTGAGGTAGATTCTGCCCTGCACCAATGTCTCACAAGTCTGACACAGTCGTTCTCCAGCCAGACTACCAGGCTGGGCGACAATAAGCCAGGCAAGGGAACCACAGGTTTTAAAGGCATGGTTCTGTGACATGCTTACAAAATTTTGTGTATAATTTTATTCTTATTTATTCATTTTAGAGGCAGAGGAGCTGGGAACCAGTCTCCCAAAGCCCAGCTACCTGGGCCATCGCTCGCAGGCCCCTTTGGTCCACATTAGCAGAGTTAGAGCCAGGAGCCAGATCAAGGACTTAAACACAGGCACTCCAGCGTGAGACTCGACGTGAATGTCCTAAACTAGCATTCTAACGGTTTGGTAAAACGCACATGTACAACTTCAAACATGTTTCAATGCGATTGCATGCCTTCGCATTGTCCCAGTACTTCTGGAAATTTCCAGCTCCTCAGAATAATAGGAGCCAGCGTAGAACCCAAAGCTTGCTCCCACACAGGGGTTTCCAGTTTTCCCATGAAGAAGCCTGGGGAAAAAGGAACCCTTGAGCTGCTGGGCTAGTAGAGGGAAGAAAGTGCACTCCACGGGAACTAGTCTCAGAGGCTCCCTGGACTTGGTGGTCCGGGATCAGTTAGTCTAGGGATGGCACTTTGTCTCTGCAAGCCCCAGGGCTGCCCGCTTCCCAACCAGCTTCTCTCAACCCGTGGGCACCCACCTGGGAGCACTGGGCTGCAACGGGGCGCTTCCCGGCTCGCGCGCACCTTGCTCCGGGCAGCCGGCAGCATTGCAGAGGTCACAGTCAAGGGATCTGCGGAGCGCTGCCTCCTGTGCCCTGCCTGGATTCTCTGCGAACTTTGGTGACCGGGACTCTCGCTTCGGCTTCCCACCAGGAGGGGCCGTGACCAAGTTCTGCGGAAACACAGCCCAAAGGCTCCAGCAGCAAGCCCCGGGCTCTGCTTTGCTGGGCTCCCTGAGGAAGTGAAACTTGCTAGGCGGGGGCTTGCCCTCACATCCTTTTTCTGAAGTCCTCCTGTGTGGGTTTCTCCTACTCCTCTCTGGCCCTGGCTCCCTCAGCTTTTCTCCCAAGGCTCTCTGTAGGCCTGTGCTAGTCTTAAACTTCGGGTGTCATTTTAGGCATTACTTTGGACCCCCACTTCCAGGAAGAGAGCGCCAAGGCCCACCAAAGGTGGATGTTTGGTCAAGAAGGAGTAACAGATACGGGCCCAGGAAGGGAATGTCAGAGGTAGATAAAATCATTATTTTGTCCAGACTTTCTAAGCTAGATTCACAAATTGTAAAGGGAATTTTAACTCCCATAGATTTATCTCCCGTTCTTACTCCAATTCAGAAATAGACCTAGTAAGAAAAAACAGTAATGGAGCCATCCCTTCAAATATGTGTGTGAGTGTGTGTGTGTGTGTGTGTGTGTGTACACGCGCCAAGTGAGGCCACCTGTGGTTGTGCCACAGCCTTGAAATAAAAGGCCTTCCTTCTCTCAAGGTTCTTTAAACTAGTAATTTACCTGCTAGAGTGCAAGATCTTTTTGAAAATCAGCTTGAAGGTGTGGTAATACATGGTTTAAATGACTCTGTTTCCCTTTTTTATAAAGGAAACCTTAAATAAAATAACAATAACAAAAACCTGCTTGCTCAACAGCTGTGTCTCTTACAAAACCTTTTTTAGGATCAGTAGAAATATCAAATGTCTATGAAGATGTTAACCGGTTTTCACATAACTCATCTCCTTCAGAGACCTTCAGAATGTAGAAAACTAGGATGAGAATATATGAAGGGTCAGAAGGTTTTGCTGACTGTTTTAGATACTTTAATTTGCTGATTGTTCCTTTGACGACCTTATTAAGTTAGAGTCATTTCTGCATTTCAAATAACAGAACAAAAGACATGGATTCCAATGTAAGTATAGACTTTCAGTCAATATTTTCAGAAATTCATTTCTTAGAATAGCATGGTTTTCTTAGGTAAACTCATCATGTCCTGATTGACGTGTTTGCTTCTGGACATATTCCTGACGACAGCTACTTTGCTGTCCATAAACACTCCAGCTTATGCTTTCAATCACACATCCTAATCGTCAAAAGCATCCATCTGTGCTCATAAGAATGTGTCGGTAAAGGCAACATTCAGCTTCCGTCTCTGTGGAGCACGTGAAGCCCTGGCATGTAAATCAGACTCTGTCATCCTGACTGCACCTTGCTGGACGACCAGAACAATTCTTCCTATTTCTGAACCTCACACAGTACATCTAAGTGAGGAACTTGGAAGAACTGTATTCCAGTCTCTGCCAGTTACTACATTTTATGACACTGTCTCCCATAATATATATTGAAAATAAGATTCTTAATACATACACAAAATATAGTACATTTTCAGACGTTCATTTCTACCATTAAATGTCAATAAGATCTTGGAGAATGGAAAATGAAAGCAAAATGCATTTTTAAATGTGGGTTTTTATGAAAAATAAAAATTTTGTTAGAAAATCTAAAAAGAATACCCATTAAACTGTAAAAATCATTCTAGCTCCTTTTATTTTGTATGTAATGGATCTAAATGAGAAGATAGTTTGTTTAAAACCTGTAAGCTAATGGGTACTCCTCTCACACACACACACACACTCTTATGTATTTTTTTTTGTTTATTCCTATTGCCGTTGATGGCTATTCTGGTTGACTTCAGAATGCTATTCCATGTGCCAGCACTTTGTGTGATTTCTGCAACATTTGTTTGTTTCTAAAAAAAAAACAAAGCTTTGTATTTTACAAATGAGGAGTCTGGATTCTAAATGATTTACATCTGATTCCATATCATCCATTTTTGATTATGTCCATCCTCTTGCTTTTAAGTTGATACATAAATGCCAGTAAAGATTATGTGGACATAAGTTTATATACTGTCTCATGCACACATACATACAATAAAGTTTTTCCTTATTTGTGGATGATAAATTCCAATACTCCCACAGGAAACCGTGGCTAATACTAAATACTATGTGCTTATACTATGCCTTAATCCTATACATGCATACTTGCCACCAAGTTTATAATTAGGCACAGTGAAATACTACTAACAGTAACTACTACTGATTATAATGTACTGCAATCAAAGTTATGTGAATATGGTCTCTCTTACTTATGGAATTTTCCATTTAACATTTTTGGATCATTGTTAACCATAGATAACTAAAACCATAAAAAGTAAAACTGCATGTAAAGCGGGAATTCTATATGAAAAAACTGCTTTCCGTGCACTTCATAATCCCAATGAACTGAACATTAGTACCCTTAAAAATGCCATGAACTGCATTCACTATTCATTGCAGTTTGGGCACTACTTGCTGGAAGATGCAGATATTTGCATGCACACACACATACACATTTGGTAGCCTAAGTCGTATTTGTATTTTGACTTCAAGCATCTACAAAAATATACCTTAGAAAGACTAACTCAGTTTGTCTTGTTTCTCAGTATCAAGCACACATTTAATCAGACATGACTTTGTTCTACTCCCTGCTTTCTCCCTTAAGGAGATGGTACAATCTGAAATGTTGGGTTATATCTTGGTTCACATTTGTTTCCAGGGAAGAGGCACTTAGTAATTCGCACACTGAGAGGCTTTTTCACTCAGAATCCCTGCAGCAGTGTGTAATCACTAGCTTCTCATTTTACATCAGTTACAGCATGGCAGAAAATGCTAGCCACAGTTGGTTTCTTGTTTCTCAGTATATCAAATGCTTGGTTTCTTCCTTTGCACTTTTTCTTTCAGCACCATATTGACAACCCCGATATGATTACTCCATTCTGTATAAATTGTAAGAGCCTCACACTGATCTTGTGTTGCAGTAAGTGGAGAGCTGAAGTTGGTCACTGACGCCTTGCACCAGCTGCTAGGGCTGAGTCTCCACGCCTTTTGCAGACTGGATGCTTCTGCTCATGCTGTTGCATTGATTTTTGGAGAGTCTGAAAATATCTGAAGAATAAAACTAATTCTTTGCTGAAATAGCAAGGCCTTGCAAAAGGAAAATTATTTGCATTGTCACAGCTATTTATTAATTGAAGAACTTTCTTCTTAATGGAAACATCTATATTTTTGGATCCTGCAATATTGCCCTGGGATTTGGAGGCAAGAGAATCTGAGACGAGGTATGATAAGGAAACAGAGCTTGGAGTAACACGCTTTTCTGATAAAGGAAAAGTTCCTAAGGCAAGTAGCTTCTGAAACCAGGAAAGCTAAGGAAACAGATTTACATGCAGAGCATCTACAAGAAATAAGCCTGCTGGCCCCTTGACTTCTAACCTAGGGAGACTGATTTGGGATCTCTGACCTCCGGAACTACGGGATGATAGAAGCTACTAAATGGTGGTAATAGGTAATAGCAGTGATAAGAAACTATCATATCAACTTTAATGATAAACCGAGTGAAGATTTTTCTATAAGGAAAATCTTTCTAAATAGACACGTTAAAGCATATTTAATTCTATTTACCATGAGCTTACTGGATCCCTATAGAGCAATATCTCACAGCTAATTGGGGGTTATGACAGTTCTTTCATACTCCCTCCTGCAGGGCTATTGGCATTACGGAGTTGCTTCTGTTCTCTAGTGATTGAATAGACGTGCTGAATTTTCCTTTTCAATTAGATTGAAAATGGCCTGAGGAAATGTCTTTGTTTTCTGTTTCTACTGTTGCACATATCTTTACAACCATCCCACCCACTCCTCTGCCTGCACTAAGAAGTGAAAGCGAGTTACCTGGAACCAAGCCTGCCTAACAAATCCTTTATTGACAAATACTACTCTAAAATATTTCAATACTTCAGAACCTAAAATTATCCATTTCTCACTTTGGGATTTTTTCTCCTGGCTTTCAGTGTGAACTGAAATAATCTGCTTTCATTTTTTCCCAACAATTACTGATGTCAGTAGCATTGCAGCTTCACACTGCACCTATATGTGAAGGAAAAGATTGTTTTCCTTGGCACCTAATTCACCATAGGTCACTGAATATCACAAACTATTACCTTTATCCTCTACAAGATTTACAATCGAATGTTGCTCTTTGTGTTTGCATTATTTGCTAATTCATTTAAAACGAGTTTAGTATGTACATGTTGATACAAGATGCAGTGCCAGGCACTGAGCACACAGGTGTAAAAAATAATAGAGCTTGCTTCTTAAAAAGGCTCCATAGTAGACACTTTACTTCCGTTTTAGTGGAGAACTGTGGAACAGAAGGTAATGCTAAGCAGTTTTGAAATCTTATCATACTGTTGTGCCATTGGAAGAATCAAGGATAATCTAAGTAATGTGATTGTTGAGAGAAAATGCCACTAAAAATGAATTTAAAAAGTGGGAGAGGGTCATTGAAATAGAAATGATTTGGAACTAGAAGAAAAGAAGAAGTTGTTGGAGAAAAAAATTCAACAGGAAGAAGAGCAACGATAAAGTGTTTTACCCAGTGGTGAAATCACACTACTAGTGTACCCAGGGCAGTTTTCAGAAATGTGCCCCTTGACATGTTGAGAACCAGAAAAAAATCTAAGATACATTGTCAACATCTACCACTACCAAGTTGTGAGCAAACCGTTAGCGGTTCAGGAAAGAAGACAATCCAGACATTTCTTTGAGACCAGAAAAATTTATTTCATTCTATAGTCAGGATCATCTTAGACTAGGGCCTACAAACTAAATGTCCTTGCTGCTGGTATATGAAATACCCATTCAAACAGAAAAAAACACAGTTGGCATAACAAGCCCTTTTCCAAAGAACTAAATCTGAGAATAAGAGTAGAAAGCAGCATTTTCATGTGAAAATTCTTACTAAAGGAAAAAGTTTTTAATTTCTAAAAGCAAGGAACAGGAATTTCTGAAACTTGAAACAAAGGCCAAGAGGGCAGCATCTTCCAAATGCCCTTTTCTTTTCCTTTTCTGGGGATGGAGTGAATTCCCCACCCTTGGAGCAGCCACCATGTGCTCTGGATTAGATTAGTCCTATGAAAAGAAAATCCCTGGAGAAAGCTCGCTGTACCAGGGATCCATCTGTAACATTTCAGGGCAGAGGAATTTCAAGGACTCAGACTCTGCTTTCTACTTGTATGTAGAGTTTGTGAATCCTGAAGCTTTGAGGAATGCTGAATGATATTTCAACTCATTCTTCTTGGAACAAATGAAAAGGGTTTCTTCCTGAATTTCTCCTGGAATCTAAAAAAATCGTATATTTTGGAAGAAAAGTGGATATTTTTCAGTGGTTATGCTTTTGTGTGTGTGTGTGTGTCTGTGTGTGTGTGTCAAACACATATAGCGGTGGGATTTTAAAAATTATACTGATAAGATGATTAAGGGTATAAGACATAAGTATGGCTACTTGAGTGGTAGCTTGACTACACACAAAATAGAGAAAGTAAAGGTGGAAATGAATTTATCCAAAGCCAGAACTGTGATTGGGAGTACACTTTAGCATGTCATGCCAAAGGCTCAAAAATGTATTTAAATCTGTAAGTGGAATTGAAAATGTTTGTATAAATTTGTTACATTTCTTTACTAATGTCAAGTTTTTGGTAAAGACTAAAAATAATATTGAAAAGCAATAGAAATATAGACATTTAAGACTAGAAAGAAAAATTAGTTTCAAATCTATACAGATTTTCTGAGCATCTTCTATGTGTATATGCTTTCCATGTGCTTAAATAGAGACTTTAATAATATAATTAACAGCCACAATTGACATTAAAAATACAAACAATTCAATGAATCTTATTTGAAAGATATAATGGATACTTAACAATTAAATTATATAAAGGGATTTGAGAAATCCCTATATTCCAAATAGTTATGTGGATCATGAACTAGTCATTCTGCGTCTGCCGAATGTCTACCATATGCCATGAGTTTTCATTACAGCCTTTATAGTATTTACTCCTACTACAAACAACAGTAACTGTAATAATACAGTCACAATAAAAATATCAGTACAAAAATAGATGAGAGATGAGATAATAGGGAAGGCATTAAGGCAGTATGGAATATTTGGTCTTTTAGAGCAGGAAAAACAGAAAATAGCCTAGCCCTGCAGTAAGAGAAAAGCTCCCTATTCTGAGGAATAAGTTAAACTAATTATAAAGTTTCAACTCACACAAAAAAAGGAATTAGTACACAAAACTATTTTGTAAGCAAAGAATAATTATAAGAGAGTATTAAAAATATTTTTATTTTACTTGTATATGTTTTCACACTATAATTATATTTCACATTTTAGTATAACTTAGAATTATATTGAAATATTATAATATATAAAAAATTAGGGAACAGTACTATAATATACAGTACTTGCATGACAATTTTTTTAAATCACTATATTATAAAATTCACTAGTGGTCTGATGGTCCCCTGGCAGGCCACACCCGGGAAGGGCACTACTATACTAGGCCAGGAACCTGAGGCCAGGGTCTGTGGGGAAAGAAACACTGAATGCAGGCCAGGTACCTGAAGGCCTAAGCAAGCTGCATCCATGGCATGTCACCATGTCAGTCAAGCAGTGGAAGGCCATGGGTCTGCTAGGTTCTAAATGGACATGCCAAGGTTGTACCCCTGCAGGAAGTCAAGGTCCTGAGTTTGGAGGAGGACTGATGACTTTTGCATCACCAAGCAGTCTTGGCTTTCATGTTCAATTGGCCTCAGACACAACTGGATATCCAATCTCAGTGATAATAGGCCAGGGTTGTGTGCCTGACATCAGAGCACAGAGCGAATGTTGTGCCGCCAACTGTGCTGACTCCTATGTGGAAGAGTGGATCATGTCCAGGCGCACACACAAATGAGGAGTCAGCCTGATGCTAGGAACTAGTGGAGATCTTGGATGTCTCTTCAAAAGACAAAAAGATTAGAGAGGCCTTTGCTTTTGCCATATCACAACACCACACTTTAAGGCAGACATGTATTCAACCTCTTCTCTTGATCCTTTGTGGAAACTGCTAGAGGTGGGAGAGCTCCTTGTTTACTCTCTCTAATATACTGTTAGTAAACACTAGTGTGGCACATGAACCTAAGTACAAAAGCCTAACTTGACTTGTGGATCAGGGAGGAGCCTGTGCAGGGTTTGATAGAGCCAGTCACCTCTATTCTGACAGTGGTGTGTTCACTATAAAGGATGTAAATAGTCTTTGTGCTCAAGCTGGATGGCTTTTCAATCTGCATAAGGTAGGTCTAATCTACCACTGCACAATATTTGGAAAACAATGGATCACAATCATCCTTTTCTAGGGAGCACTCTACCTGCAGTTTGTTTCTTCCGAATTTGCCTATGTTGATTGGTGGTCTTGTCTGTTTCAGAGGTCAAGGACTTATCAGAGTGGTGATGATGCCAATGATTGTGTGTGTATGTATGAGAGAAGGGTACAACAACTGTCATGGGTCAGAATTTCTCTGGCTCATAAGAGGCCACATTAGATGAGATAGGGAGAGTTTTCAAAACTGGACATGCAAAGCTTAAGCACCTAGGCAACAGGAAATAGCAACAGAAGCTGTGATTAATCTTCATCCTTCAGCAATCCTTAGGAATAACAGTCAGAAATATGAGTAGGAAATGAAATGGGATAATTAAGTGACTTGCTTATAGCCATGAACTGAAAACTGTATCTTCCTCATCATTTATAATATTATCTGCTTTCCTGTGAATCAAATGACCCCTCACCCAGGACATGGGGGTGGTCCTGCATGTTTGCTTCCATTTCCAGGCTCATAAGAAGCCACGCATGGAGAAGAGCACTCTCTCTTCCCATGGGTGCAAGAAGAAAGTAAAAATATCTCTCTCCTCACTTTCCACATTCTGTCCACTTTTCACTTGAGTGTGACCTATATGCATCTGTGATTCCCTTAACTGCTAAAAAGGAAAAGAAAGCCCTCTTCAAACTCAAATCTACGGTGGGCATATATACATGTTGATAGTTTTCCCCTTTCATAATTAATAAAGAATGACTGATAAGCTGAATCAACTACCTTGCCAGCCAGTCTCCTTTTTACTGTTATTATCAGAAATAGTATCTTAAAGCAGAAGATAACCTAAGAAGTGAGACGAGTGTGTAGTCTTTTTTTCACCATTTGCTAAGTATCTGTTCCTCAGTACTTCTGTGTGCACAAGCATATCCATTAAGAGTAATCCAAATAGTGTTATTATGATCCTTTTCCTTCACAAGAAGGACTGCATTTATAGGTCCTTTCTTGACTATGGAGTTATTTGTATGTGCTAGTACTATCAATTTATGTCCATTATTTTTTATATCTTTTTGCCCTGATAAATTCTGAGTCTCACTAGTCTCTTGATTGAGTCTTTTGGTTCTCTTATGCAGAGAATCATGTAATCTGCAAACAGGGATAATTTTAATCCTTCATTTCCAATTTGAATTCCTTTAATTTCTTTTTCTTCTGTAATAGCACTAGTGAGGACTTCCAATACTATATTTACTAACAGTGGTAAAATGGACAACCTATTCAAATGTCTGGTAGGCACATCAAAAATTGCTCAAGCTCCCTAGCTTTCAGGGAGATACAAATAAAAAAACACATTGAGGTTTCACCTAACTCAGTGATACTGGCTTACATTCAGAACTCTACTAACAAGACCTGCTGGTATGGATACAGGAAGAAATACACCCTACTCCACTGCTTCTGGGAGTGTAGGCTAGTTCAGCCTTTATGGAAGTCATTATAGAGAGTTCTAAGAGAACTGAAAACTGCCCTGCCAAATGGCCCAGCTATCCCACTTCTGGGAATATATCCAAAGGAAATGAAGTCTGCATATTAGAAAGAGATCTGTAATCCTATATTTACAGCAGCAAAATCTACAATAGCAAAGACATGAAAACTACCCAAATGTCCATGAAAAGAGGAGGGATAAATAAACTGTGGCACATCTAGTCTCTTGAATATTACTCAGCTATTAAAAGAATGAAATTCAATCATTTATAACAAAATAGTCCCAACTAGAGACCATTAGGCTCAGTGAAATAAGCCAATCCCAGAAGGACAAATATCATATGTTCTCTATCATAATGGCAACCTTCATGCAAAATATATGATTAGCAGATATATATGATTAGTACATACATAGATGATCTGTATAATGGAGACAAGTATACCATGAAGTAGAGATACATTGCAGTATGCTTTTCTACTTCTGAATGAAAGATGGATTCCCAATGAAACTGTTAAATATGTCTTGACACTAGAATACTGGACTTTATACCATTCTTTATACCCATTATATCAGAATACATTTAAATAGCAGAATGATGGACTTGAGACTATTGTTGAGAGACTAAACTGTTACAATATTTGGGAAAATAGTTGGGAAAAGAGGGTGGGGCAGAGTGGAAGGGGAAATTCCTGAGGCTATGGAACTCTATCATGAAAAATAAATATTTAAAATAAATATCACAGAAATCCAAGAAAGACAAAAATAATAGGAAATCTTGTTACTAACCTAAACTCTTTCCTACACACAGAGTAAAAATATGGCTCAAAGTAGTTCATATACACTGCGCTATTTCAATGTATCATGTAATTGGCAGGGTGGTGCTTTATCTGGGCCTTTGCGGAAACTGAAAGAGACAACTTTTATACATCTTCTTTTTCTCCAATATCTCCCTCTTTTTTAATAATAGGAACTCCTTAAAAAAGTTGAATCTATGCCTAACTGAAGTAAACTGAGAAGGACCATGCACTGTCCTCACTAGTATTAAGTTCACAAAATCACACGGTGAAAATAGTCATAGCAGCAATATGTATAACAATTAAAACTCTGGAACAGCCTAAATGTATATTAACAAGTGAATGATTAGATGCAGTAAGACCACACTAGAACATATTGCTTTGCAATAAATAAGAATGAACTAATAGTGCTGCTGTAGCACAGTAGGTCAAGACTCAACCTCCAGTGCCATTTCCCCATATGGGCACGAGTTCAAGTTCCAACTTCTCCACTTCTGATCTAGGCCCCTTATAATTGCCTTAGAAAGTAGCAGAAATCCATCTGCTTGGGTCTCTGCCACCCTTGTAGAAGGCCCAGAAGAAGCTCCTGGCTCCTGGTTCCTGGCTTTAGACTGGCACAGCCCCAGCTGTTACCACCATTTAGGGAGTGAACCAGTGGATGGATGCTCACTCATTTTCTTTCTTTCTTTCTCTCTCTCTCTCTCTCTCATCTGTCTCACTGTTTCTCTGTAATTCTGACTTACAAATAAATAAATAAATGAAACAGTGATATATACTACAATATGGAGATGGTATACTACAACATGGAAACGTTATGCCAAATTAAACATGTCAATCATGAAAGATCACATTTGTATATTTCCATTTAGATGCAATTCCCACAATAGCAAAATCCTTAGAGACATAAAGTATACTAGTGATTGCCAAGGGTTGGTGTTTAGGAGTAAAAGAATTCTTACTTCTGATACGTTGAAATTTTTCTGGGATGATTAAAAATGCTTTCCACTGAGATAGTGATATCTGGACTCTGAAAAGAGCAATAATCATTGAATTGCATATTTTGTATGGATGAATTTTTATGGTCTGTGAATTATATCTCAATAAACCCATAAAAGCATGTGGAATAGCCCTAACTGGCCTATACTGATGTGAGAACTAATGGTTTTAGTTAGCAGAAGGTTATTTTGAGCATGTTAATGTCTCACTAGTTAAGGCGTTCATTTTGGGCTGACCAAAAATGGTTGTGTATGGTGAGAGCAGGATGATGAATTAAGATATGTAAGAATTATGTAAGAATATAGTTAAAAATATTCAGAGCATTTAGCTGGATTGGAAAAAAGTTGTTCTCTAGAAAAAAAAAAGGCTGCTGTCCCCAGAAGAAGGGGCCCAGTGGGATAGCTTAGTGGCTAAATCTTTGCTTACATGCAACTGCATCCAATATGGTTGCTGCTTCATATCTTGGCTGCTCTACTTCCCTTCCAGCTCCTGCTTGTGGCCTAGAAAAGCATCAGAGAATGGTGCAAAGCCTTGGGTTCCTGCATCCATTTGAGAGAATCAGATGAAACTCCTGGCTCCTGGCTTTGGATTAGTTCAGTTTCGGCCATTGCAGCCATTTGGAAAGTGAACCAGTGGATGGAAGATCCTTCTCTCTGTCTCTCCTTCTCTCTGTAAAATCTGACTTTCCAATAAAAATAAATAAATCTTAAAAAAATAGATATCTGCAAGAAAAGTCTAGATATGACTCCAGCAATTGATTCAAGTAGCGAATGCCGATGTGTATTGCACCTCTTCAGTTTGGTGTTACTCAACTCCAGCAACTGGGGATGTCAGTCAAGGACAACACTGAGCTTTGTTTTCTCCAGGAATTTCCTTTGGTCAAAGAAGTCATCTAACTTAATTTCCTAATGAGTCAATCTGTACCCAGTGAGTTGTTAAAAGCATAACTGTTTTACTTAATTGAGACACATCTGAAGGGTCATCCAACCAAAGAATCTCCTAGAGTACATCACGAGGTCTCTGCTGCAACTTCTTCGTTCAACTTCTCCCTTTGTTTAGTCTTACTTCCTTTAATACTTACATGTGTTCTTCCTGATGCTGCTTTTAGATAAACTTACCATACATAAATATCAGGATATTTATCTCAGACAAAAATAAAACATATGATACCAAGAGGATTCCTGGAAAGTAGACTCTGCAATAGGATTCATAACTGAGACCCACTCTGGTCAGTGGGCTTGAGGACATCATCAAGGACACGGAGCACTCCTAACAAAAACGTTTCAGTGTAACTAATAAAATATGGCCTACTGGTGAAGAAACATGATTTTACAATTTGAAGCAGTATACTGACAGGTATAATACCCCCAGGCATATTAGATATTTTGGGAAAATAGTAATGCCAAAGAATATGGAACTTGATGGTCATCATGAAAGCCACTGATTCACTGGAGAAAGAAAACAAATAAGGGTCATCAAACATCAATATAAAATAAATTGTGAAAGACAAAGGTCTCCATGGCAGCATATAAAAGATACAGAGATTCTTATTGTCTGTAGGTAGATTTACAGAAGGCTAAAGATTAGGGCAAAATCTTAATTTTATGCTTATCAGTGCTTTCAAGACATTCAAATTCTCAATCCCAACCAGTCAGCTATGCCAAGGTGTGGGTCTGATGAGGAGATAGGAACCTGAACTCTGAGATGGTGATCCCTTGTCTCCTGGTTCACGTTTTTATTAATGTTTGATCCTCAAATATCTCTAATCTCTTTGGGTCCTTTACAAGCACAGTTCTTCTATATATAAATTTCTGCAACCTCCTGCTTGATTGTTGATAATGCATCTTGTGTTTTACCTTCCCCCTTCAGGTTCACTCCCTCCTCTCGTCTGGGTCACCATTCTAATAATTAGGGTTCAGCTGCAGTACAACCAGGTAAAGAAAAATACAGAGTTCCTAAAGAGAAAGTGCCTAGAAATCAAAAGAGCAGGAAGACCTAGCCCACATGGTCCCAAACAATTGGAAAAAATGCAAATGAGTTAGGATCATGAAGCAGATGAATCCAGCCAAGTAAAACATGAAGTTACACAATGAAGTTTAATCAAATGGGAGGATCCTCCTGTGATACAGGATTTAACATTCTGGCAATTTTCAAGGATCTGAAAAAGTGCTAATATACTCCTTAGATGGCACTTTGAAGCCTACAAAATTGATGGCCCCTGTGACATAAAGTAGAATTGCTATAGGAAATGGTAGGGTAAGGTGATTGAAAGTTCATATAGGCTTGCTAGAAAGAATATATTAAACAAGATGGAAGACTCATAACAAGATTTTGTTTTATGGCAAGACCCACAACGATGCCCTATTTATCAAAATGATAAAGAATGTACTGCTAAGAGGGAAATGAGAATCGTTTAAAAAACTTAGTAGATATTAAGAGTTTTGCATTATGATCTGAAACATCAAAGAGGATGACAGGATCCCAAAATAATCAATCCGGTACTTTAGCTATCAGGAACAAAATGTGCATAATAATAATTGTAACGGGCAGCAAAATTCATGTTATAACCAAGGTCACTTGAACCTCAGATCCCAATAAAGGTGATTAACAGGACACACAGTTTTTGAGACTAGATAGCTAGCCAGTCAACGAAGGAATTCTCAAAGTATAGGTTACTCAAACCTTAAGAAAGGAAAAGTTTGTTTACATGAGGCATTTTAAAATATTTGATCAACCTGACTTAGTCAATTGAGTGGGTCCAAGGAAGAGGACACCAGCATTATCCCAAGAATTTTTTGTGGTAAAGATTTCTATTGATGTCCCCCAAATTGTCCCACAGATGTTTACATTGTAATTCTTGGGTATTTAGTTGAATTCATAGAAAGTACATATTAAACCTGATTGAAAACATTTGTTTTCATTCGAAGCCAACTGGGGGAGTTCCCTTGGATATGACAATGAATTTTTCCTTAAATCTCAAAGGAAATAGAAATAAAAATATTTTCCCAGATAGATTTCAGAACTGTTACAAACCTATGCAGACTGTCGATTTAAATTATCCTACTTCTACCTTGTGTTGCAAGTTGCAGGGTAGAGTATAAGAGTATGGCAATTTGCTGTTTAGTGCACCTGCTCCATACTCAACATAATGCACATGAGTATTTGTAAACAAGGAATTTCATCCCCAAGACTCAACATTACCCATACATGATTTAGACGATATTTTGTACTTCAACGTAAAACATCAAAAAAGAGTATGTTGCAATGGAGTAGAATTTCTGAGTGCTAGAAAAGGATCTGTATTTCTCACAATGACTTCTGGTTGACTAGGTGACCACCAACAGCACAGTGTAAACAGAAGCTGGTTAAAGGTTTAGAAAGTGGAGTTCGACTTTCAAGTCTCTTACTTTCTCTCTCACTCAATCCTGAATCACTACTTAAAGAGGTCCAACTATCTTAACAGACCATGTAAATAGGGAGAAACACCCACATAGTGCCCCCATTATAAAGGTTATATTAGGTGTTCTGGCAGCACCAGATACCATACAGAAGAGAAAAACCATACAGCTTAGCCAAGCTAAGAATTCAAAATAGTGAAAAACAATACATTTAAGCCCCCAAAATTCGTGATACTTTTGTTTATGCAGTGACAGATAACACATCTCAACCATCAGCAAACCCTGTTTTCTCTCTGCTAAAATGTAGCATGTCAGGAGAGGCTTAAAACATATGATAAGAGAAATGTTAGCGGTATATTGGTTATATTATCCAAAAATATTTAATAGCTTTTCTTTCAGCTTCTACAGAATTTTGCAGGTGGAAAATTCATAGTTTGTCTTAAAGTCTTAATAGTATTTTATTCTGAGAGCATACAATAATTACAGCTTTCTCCTCTGTTTACATATTTGTAAATCCATGTGTATCCTGTATTTATTAACATTGCTTTATAACCACTGCTGTCACATCAACAATGTCCGAATTACTACAGAAGCATCACGATGTTTATTCTGATTCCTTTCTTTCCCTTTTTGTTTTTAAGATTTATTTCTTTTTATTGGAAAGGCAGATTTTACAAAGAGCAAGCAAGCTAGAAGCAACTAGCTTCTTCCTGGTTTCTCAAACAAGTTTAGTGTGCCAAGACTTTGGGCCATCTTCTGCTGCTTTCCTAGGCTATCAAAGAGTTGAATGGGAGGCGTAGAAACTGGGACACAAATCAGAGCCCACATGGGATTCTGGTACTTGTAAGAGGAGGATTAGTCAATTAAGCCATCACATCATGCCCCTGGTTCCTTTTATATGCCCTACAATTCATTGTCCGCTTTACAGCTAAACACGAGCTGTTATCCTTTTCCTAAAAGCAAAACAACAAAAAGCAATAATAAAAGACAAAATACCATAGCTTCCTATTATACTGAGAGTAAAACCCATGGTCTGTCCACAGTCTGAAAGAACCTTTATGGATCTAAGTGCTGCCTCAACCAAATACTTTCTGTACTTTGCTTTCTTCTTAAAATCGTCCTTATAATCCTTTCTATGCCTCCACTATGTTGAGCATGTTCAACTGGGAGCCTTCACACTTGCTGTTCCACTGATCCACCTGAAGGTATCTGTAAGCTTTGATGTTCGCAACAATTACATTTCAGCATTAATGGCCTCACTTTTGTCACTCTCTACCTGTTGCCGGGGAAAGCAGCAGAAGATGGCCCACACGCTCATTGCTCTTTTATCCTACCTGGATAAAAAGGCACAACAAAACTAAGTCAATTTGAAAAAACCCTGTAGCCTGTGAGGTGTGTGCCATGCTGAAGAGGGAAAACGATGCACAATGAGAAAAAGAGAAACACAAGTAAAGATTAAAGGGGTGAGGAGATGCAGAGAGAACTTCTTTTCAAAAGGGAGAGAACCCCACTAAACTTTGGCCTACAGCTTGTATTCTCTCAGGTTACGGAATTTCCCTGCCTATGTGGCAACAGTCTGAGGCCACATCGTCATTCCAGCTCCTAATTAGTCCCTGAGACTATCAGGAGATCATGTGACCAGAGGCAGGATGAGAACAGGACTCTCCTGAGTATATGAGTCCCTGCACTGGTTATCATAGGAACACCTGCCTCTAAGGGCTTCAGCCTTTGGCCAACTGTTGCTTTGCATGTACAGCATACTAGCAGAGTCTGTTCCCAGACCACTTGCTTCAGGCTTTTCTTACTCCTTCTCAGCTGCTGATGGCTTTCATGGCTAATCTCCAGCATAGAGCTATGTTAAGAAAGATCCTTGACTGCTAAAATACTTCCTAACTATGATTTTTTTTAAAAGATTTATTTTATTTTTACTACAAAGTCAGATATACTGACATGAGGAGAGATAGAGAGGAAGTAGAGCTGCCGGGATTAGAACCAGCGGCCATATGGGATCAAGGCGAGGACCTTAGCCACTAGGCCACGCTGCCGAGCCCCTAAATATGATTTTGTTGCAACCTCCAAAGTTCATATTTTGAAATTTTAATTCCTAGTGCAATAGTACTGAGAGATAAGACCTTTATGAAGTGACTAGGTAGATTGGATTAACACTGTTTTTGCATAAGTGGGTCTACTACACTGGGAATCATTTCCTTACAAATGGGTAAGTTCTGCCCCCTTCTTTCTCTTTTCCTTCTCTCTATCCCTCTCTGTCTCTCTGTCTCTCTCTCTCTCTTTTTCTACTCTCTCTCTCCTTCCCTCCCTCTCTCCTTCCCTCACTTTCACAACATGCATCTGTCATATTATGACACAGCAGACAAGTTCTCATCAGATGTTGGCCCATCTTGGAATCTTGGGCTTTACAACTGCACCATAACAAGCCAAATCATTTTGCTTAAAATAACTATCCAGTCTATAATATTGTGTCACAGTAGAACAATACAGAGTAAGGCACCTTTCAGATATGAAATGGCATAAAGGCAGCAAGCCTGCTTTCCAGACTCCTCAGACCCACTCCCTAATAGCCTACAGAGATTTTCAAGCATAAGCAAAACTGAAGAGTTACCTAAGGGAATGAGTGAGCCACTGTCACATACTACTTCTTTTCCCTTTTTATGGCATTAATTAATATTTGTGTGTCTCTTTATTAAACTGTACATCTGGTTGCTTTCTGTAATCATTACACTATTATGTGAGAGCAGACTTTGGTGTGTGCTTTTAAAATCACTCTTCTCATTATAGCTTTTGTCTTTAGAACTCTATCTTCCACAAATGTAGACTGTTGAATAATTACATCAAAATTTCAGTTTATTATTTTTTACCACAAGCCATGTCATAGCCCACATGCCCAGAAAAAATCAAAATCATTTCAAGCAAAACTCCAAATAACAGTTGACCTCCTTCAGCTTTTGCTTGTCTCAACCATCTCCTGAGAACAAATGATGAAAAGCAGCAAAGAATTGGGCATCACTGATTCCCTGCCACACTAATATTCAATGGCAACTTAATCCCACCATCTATTTCTAATAATTGAGTTCATCAGACCTAAAACTAAAGCAATATCCCATGTGGACCTATATCAAATGTTTATTATAGTAGAATCAAAGGCATCTAGTGTCACTATAGCTCTCATATTCAGAAAAGTCATATATATATAATGCACTTTGCACTTTT
The DNA here is from genome assembly GCF_030435755.1 of Ochotona princeps. NCBI lineage: Eukaryota > Metazoa > Chordata > Mammalia > Lagomorpha > Ochotonidae > Ochotona > Ochotona princeps. The sequence goes on from NC_080838.1 coordinate 46,134,541, forward strand.
TTATCTCAGCAAAAATCTTATTTGGAGTAAGTTTCTTTAGAGAAGAATCACGAACTCCAATTCATTTTTATTTCACTGTGTAAATAGGCTTGGTCTTGGCCTTGAGATTATTATTTCTTCTCAGCCAGAACTGCATCATAGGAAGATATTACTTGGTTCAGAAATTTCCAATATATATTTTATATTTTTATAATTTAGGGACAAAATTTAGATCAGATGTCATTCACAAAGGTGATGGTAAACATTTAACAGTTACACCTTCATCAATTGTACACCAATCAATAAACACACAAAAAAGAGCAACAAACTAGCCAAGTCCAGATTTAAACAATTTGTCAGCAAACCTGTCATAGTGGCAGAGGTTTTTGGAAAAAAAAAAGTGCAAAGAAGTACCAAAGTACCACCAAACATTTTAAAGGTAGCAAGCATACACTGAACTCAAATTTGTTTTCCTGCCAGGAAATAAAAGCAGATAAGCAATAAAAATTTTCCTGATATGAACTGGCTTGAAAAATAGAGGAGACCACTTCAAATAATCACTTAGAGAAATCATACTAAGAAGAAACAACCTGTTCCTACGTAAGTATCAGATGGGGAAAAAAAAGACAAACGTAATGAAAAACTCTCCTTAAATTTTCCTATCAATTAGATTGTGAGAAATAATGTTTAATTCTGAGTCACACTAGAAATAATTATTATTTTGGATCAGAACCCAAGCCTGTCTTCAACTGAAATCTTCAGAAACCAAAACAGAAAAAAAGATCACCTCATGTGACAATGAGTATCTACAAAAAGGAGGAAGAAATAGATCATGAAAATTCACTAGAAAAATATTGTCTTGGAAAAAATGAATCTTTCAGACTTTGCAGCAATATTCTATAAGAGTACACAGCATAAATACAAAGCCTCAGGAAGGAATTTTAAGGTGTAAGGAAAAGATAAAATATAGGCTATTTATGATAAGATAAGTTGGAAGGAAAAATCTGACTAAAATCAAAATTGGAAATGAAACAGCAAAAATTTTTTAAAAACTGCCGAGAAATATGTATATAGTACAAGAGAATGGGGATAAGAACAATTCAAGAAAAAGGAAGGAAGAAATTAAAATAAAACATTTATCAAGGGATACTAGATGAAAAATTCATACACAGACATAACTGGAGTTCCAAAGAAACCATATTCAACCACATGATCAAGTATGTATTTATAGTTCTAGAATATTTTCCAGCTTTAAAAGAAGTGCTGGTGCTACACACAGCAACAACATATCATTATCATAGAATAATAACAGTTAATAAAACTTTAACACATCAAGGATAGAAATTATTCTTGTAAAGATTAATACACAAAAAGGGCATGGGATTATCAGTCTGCCCTCCTGCTTTTCCTCAGCAATGTTAAACACAAAAATACAGTATTGCTATGCTTTTAATTGCTTAGTTTTGTAAAAGTAATTTAAATTAAAAAAACAAAGATTTAGTGATAGGGACAGAAGAGAGAGAAAGAGAGAGAGAAATTTTTTACTGGCTGAAACACACTTAAAACAACCACAAAGCCAGTATCCATTTAAAAAAAAAATGCTTATGCTACCTGTTACAAGGTAGTTACTGGAGCATCTACAATTTTTCAAAAGCAATGTCCACTATTCAATTAACTATAATCACCTTGGTAAAACACAAAAGAAGATATCTAAAACCAAAACACACACACCCCAAATAGCAACAGGATAGCCACCTAGAGTTTATAGTTTTTGAGTCATTGGAGATGGTGTTTAAAGTATCTATAATTAGAAGGATTAAGGTACTAGGTGGAAAATTTACACAGAAAAATAGAATTATTATAAAGTGAATCAACAGAAAATCATAGAACAAAAATGATATTAACTCCAATTAATAATCTTATGAACTAAGCTGCTCATTAGGGTACAGCAAATAGGAGGAAGACAGATTGAGAGAAAAACTGAAACACAAACAACAAGAAAGACAACAACAGAGTGAATAAATTTATATGTCATTGTGATTTCAGGCAATAACAGAGAGAGAGACAGAGAAAGAGAAAGAGAGAGAGAGAGAGAAAGAAAGAAAGAATGAATCTTGTGTGGAGATGTTTGAGATTTAGCCTCCTTTAGTCAGTGATATCAATCACTCAGTTCAAGAACTCTCATCATGAAAAGAAAAAATACAGAAAATTTCTCTGACTCATAAGAAAATTGCTGCAAACAAACCATAAAGAAACCCAGGGAGAAAAAGACCTTAAAGGAAACAATCTTGGAGATCATAGAATATTACCTTTTAAAGGCTAACAGAAAACTGTGTCAATGAATAAAATCAATGCAAATATCATTTAATATAAAACAAATAAAGCTATACTTCAAGCAACATAAAACTAACAAACTGTCAGCAGTAAGAAGAACTGAAGGGAGCTCTACAGGAAGACAGAAAAGAATTGCCAATGAAACTATGGTAATTCACACAAGTTAACAAAGATGATTCCTAGGAAGTGTAACTATATTTAAATCTGTCTAATTGAGAACTTCTAAAATAGTAACTGTATTTTCTTAGGAGTTTCAAATAGATATACAAATGAAGCTTATGATGCCAACAATCTGAGACGAGAGTTAATAGGTGAGATTAACACACTTCTATGACCTTGCATGGTCTGTGCAGTGGTGCTATAAATTTAAGACAAATTATAACATTTCAGGCATTTGTGCTGAAGTCACAGCAGGGTTAAGCAAAATGTTTCCAAAAAAGACCTAAAATTAAATAATTTAGGCTTTGTGGATACAGCATTGGTCATAATAACTCAACCATTATTTTGGTAACATAAAAGCAGTGACAGAAAATATGTAAAGGAAAAATAGAAAATATGTAAAAGAATAAGTAAGTCTGTTCACATTGTTTACAAAGCAGGTAACAGACTTGAATGAATATGGGTCATAGTTTGAAGATTCCTGGTTGAAGCACCTACTAGTACAACAGCCAAAATTATATAATATGCTCAACCATAAATGAAAATAAAGGCTTTCAGATTGGCCCAGCTTGTGACCATTACGACACTTTGAAAAACAAACTAGTGGATGGAAGCTTTTTTTCTCTCTCCCTGCATATCTGTGTGTTTATGTCTGCCTTTCAAATAAAATACATCTTTTTAAACAACTGAGAAAAAACAAACTTGAGACCAAAATTACTATGCAAAGATAAATTAAATGAAGAGCTGTTTTTTTTTAATAACAAATCTGATAGAACCATTGGCCCAAGTAAACAACAGTGAGGGCACCAGTGCAGGAGAGCGAGCTAAATAAATAAAAATCACAGATGGAAAAGGAAATGTTATAACAGATACCCAGAAATAAAAATAAATCATCAGGAATTCTTAAAATTAAAAAAACTTAAAACAGCTGTATGCTAAAAAATTGGAAACACCAAGAAAAAAAATGGTTAGATTTTGTACAACTGATAAGAAATGAATTGTGAAGATCTAGAAAACCCAAAAGAGATCAAATCAGTAATGAGGAACCACTTAATTAAGAAATGTCCAAGACTAGATGGCTTTGCTGCTAAGTTATATAAAGCTGAAAAGTTTAAAACTAACTCAAAATAATTCTTTTCATACAATTCAAAACAATTGAAATGGAGTGGGCAGCATAACCTTACTTCCAAAAACAGAAAAAGATGCAACAAAGAAAGAAAAACTATTAGATGAATACCTCAGATGAACATAGATGCTATATAGACTGCTATACAAAATGCTAGCTAACAGAATATAACACAGCAGAAAGATTATTCACTAAGACTAAGGATTTTTCAGGGCTGTGCAGGGAGGTTGAACATATGCAAATCGATAAATGTGGTACAATATATTAAAAAGCTGAAGAATAAAAACCATGACTGTCACAATAGATGCAGAGACAGCAGATGGTAAAAATACAACATCTCTCATGATAAAAAACCTTAAGCAAATTTGGTATAGAATCCACATATTTCAACACAATCCAAGAAATGTGACAAACAACTAGCATGATATACTTTTTAAAAAGATTTATATATATATATATATGTATATGTGTATATATATTATTGGAAAGGCAGTTACAAAGAAAGAAGATACAGAAAGATCTTCATCTGCTGGTTCACTCTCCAACAAGCTACAACATCCAGAGCTAAGACCCAAAGTCAGAAGCCAGGAGCATCTTCTGGTTCACCAAGTGGGTGCAGGGTCCCCAAAACTTGAGCCGTCCTTGACCACCAGCCACAAACAGGGAGTTGGATGGGAAGCAGAGCAGCTGGGATACAAATCCGCCTATATGGAATCCCAGTGAATGCAGGGGAGGATTTAGGGGCTACGTTATTGCGCCAGGCCCACTAGCATGATATTGATGGATAATAGTTGGAAGTACTGCCACTCTGAATTGAAAGATACCTGGCTAGGATCTCCACTTTCACATTGCTAAACAATATAGAATGGTGGTTTTAACCAGAGCCATAGGACAAGAAAACAAAAGCGAAAGAATGAAAAGTGAAAGCATGGGCCCGGTGGCGTGGTCTAATGGCTAAAGTCCTCGCCTTGAACACGCCGGGATCCCATACGGGTGCCGGTTATAATTCCGGGAGCTCCAGTTCCCATCCAGCTCCCTGCTTGTGGCCTGGGAAAGCAGTCGAGGATGGCCCAAATTCTTGGGACCCTGCACCCATGTTGGAGACCCAGAAGAGCTCCTGGCTCCTGGTTTCAGATAGGCACAGCACCAGCCGTTGCGGCCACTTGGGGAGTGAATCATCCGACGTAAGATCTTCCTCTCTGTCTCTCCTCCTCTCTGTATATCTGACTTTGTAATGAAAATAAAAATAAATCTTAAAAAAAAAGAAAGTGAAAGCAGGACCTCCAACTACCCCTGTAGGCAGATGGTAGAATCACTTGCATAGGTAATCCAAAAAACTCCACTCAGAGACTACTGGATCTCCTAGGTAAAGGTAAAATTGTAAAAGTTGTACTATATAAAATCAACACACAAAAATCAAAATCATGTTTATGTACAAATTTATGGCTGAGAAAGAATTTGTAAGCTCAATTCCATTTACAATAGCTAAAAATGTTTAAACAACATATCCACAAGTACAAGACATTTGAGAATATGATAAGTTGGGGAGCCCTATGGATTCCCAAAGCCTATGAAATTGCACCATAAAATTAAAAATAAAAATAGAAGAGAAAAAAAGAATTTTGAAAAACACAATTTGGACCTATGTTATAGAAACCGAGGACTGCCTAATTATACTATCTTTTCAAACGTACATGAGTGAGTAAAATAGATTATACATTATTTATATGTAATTTTTTAAAAAATCACTGAAATTTCATAAGTTGCAGTATATTCTCTGATAATAGTAGTATTAAGCAAAACAGTCATTAAGTAAAGCAAGTCACATAGCTTTTCTTTGGTGAATTAGCAACACATTTATAAATAACACAGGTAAGAGAAGAAATTATTAAAGTAATTAGAAAATATTTCCAATGGACAGGAAATGAAACGATAACATAAAAATTTGGGAGATGTTGCTGAATCTTTGCTCAGAGGAAAATTTATAGCCTTAAACGCATACATTAGGAATAAACAAAGGCTGAACATTGATTCGAGATGCAAGAACAACAAAAGAGCAGCAGATTAGATATCCAAAAGGTGAGTATTACAGCAAATCTTAATAGACAGAAAAGGAGCTACCACAAGATTTAGATATAATAATTTTTAAAAGCCAACTTTTCACTATGAAACCTCAGAGAACTTACTCATTCCCTTATTGATATGGAAAATAAGTATGTGAAAAAACAAAAGGCACTTTTGGAAAATGTTTAGTTTTTGAGTGTCACTGGAGATTCATTTCTTCAACATCCCAAAAAGTAATTTCCTAACTGATCAACTGTAATGTGAAATAATTAATGAGAAGTAAGTTTTTGGCTTAGCAGTTAAAATGTTGCTTAAGACGTCTGCATCCCGTATCAAGCACTCAGGGCAAGCCTCAACGCTACTCCCACAACTGGTTGTCTGATAATGCATATCCTGGGAAGCATCAGGTGATGGCTCACATAGTTGGGTCCATTTCAGGCAGATGCAATATTGGGTTCCCAACTTCTGGCTTTAGCCTTGCCCAGCCACAGCCATCATGGCACTTAGGAAATGATTCAAAGAATAGTTGGTCTCTCTCTCTATTTCTGTGTTTGCTTTTCTGTCTGCCTCTCTGCCTCATACACAAATAAAATTAAATTAAAATTTAAATAATTATGTTCAGTAACCATTTAAGTAATGAGACATGTGCATTTTTGTGCATTGGAATATGCTTTGAAAAAAATATTTTTAAGCAAATCTTCTCATCATGTAAACATAACAGATGCTATCTACACAAACACAGGTGTATAACTGCCTATATACCTAGGCCAAATGGTGCAGCCCATTGCTTCTAGGCTATAAACCTGTTTAGTAAGTTATAGTACCGAATATTGCAGACAGTTGTAACACAATGATAAATATTTGTGTATCTAAGCATAAAAAGCACTGTAAAATATGATTAAAATTCACACACACACACACACACCTATAAAGGACATTCATCTAGAATCAGGAACACAGGACTAGAAGTTATTGTACATGTGTCTGTGAGAGAGGAGTGAAGATAAAATTTGTCTACTACTGTAGACTTTATACACACTGTAGACAGAGGCTACATGACATTTATCAAATTAAACATTACTAAAAGTACCTTTTCTACTTTATAAACTTTATTATTTAATACATTTTTGGCTCCTTTGTAACAACACTGATCTTAAAACACAGACGCTGTCTATGCCTGTACGTAAGCATTTCCTTTCTTTATAGCCTTTCTCTAGAATTGGTTTTTCTCTTTTGTTCTTCTTAAACACTCTACTAGAAACTAAGGCACAAGCATACACATTCCCCCAGACCTATGCAAGCAAAATCATTAACATCAAGATCTCCCACCCTCTTACCTTATCCAGGAAGTTCCTCAGATGAAGTAACACAAAGGGTGATGTCATCTCTTGTATCACAAATGCCTTTCTCAGGATACCTCCTGCAGCTCCTGCCTGAGGCTATTTTACAGTTAACCTTTCATCATAAGTAGAAGCGGTACATTCTATCATGAAGATGAAGATAATAAAAGCTTTAACATGAAATAGTTATTTAATATCATTAATAAGCATTTTGTACTATAACTGTAGTGCTGTGCTTCTATATAAATGACAAACACTAGGTTTACTTACTTCAGCAAAACTGCAACCTTGTAATGTGTTGTAGTATGATGTCACCATAGCTACACTGACAATAGACCACAGGGATTGTTCCGTCCCATTATAAGTCTTACAGGGTAACCAATCTATATGAAGTCTGTCATTACCCAAAACACCATTAGGTAATACATGACCCTTATTCCTCCTGTATATGTCTCTGAATCTGTAAGAAAATATCTAAATGATTGGACAGGTCCATCCTAAAACTGATGTGTGGTGTTGCACAATGCTAAAGAACAGTATATTCAATGGAATAGTTTCACCCAAATAACATATTGTTTTGTTTTTGTAAAATATTCACTAAAACATGTTCTGAAAAATCATTATTCAAGAAGCATTTAAGAAGCTACTAAATAATCACAGAAGATACCCAATATTTTTCTACTACCCACTCTAGAACTCAAGGTTTTTAAATTTATTTTATTCTTCATGTTGATCATAAAAATTGTAACCACACTGGAAGTGGAATGAAAGTGCTGAAAGAAATTGCTGCTTTTTCAAGGATGCACCCTACATGCCTACAACAAGAAATTGCCCATAGTAGGATTAAATTAATGAGGAATTAATGACCCATCTCAATCTTCTAAGGATTTTGCTTTCTAATTTTTTTCTTTCCTTCTCTTGGTATCCTTTCTTCATGTTTTCTTCCAGTTCTTTTCAGTTTTAGGTTTGTTTCAAATTTAACTTACCCCTCTAATATATCAGAGATGTTTCACCAAGAAAATAACTGAATAAGAATATTACATGGCTGTTATCCTAGAAAAAATGTTGCAGTATATAGGTGCATGGCAGATGCTTTCTTTGTATGCTATAAAGGTAGGGTGAAATATTTTACATTGTAAGCACTAGTGAATAGAATTTAAATTGGATTTTTATAGAATGTCTTATCAAGATGTTGTTTACAAGTACACAATGCTTGGGTGATCATCATTAGTTTTCACCAGGAAGGCATACAAAAAAGATAGAGAAATAATTTTTGAATGCCTTTGTTCTTCCTTAATTTAATTTTTGTTTCCAGCTTGAAATTGGCACACAGAACATTCTTCAATATTTAAATAAAAATAACATTAAGAAAAAGCTTATATGAAGTTCAGTCTAGTTCATTTAATTGCTGTCAGCTATCAGTAGGCATGGCACTCATATATTTGGGGAAATGGCTAATTTCAACATACCTATTTCATTTATGTAATAACATCTTGAAGTCTTTTATATTGAAAACTAACTTCAAATAAAATTAGGTGAATTTTATTTCTGAATATATCATGCATGAATAAATCTTTAAAAGAGATACATAAATAATAAATCAGCTCTCAGATATTGCTGCCATGTATTATTAATTAAAAATAAAGAATAAATCTACACTTAAAAATACATCATGATATCTGTACTGCAATGTATTTTAACACTAGGAATTAAGTTTTATGGGCAATGCAGTAGCCCTTTATCACATTCATAGTGCCTCAAGGCCTTTAAATATTCCATTTCTTTTCAGTAATACATGTGCATTTAAAGACTGGTCTCAAAAATCACTTTCTCTGAAAACATTAAACTCACCCTTTATACCGCCGTTCTTGGAATACATCTCATCCCAATTTAATAAATGTGTGCACTAATACTGTAATTTTAAATTTATTTTATTTCTGAATATAATATTCTATGCCAAAAGCAAGTTGCAAAACCCTATAATTTTTTAAAACACATTTATTTTCTTAGAATTTAGAGGATGCATGGAGAAACTGAGAGTGGGAGAGGGAAAGAGAGAGACTTCCATCTGCTGGTTTCCTTACCTGTTAAGTTTAGGGTTCAACATAGGTTAAAGTAAGGAGCCAGGGACTCAAGGCACATCTCCCATTTCATAGACGAAAATCTGATTGCTGAATCATCACTGGTCTACTCTCCCCACTCCCCACCAAGTCTGCTTTAGCAGATATCAGTATCAAATCCAGAACTTCAATGTGGGAAGCATATTAACAGAAGTCGATCACTAAGCAAAATGCCAAACCCCATACTCCCACATTATATGTATTAGCAGAACATTCTGCTTATTCCAGTTTTCTGAGTTTCATATTTACCTTGAATATCTCTCCCTTTTATTTACCTGCCTCAGCACAGGGTCCCATGCAGGATGAGGTTCCCTACTCATCTCCAGCTTAACCATAAAATTCTCTTTACATTGTACACAATGATCAAAATGTTATCAAGAAAAAACAAACACACTGAATATAAACTAGATCTACAAAGCATGGTTATGATATTGACAGATTTTAATTTCTTCAGAAAATCACCTACCCTTTCTTATTTTTTTAGAAAATCAGAAAACATTTCCATCTCCAAACTGTTGGTGGAATTTCACAAGAACAAACCTACCTTGTTCACCTACAGACACTAAAACAGACATCATTTACTGGAACATGTTTCATGACTAAAACATTTCTTATTAAGTATAGTTTGCAAACTATTCTGGAAAGAAATATTTAACAGATAAAAGAATTTCATGTCATGCTGGCTTATTGAATCAAAGTAAAAGAGAGAGAGATTAATAATGCGTATGGGCAAAGGTTAAGACAGAAAGATCTGGAGACAAGATGGCTGATTACAGAAGGCTGGTGTAGCTGAGTGTGCAGAAAGATAGGGACAGGATCTAGCAGAACAGAGAGCTAGAAAAAGAGTTGCTTAGCAAAGTGTCTGGAACTTCCTGGAATCCACTGGAGCAAGGCAGGTTACACACAGGTGAGGAAGAGCTGCAGAAAATGCTCAAGATCGTAACCACAGCCTGAGAGGGTAAATGTGGACACCAACCAGGGCAAACAGAGACTTGGGCAAACTCTGGTAGGCTTAAAACCAATGCAGAGAGGCTCCCAGTGGGAGTCTTTGTTTTCCCAAAGGAGACAGCAGGAGGCAAAGGAATCAACAGAACAAAATACTAGTTAAGGAAGGTAAGCTGGAGGAGAATCCCACAGGCACAGGACTGGGCGGCATCTTACCGAGGAGGAAACGCCACTGGGGAGTGGAGAGCAGGGGAGTGGACCATTTGAGACAGAAATATGTGGAGTGAGAACCGAGTCTGCCCACACACAAATGTTCTGTTCTCTTAGCCCCTCCAGAGGAGCACCAGAATCACCCCAGAGGGAGATGCAGTATCACTTGGGTTTCAAAGGTTTGACTCAGATGCTGAATGACAAAAGTATGGCTCCCAGGAGTGTGCAAAATGACAGCAGTTGGAGCATATTACCACTGCTTGTCCACTGGAGCATGGTAAGGTGAGTGGCCACAGGCACCTAGCGATGAGCCACAGAAAGCATACCTACCTGTTACACACAAAATGATAGCAGCTGGTGCATATTCAAGCCACTTATCCACATGGTGAGAAGAGTGAGGCCTCTGACACTGGGTGGCAGGGGATACCAATCCCTCTCTCTCACAAGGCAGCAGCAGTCCATCTGCTTATCTGCTGCCTGAAGAAGGTAGGTCAGAGAGAAAATCTCCCTTCCCTCCCCCCAACACAGCATGTGTCCCTCTGCCTTAGCAGCCTCCAGGATGTCAGACAGGCACAGACGTCCCAGAAAACTCCAGCAACACATCAGAGACTAAACGCTCACAGTGACAGAAAAGCCCACAGATTGAAAAGACCATGAGGAGAGAGAATAGAAAAGGAAATAACACAGATGATGGAGCTTTTGCTTTCCCCCAAAATAAATATATCAGATATCAGAGCTGCAGGATGAAGACATTGAGGAGCTTCCAGATAGGGATGCAAAAAAATCACCGTAAAATTCTTCAGAGACAAACAAAAACTTTGGGAAGAACTTAAGGAACTTAAGAGACAGAGACAGATTCAATAAAACAGGTCCAAACCAAAATTCTTGGGCTAAAGTACACAATAGAGAGCCTAAACAACAGAATGAATGTTGCAGAAGAAAGAATATCAAAATTAGAAGATAACCAATATAAGGAAACATAATTAATTAAATATCTGAATGAAAATCTGAACAAATTCAAACAATCTAATCAAGAAATGAATGACACCATCAAAAAGTTGAATATTAGAATTACAGGAATTCTGGAAGGTGTGGAAAGAGAGGCAGGATTGCAGGAGGTATTCAGTGAAACCAGAAAAGAGACCTTCCCAAACACTGGAAATATAAGGGGAAGCCAAATTCAGGGAGGGCAGAGAAGCGCAAACAGATTTGATTCAAAAAGACCCTAACCCAGACAAGTTGCTGTCAAGCTCCCCTCAAATGAAAATAAAGAATGAATATTGTACCAAGCATGAAAAAAAGATCAGATAACATCTAGAAGAAAACCAATCAGAATCACTGTCAATTTCTCAGAAGAGACTGTTCAAATAAGAACAAAGTGGAATAAAATCTTTTCAGATCCTTAAACAGAAAAACTGGCAACCTAGAATAATATACCCAGCAAAGCTCTCATTTGTATTTGAAAATGAAATAAAATATTTCCATAGAAGAGAAAGAACGTGCCAACATCAAGCCAGCACTAGAAATGCTGTTCAGAAGTTTGCTGAAGTTAGGAAGGAAGTGAGTCATGATCAACAATGACAAACAGGAAGATTTTATCATTATAACCCATAAAAGGAAACAAAATTTAACAGAGACACCAACACAAACACACACACACACATGACAGGACTAAATTGCAACCTCTCAATATTAACTCTGAACACAAATGGTCTAAATTCCTCAATCAAAAGACATAGATTAACAAAATGGATCAAAAAGCAGGACCCAACTATTTGTTGCCTACAAGAGACACATCTAATCAACAAAGATACAAAGAATCTGAAAGTGAAAGAATGGAAAAGGACATTTCATGCCAATGGAAAACAAAACAAACAAAAAAGAGTATAGCCATCCTAATATCAGATGATATAGACTTCACTGTGAAAATCAATAAAAGATAAAGAAGAACTCTACAAAATGATCAGGAGAGCCATCCACCAAGAGAAAATACCAATCATAAATGTCTACATGCCAAATACAATACCATCTAGCTATATGAAACAATTACTGACAGACCCAAAGGGAGATACAGATGTCAATACAATAATAGTGGGGGACGTTAAGACCTCATTAACACCAAAAGATAGATCAATGAGACAGAAGTTCAGCAAAGAAACAACAGATCTCACACAGACAACAAAACAAATGGACTTAATAGATATATACAGAACCATTCAACCCATGGACACTGAATATACATTTTTTTCAGCTGTACATGGAAACTTCTCTAGGATCGATCACATGATAGAGCACAAAACAAGCCTCACGAACTTCAAAAAATTGAGATCATGCCATGCATCCTCTCAGAAAACCACAGACTGAAACTACCAATCAATAAATCAAAACACCCAAGGAAATTTGTAAATTCTTGGAACATGAAAACATGCTTCTGAACAAACAATGGATCAGAGCAGAAATTAAATAAGAAATTTAAAAATTTCTTGAAACCAATGAAATCTCAAACGAAACATATCAAAATTCTACAAGGCAGTGTTAAGAGGTAAATTTATTGCAATTACTGCCTACATCAAAAAACAAGAAGGACACCAGATAAATGAGCTAAGTACACATATGAAAGGACTAGGAGAATAAGAGCAAAATAATCTCAAGAAACACAGAATGAATGTAAGGGAAGATGTAAACCAAATAGAGATCAAAAGTACAATATACAAAATCAATTAATCAAAAAGCTTGTTCTTTGAGAAAATAAACAGAATAGGCACCCAACTGGCCAAACTGACAACAAAGAGGAAGAATAAGAATTAATAGCATCAAAGATGAAAAGGGGAACATAACCATAGATACCTCAGCCATACAGAGAATAATAAAAAATAACTACAAACAACTGCATGCCAACAAATGAGAAGACCACCAAGAAATGGATAGATACCTGTACTCCTGCCATCTGCCAAAACTTAGTCACGAGGCAACAGAAAATCTAAATAAACCTATAATGGAGGCAGTAATCAAAGCGAAGCGCTTCCAACAAAGAAAAGCCAAGGCCCAGGTGGTTTCAATGCTGAATTCTATAAAGTATTCCAAATAAAATTGACTCCAACTTTCAATAAACTATTCAAAATAATAGAAGGGAAGGCAATCATTGAAATCTCATTCTATGAAGCCAACATCACCTTAATACCAAAACCATATAGAGACACAACAGAGAAAGAAAGCTATAGACCAATTTCCTTGATGAAGATTTATGCCAAGATCTTCAATAAAATACTAGCCAACAGGATAAAAAAATATATCAGATCATTCATCCGGACTGGGTGGGATTCAAACCTGGCATGCAAGGATAGTTTAACATATGTAAATCTATAAATGTGATACATCACAGCAAGAAACTGAAGAACAAAAATCAAGTCCCAATAGATACAGAGAAGCATTTGATAAAACCCAATTCCAAGTCATGCTAAAAACTCTAAACAAGGTAACTATAAAAGGAATAATCCACAACATAATTAAAGCAATTTATGAAAACCCCAATGCCAGAATCATACTGAATTGGGAAAGATTGGAAGACTTCACGCTAAGTTCTGGAACCAGAGAAGGATGCCCGCTATTGCCACTGCTATTTAACATAGAAGTGGAAGCACCCACAAATGCTATTAGATAAGAAAAAGAAATCAAGGGAATTCAAATTGTAAATGAAGACAAGCTATCTCTGTTTACAGGTGGTATGATTCTATTTATAGGAGAACCAAAAGACTCAATAAAGAAACTTATACAAGAGTTTGTTAAAGTGGCAGAGCACAAAATACATGAATAGGAACAAACAGCCCTAGTATATGCAAAAAAAAATTGCAAGGCTGAAAAAGAACTATTCAGTATGGTAGGTACCCTTTAAAATAACAGAGAAGATACAGAAATAACTTGGAATAAACTTAACTAAAGATATGGAAGATCTCTATGAGGAAAATTACAAAGTATTAAGAAAAGAAATAGAAGTCTTCAAAAAGTGGAGAAATATACCATGTTCCTGGATGAGCAAAGTCAATATCTTCAAACTGTCCATATTACCAAGAGGAATAATATAGAAATTTAATGTGATTCCAAACAAAATAGCAAGAACTTTCTTCACAGAGTTGGGAAAAATGAAAAAGTTCATGTGGAAACACAGAAGACCACAGATAGCCAGAACAATCTGAAGAAATAAGCACTTAGCTTGATGGATCACAATCCCTGCATCAATTATTATCACTTTATCTTATGCCTAGAAATCAGGTATTATGGTTGCTTTATGTAGCATAGACAGTAATTTTATTAATTCTTAAAATCCATGAACAGAGAATATTTGTACATTTTATGGGTCCTTGATGAGTCTTTCATCAGTGTTTTACAATTTTCATTGTAGAGATACTTAACTTCATTTGCCAACTCTATAAGCATTTAGATTTCTTGTAAATTATATTGTGAATAGATGTCTTTCTTAATTTCTCTTTTGAGAAGCTTCCTAATGGTATACAAAAAAATACAAGTTTTTTTTTCTACTTAACTGAATCGGCGCATCAATTCTTACTGCTCACATTGGCATATCAATTCTTACAGTTTTTTGGTGAGTAGTTCGGGTTTACAAAATCATGTACAAAATCATATCACCTGCAAACATAGGTATTTTTATTTTTTCTTTCCAATTCTGATGCCACTTCTTTTTCCACCTCCTTTATGGCTCCTAATACTTTCATAATATAATGAATGAGAGGGTAAAAGTGAACAATCTTGTCTTGTTTCAGATTTAAGGTAAAATGTTTGCAGCTTTTCCTCTTAGTATATTTCCTGTTGGTTTCTCATATATTGTCTTTGTAATTTTGAGGTATTCTCTAATTTCTTGAGATTTTCTTTTATCATGAAAGGACTTTGAATTTGAGAACATGTTTTTTCTGCATCAGTTCTGATGATCATAAGATTTTTGAACTTCAAAGCATATAGTACTTATGTGATTTATGATTTTCACTTATTTGTCCTTATATCTCAAGGATAAATTCTGCTTGCTTATGTCACATGACATTTTTGATTCTGTACTGGATTTGGTTTGTTAATATTTTGATGTAAAATTCCATGCCTGTGTTCATTAAGGATAGTGATCTGTAGTGTAATTTTGTGTTGTGCTGTTGGTTTTGTCTTCAGAGTAATGCTGGCCTCATAAAAAAAGAGTTTGGCAGAGTTCCAGCTTTTTCAATATTTTTAAATAATTTGAAGACAGTCAGAGTTAATTATTCCTTAAATGTTTTGTATAATTCAGATGTGTATCTGTCAGGTACTGGGCTTTCTTTGATGGAAGACTTTCAGCTGCTACTTCGAGTTCATTAATTTTTTTCAGCTTGTTTAGATGGTCTATGTTTTCTTAATCTTGGTGGCTTAGATGTATGCAGAAATGTATCCATTTCTTTGAGGTTTTTTAATTTTTCAGCATATAGTTGTTCAAAAACTTGCCTTTTAAAAACTACCTGCTCCATTTCTATCATCCCAAATGCCACCCCTGCCATTCATTTCTCTTCTTGATGCTTTGCCTATTTTTCTCAGACATGACATCTTGCTTTAATCATTTCTTTATTCCACATCTTACAGGTGTTGATTAACCTTATTGTGATAAGTGCATAGATAAGCCTACTTCTCAGAATTCAAGTCACACAAAATGGGGTTGGCATCCTCCTTGCTTAGAATTTTTGGAAATATTCAAAAAATTTTCTCCTCCCAGCAACCAAAAGTTGTGCCTCTCTTATGTCCTTTCTTAAGCTACAAAATTTAAAATCCAACATAATATAACAATAATTAATCTAAGGTCCAAGTGTTTGGGTACAATAGTTTGGTCACCTCTCCTGATGTCCACATCTCATATTTTACCACTGGTTCAAGACATGGCTCTTCTGCTTCCTATTTAATTTACTAGTAATGCATCCTAGGAGCAGAAGGTGAAGAATTAAGTGCTTAGGTTCCTATGGCAGACCTAGGGAGTTTTCCAGGTTTCTGCTTTTGACTTTTCCCAGTCCTGGCTACTTTAGACACTTTGGGACCAAACCAGCAGTTGTAAAATCTTTCTGTATCTGTCTCCCTCTCCCTCTCTCTTTCTTGCTCTTCCATCATTTCATCTTCCAAGCAGTTGAAAATCTAAAACAATTTTACAAATTTTATCATTACATAAAATTCATTAAGTTATGTTTAGTATTCAGAAAACTTGAGCCAGATATTTAAGTGTGTATCTGAAATAAGAGGTTTCTCTACAAGTTCATGGAGTGAGAACATGGAGAACGACGTTTGTTTTAGTGCAAAAATTTGAAAACCATGCATAATTTTTTCAAGAACTTTTTGAAGAGCTTTTGTATTGAATAAAACGTGGTACCTGGCTAGCAGAGCTAAATCTCTTAAAACTCTCTTTAAAACTTAATATTAAGAATTAATAGGTGTCATTTAAGTGGTAGATATATAAAAGCAAATAGCTGTAATACAGTAATAGAATATTAACAATAAAGTTTTACAAAGAGTGATAATGGCATAAAAGAAGCAGCCTTTAACATAATGGGTAATAGTTGAACTACATCTTTTTTTTTAGTTTTTTGATATAGTTTAGTTGGCACTAGGGTCTCCTTTCCCCCTCCCCAAGTTCCCTCCACTTCTATCTGTACTCCCTCCAGTCTTACAAATGGTTGTCTTTTGGCTTGCTGCCACTGGGGTGTCACCCATCAATGTAGGAGATTATCAGTCATTTTGTTGTGAGCCCATCCTTGTAGTGCATGCATGAGGACTTACTTCTCTCTCTTTCCACCTATGAACATATTAATTTTCGCCACATTTCCATGATGTATCCCCTTGAGTACAGTCTACCATGGGGAGAAGAAAAACAAAAAACAAAAACAACAGCAAAAAAAAAAAAGGCTAGTGAACCTTCATCCACATGAGGTTAACAAACACATAACAAAGGTATCAATGTGATGCTAGCGTGGTGAATTAAAAGAAAATTATGAGTTTTCTAGATAATGTTGGTGGTAAGAGCATTCCAGACTTGAAAAAATAACATGTTCAAACACTTGAAGGTGTAAAATCATATAAAAATCCACTAACTTGGTCAGAGTAGTCTTTAGGGAGAGAGATGAGGCATTATGTTTAGAATTGTACAGTGAGGAAATTCAGCTACCATTGAGAATTTAGACATAATCCTGATATTAATATGAAACTATTCAAGGTTACAATGTACAAGTATACATGAATTAGTAAGGCAGTATCAGTTAGCCAACAGCAAGGCTAATCAACACATCATTGCAGTAGTTCAGATGAGACTTTCTGAGCCAGTATTATCCTCAAATTGTTCTCCACCATTAAATCAGCCACCTAGTCTCATCAATTTAACTCCCTACATAGAAATTTAATCCATCTTTTTTACTGCAGTACAGTGACAAAAATCAGAATCAGTTTCTGCTTCAGAAGACTGATAATGCTGAAATACTACAATGGTAACTGTTCCTGTGTCTCATCTGCCTTCTTAACTAAGTCTGATATTACATAGCTGCATCTAAATCCAGAATGATCCTAGATGGAAGAACTTTGGTGGGATGTGTTTAAACAACAGGCAGATAAGAAACCACAGGAGGTAGGGATGTTTGTCAAATATGATGAGGCAGTGACATATAGAACATGTGATAGTAGGAGAAAAGTTCCTGGGAGTGTTTGGAAAAAGCAAGATGGGATTAAATTTTGGAAATAATACAGGCACAATTAGGCTTTTAGAGATCAGAATTGTGCACAACAGGAAGTTGATACAGTTTAAGGCTATGATCACAGAATTAAGGTAAAAACATTTTCAGTCAATTGTCAGGTAAAGTCAATATAAATCGGTGCAGTTGGTTAGTTTGAATGACTAGACTAAAGAATTTGTGCTTATCAAATTTTTGCTGCAGAAACAAATGCTTGAGGGAAACTTATTAGGAAGAAAGGTTTATTTAGGTCCATGATTTTGTTATTACACAGTCACATCTGGTCTAATCCATCAGTCTAGTATCTGATGATAATGGTAGAATATACATGTGAAGATGAAAAGATTGTAAACCATGAAGTGAAAGAGACAGGGAGGGGAATCTCAGCCTTCATGGTCAGGCCTATTGAGATAACTGCCTTCCAGGGCTACAGATCCAGTGACCTCAGAACCTCCCAGGAGCCTTATCTGCTGTCCCCAACCAGAATTACAGAGTTCCATCCTTAATCTACTGAATATTAACATTAATCCATTAACTCTCAACAACAAGATTTTAAGAACCAAGCCTTTAATTCATTAGGTCTTAGAAGAACATTTAAAGTATTATCTAGAAGAATCAAGATGGCAGAATACGGTAAGAACATGTTTAAACAGATGGAGAAATATTAGCCAGTGTGAAGAACAGAGGGCACATTCCAGGAAATAGGAGAGGACAGAACAACAGCAGAGGGGTACCTGGAGACTGACGCACACAGGAAAGCAGCAGACACAATGGTGTGGTGTTGCAGTGAGTGATATCCCAGCGCCATTCAGTGAGCTACCATCTAAACTCTACTGGCAGCCAGAACTCCACCAGCAACAAGATGGGAAGCGACATTACCAGGAGTTCCAAAGGTGAACCCAGAGAAAGAACTGCACATCCTGCTAGTATGTTTGATTTGACCAAGAACAGAGACAGAGTAGAAGGTCCCAGATGGGCGGTGAGGGAACAGCCCAGTCCACCTCATTGAACCGAATTAGGCACCATTTTGCTTAAGGAGGCAAGGACTATGGGGCAGGACTGCGCATGCATAGAGCTGGGAGTGAACTCATTTCTGGCTCAGTGAACTGCAAAAACATGGCATTCTACAGGTTCCACTCAAGACAGATCTGGGCAGGCCTCAGGCCTGACACCCAGCACATCAAGAACATTAGTACTGGTACATCAAGTGCCATTTCTTAGAGTATGGCAAAGAATTTAAGACTGCAGGGGAAAACAGTGAGCTGTGCGAGCACTCACTGAACTCACTGAACTCAGTGAATCGCACTGGTCCCACAGGAAAATAATACTGACGACGGCATCATACAGGTAAAAATACATCCAGATGATCCTCATAACTAACAGCCAACAGCTTCTAGAAAGATCAGTACCACCAACAACCTAACTATATAGGACACCTGGTGTCTCGCTAATCATGAGACTTACTGCAACCGGAAGTGGGAGAAGGTTGTACAGGCAATGGTGCATCCTCAACACAGTATCACAGGAGGTGACTAGTGAGCCAGGAGTTGGGACTATGGAGACCATGGTGGAAATCTAACATAAGAACCCAGACTTGGAACTCACTGGAGGGAGCAGCACAGGTGACTGCAAACCAAGAGCCATGTGCCAACTGCAACAAATAAAATCGAACTGTAGACCTGTGGGTGACAGAGTTTAGAAGCCCGCCCCATGAAGGAGAAGACTCTGCTAACCAGAAGTACAACAACCAAGAGCAAAAGAAGAGACAGAGGCACAATGAATATTACTGAAGACTCCTCTGCAAAGGAGCAAAACCCTATGCCAACCTCAGAGTTAACTGAGGAAGACATCGAGAATATGGGGGGATACAGAATTCAAAACACTTGTTATAAAGCTTCTTATCAACAATGAGAAGCACATAAGGCAGGCATTCAAGGAATTCAAGGAATATGTCACACAGAATATGAGTCAAGTGAAAGCTGATTTATCAGAACTGAAGAATACAGTGGAGCAAAATAAAAGTACAGTGAAGAGTTTCCAAAATAGAATGAAGGAGGCAGAAGAATCTCAGAATTGGAAGATATTTCCTGTCACCAGAAGGAAACAAACAAAAAGCTGGAAGCAGAGCTGTGTCAAGCTAAAAAAATTATCCAAGAATTGAAAGACACTAATAAAAGGCCAAATATTAGAGGTATGGGAATCCCAGAAGACACAGAAAAAGAAGCTGAGCTTACAAATGTATTTAATGAAATAATAAGGAAAAATTTCCCTAATCTAGAGAAAGAATTGGGAAACAACATCCAGGAGGGGAACAGAACTCCCAACAGGCTTGACCAAAAGCAATCTTCACCAAGACATATGATAATCAAGCTCTCTTCAATCAAACATAAGGAAAAAAGTCCTTAAATATACACTTGAAAAAATAATAAAAAGAATAATAACAAAAGGAATAATAAAAATAATAATAAAAAGAAGTAAAATAAATACATAAAATATGAAAAGATAAAGTTTTATCTAACCACAACACAACTTTAAAAGTGGCATTGATAAACTTTATAGCTTGTATTATATGGTAGTATTGTTCACTTTAAATAACATTCTAATACTCTTTTAATAACATTCTAATACTTTTCATTTATGACTCCTAATATTATACAGTTACTTTTTGCCCACATTTTCAACAATGTTTGCTACCTTAGGAGAGTGTCAAGAATCTGGAAATCCGTTAACTGTTTTAACCAACACCATTTCTTAAAATTTATTTTTATTTACCTGAGAGTCAAAGAGACAGAAAGAAAGTTAGAGCTGCCATCTTATGGTTCACTCTACAAATGTCCACAACAGCCAGGATTAAGCCAGGTTTAAACATACATTCTAAAATTACATGCGCCTGTCACATAGGTGGCAAGGACGTGACTAACGATATCTTCTACTGCCTTTCGGGGTGGGCATTAGCTGGAAATTGGAATAGTAAACTGAGCCTGGACTTAAGCCTACACAATCAATACTAATTAGAAACAATTTAATTAATCAAAAGTAAACACTTTAATCGCCTATGGTAAGTATCACTTCCAATCTTTCATTTTCCAATTAAATCAGTTTCTAGAACTTCTCCAAAACTGCAGTATTTAAAATCAAAGAGTTGAGGAGTGACTACAGTAACTGATGGCAAGAGAAGCAGCCAAGAATGTAAAGTGACAGAAGAGGCCAGTTGTATATTAGAAATTCAGTAATCAAAACAAAAGCAAAGATCCAATACTTGAACAGAGAGACCACAGGACAGAGCAGAGTAGAAAGTTTGCCTCATCTTCCAGCCAAGAAGAAAGCAGCAAAGTCAAAGGCAAGGAAGAAATCAAATGCAGCCCGTAGGGAAGCAGGAATCCAAAGAGGAATCAGTCTGGGGAACCCAATATCAGAAAAAAAATGCATTGAATGTGGACAGAACCAAGGAAAACAGTGATGGCAAGGAGACTGTAACTGTAGGGATGTGCTGTCTCTGAGCAATCAACATTCCACAGTACACAGACAAATGAACTGTGACTCCATGTGGCTGGAAAGTGATATGAAATGGCAAGAATGGAAAGTTTTAGGAAAAAGTATATGGATTTAAGTTTCACCTAATTTTTAGATTCTTGGACAGATTTCTGTAGAAACATCTTAAGTAAAGATTCTTAGGAAAACTGAATTTTAATACAAAATCATTGATTATGTTTCTATCACCTGCCTGCATTCTCTGTACCATTTATAACATAGCTTTTCATGAGTGTCAAAAGTCAGCTCTTAGGGCAAAAGCAACAAATATTTTCATTTAAATGTATGAAAAGTAGTGAAAGTCAAGATAAAATTAGTTTTGGGAAATAGGAATGGAGAATCTTCAGTTATTTTCTTTAAAAACTGTACTTCATTAGGTCTGAAATGAAAGATCATTGAAACTGATAGTTTTTTGAATTTGAAAAGTGAGATAAACATTATTATGGATTATTATGCAACTTTGAGGTTAGCAAACATAGTTTTGTTTAATATAATTAATATGGTGAGCATTAAAAATTAAATTCTTTTGGTTTAGAAAGTGCCAAATTTCTTGATTATTATGATCTAATTTTCAGTATATTTGGCATGCTACTTTTCAGCATAGTATGCACAAAATACCCCTTTGTTAGAACACTGAAGAGGGAAATACAAATGCCATCCTGAACATTACATTTTCCCTCAAGTAGTTAGAGTGCATATATTATATTAGCTTTCATATGAAATGGTAGGAATGTAAAACAGGACATTATTCATTGGAAGTTCACAACTGTCAGGAATCATGCTTTCTAACCCCAAGAACATGAATTCACATTCTTATTTTTTGTAACTTTTCTGTCATCAACGCATGCTTGGTTATTCAAATGAGCCATCATGTTGGAACAGCGGCTTTAGGTCAAATCTTCCTAGCCTTAAATGGCAGCTCTTACACTTACATAAGTGTAATTTCATGTTATAAAATCTCATTTAGTTTTCAGTTCTCATCAAAAGTGTATATCAAAATATAATGAACATGTATAGAACTGTTAAAATAGAATGAAATAAAAATGCATTTAAGTCAGCACTGTGCTTGTTTCAAGAGACCAAACCACACAAGTAGCTATTTTTATTAGTGAAAGGCCTGGATTTACCAAACCAAAATGATAAGTGGGACCATTTTTCTCTGCATTATTAGCTATATCATTGTGAATCTTGTCTTCTAATAGCCTCAAATCCCTTCTCCCATGTGAGAGAACCAGAAGAGCTCCCGGCTCCTGGCTTGAGATCCATGAAGACCCGGCCATTGCGGTCACCTGAGGAGTGAATCATCGGAGGGAAGATTTTCTGCTTTGTCTCTCCTCCTTTCTGTGTATCTGACTTTGCAATAAAAATAAATATTCACTGGAAGTTCACAACTGGCAAGAATCATGCTTTCTAACCCAAGAACATGAATTCACATTTTTTTTTTGTAACTTTCTGTCATCAACGCGTGCTTGGTTATTCTTACAGTATTCCATTATACCTAACTACCAACATTTTTTAAAACATGCTCATTTATTGAAGGGTATCTTGGTTGCTTCAAGGTTTTGGCCATTATGCATAAAGCCACTCTAAAAACCCCATGAAACAAGTTTTTATGTGGACATAAATTTTCAACTGAATTGGGTAAAATGTCCAAGAGCACAATTGCTAGATAGGATTGTAATACCATGCTGTGTTTTGGAAAAAAACTGCAGGAAATAGAATTATAGGTTTAATAGCTTCTTTCCATGCCTGAGTGTTATTACTGTTTTCCAAATTGCATGGTTTCTGATGTGAAGTCCATAGTCATTATTTTTATAACATATTTTGCCCCCACAGAATCAATCTATTATTTTCTTTTTATGCTTAAAAAGATAAGTGATAAAGAATTTATCAAGATTTAATCATAAGCTACTTTAGCATGGATTTTCTGATATGGTCATCTCTCTTGATATTCATTGTACTCTTAGATTTGAGGGGTTAGTGATTTAATTAAATTTAGAAAAACTGCAACTGTCAATTATTTCTACAGATGTATTTCTGAATATTTCCCCTACATCCTACTAGGATTCAAATGGCATTTTGGGGTGATTACTTTGTATCACACCACAGGTCCATGAACCTCTCCTTAGCTTTTTCAGTATAGTCCCCTAAAAAATGCTTGCTGTTTTAATGTTAGTTTACACATCAAAATTCTCAAAAGCCAATTTTTCTACCTCCTCTGCGTGATACCCAGAGACAATTTTTAATCACTAGAATTTGACTCATTTCCAGTATTTTTCTACCCCACTTAACTCAAAAAAATAATAAAACTTGAGGTTGGATCTGGAAATACAAATAGAAATGAAGAAAATATAAGTACTGTTACAGAGAAAACTAATAATTTCATTCTAAACACAGAAAAATTCTTTGATATGTTTGTATGAATGGTAGCTCTACTTTCCTGATTAATTGTATCATAACATTATTTCTGTTTTCTGAACATATTTTTATTTATTTGAATTCAAGTAAAATATAATTGTGCCTCATTCAAATCAGCTCCAGCATAAAGGAGTCCACAGTGAAGACAAAACAAGAATTGATATTAAAGATACAGAAAAGTGTGTGAAAACAGTCCTGAGTACTGTTACCTTTTAAAAATATCCTATGAAGATCATAAGGATTTTCACAAATAAAGGGTGAAAGAATGAGAGAAGAGAAAGACAAGGGGCACTCCATGATCACACCAACAAAAAGTATGATCAAAGTTATTGTGTGACAGCAATCTGATTAGCAAATCTTCCTGCAAGGAATGAGGTATTTGGACAGGCACTGTATTACAGTTTCATTTATCAACTGGTATTGGTTTTCCTGTCTATTCTGTTGTTATTATTTCAGTTATTTCAGTTATTATGATTATTACTATGATTCAGTTTTGTAGGTACAGAAATTCCTCACTCCCCCTCCAATTATTCCCTCCCCAGTCTTGCTCTCGCACCAAATCCCCATATGGTTACATACAGGAAGTCCTTCAACAATAATCACAAATTCAACATTCTGCTATTTTAGCGTACCATGACATTGTTGCTATAAGAAATGGTGAAAAAAGCAAATATCATATTGTCAAGATGTATTTAACAGATTCATTGGGAGTCTTCTTTTTATTCATTAGTCACAACGCATTTTGCAACACATCATCACTTCCCAATTTGCTACTCTCCTATATACAGTTCATGTACAAGAATCTATACACATACGTGCTTACTACCCCAAAAGCATTTGTTGAAGAGACCAAGCTTTTTCCATGTATTATTACCAGTTTTCTTTTCAAAGATTGATTGGCTGTACATGTGTGGCTGAACTTATGGCCTGGGAAAGCAGTTGAGGACAGTCTAAAGCCTTGGGACCATACACCCAAGTGGCAACCCAGAAGAAGCTCCAGGTGTGAAAATGAACATCCCTGTCTAGCTCCAGATCTTAGCGAAAAGCTTCCAGTCTTTCCCTATGCAGTATGATTCTGGTATTGGGTTTTTCATATTGTTCTATGGTTGCTTGTAGAATGCTTCTTTTATTACTATATTTCTTGGAGTTTTTAGCATGGAGTGCTGTTGGATTTTATCAATATCTTCTCTGCATCTATTGAGAAGATCATATGGTTTTGGTGGTTTTTTTTAGTTTTACTTCATTTTATTATCATTTTATGATACAGTTCCATTGACCCTGGGATTTCCCTTATCACATCCCCAATTCCCTCCCCCCTCACTGAGTTCCCTTATATCATTACTATAGTAGAGTTCTTTATACACAGTCATATGTCCATCATTGTGGGCATAGACAATGGCAAAGTCTAGCATCCTATTATCAAGTCATAGTAAACAGTTTCATTGGGAGTCCATTTTTGTCTGGAAGTAGAGATGCATACTGCATTGTATCCTCACATCTGGATATGATAGTCTCCATTACACAGTTACTATACATCCCCTTAAGTGACAAGCCACAAAACAAAATCAACAACAGGAAGAAAAGGAAAAGAAATTAGCAATACCATGAAGTTAAATAGCATGCTACTAAATGACTAATGTGTCGCTGAAGAAATGAAAAAGAAAATCAAGAACCTTCTTGAAGAAAATGATGCTTCTGTATGATCTATGAGTCACTGAAGAATTTAATGAGAAGAAAGTGTTTTGAAGAGATGAAACTAACAAAAAAAATCAAAATCCATGAGATAGTTTCCACTGATCTTTGTTAGTGAAATGTGTCTCCTGTAGGCAACAAATAAATGGGTTTTGTTTTTTAATCCAGTCTACTAATCTATGACATAGGATTGATGCGTTTAAGCTATTTACATTCAGGGTTAATACAAATACGTTGTAATTTGGTTCTGTCATTTTAGCAATGGGTGGTTCGTTGATTTAGTCTTCTGTTGTTATTTTACTGGGATGTTGCTCACATTTGCCTTTGGTTTTGGTGGGTGCTATTCCTTTTCTCTGTCAAGAGAACCTCTTTAAGTATCATTTGTAGGGCAGGCTTAGAAGAGGCATATTCTTTTAATTTTTCTTTAATTTGGAAGAATTTTATTTCATTTTTAAATACAAACGAAAGTTTTGCTTGGTATGTTATCCTGGGCTGACAATTTTTTTCTTTTAAAATCTGGAATATGCAGCTGCATTCTCTTCTGGCCTGTAGAGTTTCCTGTGAGAGATCTGTGAGCTTAATTGGCATTCCTTTATACATCAGTTGATTTTTTTCACATGCACATTTAAGGATCTTTTCCTTGTGTTCAATTGAAGAGAGCTTGATTATCATATGTCTTGGTGTTATTTTCCAATTCTTTCTCTAGAATAGGGAAATATTCCCTTATTATTTCATTAAATACATTTGTAAACCCAGCTTCTTTTTCTGCATCTTCTGGGATTCCCATAACTCTTATATTTGGCCTTTTAATAATGTTTTTCAATTCTTGAATACTTTTTTTGGCCTGATACAGCTCTGCTTCCAGCTTTTTGTTTGTTTCCCCCTGGTGTTAGGAAATATCTTCTAGTAAAAGAGACAGAGGCACAATGAATATTACTGAAGACTGCCCTGCAAAGGAGCAAAACCCTTTGCCAACTTTAGAGTTAACTGAGGAAGACATCGAGAAAATGGGGGATACACAATTCAAAACACTTGCTATAAATCTTCTTATCAATAATGAGAAGCAAAGTAGGCCTTCAAGGAATTTAAGGGATATGTCACACTGGAAATGAATCAGATGAAAGCTGATATATCAGAAATGAAGAATACAGTGGAGCAAATTAAAAGAGCACTGGAGAGTCTGCAAAATAGAATGGAGGCAGAAGATCATATGGTTTTTATTCTCCATATTGTTGCTGTTGTGTAACACATTTTTGATTTGCAAATTTTAAATCATCCCTTCATGTCAGGGTAAATTCCCACCTGGTCAAGGTGAATGATCTGTCTGATATATTGCTGTATTCTGTTGCAAAATATTTTTTGAGGATTTTTGCAACTATGTTCATGGGGTTCTCTGCCCTTCGTGTATATGGTTTCCCTTTTCTCTCTCCACATTAGGATAGTCCTCAATTTATTATTTTACTGAATATATCTTTCAACCCAGCTCCTTATTCCATGTCTTCAGGAACACCTAGAATCCTCATGCTCAGCTTTTTGATGATAGCCCTTAAGTCTTGAGTATAGTTTTCTTAGCTTTACTCAGTTCCTCTTCTAGCTTTCTAATTATTTCAGCATTTTTGCATTTAGAGTCCTCCAGTTCTGCTTCTTTCTTCTGCTTCACTCATTCTATTGCTGAGGCTTTCCATTGAATTTTTAAGTTGCTGAATTGTATTCATCAATTGTAATGATTCAGTTTGATTTTGTTTCAATGTTGGTATTTCCTGTGTAACGTATCTCTTAAATTCCCACATATGCTTCTTATTGTTTTTAAGGAGTTTCAAAATGATTTTTTAATCTATTCTGCAGTTCCTCGATGCCTTCATCAGTTAATTCTGAGGTTGAAAGTCTTTTATTCCTGGGGGGGGAGGGGCATTGGTAACTTCATTCTTGTGATTGTGCCCTTTATTTTGCTCTTGGGCACTACGAGTCAGATTCGCATATTTTTAAGCTTGTCATCTCCAAGTCTACAAGTTGACTTTACTAACCCCATTCAGTGTCCAGATCTCCATCTGGATCTCTAACATCACTCCTTCTAGTGAGTTTCAGTCCTGGGCTCCTGTGCTACACTTCTAACGTGGCCTCCACAGCTCCAGCTCCTCCTGATCCCATGTGATCCCATGTTGTGGCCACACTGTTGTCTGCTCAGCCTTTCTCCCACTCATGGTTCCAGCAGCATCTGGGCTTAGAGAAACATCAGCTGTGATTTTAAACTAAATCAGAGGGCTGTCAGAGGCTCCTATCACATGGAGTTTTTTTTCCTTTCCCCTTCTTGCCAGAACCTATTGGTAGTTAGGTCTGGAGGCAACCCGGTCCTGTTTTGGATGGAACTTGTGGGACACTAAGTCAGTATTATTTTTCCAGTGGGACCAGTGAAATGTGTTGAGCCAGAAGTGAATTCTCCGGCGTAGTGAATGTGCAGCTCACTTTTGTCCCCTCCAAGGGTTTTGACTCAAAATTAACTCAAAATGTTATCCAATGTGGCTCTGGCGGTGTCCAGACTGTGAAGTCGAACCCACTTCCACCATCATCTGAAAGGGAAGCACCATTCTGCTCTGCTCGTGTTAAGGAAGGAAGGAAGGACGGGCGGACGGATGGAAGGACGGAAGGAAGAACGGACGGACGGAAGGAAGGAAGGGAAAAATCAGTAGGACCCACAATTTACAGCTTAATTTAGATCCTGCATTCTCATCAGACCACCAGTGGAGTATCAATTGCCACTGAGTTTATCTTTTCACTGCATTGTCACTCTGTTGACTCTGCCACTTCCCTGTGTCCATGGGTCTCCAGGTGTCACTGCTGTCACCAGCTCACTCCTATTTTCTGGGATCACCCCCTTACTGCTCCTCCTCCACTAATCCTTTTCCATCCATTTTAATGTGTCCTCATCCTATTCCACCATCTTGTTCTCTTATTTATTACACACATTTCCATGTACTGCATTTGCTGAGGCTAATGAAAGAGAAAATGCCTTCTTGCATTTCAGTTTATGATACTTTCTCTTTACTAGAATAGAATAAATGTTGACATTTGGTTCAGTAATTGAATTTATTTCTTTTCATGTCAATGGATAATGCATTTGCTCTCTTTAAACAAGGAAATCCTAAGAGATTTATAATTTGTTTCTGAAAGAAAATTTTATAACCTTTTTCCATGAACATCAATGTAATATCATAAAATCTAGACAGTATGATGATTTTAAATGAAAAAGTTTGAAACAAAATATGAAATCGAAAGAATAATATTTCAAAGTTATAAAAAGATAGCCTATCATATTTGCAAAGACAGAAATGGAAATATTTCTTCAAATCAAGATTCCCATTACAAACTTGTACACAACACAGTAGAGTAAGAACAACGAGCAATGTTCATTTAGTAAAGAAGCAAATAATTTGTAGATTAGGATGATAAATATTAAAAGAACCAAATACAGATTATGTGATAACACTAGGTCATTTTGAGATAAAGCACATAACTATCATCTGCTTTTGTATCTCAAAATTAGTAAACTTTTTATTGATTTCAGGAAAATTCATTGCACTTCCAAAAAGTTGATGAAATTACCATTTTTAATATGGGAATATAAGTATCAGCAATTAAACATTACATAAATCAGAACAGTTGAAAGCTATCAGGAAGGTAATAGAAATAAAAGAGTTTGGTTGCTCTCCAGTAGCAAAGTATGAAGTTCTTTAAATACCAGTTAGAATTATTACATCCTGAGAAATATGAACATTGGCTACCCCGGATTTTCATTGTCACAATATCACAGCAAGAAATATATGAAGGACTAATGCTCTGGTGTGGCAGTTGGAGCCTCCAACTACAGCATCCCAAATGGACACCAGTTTGATTCTGGCTTCACTTCGGCTCCCTGCTAATGATGGAAAATAGTCTGTGTGTTTGGACTCCTTTACCAACATGGGAGACCAGGAATAAAGCTCCTGGCTCCTGGCTTCTGATTGGTCCAGCTCCAACCTTTGTGACCATTTGAAGAGTAAAACAGCAGAGAGATTTCTTACTTTCTCTCCCTCTCTCTCTAACTCTGCTTTTCAAATAAAAGTAAATGTTTCGTTTTTTTAAGGTGTGTGAAAATTCATTGTATACCCATCTTAAATGACTTGCAAGTAGAAGTATTCTTTTCAACACCATGTGGATAACAGCTGCTTGGAAAATAAGGTTATACTTTCAAAACAAGCATTGGAATACTGTATAGTATATATTAAAGCATCTGCTTAACATTTATACAATTGATTCAATAGTGTACCAATATTTTGTATTATATTATCATTTTATGCTTCTATGTTCTGCACAACTTAAGAATTCTGTGCTACTTTTTTTTTTTTTTTTGCTTATTAGTTTTGAGGAATTTAATCTGTTAGTAGCTACTTTTTATCTGATTTACTCTAACACTGGGGTATATAATCTCATGATAAGAGTATGTTGCTGATTAACCAATAATCTGCTTAATTAAGATATCAATTATGAGTAGTTTAAAAAGTAAAAATCATAAGCATAAACTGTCAAATATTATTTAATATGGGCAATTTTAAATATAGTTTATCTGAGAAGCAGAGAAAATTACCTAAGCTCCTAACATATATCATGTAGTTCAAATGGCCTAACATATAGATAATTTAATATTTATTAATAAAGATATTCAGACTCATGGAAACCACTTTTTCAATGATTATTCAGATAGAATGAGATAAATCTGGACCTTCCAACTAGGAATATCTAACTTCAAAGTCAGTGTGCCTCACTACATCACACAGAAGAAAATTAAGACACATTGCAAGATGAAGCATTCTCAGCTAGTAAATTTGAGGAAGGGGATCCAGGGACCATTGTCAATATCTCTGACATTCCCTCACCTGTCACATTTATTCCATGTTTAATTCCGTCATAATAGTTATCCCATTTTCAACTACTTTGTCTTCTCATTTGTCATTGCCATAAGATTTGAATCTTTAAATGCAGATATTGTTTGTTGTCTCTGTAATCACAAGAAACAACTCTTTGGGTCATCCATTCATAAACATCTATAAAATATTCACTATGTGCAATCATTCTATTAGATAGATATAGGCGGAGGAAAGAAAGAAGAAAGAAGGATGAGCTTCCTGCAGGGTGAGTTTTAGTTTAAACAAATAAGAGCTCTGAAAATACTTCAGAAAGAATCAGGTTTCACAATGTAATTACATTTCCATTCATACATTAAATGTCTAGTTGTTTCACTTCAACAAAGTCAATGATGAAATTAAAAGCAAACTGAACCGATCATCAAAAAACCTAGCATCTTATCTTGCTTTTGCAACAGGCACCTTAGAAATGCAAATAATTCTTTCTGATTTTACATTCCTACTTTCACTGCATTAAAAACAGAATTACCAATGCACAAAATAATTATTTAACTAGTCATGAAATACACAGAACCCTCATAAGCCAATCAGGAAAGCAAATACAATAACAGAAAGGAAAAAGAGAAAAGTAATTTTGAGATTAATTTTGAAGATAAGCACAGATTGCCCATAAAAAGAAAGTATTTTAGGCATTATTGATAATAAAATATAAGACAACAAATTAGTAATATTATTTCCTATAACATGCAAAATATTATATTAATAATTTATTATAGCAAGAAAAGAATATATTAGGAAAAAGGTATGTGAATAACTTTTTAATACCTTTACACAGGGCAATTTGCAATTTATGGCATAAATTTAAATATCTGAGCCATGAATTTTGTAATAGATAAAATTATAGACAAATGAAAAATATAGTATGTATTTGTAATTAATTTAACTAAAAATATGGATGAATTACAGTGTAGTAAATTAATAAAAGTATTTCAGTATACAAACTTTAAATCAGGTTACTTGTTCTTCTTTGAATGAAAGAAAAATTGTAAAGAATTTCAGAGATATTTCATTAAGGAACTGGTTAAAGAAATAAATTCAAACAAAATTTCTCTGATTGGGCCTGGTGCAATGGATAATTCTCTCCCTTCAAGTGCAGGGATTCCATATGGGTGCTGGTTCATGCCCCAGTCATTCCACCTTCCATCCAGCTCTCTACTTGTGGCCTGGGAAAGCAAAGGAAGATGGTCCAAGGCTTTGGGCTCCTGAACCCACACGGAGACCTGGAAGAGCTCCTGGTTCCTGACTTCAGATTGGCTCAGCTGTGGCTGTTGCGGCTACTTGGGGAGTAAACTAGCAGATGGAAGATCTTTCTTTTTTATCCTTATCTGTATAACCTATCTTTCTAATAAAAAGAAATCAATCTTTTTAAAAATTTATATGATTAAGTAATTCAGAATGGGAAACTAATATTAGTACAAAATACACTGATTATATAAAATTAATAATATGCATTTGACTTAACTTGTTAAGATGTAATAAACATGTTGTTTACTACATAAGTAGCTATTATTTTTAATATCTGATTTGTGACATATGTCCACTTCTTATATTTCTATATTTTATAAGGAATGAATACAAAAATATAGATGCTGATTTATACATATATCCAAAGACTACAGTTAAGATAAAATAGAATCTATGAAAAGTAATAGTAATTCACATATAACCAACCATTCTTGGAATTCTGGTTCTGTTAAAATATAACACATAATAATCTTGTATAATAAGCTTATATTCAATATTAAAGTACAAGCCTCTTTAATCATAAGTTGTTTATTTTAACTACTTCTGTTTGTGAAATTTCTCAGTGGGAAAGGCTGCCACAGAATCCACGAATTCTCTGCCATTTTCAATACTGATTTTCAAATTTGCTTGGGATTTGTTTCCATATAAGTCAATCAGTAGGAAAACACATACATACACACACACACAGAGCATCAACTGCAGGCAGGAGGTTATTATAGGCCAGACCAGCAGGTGGCAGGCATGATTTCTGCGCCCATCCATACAAGGTAACTTAGGTGGCTACATGACCAGGGTGCTAGGACAGATCAGCTGGCTTTATGCCTGAGAAGATAGGAAAGGGGTTTTCGGGGACACCCAAGCAGTCTTTGCTACAGCTCTGACCAACATGTTCTTCTACCGGTTGTTTTATCTCCACTTACAACACATACACACTGTCCGTGGGGGAACAACTAACAGTTCCACCCAGCCAAGAGTTCAGATCATTTCATTTTCTGTTCTCAGTTATATTGTACATGATGGATTTTATGGTCTGGAATTAGTGGAGTATGGGGGATGAAAACACAGTGAAGCTTCCCAAGGGAGGTATGAATAACAAGCACTACTCACATCCACAATGCAAGGGGGATGCATGACTTTTAAGGGTTTTGGCAAAGATTTCTTGTTCTGCCCACACGATTATTCAACAGGAAATTGGAAATGAAGGCTCTGCCATCTTCGTTGGATAGATTTTAGAGTCACCTGGCCATGACAGCACCACCTGCTGGATGGAAAAATCAACATGGAAGAGGATGTATTGGAAGGGTTTCAATGGTCCAGGTGTGTATGTATGATCTTCTGCCTTTGTGTTAGGATTAAGAAATTGGATATGTGGCCATACTAACTGTGAGGGAGGCAAAGTCTGCCTAGCTGTGTGCTAATAAAAAAGGTATCTGCTACAATAAGCAACAGAGAAAAAGCCAAACAGAGAAACATGCCTCACTTCCTTCTATATTTTTTATTTTTTTTAAACCTCAAATTTATGTTATTAACCTATCTATGTAAATCCCTAGAGCTGAATTTGCAGATGTCATGTTCTGTCTCCAACTCACAGAAGTGTTTGGGGATGGGAATATAGTTTGTCCTCCCTGTTATAATTCAAGCAATGTACAGGAAAGATATTCATTTAGGATGTAGCATTTTTGTATTGGGAGGTACCTACAGTTAATTTATCATACAATTGAAAGCATGGCCACAGGATAATTTTTATTTAATTTGCATTTGAAAATTATTTTAAAATATTTAATACATAAGTAAAGGTATATGCATTTGAGGAATTCACCATGATGTTTTGCTTACGTACGTATCTATATGTATATGCATTATGGACCTGTTAACATATGCATCATCCCACTGCTTTTTTTTATAGTGAGAACACATAAAATCTACTCTATCAGCAAATTTCAAGTACACAGCATATTATTTTCTGTGGTCAGCAAAATGTATGAAAGATCTCATGAACTTATTCTCCTGGATGACTGAAACTTTGTATCCTTTGACCAACTTCTAACCAATTTTCCTTAGCTTTTGTTACACATGATTTTATACTATCACTGTAATTTCAAGATTTTAGCACCACATGTAAGTGAAAGACCATGCAGAATTCGTCTTTCTGGATCTGGTTTATAAAATCAAAGATAGGAAATGAATATCAGTGCCCACAATGCATGAACAAAAAAAAAGAAAACATACTATAGATACAGAATGGAAAACATCAGCCTTCAGAAACAGGGAAATTCTGCCATAGGCAACAACATGGATTATGCCAGACC
Source organism: Ochotona princeps (assembly GCF_030435755.1). Taxonomy (NCBI): domain Eukaryota; kingdom Metazoa; phylum Chordata; class Mammalia; order Lagomorpha; family Ochotonidae; genus Ochotona; species Ochotona princeps. Next base: position 46,168,704 of record NC_080838.1, read on the forward strand.
CAGAAGATGGCCTTTGATCTATTTCCTCTCCATCTTATGAAATTATTTTTCCCAGATGATAATAAAACAAAGTACATCTTCAGCTTTTAAAGAAAAACTAGTTTCTATAGTTCAGTCGTTTAATTTTTTTTTTATAAAACTTAGCCCATGATGCAGTGCCAGAGTCCAGCTCCGGCCGGGGTTTGGAGCTCGGGAAGGGTGCATGGATGAGGTGTGAAGAGAAAAAGAAAGAGACGGACCACCAGGATTCCTTGATCATAGTGGACTAGTCGAGAAAGCTGTCCGCTTTATTTAAACAGAAGCAGTACAAAGTTTTTTCTTAGGGGCATATTGACATAGCTTCAGGGGGGCACAATTTACAACTTTTTGAGAAATGATTGAGGAAGGATTCCATATTCCTTGCTTATCTTGGCTTGCCAGTCTTCATCTGCTCTCCTCAGGTCTGGGCTATAACCTAGGCGCCATCTGTGTCAACCAGACCCCTACCTTGAATTACGTATGAGTTAAAAGGACTGGGGCCTTGGTCTATGGGGATCGGGGTTATTGACATTAGTTGGCCATTAGGTCTGTAAGCTCACACAGTTTGTTAAAGCAAGGGAAATAACGGCGGAAAGAATTGCAGTTAGCAATGAGCTAAGTTACTCTATTTAAGTTTCAACTCTACAATGGATGAGTGAGTGTTTCCAAAGACAATTCTACAAATTGTTTCAGTATTAAACAAGGCATTATCCATTCCAACGTTGCAACCAAGAGTTTCTCAGTAGACAACACATCTTATGCAGTAATACACTCCTAATACAATTCTTATTCTACAACTTATCTGTCACTAAATGGGAGAAATACATCAAGAGAGAAAAAACATGAAGATCTAAGACAAAAAGTTATGAACATTACATTCCTCTACAACTGCAGTCTCTACAACTTCATAAGTGATCAAACAATAATCAAAAATATATCTTTGTGATATTAGTGAAATCACCCTGTATTTCCTCTAGCTAAAATTTTATGAAAACAACTAAAGCAACTACATTTTCTATATTCTAAAGAATTGCAAGGACAGGCTAACCTTTAAGACCACAGTAACTATATTTTTTGCCTTAGCAGGATAGGCTTCAGGGTTACAGTAGCTATATTCTTCGTCATAGCAGGATGGCCTTCAGGGTCACAGTAACTATATTCTTTGTCATAGCAGAATGACCTTTAGGGTCACAGTAACTATATTCTTTGTCATAGCAGAATGACCTTTAGGGTCACAGTAACAGGATAACTTTTAGGGTCCCTCTAATCAAGCCATTTCCTAGAAAGCATGATAAATATCTGGGCCAGATTTTCTGGCAATGGGTAAACAGCACAGACTTAATTATACTCCTGTGTGTAGTTAAAGGCCCACTCACCAGGACATCCTCAGTAACATTAACTCTTAAGCTCATGTTGGTTGTAAAAGCCATCTCACAGGGGCAGACAATGTCTCAATAGATTACATAGTGGGGTGGTTGAGTGCCCATGCGAAGGGGGGTGAAAACTGCGTCAAGGTGGTCAGAGATGAATCCACTTAGCCCTGCTAAGCAGCTGGTAGCTCCCAGGGCCCTGCCAGTCAGGGAGCTGTTCTCTTCACACCTTCGTGTTATTCACACCTACTGCATGGACTCCATCAATGCAGAAACTGCATACACTGAACTCAAATTTGAAACCTGGCATCAACAAAATTCTCACCTCTGTGTTTGATACATGCTTCAGAATTTCTTACTGAGCTGTGGTTATGCAACAAGGTGGAGGAATCCACCATGGTGGGAGGGCTTGGAGAGGGGTGGGGAGAACCCAAGTATCTACGTAACTGTGTCACATAATACAATGTAATTAATGAAGTTAAATAATAAATAATTTAAAAAAATAAAAATAAAATATTGACAGTCCTATTAGTTATGCCTTTCTTGATGTATAAATGTTTTGAAAGATCCGTAGCCAATTCAATACGGAAACATGTTCACACAGTGCTGACATTCACGGAATTTCTCCCGAACTCTTTTTACTTCTTATTAAAACAACAGCTTTGAGCTTTGTACTTCAAGTCAGAGTCCCACTGGGAATATCAACAGCAATAAAATGACAAAATGGCCCGGTCGACAAAGAGCTTAGACGGCCTTCAGATTCTGATTCTCTCAGAGATTAATAATGTGCATTCACTTAATGAAAACTCTATATAAATCTGTTTTCACTCAATGAAAATGTAAATTTTGAATCTTTTGGAAAATGATTTCACATGTCTTTAAATTACTTATTGTTTCATCATTTTCATTTTATATCCATTTTGTTTTATATATTTCAAAGGTAGATGATGGAGAGAGAAAGCGAAGCAAAGGGCTCTCATTCTCTTATGGACATCTGGGAAGTGAACCAATGGCTGTAAGTCCCCCATAACCAACCTTGACTCTCTCTCTTCCCATTAAAGTTTCAAACTATAAATACCTATTAAAATTATTGGATAGGTAACAACCTGAACCAATAAAAAAACTGGAGAAAAAAACTTCCAGGATGCTATAGATTATATTAGTGATCTAGAATAAATTAGTGACACTCCCCTGGTTAAAAGTAGTTGAAGTACCAATTATCATTCTTTGCAATAGTTTCTATCCTATTTTAAAACTGTGGAGGAAAAAACAACCAGGATGGTATAGAATATATTAGTGATACAGAATATATTAGTGAACTAAATGTTGTTGAACTACCAATTGTCATTCTTTGTAAGAAAATTAACTTTACCTAGGAAAAATATAAAACTGTGGCTAAAATCATCCAGTTCATAAAGCTGATTTCATCATTTGTCACTGATTTTGCAAATAATCCTGGGAGAGAAATGTGGGCAACTTAGCTTTTTTTTTTTTTATTGTATCTGAAGAAATAAACTATGATGATGTTGAAAGCTAGCTATTTTGAAACATTTTGGAGAACACATTGCAGCACATTGCAAACAATAAGAACTTAATTATATCCTGATGGGAGATAAATACCACTGTGGAGGTGGATAGAGCTGTTGTTGTTTTAAACCTGATTTCTCAGTCTCATAACTACTGACATTTCAGATAAGATAATTCTTTGTTGTTCATGGCTGTTTTATGTACTGAATAATGAACTATATCCTGGGCTTTTACTTAATAAACAGCAACCACAATTCCTCTCTTCCAGTTCTAGCAATCCAAAATGACTTCAGTTATTGTCAAGCAGCACCCAAGGGGTAAAAGCTCTCCAGTTGAGAACCACTACTTTGTAATAATCATCAAAATGTTGAATTCAGACAATGATGTGACTTCTTAAGGAACTGTTAAGGAGTGGGTAAAAGCAGATTGCCTATGTTTACAACATATGCCATTAATTAGAAGTATAGCCAGGGTCACAAAGATAGAGAGGAAGATCAATGGAGCAGAATAGAAACACCAGAAGGGAACCCAAACAGGTACAGCCAAATAATCTTTGACAAAAAGACAAACAACAATCCAGGCAAATGGGAAGGTCTGTTCAATAAATGCTGTTGGGACAACTGGTTAATAGCCTGCAGAAACCAAAAGATAGATCCACATCTCTCACCATACACTAAGATCAGATCTAAATGGATAACAGATCTAAACCTACATCCAGAAACCTTCAAACTTGTGGAAGAAAATGTTGGAAACACACTGCAACACTTACGGGTAGGCCCTCACTTCCTAAAAAAGACTCCAAAAGCAGTAGAAATCGAGACCAAAATAAACAATTGGGACCTCATCAAACTAAGAAGCTTCTGTACAGCTAGAGAAACAATCAACAAAGTAAAAAGGCAACCCACAGAATGGGAGAAGATCTTCGCACACAACATAGGTGATAGAGGGGTAATCTCCAGAATATACAAAGAGCTACAAAACAACCAAAATGTCAAAACAAACAAGCCACTCAAGAAATGGGCACGGGAAATGGGCAAACACTTCACAAAAGAACAAACCCAAATGGCAAATAAACATATGAAAAAATGCTCAAGTTCCCTGGCAATAAGGGAAATCCAAATTAAAACATCAATGAGGTACCACCTAACGCCAGTAAGACTGGCCCACATGAATAAAAGCACCAACAACACTTGTTGGCGAGGTTGCAGGGAAAAGGGATCCCTACTCCACTGCTGGTGGGGCTGCAGGCTGGTACAGCCTCTATGGAAATCAGTATGGAGAATATTCAAACAACTCAAAATCAACATACCTTATGATCCAGCAATAGCACTCCTAGGAATATATCCAGAACAATTATTTTATGAGAAACCAACATGCACTCCTATGTTCATAGCAGCACAATCAGTAATTGCAAAAACATGGAAGCAACCAAAATGCCCATCAACAGAAGATTGGATAAGAAAGCTATGGTTCATCTACTCTATGGAATACTACTCAGCTATTAAAAAAAACAAAATGCAGTTCTTTGTGGCCAAATGGGCCAAACTGGAAACCATCATGCTAAGGGAAATGAGCCAATCACAAAAGGTTAAATACCACATGTTTGCCTTAATTTAAGATGATATGATGTTACGTACAACATGTTATGTTATGAATGTTATATGTTGTGTATAAACTAAAATTGAAATGTCAATGAGATGGTCACAGAAGGTGGCTGGGAACTCGCATTTACTTTTAACATATTGGTTACTTATTACTATGTCAATTAATTCCATAATGATGTAAATTTTTGCTGATGGTATGTTGGAGCTTTCAATTGACTGGGATGATACTCTGCTGGCTCTGTCTTCAGACCAGAGAGGGTATACCTAAGAAGCCGTTGAACTTGACTGGACAATAAGATGCTGGACTCTATGTTTGGTATACGCTTGCAATGGGGGAATCTCAACTGAACTTGAGCTGTGGTTATGCAATAAGGTGGAGGAATCCACCATGGTGAGAGGGTTTGGGGAGGGGTGGGGAGAACCCAAGTACCTATGAAACTGTGTCACATAATACAATGTAATTAATGAATTAAAAATAATAAATAATAAAAAATAAATAAAAAAATAAAAAAAGAAAAAAGAAAAGAAGAAGTACAGCCAGGGTCAAGTTTCTCAATTCTGTGACCTCAACTTCCTTATTTGTACAGTGAATACAATGTCACCATCTACTTTAGAAATTGGACGAGAAGATGTTAACTTTTGTAAAACACAGCAATAAGTGAAGGCACCTGTACTGTGGCACTGCATGCTAAGCCTCCACAGGTGATGACTGTATTCCATGAATTTATGTTAGGTTCCCAGCTACACCACTTCTAACCCAGCTCTCTGCTAGTGCACTTGGGAAAGCAGTGGAAGATGGCCTAAGTACTTGGACCTCTGTACACTTGGGTAACCTTGAATAAATTTCCAGCCTCTGTCGTCAGCCTGGTCCAGCCTTGGTCACTGCGGCCATTTGGGGGATGAATCAATGACTGGAAGCTTTTCTTTCTCTGTCTCTCATCCTCTCTAACTATTTTCTAATAAGCAAAAAAATTTTTAAAAAAAAAATACTCTAATTCTCCACCTGGCTAATGCTGTCATACCATATGAGCACTGGTTCATGTGCCGGCTGCTCCACTTTCAATCCAGCTCCCTACTGATGGCCTGGGAAAACAGCAGAGAATGTCCCAAGGCAGTGAGCCCCTGCTCCTATATGGGAGACCTGAAAGAAGCTCCTGGCTTTGGATAAGCTCCAGCCATTGTCTCCATTTTGGGAGTAAACCAGCAGATGGAAGATATGCCTTTCAAATGACAATAGATTAATCCTAAAAACAAAAACAAGGGGCTGGTACATAACTGATTCATATTATGATTAATTTCTCCTGATTCATATTCTTGAAAAATTGAAGATTATTCACAGTGAACTTAATATATTTTAATAATTTTTATTTCAATTTAAAAATTATTTACTTATTTGAAAGACACAGTGCCAGGGAGAGAAAAACAGAGAAAGATCTTCCATCCACTGCTTCACTCCCCAAATGCCCACAAAAGCCTGACTAGACCATGACAAAGCCAGAATCAGTAACTCCATCGGGGCCTCCTTTGTGAGTGGCAGGAAACAAAATACATAATCTGCTACCTCGCCCAAATTGTAAACAGGATACCAGATGAAAATGGAAACAAGGCTTGAACCAGGCACTCCCACGAGATGTGGATGCCCCAAAGAGTGGTTTAATATACCTCATCGCAACACTTATTTCAGTGTTTTTGTGAATTAACACATTGCCGTTTAGTTTTCTACATACAACTTCTATGATTTTGAGAAGCACAAGCCCAAAGCTCTTAATTCAGTCAACTGTGGACATCTGGAGGATGAGATTCTGCAAAGCCAAAATGACTGTCTTGCTACCAATTAATTAAAGCAAAGATAGCAGGTACGAAAGATATCTCTGGATAATCATCCTATTGATCTTCCATTATGATACTCAATTCTGCCCCTACCTTCTTTAAATTTCAACAAGTTATGGTTTAATTACAAATACGTGACAATGTTTATCATAACAGCAATATCCACAGCTGTCCCCCTCCCAGGTAATTATGTGGTCATGTGCATACGCTTTCATCTTGTCTATAAAATGACAGTGGGTATTAAAGAGGGTCTATGTTGCTTCATAGTTCTACAGTCATCACAAATGTAAATAATTATCAGTAATTTTTTCAACCTGTTACCTCTTCCATCTTGGCGACTAGAAGTCTGTGGGAGTTGAGATAGTGAGAGATCCCAAGTGTGGCTTTGCAAGGGAGAGCCCTGGAACTCATGGCAGTACGAACAGGAGGAAACTGATGATTCACAAGTTTGCACAAGGCACCCTCTGTTCACAGAAAGATCTCCACAGCTGTCTCAGAGCCATTCAAGGTAGAGGAAGAGCCAAGCCCTCAATACTCCCATGAGGCCTCACTGTCATTCAGAGTTTGAGGAGCTGCTGGTGTCTGCATCACCTTCTGAACCGACAGCTCTGTTTTCCTGACAGATCTGCATGAAGGCTCCTCCCTGCACTTTGAACAATGTTTGACTTTGACAGCCTCACCACAGCTCCATGGAGAGATGTCTGGGTGTACTGCCCAGGTCTGGGTGCAGTTCTGTTCCCATCAAAACACTCCCTCCTCATTATGTCCAACGACTACAGCTTCAATTGTGTCCTTTCATGTATGACCCCAGTGACATGACTGCCATGTACTCCCATTAATCCCATCCTGTCATAAAACTTTTTCAAAAACAAGCTGACAGATGAGCAAATAACACTATTGTGAAGAGAAATCATTTCATAGAATTATGGCTATTTTTAATTTGTATGTTACATGTGGGGTGACTTTAAGCTTATAAAGCAAGGGACATTTAACATGTCAAGAAGAGGAATGGAATGTGATGGAAATACAGATTTGTACAACTTAGCTTCAAAAATAGTATATGTCTTCTCATACCTCACCAGTTTTCAGCAAAGCATGGGAGGAATTATGAGCTGATACGGATAATGAAATCAATTTTAGTTCTTGGACCAGCAGGATTTGTTTGATCAAGGCTTAAAGTGGCACTCCAAGGATTTGATCTTTTCAAATGTTAACTATGGTTGACTCTTAAATTTGATCTTCCAAGGTTCTTGTTCTGGTGTCTAAAGTTCAATCTTAAACTCTTTTGCTGAGAATAATCATATATTAGGTTTTACTTTTCTTTCTAAATAGAATGAGAGGTTTAAATTTCCATGATGCCTACTACTTCTCAAAAAACATGTATTCTTTATTAATTTAAGTCTGCTTATACAAAAAAACATTTCTTTTTCTTTTTTCCATGACACTCCTCCCTCCAACTCCCAATCTGGATTCTGAACAAGCCTAAGAATTGCAGTGTGCAGTATCAGAAAAAGCTTATTGTAAAATGTTTTCAATATTTACTTCTACTCCCATAAATATAATCATGAAATTTAAGAAATCTAACCTACTCTCAAGTGAAAAAAATCACATTTTATACACCCTTCACACATACCTTACACCTATTATGATTTTTATATCCAGTGCAAATATTTGTCATTAATAATATATAATTAATAATTGATTAATCAAATTTAAACTTTCTCTTTTTAAAAATCTTTCATTTGGAAATAAAAGCAATAATTCCATTCTCTATTAGGCTACATTCACAAAACAATAAAATTCTTCATAATTAGTGAATTTTTAATTTGCTCTACAATTTTGAGTAAATTTATGGCTGTCCAGTTAAACCAAATTTCTCAATACTGTTTCTCTCCATTTCTGTCCCCAAACTGTGTACGTATTTATTCACAATGAAAATTACTTTCAAGCTGTAGTCCATGAAAACACAGCTCAGGAAAGACTGCCCTTCCACTAAAATTGAACCACAGCCTGCATAGAAGGAACAAGAGGAACCAGGTACATGATGACGTTAGGCAGCTGAGTCTACAGTGTAGTGAAGTGATGATGTAATCAAATGTGGAGTTATAGACACAGAAAATGGCGACTGTATTGATGAATAGTTTTAATTGCAGAGAATTTTGAATGCTGGAAAGAGGAATTGAATCTCTTTTTTTTAAAAAAAGATTTATTCATTTTATTACAGCCAGATATACACAGAGGAGGAGAGACAGAGAGGAAGATCTTCCGTCCGATGATTCACTCCCCAAGTGAGCCGCAACGGGCTGGTGCGTGCCGATCCGATGCCGGGAACCTGGAACCTCTTCCGGGTCTCCCGCGCGGGTGCAGGGTCCCAATGCATTGGGCCGTCCTCAACTGCTTTCCCAGGCCACAGGCAGGGAGCTGGATGGGAAGTGGAGCTGCCGGGACTAGAACCGGCGCCCATATGGGATCCCGGAATGTAATAAGAGTACTGCTGGTCATATCTGAGCAGAAAAGATTATGCCAATATCCCTCTGTTCTCTAAAACATAGCTGCTATTGAATTCTGATACAATCAGATTCTTTTTTATAGCTTTGAATGACAAGGAGTTAATGAGGGAGAAGTTCCATGTTATGTGTAAGACAGTATTTAAGCGAAAACTATTTGACAGATTTTGCCAAATGTTATCTACAATCCTGGTTTTCTGGTGCAGCCTTTAACATCATGTAACACAAAGAGATTGCTCAAACTGATGAAAACTCAGAAAACATTTTTTTTTAAAGAAAGGAAACAAAAGGATCCACTGAAATGCACTTGGCAGAGTGAGAAAAGTCCAAGTTTCAACTTTAAACGATTCTCAGGCTGAAATGCTTCATATATGTGGATTTTTAAAATGTCAGCCTTCTGCTCTTTCAAATAAAAGCAGTTAGGAAAGAGATGTTTTGGTATAGCAGTTAAAATGCCTACGTACTATGCTGAAATACAGTTTCATTCATGGCTCTGACTCCTGAATCCATTTGGCTGCTAATGCAGACCCTTGGAGTCTAAGTTTAGCAGCAGGCCCTCAGTTTCGTCCCTAGCCAAGTCCAACACACCAGACATTTGTGGACAGTTTGGAAGTGAACCAGCATATAGGAGTCTTCACCTTCTCTCCCCCCTGCCCGCCCCTGTCTTTCCTTCCCTCCCTTTTACTCTCCCCCTCTTATCCCCTCTCCCTCCCTCCATCTTCTGAAAATTTAAAAAACAAAAAAGCTTTTAAGAAAATGGGATGAAGGTCAGGTGCAACAGCCTAGTGGCTAGATCCTCACCTTGCATGTGCCAGAATCCCATATGGGCACTGGTTCGTGCCCTAGCTGCTTCAGTCCCATTCAGATCCCTTGTGGCCTGGGAAAGTAGTAGAGAACAGACCAAAGCTTGGGAGCCTGTGCCTGCATGGGGGATCCAGAAGAAGTTTCTGGCTCCTAGCTTCTCATTGTGGCCACTTACGGAGTGAATCAGCAATTGGGAGATCTTTCTCTGTCTCTCCTTTCTATAAATCTGCCTTTCCAATATAAATAAATAAATCTTTTAGAGAAAATGAAATTACTAAAATTTTCCTTTTGTTTTCTTTTGTTCAAAACTACATTTGTTTAAAAATTAAATGCTTTAACATGTTATTATTGAAAATGATTTTCAATTGCATTAATGCATCATTAAGCAAGATTCAAAAAGTTCCCAAATACAAAATCTGTGCTAATTTTCCAATGTGAAATATTTTACTTGTTTTATGTACAATACACAACAACATGACAGAATTTAAAGTGTTTTGAACGATGATTCATCATGATCTTGTGGGGATGTTCAGGTTATTTGTTATTTTTAAAAAATAGTTTAGTAACACATTAGATTTCTAGGGTCACATCCACCTTCTAGGCCTGGCATTTTAAGTTTCACTTCAAATAATGTAAGACACAGATTCTTTTTATTTTGGTGGCTTTTAGAATGCAGTTGACCTCAAAAACAAAAGCCTCAAGTTGTAATGGAGCATAAAATGATAACCTAACTAGAAGTCCAGAGGGCACGGTAATTGCAGGATTCATTACTGTAATGACTGTACAATAACATCATTTGAACTCTCTGTCCTGCCATATTGAAATGAATAACTAATTCCTTCATGGCTGCAAGAGAGCTACAGTCACCTGTGGCATGAGGCCTTTGCACAGTAATTTCTCAAGGCCAGAAGGCAGGAAATACTTTCCTTTAGTCTCTTTTTAAGAATCAAGAAAACCACCAAAAGCATTTCACTGAGCTAAACTGCATTCCATTCACTTTCCTACTCATATTCCAGTCACTGGAAAAGAGGAAGGACTTATTGTGAAGTTACTTCAATTATTAGTACAGAGCCACATCCAGACAGATGGTGCAAATTCTGTTCTCTTCTGGACACAATACAACATTACACAAAAAAAATTAGGATTAATTAAATATAATAAGAATAAAGTGGGAGTCTCAGATGAGGGGCCGTTCTGTTCTGTGCAGGAGCTGGAAATGGACAAGATTACTATCAGTGCATGCATGCTGTCCCAGGAACTGGAGCATCTCCGATAATGACCATGACTCCTTGTGGGGCCATCCTTGCGGCTTGCTATTACTGAGATGCTGTGCTTGGGATTTCTGCTTCCCTTACTGCAGTGCCTGATTAGAGTCCCAACTACCCCTCTTCAGATTCAGCTTCATGCTCATATGCACCCTAATGATAGATGATGGTTCAATTCCTTGGGTCCCTGCCACCCAGGTGGGAGACTCTTATTGAGATCTGAGCTCCTCGTTCTAGCCTGTTGTAGCCCTGGTTCATTGGAAACCAGTGGACAGAAGAGTGAACCTGTATCCATGAAGGAGAGAAAGAAAGAAAATTAATTTTAAAATTTGCAGAACATTTTTTATTCAAGTATGATCAGTTTTGGCCCCAGAGTTAAGGGTCTTCATTTTAGACTCAAGAAAGGAATTAAATATAGTTTTAAGAAATATGTATTTTATCATATTTATGAAAATATGTGAATTTCAACAAAAGTTGAATTGTTTCCTGCTGTTCAAAAATTTTGTTTAAGAATAAGTAGCAGTCATTTTAGATTTTAAATTCTGATATTTATTATAAATTCATCTATCTTTCAAAGCAGCAAAGCAAAAAAACACAGTATTTTACATGTGACTATGTGAGCACAACCAGTTCATAAGGTAATAAAAATAAATCTGGGGCTATAGACACACAGAGCATGAACTTACTACGTAAAGTGGAAGCACCGAGAGGCCACTGATATTGATATTTGTTGGGCTCAGGTTCTGATACCAAAGCCATCACCTCCAACTTTGTCAATTCCCTTCACTCTAAGAATTTCTCGGATCAGGCAACTGATAAATTTTCAAAAAATAAAAGAACAAGCAACCAGTGAATGGTTTTGCTTCCCTTCAAAATTGATTTAGAGCACTTGGAATTTGGGAATTTATTAAATGTTAATGCATGTTAACTTCTGTTTACATTTTTGTCATGGATCTAAACTGGCTGGAACCGAGCATAATTAATAATGGTTCTTTCTTATTTTTTGTCATGAGGATCCAATAAATAGTATTTCACATACTCAGAATTCACACAAAAGATCTCCAGGGAAAACAATCTATATAAACGTATAAAGCACGTAAGTATTCACAAATTACAGCCTTTCCTAATATTTATTCATTTCATATTCACAACAAGTCTCTTGAGGTGCACACTGCTGTTATGTTTTTCAGATGAGGAACTAGAGCACACAGGGTAATTAAATTGCCTAAGGTCAAAATGTTAGTAAAGCGGCAGAGCCAGGAAAATTCCATAACCAAGTTTTTCATTTAATTATTTCGATGTCTGCTTCACAAATAGTTTATCTTAGTACACAATCCAGGATATAGTATTGTTCAAATCTAGTTATAGGAATGCTTTATAGGAATTTTATTTTCCTAAGATAAATTTGTTGTAATAACCCCTTAGCACATGATCAAGTTAAAAGTATTTTGGCAACTTTTATCTTCAGAGTAATCTGAACATTTTAAAAGTTCTGCCAATATTCACATTTGAATATTTATTAAATGTATAAATACCAAAAGAATAAATGGATATGCTCAGAGGCAACAATGAAAGCAGTAACAGTGTTCTGGATATGTCACTTTCTCAAAGATAAATTTTTTAAAAATATTTATTTGTTTTTATTGGAAAGGCAGATAGAGAGGAGGAGAGACAGTAAGGAAGATCTTCTGTCTGATAATTCACTTCCCAAGTGGCCACAATGGCTGGAGCTAAGCCAATCTGAAGTCAGGAGCTAGGAGCCTCTTCCAGGTCTCCAGCGTGGCTGCAGAGTCCCAAAGTCTTGGATCATCCTCAACTGCTTTCCCAGGCCACAAGTAGGGAGCTGGATGGGAAGCAGGGCTTCCAGGATTAGAACTGGCGCCCATGTGGAATCCAGGTGCACATTCAAGGTGAGGACTTTAACCACTCTGCTATCATGCAGGGCCCAGATAACTTTTTTATAGCCTAGAGGTAAATATATATGACATAGAAGGATACAGAGTATATACATTATAGAATATAGTATACTGTATGCATGTATGTAAACAGTGATATAGATATCACAATATGCTGTATCTATAAGTATACATCTCAATATAATCTCGCATTGCTGTGATAATGCATCATTTTATGCATAGGTAGGAAAATGTGCAAGCAGAGCCCCACAGAAGCCACACTCAGAAGTTCATAGATGGTGCTCAGAGTTGCATACAAAAACGACTGTGAGTTGGAGGAAAGCAGAAATGAGTAAGACATAGAAGGAATGACCAAAATAATCCTCATTTGTTGTTGTTGTTGTTAAACTATCTTACTGACACCTTAAATACTCTTAAGGAGGAGATAAAGAAAATAAGGGACACATGGGAGGCATTCAGTAGAGGACCACAAGCATTGAGTGAAGAATTTCATCACTGCTGATACAGTAGAAATAAACTTTGAGTCAAGTTGAGGCATGCATGTGCCAGAGCAAAATTAAACACTCTTCAGAGAAGGATAACAAAATCTAGTGTTGCTATAACACACAACCAATTTCTAGAATTTAAAAATTTTGAGATAAATATGAATAAATAGGAAACTGGAAGAGAGAAGATAAAAATAGTAATCAGATTAGATAACACCTCAAATTTAACACAGGCTTTGAAATTTATAGCTAATATTTTCAGAAAATATTTCCATAATAAAAAGTGTGAGGAATGTCAGCAAATAATGTCAACTATAGAAAAAACTGAATAGACACCCAGAAACTAAAAATATAGTATTCATATAACTCAAATTAAAAATTTAATAAATTCATTTACTGGCAAATACAAGAGCCGATGAAATAACCAGAGAACAATCAACAGAAAATATAAAAGCTGTAAAGACTGTGGAACTAAGTAAAGCATTAAAACCAAATTAATGTATCCTCAGTGACAAACAATATTACCAAGTGGCTTAATAAATGTTTACCTGGAGTCCCAAGAAAATGGAGAGAAAACAGGGTTACAAATTATAGAAGGTATAATCACCTACATTTGGTCAAAAGCAATATAATTTTATATGCCCAAAAAATGAAGTGGATCCCAAAAGAACAAATAAAAGATAATCATGTACAGGCACAATACAACACCCAAAAATGCATAAAGAGCCACAAAAAAAGATACTCAACACACTTGATAGTAGCTTTCAAATCATGACATACATAAATGAAACCATGCTAAGCTTAATACCAAGTATTAAGCAAACTATACTAAGATTAATTAAAATCATTAGCAAGTCAAAGTATCATTCTAGGAGAATAGAAAAATAAAGATATTTCAGATCAACAAGAAAATGAGAGAATTTATTACTAGGAGATATATTATATTTTAAAAATATGCTAAAGATAATTATGTAGGCAGAAGGAAACAAATTAAAGATGGCAAGTTATATCAGAAGAATGAAAAAAGCCCAGAAAATGATGTCTGAGAAAATGAAAGTACAACAAACCTTTTTTTTTTCATTATTCACTAGAGTACACATAGCTTTCCAAATCTAAATTATAGCACTGGGTTATGGGTTGTTTTTTTTTTTAAGATTATTTTTATTGGAAAGTTGGATATACAGAGAGAAGAGACAGAAAGATCTTCCATCCACTGGTTCACTCCACAACTGCCAGAGCTAAGCAGATCTGAAACCGGGAGCCAGGAGCCTCTTCCAGGTCTCCCACATGGGTGCAGTGTCCCAGGGTTTCAGGCGGTCCTTGACTGCTTTCCCAGGCCACAGGGTGGGAGCTGGAAGGAAGTGAGCAGCTGTGATTAGAACTGGCGCCCATATGGGATCCAGGTACATGCAAAGCGAGCAGTTTAGCCACTAGGCCACCATGCTGGGCCCAGATTATGGGTTTTAAATCATACATACATACATACATACATATCTCTCAACCACAGCATAAAAGGGAAAAAGAAATTCTGTTGTCAAGTCATGTATTTTATTAAAAGATACTATTAACTCTAGGTTGACTATGACTTAGTATAAACGTACAGCTATCTGAACTGCACAGCATTAGAATAAGAACAGAGAAATACATTCATATCATAGGGGAACCTAGACTGTCAGTTGACCAACATGGTCAGTTGATACTTGGCAGTAAAATAATTGAATAAAACTCTAATTATCGGACTGGTGTTGTGGCGGGGTCCGTAAAACCATCACATGCAAAACTAGCATCACTTATGGAAGCCAGTTCATGTCCTCCTCCACTTACAATCCAGCTCCATACTCATAGATGTGGGAAAGCGTGGAAGATGGCCCAAGTACTTGGGCCCCTCACCCACGTGGGATGAAGTTCTTTTGGCTCCAATTTTTGCCCTGGGCCACTGCTGTGGTGGCTATCTAGGGAGAGAAACAGCAGATAGAAGATTCATTTTTTTCTTCACATTCTTTGCAACTCTGACTTTCACACAAGTAAATCACCGAACATTAATAATAAAAAATAGAAAGTCCACACACCAAAAAACTTAGAAGACAAAAATTAGAGAATATAGACACGGCTTAAGCGCAGGCAAAAATATCTTATAGTGGACACAGATATAGTTGAGTATCTAGGACTGCTTCAGATCCAGTTTGGTGCTGATGCAGCCGGGAGCAGATATATCTTGACTCCTTGATTCTGTGACACCCAGGTAGGTATGCTGAATGAGTTCCTTTGGCTTCACCTCACCCAGTCCTGGCTGTTGTGTTCATTTGAGAAGGGAAATATTTTCAGGGTAATCTCCCGCTCCTCTTCCCTGCCTCACTCCTTCCCTCTCTTCCTCTCTCCTTCTCACTACACTTGCACTTTGCCTTTCTAACAAACAAATCTTATTTAAAAGACTTGGGAAAGTGTTATAGCAGGAGAAAATTATACACTGAATTTCACTGAAATTAAAAACTTAAGGAAACCAAATGGTATGATTAAGAAAAATTTCCATAATTTGATTATTAAAAAGAAACAATAAACAAAATTAAAAATAAGCAAGACATTTGAACATTTCACCAAAAAGGGGCGGGGGGAGAAGGGGACTTTAAAAAGTCAGTAATCAGTTCATGAAGAAATAGTCAACATCCAAAGTCAGAAGACAAAGAAAAATAAAACAAAGATACGGCATGTGCCTGGCGTAGTGACCTATGGTACTGGTTCTAATCCTGGCTGTCCTTCTTCCCATCCAGCTCCCTGCTTGTGGCATGGGAAAGCAGTTGAGGACAGCCTGAAGACTTGGAAACCTACACCTGTATGGGAGACCCGAAAGAGGCTCTGGGTTCCTGGCTTCAGATTGGCTCAGCTCCAACCACTGTGGTCACTTGGGGAGTGAATCATCAGACAGAAGATCTTCCTCTGTCTTCTCCTCCTCTCTGTATATCTGACTTTGTAATAAAAATAAAATACATCTTTAAAAAAAAGAATGATACAGTATCTTCCACACCTGATGGTCTAAATAGATTTTCTAAGACTGGACTAATGTTGCCTCTTCACTTGTCTGTTTCCAATTCAGTGATAGCAAACCAACATCTGATGTTTATGCACAATTCATGTGGGTGTGGGGATGTACAGATGTATGTATTATGTATACAGATAGTCTGTGATTTAGGATGTTTTAAGATTTTTTGATTCATGATGGTGTGAAATTTAAACACATTCAGTGAAAACCATGCATGCTGATCTATTCCTGGGCTGGTGACAGTGGTAGAATGCTCTTTCCCTAAGACTGAGTAGTGACTGAGCTGCAGCTGCCAGCCAGTCATGTGACAATGAGGGTAAATAAGCAATACTCCATTGTGTACTGTGTTGCTGAGTGATGATGCTCAGTAGGTTAAGTGCATTAGATATATTTTTGATTTACTCTATTTTTAATATGTGAGGTGTTTACCAGGTCAGAATCCCATAATAAACTGCAGATTATCTGTACACATGTGTGGACATATACATAAACATAGCATCAAAGCTAAAATGTGTTGAATACACCTAGTAGGTTACTCAGTTCATACCACAGGTTCAGACATCTGTTAAATGATGACTGGAATCAGCAATAGAAAATAGCTTCTTACTTTATATTCTCCAAAGATTGCAATTTTTTTTAAAGATTTATTTTATTTTTATTACGAAGTCAGATATACTGAGAGGAGGAGAGATAGAGAGGAAGTGGAGCTGCCGGGATTAGAACCAGCGGCCATATGGGATCAAGGCGAGGACCTTAGCCACTAGGCCACACTGCCGAGCCCCAAAGATTGTAATTTAAATCCACTGCTCTTTTTATTCCAAGATTTCTTTGTGAGAGAAACAAATTCAGATATTCTAAAATACTTCCCTATCTTAAGCCAGTTACCTAGAATGCATTTGATGGTCTTGTTGCTTTATTTCTCAGTGCACTGAATCTAATAAGCAATACTTAACCATCTTGCTCTCTCCTTTCCATTCTCAGAATGTTTACTGAGCTGCCTCCTGGAATAATGCAGGGGACCCATTCCAAAAACTTTCATAAAACTATTTCACTGCATCTATTTTAAGGATGCCACTGTGGATGCTGTTTATTAACTTTCAAGACTGTCCTCTTTCTGAAGGACCTCAAGAGAAATTATTTTCTGTTCCTAGTACCAAGAACGGATACTTAATACTGTCCCTGAACAAATACTGTGTTGTGTAACTAACAAGTTTGCTTTGCTTGTGTCCCTCACCTAGAGGATTATCTGAGCTAACTTTGAGGCTTGCACTTAGGTTGTGTGTAAGCCTTACAGTCACCACTCGCAGTGTTTTTGGAGAACCTCTTCCTGGTTTCTCAATTTTTTCCAGTCCTGAATTCAGCTATTCTATCTGCTTTGTTTTTGTTTTGTTTTGTTTTGTTTTGTTGTTTGGACTTTCACTTCAAATCAAGATACATTGTTCAACTTTTATGCAATATATTCCTGTTTTGGAAGAAATCTAATAATAAAGAAATACTTCTTGATTTGAATAGTGTGGCTACTTAAATATTTGAAAAGCACTCAGTATGTTGTAAAAATTGTGCTATAACTATCTTATTTCGTGTAAGAAATTAATGCTGTGGTTTAGGCACCATATGTTTTACAGTAAGGAAACTAAGCTTCAAAGACTTCAAAGATATTGAAGAGTAACCTGCTATTGGGAAGGATGGCATTCCTGATATGAAAAAATCACAAAGGTCAGGTCTCTTGTAGTGAAATCCACAGCTGCTTGTACAATGATCTAAGATTCACTGTATAGATGCACAATAACATCAACTTTGCTACAAGAGTATTCACGTGCTGGAGATCTTTCAGACTATGGATAGCCTGGCACTCCCGACTCCAGCATTTTAGTCATTAAGATCATCTCCTGATACCTGATGTTATTCCAAAGGCCAAGTAATGTCACCAGAAATAAATGCAACTGTCATCGTAATTTTCAATGTCTTATGCTTTTCTTGCACAATGTCTCCACATGACCTTGAATAAAATTCAACACATGTAATCTCACCAGGTAGTCTTTATGTTAAAAACGTGATAATAATAAAATATAAAATTTAGTCTGCAACAAGTGTTCTTGTTTCACTAGATGCAAAATAACATCATCTTATAATGCATCTGCCAGTGTAGTGAATTTCGAACTTGGCCAATATTTTAATCACTAAACTTGCCATGTTTTTATTCATGTAGGCCTAAAAGGAAAATTAGAAGTAAAACATAAGTACTATTTGTAGTTTCACAAATGATGGCTTTGCAAAACCTGACTCATATTTACCACAAACAGCAGGTGGCCATGGTCTGTTTTTTTCGTAAAATAAATTATTTCGCTTTTCTCTATTTGTAGATTTGCCTTTGTCATATATACTTTCTGCGGGAAACTCAACCTTTGAAAATAGCATTAAACATTCAAAGGTGTTGGTTACTCAATGACGCATGTTTTCTAGGTGCTGCAATTTGTTGTTGTTGTTGTTGCTGCTGCTGTTGTTCTAACTCATACCAGTTGTTGACCTTGTTTCATGGCTTCTCATTTATGGAAATGTATAGTGATGGAGTACTGAGGTCTACCATATCCAGATGTGGTGGTATAATCCAACATGCATTCCTTCTTCCAGATGAAAGATGGATTCCCAATGAAAGTGTTGGAAATGTGTAGACAATGGGATGCTGGACTGTCTGACATTGCCTGTACCAGCAGTGTCAAGGTACACTTAAATAAGAGACTGATAGAATTATGCTTCCTTATGAAGGACTATACCATTGTAGCAAAATGGGGAAAATCTGTCGGGGGTGGGAACTTGGTGGTGGGGAGGAGGGTGAAGAATCCCAGTCTATACAAAATTTTATCAAATAATTCAAAACTTCAAAAAAAAAAGACATCTGAACCATAAACCAAGGAGAAAAATGAATAGACTCCTTAAGATGGGATTCTCTACACCATTAGCGATGCAACTACAAGGATTTAGCATTAATAAAAATGTTGATACTGGTTTTCAGTATAGTTAGGACCATGTTCTCCCATCACTATGCATGAGAAAGTGCACTTGATTCCCATTCTCAATAACATCTGGAATACCCTTTTATTTTATCCAATCTTGCAGATGCATAGTGAATCACACTGCCATTTTTCCATTGTATTTCTCTATCCTAATGAAGTTGAACATAATTCATATGCTTATTAACCATACAGCTACTCAAGCCCTAAAAAATGCTTAATTGTATCTTCTTTTTCTTTCCCCCGACTTTGATAAATCTTGCCAGACTATGTTGCCCGTCTTATCAAGCAGAATTCTTTCATTTTACATATTATTTCTATCATGGTTTGCCACATATTCATCTACATTGTTTATAAATTGATAAACTTTTAAAATATCAGCTATATTCAGATACAATTCAAATAACACATAATTCATCCTTTTAAAACATATAATCTATTGGGTTTTAATATATTGAGTTAGGCAACAGTCAGCACAATCAATTTTAGAACATATTTGTCATCCCAAAAGGATTACATGTCATTTCCATTATGCCCATTACTGACTGGGTCCAGGCTACCACCAATTGAATCTCTGTCTCTGTGGATCTTTTATTCTGGAGTTACATGTAATAGAATCAAACAACATGTCATCTTTGAATATTCTGTCACTTAGTAGAAGCTTTTCAAGGTTAGTTTTTGCTGTTGCACATCTCAGTACTTTATTTTCATTGCTAAATATATTCCCCTGCCACATATTTGTGCCTATTCTGAATAATATCAAAAACTCATATACAAGTTTTTGTATGCTTACATTTCTTTTGAGATAATATGCCCATCATGAATAATTAATCCATTTATTTAGGATTTTTTGGCCATCTATAAAAACACATAAATATATCTTTAGCCACAATCTATAAGTATGCATTTACTATTGCTCACTCCAAACTATTTTCAGTGTTAATTCTCATTTCTGGTTTCTTCTGTCAGACACAAGGAATTACATTTTGCACATCATTGAAACCAGGTGATTGCAGCCAGTGAACTGTTGCCAGAAACCACACACGTTTCTTCCAGGTGGATACTTTAAGAGGAATATAGACTCTATATGTCTCTACTCAGACTTCCCTCTGCATCATAAATCAGGACTATATCAGAGAGGGACTCCTTCCACAGATTCTCAGTACGGATACTGCAGAGCAAAAACCTCAGTTGTCCACAGCGAAATGTGGTTTCAGTGAGAAATATACTTCTAGTTGCTTTAATCTATTGCAATTTTGGAGTTGTTTGCTCATGAATATAACTTAGGCACACAAACAAGCACAAGTGCCCTAAAGCAACAAATATAGAATACTAAAGGAATTCTGACACAACTGTATATGTATAATAATTTTATAAAAATCTATAGATTTCATTTGCTCTTTGGCAAGCCAATCGAAAAACTGAACGTAGAGAACAAAGATCACTTCCAAAATAGAAATAATAAACATACTTATAAGTCTTTAATATATTTACCAATGAAACACCCATGCAATTTGTTGAGACACAAAATACAATCGATATTCCAAGGTCTTATGGTAGTTCTGCTGATTAGGCAGCACTGACAAGGGGTAAAGAAGTTCTGTCTTTTACCTCTCTTATTGCCATTTACTTTTTATTTGGTTAAAAAAAAAAAAGCTGGGTTGTGGTTGGTTTCCCCTTTGTGTTTGGAGATGTTTTTGTTTTCATACATAAAATATTTTTGAAAGGAAAGTACAGAGAGTTTTGGAGAGAGACATTGGATTAGAAAGGAATATAGCTGGCAGAGAGGAAACAATGGCTGTTGCCAAAGTAAAAAATGCTCAACAGATCCAAATCCTATCTTTCAAATCTTCCAGGCCAGATAGCTGTATTTTCAAAGTTGTATTCCATGCCACTTTAATGAAGGTAGTAGGATGTGTTTACCTTATAGGCCTTAAGTGAAATTCAGGCCAGTAAGCCAAATATATCAGCATTTCAGTAGGAAAAAAGTATGACTACTCATTCTCTGAGAGAAAAATGAGGATGAAAAATGGACTCCTCCCAATTTAATGGTGGTCTAAAATCATTTCTGGAAAACTACTTTGGTTTTCAAAGTTTCTCAGGTTTGAAACTTTATTTTTACATGGAGTCTTTTAAAAATAAATGGTGATGTCATGATCATATCAGTTAAAAGAAAAAAAACAACAAAAAACAGAAAGATCAGAAAAGGTGATGACAATGAAAAAGTGAGGAGATGAGAGGCAAAGGAAGGGAATGAGGGAGCGGACACAGAAAACAAGAAAAATGGGCCCCACAGAGAAGCCTGCCAAGGCAGTGAACACAAAGGCAGCCTTTGTGGCTGACTCCACAGTGACTCTTTCAGAGTAAATCAGAGCTCTGAACTGAAAAACAGTTCCAAACATGTAGAATAACCTGGAAGAAGCTTCCATAACTATATGATGTCCGCAGTGATGTGCATGTCAAATTATCAGAAACTGCACTTAGGTGGTCACACAGAAAGTTGAGACAAAACCATGCATTTGTGGAATTCCATCATATGTTTTAAATATCAGGGCATTAAAGGAATATTGCCAGGTTTCTTAACAATTCTGATTTATGATGAAACCAATAATATTTTCTAATCTTGCAATGACTGTGTGTCAGTATTGCTTTCCAGTTGTTCATCCTTAATTAGCTTCTAAGCCGAGAAGAGCTAGGCAGAAACATGCCCAGGAGGTCTCTGGGCAACCCACTCACACCTCCGCATCCCCCTTGATGCCGCTCACAGATGGCCAATTCTTCCCCCAAACATGTTTCTATCAATCATCAGTGAATTAAAGCCAGAGGTTTTTCTTAAGAAACCTTTGTCCTCAAGTGATTTGTTCAGGAATACCTCAGTAAAAGATCCAAAACTTCACCTTAGGCTCTTGGCCCCCAGAACCATTTCACCAGACAAAGACACCTCTTTCATCCAAAATGAGAGTAACAATGGAGAAAACTCTCCAACTGGAATGAGTTCCAAATGTCTTCATTTGTAATTTCTCTTACTTTACTCAGACATGTAGTCTCTCCTTTCTAAGGAAGTCTCCTTTGAGTTTAAGATACAAATGCTAAAATTGTTGAGCAGCCTCATTATGAAGTCTCTAAAGACTTAGAAAAGCAGTGCATGTGGAAACAGGTGTCCATCGTACATTAGGGAAACTGAGCTTAAAATACGAGCTACACATACGAAAAACAGAAACAAAATGGACACGTTATTGTGAAGTCTCCAGGTTCATCTTTTGGTTCAGCATTGCTCTGAGAGGTGATCTGGTACGTAACAGTGTTTTGGAAAAAGATTAGAGGCAGATGAAAGAATTTAAATAGAGGAAATGACACTGTCGACAGCACTTCATCTATTACTCATTCTTTTATAGTCGATGCAATTTCAGATTCCTGGCACATCCTGTGATTTCTTTTTTGCATTACAGAAAATCTGAAAAATTTTTACAAAATCATAGTTGTGAATAACATTTACATTCAGCCATAGTAATACATTTTTAGCTTAAATCAGTCTTCAGGAATTCAAATTATTGTTTGCTATTTGTCTTCTTCAAGGTTTTGGGTACCAGCTATATTTCATGAATAGGGGATGATTAGATAGAAGTTGCTGTGCTTTAAATGTGATTCGAGACAATTCTACCTTTCAGATCCTGGCTACTTAATTCCACATTAGGTCTAACAAACCTATTTCTATGGCACATGCTCCCTTTTAAAATCTTACAGGAAACAATAACCACTTTGCTTAGATTTTAAGTTGCATTATAATTTGGACTGGAGGTTCCAGGTCTTTTTCCCTTCTTTTCAAGTTTCCTGTAAGACTTCATTAGAGAATGCTGCTGCAGTGTGTCATAATCATAGTGACAGTCACAAAGGCATCTTGAAGACCTTTATAAAAACATAATTACTAAGAACTCTAACGTTACATAATCATCTTCAATTTGCTTTAGTTTAAAAAGCGGATTTACAACACTGAAAAATTATGAGAAATTTTATCACAGTTATCTATTTTTTGATTATTAAGATTTTTTAAAAGAGTTATTTACCTATTTCAAAATCAGAGTAATAAGACAGGGAGAGACAGTGATACCTTCCATCCATCCACTAGTGTAGGTGATTTTCACTCCATTTGTTTTTCTTGAAGATTTATTTATCTATGTGGAAGGAAGAGTTAGAGAAACAAAAAAGGACTGACTTTCCATCTACTCTTCACATGGCTGTAAGGACCAGGGATTTTTTCCAGGCAGCGGCCAGCAGCCTAGAGCTCCATCTGGATCCCTTACATGGGTAGCAGCTGTAGAGATAATTGGGCCATCTGCTGCTGCTTTCCCAGACATGTTAGAAGGGGGCTAGACGGGAAATGAAGCAGCTGTGTCTGCACCAGAGGTTTTATGGGATCCCAGTATTGCATGCAGTCACTTAACCCACTGCACAATACTCCATGAGAAAGATACTGAACCCTACCAACAGTCACACGAGCTTGGAGGCAGAACCCAATTAAAAACTAATCTTTTGTCAACAACCATTCTTCTGGTTTCATCTTTATTTAGTCCAGGGTGACTACAACTGATAAACTTAACAATTCATTTAACAAATACTTACAGACACTCCATTACTTGAAAAGCATCGTTCCAGACAGGAAAAGTCAGCGGTTGTGTAATTGCTCAGCCTGTACCTTACTGGTCAGGCTCACAATTTGGCTTTTCCTAGACCTCACTAGGTAGGATGTAGAGTTCAGTTATTTCTCACTTGCTAAAGTTATTGGGGATTTCTCTGCTCACCTACCTAAGACTTTTCTACTCTTCAATTATTAATATATGGCTTGTTAGAGTTATAAAACTGTTTTGATTACCCTAAAGTGCACCAAGTTCTGTAAAACCTTGCTTGAATACTATAAATTGCTAAGTTAAAAAAAAGGAAAGCTTTGTTCTAAGTACCTGAGGTATATCAGTTGACAAAACAAAAAACATACAGATTTTACTAATATATAATTACATTCTGGCATAAGAAAATAGAGAAAATAGACATAATGAATATGTATTTCATTAAGTCCAAGATATAAATGCTTTTCATATTTCAGAATCTATAAAATTTAAGCATTACTTACAATGATGTATTTTGCAGGCTGTGACCTTTCCTTCCTAGTTATACATAAAATAGAGGCATAGTTTAGAATTGTTGATTTTTAGGTTTGCTGAGATACTTTCAGTAAAATGTATATAACATTATAAGATATAAATGGAACAAAAAGTTACCTCAGTTGAGCAGAATCAGAGGGCAGATGGAGTGAGAAGATTATAGTAATAGGGTGTTCTGGGCAGGCATTCATCTTATTTAAAATTGTGACATTTGAAAAGACTGACAGAAGTGAGGAAGGAAAGCAAGCAGGTAACTGGAAGAGAAGATCTAATGAGAGGAAGCACACATTTCACCTTGGAAAATGCCAGAAGGCAGAAACACACTCAATAGGTTCAAGAGTGTAGTGAACTGGCCACCTTGGCTAGAGTGTTATTGAGCAAGAAGAGGAAGAAAAAATACAGAGCAGTAATGGGATGACACATGTTAAGTGTAAGGTCGTTGGCTTTTACTATGTCTACAGCCAAGAGTCACTAAAGGAGCTGGGGAAGTAGAACGCAATTTCAAAAATAATCATTCTGGGGCCTGGCATGGTGGTCTAGTGGCGGAAGTCCTCTCATTGTATGCGCCAGAATCCCATATAGGTGCTGTTTCATGTCCCAGCGGCCCCGCTTCCCATCCAGCTCCCTGCCTGTGGCCTGGGAAAGCAGTTGAGGATGGCCCAAAGCATTGGGACCCTGCACCGGCGTAGGAGACCTGGAAGAAGCTCTGGGTTCCTATCTTCACATCAGCACAGCTCCGACCATTGTGGCAACCTGGGAAGTGAATCAGCAGATGGAAGATCTTCCTGTCTGTCTTTCCTCCTTGCTGTATATCTCTCTTTCCAATAATAATAATAATAATAATTACTCTGGGTATTATGATGAGACTATGCTAGGCACAAGCATGGGTTTTGGTATTATTTTAGGCTTTGCATGAAAAGCTGAAAAAAATCATAGTTCTTTCTTTGGTTCATCTCATCTCATTCCAATGTTGGTTGGAAACAGAAGAAAAGTCATTTCCTTTTTAGAGCTGATATAACTAACCTAATTTTTACTTTGAAAAAAAATATTTATATATGAGAACCTTTCAAAGTTCATGGAAAACAGAATTACATACATTTTGGTATGAAACATTTTGAAATCCATGTATAATTTCTTAAAATGAACATTTTCCTTAACTTTTTGAAGACATTGTGGGTGTATCAGTAGCTGAAAAGCAATTAAAGATATTGATCTTTGTCTTTTTCTATCTTTTAATGCTTTTATGGAAGATTTAGTGGATGTAAAACTTAAAATTCCATGTTTTCTTGCTTTAGCATATTTTACTGTGAATAAATGGATTATGTAATATACTCATATTTATATAACATGAATTGTATACTATAATGAATGTTCTGCATTATACACCTCTTGTATACTGCATTACTTGTCGTTGTTCTATATGAAAGTAGAAAATATGAGTTAATTTTAACATTGTGACCTTCATGCTGCTACTAACATTTTACATGAATTCTTTCAATTGAACACATAGCTTCTACTACCACTTATGTGCAAAGCTCTCCCCAGTCTCCTAAACTGACACATTTCAACAGCTCACTGACCATCTCCAGATTAAACACAAGCATTCTGTTGAGAACTGAAGTTAGAACAAACCAGTCCCCAAAGGACTCCTTTCTCTTCTGCAGATGAGTCATCCTTGCCTCTCTCCTGTATCCCAATCTAGAATTACTTAATTCTAGAACCAACTCTGTAATTCTGTAAATTGAGCCTGAGAGGATGGCTAAATTCTCATATTGCAAGTTCTGGAATCCCACATGGGTGCCGGTTCATACCCCAGCTGCTCCACTTCCCATCTAGCTCCTTGCTTACGGCCTGGGAAAGCCATAAAAGACGGCTGGAGCCTTGGGACGCTGCACCCACTTGGGAGACCCAGAAGAGGCTCCAGGCTCCTGACTCCGGAACAGTTCAGCTCCAGCTGCAGTGTCCACTTGGGGAGTGAACCAGCAGATAGAAGATTTTTCTGTCTCCTTCTCTCTATAAATCTGATCTGCCTCTCTAGTAAAAATAAATACTTCTTTTTTTAAATTCTGTACAGTGTTATCATTAACATGTGAGTACTATTTATTTACTTATCTATCTGTATTTATATCTATCTATCTATCTATAGATAGATATATAAACAAACTTTTCCTAAATCTCAACAAATATTTTCTTAGTTAAGTCCAGCCAATTTCTTATGTAGTTGAATTTGGAAATTCAGCCAAAGATATTTGATTTTTTTAAGATTTATTTTTATTTTTTACAAAGTCAGATACACAGAAAAGAGAGACAGAGAGAAAGATCTTCTGTCCAATGATTCACTCCCCAAGTGACCACAACAGCCGGTACTGCGCTGATCCGAAGCCAGGAGCCAGGAGCTCTTCCAGGTCTCACATGCGGGTGCAGGGTCCCAAGGCTTTGGGCCGCCCTCGACTGCATTCCCAGGCCACAAGCAGGGAGCTGGATGGGAAGTGGGGCTGCCAGGATTAGAACCAGCACACATATGGGATCCCAGTGTGTTCAAGGTGAGGACTTTAGCCACTAGGCGACCGTGGGGCCTGAGATCTGATCTTGATTCCCAAATCTCCTAATCACTCTAAACAACAAAACTAATCTTTGGCCTGGTTCTTCATCTATGAAACAAAGAGCAAATATCAATCTTACACAAACTCCATCCTGGTCTCCCACATGGCTGGCAAAGTATTTGTTCCTGAGTATTTGGGCCATCCTATACTGCTTTCCCAGTGCTTAATTGGAAACAGAGTATCCATGATTTGAACACAATGTGTTCAACGTGTTCAAATAGCTGAATCCATTGTTTCAAATGATGACTTAACTTGCTGTGTCATGATTCCTGCCCTCTAATTTTGTTAGCCAAAATCACTTTTATCCTCTGAAAATACTGCTCTGAACTTAATATGTTATATTAATATGAAAGTCAACTATTTGATAAAATAGTAAATAGGTATCTAATGCAAACCCTGAAATGCCATAATGGGATACTAGTGAATATATTATTTCCTATCCTCCAGATTTTCTCTGGAATTGCATTGAACACTGGTATTTTCCTAAGAACTAGTTCTTCTAATTGTATTTATGGCAAATAAGCTTGGTAAACATAAGCTATCCCATAGAGAACCAGGATAATGCACTATGAAAAAGGTGATAGCCATAAGTCACAATCTCTAAAACGTGCAGCCTTAGCACTTCCCAACTATGTGGCCCTTTACAAGTTAATCATTCGCTGAATTGCTATGACATAAACTGAAGTAGGAATCATGACTACTAAATAGTCCTCTTCAAATGCTTACAACAGGCCTTACACTTAATAGTTAATGAAAATTAAATATTTTTATCACACTTGGGCGAAACATAAAGTTCATAAAATAAAGAGTGTTATTTCCCACAGCAAAAACAATATTTTCAGGGACAGGCACTGTGGCAACAAGCTAACTGCCCCACAGGTTTCCTACAACACATACTAGAGTACATGGGATCATGTCATGTCTTGCTTTCCATTTAGCTTCCTGCTATTGTGCTCGGGAGGCAGGGCATGACGGTCCCAAGAATTTGGGTGCCTGGTACCCACATGAGAGACACAGACGGAATTCCTGTTTCCTGGCACTGGCCTGAACTTGGAGTGAATAAATAAACTGATCTCTCTCTCTCTCTCTCTCACACACACACACACACACACACACACACACCCCTGCTTGCTCCTCTATGTCCCTCTACCTTTCATCCTCCAGGTTCTTTTGTCTGTTTAATTTTCCTTTCACCTTTCTGTCACTCTGCCTTAAAACAATAAAATAAAATGAAAAACATGCAAATTTTTTTACTTTAGCTTCCCCCAAAAGATGGTTCCTTTACATTTTAAAAATAATGCCTGTAATCATGCTACATAGGACCTGGCATGGTGGCCCTTCGGCTAACCCCTCACCTTGCATGCACTGAGATCCCAAATGGATGCTGCTTCCTGTGCCAGATGCTCGATTTCCAATGGAAGAGTGAACCAGCAGATGGGAGATCTTTCTGTCTCTCCTCTCTGTAAATCTGCCTTTCCAATAAAAATAAATATTTTTAAATGTGAAATAACAGTGTTCCTTAGATTAAAATGTAAAAGATGCTGTGTAAGAAATCGTGAAATGTTGAGTGCAATAAAACTTAGCATTAGCATAGCATTACTGTTTATACTGGCCCCTCCTTGCAAGCTGAACTTCTGTTGATTATGCTAAACTCAGTGATTCATTGAACTGAAAGTAGCTCAAATAGTATGACATATCAGCACAGATTCTAGTAGTTAGTACCAGTCAATAAATATTCTTTCAGTGTTCATTCATTCTTTAAGGGTATTCAAGGGGAAATAATAGACTACTTGCAAAAACGCAGTGAAAGGGATTCAAGGATTTCATGTTAGACTGCCTTCTAGGGTTCTTTCCAACTGCAACATGTTCTGAACCTATGATTCTAATTCCAGAAGTAAGTAGGTGGGAAGGATTAGTCCACGAGGCCCCCACACCAGATGCCAGCCACTGCTACAGATTTCAGGCAAAAGTACGTTATAATAAAACAAAATTGAAGGCAAGGAGTTTTTTTTGCTAATTTCTATCTTGCTGATAAAAAAAAAAAAAAACACATTTGAAGAGAGCAAGAATCCCCCAGTTCTTATTCTCCAGATGGCCACGATGAGAGGCCATGGGCATTTGGAGGACCAGAGCAGTAAATAAACAAGTTCGTATGAGGACAATCTTTTGTCTTCCTCACAGATCGGTGGAGCCGCAATGCTTACGAGGAAGTAACACTGCACACAGGTCCTAGCATCTCTGTTACACACAGTTCCTGTGCACTTCCGTCTTGTTACAACTATTCTTCCACATCAATTTTTCTTCTTCTACCTCAGGTTTCCCCATGCTTTCAAAAATCACTGTGAACCTAAGTTCACCGAAGAATTCCAAAACTATTGGAGGAAAAAATGGTTTATGGAAACAAGCATCTCTGTCAAGTTTCCACATGATCTAGGCTAGCTTTTTAGGACACCAAATTGAGATGTGGGGTAATTTCTCACTTACCAACAGCACATGAACTATTACTTTTGGTTTACTTTGCCTTACATACCTTATTTTTAAGTTTAGGGATTGCATAGCACTTGGTTGGCCTAGATTAGGATCCAAATATTCAAGTTTGTTATCTATCTTTCCTACTGATTTCCAATACACTTTTATGGAAAACAAGGAATCTTGGTAACATGAAACATTGATTAATAATGACCATTAGGGCCCAGCGGTGTGGCCTAGTGGCTAAAGTCCCCGGGATCCCATATGGGCGCTGGTTCTAATCCCGGCAGCTCCACTTCCCATCCAGCTCCCTGCTTGTGGCGCAGGAAGCAATCGAGGACAGCCCAAAGCCTTGGGACCCTGTACCCATGTGGGAGATCCAGAAGAGGTTCCTGGTTCCCAGCTTCAGATCGGCACAGCACCAGCCGTTGCACTCACTTGGGGAGTGAATCATTGGACAGAAGATCTTCCTCTCTGTCTCTCCTCCTCTATGTATATCTGACTTTGTAATAAAATAAAAATAAATCTTTAAAAAAAGAAAAAAGAGTTACCTGAACATATACAAGCACACACTGTGAAAACATTAAATTATTTTTAAAAATGACCATTAATATGTGGCTCCATTGAGAACTGTGTTTTTGTGCTTCCTCAGTTCAGGAAGTTGAAATCAGAAATATAGAAATTGAGGAAGGGATAATCAAATTTCAGAGTCCTTTGGTTGAATTCTAATGCTAGATTTACATGTTCCTGAACCTGTTTGGATGCCAGCACTGTGGTAAAATATCTTTTTAACACAAGGCTTTAGGGAACAGATGCAAAAGATATTAGACTTTGCCTTAAAACAACTTGCCATTTGCATTTGGGGATTTCAAAGGGGGAGGAGTACACTGTGATATTGGCCTTCATAATACCCATTTGTTTCTCTTGAGATATCCCTTTATTTCCATTTGTACTCTCTAGTTCAGTACTCTCCTTTCTCTTTAAATAAACAGTTAATCTTACTCTCATTTAGGGTGAGTCCTGTTTGAAGCAGACTAGT
This sequence comes from Ochotona princeps, assembly GCF_030435755.1. NCBI lineage: Eukaryota > Metazoa > Chordata > Mammalia > Lagomorpha > Ochotonidae > Ochotona > Ochotona princeps. Next base: position 46,199,345 of record NC_080838.1, read on the forward strand.
GCATCTGCCAACCAAAATGCTCAATGTAAACACTGGGTTTTATGATTATGAAGTCATCCAGTGCAGTGATTAATCTCAGAATTTTACTATATGGAATCTCTTTATTCTAAATTTGTACAAATTCATTCATATAACTAATGGTCTGCATTTCCACTGAAAACTAAGGATTATTTCAGCTACTAAATTCCTAAATACAAAGCTAAAATAAGAACATACATCACCAAGAAAAACAGGTTCTATAATGGTCACTATTTTGTTTTATTTTATTTTATGTAAGTACTGAACATTTCAATTGATTAAAATGAATACTTGAGAGTGAGCAAATAAATGTGTTCTATGAATAGTACCATTCTTGGAGATAAGGGAAAATTGAGAATTTGCTTATGAAAATATAATAAAATTATACTACAACTCAGTTTACATAGCTCATTAATCCAGTGTCCTCATTGTGCTTCCAGGAGACCAACCTTGAAAATGTCATCTGATGAAGCCCACATGTGGCATAGCAAGTAGCACCATAGCCTGCAACACCAGCATCCCATATGAGCACCAGGTCATGTCCAGTCCCCTTAACTTTCATCCCAATTCCTTCATAATGTCCCAAAGAAAAGCAATGGAGAATGGCCCAAATGTTGGTTTTCCTATAACCCATGCCAGAGACCCAAATGTAGTTATTGGCTTCATTCTTCAGCCTGACCCAGGACTGGTCTTTGGAGTCATCTGGGAAGTAAACCAGTGGATGGAACATTTTTCTCTCTCTTTTTGGTTTTCTCTGCAACTCTAACTTTCAAAGTATATAAATTTTGGAAAGAAAAATTAGCCTCATTTTATTTGTAAAATGAGGAACTAACTTCCATGATCTACAAGGTCTTTCCTATAGCCATACCTAATTATAATATTTATTCATAATTATATATAAAATATAGAGTTATGAATATCAACAATCATTATAACCTTTGTGTAACTACTCTAAACTGTTTTTTAAAGTTAATTTTCCCAGCGCTTGCAATTACTATGAACACCAACAATACCATCATAACTGTGCTCAGATTAATGTGCTTACGAGAAAACACCAAAACTGGTTAACCTCAATCAAGGCCTTTATATACACTGTTTCAAACTCCTCCGTCACCTCCTGAACCTCCTTCTGATCAAGCCCCAAGACCCTTCATGTCCCTTCTCTTGTATAACTCTACCTCATTCCCCAGGGCTCATTTCAAGTTGACCCTGTAGCACTATGAAGGTAACCACACTGTAACACATCATATTGTGAATACCTACTACATGTCTGTTTGATATTTTACCATGAATTTTATAAGGGTTAGGATCAAACATGTTTGTTTTGTTTTGCTGCATGAATCAAAACCTTAAACAAGCCCATTACTGTGGGTTTACCTACTAGTAATCATTGTTAGATGTCTAACACAGAAAAATAAGAAACAAGGGAATGGATGGGTGTCCATCAGTGTAGGGAAATAAAAGAGATGACAGATGGGTAAGACTGGTTAAAACACTTAGAGACCAGATACTGAGATACACTCCAGCGAATCCATCAGCTCCCAGGAAACAGGCCATAAACATCCCTATCTGAGTTTTATCATTCCCAGGAAAGCAATTTCCGGATCAAGAGTTGGGGGTGGGTACAAAGAGCAGTACTCACCCTGGTACAGCTTCCATGGAACTAGACTGAAAACTACTAGACCTTGCATCTTCCACAACAACTTAAACATTTAGGTTCTCCAGTTTCAAAGCTGGAAGAAAGGCAGGAAACAAAGCTGCATTTTTTGGGGGGGGGGGCATCTACAGTTCACAAACTTCTAAAAACTGCTTTCAGAAGTGTTATCTTTTTAAGATTTAGATAAACCGGGCCCGGCGTGGTAGCCTAGCGGCTAAAGTCCTCGCCTTCAACACCCCGGGATCCCATATGGGCGCCAGCTCCACTTCCCATCCAGCTCCCTGCTTGTGGCCTGGGAAAGCAGTTGAGGACGGCCCAATAAATTGGCACACTGCACCCACGTGGGAGACCCGGAAGAGGTTCCTGGTTCCCGGCTTCAGATTGGCGCGCACCGGCCCGTTGCAGCTCACTTGGGGAGTGAAACATCGGACGGAAGATCTTCCTCTCTGTCTCTCCTCCTCTCTGTATATCTGACTTTGTAATAAAAATAAATCTTTAAAAAAAAAATTTAGATAAACCATTTTCCCACCACTTCACTGCTATGTGCACAGATGTGAAAAAAACTCAGTATGGAGTCAGTAATGTAGCAGCTAGTAAAATGGAAACTTTCTGGAATCTTCAACAGTTCAAATTGAGACAAATTACCAAGAGTAATTATAATGTATGACATGCATATATGAGAACCATAGTGTAAATATCTCTGTCTCTCTGGGAAAAAAGGCTGGCAACAAGTGGCCTAAAGAAGGTGCCTGGGTTCACTACAGATGAGTCTAAACAAGAATAAAATGGACAAATGTCAACTCCTTTGCAGGTTTAATAAGCACCTGCTGGTTTATCTAAATTTCCATCTGTGCCAAAACAAATTAATGTCATGAACAAAAATATCCTTCCTCCTCCGCCCTTGTTTCTCTGTGCATGCAAACTTATTAGCAGGAATACAGAGGGTGGGGGTGGGAGGCAGGATAAGAAAGCCAGAGTGACACTTCCACCTTGCAAACTGCCCAGGGTGAAGAGCTACACATGTTTTAGGATGACTGAGAAGGTTAATTGCATTATTTTTAACCCTGTCTGCCTCTGGCAATTTGAGACAGAAATATTTAAAATCTGGGCAGCTTACGGCTGAAAATAGTGATTTGTTTTTTGAGAAGTCACTGTAGTCAACAAATATAAATCCTTTTGAGGTATTTACTGCATCTTCTTTGGTTTCTAAAGTAGTCTCCTACAGAAAATAGTTTTTATCATCTGATCACGATTTTGAGTTATGGGTCTGTGTTGTGGCCTCTTGAGTTAAGCTGCTGCTTGTGACTCCTGCAGCCCAGATGGCCACAGGTTAGTGACTCAGCTGGTCCATTTCCAATCCAGCTACCTACTAATGGCCTAGGAAAATCAGTGGACGATAGCATGAGAGTGGGGCTCGTGCACCCACATGGAAGATCTGGAAAAAGCATCAGGCTCCTGGCTTCAGCCTAGCTCAGCCCTTCCCACTGTAGTCATTTGGGAAGTAAACCAGCTGATGCAAGATCTCTCCATCTCCCCCTTCCTAGCTCTGTAACTCTGCCTTTCAACTAACTTCATACAAAACTAAACTACTTGAATTAATTGAAAATTAGATATGGAAAGTTTGAAATGAGTGTGTGATATGTATACACAAATATACAAATAGCAATCACATGGCATTTTGTATAATTATGCATCATTTTCAGAAACATTAATAATTGGAAGCATGAGTTTATGGGATAGGATATTCTGCTATTTTGATGGAGTATTATCATGGAAGATTGTTCAGCAAGACAGATTATACTGTAAAAGGACCCCTCAATAATGCTGCAAAGGTCAGATCAGTAACAAATAGGACTCTTGGCTAAATCATTGACTGGAAACTGCCAGGATCCCATATGGGCACCAGTTAGTGTCCTGACTGCTCCACTTCCCATCCAACTTTTCTGCTTGTAGCCTGGGAAGCAGTAGAGGACAACCCAAAGGCATGGAACCCTGAATCCATGTGAAAGACCCAGAAGAAGTTCCTGGGTCCTGGCTTTGGACCAGCTCAGCTCTGGCCATTGTGGACGACTGGAGAGTGAACCAGCAGATGGAGGAACTTCCTCTATGTCAATCTTTCTTTCCAATAATAAATAAATAAATCTTCAAAAAAAAGTCTCTCAGTTCCTATTCCATATATCCAACCTACCTTTGGGTGTTTAGTTAAATACATATATTCAAAGTTGGTATTCAAGATAATTATACTTTATCTCAACTTATCCCTAGAAATCAGACTGTTCTGAATGACAGGATTAAAACACAAAGAAAAAAACAGAAGAGAAGGAAAGGGAAGAGGATAAATAACGGGAAAGGAAAGGGAAAGAGGGAAAAATAAAAAGACAAAGAAGCCTTCCATAGCCCCATCTATTCCACAGCAGACTCTCTGCTGAATACTGTAGAAGTAGTTTCCTTAGCAACAGTAGCCACAAAAGCAATTTTCAAACTCGAAAAGCTCTTTGTGCATTTTATGCTGCAGATATTCAAGTGGCACAGGTAACAAAATTAAGAGTAGAATGGTGAGGGAAATAAAGGAAGATTAAAGTCCCTAATTGTGGGCCGTTTGGTTAAGGTAGAGCAAAGTGGGAACAGAATAATAGGTTATATGTTATATAAAAAAAACTGAAATGGAGACGAAATGAATTATTTAGCTTGGTTCAAGGGAATAGAATTGGATATGAAATTCAGAAAAGAAAATTTAGACTGTCATAAAAAAATTCCAAAGAGACAAAAAATGATTTTGCAGTAGAGTCACAGCATTTTAAAAGAGTACCGTATTCTAAGAGCCTCTGAAAAGAAATCAGGCAAAATTCCATTCTTCAGATGATGGAAAAGTGATAAGATTACAGGCAATATTAGAATAGACCACACTATTTCCAAATGACTTTGAAGATTTACTCTCTTTCAGTCACAAACAGCTATGACGTATCTCATGTGATCTTTCATTTTGAGAAAAAAAAAAAAGTTTTGTTTTTTTTAAATTAGAAACACACCTATACAGAGAGAAGGAGAAACAGATGGAAATATTTGTTTGCTGGTTCACTCCCCAAGTGGCTGCAATGGCTGCAGCTGAGCTGATTCAAAGCTAGGGACCAGTGGCCAGGAGCCAGGAGTCTCTGCTGAGTTACCCAAATAGGTGCAGGGTTCCAAGGCTTTGGGCTGTCCTCCTCTGCCCTCATAGGCCACAGTCAGGCAGCTGGATGGAAAGTGGAGCAGCCAGGATACGAACTGGCACTCACGTGGGATCCCTGCGGCGCATGAAATCTGGGGATTAAACCGTTAGGCTATCACACTGGGCCCAGTTAATGTGATCTTCAATGATAACTGTACAGAAACTATGTTCAAAAGCATAATTATAACATAATCCATAGGATCTCCCCAAAAGAAAATGAACAAACTGGTGGCTTTTTTATTCTTAAAACCAGAGTAAACTGGTAAAATTCTTGAAGGCATAATTTCTGTATTTATTAAAGTGATAAAGGGCTTGATCCCTGTAACTGGAGTGCCCCGCTGGAGCCTGCCATGCTCTGGCATTCAGTTCGAGAATACTAAACCAGATGATACTTAAATTGATCATTTCAGGTTAAGTACTCAGTAAGGCATTAAACACCTCTGAAAATGTCTCAGGATTCACAGGCACTCACTGTATGCTGATGTCTGATTTACCTCCAGACACGTCTCGACACGCTCTCGGGGGAGGAAAACATTGTCTTCATGTGTTTAGACGCCATCGTCTCTTCTTTTCCACTAAGTCTGACAATCCGATCTCTACCAACAAAGGAACTGTCACTGCATATTAAATGACAATGACAGCTTGCGTGAGTGTCCATACGACACAATGTATAGTATTCTAACAGTGTTTATTTGCCCAGATTTACCAGTTAAGAAACTTCATATCTCAATTTCTATCTCTACATATTCTTTGTAATGTCTTTGTTCTAAACTTACACAGTAAGAGACAAACACCCTGGATTCAAACCCTGCTATCCATCTCACCAATGCTTTTTTTTTTTTCCCTAAAGCTTACTCCCTGCTATTCAAGGTCTTTTCTCAACATGTATTTTTATGCAAAATGAACGACCCTCTTAACTGTTCTAAATCTGTTTTCTGTATTTTCCTATTTCTGCATCTACTAATCTTCCCCCAGCACATTTTGCCACAAACAATCCTAATGGCTCTTTAAAATCTTGCAAACATATTTTCTGCATATTACTGAACATAAAACCTTATCAAGAAATAATTTTTCATTTGCTTTTCTCTCATACTTTGGTATTTTTTTTCTCATTGAAACAATCCTTATCATTGTTAACCTTAATTAAGCTATTTATAACTGTCCTTTTTTTTAAGGTTTATTTTTATTGGAAAGCTGGATATACAGAAAGGAGGAGAGACAGAGAGGAAGATCTTCCATCAGACAGTTCACTCTCCAAGGAGCCACAACGGCTAGAGCTAAGGAAATCCGAAGCCAGGAGCCAGTAACTCTTCCAGGTCTCCCACATGGATGCAGGGTCCCAAGGCTTTGGGCTGTCCTCCACTGCTTTCTCAGGCCACAAGCAGGGAGCTGGATGGGAAGCGGGGCTGCCGGGATTAGAATCAGTGTCCATATGGGATCCCGATGCATTCAAGGTGAGGACTTTAGCTGCTAGGCTACCGCGCCAGGCCCATAACTCTCCTTTTTTACAATTAGCATCTACTTAATGTTAGTATTCATGTATGATTTAATTTACTTTCTTCACAAGTATCTTACACATGAGCAGTAATGAAAATACTTTTGAACTTTTTAGTTAATGAAAAGAAATTTCAAAAGGATCAACAAAGAAGTTAATTTTGATGTCTTATCAGTACTGTAGTACAGTGGCTATGCATATTATATAAACTCCATGTGTTATATATTAAAAAACATGTTTTTGTATATTTAAGTATGGCTTATATTTTAGAAAGAGCACATCTTAGAATGGTCAAGAAATAAGAAATTGTCAGAAACAGTGACATCTGGTGGTCCAAAGAAGGGGTTGTCCTTTAAGATAGTTACAAACACCGCAGATGGCAAAAGATGCTATTAATTTCAAGGCCTTTTATTTAAAAGTTAAGACAAAGTAATATAAACAACGGTAAATTAATCATAAATAGCAGGAAATATTATTTTTACTTTCTACTTTGTACCAGAGAGAGTTTGAATACTTTTGCATGTGTTAATCCTTCTGTCATACAAATTCCTGCAAGTTATTACTACTATACTAATTTGCAGATTTTTTAAAAAGTGAAACATGTCTTAAATCACAGAAAGTAATAGATGGGGGTGGTGCTTTGTGTACAGATCATGGGATTCTCAAGTCACTCCTCTATTCTATATTCACTGCAGCTTTGAAGTCAATATCCAGAACTTATAATTTAGGCTCAACCTTAAACCACAGTACAAAATGCAAATTCAAAAGAAACACATGGTCTACATCATCCTGGAGTGCTCTAACCCATGTTCGGAATGGTTCTCATTGATCCTTGATTTGCAGATTGTGTTCAGGATTTTGTGGAATTAAACATTTATCCTACAACCAAACCAAGGAAAACAGCATTAGCTGACTAGGCCAAATGACAAACACTTTTTGCTTATTGGGTTTCTTACATTTGGATTTTCTCACTGGGTAGTCTTCTGAAATAACAAAATATTAAAGCTGAAAGAGTTTAATATTTTTGCCAACTAACCTCTTCATTATTTCAGCCAACTGAGACACAAAATGACTTGCCAGAGCATATAATTTGCATTAAGATTCTTCTCTCTTTTCCTGGGATATTATGATCAGAAAATGCATTTAAACTTTAAATGTACCAGCATGTTTAAATGGACCATTGCCATGATTAGCCTTTCAACAAACATTTCTTGATATTTGCTACAACCATAAATACAACACAGCCTCTGCAATAACTGGTGCTCTTGAGTTAGTGAGAAAGCAAACAGGTTCCTCAGCGATGACAATACATGTGGTGAGTGCTGAAATAGGGGCTCTTGCTTGCATTAACAAGGTCAGTGATTCACTGAATCAGAAAGGATTTTTCCAGAGGAAATAAAAGCTGAGCTGAAACTTTAAGGATAGAAAGACATCAACTAAATAAATTTTAAAGAGAAATACACCAGAAAGGTTTTTCTGATAAAGTAAAAGAAAATACAAAACTCTTAAGTTAAACCAGGTTGGGTTACCCTCAGGGAAGATGCGTTAGTTTAAGGGGGCTACACTGTAATCCTCAAGCAGAAAATCATGGAGAATGGTTACAGGGTCAATAGTGATAAGCCTGCTGTAATACAGAGAATGGGTTAGAAGTCTCCACTGGAAAAAAGAATACTCAGAATCTATTGCAATTGTGAAATGTCGGCAACACAGAAATCAAGAAAGTTCAGGAATATGTAAAACAGTTCATTGATGATACCCAGCTTTAGACTCACAGCTGCTGTCATCCCCAAAGAAGAGTTAAATAGAGAAATATTTACATGCATGATGCTGGGATTCAAATGCATTGTGACTTGTAAAGATTTGAAATCAGCTAATGAGTAGAGAGTAGTTGAAAAGGTGGGTTGAAAAAAAATTGCGCAAGTGTCCTCCAGCCTAAGAAACAGCATTAATTTTTTCAAATACTGGTAAAGAACTTGCAAGAAAAATTCAAACTGTCCAGAAAAGAATGACAATCCACACTAAAAGAAAGCAAGCAGCATTTCCAGGAGAAAGTCAACAATAACAGTGTGACCACATGAGAACAATAGAATTTAAAAATGAGAATACTAGCAAGTATCAGCTGAAAGCGAAGTGCATAATATTTAAAATTCACAGCTACGCTGTGAGGTCACTTCTATTACTGGTCCCAAGACACTGATATGAACAATAATAATATCTAAATGTGGAAGTTCAGAAATGCATTCTCTGATGAAATAACCAAAAAGTTGATAAATAGTATATTTACATCAGTAAATTATGTCAGGGTGTTTCAATAAGTTCACCCCAAAAAATGGAATTAAAAAGCAAGCTTGCAGGGCTGGCACTATGACTCAAAATGCTAATACTCCAAATGGACCCCAGCCCATGTCCTGGCTGTTCCACCTCTAATCCAACTGTCTGCTTAGAGCCTAGGAAAGAATTGGAGGATGGCCCAAGTCTTCAGGACCCGGCACCCACATGGGAGACCCAGTAGAATCTCCTGGTTCCTGGCTTCTGCTACAGTCATGGAAGCCATTAGGGGAGCAAATCAGAATGGAAGGTCTTTGTCTCTCCTTCTTAAAAAGTTACTACTTCTGATGAGGGCAATTTGGGAGCTGGACTAATCCAGCTCCGTCCTGCCGCCATGGATGCAGGACAAGTTAGGGCGGATTCCATGCTTGGGGCCAGGGACGGAATGACCCACTTCGCAGGGTGGCGGCTGCGGGGAGGCGCCTCGGCTAAGGCAGATCCGGCTAAGGGTTCGAGCCAAAACCACCCCGCAAGGCGGTGGACAAGCCTTTAGTCTTCTCCACGCCCATGGAGCAACGATCCCTCCAGTAAGCGGACCCCCCTACGTTCGCAAACCATGAGGGCAATTTGGGAGCTGGACTAATCCAGCTCCTCCTGCCGCCATGGCTTCGGGCGGCCAGTGCACGAATTGGTGCCAGGCTCTGCCTGCTGGCCACCCAGCGGCGAGCTCTGGGGCTTTTATTATTTGTAATAGCTGCTCAGGGACACTCATGAATTAGGCCAAGTTTAGTATAGGTGAAACATGAATTCCTGGCGACTGCCAGTGATAGGGACATGTAACTCTTTGCGTTTGCACCTGCAGGTCTACTTTAATCGGGGATGCTAGGCCACGGTGTCTCTGGTAGAGGCCAAGACAGGAGAGGTCCTGAGACAAGCTGAGTCAGAACAGCCACTGTCGGGTGCGTGATCTGCAGCTAGGAGCAGGCCAAGTTGGTCAGCGGGGGGGACACCCTTTCTGGGTTGAGGTTCCCACCAAGGGACATGAGTGCTGGAATGGGGGCTGCGTTCTAGCTAGGAAACAGTCGTGGTCTCCCATGACACTAGTATGGCTGGGACTGGATGCACCGGGCTGGGCCAGACCCCAGCACCATCTGGTGTCCTGGGGAACCAGGGTGGATGTGGGACTGACTTGGCTAGGTCTCAATCCCCTACTGAGCCATGTGTGAGCTATACATGGGTATGGACGAGCCATGGATGGGCTGAGTCATCCAGCAACAGGAACCAGAGTGGGGTGAAAGCCAGCCATGAAAAGCCACTGTTCCTGCTAGGACAGAAGGTGAACTGAGAAGGGCTGGCTCATGGACCCCCTGGTATGCGCAAAATAAGCACAAGAAGTATGATAGGAAACAGCCCCGAATGGGCCATGGAAAGTTTCCCACTGGCATACATTTGGCATGGGTCAGGGGCGGACCAGGCTGAATCAGTTCATGTCATCCACTGGCAAACCCAGGCACCAGAGGAGGGTGTGGGTCGGGCCAGGTTCGGTCGCGACTAAAACTAGTGCATGATATGGAATTCCAGGGTGAGATTACCTGTACTGGATTAGAATGCAGCACCCAACCAACACGCGTGAGAACCAGGAAGGGAGAGGGCAGAGCAGCGGGGGGATGGAGGGGCTGGTCCCCTCACCGGACAGCTACTCTCACTGGAAAGTGTGGGATGGGATGGGGACAGACCAGACTGGGCAGGGCTGCAACACCTGAGCCCCACACGTGGACTAGAACAGGGAAAAGCCAGGTTGGGCTGATTATTCCTGCTGGTTCTAGCATAAATTGGAGTGGGTGAACGTTGTTTAGGCTTAACTGCAGACAGCTGGCAGAAGCTGGCACTGGGAGCTAATTCTGTCAAGTCAAACCACAGAACCACCCAAAGAGATCATAAATCGGGGCTGAGAGAGACCCAAGAGGGAAGTGGTGGGGTTCCCCCTCTTGGGTCACTACTCCCGCGAGAGGGCATGAAAACTAGGACGGGGGCTGGGGTGGCTAGAAGGAGAGGCACTCAGCAATATCCGTGAGGGCTGGAGAGTTGAGTTGGTTGGAGGGAACTAAGCTTCAATGCCCATTGACAGGTACTGGAGCCATATAGGAAGCGGGACAGACTGGACTAGTCTGCTATGTATACTGGCAGGCCAGGGTGAGGGGCGGGCCTGGTGGCGGTTATTGTGGGTCGCCCCGACTAGGCTGCAGACCCCACTGGTTGATGAAAGAGTCGAGTGCATGCTGGACAGAACCAGGCTGGACTGCAACACCCTTGGTTCCAGTGCATGTCAGGACTGAGAACGGAGCCAGCCCAGCGATTGCAACCACCAACTGATTGTGGCGATGGACTGTGCCGGAACCGGTGCTAGCTGGAACATGCGGGAATCTGATCTGGGAATACCTCTAAGTCTCTTTGGTGATCTCCCCAATCGAACTGCTGGACTCAGAGCCCTGGCTAAGAGAGGACGGAGGACGGAACAGGTCAATCAACCACCTCAGCTAAACGTTGGGCAACGAAATACTGGGCAAACGAAGACTCCACGATGGACTGTGACAATCAGTGGCTTCTTCAATGACCTAACCGAGCTGGGAGGGATGTGACTGGCAGCGATCCATAACTGGAAGACTATTAAAACCACTTGAGCAAGTATCTCAGCATGCCCCACATCTGGGACCTTGGGTGGGTGGGAGACTGGGTAGGGATTCTCCCTCAATGTCCCCCTTCACCTCAGATACATAAATAATATAATAAAAATATATATTAAAAAAAAGTTACTACTTCTCCTTTCCTCTCCTATAATATGGATTCAGAACTCGTACTAATGTGAAGCTTCATCAGCTCTACCCATTTTTTATTATTTCTTTAAAAAAAAAAAAGATTTATTTATTTTTATTGAAAAGTCAAATTTACAAGGAGGAGGAGAGACAGAGAGGAAGATCTTGCGTCTGCTGATTCACTCTCCAAGTGCCTGAGACAGCCAGAGCTGAGCTAATCCAAAGCCAGGAGCCAGGAGCCCCTTGTGGGTCTTGCACATGGGTGCAGGGTCCCACGTCTTTGGGCTGTCAAGCAGGGAGCTGGATGGGAAGCAGGGTCACTGGGATTAGAACTGGTGCCCATATGGGATCCCAGTGCATGCAAGGTGAGGACTTTAGCCATTAGACTACTGCTCTGGACCCTATTTGTTATTAGTTAGAAACCATTTCTCCATGGCTTACTATGATCTGTTATAGACAGACTGATAACTGACGCAATGCTCCTTCTCTCAGAGAGGTTTCATGGTTCCTGTAATGGCAGTTATGTTCTTAAGGATTTGTATGAAGGTATGGACTGCTTCATAACCTTAGCCACAGACTCACTTAATAAAGCACATGCCTTATCATGTAAACACTGAAGACACTGATGTAATGCAACCCTTCTCAGACTAGTATATGCATACAGAATATTTCTGTGTCATGCATTATATGATTATATTGCTACAACTATTATTACATAATGCATATTCCATATAATATACCATCTTTGTGTCCCAGCAGAACATTACAGTAAATAAAAATACAACATCTATGAAATCAGTCATGTACCTGTAAAAGCAAACATAATTCTACATCAAACTTTTAAATGTCTCAAAATTGTATTAATTCAGAAACTGAAAGAAATTTTGAATGTTATCTTTTGTTGGGTGTTAGTTAAAACTGATTTGAAAATAGAGGATTACTGACGATATCACCTTCCAGAACCATCCCCATGGTCACAGAAGCAGGCTTGCAGAGGAGGTAAATGAAAGTGAAACCACAGACTAGGAAACAACTGTCATCTGGAAATTGCAGTAACATTACACTGTGACAAACATGACACAGTACAATTAGAATAATTATTAAATTAGTTAAGGTGGATTAGATCAGTGAAATTCAGTAAATTATTATATCAATAGTATTAGCAAACAAATTTTTTTAAAATTTTTATTGGAAAGGCAGATATACAGAGAGGAAGATCTTTCGTCCGATGGTTCACTCCCCAAGCGGCCTCAATGGCTAGAGCTGAGCCAATCCGAAGCCAGGAGCCAGGAGCTCCCGTGCGGGTGCAGGATCCCAAGACTCTGGGCTGTCCTCCACTGCTTTCCCAGGCCACAAGCAGGGAGCTGGATGGGAAGTGGAGCTGCTGGGATTAGAACCGGTGCCCATATGGGATCCCGGGGCGTTCAAGGGGAGGACTTGAACTGTTGCATTATCACTCCAGGCCCACAAATTCTTAATACATATTCATAATCTTTACCTCAAGAAAAAATCTTGCAATTAACCAAAGGAAAATTTGAATTCACCAAATTGAAAATGGAATATGCTAGGTGTCAAATTACAAAAGTAACAACTCTAAAAAGTAAACTGATTTTATTGAAATTTTAGTGAAATTGGGGACATGAATAACGTCTCTTAATATAAAATACCCTACATCAAATTTCTCATTTGCCTTTGTTTGTTAATTGTCCTTCACACATTTGTTTAAAATACGTTAACATTTTGCCAATTAATACTGGCCAAGGTAATCTAGGTTACACCACAAGCAACTTCATACCTTATTGCTATTACCTTACAAAAGCTTCTTTTGTTTGCAGGAAACTGTTCAGATCTAGGTGACTCCCAAGTCAGGCTGTGTGGTTCAGTACTGGAATACATCAGTCTCATGTAGCTACCTGTCAGCCCGTACTTCTGCAAGCCCCAGGGCAAGGAAGAAATGCAGAAAGCTGCACACCAGCAATTAAACACACCCCCGGAAGTACACGCACCTCTCCTGTTCAGATGTCACAGGCCACCAGACAAGCTACTCACCCTCCCTGTATAAATTTAAGAAGGTGAGGAAGTAAAATCTTATGCTGCTAGGAAATAGAAGAAAAACTTGACTATGAATGCCTACCATGTCATCAAACATTGAGTAGTCAGTGTAGTACTTTTCTAAAGAATGTAGAAAATATAGATTTTTAAAAATATAGAATCAGGGCTCAGCATCATAGCCAAGCGGCTAAATACTTGTCTTGGCATATGCCAGGATCCCAAGTAGGTGCTGGTTCATGTCCTGACTGCTCCACTTCCCATCCACCCCACTGCTCATGGCCTGTGTGTGCAGTGGAGGATAGCCCAACGCCCTGGAACGCTGAACCCGCAAGGGAGACCCAGAGGAGGCTCAGCTCAGCTCCAGCCACTGCAGCCACTTGCGGAATGAAACAGCAGACGAAGGATCTTTCTCTCTGTCCCTCCACTCTGTGAATCTGACTTTCCAATAAAGATACATAGATCTTTAAAAAAATACAAATCATTAAATTTGCTTGAATTAAAAGTAATACAAAAAAGTTTCTTTTAAAATCTTTTAAATGGTCTTTGATTGTATTTTAAATAATCATTAATGAATTCTAAGAAGAGGAAACTTTCTATTCTTTCACAATCATGTTTCCAGGAAAATTGTACTGATTGCTAAACCACTGATCAAGATTAACTGATCCCTTTCTCTTAAATATTACCATCCTATGCAATGGCTATTGGAAGAAATGTTCACAGAGTTTTTCCAGCATACATTAAATTTGGTGATTACCCAATTACCAATTAAGCCCATTTCAACAAGGGAAAATAAATTGCACACATACACACATACACACACACACACACACTTTTTAATGCTATTCACTTCATTTATTCGAATTTGGTAGATGCCCCTTCCAAATTCATTGGTTTTATTATTTTAAGACACTAAATATTTTTAATTCAACACATTTTAGAGTGTATTTATTACATATTTTCCAATAAGAGTTTTATACTACGGGTTTTGAAATATGAAAACTATTGTGCTATACAGACAAAAGTCAAAAAGTGAAAGATTTCAAAAAGTGGACAGTGTGGTTCAGTAACATGGTTCTTAACACAAAGGAGAAAACGTATGTGTGTGCTTACTACAAAAAAGAAGTAATCACTTAAACAAATGGCAGGTTGAAGAAAATTATATTATAAATAACCCCAACAAATTGATTCAAAGAAAATTAGTTTAAATTTTACTTCATGCAATGATCTATTTTAACATAATAGAAAGATAAGTTCAAAATTAAATTGTCAAGGATTTTTCCTTTTGTTAAAAACATTATTATGTGACTGAAAACAACTTCACTAGAATATATCTAAAATTTTCTTAAAATACTCTAAAAACTATTTTAGTATATATCTAAACAGCCTATCTCACACAAGATGAGAAAATTCCTTCCCAAAGATAAAAGTGAAGCAGCATTTTCAAACCAAGAGAGGAGAAATGGGCTCCTACGCCAACGGAGGCCAAGGGGCATCTACCAAGACCCAGAAACAGAGAACTGGGACCTCAAAAGTCACATGAAGGATGGAAGATACAGCGTGTGGAGTCTTGTAATGGAGATCCAGCCATTAATCCAGGAGCCCCCATGAGTTACACCCTCTGTAAAATGACAAGCTGACAGAGAAAACCTCACCAGAGAACCCAGATTTGCCTGTAGTAATCTCACCTCTCCTCTCTGAATATGTGAAATAGAGGATAAAGTATTTGAAGTAGTCTCTGAAAATCTGTTAGTAGAAATCAGTTATTACATAGTAATGGTAAATGTGCAGTTACAGTACCTGCATTATCCAAAACAATTTCCAGAAAAAATAATTAAAAAGACTCAAATGTAAATGGCAATCAATGTGACTGTCAGAAGTTAAAAGCAAATATTTCTACAGGCATTAAAACAAATCAGAAGAATGTGCACAAATCAAAGCCCCCCAAAAAGATCAAAAAGACTAAGAAATGATCACAAAAAAAGTACCAAATACAAACAGATCAGTAACAGGAAAGAATAAATCAGTAATAAAAGTATTCTAACACTCAATGGCTTTAAAACTGGATTCTACCGCTCAAAGGACTAAAAACTATCCTTGAACTCTTCCAAAAACTAAATGTAAGGGAATATTTGCAAAACATTTTGTGAGACTGGAGTTACTTGACATCATAACTAGATAAGAAAATTATTAAGGAAACTGCAGAACCATCTGTCTCAAGAACACAGAGCAAAAAATCCCCAACAAAATACTAAAAAATGAATTCAGCAACCTCTTAAAAAGATCATTAGCCATGGATTCACGCCTAGGATACAAAGATGGTTCAACACACACAAAGCAATAAGCATTATACACCAGATCAATAGAATGAAGGATGAAAACCATATATATAACCCTCTCAATGTCATTTCATAATAAAATCTCTCAAAAAATGGCAGAGAAAAAAAGCATTACATCACAATAAAATATCATATACTGAACTCCTACATCGAACATTACACTCAATGATGAAAAATTTAAACATCACAAGAACACACAAAGATCAAACAATACTGAACCCATGAACATGCCTGAGTCTCAGAATTAAGTTTAGAAACAGACTTATAACCGTGTCTCTAAAAACCCTAGAAGTTAATAGAAAGGTAGCAGAATAGGAAAATCCGGCAAAAGGTCAAATAGAAATTTTAGAAATAAAAATGAAAATTAAGTAAATTTGAAATTCAGTAACTGCAGAGATCCCCAGGCTTCCAGCTTTTAGTCTATATGTAGAAGCTTGGAGGCTATCACTTGTCCTGACATAAGTAAACCCTGAAAAAATAAATAAAACCTCAACTTGTCCTGGATTCTTTAGCGAGGTGACCTCATAGGACAAGCACCAGTCCCAGATAAGTTCAGAGAACATTACAGAAGCAGAAATTTTCTCCCAATAAATCCCAAGAAGAAATATGTGCAAGACCTAGTGCCACAGTAAGAAGACCTGAATTGTAATGGACAAATTACCAGAGAGAAAAATTCCAGAAGCTCCAGTGCTGGGTGCTTCTCATTGTTTTTGTAAGTCTCATTTGCAGGAGCACAACTAGTTCCTGGCAGTGCATAGGGGAAAAGCATCCACTCATACTATTGCAAGAAGGAAAGAAAGAAAGGAAACCATTTTAGCATCTAGAACTGTGCTCTATTCTTCAATAAGAGGCCTATTTTTAGCAGAAACTGTCTTACCAAAGCCTACACTACTGCAGTATTAGAGTATTAGTGACACGAAAAAGTAAAATAGCCCTGTTTCCTTGCAACAGGAAGCATATATTTAATATTTGACCCAGCAATTGCACTTTTTGGTATTTGACCAAATGAGCTAAAAATTTATGTTTGCATAGAGATGTTTATGCCTTGACCTGCCCATGCATGTTTAGCCTTATACATACTTGCCAAAAGTTGGAAGCAAACTAAATGTCCCTCAGTTGGTGAATGGTTAAACTTCAGTTCATTCAGACAATGGAACATATTTCAGTGGTGATTAAAGTGAGCTATCAAGCCATGAAAAGACACACGAGGCATTTTAAACACATATTACCAAGTATTATTAAACATCTGAAAAGGTTACACACTGGTGCCACCAACACTGCGCTATAGCAGTAAAGCCTGTGATGCCAGCATTCTGCGTGGATGCCAGTTTGAGCCCTGGCTGCTTCTCTTCCAATCCAGCTCCCTACCAGTGGCTTGGCAAAGCAGCAGAAGATAGTTGAAACATCTGGGCCACTGTCACTCACATGTAAGGCCCAGATGAACTCCTGGCTCCTGGCTTTTGCACAGCTCAGCCGCAGCCATTACAATCTGGGGAGTGAGCCAACAGATGGAAGACCTCTCTCTCTCTCTCTCTCTCTCTCTCTCTCTCAAATTGTAACTTTCAAATAAATAAAAATATCTATTTTTTTTTTTTGGCTACACACAGTTAGACTCACTAAATGTCACTCTACAACATTCCGGCCATGTATAAACTCATGGAGATGGCGAGACTGATGTAGATTCCTGTCTCCCACAGAGATAGAAATATTAAGTGCAAATTAATGTCATGCGCAAATAAAAACAATTCTTTTTTAAAGAATATTAGTCTAGTTATTTTGAAATTCAGAGTTACGGAGAGAGAGGGAGAGATCTTCCATCTCCTGCTTCACTCCACAGCCAGCCAAGGTAGCCAGCACTGGCTCAAATCAGTAACAGGTGCCAGGAATTTGATTCCACAAAGGCAAGGGCGTCCAAGGACTTAGACCATGTTCCATTGCTGTTCTTGGGCTATTAACAGTGAGCTGGATTTGAAGTGGAGAAGCCAAGACTCCAATTAGTCCTTTCATGGGGTGCCGGTGTTGGCAGGAATTGGCTTAACTGAAACATTGCCACAAGAAATTATTTAACAGTGAAAAAAATAAGCACAACAAGTATGCGGGCCACCCTGCACTGAGAAACACACACCACGAATGGGTCAGAGTGTTACCCATGAAACAAAGACAGAAAAACACCCAAACGGTACCGTGTAATCATGGAGAGGGCCCGCGGAGACTGCTCGGAGGTAAAAAGCCAGCAAACAAGAGCGTGGCACGAGCACAGAACCTCCCGGTTAGTTCTGTGGTGGAAAGAACACGCGTTCCTGCTGTCCACACCGACATTTTTTTTTTCTATAATGAAGTGGCGGCACCTCCACCAACTAAACAAACAGGAGGAAGCCTCAACCGGCTCTCGGCCCAGACCCTAGAAGGGGATCCTGGGAAGGTGGGCGGATCAAAGCAACCTTTAAAGAGACAGCATGATCACCGAGGAAAACAAGCGGTCCAGCAGTTCACCTCAACTTTATGTAACTTCCTAGTTACACCATATCATGACGTTCTGTAAGTGGCCAGGTTTCAGGGTGCAGGATTGATTAATAAGTAAAAAGAACATTAATAATAACGGACTGGCAAGGTAGCCTAACGGCTAAAGTCTTGGTGTTGAACGTGCCTGGATCCCATATGGGCACTGAATCTAATCCTAGCAGCTCCACTTCCCATCCAGCTCCCTGCTTGTGGCCTGGAAAGCTGCCAAGGACCGTGCAAAACCTCGGGACCCTGTACCCAAGTGGGAGACCCGCAAGAGGTTCTGGCTCCTGGCTTCAGATAGGCTCAGCTCGGGCCGTTGCAGTCGCATGGGGAGTGAATCATCAGACACAGGCTTTTCCTGTCCTTCCTCTCTGTATATCTGACTTTTATATATTTTATTTTCTGTACTTTCAGATATCCACAGTCAACTGTAGTCTAAGAACATTACATAGAAAATTTCATAGGTTTTACGTTATGAGCCAGTTTGAATAGCATGAAGTTTCATTCTTTCTCTGTCCCACCCAAGATATGAATCACCTGTGCTTCCAGCCAGTCTGTATCTCTTCATTGTATCCGCACTGTTTACACTGTCCTTCCCTCTGTCTCTTAGTAGCCATCTTGGTTGTCAGACAGATTTGTGTTCCAGAAGCCCTGTAGAAATCTAAGGATCTTTTTTTTTTTTTCAGGTTTTTATTTTCATTTATTTATTTATTTATTATAAAGATTTCTAGGCAGTTTCACAGCAAGAAGAAGCAGAAAGTTGTCTTCCATCTGCCAGTTCACTTCCCAAATGGCTGCAACATGTGGTGTTAGTGTCTAGTGTGTGTGTGTCCGTGGTGTGTTAGTGTGTTAGTGTGTAGTGTGTGGTGTGTGTGTGCGCGGTGTGTGTGATATGTTGTATGGTATGTTGTGGGTGTGGTGTCCGTGGTGTGTTGTGTGGTATGTTGTGTGGTGTGGTGTGTGGTATGTAGTGTGGTATGCAGTGTGTGGTGTGTGTAGTGTGTTATGTTTGGTGTGTGTGTGATGTGTGTGTGTGTGATGTGTAATATCTTCTGAACTTCACTCTGATTTTATGAATGCTTTTCTTGCCATATTAATTGAAATCTAAGGATCTTAAAGCACAAGAGTAATGAAGCTGACAATTCAGATACAGCAATCAGAACCATTAAGGGCTTCCTTCAAGTAAAAAGGTGAAAGTACTTGACTTAATTAGGAAAGAAAGGGCCTGAGCTTGAGCTGTGCACAGCAAATGAAGCCACCACCTGCAGTGCCAGTATTCCCGCTCGGGCATGGTCTCAAGTCCTGCCTGCTCCACTGAGACTGTGCCCTGGGAAGCAGCACAAGATGCTGAAGCCCTTCAGCCGCTCCCACCCATCTCCCGAACTCAGCATGGCTCACCCATAGCCATTCCTTCCAGTTAGGATGAACCAGTGGATGCAAGCTCTCTTACTCTTTTTATGTAATTCTGCCTCTCAAATATAAACACACATTTTTTTAAAGGAAAAATAAAAATTATATACTGTGGGTGCTAAATTCTACAATCAGCATGTATCTCTGAAGTTGTGAAGATGGAAACAGTATATTGTTATAATTGATCTATTTTGTTACATGACAGTCTTTGTAAATCTTTTATGCTTTATTTTTAACTTAAATGTTATTATAGGGAAAACATAACATAAATAAGTTTAGAGTTTAATATGTAGAAACATAGGATGTATTTTCTGCATAAATACATTTCCTGTTTAAAAAAATAAGACTGAATTATTAAAAACTAGATTTGTAAGCCTGTGTAACTTTATAGTTGAGAATGTTAGAGAGTACAAATGTATTTATAAATTCAGAAGTCACAAAGTAAGTTAAGCCTAGGCTTCACAATTTTTAGGAAAACCCATTAAAATACTTCAGATATTATAGAGAGCCCAGAGTGATATCCTAACCACCAACGTCCTCACCTTGAACAAGACAAGATCCCATGCAATTGCCGGTTCTAATCCCAGTAGCCCCGCTTCATTCAGCTCCCTGCTTGTGGCCTGGGAGGGTAGTCGAAGGCAACCCAAAGCATTGAGACCCTGCACCCATGTGGGAGACCCGAAAGAGGGCTCCTGGTTTCGGGTTGGCTCAGCTCCAGCCTATGCGGCCACTTGTGGGGTATACCATTGGACAGAAGACCTTCCTCTCTGTCTCTCTTCCTCTCTGTACAATGGCCTCTCCAATACAAATAAGTAAATCTTAAAACAAAAAGATATTATAGAACTTTTAAACCAACAGGAAATAAATATAATACTAGGGGTGACATTATCAGTTAAAGCGAAATAAGGTTTACAAGAACAAAGTGAATAAAAAATAGAGCAAGGCAGAAAAAGCAGAAAATACAAAATAAGATGATAGAAATAATGATGAAACATAAAGGAAGGACTTCAGTCTTTCTAATACGGAACTAAGATTCTCAGAAATTTGTTATCAGCTGTAAGATATTTTTTGCATGTGCAGGCAAAATAACTCTTGGGGAAAATCAATGAAATGAAAAACAGAAACAGACACATAAAGTAAAATAGATTACAAAATTATATAAAGTTACTTTGAGGAAAAACACTGAAGTTGTTTTTTTAGAAAAAACAACGAAACTTGGTCAAAAAGTTTAGGATAAAATTGCAAATGCAACTAAGATTTTTTTTTTTTAAAGAACATCTCAACTGATTTAAAAACCAGTGAAACTGATTTCAAAATTGAATTGATTTTGATGGAATTGATTCAATTGATTTCACTACAAATTATTTTGATTCAATTAAAATATATTAAGTTGATTTTAAAACTAGTGACTAGACTAAATGACCTAAAAAACTGGTGAAAAATAGGAAAGTCGAGGAATATCATAGCCATTAAAGATATTTAATCAATATATAAAAATATTTCCATACATGAAAAAGTAAACACAAATGACTTCAACAACTGCGTTCTACCACACATTCAAGGAAGAAATAATTCCAATTTTACAACAATTACTTTTGCAATTAAAAAAAATAAAGAAAGAAAATCCATGTATCTGAGCATAGTGATATAACTTTGAATTAAAAACTTAATGAGGGCCTTGTGAGGTAGCCTCGTGGTTAAAGTTCTCACCTTGCATGTGTTGGGATCCCATATGGGCGCCGGTTTAGATCCCAGCAGCTCTACTTCCCATCCAGCTCCCTGCTTGTGGCCTGGGAAAGCAGTGGAGAACGGCCCAAAACCTTAAGATCCTGCACCCAGGAAGAATCTCCAAGTGCTTGGCCTCGGATTGGTTTAACTGTGGCCGTTGCGCCCACTTGGGGAGTAAATCAGTGGACAGAAGATCTTCTCTGTCTCTCCTACTCTCTGTATATCTGACTTTTCAACAAAAATAGATAAATCTTTTCTTAAAAAAAGAAAATGACAACCTGCTTATAAAAGCATATGAAAAATGTGATCTCAAATATAGCAAAATGTCTTTAAATGAAAAAAAGAAGATGACAGAGTGTGAGACAGAAAGAGAGAGAGAGAACTTGCTCAACCAGATAGCAAGGTCTACTAAAAGTTTATAAGAATTAATACAATTACTTATAAAATTAAGATGCATATATAAAGGCATAATTTGGTAAGTTTGGAAAAGGAGGGGCCTTTATGAGCAAGTGAAGATCAAGTTTGTAACTTTGGAAGATTTTCTAAAACTAGATTTAAGCAGGACATAAAAAAGTACAAACTGTACAGGCAACAAACGTATAAAATCAACTTTATTAAATGAAGGAGCTTAGACAATTAGTTTGAATTAGTATGATATTAAAATAATACTATGTAACAAATCATATCCAAAATGAATTAATGCATTAATGTTCTTGTTGTGCATCTGCAGATTGCCTGCCCTCCTGTCTCCAAGTCAGGGGGACTTAGTTCTAGAATTGAGTTTGGGTGTGAGGCTGTTCCGCATGGCACAGTGGGCCACTAATTCATCCTTTGGCAAGTTTTATTAAGAATAGCAGGGTCAGGCAATGTCAAATTTAAACTCACAAGTACATTTAATGTTTCACCACATCCAATAAGCAAGACTCTTATTCTTACTGTTTTGGAAGTGGAGTACTTTTCAAGCTAGTGAAAACTGGTGTCAATATTCATATCATTCAAAATGTTTTTGTAAAAAGATGTATTTATTTTATTGGAAAGACATATCAGATTTATAGAGAGAAGGAGAGACCGAGAAAAATCTTTCATCCACTGGTTCACTCCCCAAATGGCCGCAACTGGAGCTGAGCTGATCTGAAGCCAGCAGCTTCTTCTGGTCTCCCACATAGGTGCAGGATCCCAAGGCTTTGAGTTGTCCTCTACTGCTTTCCTAGGCCACATGCAGAGAGCTGGATGGCATGTGGAACTGCCAGGGACAAAATCTGGCACCCATATGGGATTCTGACTCTTGCAAGGTGGGGATTTAGCCATTGAGTCTTCATGCTGGGCCCCATTTGAAGTAATTTAAGACACATGAAAAGCAAGCCACAATGTGGGTGAAGGTAACTAATATGTATAACAATGAATTACCCCTCCAAATATAAATACTTATCTTACAAATTGATAAAACAGATTTTAAAAGGACAAAATATAAAAAAGAGGCATCTTACAGGAAATAAAAGCATGACAGTGCCTTTTTTTATTAAAGAGTGCTGAAACCTGGAACAAGACAGCCATCACACATTTACATTTGCAAAACAAAGTGTTTCACAACACTAACTGTGGATAACAATGTAGAGTAGGTGGAACTTTCATACACTATTGAAAAAGTGCAAAATAGTATATTCACAATGGAATTCAATTAATATTATTCTGGAGCCAGGAAAATGTTTACATTATTTGAACCAGACATTCCACAGCAAAAGTTCTTATTCCTGTGCTTCAAAAGACGTATACTGTGGCATCTTTGTTGAAACTAACAATAGTAAACAACTAATTTTCATCAAATAATCAACAGATAAAGTCCAAATAATATGGTCACAAAATATATAATTTTGTGAAGTGAAATATTACAACTGTAATAGTGAATCTGTGCTTGCCCACATGAATAAACGTGATAAATGAAAACTTGACATAATGGAAGATTAAGCTTATGATTACAAAGTAAATTGAAAGTATAACATTGCAAAAATTAAAAATAAAAAGGAGAGAGTGAATGCAAGCGAAGGAGATACAGTGAGAAGTATCATTATGTTCTTCAGATGGTGTATATGATGAAATACATGAAATTTATTCCCTTTACATAAATAAATTTTTAAATATAGTTGTCAAGCCCCCATCAATAAAAAAAGATATTGGTAGGCTTTCAATTGCATTGACACAGTTTCCACAGTAAAGAATTAACAGACCCAAAAGATCAGCAGTGATAAATCTTTTTATATAAACCCAATAGTGGGATTGCTGGATGGGAGAGCAAGCCTATTTCTTCTTTGTTTTAAGATTTAGTTTTTTGAATAGAAACACAGAGTTGTACAGAAGGAGAGACAGACAGATTTTCCATTTACAGGCTCGCTCCATGGATGGCCACATGGATTGGACGATGGCTGGGGCAAGCCACGTCTAGGAGCCCTAAGTTTTACCCAGGAAGATTACAGAAGCCCGCCTTTTTGGGCCATTTTCTACTGATCAGTACATTGCACTAGTCCCACAGGAAAATAATACTGACTTTAGCATTATATGGGTCAAAATAGGTCCATTTGGACCTCAGACCTAATGGCCAGCAGGTTCCAGCAAGATCACCAGCACCAACAGGCTACCTGTATTAGGACTCCTGGTGTTTCCCTACTCCTGGGACCTACTCCAACCAGAAGTGGCAAAAAATTGTACAGACAACGGTGCAGCCACAGCACAGTATCACAGGAGGTGGAGACTAGTGAGCCAGGAGCTGGAGCTATGGAGACCATGGTGGAAATCTAACAGAACTCAGGCCTGGAACTCTCTGTAGGGAGTGGCACAAGTGACTCCTAAAAAAGAGCCATGTACCAGCTGCAATCAGTAAAATTAAACTGTAGACCTGTGGGTAACAGAGCTTAGAAACCTGCCCCAAGGAGAAGAATCTGATAACCAGAAGCACAATGACCAAGAGCAAAGAAGAGGCAAAGGCACAATGAACATTACTGAAGACTCCCCTGCAAAGGAGCAAAACCTTTTGCCAACCTCAGAGTTAACTAAGGAAGACATCGAGGAAATGGGGGATACAGAATTCAAGACACTTGTTACAAAGCTTCTTATCAACAGCAAGAAGCATGTAATACAGGCCTTTAAGGAATTTAAGGAATATGTCACCAATATCCTTTTAAAGATTTCTTTATTGTGTGTGTGTTGGGGGGTGCCACAGCCTAGCGACTAAACTTCTTGCCTTGCATGTGCCAGGACCCCATATGGGCACTGATTCTAATCCCGGCAGCCCCGCTTCCCATCCAGTTTCCTGCTTGTGGCCTGGGAAAGCAGTGGAGGATGACCCAAAGCCTTAGAACCCTGCACCCATGTGAGAGACCAGGAAAAGGCTCCTGGCTCCTGGCTTCGGATCATGATCTCTGTTTTTCCTCCTGTATATGTCTGATTTTCCAATAAAAGTAAACAAAATCTAAAGACTTATTTATTTTTTATTCAAAAAACAAAGTTTCAGAGAGAAGGAGAGACAGAGAAGAACATCTTTCATCTGCTGGTTCACTCCTCAAGTGGTTCAATGGCCAGAGCTGAGTTGATCCAAAGCCAGGAGTCAGGAATTTCTTCCAGGTCCCCTACAAGGGTGCTGGTTCCCAAGGCTTTGGGATGTCTTTGTTCTCACAGGCCACAAGCAGGGAACTGGATGGGAACAGAGCAGCTAGGACACAAACCAGCACCCATATGTAGTGTGCGCATGCAAGGCAAGGGCTTAAGCGTTAGGTTAACACGCTGGGCCCAAGTATATCAACTTTTATCCTCATCAGAATGATTGAGGATTAATGTTGCTCCACCTCAACATCAATATTTGATAATGTCAGGATGTTGTTTGTTTTGTTTCTTTTACAAGTTATTCAATAGGTGTGTATTGATATAGCATTGCTGTTTTAATTTTAAATTCAATAACATGATTTTGAGCATTTTTCTCAGTCAATTACTGTCTGTGCATGCTCATTTATGAGGATGTTTATTCAGATCTTTTGCTTAATTTAAAAGCCGAGTTGAGGTGCATATTTGGCACAATGACAGAGACTTCATGTGACTCCCACATCCCATATCAGAGTGCTTGGGTGTGATACATGGCTTAACTTCCCATTTCAGCTTCCTGCTCAGGCGCACCCCAGTGGGCAGTAGGTATGATTCAAATGCTTGAGTTCCTAAAAACTGTGTGGGAGACTCAGGTTGGAGCTTTCAGCTTCCAGCAGGCCCAATCATGGCTTTTGTGGGCATTTAGGGAATGAAACTGAACGGAAAGTATGTCTTTTTCCCTGTCTTTCTGGCTTTCAAAAATAGATAGATAGATAGATAGATAGATAGATAGATAGATAGATAGATAGATAGATGATAGATAATAGATAGATGATAGAATTTTTGAATGTCAACAATATATATCGGAGTTGAGAAATGCTCTACTCTTTCTCAGTCTTTTTTGCTAAGTTGAATATAATCTTAACTGAACTTGTTTCTTGCCACCTGTATTAACCTGCACAAAATCTATTTCTCCCTTTTCTTCTGTTAGAAGGAACCTTGTTTTCTAAGTATCAGGTAAGTTTCAGCAGATGTCTTGCCATTTGACTAGTGTAAACTAATTGCATTCATTCTTTTTCTCTTCCGCTGATACAGAACTAGAGTACAAGGAAATTCCATCAAATCAGACATCAGTGTGAATATTCAGAGGCTTCTGGTAAAATTCCCCAGTATAAATCACAGACAAGATGCCTTAGTCTAGTTTGAAAGCATGGGAATGCCAGATTCAGGCCTCTAATGCTAAAGTTAATGTTAAATCCATTTTTATTTTTATTTATTATAGAAACATCTACAAAGCATAAACAAGCAGTGATATTAAAATCAACTAACGTTACTTAATGGGAAAACTTACTTCTTCCTGTTTTAAAGTTAATCTGTAAAGGACAAACCTAAGAAGAGAATTTCATTACCATTTCCATCTTCATAAATACTGCACTTTACTCTCTTAGACACAATTTTATTTCATTTATAACCTATAAAGTATAAAGCAGATTCCTGGCATTGCTATCTGCATGACCCAATGAAACCAATAATTCCATTTTTCAGCTCTTCAAGGAGGATCATCACAGAGTTATCCCTGACTCTGGCTGTTCGAACACATCTTTTTAATCCTAGTTTACTGATATATCTGGGATATGATTAAGGTCCCAATGGGAAAAGCAAAGGTTGAGAAATCCAATTCTGTAATGGATTAATTTTTGAAAATGTTATAGTTGATAATTCCTCCATGCACTAATTAATAACATCAAAGCTTTACTTCTGTTCCTTGGGATACTCGTTAGAAAAAGTCTGCATTAAATCTGAGTCTGCTTTAAAGAGACATCATTAACCAAGCAAACATTTCTACTCTGCTTAACAATTAAGTCTGTCATATTGCAACCGACATTCTCAAACATGCTGGAAAACGCTTCACAGTGGAATTTTATTCAGTGAACTCTTGGCTCATGTCTTCTGAGACTCCTTTGAAAAGCCGACTATAAACACAGGTAGTGTTAATGGGTCCATAATAGCAGTCATTTCAAGGAAAAGGGCAGAACAGTATTACATTACTTAGAAGGGTTTTCAGCTCCAGTATTGCTAGGAATTCGTAGGAAGAATACAGAGCTACTGTTATTGCAAACTTGACTTTTACAAGTATCTGTGCTAGTTATTTGCCCACGTACCATGTGTAGTGCAGTTGGAACATTATGCTAATTGATATTTCTGTTTCTGCCATGTGAAATTCACATTTTCAGGACAAGCATATTGATAA
Organism: Ochotona princeps; assembly: GCF_030435755.1. Classification (NCBI taxonomy): domain Eukaryota; kingdom Metazoa; phylum Chordata; class Mammalia; order Lagomorpha; family Ochotonidae; genus Ochotona; species Ochotona princeps. The sequence goes on from NC_080838.1 coordinate 46,226,656, forward strand.
AAGGATAAAACTACTATATCTAGAAGCAAACATACAGATTATGTAATTTTTTATTAAAAGTCACATAATCTGTGTCAAATGGTTTCCAGCCCCCAAAATTTGGATAGGTAAGCATAAGTCAATTTTAACTCTGTTGCTGAGTAACCTTTAAGAATATTGATACACAATTTGTTATTGATGCTGATACAAGGGAAGAAGGAAAGGAAGATTTATAATTATTTATGTTATGCTTTTTTCCAAATGTACAGCAAAATAACAGGGAAATAGACATGGAAGGCAGATCTTTGTGACCTATTACTTTAAACAATAAATAGTAGTTCAATAAATACTTCAATATCTATGTGGAGATTAACCTGCCAATCCATCTGCAAATGTTTTGTATAATTTAAGGACACAGTAGATAAAAAATTTTGTAGCCTTTCTATGCCTAGAATGTCAAAATACACGTTAAGTTAAAAACATATAGAACTGGAATGACCTTCTAAATTTTCAAAAGGAATATCATTTTCAGAGCTAAAGTAAAATGCTAATATTTCTAGATGCATGGTCACCACTAAATACTCACAGTCTTACATTTAGGCAACCAGATATAAGGATAATCATCAAATGCAAGGACTCTTCTTCTCCCCTATGTGTCAAGAGAAAGAGAGCTCATCAAAATATATTTTTAAAAATTACAGTGCTACTTAATTAAGAAGAGGAGGACAGATTATGTCTGGATTCTTGAGTTCACAGAAGGCTTGTGCTGGAGACTGAGATCAAACTCTGTGGACAAGGTCTGTGAGTGGGCAAAAGTCAAGGTTTACAGGTAAGGGTTCACAGTTGGTGTGTTTTAAGATATTCTTGAAACAGTCACATAACAACTTCTGTACTTGGGTCACACTGTTGCTTCCTGATCATCAAGCATTGGTTGGTTTATATGAATATGAAGCACACTATCTAAGTTTGTGCCATATCCATTTGACTCCCCAAGCAGTTCAGTAAAAGATTGAGTCATTGAACCTTTTAGATTTACCTCCTCCCTTTGGAAAGGGGGCTTCTTTCTGACCACCCACTTTTGTAGTTTCTAACTTGTGTCTATCTCATTTCTTACTCTCTCAAATGCATATCACTTCCCTCTCCAACCATGCTCATGTGGCGCTGGCCACAGTAGCATTCAATGCCAACTCATTTTGGAGAGTTATAGTACCCCAATGCCAGTCTCAGAAGGAAAACCAAGTGCACATACCCTAAGGGGCATAAGAGAAGGGCTGTGCTCTCGGAGAAAGATCAAGAAAGCCTATGTGACTGGAATAGAAGAAATGAAGGGACAGCTGCAGAAGGCTGTGATAAAACTGTAAATCTTATTCTGAAATGAATGCCAACTCATCAGAGGGTTTGGGGAATAAGAAGATCTGACTTTCAATGAACAAACTATATCAAATGCTCAAAGCAATCATCAGCTATTAGTCACCTGAGCAAAAAGAGTGCAAGCCTTCCTCTCACTTAAGTCACACAACAAAAATTAAATTTTAATAGTTGGAAAATTATTGATACTTCAAGGAAGAGAAATTTCAAGCCATGCAAAACCAACTCAGTTAAAGCACAGCAATGCAAGATTAGAGCTTCAGGATCACCTGCTTGCTGCCCAACTAATGAGCTCCTGATGTGTGTGCAGTAACTTATGATGCTTTTGGAAGCTTTAAACAAGAAGTGAACTTGGTTTTAGCATGTTTTATGTTTACAGAGATATCTTGATATGAGAAGTTAAAATTGTCATTCTCATCTATATTAATAAAAGAAAGGCAAAGTAAAGATTAGAGGATGTAAAGCACCAAAAAAGCAGATAAGGAAGAACCACAGAAGGAAGCCAGCTTCATCATCTCAGTGAAAAATTCTGATCCCCCATACCAAAGTTTTCTTTCATTTAAAAGAAAACCACATAGATAATAATAAATGTGGTTAGAATACAGCAGAAAATCTTGCTTCTATCTTTGTCTTAATTCTCACTTTGCTGCTAGACAGGCTATTTCATACTCGCACCTGGAAAGGGGGAAGATAATCCACATTTGTTTCACTAAGGTGGTTCTGGCAATGAATTAATTCACATGGGTGAAATATTTTGAAGACAAAATGTATTGAATGAACTCTGTATATTAGCAGCTGACTGTACATTTAAAAGAATTGTTACAACAATAATAATAAGAACTCTGTACCATGGCATTTCACTGTAAATTACATTCTTTTATGTGACTTAAGCTGGATTGAAAGTAGTAATGCATGATTATTCAAAAAAGAAATAAGTTGTTGAATAGTTGCGATTGTATGAAATGTCAACTGTAATATAGACTGTTCCTGTCAAACAAAACAGGTAAAAATACTTTAAGTGTTATATTTTCAATGAATTTGAGTAGTTTGCATGTATTATTATTGATAAAATAATATTTTAGTACAGTGTCATATAATAGAACTTTACTCTTATGTTTATCTTAACTTCCTGCTTATAAATTTCATATTCCATTATATTTTGTGGTAAAGAAAAACTACTCTATAATATAACACTGGGTTGCAATGAATTTCAGGATAGAGGGGAATGCTATGATTTGTACAAAATTAAGAAAAATGGCCTTTTGTTTGGGAATATACCTTGATGACTACTTATGTATAAAGAGGCCGCCAACGAAAGGCCTTGAAAAAGAGCAAAGAACAAGAGAATGAGTGTGGGAGAGGAGAAGGAGGGAAAAGTCAAGAAGAATTCAATAACAGTAAGAAAGGCTGATGTGATGGTGATGCCACAAACAATTGCAAACAAGGGATAAAGTCTGAGAATGAGTGTCACTAATGATTGTGGAATTTTCTATGCTATGCAATGGTTCATAATCTATCCAGTAGCATTGGTGCCCAGCCACCATCACCCTAAAGGGTATCCAACAAAAACTCATATTTTAAGTTGTATCTCTCTACGTACTTTGGTAATCACAGGAAAGGATTTGCAGTTTGTGCTGATCTTACATGGATCAAAAATAATTTGCTTAAATACACCAGGCCTTTGATTGCCAAAACAAATAAAAAAAATAATTAAATTACCATGTGTGTGACAACACAGATAAGTTTAATCAAACACTTATTTCAGGGAAATGTGGATAATTTTTAGGCCATAGGTATGAGGTAAAAACCAGATGTTAGGTACAGTTTCATTATAGAAACCCACAAGTGTATCAAGAGAGAGTAGAGGAACACACCCTGAGCACTCATCAGTTTCCTGGAGTAAAGTAAACCAATTAGGAGTGAGGAACATACTGCTGAGAATTGATTTGCCTTATTGCCCTCTGTGTGATTAATAACTCCATGCCCTGTGTAAGATAAAGGCTTGACTGTACTAGAACTTCCTATGATTAATTCAATAATATGGATGAATAATTCAATTTATTATATATTTCAAATGGCTGAATATACACACTTCCTGCATGATAAATATGTTTTAATATGAAATTAAATATTTATATACTGGGTACAATCAAGTATATATGATAGTTTCTTATTAATGAGAAAAGCACATCATACATGATATGTATATAATGTTTCAATTATATGCTGATTTTGTTAATATTGATATAGGACTTAAGAATGGTTTTCTGATCAAGAGGAACAAATGTGCAATAGTTTCAGTAGAATTTCAGAGCTGATAGTTATCAAAGTCTTTTTTGATTGCTCTAGAAAGAAGACCTCTCCATTTTTGGCTTACAAAACCAAATTAATTCAACACACCACAAAGCTTTTTTTAAATAAGAAGTTCACTCTTTTTTAAGGATTAATTTTTACTTATTTGAAGGACAGAGTTGCAAAGAGATGGACAGGTAGAAAGAGAGACAGATCTTCCATCCCCTGCTGCACTGCTAAATAGTTCCAATGTTCAGGACAGAACCAGACCAAAGCCAGGGAGCTGGAACTCCAAACAGGTGCAGAGGAACAAGTTCTCGGGCTGTTTTCACTGCTTCTCCAGGTGCAGGGAATTTAAGCAGAAGCATAGGAACTATGGCTCAAACCAGCACCCTGCAAATAGGGGATGACAATAACTCCAGCACTGGCTTAGCCTATGATACCACGACATTGATTCCAGAACATTATAGTTTATCAAACTTGTAAATGTTATTTGAATGAAAATATAAAAAATATGGAATGGATGTTTCTTATCCAATAATAAAAGTGCATTCTGTTGATTGATTCATCTGAGTGTAACAAATTTAGCTATTAATGTGCAGAATATAAGCATTGGCTCAGTGGGTAGAATACTTATTGTTTTGATAATTGAAATATTGTAATAATTGCTATCATTAAGATAAGCGACACAAAAGGTAGAACGCTTGTTTATTACAGATACGTCATAAGATTATACAGATAAATAAGAAACATAATGATTTGATACAAGGTGTAATATTAAGGGGATTTTCTGGGGTTTAATTGTTCGATCTCCTAAAAAGTGAGAGAAAACTAGAATATATTAGTGTAAGCCTGGGAAAGAATTAATAGTGCTAGAATATTGTTAATTATGAAGTAAAGAGGAAATTGGATTTTGTCTGAATTATAGAGGAATAAATGGTGAATAATAAACTGTACTGGAATAATTAAATTCAATACAAATTTAAAGCAAAATATCAGTTAAAGATGTGTGTCAGTTTTAAGGCTTGCATTGTTGTTCTCTATCAATTTGAAATAATTATTTTTTGACATCTATGAATAAATATAATGGTTAGAATTAGGCTAAATTCAAAAAACCTAGGAGCATTTTTTGTGTAATGAGGATACAACATTTATTTGTAGTGTTTGTAATAGTTACGGTATTTGATCAGATTTATACCTGTGAAATCACAATGGAAAGGAATATTGTATTTACTTAGAATGGCATCAATGATTCCAACTCTAAGAGCATCAGAGGTGTATAAGAGCAACTATGCATACTTACATAGTTGAGAAAGCCACATTTTTATACGAATGTATATGGGCATGTGTTATTAATTCTTACAGATATTTTAAAAAGTAATTTTACACTTCTGTTATTATAACTACAGCCCAGTGTTTTAAATTGTGTGCACAATATGTGAGTCTTAGGATAATATTAAGATTAATTAAAAGAAGTAACAGAGGTGGAAAATGTATAAATATTTTTTTCATTTGAAGGACAGATTGACATTACTGTGATAGGCAATAGTGATTAACATGTCTATAGTTAGTATAAGCTCTAATAAAGTAATGGCAAAACTAGGTCATTGGAATATCTATAATTACACATGATTCTCCACTGGTAAGACTGATCAGGTTAACCAGTAGTAATCATTTTGCTATTAAGGGAAGTACTATTTGAAATTCATGGGCTAATATATTTAATTATTGATTTATTCATTACTTACATTTGTGAGAAAGAACAATATTTAGGACATGTAGCCATGGGCTGTAATTAGGTCTGCAATTTCTATGAAACTTCACAGTATTTATAAGAATGATTATGATTTTTTTTTATTTTTACTTCTTTTTATTATTATCATTTTATCACACAATTCCATAGGCCCTGGGATTTAACAGTTTCATTGGGGTTCAATCACTGATCTGGAAGTAGAGATGCATACTGCACTGTATCCTCACATCTAAATGTGATGGTCTCCATTACACAGTTACTATACATCCGCTTAAATGAAAAGCCACAAAATAAAATCAACAACAGGAAGAAAAAAGAAATTAACAATACCATGAAATTAAATAACATGCTACTGATAACTAATGTGTTGCTGGAGAAATGAAAAAGAAAATCAAGAACCTTCTTGTGGATTTTGATTTTTTTTGTTAGTTTCATCTCTTCAAAACACTTTCTTCTGATTAAATTCTTCACCAACTCCTAGGTTATACAAAAGCATCATTTTCTTCAAGAAAAGGGGATGTATAGTAACTGTGTAATGGAGACTATCGCATTTAGATGTGAGGATACAGTACAGTATGCATCCCTACTTCCAGATCAATGATGGAACCCCAATGAAACTGTTAAACATATCTTAACAGTAGGATGCTGGACTCTCTGCCATTGTCCATGGCCCCAATAACGGACTTATTACTGTTTATGAAGAACTATACTATTGTAATAATACAGGGGAAATCAAAGGTGGGGACGGGACTGAGGAGGAGGTAAGGGAAATTCCAGAGCCTATGGAACTGAATTATAAAATAATAATTTAAAAAATGAAAAAAAAAGGATAGCTTGTAACTTTGATTTTATCTACTCTGTCAGCAAGCTAATGTGACTTTTACATGTTTGGGGCATGTCTAAGGTGTGTATATTCAGTCCTAAGAGAATTGTGTGTCAATCAAGCTAGGTTTGAAATGGCTAATGTTCCTAGTCCTATGTCTATCTGCAGGTGGATATGAGTGGTGATGACTCATCTCTCCAACTTCCATGGTTCTTGGGATTATGAAATGTGGATGGGGCTTCCCTAGGTCCTGCTGAGTAGCCATAACAAATGCTCAAGCTTAATGGACCAGAATCCTTAGTCCCAGCACTGGGGAGGTATGAAGGGAAGTTTGCCTCAGCAATACAGAGAGAATTCAAGCTGTTCTTAGGCTTTTTCACTGGCAGGTGTTAGTCAGGAGTAGTGAAAATAAGTTAGGCTCTTCCCTATTTCCTGAAAGTTAGATTCTGGTGACTCTAAGGAATCTAATATTCTTAAGCTATGCTCATGGAGATGCAGTGGGGTCCTCACCCAGGTCTCTCGGCATTGAGGTAATTATACTGAAAATTATGGATTGGTAGCTGCCAAACTGAATCAAAGTAGAAGCTTCTTCGATTACACAGAGTGAGTGAGCATAGCTCCCAGACTTATGCCCAGAAATCTCACAGGGGCTTCCTGTCTGCTCTGGAAAGTACCCTGCATCCGATTCTTGGGACTTCTTTTGGTAATGGCACTGCTAGCTGTTCTTATGTCAGATTTTATTTTTAACAGCAGCTGAAGCCAGCAGCTTGATTTGGCAAGACTTGGCAAAGGGAGTGGAAGAAAGCAATGTGAGTTTCTTTACTGAAGCAAAGCAATCTCTTAGACCCCAATCAGAGTTCTAGATTGATTTTAAGTCAGTGAGCACAGTGGAATTCAATAGTTAGAACTGCTGCTGTGTGGTACTGGTTGGCAGGTGTCCTGACACTTCGTATTATCTTCCTTCAAACAAGAGCCCTTTCCCTCCACCAGTCAGCGGCCAGAAGCTGTTGGCTTTCAGAATCTCTGACATTACAGAGACGGTTTACTGATACATTCCCTCTGTCTGTATCCTGCCAACACAATCCTTTTTCTGGTATTTCTCTGCAGCTGAAGAGAGTGCAAGTCTTCTCTAGTCAGTTACCTTGATCATATAGAGAAGTCATTTCTTTGAAATTCTCATGGTAATGGCAATAGAAGCTGATTTCTGCATCAAATAACAACAAAAAAAAGTTTTACAGTATGAAACAGATCCTATAGATCAAATCTGCATTCATATGGATTTGATTTTCTACATATTTGCTTATGCAAGTCTTAATGCAATCATTATCATCAGTAGAAAATGCAATTATTAATGTGAATATTGATAAATTCATTATTAAGATTCATCTAAAGCTCATTGTTTTGGGCAGTTGGTGGTGTCCAACTACAACTAAAAGAGGTTCCTCATCAATAGAGGTGTGTAGAGATAGCCAAAATATATCTCTAAATCTACAAAATATCAGTATCAGGAAGTAGCTTCAAAGCCAAAGAAACAATTAGATGAGAAAGTAAGGCTGATTACACGTAGTCACAAAAACCTATTGCTATCAGGAGTACTGAGTCATGAACAACATTGGAAATGATAAACAGTGTTTAGAAATTGTGTAAGGCTTGTGGTAAGGTACAATAAATGCCTGGTGAGAGTCTGATAAAAAGGACTTGAGGCATGCACCTGCTTTCTATTAAGATGCAGTAAACTCATGCAATTGATATTCTTGAAGGTAATTTTACTAATGTATTGAACATGGTCTAAGAGCCTAAGTTGGTAAATGCCTCTGTAGTCAGCAGCTTTCTAATTCTGGGATTGGAATGGAAGGCTGAGGATAACAAGGCTCAGAGAAGTCTGGAAATAGGAAATTTTTTACTGAAAAGAGAATTTCTCCATATCATTGCTGTCTTTGAACAATTAATGGACGAGAGCCTTGAAATGCATTTACCCAACTGATATCATAATTAACACATTGTTAATCTGGTAATAAGAATAATAAAATAGTTGAATTAAAGTGTAACTATATTGCTAGCTGGATGTTATTATTAGGGAAAATAACATCCCTATAGACATCCAAGTGCTGGAACAATTTCTTTGGTATCTGGAGGGTCAATGAATGATAGCATCTTCTTATTAGCAGAAAGTTTTAAGAAAGTTAGACAAACCATAACAGAAAAAGACCCAGGAATGCATTACCAGAGACTCTTTGTCTATCTGGAGATTGCTATTTTTCCTTCTCCTAATAAGCCAGCAGCAATTTTGTGAGCATTGATGGGAAGTCAGTAGGCATACAGCTTCCACTCCTGAATAGATTCATTCTTACTTATTTTTATTTCCTGGAACTTAAAAAAATTATAAAGGGCACACATTTTTCTTCAGCTCATTGCATGTATATTGCTAAAATCCCAGGGCCTTTGGTTTTCAGATATGGGTGAATGTTTTTTACCACTTCTTATAAATGTGCCTTAAAATTAATGTAGGTTTTGAGGAGAAATAAAGTTAACATTTTGAATTTTCATCTTTCAATTACATTTTTGTCAACTTTTAAAAGTAGCATCACACATGATTTGTAAAAGTGATAAAGCAATTAACACTAAAATAATAAGATAAAGTAGCTCATGTTGTCTTCACTTTTCTCGCATTTAAAACACTTGTGTGGGCTAATTTAGTTGATAATATTAATGAAATAATATAAAGAACAAGAGATCTTCACAACAAAATTAAATAAATCAATTCCCTCCTTCCTTTGTTAATTTAAGCTTTTGTGTAAATGAATTCTTCAAATGTATGTTTTGATGGTGGCCTGGAAGCCACACAGTCAGTCAAGACTTGTTATTGCAAGTTTGACTATTAAGATTTCTTGTGTTGAAGTGAACACATCTCATATCATGAAGAGTATTAGTATACTCTGTTAATTAAATAAAGGAACCTGTAGATTACACAGTATTTCACACTGTACATGCATTACAGCAATCAGAGTATGGTTGAAGCACACACCATAGACCTAGGACATGTTGTAAGGAAAAAAAATAGGTAGTTCTCACAAAAGTCATTGTAAAATTAACTCTTGGTCAGGTTATATTGAGTGTATAACCTGAAAATAGTGGAAATCAATGAAGGATCTACCAATTGTAGAAAATACTACTCCCATTGATTACCTGTTATTAGTAAAGACAATACTAATATCAAGAGAGATAATAACTGCTGCGGGCAATTTGCAGAAAGAGAGCATCAACTGAAAATCAGTGCTTGCTACTGGGGAGATTAGGAGTAGTGGGAATAAAGTAAAGTTGATTAAAATTATCAAAATAGAAGTCAAAAATAATCATAACAAGTGTTCTTGATCTAGAGTATTCAGAGGTGATTATAATTTACTATATTGTATTAAACACTAAGTAACTAGAAAGAAGGAATTGTAGATCCCAAACACAAAGGAAAGATAAAGAAATGAGAATACTGCTTGTCTAGTTTGGCTTGATAGTTTATGATGTGCATTTATTGAAATATTGCATTGTATCTTCATAAAAATGCACAAATGCTAAACATTAACAAAAAGTGTAAACTACAACTGAGAGAGACAGAGAATCCTCTCTCCTTTACTCCACAAATGAGCACAACAGCCAGACCCAGGCCAGGCCAAACCAGGAGCCTGGAACTCTATCTTATTCTTCCAATGGGTTTCAGAGACCTAAATGCTTGGGCCATCTTCTATTGCTTTCCTAGGCACATTACCAGGAAGCTAAAATGGAAGTGGAGCAACTGGGACATGAACCAGAATCCTTGTGGGATGCCAAAATCGCAGTCTGTGGCTTTATCCACTGAAACAGAACACCAGCCACAATAAATAATACAATTCTACCAAAAATAGCATGCTAAAAAGTCACAGATGAAGGAAAAGTGGACAAAATGAAATTAAGATGCATTGAGGAGTCCACAAGTTCACGGAAAGGATATTATATATAGGGATATTATAGTGCTGATGGATTTCAAAAACTTTCGCACTTCTAATTTCATCTCCCTCAAACTTTTGTGAACTATCATTGCGTTATTCAAGGGTGAGGGTAACAGGGGAGGAAGAGATAGAAAGAAAGAACAAGAAAATACACAAAAGAAATACGGGGATTCACAATAAGCACACGTACTCTGAATGCGATCACTCTACAAGTTTCTGTGCCCCTGAGGAATGGCATGATGGAAGTATTTAAAGAAGGTTCCCTAAGAAGATAGCAATCTGACATTCAGGAACAGTCTTAGGACCAATCTGGCTTTTTCTCTTTGGCTCCAGGCCCATTTCTCAGCTATAAACAAAACAAAATTAAAGTTTGTGAAGTCTCATTTTAAAATAAAAGTCATTAGATTCTACAGATACTATCTTTCTCCTCTTGATATGTCACCTTGGTCTGGATCTAACTTTAAGGCCCAACTTAGTCCCTTTTCTCCTCTAAATATTTCATAAGCAATCCAACTCAAGAGATTACTCCCTGCTATCAAAAGGCAACTATCACATTCAGATAGTCACACCCTATGTTATGCCTGTCTCTATGACATATAAATAGTTGCTAGGTGGTGGTAAGGGTGGTGGGGGAAACATGAACTCTATCTAGTACATGATTGCATCTCCTGAAAAGATCTTAGCATGAAGCTATTTATTTAGTAGACATCTGATGACTGGCTTGAATAAAATTTTTATTGAAAACTCAGGGATGGGCCAAGCACAATAGATCAGCTGCCTAATCCTCCACCTCCAAGCCCTTGGATCCCAATCATCGCCCAGCTACTCCACTTCCCATCCAGTTCCCTGTTTGTGACCTTGAAAAGCAGTAGGGATGACCCTAAATCTTGGAGCCCTGTACCCACCTAGGAGACATGGAAGAGGCTCCTGGCTACTGGCTTTGGATCAGCTCAACTCTAGTTATTGTGGCCACTTAGGGAGTGAACCAGTGGATGGCAGATGTTTCTCTTTGTCTCCCCTTTTCTCTGTAAATCTGATCTACCTTTCCAAATGAATCCTACAAAAAAAAAAATAAAAATTAGAAAAACCTCAGGGCTATTCACTGTATACAAATCTTTAAAAGAATGAAATTCTACCATTTACAAACAAATGGTCCCAAGTAGATACCATTATGCTTAGTAAAAAAAGTCACAAGGACAAATATCATATGTTCTCTCTGACATAGGCAACCTTCTGGCAGCCCAGCCCTGGGGCCGGGCCATGTGATCTGGGCGCAGAGCTATTTGGCTGCCACGGGCAACACCTGGGCCATTGGCAGTGCCCACATGGCGGCCTGGGGTGTGAGTTCAGACAGGTAGGCAGAGCAAGCCTAGAGATTTCCCTACATGCATGCCCCATGGAATGACCAAGGAAGTGGGTAAGGTGATATCTGGGAGGGAAAACCACTGAGGGAATATGTTGGAGGCAAGTAATGACTTCTGAGGGACTTCCACTAACAAGGTCACTTATACTTGCAGGTAAGCAGAGGAGCTGAGACTGAGCACTTTGGGTGGGGACGTGGTGGTGCTGGAGAACCTTTCTGGGTCAGATCAATGCACCCACCTACATTGGAGACCTAAGCTGGGCTAGTTAGCGTGGATCACCTCTAACCACCAACCACCAGCACAAATCAAAGCTGGGGCTGAGAGTCTATCAGGCAAGGTTCCCACTGGCATGTGGAGGAGCCAGGGTGGAGTACGGGTATGCTGGATTCAGATATCACACCTACTCATTAATATGGGCCAGGGGTCGGAGCAGACTGGACAGGGTTAGGCTCTAGCACCTGCTAGCGAGAGTTAGGGCTTGGGGCAGGCCGGAATAGGTCACTCTGCAGCATATGACAGCAAAGGACATGACAGGATTAGGCTATGCCAGGCTAGGTCAGAGTAGCCACTGGAATGTACAATCTGTGGCTGGGAACAGATCTGGTTGGGAATCTAAGGAGATGACCCAAATGAGTTGTGATGCCCTCTCATAAATATGAGAGCCAGAATAGGGGCAGTGATCTGGATAGGACATGACTGCAGTATCCCTCAGCATGGGTGTGGACTAGGTCTGGGGAGTGCCAAACTGAGCTAGATTCCAGCACACACCGGTGCTCGAGAGACCCAGGCTGGATATAAGACAGGCTGGGCTAGGTCCCAGCTTCCATTGAACCATGCCAGGGCTGTGTCTGGGAGTGGATCAGGTGTGGCATGGCTATAGCACCTAACAATAAGAACAGGAACAGATACAGACTGGAGAGGCAAGGCCACTATTCCTAGTAGGACAAGAGGTGGACTAAGTCAGTCTGAGCCAAGGACCCACTGTTGTATGTGAGATCTGCCACTGGGAAAAGGCCTGATAGAAAAATTTGGGGGCCTGCTTTGTTGGGATACAATCCCTGCAGGCGAGTGCAAGAACCAAGGAGGGAAGCAGCCAAGACCAGGGTTTACGGTACCTGCAGGCATGCATGTGGGTCAGGTCTGGTGGTAGACCAGGCTGGGCCAGTTCATAACACCAACTGGCAGATCTGAGAATCAGGACTGGGTGCAACATAGGCCAGGTAAGGCCACAATACCACCAGTCCACATTAGGTCTGGGATTGGGGTCTGGCTGGGCTGGACTAGGCTGTAGCAACCACCAGTGTGAGCTGGAACAGATGGAATGGGTTCCCCATTCCTAGTTGCTGAGGAGATTGGGAGACTGGGTTCAGCTTCTCCCCTAATTCCCCACCTTCTCCAGATACAGGAAGAAGAAAAAGTAACTGTGGAAACAATGGTCTCACCCATATTCCCCTAGTCCTCAATCCTTACCATCCTGGTCAACTACATAAACATCATTAAAATAATAATATCTTAAAACTTAAAAAATAATAATAGTAAAGCAACTTCCCTGCAAAAATACAAGATCAACAGATATACGTAAAGATGTATATACATATACTAATCCATAGTATCTATATAATGGAGACATGTATACCATGAAGTAGATACATTACAGTATGCATCTCTACTGCTTAAAAAATGGACTCCCATTGAAACTGTTAAATGTATCTTGACACTAGAATGCTGGACTTTATAAACATGCTCTATACCTACAATGTCAGCATATACTTAAATAGCAGAATGATGGACTTGTTGTTGAGAGACTGAACTATTGTTACAGTACAGGGGAAATCAGTGTAGGGGAGAGGAGAAAGGTGGAGGAGGAAATCCCTGTCTTTAAAGCAAGGCACACAAATTCACAGGCTCCTTGATGTGTTAATATTCTGTCTCATTCTTGATTACTTAATGTGAGGGTCAGTTGCATTAATGAAGAAGTTATTATAAATTTCCTGCAAGTGGAAAAAAACATTTCTGTTTAACAGTAAAATGCTCATTGTCACAGATGAGGGAAACAATTGGATTGCTTTGATAGTGGATATTAATCCACAGTAAAAATTGTCTTTTGCGTCAAAATGTCATTTCTGTTATTGAGAGTAAAAGGTTGGAATCTGTAGATTCATAATCCAGAGCAGAAAAATATTAAAAGCCATGACATTTCATCTCCCGATACCTTCTTAATATGTGTTGAAAGTGCTACGATCCTGGCTATGTATTATGACCACAAATCCCATCTAAATCCTAAGTCCTAAAATCACTCCTGCTCAGGAATCCCACGGACTATAAGGTAGTTTGTAGATGGCTATTTTTAACCCCCAAGTCACACCTACAGATATATCCCAATTGTGTGTTTTAACAAAGTAAACATTGTGGCATCAGCTGCAACAGTTACTCCTGCAGTTCAGTTATGGCATTCACTCTTGGAACTTTGGGGAGAATTAGAGAAAGCAATTTTGTCTTCAGTTGCTTATTTCCCCTTTCCCATCCAATATGCCTTTTTTCCACCTCCAGAATTTTCATATTCTCTTTTCTCCTCCTTTCCAAAACCTGGTGTCTATGATGTACCCTATAAGCTTATTACACTAAGATACGAATGAATCCTTCAAGGATTATTTCTCCTAGTATTTGCATTCACATAGGGGCAAGCATTAAATAATGAAACACATTTGTGAATATTAGAATTTTAAGCATCACTATTACATTATTTGTACTTGAGGAAGCAATGTTCTTTGAAATCACATTACCTAATGCTTTAATTGACCATCATGTTGGCCAGTATTGAACTTGATAATGCAATAAATGATGCATATCTAGAATTCTGTGTTAGCTGAACAATCTTTACATTGACAATGATTGGCTCTGCTTTTCATCATTGGAGTACAACCATAAGTAAAGGAGCAACACATCAGGTGGAGGAAAACGACATTCTAAAGAAGATAGATTGGTTAATGTAATGCAACTAATTTGTTTTAAAGAACTCACTTATCTTAAAAATGTAATATTCAAAAGAAAATTGAATAATGTTATTGGCTAATTTATCACTATAATAAATCATTGCTTCTTTTTTCATGTGCATGAAGAGCTCAATCCTTAATGTTTATTGAAAACCGTCTATGTCCCAGTCAACTTGTCATGCTCATTTCTAATCTTTTCACTATCTCTGCAGAATTTAAACAGCTGTACTCATGAGTTAGATGGAATTTCATGTTCCTTTCCCATTATAAGAGTTTTTGTGCTGCCATTTATATCAGACTTCTATATTTGCAGGAAAAAAAAATGTTTTGAAATCAACCAGGTAGGAGGCAACGGGTAAGTAAGACTTTCCTGGAATTATTGGGAGGTATTATTGATGCCAAGAGAGCCCTTCCCATAATTCCAAACTAGTTTACCTGGAAATTCTCCAAGGAAAATCATCATTTGTGTCCAATGCAAGAATAAGACAGCTTTTATTGGATTGGAAAGAAGCTAATAACCCTTTGAGAATTTATTATGTATAATTTATTTACATTCTAGACATTAGTATGTGCTCACAAGGTGTTTTTCAGACTTCTCTTCATAAAAATGCCAAAGAGCCTGGCGAGAAACTCTATTTTGTTTCCAGTAAAGCATCTCGGGGCTTGCAGTCCTCACTGTCAGAGTTCCAATGCATTTTCAAAACGAAATCAGAGTGATGAATTTCCCAGACCAAAGGCCTTCCCTGTGTGGTCAGGAGGTACTGAAGGATAATCCACAATGTTGATTTTCGCCTTCATAGGAAAACAAGCTGCATAAAGACATAGGTCTTGGTAGGAAAGTGAAATACGCCACAGGAGACGAGAAATAAGAAGGTAGTATTCCTCCATCTCCTGATCTATCTAAAATAGTTATAATTCTAGGAGGAAGTTTGCAAACGTTTCAAAGGGCTCATCCTCCATCCTTGGAAATGTGCATTAAGCTTAATTTTTCTATAACAGGCCCTGTAAATAAGAAAGAAGAGATGTGCTGAGGTAAGAGGAGGGAGCACACCCATGTACTCTGTAGATAGAAGTTCCTTGTTAATAGGAGCCTTCTTTAAGAAGTTCATGGAAATGCATGCGACACAAAACTATACATGAATTTAAAAAGTATTTAAACAAAAACAAGCTTATATTTTAATTCCATATTTCTGTGGCACTTTTAGTATACCTTTGTAGATTAGTCTGACACGGAAATCCTAGTTGCTATTAAATAAGGTTGAAAAGAAACGAAAGAACTGAAATCCAACTGGTATGTGGATTATGTGTGATAATGGAATGAAGAAATAACTATGTTTAAAAAAGAGCATATATATTTTTTATTCTGAAGGCAAGTTCTTGTGATAAAAGTCCATCCATGGAAATTCCCTTTCTTCATCATTATGCCTGCTGCTGCCCTGAGATTCCACCCACCTTTCTCTTCCCACAGCCTTCAGTACATCTGTTTTTGCTTCTTATAATAAGGAGATCAGCCTTGGCTATGTCATGAGTGGTACCCAGACTACTAAGTATAGAACCCACACTTCCCCTTCCCTCTCTTGGCTTCCTCTCCTACTTACTCTGCAAAAACCAGCCTTGGAACTGAAGGCTTTACACACTTGAAAACTTGTAACAATTATTGAAAGCCTACCTTCCTCTTGAACCACACACACTGACTTTGGAAACATTTACATTATGTGCTAAAGACAAGGCAGTAGACAATTTAAGAGGTTTCTTCATTCAAGGAATCCTCAAATATTTAAACAGTCTTATACAAATGGAGGTATTTCATGAAGTCCATAAGGTATAGGCTTATCTTAGTGAAAAACAACAGAAATTTTCATGTATTTTTTCACAATATAAATTTTCTAAACACTTACTGAATATCCCTCATATGCATGCATTTTAAATATTTTATACCAAAATTAATTTATATTTCATTTCCACTTTTCACACACATTCTGAAGTGGGTTCCTATTTGTACTTGTGAAAGATATGTTTTGATGTCTGAAATTCTAGGATTCCCCTCTTTTTACTTTCTACGCCTTCCTTTCTTTCCATCTCTCCCCTCCATGTTCTCTTCTGCTTCTCCTCCCCTCCTTTGTCTCTCTTTCCTATCTCAATGTTTTAGCACCACACACCTAGAAGCATGCTACCTATATTGACAAGGTAAATGTAATTTGTCATGGTCATGATAGTAAACGGGAAAAAATGAGTAAGAAAACACAGAGGCAAACACTCACTTTAGCAGAGCACATTTATGGGAACTGATTTTGAAAGAGCATTCAGCATTGCCTAGCAGACGCTTCTTCCTTCGCTTGCTTTTAACCCAGTCTCCAGAATCACTGTTCTGACCGTTCTGTCTGCCCAAATCCCCATTCTGCAAGTCAACTCTTTGCAACACATTCTACTTCTCACCGGTAACTTATCTCCTCCTCCCAAGAGGTAGGGTGCACCCAGTATCAACTGCCTCCATCTCCATCCTAGTTATCCTCACAACGTGCAGCTCCTACCCAGTGTACTTGGTGTGCTCATTTCCTTCTTTCCCATCAGCACGTCCAGGTTTTGCTTATCCATGTGCTTCTTGCCTTAAACACAATCACACTTCTTCCCACAACCCCCACCATTGTTCTCACTTCTGGAAAAAAATATCAAAAAATTTTTAAGTTATAATGTAAGAAATTTCTGCCTGAAGCATGTACTCAGTATTGTTTTGTTCCTGCTAGCTCATGGTTTGGGGCTTTTGTGTAGTCGACACAAATGGTAGTGAAGGGTGTCTACATATTTCTTAACCTCGAGAGTTAAAATGTAACAGGGCTCTGCTCCATAAATATACCATAAATTCAAGTCTCAATTCAAATGCTGAACTGTATTGAGCATTCAGTGTCTATCCAAGCTCTTTTGCCTCATCTCAGCCCCTTGTGATTCCTTAGTTGGTTGTTGTCCTTGTTTTCTGGGAAGTGGGGAAATCAGATGCTTAATCACCATTCTCTGAGATACATCCGTGCTGAATGGACTTTAGTAATTGTCACGCACAGGTCATAGATGCCTTCTTCACCCTCACTCAGAGGGCTCGGTGCTCCTCATTCAGCTCATGAGTCCTCTACTCACAGTTTTTCTGCCTCTCTCAGCTTCCCTTCTACGTCAGTAGCTGTATATTTGGGTCTCCTATAGACTCCAAGGTTCATTCAACTCCTCCCAGTCCTGTATGTTGGTTACTAGGACCACAACACACAGTTGCCCAAACTAAATGCTCAAACCTTTCCACACAGGGGTCTTGTGATCTCCTTGAGCATTACCTAGCAAAAGAGACATAAGTGTGTTCCACTATCACATCCCTCCAGATTTGCTAGGGTCTGATCATGCCAACTTGTGGGGAACAAGAAAAAGGCCTCTTCTTGACAGTCAGCCCTGTTTTTTTCCCTTCCCCTCTTTCTTTGCCATATCACTGAAGCCTCGGGGAGGCAGGAGACTGATCTGACTCATCAAGCATTTTCACTGCCCCAATTATCTCCTGAGTGTAGGGCTTTTGAAATTCCACTGAGCATCTGCTCTAACATTTCTTCCCTAAGGCAACTCATGCCACAAACTCTAGATACCCAAATGACTTGTTAATATTACAAAATATCATAATGTCACAATGTCTGTTTCCATTTACTCTGAAACCATGCCTACAGATACATGCAAATTTAATGCTAATCTGAGCTTTCTCACAGATCTAGGGTCACCTAGATCATCTAGGTGTGCAACCCAATTCAAATCACAGTTTTACTTTGCTGCCTTCATGCAGTGTCATC
Source organism: Ochotona princeps (assembly GCF_030435755.1). Classification (NCBI taxonomy): domain Eukaryota; kingdom Metazoa; phylum Chordata; class Mammalia; order Lagomorpha; family Ochotonidae; genus Ochotona; species Ochotona princeps. The sequence continues at coordinate 46,245,023 of NC_080838.1, forward strand.
TACCATGTCCTTGCCCATTACTCATTCTGCCTGAAGTCCAAAAGCTCTGTCCCCTGGGGCGGCTCCAGTGTGTCATGCAGAACAGCATTGCTGCTACCTACTGTTGTTGAATGTGGCCCTTCAGGATTCCAAAAACATCAAGATGCTTATTGTCATTCACCTTCCTGTTCAGTTTAAGTTTCACAGACATTGATTCTTACTTTTTATCAACTGTACCTTAACTCCTCTGTTTTCAGCACCAAGAACAATGATTACTGGATAACATTTGTAGAATAAATATTTGTAAATTAAATAAATGATAATGAGTGTTGAGTGAATGGTTCTTTAAATGCAGAGCAAAATAGTAAATAAGGCATTTGGTATCTGTAGAATTCTTCCACGGAGTCCTCATCCACTCAGCACAAGTCTCCCTGTATAATAAGCAATTCTCCCAGACATTTCTTCAACTATTCATCATTCCTTTTCTTACTTTTGGTGAGAGGCATGGGCTGGTTCTTGCTGATCTCAAAGATCTTTTATAATTTAATTCAATAAAGTCCAGAGACTTCCAAGCAAATCAACTACTAAATGCTGTATCAAGAAATTCCAGAATTGCTAGATGATCATGGTTTCCCTAAGAGCATTAGAATAACAGTAAGAATACTTAAATTGAGGGGGAAAAAAAAGAAGGAAGGAGAAGGGTGGGTGGGGAACAAAGGCAGGAGTGGGGCAGGGGGAGTATCAGTATGCTCCTATATATGAATTGTGAAGTATATGAAATGTATTCAGTTTATAGGAATAAAATAATAATAATGCATGTCTTCCATTGAGCATCTTCTGTTCCAGTTACTGTATACAATACTGTCTGCTTTCTTTATATTAAATTCAATCTTCAGAATCATCCAGGAATGTAAGTGTTGTCTCCATTTTACAAATAAGTGTGAGGCTCAAAGCAGGGAAATCGCAATATTCTGTAATTTACAAAACTAAGGATCCTATAGCTTAAAAATATTACAGAGACTTTGTGAACACCCACAGCTCCCATAAAGACATCTGCTCTGAGGACACAAAAGTCTGCTGTCCTTACATGTGTCTGTCCTTTGTTGGTGAGGACTACTACCGAGTACTCTGCTATCTGCAGCATCTGACTCGCTCCTGCTGTGTGTTTAGAGCTAAATAAATACTCCTTAAATTCAATGAAAAAGCAAACTCTCAGTTATGCAACAGCGTTGTATTTTGGTGAGAAATAACCCAACAAGGTAATTTAGTAAATGCTTTAATATGTTTCAGAATAACAAGTGATTATGTGAAATTTAGACACATGATAGTCCCTGGTGAGACACTGAGGGAAATAAGATTTAGATAAATTATAGTTATTTGAGATATACCACTCTGTTGTCACTGATTTGCAGCATATAAAAGCCACAAAATACATGTATTTTCAGTAACACTGAAGCATCAGTTCATAGGAATGAATTAAGACATAGTATCTCTGTGGAAATGACCAATATTTCAGTATTTTGTTCCTGTTGTCACCAAAACTTGCTGAAAGAATGAGTTTATTCCAGGGAGCACAAGTGAAGACTACATGACTTTGCCATGGTACCCACTCAGGTTATGGGTAACCAAGCGTGCCTGTGGCTGCTTCCTTTCATATTCATATCCCTTGTGATATATACTGTGTAAAATTCTTTTTGCCATAGTCCAGATACAGCATGACCACATAATATATCTTTGCACTATTTCCAGATACATTAAGATATCTAAGTCAGAATACAATAAAATCTTGGTAAATACTCAACTATAAATTTTAGTCTTACCTCCACAGACAGTTGAATGATTTTTAGGGCAGCTATCTGGAACTATGATTAAGCTTAAAATGATTTTTAAGTAAAAACACCACACTAGTAAAAATAATGTTTCTGAGACTCGCTTTTTTCCATTTGTTTAGAAAGCAAATGTACTCCAGCTAAAAGGAAAGAGATTATCTGAGCTCTCATTTAATCCCTACTAGATTCATTGCACTGCTTTCCTTTTCTGTGTCCAACTGGAGATACTGCCTCTCTCAAGGAATTGTTTCTGCTGATTGTCAGAAAGTAAGGATTCTAGGGCCACTTGGCTGTTCTCACACTATCGGCGAAACACAGTGTATGTGCTTGCCTCCCTTTTTCCTTTTGGTGAGACTACTTCTACTCTTCAACGGAACGCATTTGGCCAATTACCTTGTTCACCAAGAGTTCAGCACGCCACCTTAAACAGACAACGCTTTCAGTTCTCTAAACAGAGATGACCTGGCTCTTTATCAGAAATCTCTCAGAATTTCTTTACCAGAAATCAAACTTAGCAGCATTAAGGTGATTTACAATACACTGAAAAACTTCCCAGGTTGTGAGGCGGGGCATTATATTCATCAACTGCAAAGGATCTGGCAGGAAGTTCATTATTCCTTATTGAAGGGAGTAAGGACATGTTTCTGTCTTATGTGCTTGAGATAGTAGAGAATCTCCCACTTGGTACTGGTACAATGCATTTCAAAAGATCAGTGCAGCCTGCCCCACCACAGTAGGCATTCCTTTGCCTCCAGGCAGCAGGACCTACTGAACTTGAAATGCCCACACAAAATCTGGTCCTGGTCCTCTCCCATTGCTCCATCTTCATGAAATTCCCAAGACCCCCAACCATAAAAAGGCTTGGCCTCTGCCACGTTGTCGCTGTACCTACACCAGCTTTCAGTCATCCTCTGTGGTTTTATTTCTCTCTTTGATAGTATCCGATTTGTCTGTGAATTCCCACCCCATCTTTATCTCTATTTTGTGTCTGTTTCCTGACACTTATCCCACAACTCTGAGTAATAAAATGATATAACAAAACATCTGAGCAAAGCAATTCAAGGCTAATATAAATGTTGTTATCCTCACCCCATCAAATTATTCCTTTTCCAACTTGTTTTTAAAATCAGCTGACTGGGCCCGGCGGCGTGGCCTAGCGGCTAAAGTCCTCGCCTTGAACGCACCGGGATCCCTTATGGGCGCCGGTTCTAATCCCGGCAGCTCCACTTCCCATCCAGCTCCCTGCTTGTGGCCTGGGAAAGCAGTGGAGGACGGCCAAAGGCTTTGGGACCCTGCACCCATGTGGGAGAGCCGGAAGAGCTTCCTGGTTCCCGGCTTCGGATCGGTGAGCACCGGCCCGTTGCGGCTCACTTGGGGAGTGAAACATCGGATGGAAGATCTTCCTCTCTGTCTCTCCTCCTCTGTGTATATCCGGCTTTCCAATAATAATAAATCTTTTTAAAAAAAAATCAGCTGACTTTAGAACTAATTTCAGAAGGTGAGTTTGCAGATCAAGATTAATTAGGAGAACAGGTAATTACTATCTTGGAATAACCTTATCGGAAAGTTAAAAGTATAAATGATCAATTTTACTCAGGGAGTGAATTCAAAACATAAGAAATTCTTCTCAAGATGCAAGGAGAGCCTCCTTATTTGTACTTGTCTATTTTGAATCCTTTGGAATCAACAGGGACAGATTCCAGATCTAGCCTGTTTAGCTTGACAGAGATATAAGTGCTTTCAGATACTACTCAGTGAAACTCTTCCAGGAGGAACACAACCCTGCTAGGAGAAGAAAAAGTCTGTGCAAATGTAGAATATGAATGTTCTTTCTACCAGCAGGCATTTGGAATTAGAGCATGTCACAAACCATCTTGGCATGCCACCCCAGAAGCAGGCTTTCGAACAGCATTTCTTTCTTACAGGTGTTGAAATGTGTTACTCCCCAAACAGTAAACACCAGTGATTCATTAGCATAATGACTGAGAAAAGCAGAACTGTGTGAATGGATTATTCTGTTGCTGGGAGATGTGGTAATGAATCATCATTTCTGCTCAATACTCCTCCCGTCTCACTTTGTGTGGCTTCCCTTCTCAAAGGAAGACGTTATGAAGAAGAGACTGTAAACTCAAACTGGGAAATGATGTTCTTCAGCTTTGACTCAGAAACTTGGCTTAAGAATTCATCTACCCACGACATTATTTCAAAGTGGAGTTCAACATTTTCATTAACTTTGGGTAATGTTTATTTCTCCTTTAATGTTTATACAGAAAATAAACAACCAAAATTTCCTAAGAAAAAAGGTTAAGTCTAGGTTGACCAGAGATTTCTTTCATCAAATATTTTCCCTTTTCAAACCCTTTTTCTTCCAAGGTCCACAGAAAATTTTTGAAAATCAAAGTTTCCCTTCCTTCAAAACACATAAACAGGCATTTTTCTAATTGGAGCAGGTTGGGATAGTTTGTCTCAGTCAATGAGCTCTAAGTCCTTACCACAGAAAAGGAAAAGGAGACAATCCATGCTTAAGTGTTCCTATCAGGGATAACAAAGAGCCTAATAATTATGTAACAACTTTCTCTGAGCCATAACAAGGACATCTATTTACATGATTAAAATTCCCAGCTCACAGAGTTTTAGAAGGGAAACTGTTAGCTCTGCTTTCAAGATGGGCATTTCAACTCATGTTTTCATCCACAAGGCAAAATTGTGCATAGAGACAGAAGAGTTGGGAAGAAAATTTATTCTCTGAATGAACAGAGTTTTTTGAACTAATTTTAACAACATCAACAACAGTTTTTACCTAAGCCAATTCTGAGAATTAAATGACAGGTGGGGAGCTACCTGAGATCCACCAAGGAACGGAGTCTTCAGTTCTGCCACCGATTGGTTCTGTGACGTATACAAAAGCTTTCAACATCGGAAGTCTTCATTTCTGACACCTGAACTGGGAGAATTTGGACAACAGAGACATCTTAAATATTTCCCCTTAAATGAAAAATTAGAGTTAAGCAAGAAAAAAGAAAAGCCAAAGAACAATGATCTCTTATTTACCTTTCAATAATCTAAAGGAGCCAGGAAACTTGTATTAGGAAAAGTGATCCTTGGATTCTATATGTTTAGTAATACCATTCTCCTTAACAAAGTTTCATGTACAATCAAAAGCTAAAATTAACTCTTTAAAAGATTTCCCTCTTTTAGATGGAAACACTTGGATACAGACATATAAACGTGCTTCAGCAGAAGTAAATTCTAATTCAGGATTACACATAGCAGGGTCAATATGGCAAATTGGTGATAGTTGATAATTATCCTGAGATGTCCAATTTTTCCAGTCTTCTCTAAAATTTCAATAAATCATAACACTATATTAGTTATAATTTTGGGCAATGTATCAAATAATCTCATAATATTCAAAATGCATTGAAGTCATTATACTATGTCTGACATTTAGAATTAATTCAGTTTTTCTCTCAGTAGCAAGCATTTACATGTAAAATAGGTAATTCCACTATTATTATTGTACTGATAAGGAACAAGTTGCATGGAATCAAAGGAATTCTCTTAAGGTTTGCACAGTCATTGGTGGGCAAGTCCACTTTTCAGGAGAACTCACTTCTGTGCAGTCCTGCTTCAATTCATCTGCTCAACACTCAACTCTACATTCAGCCAAAGTGAACAGTCATGGTAATTTTATGAAAAAAATCTTACCTCTGATAGAATACCATTTCATCATCAATTCAAGAATACTTCAGGGCCAGCATGGTAGCCTAGTGGCTAAAGTCCTTGCCTAGCACGCCATTAGGGCACAGGTTCTTGTTCTGGTTGCCCCGCTTGTCATCCAACTCCCTGCTTGTGGCATGGGAAAGCAGTCAAAGAAAGTCCAAAGCTTTGGGACCCTGCACCCACATGGGAGACCCTGAAGCAGCTCCTGGCTCCTGGGTTCAGACCAGCTTAGTTCTGGCCGTTGTGGCCACTTGGGGAGTGAATCACTGGACAGAAGATCTTCTCTTTCTCTCCTCCTCCTCTGTGTATCTGACTTTCCAACAAAAATAAATAAATCTTTAAAAAAAAAAAAAAGTAAAAGAAGGGCCCGGCGGCGTGGCCTAGCAGCTAAAGTCCTCACCTTGAACGTGCCAGGGATCCAGGGATCTCCCATATGAGCGCCGGTTCTAATCCTGGCGGCCCCACTTCCCATCCAGCTCCATGCTTGTGGCCTGGGAAAGCAGTTGAGGATGGCCCAAAGCTTTGGGATCCTACACCGTGTGGGAGACCCGGAAGAGGTTCCTGGTTCTCACCTTCAGATCGGCACAGCACCAGCCGTTGCGGCTCACTTGGGGTGTGAATTATTGGATGGAAGATCTTCCTCTCTGTCTCTCCTCCTCTCTGTATATCTGACTTTGTAATAAACATAAATATATCTTTTTTTAAAAAAAAGTAAAAGAAAAGAAAAAGAAACCTGATGTCTGGGTTTGTTTCTTAAAAAAACAAACAAAAAAAAACACCTCAGCTAGGAGAAGCCAGTCACATGAAAAATATTAAAATCTAAATTTCCCCTTTTCAAAATATTTCACCAATTATAAGCCTTCATTCCTTTTCTTCTGTTACATAGTACAAATGCCAATGTTCTGAAAATTACTAATAATTTTCATTTATTTCTTTTTGCATTAAATCTGTAACATTGTGCGTAGTCTACCCACTGTTTTTCAGAAACTTACTCCATATATGTGAGCTGTGTCAGATCTGGGTTTTTCACAGATTTGTGAACCATTAGTTCTTTTCTCCTGTTCCGTCTTACACTAACATACGTGCTTATAATCCTACATCTTCTCTTGTGGACTTCAAAATTACTGTCTGACCTCAACCTACTATCTCTAAGTTAGGCTTTAAGCAAATCTGTACATTGTGTCTGACTTAAATGTTTCTTCACTGTAACCTACCTTGTTGATGGGTAAATAGACTGTAAACTACTATAGCAACAAAAGATTGAGTCTCAGCCAACTCCCAACTGGACAAGTGTACAAAGCATGCTTAAATAACTTAGAGATGCAATCAGGTTGTCGCTGCCTCACTTTAATTTCTGTTAGTCACATCCTCTTTTCTATCTGTAAATATAACTTACTTGTGTGGTAAAGTGGAGCGTAATGAATTGTTGGTTTGGACAGATGTGCGATTCTAAAACCACCAACAAAGCAAATTAAGATCTTTGAGGCTAAAATTGGTTTAATTTTCTTTCAATGAAATAACACGTTCTTTAACAGATTGAAAAATGCTTAATCCTTAATCTGTTGCTTATGCTCAAATTTCTTTAACTAACAGCCTTATCTCCAAGTTTCACCCCAAAAGTTGTTTGCTCTCTCAACCACAAACCATGTGGGTCTTCAGTTTTCCACCCTGTCTTCTTACTATTTCCACACTTTACAGTTAGCACCTCAAGGACTCTTTTTTTTTCAGAATCTTAGATTTATCTTTGATTCTTATCTCTCCTGTACCGAATTAATCATCAAATCCAGTAAACATATCCAGAATGCATCTCCCTTCACCTGATACCTGGGTTCGTGCCCTGTAACCATTCCCTTTCCAGTCTCACAAAAGATGCTGGCAAATGAGAGGGGTTATCTCTCTGCAGCCAAGATTATATGAGGTTTTGAGGCTCTCTCTATTTCCCTCCATGTCCTTTTCCTTCCTGGCCCCCTCGATGCCCACGTGTGTGTGTGTGTGTGTGTGTGTGTTTGCTTTTTTTACCTTTTAAATAAACTTCATTACTTTGGCCACCATATCAATGCCTGCACTTAAAATAACTTTACTTTTAAGTAAAGAACAAGGACCTGAAATAAAACTAGACCCCACCTCTTCTACAACAAACTCATAAGCCAGCCAGGAGCAATGCAGTTCAGAGAGGAAGGCGTGGGCAGGAATATCCCATCTGTCTCTGCCTCAGCTGTGTGTGATTCCTAAATCTGAAACATTTCTCTTCTCTCAGAGTTCATGTCCTCCCCCCACAAAGTCATTCAAATGCAAATGTTGGTGTGTTTGGTATTTCTGGTTTGGGTAATGGAAGAGGAAGAAAGGCCAATACAAACTGCCAGAGTTGATGGGATTTGGACAGAAGAATGGAAAGAGACAGAACCATTTCATGAACATTTGTTAATTTATAAGTGTTTCCCGGTTGTTTACAATGTGCTATTAAGGATAATTTATGCGGTTGGGCAAACTGGAACTTAAGCTTTTAGCTTCCAAATAACCCTGTCTTGCCTACTTGTCAGTCAAATGACCCCTTACCAAGTAGATATCAGCTTTCACCTGTACACAGGCTGACAACTGAGAAGGGCTCTCTTTATACAGAAGAGATGAGACAAGGCTGAGGCATGGTCTCTGTACTTCCAGCCCTAACTGCCCCAGGGAGTTTGTGAAAAATAACAGTGTGACTTGATTAAAAAAAAATAATAATAAGGATAAAAAAGAGAAAGCCAGGATGTGCCTGACAACTTGAATTCTCAGACTGCTGCTGTGGTGCCAGGGACTGAGGTCAAACTCTGCAGGCAGTGGTCTGCAAGTGGGCAAAAGTCCACAATCAAGGTCAAGGCCTATGGGCGAGGGTCTGCAGCTGGACAATCATTCAAAATCACAGGACTGTGTACTTTAGGATATCCTTGAGACAATCACACACTGACTTCTGTCCTTGTGTCCTGATCATCAAGCATTGGCTGGCTAACATCAATGTGGGACATAGCAATCAATGTGTCACATCAATTCCTGTTCATTAGACTCCCCAAGCAGGTCAATAAAAGATTGAGGCAGCAAACCTTCTAGGTTGACCTCTGTCCTAAGAGAAGGAGGCTTCCCTCTGGCTGCCCAGATTTCTAGGCTTTATCTTGTGTCTGTCTCATTTCTTATTTTCTCAATTGCACGTCACACTCCAACTCTGGTCATGTCACACTGGTCGCACAGTACTAACCCTTTCCTTCCCCAATCTATTCTACTCCTGAATGTTCACATGATTGTACATGTGTGTGTGCATGTGTGCGTGCTGACTTTCTTACCTCTTAAACAAATGGTACCACTTTTATACCACACCGTGTCTGTCCTTAACATGCTTTTTAAGTAAAAACGGACCTAGATTAAATTTAATACCTCTGCTGTCCCACAATTATTTCTCAATTAGTCAATCTTATTTCAGTTTTTCCTTCACCAATATCCTAAACACTGTGTTCTGTTTAACTTTATGATGCATGACAACCCTATTTTCAAGATTTATAAAATAAATCAAATTTTTATGGATTGTGAATTTATTTTAAAAAGTAATTTCACTTCTGTTGTTTTGAAGCATAATTTTTTTTAAGTTATTTTTTTGCCACCACTTTTCCCAATTTTTGCCTGATATTTCCATACTACCACCAACAATGATTGTGCTTACTCTTTTAAAAAAAAAAAAAGATTCAGGAAACCAAGCGCAATAACGTAGTGGTTAAAAGTCCTCACCTTGCATGCACCGAGATCCCATATGGGTGCTGGTTCATATCTTGGAAGGCCTGCTTCCCATCCAGCTCCCTGCTTGTGGCCTGGGAAAGCAGTGGAGGACGGCCCAAAGCCTTGGGACCCTGTGTCTGTGTGGGAGACCCAGAGGACGCTCCTGGTTTCTGGATTTTGATCAGCTCAGCACCAGTCATTGCAGCCACTTGCGGAGTGGATCAGAAGACGGAAGATCTTCCTCTCTTTGTTCCTCTCTCTATATCTGACTTTCCAAGACAAATAAACGTTTTATAAAAACATCAATTACATTAAGAGTATTTTTCTTAAAATATTTAAATGAGTCTACTTAACTTACAAACTTTCCTATTTATGATTCTATGACAGTTATTCAGATTTAATTGTGAAAACTGTCTCATTTAAGAATTATTAGGATCATTTGTCTCTAAATTGTTTATGTTAAGCTACTGTGATTATAATAATGATGATAGCAGTTAACCTGAAAAACAAAAAGCAAAGCATAAATGAAACATAAATAGTAAACACCCTCAATCTTTAATCCTAGGACCAAGAAGGGCTGTATTTAAATATACAGAATCATTAAAATGTAGACATATAGAATCATTAAATATTAGACTTTGAAGATAAGGCAATGCAAAAGGAATTTGATGGTCATTTACAATAGACAGTACTGTCAAATCTTTACCAGGTAAAGGTCCTTGACCCAAGTCAAGGAGATAATAATAAAATAAGGTATACAAAGATGTAACATCAATATCTTTTAATTATCTAAAACCTAGAATAAGTCAAATGCACCATGCCATACCCATTTAATATCACAGTGAAATAATTTCTTAAAAAGCCAAACTAATGATTATTTAATTGTTATTTAATTATTTAATCATACTTCAGATAGTGTGAAGATCCATGATTTCTTACCAGAATCAACAAAAAATATCATAGCTTTATTTTCTTATGGGACATTAACAACTTTTTAAAAAAAGATTAGTTTATTTATTTAAAAGTTAGAGTTACAGAGAAACAGAAATCTCTTATCTGTTGATTCACTCCCCAAATGGGGTCAACAGCCAAGGCCAATGCCGGAAGCTAGGAGTTTATGCATGCAAGAGACCAAGGATTTTAGCCATCCTCTACTTCTTTCCCAAGCATAGTAGCAGAGAGCTGAATTGGAAGTGCAGCAGCCAGTGCACAGATTAACAGCTGTATGGCATGCTGGCATCAACAGTGGCAGCTTAACATGCTACACCACAATGCTGGCCCCAACATCAACCACTTTCTATAGAGACACCAGGAATTTCCTATAAATCTTAAGATGCCTATAAGTAAGCTGCTTCTTAACTACAGTAATAATGAGTTGTTTCAATGCCCTGCAACATGTTCATCCCATTTCAATATGATAAATGATGCCTGCCCTGTTCGTTTGTCAAACGATGCAGAAACCAGCTAAGCAAATTGTATGTCAGCTTAATGAAATACATACCTGATCTAGAAAGATAAGTCTGTTAACCAAGGAAAATTGTGTTTTATTACAACTAATATCTTTCCCATGGAAATTCCTTCCAACTCCTGGGCTTCACTCTGCTAACAAAACTAAAGCTGTTTTATATAAACTTTGCCCAACCCCATCTTACTCACCCTATCTTAAACTCATCCAGTCTGAGACCTAAAACTAAAGTTCTAAAACTATTTCAAGACAACATTACTGAATTTTGCAAAATATTATGAAACAACCACACAATAGAGCAAAGCTTGTAACTGGTAAAATGCAATGTTCTCAGAATTTCAGGGAGGCTGTTTATATAGCTTTGACTTCCCAGCTCAAATACTGCAAAGTGGGTTGTTAAAGATTTGCTGAGGGAGAGAAATTTATTGGGACTGGGGAAGTTTATAACATAATAGTGTGGGGTTGTTGGATAAGTGAGATGTGTGTGTTGAAGTCAGTTTTCCAAAGTATATTGTTATTTGATAAATGAGCTCTTTTACCCAGATAAACACTCTTTTTAAAGAGAGAAAATGATTTACAAGAATCATGTGAATCCGTAAGCGAAAGTGTTAACTGCTTGCACTCTTTTCAGAGAGATTTCTTAGACTGAGGTCTCAATGACCTCCTGGATCTTGGTGCTAATGGCTGTCTACCTGAAGACTGTTAGCTTGCTGTTCTCCCCCATCACAAAAAGTCTAATGAATCTAACTTTGTAAGGGCAATAAAATGTTCCTTTGGTTTTTGAGTAATTAATAATGGGCAAGACATTTTTTAACTTGTCATAAAAGATGCTTTTCACTCAGGTGTATGCTACATTTAAATGGGAAATCAACAAGCAATTGCTGAAAGAACATTATCTTATAAGGTTAAATATAATCAGTATATTCTATTAGCAAGTGATGGAGTTTTATACTGTTTTACCCTGTTACCGTCAAATGCTTCTTTCATTGTATTTTTTAAAAGGTTTATTTATTTATTTATTGAATTTATTGTAAGTTGGATATACAGAGAGAGAGGAGGAGAGACAGAGAGGAAGACCTTCTATCTATTGATTCACTCCCCAAGTGGCCACAATGGCTGGTGCTGAACCTATCCAAAACCAGGAGCCAGGCACTTCATCCGGTCTCCCACGCAGGTGAAGGAACCCAAGACTTTGGATCATCCTCCATTGATTCCCCAGGCCACAAGCACAGAGCTGGATGGGAACATGGGCCATCAGGATTAGAGCCCATATCATATCCAGGCACATGCAAGGTGAGGGCCTTAGTCGTAATGCCATTGCGCCAGGCCCTAAATGCTTTTTTTCATTGTAATGATTACTTCTACCTCCTTCATACCTTTTGTTATATGACAAAAGCCTCCAAGAGCTTTCATAGAATCTCATGAATATGTGAGGAGAAAAGAATTGCATGTCCAACAATTTTGATAAAAGAACTTTTTCTTGTCAATACAGTTTGCATTAACCCATTAATAAAACTTTGAAGTTTTGCTAAAGTACCAGTTTTAATTTTACACAGCATTTCCAAATGTTACTTGACCATGGAGTTATTTACTTATTTTTTTAAAAATTAGTGCAATTTTAAAATCTTGCGTTGATTTGTTTTGCTTTAATTGTCATTTTTTTCATGATAGTTCCATTGGTTTGGAAATTTACTCTTCCACCTTCCCCATTCCCCACAATACCTCACTGTTTTCCCCTATATTATTACAGAAGTTTAGTCCTCAGCAACAATGACAAGTCCATCATTCTCTTGTTTAAATGTACCATGACATTGTAGGTGTAGACAATGGTTGAAAGTCCAGCATCTTGTTGTCAAGGTATATTTAACAGTTTAATTGGGAATCATTTTTAAATAATATTTAATAGCCTGTAGAAATGTATTCAGTGTCTTTGGAGGAAAATCAATGGTGATATTAAACATACTGTTATTTCTCATATAACCTAACCATCAATGTATAGACGCAAACTTTTTGTTGCAATACTCATGATTTTACTAGCTACAAAGTAACAATTATTACTGTTCTTTTTTGTTTGTTTTGTTTTATTTTTTACTGTTTTAAAAAGTGATTGACAGGACAACACCATGACTCAACAAGCTACCTCTACCTTCAAGCACAGGCTCCCTCTATGGGCACCAATTCATATCCCAACTGCTCCACTTTGCAACCAGCTCACTGCTTGTGTCCTAGGAATGCAGCAGAGAAAGACCCAACTCCTTGGGGCCCTGTACCCATGTAGGAGAAGCAGAGGAAGCTCCTGGTGCTTGGTTTCGAGTTGGTTCAGCTTTGGCAGTTGTGGCCATCTGAGGAGTGAAGCAGTAGTTAGATTTTTCTCTCAGTTTTTCCTTTTCTCTGTAAGTCTGCTTTACCAGCGAAAATAAATAAATCTTAAGAAAAAAACCCAATAATCTAAAAAATGAATTCATGCCTGTTGTCATAATGTAAACTAAAGATTTGTTATCAAAAAAATTTAAAAAGGAAGGAAGCAACAGGGAGGTATCAATACAATAGTTCCTATTTATGAACTATATGAAATCTATTAATTATATCTATAATAATTAAGTAAGAAATAAGCAATGTAGAATGGAAGATATTCTCTGAAATATAAAGCATACCAAATCTAAGTATTTTATTTTTCATAATTCCATTATTTTTTGGTTTACTTTTGCTTAGGTTTTTCTCATGTTAATTTTTACATTGATTTTCTGCTTAAGAAATTCAAGGAAAAACATTTTTAAATCTCCTTTTTTTTTTTTTAAGAGAGAGAGTCAGTGACCGAAAAACAAAAGACAGCTTTCCTATCTACTGGTCCAGTCCTCAAAGGCCTGCAACGCTTGGAACTGAAGCAGAACTGGAATCAGGAGCCAGGGCCCCAAACCACAGGGACACGCTACTTGTACCACCACCTGCTGCCTTCCAGTGTCTGCATTAGGAGGAAGTTGGAATAGGATGCCTGAAGCAAAGCCACGAATCAAAACCCAGGCGCTATGATACGGAACACAGGCATCATAACCATATTCTTGTTACTAAGCCAAACACGCAATTCCATTATTTTTAACAGAAAATAATTTATCTGAAATAGCCATTAAATGACATGTTTCTATTGCTTGCTTTTGTTCCAGTTATTTCTTGCTAACACATAAGAAACAAATATCATAAAATGCATTGTAAAATGAAACTATCACTTCATCTGGTGAAAGGATTACTATTGAGAAGATATTGTTAAAAGATAAGCTCCCAGGCCTCTCTCTGTGTGCTTATGCAGGACATATGTTTAGAAATAGATCCCCCATCTTCTTTATATTAGGAAGAAATTAATCACCTATGGTAAAGTCACCTCAGGAAGTTATGCAATATGCTTAACTAATTAGTCTTGTCATTATTTTTACCATAGATTTGCTTTTCTACTATTTGCCACCCATAAGAATTTGTTTTATTTTTGTTGTTCACTCACTGAAATGTTATAATAAACTCAATTTTAAACAAACCTTAAAATACTTATCTCCTAGTATTCCCATGTGTTACATGCATGATACTCATGTTAATAGCTTTATTTGTTTGTCCCTTTTTAGCTTATCTTTTGTCAATTTAATTTAATGGGTCCACCCAAGGAACCCAGAAGGGTGGTATGAGAAGAATTTTGAATTCTCTTATAATCATAAATTGTTGTAGTGCAAGTCATCAAGATAGACTATGATTTTTGAGTAATCAACACTCCTCAAGTAGTCCTACTATATTTCAACAATTTAAAAAATTAAGTTGGAACTATAGCCTTACTTGTACACTCCATAGAATACCTAAATAAGTAGAGATTTTTCAACCACCTAAAAAAATTTCAGACTTTAGATATTGTGGTTCATATGTTTACTTCATAAAATATTCTAAACATGATTTCATAAAATGCCATAAGTGAAGCACTTTAATTTATCTGCAAGAAAACACAAGATTTTTTTTGTTTACTAAAACTGATGATAAGCAATTCCTGACATTCTGAATTTGAGAACAATTTACATAGGATCGGGTGTCCTTCTGTTAGATAGGGTCCACATGCCAGCACTCCAATACATGCACTTAAGACAAGCATCTGAATCAATCCAGGCTGGGCCCAAGTCCTGACTGGGCATCCTTGGTGGGACTGCCGTGCACAGAGAAGCCAGGTGTTAGCTGAGGTGACCGGGATCTACACAGAAGCCTTACTAATGCTGATCACGTTGCTACTGCTCCCCAGAGAGGCCTGTGGCTTATCTCTCCAAGAAAGCAGTCGTGTGCAAACAACAAAAGCAGCTGGCTGATTTCCATATTCATGCAAGAAACTACATGTAAAGAAAAAGAAAATGCACAGAACTTTCTAATATTTATTTTGCCCTGTCAATTTTGAATGCAAATGGAACATTCAAAGAAAAAGAAAAAGATGTTTTAATTGCTCATTCTTTTGCACCACATACTGAGCTGTCAGGTTTAGGTCTTTTTTCTTAGCTTATCTCAGAGCTTCAAGATGCTCACTGATTTTTGTATCCTGTTTGTTGGTGTCGTTTTGCTTTCACCTTTTCCTGTTTGGATTGGTCTCAACTGTTACTACCAGACAGGAGATTTCATTAGGATTTGGCTCAGGTTTTGTAAAAAAGACATGTATCACATGTTAGAGCTCATAAAGTCTGAAAAAGTGGTCATTCTACCAACAACAACAGCTTAGAATGTCAGATGTCTACCATAAAGGAAGACAGGACTCTTTGAAGTCCTTCAGTGATCTGAGTGCTTTAGGCTCTGTTTCCCCGCTGGTAAGCACATGTGAAATGCGAGGCCCAGAAATGCCATCATGGGCAACATTTTTTTTTTAAATCAAAATGCGCACCATTTTCTACATGCTTTAGGACAATGCATGTAGAATATTACAGTAACACTGCATCAGGTTGGAGCAATGGCCAAAAAAATGCTCAATTCAGCAAAAATAGCACAAGGGGGATACAAATGTGAAATAAGCAAAAACAAGAGTTTCCAAGAGACAGAGGGGATCTATAAATTCAGGTAGGGATTGCCAACATTTCACTTCTTAATTGCTTCACTCTGCAACTTCATTTGAAATGCATATTTGGAAAAGAAAGTGTTAATGTCAATGGACAATTTGCATGAAGTTGTATCGTTTCATAAACTAGAACCTCAAAGCAAACACTGTCATACAATGAGCTCTGGACCAGGATCTACATCTTATTCACTCAGTATGAGAAAGTGAATGCTGACAAGATTTATTCTGTATTCATGTTTAAAAGTCACTGGATTTTAATGAACAGAGGAAACTACAAAAATAATAGATTTCTGCATTTGTTTTTAATAATTGGCTGCTGCGCTATCCCACTCCTAGGAATATACCTGAAAGAAATGAAATCTGCATATTAGGAGGGGATGGGATCTGTAATCTTATATTTACAACAGCACAACCTACAGTAGCAAAGACATGGAAGCAACCCAGATGCACATACAAAGAAGAGTGGTTAAAGAAACTGTGGTACATCTATTCCATGGAATGTTACTCAGCAATTAAGAAGAATGAAATTATGCCATTTGCAACTAGATGGTCCAACTTGAGACCATTATGCTTAATGAAATAAGTCGATCTCAAAAGAACAAATGCCATATGTTCTCTCTAATATAAGGAAACCATCATTCAAAGTGTAAGTTCTATAACCTGTTCCATACTGGCTTTTTGGTTTTTTTTTTTTGTGTGTGTGTGTGGTTGTATCCCATGTGTTTTGATATTTTCGATTTCAGTTTAATTTCTTCCAAATACTTTCTTTCCTCTAGTCAAATTCATCACTGGCTCACGAATTACACAGCGGCATCATTTTACCCAAGAGACTTCTGTGAGTTTTTTTTTTTTTTGTCACCATGTGTTGATTACTTGGTGGCACGTTTTTCCATGATGCTGTAATTTTGTTGTTGATGTTGTTGTTGTTCAAATTCATACTGGTTGTTGACCTTATTTCATGGCTTCTGATTTATGCAAATGTATAATGATGGAGTAATAGAGACTACCATACCCAGATGCGGGAATACAATGCAATATGCATCCCTACTTCCAAATCAAAGATGGACTCCCAATGAAACTATTGGAAATGTGTAGACAATGGGATGCTGGACTGTCTGACACTGTCTGTACCAGCAGTGTGGGGGCACACCTAAATAATAAACTGATAGAATCATGACTCCTTATGAAGGACTATATATACTATTGTAGCAACGTGGGAGTGGGAGTTTGGAGAGCAGGAGGAATGAAAATCCCAGACTCTACCAAATTGTACCATAAAATTCAAAAATGTAAAATAAAAATTTAACAAAAAATTAACTAAAATTCTCTTAAAAAATAATTGGCTGTTGAATAATGAAAATTCGATTTGCACTTTACTTTCTAAAGAGGCAAATTTCACAGTCTTTGAGTAAGCTTTTATTTTTTCACAATTTTCATTAGAAACACTTCACAAATAATAACGTATTTCTGTCTCACTTAAAATAAATAAACCTAAGCCTATTTGGATGGCTCAAATACATTATTTAAAGCTGCAATTGCAACACCTCAGAGGGTGATGGAATAATTCTACATTTAGTAATACAAAGATTGGCAAGATTATTATATCTTAATTAAGTTAGTGAAATTGATTTTCACTCATTGTAAAGATTGTAATATTTTTCTCCAATCTCCCGTTGTCATAATTCTTATAACTCCATCCAGTAGTCCCTTCTTTTTTATTCTCTGTTCCCTCATAATCTGTAGTGAATCAAAGTTGTCATAATAGTCTCTGTAGTTAAGAAAAGAAAAAGTTATGAATGAAGGACAGATGAAGTCCTATATAAACTTAAATCTAAATGTAGGCACTGCTGATCAGAGGCCTGCTCATAGGGGCCTAAGGGGTGCGGGGGAGGGGAGGCTTGCAGGACTGCATGAGGGATGGCACTGGCAGAGGCTTGCAAGGCCTTGGGAGCTCACATCCAGGCAGGTGGAGCAAGCCTGGGGATCTTTCCAAGTGCTTGATCCCAGGCAGAAGTGAGGGGAAGGTTGGGGAAGAGTCCCAGACTCGCATGCTGGCCTGGTGTGCTGGGGGACTGGGCTTGGGGAATCTTGAATAGGCTTAGATCTTGAGTGTGTGAAGGGGTAAGACCCTAGGTCAGCACACATGCCAGGAACTTGGGACCCTGGTGGGCAAGCAGAGCTCCAGGGCAGCACATCACTCACTAAGTGTCGTAAGGGTAAGCTGGGAAACCCATGTACTCCTGGGTGCAGGAGCTATGCATTTATAGCGGAAAGGGGCAGGGGAATTTGAGGGAGGCAGGACCACTGATGGAGTGGTTCAGATGAGGGATGACTTCTAAGGGACTCCCAACACAAAGCAACTGTATTTGCAGATAAACTGTGGGAAGAGAAGACACTGAAACTGGGCAGTTTCTAAGAGTAGAGGCCAGAGGACCTTTATTGGTCAGACCAGTGCACCAGTGAGCATCAGAATAGGAGATGGGTAACATAAACTGGGTCATGACACTAACCAGCATATGAAAAAAAGCCAGGTTGGGTATAGATTCTGTAGGGGATATGTGGGCTCACCCTTGTGGAACTGCAATTTCTGCTGGTTTGCTTAAGAGCTGGGGGTGGTGAGTGATTGAGACAGGCATCAGTATGGAGCCTTCCAACACTTGTGGGTATGTAGGCGGGAATCAGTTCAGACAGGTCTGGGCTGCAACACCTACAGGTGCAACCAAAAATAGGATAGGGGTGGGCTGGGCCGCAACATCCACCAGCTCATACAAAGGTTGGGATAGAGTGGGCAGGTTATGCTGGGTAAGAACTTAGCACTCACTAGCACATGTGAGATCTGGGTCTGGGACTGGGCCTGGTGAGGGAACTTGGGAAACTACTCTGGTGGTCTCTAGGTCCCCCCTGGATGAACATGGGATTCAGACTTAAGTATTGTTGGTCAGGCCAGGCAATGAAGCTTCACACGTCAGCAAGTGTATGGGTTGGTTCTGGAAGAGGGCAGACCAGGCAGGGCTGGGACAATTTTAGCCCACTGACATGAGCAGGAGCAAGGCTGGAGTGCAGGTCATACCAAGCTAAGCTATCACATCTGCCAGTTTGCAGTGTGGAACTGGATGGGAAGTGGGACCACCGGGATTAAAACTGGTACCCATATGAGATCCTGGCGCATGTGAGGTGAAGACTTTAGACGGTAGGCTAGCACACAGGGTCTGAATCAATAAATCTTTTTTAAAACTTCAATCTGATTTTTCGTGTATTCACTGGGTAGCAGATCATTCAGAAAAAAATGACTGGCTTTTGTGACTTGCCTTGATCTAAATAAATATTCTTACATCGTTGTTGCATTTGCATACTGTACCTAAATTTTTAATTTAAAATTAAATAGTTAAATAGTTAAATAGCTCTTAAACTTAAAAAAATCAAAGAGATAAGATTTCCTTTATAACAATTGTTTTACCTAACATACAGTGGGATTCCATAAATACTTACTGAACAAGTACATGCTATGCCTATATTCTTTGTATTGAATCCACATTTAATACAAGTAGGTAGCTTAAACTAGAATATAAACACACAAATTCCTTGTTTTTGTTATTATTGGATTCACCTTAACTATTAGACAGGACTAGAAATCTCTTTAATTCCTTCTTGCCAGAGACTGGAGATAGAAGAGTATCTTAGAAAGCATAGGGATAATGTACTAAAAAATAAACCTCTTTTGAAAGAAATGTTTAAATCCTTGTATAGCATTTTCATGATACATATTTCTCATTTGCTTTGTGAAGACCGTTCATGTCATTTTTTTCCTATTTTCCTATTCCATTTCTGAATTCTCATTTATACCTTGTCTGTTAAGTATCCTTTGCAACCTAACCTTTTGATTCTCAGAGCCTCTTCATCAAAAGTTTCTTGAAATTAACAAACCCATATATACACACCAATAACAACATCCAGGAACCTAAAGCAGGACTTCAAGTTTAATGTAAGATACAGACATTGCATGTGCTAAATTAAGAGGGAATAAAAAATGAAGTAATTTCTTCATTGCACCCAAGTGCCCTAGTCTGCAAATGTACAGAACTCGGATTGTAGTAACACCTCAGTGAACTTGGTGGTGTTTATTAAGACATCAGATGAAAAACAGATGGCTGCAACCTAATCTCCAATGACTGCTCAGCATGACCCTGTCATCACCAGCTACATAGCTTTGTTATTCTTACTTTGTAAAGCAACTGTGTTAACATCCTACCTGGGCCAGCCAGCGCAAGAGCCTAGTAGCTAAATCCTCGCCTTGCATCTCCCGGGATACCACATGAGCATTTGTTTGTTTGCCAGCTGCTCCATTTCCCACCCAGCTCCCTGTTTGTGGCCTGGGAAAGCAGCTGAGGACGAGCCAACATTTTGGGATCCTGCACTCACCTGGGAGATCTGGAAGAAGTTCCTGGGTCCTGGCTTCAGAACAGCTCGGTTCTGGCCATTACAGCCACTTGGGGAGTGAACCAGCAGACAGAAAGTCTTTCTCTCTGCATCTCCTTCTCTTTGTATATATGCCCTTCCAATAAAAAATAAATAAAAATAAATCTTTTTAAAAAAATCCTATATCTAGGGGAGTCATTTATTCAATGCATTTTCCATTTCTCAGAATAAACTCATGGTTACTTTTGATCAACTACAGATACTTGAGATACCTGAGGAAAATTGTGTAGAGATCCCAGTGTTTTATCAGTACCAAGAATTAACACAAATTGTTCTGTTTTTATTATTTAATTACACAGATACATACTTGGCACATAAAAGTCTAATTTAGAAATGTTCCTCAGAATTAGGGAGAGAAAAACAATACAAGTGATCATATTTGGAAATATACTAATGGCACTTTTATTTTCTGTGATTTCCATAACAGAGGAAAACACTATTGGTAACCCAGTTTCAAGATTACCTGCCATGGGACTTACTACTTGCCAACTCCTTAATAAATGTCCCTTCATATATCTGTATTTTATCCTGTCAATTCTATTGCCTCCAAAATGTTCTGATCTATTTACATGTTAAAATCTAGTTTAATTATTAAATAGTATCATTGACAAAGTCAGTACAACATATCTTTTTAGGTCTCCATTTAAATGTTTTTAAATTACTCTTTTCATAATCTGCTGGGTTGGGACATATTGGTAAGAATTCACTATGTCTCTTAAGTAAGCAAAATTTCCACATTCCTCTACACTGACTCTGGTGAGGCTCCAAGAAGTGAAGATGAAGGGAATGCCAGGAGAATGCTGAACTCAGAGTCTGTAATTTCCAAAAGTATGCAAATCATGTACCATGCCACAAATTAAAGCAAAGTTAATTGAATCTATTTTTGTCATTATGTGTTAACTGTTAAACATCTGTCAAGTGCCTCATTCAGTTCCAGAGATACAGATCTTCTGAAGTAAGGATGTTGTTTTCTCCTAGTACGTTCTACTTTTATAGTGGCTATTGACACCTGAGTCTTGCTCCTTGTTTTCTGATTCTTCACATGTTAGATGAAAGGAAGAACACAGGAAAGCTGAATCCTTATTTTTCCTCAACCTGAGAACCCTGCTTTTCTTAGAATCCTAGTTCAAAATGTCTCTTGACTTTCAGCTCTAAAAGTAAGCTTTGCTAGTCATGTGGAAAGGAAACATGCTCTACCAAATAATGACCCTCCTAGACACACCTTGGGAACTGTCACCTAACCTGTTACTCCACCACTGCATTGGGAAAGCAGCACAGAAGTGACAATGAGCCACATTTTGCACACAAGTCTATCAAAATAACTGCCCTTCCGTATCAATATTTCTCCCAATGCTGGCAGCACAGGCAACAATGATGCCCCATGGGTAGGTACATCCCTGAATTCTACTAGAGGCAGACAGTGGATCAGGAGACCACTTATTTTGATATCATTGCTCAAAAGTTTATATTCAAATAGTATGTTTATATTATAGAAGGATTATACATGTCACCAAGCAAGAATAATGAAATCACCCTACATTTCACTTCTTAGAAATATTTTTCTTTTAACTTTTTGGTAAATATCCCTCCAACTGTCTTATATATGTGCCTGTGTATATGTAGAACACACACACACAGAGACACATGATGAGACTGCAAGATCTTCATGGGAAACAGAATTAAAAGATGTCTGTTTTCCTGAAAGTTTTCAAATCTATACTTGCAGATATAGATATGAATGATATTTGTTAGACCTGTATTTATGGGTATATGCTGTCACGCATTCCTTAAAGACATGTAAGTCTGGGGAGTGCACTACTGAGTGATTTCTTCACTGTGTGGCCATCATGGAGTGTATTTATACAAATTTAGGTGACTTAAGTCAATCGTTCCACATGCTTTCTTATTTCAATCAAGAGTCCATAAACATGAGATTATGAAGCTATTGTTAGTGTAATAACCACACTATTTTATAGTAGATATTTTTATTTAAGTGCAAGAAATATGGTCAACAATAACTAAAAAGGATGATACAATAAATGCATACACCATTGACACCTATTTATTATAAAGTATTACGTACATGCATAATTGTACAGGCCATCAACAGAACAGAATCCCATGAGGGATGCATTGCACAATGGCATCACAATGGCTATAACTCCACTAGACAATAGGAGTTTTTCAGCTTCATGACCATTACTGACACAACTATCATTATGAGGTGCATGACTACAGTCAATAAGGGACTTCAGAATACTTTTGGAAAAAAATGGAACAAAGAGGTAAGTCTATTTTGATGCAAAAAGTTTAAACTAATGCATACCATTTTGAAAGCATAAATTTTCCATGGACATTTTGATGAGGTCACTGTCTATATGTGTTTCAAAAGTGTTAAAGCAAAATAAACATAATTTAAAATATTTATTTGACCTTACATTTGGCTACATATATAGTTTTGGTTACTAAAAACTGGATCATATTAGACATATACTTTGTTATTTTTTGTTTTTTTTAAGATTCATTTCATTTTTATTTGAAAGGCAGAGTTTTAAAGAAAATGACAGAGCAATAGAGTTCTTCTATCCACTGTTTCGCTGCCCAAATAGCAGCCTACTACCCCATGGTGGCGACAGCACCTGCTTCTATGTATACTACCTTTAACCCTGTTAATATTAGCTCTGTCACTATACTGTGTGTCAAAACACTAAATTATTCATTTTCTTATGTTTTTAATTTATAAAATGTGCGTTAGGGGTGGCTTGGTAGCCTAGCAGTCTAATGTTGCTCCTGCAACACTGGCATCCCATATAGACTTTTGCTGTAGTCCAGCTTCTCCACTTCTTATCAGCTCCCTTCTGATGGCATGAGAAAGTGGCAGAGTGGCACAAGGCCTTGGGCTTCAGCACCCACATGGGAGACCTAGAGGAAACTCCTGCTTTCCAGCTTTAGATTGCCCTATCTCTAAGTATTGCGGTCAGTTGGGGAGTGAACCAATGGATAGAGGAGCACTGTCTTTCTCTCCTCTCTCTGTAACTCCGAATTTCAAGTAAAATAAATGAATCTTTTTTTAAAAAAATGCATTAAATGTAGTTCTTTTCCAATAAGATGATCTTGAATATTAAGCTGATTCATGTGAGGTCCTTAAAACTGTATTCACTAAGTCTTGGTTATAATATTAACATTTTATTGTTCCTTCATCATATAAGCTACAGTCAGTTAATCTCTTAACTGATAGATGGGAAGCTTGAATCCTAGGGAGGATAACTGCCTAGACAACTTGATATTGTTTTTAGCAGTTTCAGAAAGCCAGAACTCTTTTTAGGCTGCTCCCCACTTCCTCTAAACACCAGAAGCTCAGAGAGCTAGCATGCTGGGTGCTTACTATTTGCATGGTCCTGTACTGAGAACTTTGTATCCACTAATTTGCACAATTTTGAGAAACACCTTTTAAAAAGGCACTTATTATGATAATAGTCTTACCTGTGAAGAATCTAGAACAAACACAAGTCCCAAGCATGAAACCAGCCCAACATGTCACAACAAACAAGTTAAAATTAAACACTATCTCACATCATATCTCATACGAATTTATTTATTCTAATGGTGATGTGTCAATAAATCTCTAAAAGACATTACGATTTTCAAAGACCATTAAGAGGCACATCTCTAGTGATATAAAAGTTTTTTAAATGGGACTTAGGTACAAAGAATGCAGTGGCCTGACATTCAGACTTACGACTCAATTCACCCAGAGTACTTACAGTTCTACTCTCTGCTTTCCAGTTTCATGGGCATTCCTGCAGCATAAAACTCTGCACCACATCCAATACATCTTCAATTTTTCTTCTATAAAAAATTCAGTTGTTTTCAGCTGAGCTTTGACAAATGCTTCAGTAACAAGAGGAGAATTTGAGGATCTCAGGATCTTTTCAAATAGGCAAGGAAAGATTAGGGTATTTGTTAGGCCTAAGCTTCCTGTTCTCTCCTGAGGCTAAAGGATGCATTCTGAGCAATATCAGAAGGAGCAGACATGCTCAAAAATGTTGAGTAGATTTGCTTATGAGCCAAGGTAGAAGGTCACATTTCCCCTTCTGAATAGGAAAGAATCCAAGGCAATCTTTTGTGTTGAAATATGAAATCATTCTGTCCTTTCATTTCTTTGCTGCTCTCGTGTATTGCTCACTTGTGTTTCGTGGTGAGTCATGCCTGCAGTAGTCTAAAGCCTGTCTGCTCTATCATAACCACCTGCTTTCTCATCAGCTCAGTTGATGAAAACTGCAAGTCAAACTACAATAGACATTTTTACTGATTTTTATATCCAGACAAAAACCTTCAGAAGAATTCTGAAAAAGTAGAGCCACATATTTTACCACCTACAAACTCAAAAACCCCAAGTGGATACTGAAAGGGAAAACTGGCCATTTAAGTATAAAATTCTGCATACTCAGTTCATAAGCCAGTAATAAAAAAGTTTACAGAATATTTTACATATATATAGAGATGCTTCCTATCTTGAGTTGACTAAATTTTTGCATACTGAGTTCATTATAATAGATGCTGATATTTTATAAAATGATTTGAGTAATGTGATGGTTAATATTATGTCACTCTGAATGACATAATGAGTTAAATCATTGCTTCATGTTAGCTTTTTAAAGATGCCTCTGGAAAAATTAGAGTAAAAATCATTTTAGCTAATGTGGGTGGGTATTGTCCAATTCACTGAAACACTCATTAAACAAATCTGTCTGTTTGAACTGTGACATCTCTCTTCTCCTGTTTTGTGTTCTGGAACCTTCAGACTTGGACAGAGATTTACACCACAATTCAGTCATCCCCAGGACCAAGAAATATTATTTCTTCAAACTAAGAAATAAAGACTGATTCAGCATGATACTATATACAAACAAATGCATGTAGGTGTCAATTATGTATTTATGAAGAGTGCAAAACATAGATGTCAAATAAAAATGAAGTTTACGTTTACCTTTAGGAGATCTGTAGAGTTCATCTCCTGGTGAGATATGTGGACACTCTCCCCAGAACATACTGAGAAATATTTTGGTCTCAAAATTTTACCAATGAAGGATAAAGGACATGGACTTCCTACAGCCCATGCAAGTAGTAGTGACATAGGAGCATAACTGTTCCACAGATCAATGAAAAAGAAAGAAAACATTTCCTTTAGGAAGATTCATCCTGGCTATTTGCTAATCTTTCTCCAATGGTACTCTGAGAGTAAACATGTTCATGCCACATTGTGACATTTCCCATAGTTTATAAACACTTGGGAACATTAGAATGTACTAAGTTGCTATAATAGATTTTACAATGTCTTCTGGGATTCAATAAAATTCAATACACATCTATTTTTGCAAATCACTAATAAAGTTGCACCAAGGGTTTTCTCAAATGTTAAAACTATGAGTCCAAAATCTCAACAAAATTATGTTTTCTATTTCTTCTGACATGTATTTATAAAAAGTGTTTTTTGACAGTAGATATTTTATATTATTATAAATTTAATTTTATTTCACAAACATTAGGACGCTCAGAGGTCAGATCTATTTCACAACTTTCCTATCATTTGCTCCGATATACTGCATGACTTTAAAAACAACCAAACTGAACTAACATATGGAGTGGCACTGCAATTTTCACTAGAGTCTGCACATATTAGTTAGTTTACTACTAGTAAATTCATAGCTCTTCAATTCTCAAAAAATTAAAATTACCAGTAAAATGAACAAAAATTTCAACTGGGCTTGTTTAAGATTTTTCATAATAACATGGATGCAGATATTAGACCGGGTATATTTAAGGCTTTGGTTGATATCTTAAAGTAGACCCAGCATATGCAGGCAAACCTTAAACTTTCAGATAGTTCGAAAAATAAAAATTACCCATCAAGTAGCTAAGAGCCAATGGGCAGATTGTAACACAAACTGTGCAATTAGCTCTGTGATGCTAAGTAAATTATTTAAGCTCTCAGACATCCCTACATTTTAAAGGAATCCTGAATTTTCCTTTACACCTAAGTTATTGTCATACCATGTTGTAGCTCAATGATTGGTTAGTAGCAGGAATTATGCTGAGCATGATTGCTGCCACATAGCAATTGCTTGCTGGTCTTGATGCCAACAATGGGTTTGATCAACTGTGCAGGATAATGAGAAGTGAAGCATTAATAGATAGCATTTTTCAATTTGCATCCGTTAAGTATTTTAAATATTTTCATATTTGCCAATCTTCAGCAGCCTACATGATGTGACTAAGCACAAAATTTAGAAGGAATGTGTGGACTCATTTAAAAAAAAATGACACAAGCAGATTTCAGGACACCTCTGAGTTCGTTCTCCACATCCAAAACTTGGTCTCAGACTATAGTGAAAAACATCCTTTATCACTTTAGAATGATGCCCTAATATCAAACAAATCCAAAGCTGTGCTGGAGTTTGGATGAAAAGATACAGAGTACTCATTTGTTTGGGCCTTGGGGAAATAAAAGTGCAAAGTAATATCTCTAAATGGAATGCACAAAACACATATCAGTTTCATTTCCCACTAAAGTAGGTTGCAAGTTTGCAAATTCTCATTCAACACTAGAGCTCAAGTGAGTACTTCCACTCTGACAGGCGGAAATATTTCTCTTAGCATCACTCTACAATTACACGGAATAAACTTCAAGAACAATCTCAAGTTGGTGAATTTTTGGATAAATTATTCAATTGAACACACATGCAGAAATATATAGCAGAAAAAAAGTGTTGTTCTCTAATGCATTCTATAGAGATCTTCCGTTGACTGCGTCATTTTACCAGTAGGAAGACTTTAAAAAAAAAAGAGATATATTTGCTGTTTTGTGTGCCCAGCAGAAAGTAGATACTTTGAATAGGTAGACGCCAGAGCACAGGGTCAGAGGTTAGGAAAGAATTACAGGAGAAAAAGAGAAATCATTACAGGTATGTTACCAAGCAGTCCAGTGTCGTAGGCAACTGAGTAGGAACTTACTTGATTTGACTAGAATGGGGAGTGTTAGCTTACCACATTTTCTTCCATACTGGTCAAGAATTGCCCCATGGGATATTTTCTAAATTTACCAATTTAGTGAATTATAAGGTGTTATGCTACCATGCATATTTAAAGGATGTAACTAGATATTAGGCTGACAAAACTATCATCACAGTAATAATTTCATTTCCATTGACCCAATGTCTCTTCATGCATCTTTGCAATGCATGTTCCCTTTACCTACATTGCCAAACACCTTCTGACCAAATTTAGCCCAAGTAGTTCAAATCCACCTTTACATCCATAATTATTGTTGTCATAAGTGTGTAATGGAGCCAACCCTATGGTACAGATAGCTAAACCATCACTTACAATGCTGGAACCCCATATTGAAGTGCTAGTCCAATTCCTAGCTGCTTCATTTTCGATCCAACTTCCTGTTACTGCAAAAGAAAGCAGCAGAAGCTGACCCAAGGGCTTGGTCTCCTGCTGTCCATGTGGGAGAGCAGGATGTACTTGCAGGCATTGGTCTGGCCCAGCCTTGGCTTTTTGACTTGGAGTGTGAACTAATGGGTGGAGGCTCTCTATTATCTATCCTATGTATCTATCTATCTATCATCTATCATCTATCATCAACTCACCTTTCTTCCCCACCTCAAACTCTTATGATCAATCTCTTCCTTTCTCCCTATTTCTCTTTCAACTTAATAAGTAAATAATTTTTAAGTGATTTACCTAGAATTTTTGAGCAATACAATTACTGAAACACATCACTTCTCTTAAACTAGAATATTCAGTCCTCATGTTTAACAAGTAAATATTTCTATGGAAATGGGCCAGTAAGAGATGTAAATTAAACTCGTATATTCGTAAACCATTGTCTTTCTTCACTTGATAAAGGCTTTTGGCTTTCAAAACAGTAAAAACAGCAAAAACAACTTAAATATAACACTTTTTACCTGAAAGGTTAAGACTTGCTTTATATACTGCCATTCAGTTTTTTTCACTTTTTATTTTGCTTGCACTTTGGGGCAATTGGACTTAGTGGTTATGCATCAGAAATATGTTAAGTTGATAAAGGCTTGTTTTAGAAAATTTCTAAGCATTTTTAGGAGAATATAACTAAAGAAGCTTCTTTTCTGAAATATTAGCATATTTACATATTTTAAGAATAATTCCTCAAAGGACAAACACAATTGGGATAATGATGTTGCTGAATATTAGACATGAAATTAAAAGTTATCAGTAGATGCTGTTCTCAATTACTCCAAAAATTTCTATGGATAATCATCATATTTATATCTTTGTCTACATATTTTTGTGAGTTAAATAAGTGAAGGGTACACTAGTTCATTTGGTTCTTTCTATATTTGCACTGTTCTTGCAAATATGAGGAATTTCTAAGGTTGATAATAAACACAACAACAATATTTGTGAAGACTAGTCACTCACCACACATATGCTTTTGTGGATATACTTGACATAATATAAGGTTCTAAATTAAGTGTCTTGCCAATATAAGCTTGCCTTTTTCTATATCAATCAAATCACAGATAATTATTTTATAAATGAGTGTTTAAATCAGAAGTAGAAAAATGCATATCTGTGAGTAGATGGAAAACAAAAAAAAAAAGATAATTCATTTATTTCATGTGTCAGTTCAGCATATCCTCTACCTTTTAATTAATGACCCAAAAGTTTAGAATATTTGAAATTAACTGAACGGCAGAAAACCTTAAAAGGAAGTAATTTCTTTGCAAAAAAATGTATAAAAACTATTCCATTAAAAGAATAACTGGCTTATCATAAAAGAGTACTGCTTTGTAATCATGTTTGCCAGGATTCTATAATATATAAATTATTTCTATCAGAATCTGGCTTTCTTGGTGAATTTTCTTGGAACATTTTCAAGGAAATTAAAATGAGCTGCAATTAAAATCAATTTGGTTCACGAATTTTATCTCTAGCCTTCTTGTTACAAATAGATATCCCAGAATGCTAACTATACAAAGAACTTTATCTTTCTCATCTTATGAATAAATGGAAACTCCGTTCCAGTTACATATGGTGTGATAGAGTAGTTAAAAATTCAGCTTTGAAATAAGTAGATCCTTTCCAACATCTGTGACCTTGGCGAAACTTCATAACTGCCATGATCCTATGTTTCCAAATGTGCGTAATAGTTTTTTAAAAGGATACCAATATCTTTCTCACATGTTTGCTTTGATATTCAGCTAGATGACTAGAGTCTGGCATAAATCCAGCAGAAGATGGCCCAAGTGCTTGGGCCCTTGTACCCAAGTAGACCTGGAAGAAGCTCTTGGATCCTGACTTCAGCTTGTCCTAGCACCAAGCATTGTGATCATTTGAAGAGTGTATCTGAGGATGGAAGATCTTTGTCTTTCCATGAATGGCTAAAAAAAAAAAAAAAAAAAAGCAACAGATTGAGTTGATAGTATTGTTAATTACTGTATTTCCCGCTATCATTCAACATAGTAAAGACTTTCTGCTACTTATTAGATAAAAAACAGTTTAAAATGTAAAAATTCAAGGGAGTCTGTAATCAAGGTTACTACAGGCAAATACATGGCAGGACCAGGACTTTGATTGACAGTTGAGATGGTCTATCTTTGGCAGCACCGACAACTGAGCCGACTCCTCCCACACAATGTCTTCCCTTATCTCTGCCTGCAAATTCTTGATACTTGCTGACATCCATCCATATGTCACCGCTTGTCATAGACTTCCTACTCACTGCTTCAGAGATCCCATCTTTGCTTTATTCATGGGCTTTCAAAATTTATGAAAAATCCCTGATCACTGTCAAGAAGTGCAGGGAAATCTTGTCTGTTTACAGGAACTGGATTTTTTTTTTGAGAAATAATTTTAAGAAATTTCATTTTTAATCTATTCATTTAGGGGCAGAAAGCCTTAGAAAGAGAGAAACTGAGTGACAGACATATAAGGAAAGAGAGCTCACAGCTATTGGGCTTCCCCTCATAAGATGGCCACAGCTGGAGAACTTGGATGTTCATACAGATTGCTAAGAAGAAATAGTAAATTGTAAAAAAGAAAAAAAAGAAAGAAATAGTAAATTGTACAAACAACTTTATAAAGTAAGTATTGTAGTGCTCTCATTCAGAAAACTGAAGGAATAAACAATAGATGTCCAGTGCTCTGCTACCATAAAATGGTTTTCTTCTCCCACCAACTGAGCTTTAGGGACACCATATCATCCTAAAACAGAACAAATAATTATTCCAATGTAAAAGTGAACATGTTTTTAGTTCCTAAATATTTCCTATTTGGATTATTTTATAATTGACTTTTTTTTCTCAACCATTTTAGGGCTCCCTCCTCTCTTTTCTTACTATTTCAGTAACACCAGTCATATATCACTCTTCAATAACAATGATGATAACAATAATGCTTGTTGAAGACTCCTTGTGTGCCAGACAACATGCTAGATGCATGCAAAGGTTAACTCCGCTACAGAATGAAGAGACTTCGGGGAATGTTAAGTCACTAGCTCAAGGCTACTAGGTACCACAGGAAAAGAAACAGCTCAAGAAAACCAGGAAATAGATTACTATGCCATATTCAGTTTCATTTTGTATAATCCATAAATTATACAAATATTTCTATGTACTATGATACAATGGCAGGGAGCACACATGCCTCTGCAAAAGACAGCCTGATGGGATGAATTCCTGTTTTAAGCTAGATTAGGCCCGAGGTTTGCCTCGGTTTCAATTCATTCATTTTGCACTGTGATAAGCAGCCATAAATACTGGTTGCTGTTTGTCCCTCATTTTTTAGAGAAGTAGTGATGATTCCAAGAAACACACCGTTTATTATAAGGATTGCTTTTTCTGATGCGATGCTCTTTAAAGCAAGTAAGGGAGAAGCCATCAACAGAGCTCCCAGGACATGCAGAAATATTTCCTTTTACCCCAGATACAACAGCCTGAGATCAATTCTGGTTTCTAGACTGAAATCCACCACAAAATATCTGAAGCTGAAACCCCAGAGGTGCTACTTTGTTCCTTCCAGGCTCAGAATTTTCCCAGAGGCCCTCTTTATCACAATTTTGTACCAGAGCAGAAGAATGCTTGGGAGGCAAAAAAAAAAAAAAAGGCGGGGGGGTATTCGGAAAATAAAACATTCATTGAAAGATCATAGGTGCCAAGGAAATTGGAGGAAAGAAGGAGATATTTGCTTCTTCTGAAAAATATACAGGTAGGTCAGTAATAAGGTTATTTTGACCCCAGAAACTACTTTGTTTCTTAAACGATAAGATGAAAAAAAAAAGTAAGAATCTTTCACATAAAATGTAAATGTTCCAGAATAGTCAGTGAGAATATAAATCTTTCCAAAATTTAAAAGATGACATCGTGATTTCCCATCAAGTGCTTTTAAGCAGCAATGATGGATATAAAGTCAAATCTAAATGTTAGTAACAAAACTGAAAGAAACCAAAACAAAGAGACAATGATGTACCAGTCAACCCAGCAGGAAACAGATGTTATCCTCCAAAGGATTTAAACTGAAAAGAAATAAATCAGGGGCCCACGTGTGGAGGTGCAGTCAGGATTAAGAAAATCAATAAAAGAGGATGAATCACACCAGGGCAGGCAAAAGGAGATGCCCGAAAGGTGAGCAAGAACAATGAAACCATTTGCGGCCAGAAGCAAAACTTCGCTAAAATTAACTTTCAATAAAATTGAGCTAGTTTGGAGGCAACATGTCAATACTAAACTTATTTCTGTATTTAGTTTTAAACTCACTGTTTATTTATTTAGAATAACTACTTCTATTGATTTGAAGCATGCATACAAGTTTAAACGGTAAATAATCTTAGAAACTGCTGTTGCTATAATTTAGCTTAGCTAAGATTTAAATTCTTAACATTTGCTAAGAATTGTGTAAACGATTTGCTCATGAAATCAGCTCAGAAAACTAAAGGTTTCAAGAAATTGACATTCTTTAAAAAAAAGAGGGTGTACAAATAAACTAAAACATGAATGAAAAAAAGAGAACATGTGTTAGTTTAATTTTCTTTACACTGCATTAAAAAATTAAGGGGAGGGCCCAGCGCAGTAGCCTCCTGGCTAAATCCTCATCTTGTATCTGCCAGGATCCCATATAGGCACTGGTTCCTATCCCAGCTGCCCCACTTCCCATCCAGCTCCCTGCTTGTGGCTTGGGAAAGCAGTAGAGGACGGACCAAGGTCTTGGGACCCTGCACCTACTTGGGAGACCCAAAGGAAGCTCCTAGCTCCTGGCTTCAGAATGGCTCAGTTCTAGCTATTGCAGCAACTTGGGGGAAACCAGCAGACAGAGGACCGTTCCAATAAAAAAAAAAAAAAAAACAAGGGGAAGGCATACACTGTTTTAAATAAAAATTATTAAACTGTTAAAAACTATGCAAGGATTCACCCATATTGTCCTTTTTTTGATGTTTATATTCTTCATGTATTTTTAAAATGCTAAGTGTATTTAAAAGTACTGGGATTTTTAGTTCAGTTTTTTTCATGATATTTTCCTACTGCTAATTGCATTGCATTTTTATAACTTAGCAAT
Organism: Ochotona princeps; assembly: GCF_030435755.1. Lineage (NCBI taxonomy): Eukaryota > Metazoa > Chordata > Mammalia > Lagomorpha > Ochotonidae > Ochotona > Ochotona princeps. Next base: position 46,277,898 of record NC_080838.1, read on the forward strand.
CAAAGTTATTTTAAACTTCTCTTTTTTCTTTGAGTTATATTAAAACAAATATTTAAAGCATTTTGTTATTATTGTCAGGAATTTATGTCTTCTGTCATTTATATAAACCACATAATGACATAATACAACATTATGAACAAAGTCAGGCCAGAAAATCTTGGAATTCTCAATCTTATTTCTTCCCAAAGCTTCATGTGCTTATTAGATAGCTCCTGTTCCATAGAATTGGAGAGATCATGCCAGGGTATGAATTGATGTTCACCAACACCCTATTTTGGTGGCAGATGAAGGTTTTACTCACATATTGACCTAAATCTCTTGTGTATTTCTGTGACATTTTCTTATTTGTAAGAGAAGAGGGGAAAATGTCATGGTCTCCAGAATTGTGGACTTCTACCAGAGCAATGAAGCTACAGAGAATACAGAAGCCTTACTTTTCCATTTAAAGTACTCAGACATTTGGCCCAGCAGTCCATATGACACATCGGACATGCATGCCCCAGATCCGGGTGCTTGGGTTCAGTCCGTTCTTCAGCTCTGACTCCAATGTCTGTCCAGCACAGCTTCTGGGGAGCACTGGTAATAGCCCAAGTAATTGGGCCCTTTCCAACCAGCTGGGAATCCAAAGCTGAGTTCCTGCAGCATGGCTGCCTCTGGGTGTGCCACTGTGTGTCTTGCTCTTCTCTCTCTCTCTCTCTTTCTCTCTCTCTCTCTCCATATATATATATATATATTTTTTTTTCTTTCTGTGTGTGTATGTTTCTGTACTACTCAAATTTCACAAAACTTAAAAAATATTTAGGATTAAAAACTTCATTAAAAACTATCTCTCACGAAATTTTTTTCCCAGCATTCTTGCATAAGGAAAGTTGCTTTATAAAGAAAATGCAAACGTAATAGTTTCCAAACATTAATAGCTAAAAATGAGAAAACTGACAACATTCAAAGTTTTTCTTGGGTGTACAGCAACTGAAACCTTCATCAATGTCTAATTTGCATACAAAATGATAAAACTACTTTGGAAAACAGATTGTCAGAAATTAAATATATTTTTTAAAGTTTTATTTATTCACTTAAAAGACACAGCAACACAGAAAAACCAGAGAGGCATATATCTACCATCTTCTGCTTCACACCCCAAATGCTGACAATGATCAGGGTTGGGTCGGACCAAAGCCAGCAGCCAGAAACACCAACCATCTCTCTCAGGAGGTAAAAAGGAACCTGCTACATCTCAGGGTTTGCCATAGCAGGAAAGTAGATTCAAAGAGAAATTGGAATTCCAATGCATTCCCATGATGGATTAACTAACCACTGTGCCACAATACCCACTAAAGCTTGATTCTTTTTTGGGGGGTGTGCTTTTCTGAGTTGATATTCATGACAAAACTCCAAAGAAAATTTTTCTCTTTATTTAACTGATTATACCTGTAAGATATTAATTGAATAAATATTCATTGAGTTTCTATTACAGTTCAAACTTATCTCAATCATCAGGGTTATAGAGCTTTTACTGTACATGCTTATGAAATATTTTAATGTGATATTACAGTGGGAAATATAAATAGTATAAACAGATAAAAACAATATTCTATGTCAATGTAAGTACACTCAATGCAAACACAAAGGTGAGACTCACCAAAACTTGGAGGACTCAAAAGTCTTCCCAAATGAGGCAATATTTGAACTATGCCTTTAAATATGAATGGACATCATGAAAGTTGGACAAGTAGATTGCAAAAGCAAAGGGCAATGTAGATAAAAGTAAAACAGAGAACCAAGAGCACAGAGCATATGAGGATGAGTGATTCAGGGGAGAAATCAGTAACGACTGGGCATGTTGAATAGGCACATTTTGTTGAATAGGCACATTATAAGGGTATATTAAACTTCCTAATTGAATTAGAACTATGTAATTATAGAATTTTACAGCATAATTATAATTTCAATATTTGCTAATGACAAGATTAATAAAGTAGAATTACGTTAATTTTTATAATTTAAATATTAGTCCAAATTCTTGCTGGAATTGCAGCTTTTATAGAAAAGAATGGGATATTTTTCCAAACTATTCATGTATTTAAAATTGGTTTACATTAATTAGTTGGTGAAACTGGAAGTTTGTGTAGAAAAGTAACTCAATTTACCAAACTCCTTCAGAGTTACATATCACAAATCAAATACATAGCATTTATCAAGGACATTTTTAGTCACTTACCAGTGGACAACCAAATTCTTTTCTTAAAAAAAGAAAAATACAAGCCCTGTGACTCACCAAAGGATATTACCTAGTCATTGAAAATCATTTGCTTTCCCAATTTCTGGGAAATACACCAAAAAAGAAAAAAAATACCTAAACTTACCAAATGACTACTATCTGTGCTTATAATTTGCTTGCTAAAATTGTCATATTAATAAGATAAATTTAGAAAGGCACAGAATATCAAAATGCTAATTTTAAACACATTTCTCTCAATGCATTTTGTTTCAAGAAATTGTTTAAGTTGCAACTTAAATCTAAATTTTACAAAAGTGTTGAACTGCACATTTAGCTCACTAAAATTATAAAAAGTTTGTTATAAATATAACAGGCTAAGCCTGGCTTCATTATCAAGTCAATGAAGCTTATTTTCATCCAGGTAAAGTATGACTTCATTTTTTTCAAGTAAAATAAACATCTTAATACAGATCCCAATGAAAATATGTCAGTTCCAATGAAAATATGTCAGTTCCAATTCCGTCTCTGAGACAGATAAATCAAAAAGCTAGACACGGATTGGATGTCTGAGTAAAACATTTAGCAATGCTCTTTTTTCCTGACTCTCTAAGACTGCTTTTTCATGAATTCAGGTGAAGAAAATGTATATTTTTCTTTAAAAATGTGAAAGTAGAGAAACAGTCAAAGGGAATATGAGAGAATAATTAGGGTGGTGTTGACTTATTTTATAGAAACTGCTTTTAGAAATATCTTCATTGCTGAGCAATTCTTTTAGCAAAGGTAAAAAGATGAGAATCAATGGATTGATTCTGTTAAAACTTGGGTAGGCACACAACTTATTAGTCAAACCAGGATACTAATTGATCCATAACAACAGACAAAAATCAGTACTATGATGAACTAACTGGGAAATCTGTACATCCAGTCTAAGATCTCTATGCCATGCATCCTAAAAGGTACATAAGGCCTGTATGGTGACACAAGTGGTACGTGCCATGTCTGAACTCAAGTGATGGATCTCAGCCAAAACACAGATACACCAAAATTACTGTATGAAATTGCCTTTCGACAATGTATATAAGATACAATGAACCAAATGGGCTTTGTGTTTAAAACTCAGTTCACGTCATCCAATGGCAAGCCCAAGCGCTGAAACTGTGTGGGGGCCTGGCCGGGTTTGGTCGCGATAAAAAAAAAAAAAAAAAAAAAAACAGTACAAAACACAAAATGCCAAGGTGAAATGGCCTGTGCCAGTAGGGAATGCAACACCCGACCAGCACACCTCCCACTGGTTTAGGTGAGGGACGAGAGTGTGATGGGCAGAGCCGGGGAGAGATGCGATACTCATTGGTTCCAATAGAGGTTGGGGCTCAGAAGAGAACCAACCCAGGGGGTAAAACCATCAGCTGATCGGAGTGATGGACTGTGGCACGCACTGTGCTTACTAGTAGTGCATGTAGGAGCCTGGACTGGGAAGGCCTCAAAGTTTTTTTAGGGGATTCCCCTGAACAAAATGGAGGAATCAAAGCATTAACCAAGAAAAGAAGGAAAATGGAGTAGATCAATCAACCACCTCAGCTATATGCTTCCAGCGGAAAACTGGACAAGGGGAAACTCTAAGATGGACTATGTCAATCAGTGGACTCTGCACCAGCCTCATCATACCTGGACTGTTGCTGATGGTATGTTGGAGTTTCTAATTGATCGAGGTGACGCTCTGCTGGCTCTGCCTTCAAACCTGAGAAGGCCTCCCTAAGAGGCCGTTGAACTTGAACTGGACAAGTGGGATGCTGGACTCTGCATGGTGTGAACTTTTAATTAGGGAATCTCAACGGAACTTGAGCTGTGGTTATGCATCAAGGTGAAGGAATTCACCATGGGGGAAGGGTTTGGGGTGAAGGGGGTGGGGGGAATCCCAGTACCTATGAAATAGTGTCATATAATACAATGTAATTAATGAATAAATGAATATATATATAAAAAAACTGAGAACCATCCCCACTGTAACACATTATGTATAGCTATACATTCAAAGACTTGAAAATATTGAAAACCAAAAACACCCCTGGCCTTATATATTTTGGATAAGTGCCAGTTTGAAATCCATTGATGTACACTACAGACTTGGGAACATCTACTACTATGTAATAAGTACTGTGCATGCTTTATCCTGGTTAACAATGCTTATAACAAGAACTTGTATATAGATACATTCACTGTTTTTTGTTTGTTTTTGTTTTAACAGACACAGTGGAAGAACTGTGCTCAAATCCAAATAGATAGTACCTGAAATTGAGTCTATAGACAATAAAGTTGTAAGACCGTATCTTTTGACCTCTACTGTGAAGTTCCTATAGGGCATCACCCAACACCATCCTGAACAGAGTTCTCTCTTTGAAGAACTTGCTGATTCACTGTTTTGCCCAGAGTGTTATTTATTTTTTTCACACTGTATCGTAAGTACCTACGCTGTGTTTTAATTCACACTTCCCACTGTCCTGGCCCACAGCTCTTAACCTTACAGGTATGCGGAACCTCCAGCTGAAGACCTTATAACGCCTGAAGATGTTTCTGTTCTGGCCCTGCCATAACAAACATATAAAACATTCAAAAATTCAATAAATCTGTAATGGGCTAATTTTTAAAACAGTCATTTTGCATGGCCTACAAATAAAGTTAAAATGTCCAAGTGGCTTTTGGCAGGAAATGAAAGAGTCCCCACCCCTGGGTACTGTAACCAAGGTCACTAGCTAGAATGAGGTAGGCTTGCTTCAGCCTGCTTCTTTGATCACAAAACCCTTGAAGTATGTAGCATACATATAAAAATAAAATTAAAACATGGATAGAATAATAGCATCTCTATATACTTTTCACTAGACCTGAAACCCACATAACTTAAAGCTTCCCCAAAATTCTTGCTATTCACATTCTCTAATATGATTAAAGTGTTTTTTGACCTAACTAAATTCAACCATGAACACAGATAAATGAGACTTAAATGTTTTTCTCAGTGCTAGGGTTGCTACTCACTGTTTTTGGGCTCAGAGAATGCTATTGTCTGCAGTTCCCTGAGCAGCAATTTAATGTCTGAAAACCAGGTACTGCAGATTAAAGAATTAATGTTCCCTTTTATAACAGTATCTCCAGAACACATTTATAAAGAAAGTAAGTAGTTATCTGGGCTGAACTTCTGATGTGCTTATGAATATAGTTGTTAATCACCATCTGTGAAAGAATTATCTTGCGAAGCTGACTGCAAATTGTAATGCAATTAGATTTGCTAAGTCATCTTGATTGCACCTCTCTCTACCTTTGAAATGTGTCATAAAAATATGAATAGAGATCCTGGAATTCAGATATATATATATATACTGTATATAAAAGGATGTGATCGCTGAGCTATAGTGACTTTCTCAAATATGTAACTTATTTCTTTTAAAATACCAATTTTTTCTGAATAAATTTCCAGAAGAAATGTAATGATTCATTTTATCTTAATATCTCTGTGTCCCTATTTGTGCATTTAAGAAGTTCATTTTTTTCCTTTTTTCATTTCTCTGATAATCTGAAACACATCTTAACTTTTCCATTGAGATACAGTATTAGCTACCTGCCCTCAAATCATCACCAAAAAATTAAATTATAATGTGATTTGAATGCAGTATATTTTATGAGAAAAAATCAACATTGAAAATGGAAACTAATTTTGCTTCTTTGAAATGTCTCTCCTTGTATTTTAATCCAAAACAGAAACCAGGAGGTTGTTTAACATCCATGAAGGTGAAATTCTGAGTGCTAAAACAAATGCCCCTGACTGTGAGATTGATATTCCCAAAGCACCACTATTTTGTAATCTTTTCCTTCTTAAGAACTTGTTTCCCTGTTTTCCACTCTATATAACTGCATCAACTCCCTTTTTTAAATCTGATGGTAATCTTCAGAACACATTTTCACCCGTTCCCAAGAATCCATATCGAGACACCCTCTCAATTTCTAGACGTATAATTTACCATGAATTCCATTAAAGAATGCATAAAAAGTATCTGTGGGAAAAAAAAAGTAGCCACTATTCTGAATTTCCTACCAGCCACCTATACCGATGACATCTTTCCTTTATGCTTGTTTGGTTGGTTCAAAGTGGCCACAAGCAATCAATCATAAATGCACACACACACACACACACACACACACACCAAGTTTTAGCTCAAACCCTCAAGTTTCCTGGAATTCTGTATAGCCCAAATATTCATCATGAGGACTCCTCTAAGTGATAGCCTAACGAATGGGGAGAACCAGATCCCTCTCAGCACATGAATTGAATACAATCATTTGAGCTCAGGTTACCAATAATAAATCAATTAGAAAAATACAAAGGAAAGTCTGAATACTTTTCCTCACATCGAAAGAACTACCTTTTACAACGATGTCCTGGATTTGGCTTCTTCATGAGACAGAGGAAATATGGCCTTGAACAACTTGAACAAGAAAGCATTCTCAGGCAGTGATCACTGCTGTTCCCTACAAGGTGAAAGAAAAACACACCATACTAAGTGAAATATATAAGCATGAACCGTCCAGATAGGAGACCTGCATGGGGTTCCTGTCTCCTGGCATTGACCTGAAGCATAGCTTTGCTGTTGTGTGTATTTGGGCACTGAACCAATGATGGCAACTCTCTTTGAAATGTAACAATACTTAAAAAAAATTGGAATAGTTTTTAGAATGGTTTATTCTAGGCTCATTTTCCTTTCAAATAAAAAAGAAATATATATTGCCAGCTTACTTTGCAGGAGTTTTCTATTGTGAAAGGGTGCTGGCTGAACGCAGAATCAAGTTCAAACTCAGTCTTGAACTGGGTATATATTTTGACAGTAGATTCTGTGTGTCTCAATGTTCCTATCCTTTACATACTCTAGAAAGCAGTTAGACTATATTTATAGTATTTATACATATATAGTACATTTATAGTGTGGATTAAATGAGGTAAGATTCATCAAGCCTTCCGTATACAATGATTCCTTAACAATTTCTTGAAAATGCAGTTAGCATATTTGTTTGGGTGCATAATTGTTTTGAAAACTGTACATACAAATGACCCTCAATGAGCTCATAAGGAACACTTACTTTGAAAAAGGTTTTGCAAGAAAATGAGTTTATTTTTAATATGGAATGCTTCACAGATTTGCGTGTTGTCCTTGAGCAGGGGTCTTGTTCATCTCTGAATTGTTCTCTGATTTCAGTGCATGTGCTGCCAAAGCAAGCACATAAACTGATCTTCAAATTCCATGTTTCAAGAACTTTTTGAAGTACCCTGTAAATAGTTAGCACTGAAGCAGGCGTTAGTGGTTAGTATACTCAAACCCACTCTAAGAAGTGACCCCACCCCAACTCAATACAACCACAGATCCCACAGCACATTTTCCATCAGAGGTTTATAAAAGTTTTTAGTTTTATAGTTATTTTGGTCAGAATTCATGGTTATCTTAGCATTCCTGTAACTGTTATGACTCAGGAAACAAGAGTCACCTGGAAGTCTCCAAACCTTTGGGCTTGGACTCATCCGTCAGCGCCAAGTCCAACTCTTGGGATGAGAGAGCCTCTTTTCTCGAATCAGAATTGTCTGCCTCAAAATGCTCTAGGAACACTTTGAAATTCAGAACTCTGTATCCTCTCTGTCAGTGCGGATTTGTCCTTGTCTTGACAGAGAACATCTGTTGCTCCCAACATACTGTGAGTTCTTCAAGGCCTTCTACCCTGAGGCTTTTGTAACTATTCTTCGTCTCAGCATTGGCCTTCAGAATTGAATCTAGGCCTCTCTTTACTAAATCAGATGTCTGCTAAAAGACTTTTCTTTTTTCTTCAAATAAAAGAGTAGTTTTTCCGAATGTTAAATTTTATCAGCAGTCTTGGCAAAATAGACGTAGCCTGCAGGAAACTTTGAGATGGTACCTTTATGATACGAATACAAAGTGGTCACGAGATAACTGGTCTAGGAGACCATATCAAGTAGAGTAAAACCTGACAGAGTTCAGCAATCAATTCTAGCCTGGGTTCTTGAAACATAACAGCAGATCGCCATAGCAATCTGGCACACAAGTCAGTCTGAGACTTAAGAACTGCAGGCCAACTGGGACAATGGAAATCAGATTACAATAGAAATGCAAGAATCAAATGACCGAGTGCTTTATATGCCATAATAAGCAATCTTCACTTAAACCAGGTTACATACCCTTCCAAACGTGGTCTCCATCAGAACAACAATATTTACCAAGAAAGTATTTTTTTCAACTATTATTTTAAATTTATAAATAAATACAATTCTGAAAGCATTGTGATACAATTGTAAGTTGAACACAAATTATTTAGAAACAAATAACACTGCGAAAAGATTTGCTTATGGGTTAAGATATCATGTGTTTGAGATTTTTTAGCATTTAGATATTAGAGTTATGCTATATTTATACATAGTCTTAGATGATTTCCAAATTTTGTCAGTTCTTTGTGACGTGTTCATACATGTGCATGTGTTTGTGAACCTATCCAACAAGGCCGGTTGTTTATGACCAAGGAGATGCAAAATAGAAGATGAAGAAAAGAGACAAACACAAAGAAAGATCAATACAAACTGGAGACAAATGAAGTATTAAATGCCTCTGATGTTCTTTCACAGCCCATGACAGTGAGACAAGTATCACTAATGTGATTCCAATTCTATGAGCCAAACAGCGCTCTAGAAACTACTTCCTCATTAAAGAGATGGACTTGATTTTAGATGATTCAGCCAGTCTGGCTTGGAATTTCCAATATATTCAGAAGTCCAAAACAAGCCAATAAAATGATGGCTTCTCTTCTGTCCTCTGTGCATTCTCTCAGTCTTGAGTCTCAACAATTTGCCTTGCAAGTGTCTTTCTCAGAACCACCTGCTTCCTATGCCAACTGCAGCTGGACCAGTTCAGTTCTTCATTTTCTTCTGCACAGCCTTGGGCAAGTCTTATCATTGGTTTGTACCAGTCAGCCTTTTCCTGCTTATAGCTTCCCTTTCATTATAAAGGCAACTGTAGATGCCAGGACTATGTACATAAAGCAAGGAATAATACCGCTTTTATATTTAATGCATTTGAATCACTCCCAGTTAGTTTGTAGATCAATTTCAAATTCCATTTTAAGTATGCACATAGTTCATTTATGAATTTTTTAAAAAGAAAGAAGCAATTGAAATTCTTGTCTAGGATTCTATATCAAGACAGCTTTTATTTCTTCTGCATAAACAACAAGCTTTGGGAGTTATTTGGTATATATATATATATATATATATATATATATATATATATATATATATACTGATAGTAAATTCCATAATGTTTTATGCAGAAATAATGTACCAATGTAGAAGATTTCCAAATTATTTGGCATCCTTACCACTAGTGGAAATTTTTCTTTTTCTTTCTTTGTAAAAAGTGTAATTAAGGGAGAAGTTCATTTTGGTGTAAAAATGTTGAAATCCATGCATACTAGGGATCTTTGAACAGTTCAGGGAAATATATCTATATATGTATATAATGAAATAACCATGAGTAAGTGTTCCAAGATGGCTGAATAGGGTGTAGCCACACTGATATCAGCTGCTGTAGGATAGAAAGAACAAACAGAACAATAAAGATTTCATGGGAGAAAAGGAGAGAAGATAGGCTTCCACCAGTTGTACAGCATGATCAGCTGCTGGCTGCAAGCCTACATTTTATCACTCAAAGCAGGAGGGAATCGCTGCCTGCACCACCACTCAACATTTTAGCCGAGAGAGAACTCCACTAACACTCACTGACCTTGACTTCAGCCTGTGGAGCGGACTGGGGTCCGAGCAATTGCCAGACTTGGAGCAGCGGAGCTGCTACACTCCTCCTCCCCCTTTGCCATAACTGGTGGTGAAAAGTTGGGAGAAGTCATCATCTTTCTAGAGGGAAGTGAAAGGTGTCTGTAGCAAAACAAGTCTGTTTATCTTGCTTCAGTGAAAACCTGAGGTTACCTCTGGTCTGCAGTGATTGTAGGGGGCAGGGTGCCCACATAACCCCATGGGAAGAGAGCACGCCTCTCCATGGGCTTCAGGTGATAAGCAGGGAGAAGGGGCCATTTTGGTAAGGCAAATGCAGGTAGCTTGTGGGTTTATGCACATGCAAGTAGGAGATTTTATGTGAAAGATAAATCCCAGGTACCTACTGACTTTGAATCTGGCCTGGTGAATTGAAAAGGGATGGAACATCCCTTCCCCTAACTCTATCACCAACAACCATGCTCAAACTGCCAAGGAGGAACAGCAGTGATGGACAGCCGACTCTGGGAACAGTTTGTCTCTCTCTGTGGATGCAATAGATTCATGAGGCTGAGAGTGGATCACCTGTTCCCTGTGATTTTAGGGGTCTTCCTCCACTGTAACTATTGGAATTTTTGACTGCCTGACAGGGCATGGGTATTGCTGAGCCTGGGGTCAATCACTTGGTCTGACTTTGGAGGTTCAGAGTTCCCTGATGGTCTGGGGTGGGTCACTGAGGAGGATTCTGTGCTCTTGCTGAGGATCCATAGATACTTTGTATAGCTTCTATGTCTGCCTGGATCCGGCTTATCACCACAATGGGATAACCCTGGTTATTGTTAGCTTAAAAGAAGAAGGTGAGACTGTGATTAAGCCAGCAATTCATCTCTATCCCTGCTGACTCTAGAGGAGATCTACCAAGCCCAAGCCCAATCTGAGTGTCACCCTAGACTCTTTTGGGTTTTTTTTAAAGATTTTATTATTATTATTGGAAAGCCTGATATACAGAGAGGAGGAGAGACAGAGAGGAAGATCTTCCATCCGATGTTTCACTCCCCAAGTGAGCCGCAACGGGCCGGTATGCGCCGATCTGAAGCCGGGACCAGGAACCTCTTCCAGGTCTCCCACATGGGTGCAGGGTCCCAAAGCTTTGGGCCGTCCTCGACTGCAACACTCCCAAACACTGACTGGAACTCCCTGACCCCACCCAGTGTGTATCTCTGAATAATAACTGAAGGAATAGACATACCAGTAACCCACAGAGGCATATTTCAAAGATAAAAAACATCAAAGGAGAAAACCAACCAAGTAGTTACACAAATGCCTAAAAATAACATGGAGGAGAAAGATGAACAAAAAAGACTCTGACTCCCCCAAAGGATAGTTAGGTCATATGGTAGATCTTATTGTAGATTTATTTTTCTTCCTTCCTTCTTTTATCTTTCTTCATTTCTTGCAGCCTATTCCTCTTTCTCTCCTTTTCTTTCTTTCTTTCTTTCTTTCTTTCTTTCTTTCTTTCTTTCTTTCTTTCTTTCTTCCTTCCTTCCTTCCTTCCTTCCTTCCTTCCCTTTCTTTCTTTCTTTCTTTCTTTCTTTCTTTCTTTCTTTCTTTCTTTCTTTCTTTCTTTCTTTCTTTCTTTCTTTCTTTCTTTCTTTCTTTCCCTTCCTTCCTCTCTTCCTCCCTCCCTCCCTCCTTTTATTTTCTCTCTTTCAGAAGCCTTCATAATTATTTGAACAATGCCTATACTAATTTAACTTCCCATTAACAATGAATAAGAGGGCCCGGCAGCGTGGCCTAGCAGCTAAAGTCCTCGCCTTGAAAGCCCCGGGATCCCATATGGGCGCCGGTTCTAATCCCGGCAGCTCCACTTCCCATCCCGCTCCCTGCTTGTGGCCTGGGAAAGCAGTCGAGGACGGCCCAAAGCTTTGGGACCCTGCAGCCGTGTGGGAGACCTGGAAGAGGTTTCTGGTCCCGGCATCGGATCGGCACGTACTGGCCCGTTGCGGCTCACCTGGGGAGTGAAACATCGGATGGAAGATCTTCCTCTCTGTCTCTCCTCCTCTCTGTATATCCGGCTTTCCAATAATAATAAAAAAACTTAAAAAAAATACGAAAAACAATGAATAAGAGTCCCACTTTCTTCATCAACATTTTATTATTTTTTGAAAATAGTCATTATATTTGGAGTGAAATGATGCCCTATTGTAGAATTAATTTGCATTTTCCTGATGGTTGTTGATAATGAATGTATTTGACTGCATTTGTTTGAATGTATTTGTTAACTATTTGAATTTTTCTTTGAGAAATGCTCATTTAAATTCTTTGCTATTTGTTAACTGGATTGTCTGTGGAGTTTTTTTTTGTTGCTGAGCCTGTGCGGGTCCTCATGTTTTCTGGATGTTAATATTTTGACAGATCTATAGTTTGTAAATATTTCCTCCCACACTGTTGGCTATCTCTTCACTATTAATTTTTTTCTTTAGGTACAGAAATTTCTTGTTTTGTTAGAATCCCATTTGGCTATTTCTCCTTTTATTCCTGCTCTGTTGGGGTCTTAACCAACAAAAATCCTTCCTTGTGACAATATCACAGAATATCTGAAGAGAAAAAGGAGGTTTAAATAAAATTAGAGATGAAAAAGAAAAAAGTGCAAGCGAATTCACAGAAATACAAAATATCACTGGAGATTATTATCTTAGAGAATGGTTTATGTGCTAACAAAAAGTACGAGTATTCTGAATCTGTCACACGAAATGCTCTATGGATTTGTTAGTTTGTTTCTCACATTCCTTAGCTAATTTTTTTGCAAGGGTGTAGATATCTGACCATTGCTTCAGAAAGGATATGAATATCCCGTACTGTTATGGTATTGGAGCGCATCTCTTCTTTTACAACTAATACTGTTTGTTTAATAAAAATGTGTGCACTGGAGCACCCAAGCTGTCACTGAAGCCTCGTCTGCAGCGCCAGTGGCTCGGGCCATTGAATGGATAAGAACAACCACTAAATGATCTCAAACCGATCTTCAATTCGGTCTCTGAAGCTAACGAGGAAGTGAGGTTGAAGGAAAATAAGCACCAGTTTATTTTTTTTAAAAAAAGTGCAAGAATACTCAGCACATAAATATTTATAATCATTATATCTTCTTAGTGCTTCGATCCCTTCATGATTATAGACTAAACTTCATATTCCAACTACTGTCTTAAAAATCATTTTATTTGGTCCGGCGCAATAGCCTAGTGGCTAAAGTCCTCCCCTTGCATGCGCCAGGATCACATGTGGAGGCTTGTTCTAATCCCGGTGGCTCTACTTCCCCTTCAGCTCCTTACCTGTAACCTGGGAAAGCAGTCGAGGATGGCCCAGAAAACCCTGGGACCCTGCACCCACGTTGGAGACCCAGAAAAAGCTTCTGGCTCCTGGCTTCAGATTTGCATAACTCCAGCCACTGCAGCCACTTGGGGAGTGAATCAACGGACAGAAGATCTTTCTCTGTCTTTCCTCCTCTTTGCATATCTGACTTACCAATAAAAATAGTCTTTTAAAAAATAAATCATTTCATCATCTAATGCAAGGTAGCTAGTTTTATTTCTTTAGTTTCTATTTAGATTAAGCATGTCTTGTAGACTTTCCTTTTTAGTTGACATGGTCCTTGCTGGCAACATGAATTACTTATATGTAGGCAAAACATTATTGTGTCTTGTTTTTAATCCATTGTGCCGGTTTGTATCTTTAAGCTGGACATTTATTCCATATACATACAAATAAATATTAGTAAGTAGTTACTTAGTTTTTCATTTGTGAACAAAATTTCTTTTGTTGATAATGCTTTTGGTCTATAGGGTTTTATGCTTCACATGCCTTCATGATGGTTGCTGTCTTTCCTACTCCTCTGTGTATCTGATTTCCTCAAGCATCTTTTTGCAAGGCTGCTCTGGTAATGATGGCTTCTCTCAGGATTTCCTTAACTTGGGAAGCTTTTTCCCTTGTTGAAAAAAAAATAGCTTTTCTGGATAAAGAATCTTAGTCAGCAGTTTTTATTTTTCTTGTAAAACTTGGAATACGTCATTCCACCACATTCTGGCCTATGAGGTTTGTTTACAACTCAGTTGTGAACCTAATGAGGATTCTCTTAAAAGTGCACTGCAATTTTCTGTTGCAAATTTTATAAATCTCTCATTTTTGTTCCTTGGAACATTTGCCAGTGTGTCAGATGAGGATCTCTTATGATCATGTCTATTTGTGGCACTATGACCCATGTACACTTCCGTAGCTATATCTTTCTCCAGAGTAAGGAAAACATCCAACTCTTACATCATTTAATAGATTTTTGAAACCTTTTTTTTTTTTCAGTTTCAGATTCCATAACTCCAAACTTCATTTGTTTACATAGTGTCTTCAGCAGGTGAGGTCTCTGTCTTTTCCTCGATGTTGTTTATTGTTAATATTTTTGGCTCTATTTTTAAAGACTGTCAGCTTCACTTTATAGGAAAGATGAAAGTGACACAGAGTCAAAGAATAGCCTTCTCTATGCTGATTCAAGCCAGGATCATGGACCTCAAGTGGAATCTCCTTTGTGACTGACAGGGCCACAAGTAATTAATTCATTGCCTGCATGAATTAACAGAAAGCTGAAATGGTAGACAAAGATAGAACTCAAACCCAGGCACACCAACATGGGAAGCAGGTGTCCCAAGCAGTATCTCAACTGCTGCACCAGATGTCCAACTCTAAATTGTATTTGTTTTTATTTGATCTATTGATTTCCTCATTTCTTATTTTTAAAAGGATTTATTTTTGTATTTATTGGAAAGTCAGATTTACAGAGAGGAGAGACAGAGAGAAAGATCTGTTCACTGCTTCACTCCTCAAGTGGCCACAACAGCCAGAACTAAGCCATTCCTAAGCCAGGCGCAAGGAGCTTCTTCAGGGTCTCCCACATGGGAGGAGGTTCCCAAGTCTTTAGGCCATCCTAGTCTGCTTTCCCAGGCCACCAGCAGAGAGCTGGATGGGAAGTAGAGCAGCTGGGATATGAACTGGCATCCATATGGGATTTTGGAGTATACAAGGTGAAGACTTTGGCTAGTAGGCTATTGTTCCAGGTCAAATTCCTTCATTTCTGAGATGTCTGCTTTTTTTTTTCAAAATCTCAATCTCCTTATTGAATTTCTTTCATATCATTCATTGATTTTCTGATTTTGTTAAACCATGTCTCCATATTCTCTTTCATTCTTTTTGCAAGGCTTAACAATCTTCAGAATCATTATTTTTATTCATTATTAGACATTTCATCAATTTAGTTTTTTAAGAATCTTTTACTTTTTCAGGGGTGTCATATTGTCTTGCATTTTTGTAATTTACCTCCCTTGTGTTGATGGTTGTGCATCTGAAGCACTAGTTATTTCTGTCATTTTCCTGAGTGGCTTTCATGTTAAAAGGCTATCGGTAGCAGTTGAGTGGTATATTTAGCTTTAATTGCAATTGCATGCTTTAGTACAGTCTCCAATAATTTTCCAACAATTTCCTTCAATAGTCAGAATTGCTCCTATCAGTCTCAGGCAGCACACTTTGTTCAAAGTAGCATCTTTTAAGGTAAGGTCTGGGGTTGTAGCAAAACCTCAGCTTACTATAATGGAAGCTGTGTGAGTGCTGCCCTGGAGATCTACATGAATGTGATTGGAATCACAGCAAAGGCACATGTGTCTTCACAATGGCAAACCCAGGTTTCTATTCACTGTCTTAGCATATGCTTACTTTTTGCTCTCCCCCAAAATCAATCACACTATGCTCCCCTGGATGGGTTGGAGTTGGAGTGGAGTGAGAAGTCTGCTTGCTATAAACACCATTGTGTCAGATCACACTCAGAGCCCTTAGTCCATTAGAATGCAACACAAGGTCGGGCCAAGATCCATTCTACTGTGAGCAACCTGGTGCTGAGATGGACTTACTACATGAAGCCACCATAACTGACTATAAATGTTGGTAATTGGGATATAAATCCAATTGACTGGAGCTAAGGGTCACTACTTGGGATCAGGGTAGTCCCACAGCTCTTACTATAGGTTCTGCCATGCGTCATGACTGTTAATTTATGTCCAGTGGTAGTTATGCTAGATATAAGATGCAACCCTATATTCAGTCTGATTCTGTAATTTCCAGCTACTGAAGCCATGTTCTTTTCTGTCCACCTCCAAGATAGAAGTGGTGAAGGTTTTCTGCCTGTTGGAGGTTGAGAAACAGCTGGTACCTGTAGTTCCTTGGCTTTGTAGCCTGACACTAAGCCAGGTTGCACTTGAGTCTCACATTCACTGGGGCCTACACCATCTAGGGAGTGTGCACCTGATCCACGTTTGGCTGGCACTGAATCAGATTGGACCAAGTCCATTCCACAGGGGCACTTGTCTCTATTGGTATCATGGTACAGGCTTAATTTGTGAGCATTTGTCTGGGGATAGAAGCCTTGCATTTAACCCAAAGCTGGGTCTCACCGGGGTAAGCTTAGTGCTAAACTTCAAGCTAAAATCCTGAATTCATTTTCTCAGTTCCCTCCCCAGCAGCTGGAGTCTTGCTCTGCAGTCTGCTGCAGATTGTGGGAGAATTGGTGGATGCAGTGTTTGATGACTCAGTCTAAAGGTGTCAAACTGTAGTCAGTGGTCAGGGGTCCTGCCTAACTTCACATTTCACCACAGTGGGCCTGTTACTGAGTTTCAAGTCAAAAGCTGGGCTTAATTCCCTCTTCTCCACACAGGATGTCTCTCTCCATGTTAAGCTACTTGGAGCCAGGGGAAGGAGCAATTCACACAGCAACTTTTTTCTCCCTTGCTTTTACAGCACATTTTTCTTATTATCATACTGAAAAAGAAACAATGATATTATATAATCTTACCCTGCTTCCTTAGCTCTTTAAAGGTGATGTGATATGTGACTAGCTGTTCAAAGTGCTGTCTTTGCTGCAAGATGTTTGCCAGAACGTTATTCTCTGCCACTGTTTTGCTCTACCTGCAAGTCCAAATTCCTTAACCAGGCCTGGAAATCAGTGCCAGGATATGGCCAATCTTTCTTTAACCTCAATCACTCAGTAAGAAATGGGAGCTTCAGCTAGGAATATTCTGTGCAGTTAGTAAATGAATTCTTGAGCAGCAATCTCTTCTCTGACACAATGTTAATAAAAGACCAAAGCTTCCACAGTGTCCCTGCTACAGTGATTTCCTCTGTAGTCCACATTCACCATCAGCACAGGTTGTCTGGGACCACAGCACAGCTATTCAATTCTTTTCTCACCTATTCTTGATGTAAGTTATTTGCTGAAACATGTGGAAATTGAAGTAAGTGTCCTTCATCATGGCACTGAGCCTAGGCTATTGAGTGTGTTTACTTCCTGGAACCCTAGCTAGACCCTAAATCTTGGAGATTGGGGTTATATTTTATTCACCTTCAAACAGGACCATACCTAACACTATCATGACATATCTGCATATTCAATAACTGCTGACTGAACTGACTTGTAATCTTTTTTTTTTTAATTGAGAAGAATGAGATTACAAGGTCAAGTACTGTTGCTCGCTGTTAAGACATGTACAGGGGATTCATTGTCTTCTCAGAAGAAATACTGTTCGTAGACTGGAAGAACATTTCTGTTTTCTTTCCACTCAGCTCTAGCTATCAACAAAATCTCTACAGAAGTTTTACAATGTAACAATAACAACAACACCTACTACCACTATTACTGTTTATGAGGACTCATTATGTGACAGCTAAGCATTTTACATCCACATCATTCTAAAAACCTCACAACAGAACAATCAAGCATGGTTATAATCCCCATTTTGCATATGTGAAGCACAGAGAGATGAAATATTGGCCCCAACCACTTAGCTACTACATACACAAAATGTACTCTAGACATTTATGAGAGAATTTTCTGAAACAGTTACTGTGGCAGAGATTACAAAACTGAGTCTAAAGTAGCACTTTAAGTCACTTTTGGACCTTGGGGGAGAAACATCATTGTGTGAGTTGCCCATACTACTCAAATGCCTTTTATGGCTTAGTGCTGCAGCAAGTTTTATGTGTGACCACACAGGGTTCTCTTTGAAGCCAAGAGGCATCCAGGAGCCATTTGGTCTCCCACTGGACTTATTACAATTGTGAGCACACATATTCTTGAGATATATTTGTTGGCTAATTGTTTACTTGGAGAACTCTAGAGCAAAGCTCAGACACATACGTTATATCTCTCCTTATGGAAGCACACATGCAAAGGTACTTCAAAAAGTTAACAGAAAATGGAATAATAAGTTATGTTTACCTTAATAAAAAATCGGAAATCCATGCATACCTTTTTTTCATAATATGCATTTCCCATGAAACTTTTGAAGTATGCTCATAATATCTTTATTCATTGAAGAGTGCATCACATTTTCTCTTCCGATTTTTCACTCAGTCTTCAGTCCCCCATAAGGCTCCTTGGGCATGCAGAACAAGCACAATTATTAGACGTTTCATCTCTCTCCTGCATTCTGGCCTCTTGTTTCAGAATGCAATGCAGTTTTCCTATTAAGATCTGGACAAATTACCAATATATTTTGCATAAGCCTCTAAAACTGTTATACTTAGTGGTTTTCAGCCATTTTGGTCCTGGATGAATTCATAATGCTTCCTCTTTCTAATTTTCTAAGCAAATAGTCTCCATCCTATAGTGCTTACACTTGAAAATTGCAAAGCTCTGAAATAGTGCTAACAACTTATCTAGGTCTCAGAAACCTTCGGAGACACTGAAAAATAATAAGTGAAACTTTTTAACCTCTTTCCTTAATGAAGCACATTCTAATTTTATTCAAGATGCACAACACTTCAAATACCCCTTCCTGAGCCTCATTCACCCAGTGGCTAACATTATACCTAATTACAAATATTAAAGAACAGCCTGATCCTTGTGGAACTTGTTATAGTCCCAAGTACATCACATCAGTTTAATTTATGTTATAGAAAAATTATATAATATTCACTTTCTAATTTTGTGTTAAAAATGCCTTTTTCATGTTTAATGAACAATTTTTGATGTTTGTCTACATTTGAGAACAAAGTTGATGAAGTTACACGCTCAATACTTTTCATAACTAATAAGACTAAAATGTATTTGTTTCAAGATGAAAAGATTTACCAAGAAGAAGACACCTGACAATCAGAACTATCCCTGATCACTTTACTCTATCAGGATCCATTTAAACTATGTAACACGAGTTTAATATGTTATATGGCATTTTGGGGTGCAGGGCGATAAATTTAACCTTTGGCTCCTTCACATATCTATCACACATCTACTGCTGGTTAACTAGGACAAATTATAAACCTTTTAAGGTAATTTGCATAGAACACTACTAAGCTACTATAACTAAATGGGTTTTTGAGTGTGTGTGTGCTATTGGACAGGTCAACTAGCCCCTCTGTGCTTTCATGCCCTCATGTGTAAAATTAGATTTTTGATAGTCTATAAAAGTAATATCTAGCAATTCCAGTTGAAACAAAAAGGAAAATGGGTAGCTGGCATAGAAATAGGAAACTTTCAAACAGTAAAGTTTTCTTTGGACAGGCACTATTGTATAATGGAAAGGAGACAGATTTTATGACTTACCTAAAATTAAATTTATTAGATATATGATCTTGTCCTTCGCTGTAATAAAAGGAAATTAACCACACCTGATGCCCAAGTGTCACAAGGTTTGAAAGCAGGATGTAGAACACAGGCACCTGTTAAATGTAGCATTGTGTGCATGGTAGGGTGCTGTACATTACCACTCCTTTCACTTTTCACACCTTCACTTGGGCTAGCAAAGTGTCTCCTTGCAATACAGTTTCTAGAGGCTGTGTGATGAAGAAATGATGAGGAGTACATACTACAAATGCTGTAGTCATCTCCTCACCCACAGGTAGCTGCAACAGTAAGATTTAATGGTGGAGTCAGGACAGCAGCTTTGTGTTTGTGATCACCCAAGTCAGACTTGACCTATTGTCTTTGACCATTTAAATAAGATTGGAAAACAGCACAAGGAAAAATAGAGAACAGGAATAAAATAGAGGGACCTCATGCACTTCTCTTAGAGTCCCATGTAAAATACCAGCATTATTAAAATGATAATACTGGTACGATGTTACTGCATCCCTCATGCATGGACAAACAGATTGACCTCAGTGTATTAGATAAGTTGACAGTGAAAGGAGCTATGCAGCATTTTTATTTCTTATTTCTTATTCAATGACAACAAGGAAAGCCAATTATTCCTCATGCAGAGAAAAATGGCAAATGGCCAATAACTCATACAAGTTGACTCTTTATGTTGCTTTAATTTACATTTATTTATTCAGCAACTGTTAGGCAATTAATTCTAAACAGACAACTTGTAAAAAAATCACTCAGTTTTAGTAGGAAATTCAGACTCACCATTGGCAAAGAATCACTGATTACCCCCTCTCTATCAAATCTCCCTCGATGCTAGTCCTGCCCAATTCATGCCTAAAACGAGAAATAGCCCATAGTTATTTCTCTTCACTTTTCTTACCATATAGCCAATCCAACAGAGGCTCTCTCCTCCCAGTTGCTAAAGTTTATCCCACATCTTGTACACCTTTATTATCTATACTCTTTCTAATGCAATTCAAATCTGCACACTCCAATTCCACATATTATTACATGTCTTAGTCCATTTTGTGTTACTGTAGCAATACCACAGACTGGGCAATTTAGACTTCACAGAATTCGTCCTGAGTGGGATCACCTTCTAGGTCTGCAAGTCCATTTCATGGTACTGACATCTGGCTACGGCCTTCATGATATGTCAGAAAAACAGCAAAAGCCTCATGGCTGTCTTTTTAAAACACAATTAAAATGACAACTAAGTTTCATATGAATTTCAGAGAAGAGATTCAAAGCATATCACTCTCCAATACAGATATCTTTTAAAAATATAATTCATACTTTGTTGCTCCTGGTTTGTAACATTTCAATGTTTTTGCATCTAAATCAACTTCCTACCTTAAGCAACAAAAGTCCTATTATCTGTTCTCTCCTATTTCCTCCCTACCTATCAAAACTCAAAGGTTTTCTTTCTGAATCTCAAGGGTACCAGTTTTTTTCCTGATTTTACAACCAACTGCACAGATTAGTGACCTTTGCAGTAACAGAAGGAACTAGGGTTCAACAGCACCCCACATTTGGTTTAATGCTCTGCTATTGTACTGCCATCTAAAAACTCAGGGCCTGGTCAGCACGGTGGCATCTCAAACTAATCCTCTGGCAACTCATACAGGCACCAGTTAATGTTCCAGCAGCTCCACTTCTGGCTCCAGATCCGGGGCTCTGTTTATAGCCTGGGAAAGCAGCAGAGCTTGGCTGAAGTGCTGGGGACTCTGCACCCACATGAAAGACCTGAAGAAGCTCCTAGCTCCTGGCTTTGAACTGAATCAGCTCTGGTCATAGGAGTTATTTGGAAGTGCAGCAGCAGATGGAAGATCTCTCTCTGTGTAACTCTGCCTTTCAAATAAAAACAAAGTAAATCTTAAAAAGAAAATAAGAAAAAAACTTCATGACTGTCTCTTCAAGTTGTTTTGTACATGAAGTTCATTGGGATGATGCAGCATATGGTGAGTATAGCCAATGCATGTAAGATTTCAATATTTCCATCATTTCTTAACTCTGCATTTGCATATAGCATTTGCAATTCCCATTAGCATAGAATTCACTGGATCTTCCATATGTGGTGATTCATCATGACACAAAATGAGCTCAAGGTAAGTATGTTATGCCTGGAGCTCTCTAATCAGGGACATTGACATCTTTGGGGAATCACACCTCCATTAAGGGCCATGACTTGCTTCTAGTATAGAAAGAAAACTGTTGGATTCTTGGAAACATGAATGACTAAAAAAGATCCTACCATTTTATTTTTAACACATGTGATATCTAAGTATTAGAACATACTGTAACACAATGTACTATAGAAATGATAACCACAGGAACAATATTTTTCTGCTTTTAGTTGATTACATATTTTTAAATAATGTCAGATTGTCAATAAAATGTAATAGCATTTTCAATAATCTTTGTTGGAAATGTTCCCTGTGAGTGACCAGCTATAGAGTTTCAAATTCAAACTGTGTCATGTTTTTCATTTGATTTTAAACCAATTTCCTCACAAAATAACTAGGACAAGCAATGTCATATGCTATGTTACTAGATAGGAACAAATGTTCTGAAAGATGATGTTAAAAGAATACTAATCTTTTACCTTGTTCCTTGGAAAAGATCACCCCAGCTGGTAGTTGGTGTCCCTAGTGGGAGTTGAAAGGAAAAACAGAGGCCTAAATGCCAACTACAACTATCTGCCATCCCCATCCCGGGACACTCATCTGAGTGGGGATGCTCTCAGGCTAAAAGGAGTTCAGCTTTGCTGGCCTAGAAAAAGAAAGTATGTTCTTTGTGCTACCAAGGAAACGATTTTGCCTTGGGCAATACTGAAAATAACTGCAAATGATAATAAGAAATCAAAATTCTGCAGAACATAAAACTATGTCACCCTGTGATTTGTTATGAAATAGAAGCTCTACAGAGTACAAAATTTACAGTTAGAACCTAGCATTTTTAAGACTGAAAGTATTTTTTCTTTAATAATTTGGGTTATAACTTTCTAGAGGTGGATATTAAGTTGTTCTTTATGGAATATTTTTGATTCAAAGTAAAAAGCAACTATGTATGCTGTGCATTATTATTAAAACATAAATAGGTATATCATACATCATTTAAAAAATCAGAATTGTCTTTTGTAGACCACTGTCTAGTAAAAGCCTTTAAAGTGATTCTGGTTGCCAGCATTTGTGCATCATTTTTGTCATGCCTGATTGTGTCGGCTGCCCCCAAAATAGAAAAAAATAGCTGTTCATTTACATCATCACCACTGAGGGTTCTGTAGCACCTATTTGTGAGTCATTATGTAAACCATGCATTTCAGTTACTCCAAAGAGCTAATTATAAGATAATAATATATTCTAAGCAGTAGTAAAAGATTCTAGATAATTCTGTCATATGAGGATGCAAGGGGATACTATAAGCAATGCCACACACATGGTCTAAACTAGAGGGATAAATTGCTTGAAAATCAAACTTCAATACTATAAAAACTCAATCAATAGACTCCACCATATTAATAGCAAAAGGAAAAAGAACACATGACTGTATCAATTGGTTCATAAAAAGCATTTTATAAATTGATGATAAATGGTAAAATACCCATTTCATATTTATAAAAATGCTATTTTTTGGACACATAAAAATGTGAGTATCTGGTCTCTGTTCCCAAAGATTCTGATGTGTTGCCTCTGGGAATCCACATTTCACAAAGTACCTTTCATCTTTCCTGTTATTTTGAGCAATTAGCCTAAAGAGCATGATTTGACAACCACTAGTTACAATACAGTGACTTCTAAACTTGGAATGTCACCCTAATTACCCAGCGCAGTTTAAACATAAAAAATCATTTCATCTGTTACTTTGAGTTTCAAATTCTATTAATCTGGTTGACTGCTGCAGTTTGATTATATCCTTTTAATAACAAATTTGCATAAAAATACTTACTGCACACCCACAACAAGTGAGGCATGGTACTATTTTGATACAAAGTGGCTCTGGAGAGTGTGAACTAGTAGCCAATCCTCAAGTAAACAATTACAGTAATAACTGGTGCTCACTCTAATAAAAGATAGTGTGAGCTGCTAAATAGAGTGGCCCTGTATATTCAAAGACTTACCAGGAAATCCTAGCAATGCAACTGATTTCTATATACTTTCCTCTTGACAAGGGTATAAAAGAAAAAAGGAAAGAGTTATTGGCTTTATGAATTTGGATAGGTGATTTTCCTAGATCCCATTTAATCTCCTAAACGTTCTCACAGATGGATCCTTGTTTTGCCGAAGATGGACACTAAAGCCCAGCATGGTTTGACCAAGGGTTTTTAGCTGCAAATTGTGCTCTACCAAGTCTCTCACTTAGAATCCATGTGGCTCCAAAGCCTGTGCACTTTCCTCTCTACCTGGATGTTCATTTGGGGAATGATAATCTGGGATACGCCACACACACAGTTACTTGTTTTTACTTCTCCCCAGATTTACTGACAGCACAGTTAAAGAGATCACTACCACCTCTGAGACAATGCTTTAAAACTATGTTACATATGTTATTTATAATATTCTAAATAAGGATGTAGAGATTTGAAAATGCAAGAAGTTACTACATACAGTGTTAGTCATGAATCTCATTAACCTGTGTTATTTCTAGTCTTAAATAATTTCTTTTCTGTACTCCGAAATATAATAGTCATGTAATCTCAATGACAAAGAATACATAATTAAGTTATAGCTGGACATGACAAAGAATACATAATTAAGTTATAGCTGGAACAAGTATATATATTTAGTGTGTACATATAGTTTTTCTAGAGTTTATGCGTGTATGCATTTGTGTGTCTGTAGACTTAAGGAACCTATATCACTCCCTCATTTAATCAGCAGTTGTACAATATGGAGCAATAACCCATTTGGGGCTCAGCATGATAGCCTAGCGGCTAAACTCCTCACCTTGTAGGCACTGGCACTTCATATGGGTGCTGGTTCTAATCCCTGCAGCCCCTCATCCATCCAGCTCCCTGCTTGTTGACCTGGGAAAGCAGTTAAGGACAGTCCAAAGCCTTGGGACCCTGCACCAGTGTGGAAGACCTGGAAGAAGCACCTGGCTCCTGGCTCCTGGCTCCTGGCTCCTGGCTCCTGGCTTCTGGCTTTGGATCAGCTCAGCTCTGGCCATTGCGGCCACTTGGGGGAGTGAATCAACAGATGAAAGATCTTCCTCTCTGTCTCTGTTCCTCTCTGTATATCTGATTTCCCAATAAAAAAAGAAAAAGAAAAAGAAAAAGAAATGATCCACTGCCTCAAATGATCTGTAATCTAGAGGTGACAAAGAAATAGTAAGCAAAATTAGGACACACACATAAAGGGATTGTAACAATGAAATATCTGATAAATGTAACAAGGGAGTTATGCTTCATCAGCTCTGATTATATAGTGGAATAACTGATTCTGCTTATAAAGCAAATACAATGTATTGGCTTATATGAAGATTTATCCATTTCTTTGGAAGAGTTACAGAGAGAGTGATAATTCCCATCTACTTATTCATTCCTTAGAAGGATGCAACAGTCAGGGCTGTGCCAGGCTGGAAGCCAGAAGCTTCTTCCGAGTCCCCCAAGTGGGTTCCAAGTCCCATCACTGGGTCACCTTCTGCTACTTTCCCAATCACATTAGCAGGGAGCTGAATCAGAAGTGGAGCAGCTGGCCCTTGAACCAGTACCCATATGAGTGCTGATACTGGTTTATTCGAAAGTAGAAGCTGGATACCATTTAGCATAATAAATAAACTGTGTAACATGGGAAAATAGCGTAGTTTCCACAACTACCTCTAAAAAGAAAATAGAATTCATTTCTTTACAATCAATTGCAAACTTTATTCTCCTATTGCCAGAAAATGCATTTGTTGCCATTTGTTTGAGGCAACTTTCTGTCATTTTGTATACATTTTTCTCATACATTTATTGTACATTTTTATTATAAAGTGCACATATTTAGTTACATTGACCTAATTCTTTAAAAAACTTTACCTGAGATAAAAATTGGCTAATGTGGAAGACTAATTTTTCCAGTTGTGGGATTTCAAATAGCGGCTAACATAGGATGTCACTTAGCAGGTGCTTTCCTTAGCACATTCCTTTATCTTCTACATGTGAGTGTGTATGTGTGTGAGTGAGAGAGAGATTACACAGTGATAAAATGATTCATTACTGATAGGCACTATCTTTTCCCTTAGTTGACTAGAGTTAGTGTTGAACTGCATTTAGAACTAGATGGAGCTCCTTCCAGAGAAATTAGAACAGATGCTTCACAACGTCTGTTTGTCTCTAAATCAGACAACGTTCCCATCTTAGGATGAAATGGAATCTCTCTATTTGTCTGTCTCATATGTATATGTGCCTGTGCCTGTGTATGTGCATGTATAATTTGTTTCTTATTCAAAAGGCAGAATGACCGGATGTAAGAGACCACAACATTCACTCCCCATGCATTAACAATATCCAGGGCTGGACCAGATCAAAGTCAGGTGTACAGAATTCCACCCAAGTCCCTAACATGCACGGGTGGCATTATGATCACCCACCATTTTCCCAGACATATTGGCTTGGAGCTTACCCTGAAACAGAGTTCCAGGAACTCTAGCCCTCTTACATGGCATTCAAGTGTCACAAACAGCTACTTTACTACCAATTTTTGCCACAATTCCAGCACCATCTGTCATTTTTGTGTTCCTCTTCAATGTTTGTAACCCCTCAGAAACTTAGCAACATATTCTCAGAAACATTGAGGAGGTAAGACACATCATTTTGCGAATACTCTTTTGTAAGGTTTAAAAGGAATGTTTCACAATCTCAAAGGCTGCTCAACAAAGGTTGCTTCGGTTTTAGTATGATGCGGAAGACACGCAGCTCCAGAAACACAAAATTGTAAATAGCTTTACGTTCACATTAAGCTCAAGACCATGTATTCACACACCTCTGAGAATTAAGATATGTACATCCAGTATGATGGGCTTAGCTGATTTAAAGACCAAGGCATATTTTATAACAGGAAAATGAAATTATTTAAGTTAATACATTGGAATATATAACATACCTACATACAAATATATTCTAACATTGCATATCATATAACTATATGTATATGTTATATAACTACATGTATATAACTAAAAATTTACACTTATTGTTTATGAATTCTTAGATACAGACTGATTTCATACAAATGCTAGATTTCAAAATAGCATTATATATCTTGTATTTTCTCATTAAATTGAGCAAATGTGTGGAAATCTTTGAAATTTAGATATGCTAAAATATACCTTGCTGAATCCCAAAACTGTTTCTTTCTATGAATTCAGAACCATGATTCAGACCCACATAATATTAAATATGGCACTCTGCCACAGACACATTATGATACAATCTACTTATGCTACTGAGTTTATGCCATCACAGAGGGAAACATGAATTTTCATTAACCCTACAAAAACTTTTTTCTTCTAGTGACAGAAAACAAAAAAGCTGACTATGGAATGCCATATTTCACTTCTCAGCTTATATCATGAAGAATCCACTCAGTTAAAAACTGTGCATTAAACAGAAGGAATGTGGTTTCATGAAATGGCTGATTGATATTTCTCAGCATTTGCTTTCAGGTTCCTATTTCTCTCTCCTTCTATTACTTCACATATCATGTTGTTTTAGCCCAAAAAAGCATGCGAAGTAAGAGAGCTGCCATCCTGACTCTCTTAGCTCATTTGTGATCACTATCTCCTTCATGCTTATTTTCCTGCAAAATAATTCATCCCGGAATATGCTGTTTTCTTTCATATATCCTACTTTTCTGCATTACTTAAGACATTTAAAGATAATAAGTGAAAAACAAAAACACGTGAATGTTAATGTATCAAAGAATGAAAACAGAACAAAAAATTTCCTTCCACGCTTTAACCTATTATTATTCTTGGCCATATCAATAGCACGAAAGAAGCCATGAAGCCCTGAAACTTCTCATGTTTACCCATCTTTAATTTGTACATACAAGGTTCCTGTTGGGAGAACCTGACTATGATGCTTAATTTTATCTAAATGGCACAAACTATTAGGTACTAGCTTATCCCCTTGCCTAGAGGTTTTACAGACACACTTATGCTTTATCCACAAGCCCCCATTTGATTAATAATTTTTAATAGCTGGGTGACAGAGAATGAAATGGGTTTGTTTTCTAACTCAGCTGATTATGTGGTTTTTATAATCATCATAATATATGACTACAAATGTAGTAGTCTCTTATAGCATATTTCTCTTTCTTTTTGCCTTATCATTCACTTGTAAAAAATGTGGGATATCAATTCAATATTATGTCTTTAGATCTCTTTTTCCAGTTCTATAATTTCACTGGGTGTTTCTATAGATTGAGTGTTTGTAACCCACATCGCCCACACCCCAATGCATGCACTGAAAACCTATTCTCAGTATGATGCCATTTAGAGGAGGGGTCTTTAGGAGAACATCAAGTTATGACAGTGAACACCTCGATGGGATCAGTGTCCTTACAAAAAAGACATAGAAGAAAGAATCTAACATGTGAGGGCATTTCAAGAAGGCATCTAGCTAACAAATTAGGATGAGGACCCTCCCCAGAAACCAAATAAGGCAGCTGCTTGATCAGTGTTCTGCTGTCTCCAGAACTGTGAGGAATAAGTTTCTGTTGTTTAAGGCACCTGGTCATAGGCATTTTTGCTATGTAGTATAATGAACTAAGAAGGGTCTAATCTATATGTTTGGGGTTACTGCAAGTATTAGTTATTTGTTATTTCTACTGAGATTATGAGATGAAGTTGCCCCTTCTACAGCCCACAATAGTAACCTCTTCAATGATTTTTCAGGTTTCTCTATCTATGTTTTAGTTCACTGTCTTATCATTACTGCCTTCCCCACCCACAGACCAAACACCTGGTTTCAAAGCCAATGACACATTTTTTAATGTATGCATAGCCAAAATTTACCTCTAGGTACCATGTTTGGTAGTATATACCATTAATGATCTAAAATAATAATGCTTTTTGGATTGTTTGGAAAATTTTTGGTCTCTCATGGGTTAGAGTAGGCTTGTAGCTTGCCTAAGATAGCATGGTTTCTTGTGGAATAAAATTGAGAAGCCTGGGCACAGCAGAATCCTGGCCTGAGGAAGAGTTGGAGTGATTCCATGATGGCTGTTTTCACAAACACCTGCCAGAGGCCCAACATCTTCTTCCAGGAAAGTCTAGAATATTCTATAGGGTTTGTCCTGGCCTTATATCATCAACAATGTCTGGAATATTTTGTATGATGCCAAAGTCTATTTTAACCAGAATGAAATATATGGTATATGATAGGCACAAGTCCCAGAAAGTCCTTATGAAAGGGAATGTATTTCTAACACATTCAAAACAAAATAGCTTCGGGAATCAGAGCAACAGCTATGATCTGACAAAAAAATATGTCAGAATTTATTTTTTAATTAGTGGTAGTGGGTATAAAAAGTAACAGGATGAAACAAGTGTCATGTAGTAGGTTATGTTGCTGCTCAGGATACCTATGTTCCATGGTAGAGTTCCTTGGATCTCTTCCTACTCAATCTTCTCAGACTCAACACACTGCCAACGCACATGATGGGAGGAAGCAGGTGCGGGCTCAATTAGCTGGGCCACTGTCATTCACATTGCAGACCTGGATAGAATTCCTGTCTCCTGGCTATAGTCAATACCTGCTTTGGGTATTGGAGAATATTTGAGAAGTTGAACCAGAGGACAGAAAATCACTCCTTCTCTCCCTTTCCCTCTATGACTTTTTAAATACATATATTCCTATTTATTTAAAAGACAGAGTTATGGGGGGTTCCATCTGCTGGGTTATTCCCCATATGTTTACAATTGCCAGAAATGGGCCCGTTTGAAGCCAGGAACCTCATGTAGAGGTGAAAGGGCCCAAGTATTGGGAACATCCTCTACTGCCTTCACAGGCACAATAGTGCTGAGCTGGATTAGAAGCAGAGGAACCAGGACTTGAACCAGTGTCCAAATGGGATTCCAGTATTGTAGGAAGCAGCCTCACATGCTACACCACTGTACCAGCCTCTTGACTTTCAAATAAACAAATACATACATCTGTTTAAAAGTGGAAAGATTAAATTGGAGGAAACTATATTGAGAAACATCAATTAAGAGAGGATGATCAAAAAAAACAATAGGCAAGATTAGTGGCAAGGAAGAAAAATGCTGGAAAATGCTGAAAAATCAGATGAATCTTGCTCCATCTTTCTGAATGGAAGCTGCCTACTTATGTAGTCAGCAGTTGTCATTTTGGGCAGAAATTGTTTATTTATGTAATCAGCATCTTTAGGAGAACTCCCAAAAAATATTCTATTTAAGTTCTGCTGATGGAAATGATGTACAGTGGTCATGAGAAAAAAATATAACATTTAGGAAACATACACAAGATCAACACATTGGCATTTCATTTTCTTACCACTTGCTAATCCATTTTCTACGGATGCTAAAACACAGTTTATTTTTTTCCCTACTATTCTTTGTAGAAATCTAAGTCCCCAGATTTTTATACCATGTAAAATCTCATTGGATAGGCATTTGGATGTCAAATTTGTATGTCTTGGTACTAAACCTAGGATTCTGGTAATGATTGACTATATCAGCTTGTGATGGAATACCATCTAATTACTGAAAGCAATTCTCAAATTTGCAAGGTTGGTCTGTTGTTAATTCCTGGGTATGACTTGTGGAGACTGGAAAGGATTTGTTACATTGTCATCAAGGCTGTCTTAGCAGTACTTTGGGTCTTTGTACTTCGAGATTCTTGAGAGTTGTATTAATTATCATTTTAGAATTCCCTTGGTTCTCTTTCTCTTTCTGGAAGTTTAGGGTGATAAGAATTGGAATTGTGAATAATTCCAAATAACTATTCAGAGTCCTTAATTAACAATAATGATGAAATGTTTATCCTTACAAAAGTTGGAATTCCCCAAGTCAGGAGCATAAAGTCATTTGTTTTCTATTGTTACAGTTAGATAGTTTTCTATTGAGATAAAACCCGAAGCCACCCAAAGTATAAAAAACTATAATTAGAATCTCCTTATAGTTAAGTTGAAGATATGTAAAGGGATCCTGAAGCTCAAGTCCCATCCATGCCCTACTTTTATGGGCTCTCCAAAGTTGTCCTTTTGGCAGCTAGGACATATCTTGGAAATATGTTCAATAGAACCCTAAAAATTACACAAAGCCAGTTAGACATTGACTGACTATTATGCTATCATAATTAATAAAAATAAACACTTGGGAGAAATTCCAACTTCATTATGTCAATCTCTTTAGAGGATAGCAAAACTTCAAGTTTTTATTTTCATTTCAATTTTTCATCTATTTCACAGAATTTTCTGTTGTAGTAAGGAACTTTCTGTAATCTGTACATTTCAAAGCCATTGATAGACCAATGTCACATGTAGACATCAGCATATTTGTAACTCCTCTATTTTTCTACTTTTTCTCAGATGATGTATCAAGTAATAACAATTGATTTAGCTGTTTGAACTGATATCATGTGAGAAATCTTATTTTTAAATAGGTGTTTGCTGTGATTGCATAGCCTACTTGGAAATTTTTACTTTTAAAATATGAATTATTTGGGGTCAGCACAGTGGCATACTGAGCTAATTCTCCTGCAGTGCTGGCATCCCATATAGGTGCGAGTCAAACCCTGGTTGCTTCACTTCTAATCTAGCTCTATGCTTATGGACTGGGAAATCAACAGAGGATGGTCCAAGGCCTTGGGCTGCTACATTCCTGTGGGAAACCCAAAGGATGCTCCAAGTTTCTGGCTTCAGATCAGCCCAGCTCTAGCCATTACAGCCATCTGGAAGGTAAACTAACAGATGGAAGATTTCTCTATCTGTGTCTCCTTTTCTCTGTGACTCTGCCTTTCAAATAAAAATAAAAGAAATAGTTTTAGAAAGAATCATCTACAAACATAACAAAATGAAAAATATCCAAGGGAAGGTACTTATGCAGGGCATGGCTGTTTCCTCCAAATACTAGTCATGGAATTTTTCCAATAAAGGAAAAAGGTGACTTCCTCTAGAACATTGCACATGACATGATGGACAATGACATTATAATGGGAAAGTAATATTGTTTCATAGTTTGTCAGCAAGCCGAAAAATGTAAGGATAATCTGTGAATAGAAGCGTTTTTATAGCATGAAAAACCATTAAGATTTAGTGGACACTTTAAGCCAACTAAAGTTTTCACAAATGTCTCTACTATTGTTATCATTCTCAGACAAAATGGTTATGTCTTGGCTACTAAGTCTAAACAAAGACTGTAACAAATAATAGGTCTTTGATGATTTATATCTTGAGTCATATCCCTAATATTTTTCCACACTTTAAACACAAAAAGAAAGAAAAGTTCAATGATTCTAGAATCCTGGAAATAAATCCCTTGGTGACAGTTAATTGAATCAATCTTTAAGCTGAAAGAGAAATATGCCTTTTTTAATCTGAAAAATGCTCACTCATTAAAGTATCATTTGCAGTTACATCCTTACTAAGAAAACAAACTGTCCTTGGATTATAAAATTTATTTTAAATTTATGTTAGCTTTGACAGATATTTCATAATAATGTAAAATTAATTAAAATTCAGAAGATTTGTATATAAACCTCGATAGAGAATTTTTCTTTCAATAAAGAGGAAATTGTTGCGTTATCTAATTTTAGGGAACACATGGTGTTTCAGTCTATGAAAACTCCTACCTGTATCTGGGAAAAGTAAAATTAAGAAGAGACAAGATATAAATTAATAGTTTCTAAGAGCAAGCAAAAATTACTTACAGTATTTTTTTATTTTTTATTAATTTCATTGCATTATGTGACACATTTTTTTTTTATGCACTGGGATTCCCCCCGCCCCTCCCCAAAACCTCCCCCTCCCCAGTGGATTGCTCCACCTTGTTGCATTTCCATAGTTCAAATTCAGTTGAGATTCTTTCATTGCAGGTTTTGACCAATCATAAAGTCCAGCATCTTATTGTCCTGGTAAGTTCAATGGCTTCTTGGTGAGACCATCTCTGGTCTGAAGGTAGAACCAGCAGAGTATCATCCCAATCAAGTAAAAAACCCAACATAATATTTACAACCATTTACAACATTATGGCATTAATTGACATGGTATTGATTAACCAATATGTTACTAGGGAAATGCATGTTCTCAACCACAACCTGTGATTTCCTCATAGACATTTCAATTTTGGTTTATATTCAACCATGTTCCATATACCTTAAAATGGCTATGGATTGCTATTCAGCTGTCTCTTGTCTATTTCAATGTTAGTATTTAGCTTTTTATAGCATTGAAGCATGATTTTGTTGAACATGGTTGTTTTTTTTGGGTAGTCTAACTCTATAACTTTAACAGGACAAATGTCAACAGTTTAGGTGAACGTTTTTGGGAGGGGTGTGCAGAGAAATCTTCAACACCCCAGAGAGGAGTAACTGATCTTTGTGTCCCACCCAGTGAATTATAAGTGCATCCCGGCTGGCCGCTTCCTGTCTGTTTCTAAGCTTTCCTAGTTGTTCTCTATCTATTCTAGTTTGTTTGTTCATATGTTTGTTTGTTATGAGGGGTTTCTGGAGCAATCCTGATGGTCCCTACAAAAGAGGGTGGGGACCCAAAGTCGGAACCAGGCAAGGACCAGAGAAAGCTCCTCTCCCTAGTTCTGAAGGAAGTTTACTGTTCTGTTTCTGCAGACTGCTCAGGGATCCTGGTTGTCATTTGAATGACCCTGGATCCTGCAAGGCAGGAATTGGGCTTCTTCCATCCCACATTGTAGGTCCAAATGGGGGTGGGTGACCTCAGAGTTCTTGGCCTCTGAAGGCATTCCTTTTCCCCCGTGGTCTCCTTGGCAGTAGGGATGTAGTCCTCGGTGGTAATACTGATAGTCCTTGGTGAGGCTTTGGGAGTCTTCAGGGGTGGGTTACAAGCCTCCTCCTGTCCCCCTGCTCCACTCTGGGGTCCCCCCCGCTCTATGCGTATGACCTCCTGTTAAGAGGTTGTTAGGATTGCTCCTGATTCCCCCCACATGTCTTTGTAGTTTTGCTGTTGTCTAATGCTGACTTGAGTCGGCTGTCTGAGTTACCAGTTATGATCCTGATGGGTTATACTTCCCCCGTCTTCCTCACACCTACTGGGGTGATGTAAGATTTCTCTGCTCTCCCTCCCCATTTCCAAGTATCATAGGGCCTTACAAGTTTATTAGGTTTTACAATTCTTGATGTAGATCATAAGCAATCTGACTCATATCGATTGCTGGTTCATTGGTTACTTCACAATGTCTTCTTGCATGAGATACAGGCTGTTTGGGGTTGAAATAATATTACTGTTTTCTGGATTGACATCATTTCATAACAGCCACATCAATCACAACAACAACAACAACATCAACAACAGAGTATAGCACCCTGATAAAATAATGCGCCTCTAAGTAACCAACACATGCTTAATTAAAAGGAAACACAGAAGTCTTTTGGGAAAAATGATGCCATCGTCTGCTTCATGAGCACGTGATGAATTCTACTAGTGGAAAGAGATTATTTGGGAGCAATCAGACTGACATAAAAACATTACCGTAGTCTTGTTCAGTCTGTCCTGCCTCTCATTAAA
The DNA here is from genome assembly GCF_030435755.1 of Ochotona princeps. NCBI lineage: Eukaryota > Metazoa > Chordata > Mammalia > Lagomorpha > Ochotonidae > Ochotona > Ochotona princeps. Next base: position 46,312,304 of record NC_080838.1, read on the forward strand.
CTCTGGAAATTATTGATGCATTTTGAAGCCCAACTCGACCCGATCAGCCCTCTACCCAGCCCAGATAAATACTGGCATATGCGTTTCTGTTTAGCAATCCCACCCCTATCTTGGTTTCGTGTTCATCAGAGGAGTAGTTACCTAGGAGGAAGATGCCCACTATTTCCCTACTAGGCCACTCGAGCTTCTGGGTCTTGGTTTGGTTGGTAACTCAATCTGGTTCTAATAGTTCTTATGGGTACTCTCATTCAAACCTTCATGTCTCAGTCCCGCTCTTGCCCTAGTGCACTTACAGTATTTTAAAAGCACGTAACAGAATAAAAACACACAGTGATTACTAGATATTTATTTATTTTTTTACATTTTATTGTTATTATTATTATCATCATCATCATTTTATGATACAATTCCATTGGCTCCTGGCATTTACCTTATCCCCTCCCCAAACTCCTCCCCCTACCTAGTTCCTCTATATCATTACTAAAATATAGTTCTTCATATATGTCCATCATTGCGGGCATGGACAATGGCAGAGAGTCCAGCATCCTATTGTTAAGATATAGTGAACAGTTTCATTATAAGTCCATCTTTGCCTGGAAGCAGAAATGCATACCACACTACATCCTCACATCTGGATGCTAGTCTCCATTTCACAGCTACTGTACATCCCCTCAAATGAAAAGTCATAATACAAAATCAACAATAGAAGGAAAAATAGAAATTTACAATGCCATGAAGTTAAATGACATGTTACTAGATATGACAGTCTCCATTACACAGCTACTATACATCCCCTTAAAGGAAAAAACACAAAACAAAATCAACATCGGGGAGAAAAAAGAAATTAACACCACCATGAAGTTAAATAACATGCTACAAAATGCCTAACGTGTAGCTGAAGAAATGAAAATCAAGAACCTTCTTGAAGAAACTGATGCCACTGTATGATCTAGGAGTCATTGAATGATTTGATCAGAAGAAAGTGTTTTGAAGAGATGAAACCAACAGAAACCAACAAAACCCATGCGATATAGTTTCCGCTGGTTTTTGTTGGTGAAGTGTGTCTCTTCTAGACAACAAATAGATGGGTTTTGTTTTTTAATTCAGTCTACTAATCTATGACGTTTGATTGAGCTTAAACCATTTACATTCAGGGTTAATATGTATGGATGTTACTTTTGTCCTGTCATTTTAGGAATGGGCTGTTTCTTGATGTAGTCTTCTGTTGTCATTTTACTGGGATGTTCTTCCCATTTGCTTTGGTTTTGTTAGGTACTACCCCTCTTCTCTGTGAAGAGAACATCTTGAAGTATCCTTTGTAGGGCAGGTTTGGAAGAAGCACATTCTTTTAACTTTTCTTTACGGTGGAAGAATTTTATTTCATTTTCAAAGACAACAGAAAGCTTTGCTGGATAGGTTATCCTAGGCCGACAATTTTTCTTTTAGAATCTGGAATATGTCACTCCATTCTCTTCTTGCCGGTAGAGTTTTCTGTGAGAGATCTCCTGTAAGTTTAATTGGCATTCCTTTATATGTCTATTGATTTTTTTTCACGTGCACATTTCAGGATCTTTTCCTTATGTTCCATTGAAGAGAACGTGAAGATCATGTGTCTTGGTGACGATTGCTTTTGCTCAAGCCTGTTGGGAGTTCTATGCCCCTCCTGGATCTTGTTTCCCAATTCTTTCTCCAGATTAGGGAAATTTTCCTTTATTTTTTCATTTAATACATTTGTAAACTCAGCTTCTCTTTCTGCACCTTCTGGGACTCCCATAACTCTTAAATTTGGCCTCTTAACAGTGTCTTTCAAGTCCTGAATCCTTTTTTTGGCCTGATCCAGCTCTGCTTCCAGCTTTTTGTTTGCTTCCTCTGATGACAGGAAATATCTTCCAATTCTGAGATTCTTTCTTCTGCTTGCTTCATTCTATTTTGGAGACTCTCCACTGAACTTTTAATTTGCTCTACTGTGTTCTTAATTTCTGATATATCAACGTTGATTTGCTTTATTGCTTCCTTAAATTCTTTGAACTCTTGCATGTGCTTCTCATTTTTGATCAGAAGCTTTAAAATGAGTTTTATGAATTCTGTGTGCCCCATTTTCTCAATGTCTTCCTCAGTTAACTCTGAGGTTGGCATAGGGTTTTACTCCTTTGCAGGGGAGTTTTCAGTAATATTCATTGTGCTTTTGTCTCTTCTTTTGCTCTTGATCATTGTACTTCTGGTTAGCAGAGTCTTCTCCGTGAGGCAGGTTTCTGAGCTGTGTCACGCACAGGTCTAAAACGCAATTTTAGTTATTGTAGTTGGTCCACAACTCTTTGCTTGCAGCCACTTGTGCCACAACCTCCAGCAAGTTCCAGGTCTGAGTTCTTATGTTAGATTTCCACTGTGGTCTCTATAGTCCCAGCTCCTGTCTTACCACTCTCCACCTCCTGTGATGCCATGCTGAGACTGCACCATTGTCTCTGCAACCTTTCTCCCACTTCCAGTTTAGAACAGGTCCCAGGATTAGAGAGACACCACGTGTCCTATCTAGTTAGGTTGTTGGTGGTGCTGATCTTGCCAGAACCTGTTGGAGGTTAGGTCTGGGTGCCATATGGATCTATTTTGACCTGTATGATGCCACAGTCGGTATTATTTTCGTGTGGGACCAATGCAATCCACGGAACTCAGTGAGTTCTCAAGAGCTCAGCACATGTGCAGTTCACTGTTGTCCCCTGCAGTCCTAAAGCTACTGCCACAGTGTACAAAATGGCGCCTGATGTACCACTACTAGAGTTCTTGATCTGCTGGCTGTTATGTCTGAGGGCTACCCAGACCTGTCTTGGGTGGAACCCATAGAATGCCACGTTGATACAGTTCACTGAGTCAGAAATGAGTTCACTCCCAGCTCAGTGTATGCTCAGTTCTTTCCCTTGCCTTAGCCTCCTTAAACAAAATGGCACCCAATTTGACTCTAGGGGGCTGACTGGGCTATGAAATCCACCCTGTTCTCGCACTGCCCGTCTGGGATCTACTGCTCTGTCTCTGCTCCTGGTCAAATCAAACGGACCAGCAGGACGGACAATTCTTTGTCTGGGTTCACCTCCCAAGCTCCCAATGAAAGTCGCTTCTCACCTGGTTGCTGGTGGAGTTCTGGCTGCTGGTGGAGTTCAGATGGCTGTTAGCTGAATGCCACTGGAGTATCAGTCACTGCAACACCACACTGTTGTGTACGCTGCTTTCCTGTGTCTGTCAGTCTTCAGGTGCCCCTCTGCTGCTGTTCTTCTGTCCTTTCCTATTTCATGGAATATTTCCTCTCTGCTTCATCCTGATTAACTGTTTCTCTGTCCGTTTAAACGTGTCCTTACCCTATTCTGCCATCTTGATTCTCTATTACTAGATATTTAAATTGTGTTTTTATCTCTGTATTGTTGGTACATAGGGATCTGGAAACCAGTAGGGTGAAACTGTAATCTTTGAGCTTCTATGCTTTTCGAAAAAACACAGTTTAAGATTTAGACAGATGAGACCATCTGTGAGCACACAAATGATACTACTGACAACTTTGATCTAAAAACAAGAGGCAAATCCATTCCAAAATGTTAATTCCCCTCATCTCTTGTTGATAGGAATGGCCCCATAGAATGAAATAGCTACTGTTTAGCAAGCTGGATACTCTAATGAATGAAACAACAACAAAAAACCTTCAGTACTGACCTCTGCCTCGGGATGACTGGGTTCACAGCAGCTTAAGTAGCAGATAAACTTATGAATTGAAGAATATATTATGTGGCTATATGTCTCCTCCAAACTCTGCAGAATCTCATTAAGCATTGTCTTTGTCGTGAAAGTTAGAGGACTTGTACCTTCTGATGGAATGGTCAAAAAAGAAAATTCACAAATATGCTTGTTGTTTCCATATCACAATACAATCCATTTAGATGAGCATGACTTTCTGTGGATTAGCAAATACTTCAGGCCCCTCCAGATGATTATATATTAAAGAGTCCCACTTAGATGCGAAGATGGTCAACATATTAAGGATATACTGTTGTCCCTGCCAGAAAATCCATGCTAATTGCTTCTGATTCTCCTCACTGATTGAATGGCATAGAAAAGATTATGGATCAATACTGTAAGAAGCTGTATTTATTTGCTCTAGTGTAAATAGCACATCTGGCATTGCAGCTGCATTTGGCATCATCACTAAATTTGGGATAATTAGCTGTATTTTCCACAACCCATCTGACTTTGGCACCAATCAAATGGCTAAGTTTAAATCAGGACACATCAGGAGTCACTACCACTGCATCTTTCAACTGTATGATGATTGCCTCAATCTTTGGAATCCCACAAAACCACAAACTATGGTTTTGGTTTGTTATCTTTGCTGGAAGAATCAGTTTCTTGTCACTAGCCCTCTCTCCATGGATTAGAGATTCTATGAGCTTTAAAGTATACCAATTCTCACCATAAATACTGTCCACTTTACCTGGAGTTGGATTAAGACTTCACTATGGTGTCCGGCACGGTGGCCTAGCAGCTAAAGTCCTCGCCTTGAACACGCCGGGATCCCATATAGGTGCCTGTTCTAACCCGGGCAGCTTCACTTCCCATCCAGCTCCCTGCTTGTGGCCTGGGAAAGCAGTTGAGGACGGCCCAATGCTTTTGGACCCTGCACCCATGTGGGAGACCTGGGAGAGATTCCTGGTTCCTGGCTTCAGATCGGCACAGAACCGGCCCGTTGCGCTCACTTGGGGAGTGAACCATCGGACGGAAGATCTCCCTCTCTGTCTCTCCTCCTCTCTGTATATCTGACTTTGTAATAAAAAATTAAAAAAAAATAAAAAAGACTTCACTATGGCCTAACAGTTGCAAGTCCTCATTATTAGCAACAAATCATTGTAATGTTTCAGATCTCCAGTAATAAGTGTAGGCTTATAAGTGGTATTTAATAACTGCAAAGGTCTTGTAGTTTTTGATCAGAAGTTACTACATGGATTTTGTATAATACATCTGTCTAGTGTTCCACATAGCAGATTTTTCAGACTCCTTGTATAGTGCCAGGAAAGTTACACCAATTATCTTATTAAATGTAAAATTACTTTTCCATTTAGGCTTCCAAACTAGCAGAATATTAAGTCATTCTCTGATGCTTAAAAAAAGAAAATTAGTCCAAAATTCCTTTTGAATTTGTCTTTGATGAGATTGGCCCAACAGAGCATATTTCATCACCTTTGGTTTACAATCCTTTGAATTCACTTTCATTCATGTGACAAGATAAATTGTTAAATCTTGTGAACTTAGATCTATCAATTTCTCCCTGCAAACCAGGGCTTTACTCCTTAGAATGTGCTGCCATATTACTAGTGATAAAAGTCAAGAAGTATTCAGGAGGGTTTGGAAGAGAATCTGCATCAGTTCCTAAGGCAATTGCCTATGGTGGAATAACGTATAGTCTAAGGTAGAGGAGGCTTAATGAGGCAGGAAGCTGCCTTTGCACCAAGGGAATTTCAGAGATAGTTGGATATCAAAGAACTCAACTCACAGTTTCCCAAATACTAGAGCCTGAGAGTCTTCTCTCTATGAATGCTTTGGCCTTAGAATTAGAGACTAGCATTGCAGCAGCTCTGTAGTCCTTATATTTATACCTCCAGAAAGGTAACTTCAGGAGAGGGCAGGTCTCTAGAGCTGCCACAAGCCCTGCCATCTCCTAGGTATCTACTTAAGTGTTTAAGGATAATATTTTGTTTATTATTTTTACAGTCCAAAGGTAGTTTCAGTCTTTATGACCTATGATTTGCAAAACAATCAGCCAATTAATCCATCTTGCTCCTCACCTGCATATTGTCTTTGCTCTCACATATAATCAAGTGAGGACGAGATTCTAATACCCGATACTGATTACACATGTACTCTTCCTCTGTTGAAGAGTTTATCCTTGAGCTCCTTTAAGTATAGACCACACAATTCAAGACACGCATCTTCAAGATACATTTCTTTTGGATACTGATGGTATCCACAAGATACCATAAGATACAATTGGCACATTCAGGTCAGAATAACTCAAGGAGTTTTCATGTAACTAATGAGTACTTAAAAGAATGTAAGAGAACTCCAAGTGACAAGGCAGGACTCTGGGATAACTAAAAGCTGTCATCACTTCTCATCCTGAAAGGATGAGAGAAAGAGACAATCACCAAAATCTGAAAGAAGAAATATTAGAAACGGAGAATAATTCAGACTTGCAGTCAAGGGACACACCTGCCCTGGCTTTTCTCTAACGAGACTCAGCTTCCCACCTCTGATCACATATTCGTACTTGCCACTGACCAAACTCACTTGGAAGAAAGAGAACAGAGAGTAATGTTGACTTGGTCCTTGCACTACTCTTCCTGGCAGAAAGCAGAGAAGAAGAAGACAAAGACTGGATTGGGAGAGGGAAAAAAAGTTGAGATCTGGCTCACTCATATTGTGGATGTTCTGCTGTACTCCTATTTCCTCTTGGCTGGAATTGTTCCTAGTAGCTTGGGAGAAATCCTTACACGTCCACATTTGTTACAAGAGGCCTTTATGGTCTTTGCTTCCTCTTTTCTTCCAATAGTTGCCTAAGCCTCAAATTCCATATGTTCATTTCCTTTCCACTAAACTGACTGCCACTCTCCCAATCAAACTTGACTGATCCAAGAACATTGCCTCTCTTAAAATGAGTTCTAGAGCCAAATAATAAGTGGCCAAGGAGAAATAACTCAAAACATCTCCCTCCAAATCCCCTGGTCAGAAAGATGAGAACTTAATGCAAAGAGGATATTTTTCTCTTGTTCCCTTGGAGACCCATAAGGTAAATGAAAGCTTAAATGAGAAGTCTGCAATAGCATTTAGTCCCATTTGCGAACAGAGCATGTTAAGACCTTTACACTTAAATATGTGTGTCACTAACATAGAGATAGAATAGAGACTTCTTAAAGCGAAATTCCTACAAAGGCATAGTGCTCTTAAGTTCATTCCTCTGGGCACAAAAATCTTGTAACAAGAAGGCATCAGCAAAACCAGGACAGATCTTATAGAGTTAGAATTATTAATCAAAAACTGATGGAAATATAAGGATTGAGACTAAATTAAGAAAAACTTTATTGTTGCAAATGTTTACTTATTTATTTTCAACCACTTGAAAGGCAGAGAGAACAGTGGTAACAAACTCCAGCACTTACGTGCCCAACATTCCATTAAGCATTCCTTCTTGGTTTTACCCTACTTAACTTTACTATAGCCCTGTGAGTTGGTTTATTACCCTTTTGTTACATTCAGTTCATAGATGAGGAAATGAAGGCTTCAGTTTCATGCATACATCTGTAACTTTTACTAAAAATGAAGGTCTGACTGTTCTGCAAACCGCAGCTCTTAAGCCTTACATTATGCCCGTCCTTTGAAGCAGCAGTCAGCAGTGCCAATTCTCAGCTTAGGGCGTAAATTATCCAAAGGCCTATAATTCCAACCTTGCATTATTAATTTCCAAATTTCTCACATTCTCAGCATTAGCTTTCCAGTATTGGAACATTTCCATATTTATCATTTCTTTCACCATATTCACAACAAAAAATAGTTATCAACTAAAACAAAAGGAAATTTATTTATGAACACATTATTTATCTCAGGAGCTAAAAATGTTTTTCATAGATTACACCTTCAGTCCAAAGACCTTTGGAGTATTTATAAAAGACAACTAAATTTGCTATACTCTTTTATATCTTACAAGCTTCTGTAAAGCACCTTTTTCCAAGGATTTGAGACTTTTAAAGAGAGATTTTAATCCCACTAAAAAAAGAAAAAAAAAAAAAAAGAGAAATGAGCTGTTACAATCAGGACACTTCTTGGCAGAGGTGAAGAGTAAACATACTTGGAAATGCACCTGAATCTGTGTCAGAGATTATCTAAAGACAATATGCTGACAGAAAGACAAAATGCTCTCCCTTGTGTCTATATTGTGTTTAAGATGTTTAGTATTGAAGAGCCTGACTCTAATCTAGTGTAACTGATTTAAAAACCCTCTAAAGATACCAGAAAATGACAAAAAATTAAATTCAGGTTGAAATCACTCTGGCTCAACCTTATTTGTTAACTTGTTTGTTTTGACTTAATTAAGTCAGTCTTACAAGAGAAAATGGCTATTTTGTGGTGATTTTCCACTCTGTCTCATATGCTGTTTAAGTTGCTGTGAATCAGAAAGTCTTCAGTTGATATGGAATGTCATCCTACATGTCAGGAGAATGAAACACTTTGCTGTTGTGCAAGTTTCTCTGACTCCTTATATTATTTGGTTGAAATCCCAGGTTCCTATAAACATTTTTTAAAAATAAATTTAATGTCATGCTTAACAGGAAAGATACAAACTAAATAAATTATATACTTGAAAACAAGTCATTATATTTGCAGAACTGTCACATATATACTCACTCTCACTTCCAAAATGGTCTGAAATGAAACTTCCCCAGTAAGAAACATTTGCGCTCATAGCGAGTTGAGCAGCTTCATGGCTTATTGGTCATTTTTTTAAAGATTTATTTATTTTTATTACAAAGTCAGATATACAGAGAGGAGGAGAGACAGAGAGGAAGATCTTCCATCCGATGATTCACTCACCAAGTGAGCGCAATGGCTGGTGCTGTGCCGATCCGAAGCCGGGAACCTGGAACTTCTTCTGGATCTCCCACACGGCTGCAGGGTACTAAGGCATTGGGCCATCCTCGACTGCTTTCCCAGGCCACAAGCAGGGAGCTGGATGGGAAGTGGAGCTGCCGGGATTAGAACCGGTGCCCATATGGGATCCTGGTGCATTCAAGGCAAGGACTTTAGCTGCTAGGCCACGCCGCCTGGCCCATATTGGTCATTTTTAAAATATCTCTGATGATTTCAAATACACATCCAATGAGTTTTTGAAGTTGGAAATAACATTGAACATTGACGTAATGGATTCAATAATTGAAAGCCAGATTTATATAACAAAAAGGAAAACTTTAAATTGATTTAAAATTCCACATTTCATGAAGAGACATTCTTGAAGAAATAGCCACAGCATCAAGAGTTGCTAATCAGCTATGCAAATATTTGATTCCCAAAGTGATTAAATTATTTAATTCAAATGTATAAGAGTCAAGTTGAAGCTAACAGGAGAAATTAAACTTTATAACTAAACTAGTATAGTCCAGATGGTCTAGCTAACAAAAGAGCCTTGTTAAAAATAGAAATGCCAAGCAGTAGATCCTTGTTTGAAAGATAAAACCACAAATAGCTTCTGTATTGCAATAACTAATTTTCAAGGATTTATTTATTTTAGGAGCAGGGATGAGGAGAAAGAGAGAGGAAGAAGGAGAGAAGGAGGGAGAGAGAAAGTGCCAAAGACAGAGATCTCCCATCTGCAAGTTTTCTTCCCCAAATGCCTACAGGACCAGGGCTGGACTAGGCCAACCTCACCACCAGATTCTGGCAGTGAACCAAGCACTTGTGTCATTAGTGGCAGGTAGTGGAAAAGAAGCATTCCAGGATGAGATGTCGCCATCCCACTCTGACATCTTTACCATTCAGTCAAAGCCCACTCCTAAAATACATTTTTATGAAGTGCAATGGAATTTGAACTTAAGTGAGAGAATCATATATTCATAATAATATGTAAAACCTATGTACACAAAACAAAGTCACTATATTTGATCATATGTTGTTTTATCCTTTCATTTGAATATGACTTGACTTTGAAGAGTTGAGTATATGATAAATACATCATATGCAAATATTTAAGAGTTCTCAATAATTCAGATTTGGGTTTGAATATGTGTACCTTTTTACCATGTGTATAAATGTAATATCACTAAAAATTAGATAAAATAGCTATTAAAACAGTAAATAAGAATGTAAATAATATTTAGAAATACAAAACATCCTAAATGCATTGTCTCAAGTGTTATAAAATTGCATTTACTTACACGAAATTTATTGAGTTCTCAGCACTTCACATGATTAGCTTAATCAGTTTACACAATCACTTTATCAGAAAGATCCGATTAATAGGATTTCCTCATTTTGGATGAAGAAAGCAATGTATAAAAAATTTAACTGCCTATAATCAATTGAATCAGTAGCTAGCAGAGCTGAAATTTGAAGATTGTTAGCTCCAATCACTTAGCATTATAGGACCCTGCTCCCTGGAAGACATTGAAGATCAAGCACTGATGTACAGGAATAATGACAGAGGGTTAGATACAGGAACACATTTGGTTGGTTTGTATTTATTCAACTGATGTTATGGCCTTATGTAATTTACTAGAGTGGCGTTTTAAACTTCTGATGGTGGGAAGAGGTTGTATTTCCATGATAAACATTTTATTAATTTTTCTTAAAAGCCCATTCTGTGTCAGACATAATTCTAAGTGTTTGGGACACATTCATGAGCAAAACAGGCAATGTGCTGTTTCAATAGGCACAGAAGTAGAACAAGCTTATTAAAATAATAAGGGTATTGAATCACAGAGTAAGTAGAAGCTGATGAGGAGAAAAAGAGAAAGGTGAGGCTAAGAGGGTTCATGTAGTATCATAGCTCTACATAAGATGAGCAGGCTAGGATATTTTTGGCCTTACATTCGACAAAATGCTGAAGAGATTAGATAGCAGCATCGTGATTTCTGGCAAAAGAAACTTGAGTAGAAGAATATTGATGTAGGATCTCACTTGCTTGTTGAGCAAAAAGGGAACCAAGGATGCATGAATAGAAGGATGAGTGTGGCAGAATGATGAGTGGGAGGTGGAAGCTGAGGATGTTTAGCAAGCAGTGCACATTGAGCCTCCTGGGGGCTTTAGACACCTTAAGCTTTTTTTTCTGTAAGCATAATGAGGAGGCATGGCAAAATCTGGAGCAAAGAGTAACCTGATTTCTGAAAGGAGATGTGGGTGCTGGATTCTAATAAGACTGGAGGAAGCAAGTGAAAAAGTAGAAGAACAATTCCAGCAATATAAGGGAAAACTGATGCTAATTGGGCCACAGCAAGGTCTGCATTGGTGAGAAGCAGCCAAGTTCTCCATGGATATGGAAGGTAGAGTCAACAGGGTTTCATAATTGTTGAACGTGAATTAAGACAGCAAAAGGAACTCACAAAAGTGATTTAGAAAAAAAGAAAAACAAAAGCCCAAGGATGACACCAAGATTTTGGCCTGAGCTAATGAAAGAACATAGTTGCCATGCCTTGCAGACAACTTACGTCAAATGTTAGCACTTAGCCCTTCTAAATCTCAAATTATTCATCAGAAGCATTTTACTGTAGTTCTCTATATTACAAGGAATGTTGGTTTTCTATTAAAATCAAGATTTGTTAGTATATATTCTTCCCCATGTGTCCCATTCTGTGTTCCTGTTTAGATAGTGCATGTGTGTCCTCTACATACAACTACCAAATTTGTCCTCAGCCAACTGTAGAGGTTTAACTTCAGCATGTTTTCGATCCTGCAAATCAGTAACAGCAGCTGATATGCTTTATTTCTGCGTTTTGACTCACTATACATATTGTAGGTCATTACCTTCCTTTTCAAAATGATTGTTAAATAATGCCTTTTCACTTACACTGCCTCTTGGATCATGCCCATTACAGCAATTTAGCAATTCTTCAAGAAAATTTCCTTTAACATTATTACTTTCAGTAATGAAACACACTTTCAAGCAGTTAGTCTTCTGGCATACTTTCTTCCCTTTTCCTCTGCTCTTCGCCCTAATTGTGGCTTATGGACTTGATATCACTCATGAATTGCACTTAGATTTGATTTACCTGAGTGAATCAAGTGACTTGAGGTGCATGTGTTTGTAGTAGTTCTTCTGTCTGCTTGCTCTGACTTCTTGGAACCATTTTTGACTTAACAAAATATGCTTAGAGGCAAACAGGTTGTTGTTCTGACCCAGTGGATTCAAGCATCACCTGTCAAATGTCACCATCCATTTCAATTAGTCACATTAGTTTAATTTTTCCCTTCAGTTATTCTATATGAGATTTTCTTAATTCTTTGCAATAGTATCATCAATTAAAGTGATGGTTATATTCTCTCTTGGGTTGAATCACTCTTGATTCCAGCAGTTTCCAGGATCCTTTTTGATCTTGCAATTTTGTAGGGTATAGAAAATTAAAGCTGATATTTCCAAAATTTTATGTAATATAGGTCTTAAAAATAGTTTGCAGCAATTGCAGAGATGTGTTCTTTAAAGACTTATTTATTTTTATTTGAAAGGCAGAATTTACAGAGAGAGGATTGACAGAGCAAGAGGTTTTCCATCCGCTGGTCTACTCCCCAAAGGGCTGCAATGGTCAGAGCTGATACAAAGCTGAGAGTTAAGAATTTCTGCAGGATCCCAAGGCTTTGGGACATCCTTTGCTGCCTTTTTGGGCCGTGAGTTGAATCACAGTGGAGAAGCCACAACATAAACCAGTTCCCATATGGGCTGGCAGCACTAACAGACACAGGATTCTCTTGCTATGCCACAGCACCAGCCTCAAAATATGTTGTTTACTGCATTTCATTTCACTATATAGGTGTTGGTTTGTATTTTTCTTAATTGTACATCTGTGGCAATCTTCAAATCTAATAACTGTATCTGCACTGTTATTCCAACATTACATGCTCACTTTATGTCCTTTGCTACATTTTGGTAATTTTTGCAATCTTTTAAACTCATTATTATATCTGTCATGGCAATTTGTGATTAATGGTCTTTGATGTTATTGTTCTAGTTATGGAGTGCATTGAACCACACCCATAAAAGAACTGAAATTAAAGATAAATATGTGTGTTCTGATCCACCCACCAAGCTATTCAATTCCCATGTCTTCCCCATTTCTTGAGTGTCTCTATTCCCAGTGTTGAAATTAAGCCAAGTGATAATTCAGCTGTGACTTCTAGGTATCCAAGAGAAGAAGAGCCACCCACGTCACACTTTAAATTGAAAGCTAGAAATGACAAGCCTCATGAAAGTCATTTTGAAAGCCCAGGCAGGTAACAGCAAGGCCTCTTGCACTAGTTAGCTAAGTTCTTAATGCAAAGGAAAAAATTGTGAAGGAAATTAAGGTGTTATTTCAATGAACACATGACTGATAAGAAAGCAAACAGAGAGAAAATTTCAGTAGTCTAAATGGAAAATCAAACCAGCCACAGCATTTCCTGGAGCAAAATAAAACCTAATCCAGAGCAAGGATCCACTCTTCAATTCTATGAAAGCTGAAAGAGAGGCAAGAACGTTGCAGAATCAAAATCAAAACAAAAGTTGCTATATGAGGTCTGAGGAAAAGAATCCAGCTTCACAGCATTGCTGGAGAAGGTAAAACATCACCTGCTGGTGTAGAAGCTGTGGCAAATTATGCACATGATCCTGCTGGGGTAATTGACAATGGGACTATACAAAATGCTGTATTTTTCAGTGTAGATGACACAGTCTTACATAGAAAGAGCCCATCTAGTGCTTTTATAGTTCATAAGAAGTCAATGTCTGACTGCAAAGATACAAAGGACAGATAAACTCTATTATGAGGGGCTAATGCTGCTGGTCATTCAAGTTAACTTAAGATTCCCTCACTATTGAAAAAATACTAGGACCCTTAAGAATTAAACTAAATTTACTCTGTTTCTATTTTATAAATTGAATAACGAAGTCTGATTCACAGGATGCCATTTTATGACATGGTTTGCCAAATATTGTAAGTCCACTGTTGAGGTCCATAGGGCAGAAAACAAAACTCCTTTCAAATATTACTGCTCCAAAGACAGCACAACTCAAAGTCTGTTGGACATAGACAGGAGGATTCATAGTCTTTTGGTGTCTATTGAAGCAACATTCCTTCTGCAGCCTTTGGATCAAGAACTCATATTTAAAGTCTTCCTATTTAAGAAACACATTTTGTAAAGTTATAGATGCCAGAGACAGTAATTTGTCTGATGACTCTAAGTGAAGTCAATTGGTAACCTTCTGAAAAAGATTCACCATTGTAGATGCATTAGGAATATTCATGATTTGAGGATAGAGATCAAAATGTCAACACTAAGAAAAGTTTGAAATGAATTCAATCTAAATATCAAACAAGACGTTGAGGGACTCAATATTTCAATAGAGGGAGTGACCACAAAGATTGTATACATAGGGCTCGGCAGCGTGGCCTAGTGGCTAAGGTCCTCGCCTTGATCCCATATGGCTGCTGGTTCTGATCCCGGCAGCTCCACTTCCTCTCTGTCTCTCCTCCTCTCAGTATATCTGACTTCGTAATGAAAATAAAATAAATAAATCTTTAAAAAAAAAAAAGATAGTATACATAGCAAAAGAACTAGAGTTAGAACTGGAGCCTAACAATATGACTCAACTGTTTGATGACAAAACTTTTATAGAGAAGGGTACTAAAAAATAGTCATTGGAAATGATTTTCTAAGATAGAATCTACTCTGGTGCAGTGTGCATATGGTTGGAAAAATGCAAGGCATGTGACTTTCTTTTAGACATACTGGTACTCCACACTTAATCGACTACACTATATTCTACTCTTTCTATGCAGTAGGAAACCAAAAAAATCCAAGTGATTCACCTTATTCCATAGTTTACTTTATTATAGTAGTGTGGAACCAGATCTGCATTATCTTTGAGGTATACCTATCTGTGGAGTCAAACAAGATTTAAAAGGTAGAAGTATGAATGACTCCATCTTGCTTTTCTTTTCACTGCTTTTTGGTAGAAACAAGGTCAAGGATTTGTGATGGTATTCCTGCTGCAGCATTTTACTTCAGCCCTATGTACAAAAGGGCAGTTTCAAAGGGAGTACTTTTTTTTCTTGACTTAGGCTTCTGAAGCCCTGAAACACAGCCACGTGATATGTTTTTGAGCTTCATATTGCACAGGGAACCACAGAAGTACAAAAGGGTTTCTATGACAGACAAAGCTGAGGTATTTCTGGAGATCTCCTTGAAAAATCCATTGGTCTTGCAAAAATAATGAGCCTTTATGACTGTAAGTATAGGTTGAGCTGTATTAAATCATTGTTTCCTTAAAATATAATGATTTCTCTCATTGGAAACCAGAACTTAGTAATTCATGCTCACATGTAGACAAAGCAATATGTTCTAGGCAAGCAGTATCACAGCATGAGTGATATTGGTAAAAGACTAAGGCGTGGCAGGCATTTGGTCTCAAGTTTAAACATGAGTGTACTACACCAGAGACCCCATGGCAACATGTAGCTCCAACTCCTGATTCCAGCTTCCTGCCCATGTAGGAGGCAGGCAACAATGCCTTGAACAACTGAGTCACTTTACGCACCCTTGGAGATTTCTAGGCTATAGCTCAAGATCAGCACTGACTATTGCTTGAATTTGCAGACTGAATCAGTTAATGAGAATACTCTCTCTCTCTCTCTCTCCTCCTTGAATCAAAAAAAAATAAAGTTCAAATAATGGCTACAGAGAGCAACCTAAATATAAGTGAATAGAGAATAGACACTAGATACATAGCATCACAGCTGTAGCGAAAAATAAGGAAATTTTTATATACTAATATGGAATGATCTCCAAATAACATATTTTAAATGAAAGAAGGAAGGGTCAATGAAGACTGCATACTATATTACCATTTATAAATACAGTTATATGAAAGAACAAACATATGGATAAAAATAAGTGCGGGAGAGCATGGAAGAAATTGATCATAATCCTTGCTTCTACAAAAAAATTGTGGAAGATTAAAACTATACAGAATTCTTACTACAATTTGGTCATAACTTAAGTACATGCCATCTGCACAAATTCTCTCTTTTCTCCTGACATGGATTATCTTTGTGCTAATTTTTCCTTGTCAATTTATGTCTTTTCTTGCCAATCCTGTTCACCTCTACTCAGCAGCATTTAGTAATTTTCCAGGCCAAGTTCAAGTAATATTCAAGAAACACTGACTCCATAAAGTAACAACAGAAGAATTTTGGAAAAGAACCAATGCTCCAAAATTCTGGGAGCTTAGTGGAAAGATCTTGGAAATAGAAGTTGAATGCTGTATGGGAGTTGCTACCCCAAATCTAATTAGAATGCAGAAAAATTGAATGAGTATTGTTTATTGCACAGAAAACTAAATCTAGTTTTGGGTATGGAGAACTATTACTAATTCTGTTCCTAATTTTTATTTTGTAGGCAAGCTCATTAGCTACCACATGACAGTTACCATCCCACAGAAAGGACAACTTGCCTTTTTTATTTCACAGGAAATCGTTAAAGTAAATGACCAATGGCATCACCAAGACTAACATGGTGTGAAACATATAGCAAAAGAGTTTTAAATTTAACATTAGTATGAAGTAACAGTATAAAGCAGCACATAGATTTTGTGTCCTCCAAACAATGATCCATGCATTTGAAAATTGAAATCAATAGCCCCATAAGCTAATTTGTAAAATGCACTTAAATGCTCAATTGAAACTAGACCAGAATTTATACAGCAGTGGAATAAATGGTGATTGTGGAGAGCGGACAATATCACTGTTACGCAATGCCACAAAGACCATATGATAGTAATAATAGTGTAGCTAACATTGTATACTAGACAATTCATTCTTTAAAAAAAATCTGTGATAGCTAATATGATCTGTATATATGGGAAAACTAAGACTTAGAGTAAATTATTTGCCTAAGTTTGCACAGCTAGCAGGTAGGCAGTATCTCAGACTTTGGTGGATGTGCAAACTTAAACTTTTAATAATAGTTGCTTCATGTGTTAATGTTTGTATAGCAGCTACATTTGTTTTGGTTCCATTGATATGACTTCTTCTTCCATGTACTGGAGTGACTATATAATAGTGGGTTTAATTAACCTTTTTATTTTTCAGGCCATTATTTGGAAGCAATAAATTGAAACAATTTCCATGGAGAAATTCACCTGAGTGTACACATGTTTCCTACCCACTAGGCAAGTGAAAAGTTAGATTATATAAAAGTCTGTCATAAATGCACTGTTTTGTATCCAGACATTTGGTAGTAAATTGTCCCCATCTGCAAGAGCTTGTGCATAAGGTCTGCACATAATAGACATTTGCAATGGCTTTAGTGAGACAGTACCCTGAGCCACTTGCAAAAGCAGCACTTCAGCTTGCACTATTTTCTGGGAAGAAAATACAATCTAGGGACAGCATTTTGGAAGTGTATGTCAAGTGGGATGTTGCTGAAATTTTGGATAGTTAGCAATTCCATCTGAGTTAGAAAGAACATGTGTATTTTCTTCCATTTCTCCTCATGGATAATTAAAATCTTTACCTATTTAAACACAGTTTACATAGAGGATGTCTTCTCTGCCTTTTGAGATTCTGGAAACTCCCACATATGACAAGCCTAAAACTTGCTTAAGAGTGTTACTCACCTCTCTTGTCCCCAATAGGCACATACACACACACCACAGAGACTAACTGAGTTAAAATCTGCTTTGGATCATACTTATTTTGGACTAGCCACTAACTCAGAAATCGCCAGAAAATGTAACAACTTCCAGCTAAAAGATTTGCTAGAAATTAAAGCTAAACCTCAAGGGACATGGTGTCTCAAAGGGCAGTTCCCCAATTATTGGCATTTTTGCCTTGTTCAGTTTTCTGGAAACGGAGGAAGAGGACAGATGTAGTGGCTGTAACTGAGGACATTCTGCCGATAGGAGTAAAGTCCTAGGCATTGGTATGCTCAATGAATGTTTTTAGGACCACAGAACTGTGCTTTTTCATTTCTTAATATGAAATGGCTCTTTCATAATTCTTGCTTCTTTGCAGGGTTTCTTTCCTACTAAAACATACAATCTATAAGCAAAAATAAACTCATTGCTAATCATTTCCCCTGTCAGAGCTCAGATGAGCAGAATAATATGACCTTTCAAATGAAGAAATAAATTGATTTCATCTACAGGATTCCATCTCTCCCCTAAACTCAAATAGATTTAATGACTGCTGATTACTAATTCTATTCCTTGCTTTGTGTCCTCAAATAATTTTGGAGAAAACTCACAATATTTTTTGGTGTGTATCATTGGTCTGCATTTGTAACTACCAGTTTAAATAGGAAAGAACTGGAATTATGTAAGATGATGAAATTTACATATGTGATAATTCTTGTATGCAGCTACAGGCATATGCTTTTTTGCTGTGCTTAGGCAAGTGTTACACTGCTGGGAGAAAAGCAGCTAATAACTGCTGGGCATTCTGGGCCTGGTTAATGTCAAATCTGTGTTAACTATGCCAGTGTGCCAGCAGAGTTGCCTTTCCTTCTTTTCTTTCTTTCTTCCTTTCCTTTCCTTTCCTTTCCCTTCCTTTCTACGATGTGTTGGTGGCAGGTGCTGGAACACCAGCAGACAGGGTCAGGGGACCCAAGCACAGGTAGGTATGGGCCCTGAGTAGGCAAACAGAGCCCCAGGCTGACACAGAACATCACCAGAAGACTGGTCTTGGATATCTGTGCATTTATGTGCATGGAGGTCTGTGGATTGTTCAAGGAAGCAGGATTTGAGATGTGGGAGAGGGAAGACTGCTGAGGTAGAATGTGACAGGTGAGGAGTGACTTCTGAGGGACTTCTACCAACCAGGCTACTGTACTTACAGGTAAATGCGGGGCTGAGACCAGGTGGTTTAGAGGAGGGAAACCAGAGTAAATTTTGAGCCAAATTAATACACCCACCCTCGTGGGAGAAGTGAGCTGGGATTGTTGGTATCAACCATTGCCTACTAGAGAACAGAAAAACCATGGATGGGGAGCCTGCCTGGCAGGGTTCAGCGACAGTACTGCCAGTGAGGGCAGGGAGTAAACCATGTCAGGCTGGGCCATGGCACTAACCAGTATGTGAGAGAATTGGGCCTTTGAACAGATTCTGTGGGGGATTGTGGGCTCACCCCTGTGGGACTGCCATACTAGCTAATTTGCTTAAGGAATGGAGATGGTTATGGGCTAAGCTCATGAGCTCTGGGTTGGGAACAGGCCAGGCTGAACCAGGCTTCAGCACCCACAGGCACACCCAATAATTGGATGTGGGCTGAACCGCGTT
Source organism: Ochotona princeps (assembly GCF_030435755.1). Classification (NCBI taxonomy): domain Eukaryota; kingdom Metazoa; phylum Chordata; class Mammalia; order Lagomorpha; family Ochotonidae; genus Ochotona; species Ochotona princeps. The sequence goes on from NC_080838.1 coordinate 46,331,346, forward strand.
GCAACATCCAACAGTACACCCAAGACTGAGACTCGGTCAGTGGGGAGAGCAGACACGCCAAGTAAATGGCTAGCACCAGCTGGCACACATGAGGTCTGGGTCTTGGAACAGGCCCGGCAGGGGAACTTTGGAAACTTCCCTGGTAGGCCATCACTCTTGCTGGTGAGTATGTGAGTCAGGGCTGGATGTTGGTCAAACCAGGCCAAGCTGATTCACTTGTCAGCAGGTGAGTGGGTTGGTTCTGGGAAGAGCTTATCATAGGACCCTGGCATGTATGGGAACCAGAATGGAGTTTGGGTCATGCTGGGCTAGGCTAGGCTATCATACCTGCAAGTTTGCAAGAAAGCCAGGGATGAGGGCAGACTGGGCAGGGCTATGCTGCAGTACCCATCAGTGAGCATTAGGACTAAGGGCAGGCCAGACCAGGCCAGACTGCAGCATGGCAAAGACCAAGCTGGTTATGTACTATGCCAGGCTGGGTCAGCGCAACCACCAATATATGCAAAATCTATGGCTGGGGGCAAGCCTGGCTGGGGAGACAAGGGTATGCCCATGCTGGGCTGCAATTCCCACCAGCAAGCATGATAGCTGGAATGGTGACAGTGAACTGGGATGACATGACTGTAGTATCCTTCAGTGTGGGTGTAGGCTAAGTCTAGACTATGCCAGGCTTGGCTAAGCTCTAGCACCTGCTGGTGCTCCTAAGAGCCATGGTAGATGTCAGATTGGCTCAGCTAGGTTTTGCACGAACTGAAACACATTAGAACTGGGTTAGGGGCAGACGGGGCAGGGTTGGGTTATAGCATCCAACAGTAAGAACCAAATGGGTGTTGGCTGGGCAGAAGTCAATGCTTCTGCCAGGATAGGAGACTGGGTCAAGGAGACATCAGCGTGTGTGAGATCTGCCACTGGGAAATTACCTGATAGAGGAGCTTGGGTAACTCCTCTGTCAGAACACATTCCCTGCTGATAAGTGCAAGAACCAAGGCTGGGAGCAGCTCAGACCAAGCTAGAGTACAGTACCAGCCAGCATATGTATGGGTCAGATCTGGGTGTGGGTCAGGCTTGGCCAATTCATAGCACCCACTGGCAGATATGAGAACCAGGATGGGGTGCAGGCCAGGTCAGGTTGGCCATAACATCATCCAGTTCACATTAGGGCTAGAATTGGGGGCTGGCATGAGCTGAAACTTGGGGGCAATCTGCTCCGAGCCAGGTTGCAACACCCAGTAGTGAATACTGAGGTAAGGTGATCCATGCCAGTCTGGGCCACAACACTACACCACTAGCACATGTAAGACTCCAGGAGTGGTAAGCCAAATAGGGGCTCCCCTGATGGACCACATCTCCCATTGGGGAGTATGAGAGCTGGGACTGGGGGTAGAGCAAGCTAAACAAGGCTACAACACCCCTTGGCCTGCATTTGAGCTGGGTTAAGGGGAGAGCAAAGCTGGGCTAAGCAATCTTGTCCACTGGGGCATGCATGAACCAGATAAATGCCGGCTTGGCTTTGCTGCAGCAACAGCTAGCAGATGCTATGACTTGGGGCAAGTTCTTTCAGGCTAGACTACCTGGAAAACCACCTGGAAAGTACAAGATACATACCCTGGTGTCAACTCAGTCCATTTGCTCTGGATTAACAATACCAGCCTGTGTACAAAGTCCATGATTCACTAGAGTTGATTTTTTGTTGTCTGCAGACAGGATATCTTAATGGACCCATGATGGCATACACTCACAAAAATCAATCACATGGCACATATGGTTGCCAACAGAGAATAGAGTCTGTCCACAGTGGAAAAGAAGTAAAATGTGTGGCTCTGTATTGCTGTGTAAAATTTAGCTGTGAAACAGGAAACATTAATAATCATTAACTTTAAATAAGCATTTTAATTTCTTTAAACCTCAATTTCCTAGCCTGAAAAATGGATATAATAGAACCTATTTCAAAGATTTATTATGAGAATTTTTATCGATTGAAACTATCCCCACTCAAAGTCCTACGATGATGCACTATCCTCCAATATACTATTAGAGACGATTTTGGGAGGTAATTGAGTTGACTTCATGGAAGCATAGGCCCCAAGATAGGTTTTGCTTCCTTATAAAAAAATCAAACAGAACTCGGTACTCTGGCTCTCCTCTCACCATGTAAGAAGAGAACCAGAGGACTGCCATCTGCAAGCTACTACAAGAGCCCTCACATGGAAAACATTACACTTGAACTTCCAACCTCCAGAACTGTAGCAAGCAAAATTTCCAGTTGGTTACACCACCCACACTGAGGTATTTTGCTATGGCAGTGCAAGGGGTCTCAAACAGAAAGTTCCCCATTTGTTCAGAAGTCTTATTTTTTAGTCATCATTTTTTTACAACATCATTGTACTATCAACAGTACATGCTGTTCTGATGATCTCTGTCATACCTGGTTGATACTGTAGAGATGCCAAGTCCAGATTTCAAAAATAATTGTGTAAATTAAATCGCCTCTATTGGGCCTTGCACAATGGCTCAGGGGCTAAATACTCGCCTTACAACTGCCACCTCCACCCCATTCCTGCCCCACTGGAATAAACTTCCTAAGACACCTCGTTGCATCTGGTGTTTTCACGGTAAAGAACCAGGTTGCGGGAATTAGCTACACGTAATAATATCATAATAATATCGTAATATTGCATGAACTAGAACTTTAACTGTTCTAAATAACTAACATTTGGTGCCATGACTGGTCGGTTTCTCCCAGCACTTGGCTGCGTGGCCTTAGGGCCTTTGGCCACCAACAGGACTCAAACCATGACAACTGCGATCTATGCATAACTGTCTTTCTCTGTGTCACCGAGACTCGTTAGCAGCCATCAGAACCCGTCTCCATCCACCCGCTGGTTCCAGAATTCATCTCCAATGGCCTGTTCCTGACTTTGCCTTCACCTGCCAGCTCCAGAATTCTCCACCTCCACATGGCCATGTTAGTATCTGGCGCCATCCAGCAATGACATAGCCCAGAAGCATGCTCCTGGTACTTCATCTCCACGTGGAACACATGAGGTATTCCCCATCTTTCTGAATGCTAAGTTTTTGCATTATAGCTAGCGTTCCTTCCTTCAGCCCGTAGAGTTTCGGGTGCGGCTTGGGACATTTGTGCTCCTCCAACTAGATCTGATTTTCCACTTATAGGATACCGGTTCTGCAAACCTGTAAACCCTGGCCAGGTGCCCTGTCTCTTAGCCACTGGGCTGGAAGTTCTCCGATCACTGGGTCACTGTGTGTGGGGGGACTCTGTACCTCCGGGTTGGGCTTCTGGGTTGAGTTAATGACTTCGGATACAGGCGGCGTTTTGGGACCCAGCTGGTCCCTTACGTAGGGAGTGACAACCTTCTATGAGAGCCATTTTTCCTGACCACCTGGTCCGACCACTGGGTCCTTTTCACGGACCACCGGGTCCGCTGTGGTAATCAGTCCTGAGTCGTAATCATGGGAGCTATCTTTTCATCGCTGGTTCCTCCCAACATTCCTTTTGGGCTGTCTTCTAGCATATTTAGAAACCCTTCAATTGGCTCGTTATCTAAAACATAAAACTCTAATACACCTCTGTAATGTGGATTGGCCCCAGTATTCCCTAGCTAACTTCTCCAAGTGGCCAGTTAATGGCATTTTGGGTCTGAACATCCTCCAGAATCTAGTTGATTACTGCATGCATTCGGAAAAATGGGGGGAGGTCTCATTCTCTCCTTACTCTTAGCTTTCTGTCTTCCATAGTTTTCTAGCCATGAAGTAGGAAATCCCAGTGCCCTTTTCCAGGGCTCTGGAGCCATGTGCTTCCCCTATCTCTTCTGGCATCTATTTATTTAACAAACCCCCATCTTACCCTCCTCCACCTGTGGTCTCAGCCCCCACCCTATCCCTCTGTCCGCCATCTTGCCTTTTCTCCCTTCCATCCTCCTCTGTCTGAAGGTCCCCGTTTGCTCTCCTCACTGGGTAGCAGACAAAGATTTCCTGTTTAAACCTATTTTTCCTGTTTTAAACCTTGGCCTAACTTGCTCTCCCAGTTTCTCTCAACTTGATCACACACAGCCACCCGCAGGGCCTAAATTTCTCTAATTTCCCTCCCACTCCTACCCCTTAGCTGAGAGGGGCAGAGTAAGAGATAAGCGATGTAAGGTTTCTTTAAAAAAAAAAAAAAAAGAGGAAAAGAAAAAAAAGAAAAAATGTAACTTGTTCTGTGACAATGTAATGGTTATATTAAAATAATCTGGTATAAAGTTGTTCTAACCCACTGTTAAATTACTCCAAAGCATCAGATAAACCTATGTGCTTGATTTACAAAATACTTCCAGGTTAAAGTATGTCGAAGAAGGTGTGGGAAGTCACGAAAGGTTTGAGAGTTTTACATTATGCATGGTTATGTTTCTGTTCTGAAGTGTTTGGTGATTGTGTGTATGTTTGGTCATAGTAGTAGTTGTTCCTGTTTTGAATTAGGTGTGTGTGTGACTGGTTTTTGTTTAACTCCCTTAGACCTCAAAATTCTTCAGTTATAAACCAAGTCTCTTGACCTTGGGATTTCCAACCAGATCCCTGGAACTCTCAAAGATTGAGTCAAAATTTAGATAACATAAAATAATTTGAATGCTCTGATTGTCACTTGGGATAATTTAGATCATTGTGAGGTTGTAATATTATGCCAAACTTGTTGCTCTAATGTCATTTGTGTATAGCTAAAGCAGTGCTTGCCATAAAGAGGAGCAAATTCTGCATGTCAGCTTGTATGTTCTTTTAAAGTGAATGAATATTTGCATGATTACAAAGGTTCTTGGTAAAGTTTCAAAGGTAGCCAATGTCTACTGGTGCTTATGTTTATTGGTCAAAATGTCTTCTAATTGTGAACTTGTCCCAAGTTGTGGGATTATTTGTGTTTTTCAATCAATTGAACTACCAGACATATTAAGTCTACTTGGCACCCTTCACAGTCATTTAAAAACTCAAACATTTCAAACTTGCTGATTTTTTTATATTCCCAGCAAGGCCTCATGGGAATGTCAAAGGACGCATCTCTCATTTTGTAGAGATGACCACTGATTAGGCTGTTTGGATTTTATTAAAAGGTGCTGCTAATACATGAAGTGGTATAAACTTTATGTTATAGTAATGGAATGTTAACAGACTTATATTGGTACAAATGTCAAAATATCACTAAAGTCTAATGATCTTATTGCATTATTAGTCACAATTGTTATTCTAATGAACAAGGCCTAGCGGCCTAAACAGAACCAGTATGTGTAAAATTCTACAGGTGGTTCCACAGTGTGCTGTGTAAAGTAAATAGATGTTTATACTTGTTGATTGATAGCATTATAATTCTAACAATGAATGCTTCATCTTCTAGGTTCCAATAGATACTATGCATCCATTGAAGATAGAGCTAAAGTTAAGCAGTAAGCTACAGGTTCCAACTGAAATCATCTTTAATTCTAGTTACTAAGAGCAAGATGTAATACTAAATAACCAGTAACTTTAAACTGATAACTTTAAAACTTTTTTAAAACTTAAAACTATTTTCTCAAAATGGCTGTTACAAAAGCTGTTTTAGGAAGTATTCCGGAGGGAGAGAAGATGGCTGACCTGGGAGGACGGGCATAGAAAGGGAGGCGCTGAAGGAGAGACAGGGCGCGGCTGGAGAGAGATCTGCGGACTGAGGAACCACAGGAAGGAGTGCCAGAAGCTCCCTGGACATCGAGCATCCAAGAAGAAACACATGGTTCGGAAGAAATCCAGAGAAGGAACGCAGGAAACACAAAGACCCAGTTAAAACGTGGTGAGTCATCCCGGGAAGGGGGTGCAACAGCGGGAAGCCCAGAGGACCCAGGGCAGCTGGAGACAGCAACACTGGCCCCTGGAGGCACCTAGCTTGGCGACTTTGTGGCGCTGGGACACACAGGAACCCAGAGAGGTGGAGTGCGCCAGAGGTGAAAAAAAAAAAAAACTATTTTCGGGCTTTTCGCTCCCTGAGAGAACTATACTGAGACTGTCCCTGTTCAGTGCCCCCTGTCCCCCAGAATTCTCCCAGTCTGAGGCTGTGCGAGAATTGAACGTTCCAACTTGTGTGGGAGCCAGGGCGGAGAGTCCCTACAGGTCCCCCAGTGGTAAGGTGCAGGAGACTTGCGCAGCTTAACTCTCTCTACTGGACATCGTTGGGCAGACCACATAGTACAACAACTTCTGGGGTGCGCCAGCACAGCCTCTCACTGCTGAAAGCCCGTGGCCTCACAAAGGCGGGCACCAGCGGCGGGCGCCAGCAGCGAGCGCCTGCAACGGGGAGTGCTGCTTCAGTTCCTCCGAGGGATCTGCCTCGGTAAAACCCCTTGGTGCAGCAGCAACTTCTGGTGTGCGCGCCTGCAGCTTCTCACTGCTGAATGCCTGAGGCCCCACAGAGGAGGCCGCCAGCAGTGCGCGCCTGCGGCAGGGAGTGCTGCTTTGGGTCCTCTGAGGGATCCCCCTAGGAAAACTGCCCCAGCACAACAACAGCAACTGGGGTGCAAGCCAGCACAGCTTCTCACTGCTGAATGCCTGTGGCCTCACAAAGGCGGGCACCGGCGGCGGGCGCCAGCAGCGAGCACTTGCGGCAGGGAGTGCTGCTTCAGTTCCTCTGAGGGATCTGCCTCGGTAAAACCCCTTGGTGCAGCAACAACTTCTGGTGTGCGCCAGCACAGCTTCTCACTGCTGAATGCCTGTGGCCTCACAAAGGCGGGCACCAGCGGCGGGCGCCAGCAGCGAGCGCCTGCAACGGGGAGTGCTGCTTCAGTTCCTCTGAGGGAGCTGCCTCAGTAAAACCACTCGGTGCAACAGCAACTTCTGGTGTGCGCGCCTGCAGCTTCTCACTGCTGAATCCCCGAGGCCCCACAGAGGAGGTCCCCAGCAGTGCGCGCCTGCGGCGGGAGTGCTGCTTCGGTTCCTCTGAGGGATCCCCCTAGGAAAACTGCCCCAGCACAACAACAGCAGTCCTCTGAGGAATCCCTCTGGGCAAACCCCTCAGCACACCAGCATCTGAGTTTCACATCAGGCCAGGGTTGGGCAGCTCCACAACTGCAGGCCTGAGGGGCGCTAGGGGTCTTCCAAATCCACCCCAAAACTACAGACAAGGAGCCCTGAAGCTACAAAATACTGCTACAAAAGCTGTTTTATTTTATAATGTGTGTTACTTGTTATGCATGTACATTGTTTATGTGGCAAGCTATGTAGCCTATTCTAATTGACTTATAGATGAAAATGTTCATAGATGAGAATTGCTAAGCTAAATCTTTTAATTTTGATTTAAATAAATTCTTGAGCTGAGGGCCACAGAATAATCCTCCAGCTTATTAAAATGCTTGAGGAATGACTTTGAGTATATTCCATTAGATTCTATGTAGAGAAGAATAGGTGACGTATAGATAACAGATTCTTAACTGCCCTAGGCATTAGGAAAGAGTTTTAGAAACTTACAAATGGGATCTGAAAGTACCCTGATATCCTCTTAAAGGGGGTCACCATGGCCTTTTACCTCAGATACCAGGAGGGGATCCTATGGCAGAGCAGGATGAGAGAGGTGTGTGCTCCTGGTTCCAGTGAGATCCCCAGAGGCCTCTCAAGCACTCTTCATTGCAGAAGCAATGGACACTTCACCAAGGATCATCAGAAAGGATGCCCAGGGCCATGTCCCAACTCATGCCCCCAGATCTCATTGGAGATCTGACTGTCCTCGAAGGCCAAGTACTTCAGGTCAGTCATTTCCCATTGGCTCTCCCACATGGGATGGAAGCAGCCCAGGAACCTGCACAGGCTCAGGCCATCCGCAGACTTCAGTGACATCTTGGAATAGCACCCAAGAGCCCCGGGTGATTCTCACAGTGGAAGGGAAAACTGTAAGTTACTGTCCGGACACTGCCTTCTCTGTCCTAGCTAGCTTGGGCTTCTTTCCTCTCTTTCAGTGACCATCAGGGTTTCTCAGGAGCCCCAAATTAGCTTATGTGAAAGACTAATCTAGAAGCTCAGAAAAGAAGCTTTTCTAGGGAAAAGTTAGTTAGCCTGCAGCTGCTCAGCCTGTATCACTGACCAGGCTCCTGGCAGGGCATGTTTACCATCTCCCTCTTCGGTTTTACTAGACTTCACTGAGGTAGGATACCTTCACTGCCATAAAACAGACTTCATGTCTTTCTCATTTGCCAAGTTATTTGGGATTTCTCAGCTCATCTACTTAAGGTTCATGTGTTTTTCAATTGTCAGTACATGGCTTGTTAGGCTGTAAATTAGTAGATTGCTTGCCTCTGCTTTGAAGTATATAAAGTTCTGTAAAATCTTGCTAGAATACTGCAAACTGCTGGGTTATTATAAATGAAAACTAGTTTAAATCTTTTGCTATCTACATTGTGACTAGTAGGTCTTGTAACAGAATGTTTTGAGTGCTGTGCTTTATGTTCTAGGCTAGATGTCTTTCTGAAACTTTTAGGACTTGCAATGATTGGTAAAGTATACTTGTTAAATCTAACACTTGCCCATTCCCTATCTAGATGCAAAACTACTATAGCATATGCAATAATTGTGAAAGTTAGTCAAGAAGTCAGCTTGCATTTACCTGCCCTGTGATGAGCTTATATTTGATACCACACGCTAATCCTTTCATTGTTTCAGATAATTTCATACAATTCAAAAGGTTTCATGTGTTCCATTGCATTCATTGGGTATGTTTCAAAATTTGGGATTTGAAGTAGTTAAGTTAAACTGATATAAATCTAGTCCATAGTTTTAAACCAAATTAATGTTTTTCTCTGACAATGGCTGAAACCTGAAAATTCTTTTATATCTAAGCTTGAAAGCCCAAGTATTTCAACTGGGTTTCTAAATGAACTCACAACCTGTTAGGTTGGGAAAGATTATAATTATGTTACGTTTTGTTACCTAGACTTCAGCAAAGAGAAGCCTTCAAGTGCCAGGCAGTACTCAGATACCTGATGACTTCTACCTTCTACCAGGAACCTCTAGATCCCCTACTGCTGCAGTTGCTTGACAACATCCTCTTTCAGCTCAAAGCAGCTAGAGCAGTTGCCATCTCTTTATCCCTAAGAACAGTTGGGGTTCATTCCTCTGTTTGGAAATGTGAGGAGTTAGATGGGATGTTAGGCAGTCAGGGTCTCTGGTTCCTGGTGAAGCTACCTTGTCTACATTGACCATTCAGGAGTAATGAAGAATCAATGACCAAAGTACAAGAAGGCCTGGCTAAGAGAAAAAAACTCAAGGCACCTTTGCAAAACGACTTGTAATAACTCCTCCTTCCATTCCTGTGTCATCTACTCAAATGTACAAAATTTTTTTTTTTCTTATCAAACCATTAACCAGTTTCTTTTGCAGGATTAGGAGCATCTCTCCCATTCCTCCCACCAGGCTGCAACCACTGCCAAAAGAAACTCAGCTTGAAGAAGCCATAAAGAACAATGCCCCTTTTCTTTATGTATAACAAAAGGGAGGAATGTAAGGAGTTATTCAAATATCCCACCCTGGACCTAGCAACATTTCCTCTTCCTTACAGCTCACAAAATTCACGCCAGCCTAGCTGTCCACCAATCAGGCATTTCACCTGAGAATCCCACCCCAATCTCCCAGCCCCATGCCCAATTCCACCCACTTACCAATCATTCTTAGGCAATCATCTGTGACAGTCTCAGGCACCAATCCCCTGGGGCCTGCCCTCAATCCCTCCCAATTCCGCCCCCACACCTTGTGGGCCTACCTGAACATAAAGGGCCCTGGGTGCCTTCATCTCCCCTTTTCCCCGCGGATCTCGACCACCTCCATCCCGTTCCTGCCACACTGGAATAAACCTCCTAAGATACCTAAAAAAAAAAAAATTTGAAAATAAAGTTCTTTCAGTATAGGGAGGAACCAAATTATTTCTAGATGACAAGGATTATTTTATATTTAAAGATGATGACATTTTTGAAAAATATATAGATTGAAATCTGTGGAAATGGCATCATATGAAGTTCTTGAAGTTCTAAAATCTTTCATCTTGTAAAATATTTCTATATTTATGATAAGCTAATGCTATCTAAAATCATGACACCCATTATCTCTAAATTTTAGTTCCACTGTCGTAATATAAACTTTTCCAAATGAAATATATAAACAAAAAAATGACTACTATTTTCATAGAGCTAGCCATTTCAGTCTCTTAAAGCATTTAATTTACATGGAATGCATGGACTGTTGATATTCTATAGATGTAATCTGTGTAATTCTTTGCCAGATTCTCTTAGTAATATGCAGTAATGGAGCTTGTTTTCTGGCAAAACTCCAGGGTTTAGTAGAAAGAGAACAACTTCAGGATTCATGACCAAGAGAAAAAGTTATCTCTCAATTCTCAGGAACAGTTTTATGTATTTTTTCTGGGTTTCATGTCCAAAGAGTTTGTCATTGTACCCCAACATTATCCTCTGCTCACTCTCTCCCTAGCAGTACTCTTGTACTCACCCAAGGCCAAGAGAAACATGACTGAAGGATTTCAATGCTTTCAGGGCTTGCATGGATGCATCATAATGTTTGTGTCACTTTGGAATTATCTTTTCCCATCTCCTATATATCTAACAAAAGACGTTTCTGCCTAGAATATTTGAGTCAGTGGCTTTATTTGGGCACATTTTAACCTGCAACATGTACTTATACAAGTTACATGATACTTGTAATTAATGAATCATTATGTCATTTCAACTTACATGAACAGGTCTTTGCAAACTGGGTTCAACAGAGAGATCAATGTGTCTACATAATATTTGATAGTTTTACTTTGCTCTTTATTTTCATTTTTCTCCTACTATGTTCCATCTACAGTGAATTCCATCACTTCAGTGTAGTTTCATCATTTCAATGAAAACTATTATATTAAATAAAATTGGTAAAGTTCTTATTTGCTGCCTTTTATTTTCTTTGTAATCAATTCGTTTTTTCATAGCTTTATATTCAGAGGCAATTGAGTAGAAATAGAGAGATTTCCTATATACATCCTGAGGCCAGCTACACACAACTTTCACATCTTTCCCCACATTACACCTCAAATCCCAGTGAATGAACATACTTAGACACATCATCAATATTCATTGTCCATAGTTTACCTTGGAGATTACTTTTAGCATGTTTCTATGAGCATCTGACAACTGTATATTAATAATATATGCTTGAGGTTATTTCATCTTTTTCCATGGCTAAATTTCTGTTAGGAATAGCATAATATTCGTTTGGTGAAAGACAGCTTATCCATTCCAAAAACAAGTACATCTTTTTTTTTTTTTAAGATTTATTCAGTTTATTACAAAGTCAGATATACAGAGAGGAGGAGAGACAGAAAGGAAGATCTTCCGTCCGATGATTCACTCCCCAAGTGAGCTGCAATGGGCCGGTGCTGCGCCAATCGGAAGCCGGGAACCAGGAACCTCTTCCAGGTCTCCCACGCAGGTGCAGGGTCCCAAAGCATTGGGCTGTCCTTGACTGCTTTCCCAGGCCACAAGGAGGGAGCTGGATGCGAAGTGGAGCTGCCGGGACCATACCCGGCGCCCATATAGGATCCTGGCCCGTTCAAGGCGAGGACGTTAGCCACCAGGCCACGGCACCGGGCCCAAACAAGTACATCTTGCTGAGTTCCAAGTTTTGGAAACTATCAATAAAAGTCCTAAAATTCTATCTGACCTATCTATCTATCATCTATCTATAATCTATCTACCTATCTCTCTATATATACAGATTTCTACTTATTGACTTTAAAAAACAGAGTTACAAGGAATCAAGATGGCAGAATAGGGTAGGGACACATTTAAACAGATAGAGAAACAGTTAATCAGGATGAAGCAGAGAGGACATATTCCATGAAATAGGAAAGGACAGAACAACAGCAGAAGGGTACCTGAAGACTGACAGACGCAGGAAAGCAGCGTACACAACAGTGTGGTGTTGCAGTGACTGATACTCCAGTGGCATTCAGCTAACAGCCATCTGAACTCCACCAGCAGCCAGAACTCCACCAGCAACCAGGTAGGAAGGGACTTTCACTGGGAGCTTGGGAGGTGAACCCAGACAAAGAATTGTCCGTCCTGCTGGTCCGTTTGATTTGACCGGGAGCAGAGACAGAGCAGTAGATCCCAGATGGGCAGTGCGAGAACAGGGTGGATTTCACAGTCCAGTCAGCCCCCTAGAGCTGAATTGGGTGCCATTTTGTTTAAGGAGGCTAAGGCAAGGGAAAGGGCTGAGCATACACTGAGCTGGGAGTGAACTCATTTCTGACTCAGTGAACTGCATCAATGTGGCATTCTACGGGTTCCACCCAAGACAGGTCTGGGTAGCCCTCAGACATAACAGCCAGCAGATCAAGAACTCTAGTAGTGGTACATCAGGTGCCATTTTGTACACTGTGGCAATAGCTTTAGGACTGCAGGGGACAACAGTGAACTGCACATGTGCTGAGCTCTTGAGAACTCTCTGAGTTCCGTGGATTGCATTGGTCCCACACGAAAATAATACCGACTGTGGCATCATACAGGTCAAAATAGATCCATGTGGCACCCAGACCTAACCTCCAACAGGTTCTGGCAAGATCAGCACCACCAACAACCTAACTAGATAGGACACGTGGTGTCTCTCTAATCCTGGGACCTGTTCTAAACTGGAAGTGGGAGAAAGGTTGCAGAGACAATGGTGCAGTCTCAGCATGGCATCACAGGAGGTGGAGAGTGGTAAGACAGGAGCTGGGACTATAGAGACCACAGTGGAAATCTAACATAAGAACTCAGACCTGGAACTTGCTGGAGGTTGTGGCACAAGTGGCTGCAAGCAAAGAGTTGTGTACCAACTGCAATAAGCAAAATCCCATTGTAGACCTGTGGGTGACACAGCTTAGAAACCTGCCTCACGGAGAAGACTCTGCTAACCAGAAGTACAATGATCAAGAGCAAAAGAAGAGACAAAAGCACAATGAATATTACTGAAAACTCCCCTGCAAAGGAGTAAAACCCTATGCCAATCTCAGAGTTAACTGAGGAAGACATTGAGAAAATGGGGCACACAGAATTCATAAAACTCATTTTAAAGATGCTGATCAACAATGAGAAGCACATGCAAGAGTTCAAAGAATTTAAGAAAGCAATAAAGCAAATCAACGTTGATATATCAGAAATTAAGAACACAGTAGAGCAAATTAAAAGTTCAGTGGAGAGTCTCCAAAATAGAATGAAGCAAGCAGAAGAAAGAATCTCAGAATTGGAAGATATTTCCTGTCATCAGGGGAAGCAAACAAAAAGCTGGAAGCAGAGCTGGATCAGGCCAAAAAAAGGATTCAGGACTTGAAAGACACTGTTAAGAGGCCAAATTTAAGAGTTATGGGAGTCCCAGAAGGTGCAGAAAGAGAAGCTGAGTTTACAAATGTATTAAATGAAATAATAAAGGAAAATTTCCTTAATCTGGAGAAAGAATTGGGAAACAAGATCCAGGAGGGGCATAGAACTCCCAACAGGCTTGAGCAAAAGCAATCGTCACCAAGACACATGATCTTCACGTTCTCTTCAATGGAACATAAGGAAAAGATCCTGAAATGTGCACGTGAAAAAAAATCAATAGACATATAAAGGAATGCCAATTAAACTTACAGGAGATCTCTCACAGGAAACTCTACCAGCAAGAAGAGAATGGAGTGACATATTCCAGATTCTAAAAGAAAAAAATTGTCGGCCTATGAAAATCAGAGTTACAAAAAAGAAATGGGGGAGACAGAATAAGAGAATCTTCCATCCGCAAGTTCACTTCTAGCATCTAAGTTTCATATAGGTCTAAGTTTTTAATGTATTTGAGTATATGCCAATGAGGGTGATTAATGAATGTTAGAATTAAGAATATACTTCGGTTTGTGGGTAGCAGCCACAATATTTTTTTAAATAACTGTATCATTTTACATTCCCATCAGCAGTGAATGAAAGGCCTTGTTGCTACACATTTTTGCCTTGCGAATTGTCAATGCTTGCATTTTGACATTTCAGAGCGGTATGTAAAGATATCTCATTGTTGTTTCAAATTATAACTAACTAATGATATTTGATATTAGCCATCTTTTCATATGTTCACTTCCTAGCTTTATCTAGTCTAAGCCACTGTGCATGCTCTTGAACATTCTCATTTTTAAATCGAATTATTCATTTTCTTAAGAGTTCTTTGTATATTTTTAGATAACCCTGTCTTAACATATATGTGTTTTATAAGTGTTTTCTGGCAGTTTGTGGCCTATTTTATCACTTTTCTTGGTATCATTTCCAAATAGATTGATAGAGATAACAAGCATTTTATTTCACTTGAGTATTAATATTTTCATTTTCTTAGATGATATGTTTTGAAAAGTAGAATGATTAACTTTCCATGTAAGTTCAAGTGAAAATTGCTTTTCCATTTTACCTCGATTACATCTATGTCTGGGATACCACATAAAACTTATCTTAACCTCTGTGTTGTAAGCCTGCCTCAAACTGAAATTCTTGTAGATTGGTAATAGAATCGTCAAGTTTTACAAGTATGTCTGGAAGCAATTTTTCTATTTCTCATAATACATGTACTTTTATCATATGACCCAGAAATCTTAAATTACTTAATGCTCCCAAAATGAAATCATGCCACACAAAGACATTACATAAATATTCATGGCAGTTTTATTCATTTGTCAAAACTTGTAAATAGTTTAAATGTGTATTTTTAGATGTATGATTAAGCATAGACTCATACATATAAACACACAGGTCATGTAATGCTGATAAGCAGCTAAACAGACTGATTTAGTCAATAAATAAGGTAAAAACTCTAGATTACATTTACATGAGATTTTTTAGAACAGTGATTTTAATTATTATAGGAAAAGGAGTCTGTTTTCAAAAAGCAAAAAAAAATATCTTTCCATCATATTTTAAGGAGACAAATCTATTCCACATCACTTTTAAAGTTATTACATAACTATTCAGATTACCCACAATCAAATTTTACAAACAAACCAGGAGAATTTTATAGCACATCAATTAAAACTTGCTAACATCATTTGAAATCATTTAATATGATCCTACAGTCAAGCCTTAATCATATTTAGAACAAAATATTTGAAAAATCGCCCTTGTCTTAAAAAGTTATCAGCTTTTGCAGAGCAGAACTTTATAATTTTAACAAAGCCCCATTCATCAGTTATTTATTATGGATCATGCTTTTGATATTGTATCTTAAAAATCAGCACTAGAGCAAAGATCATCTACGTTTTCCTATATCTTCATTTCTTACAGATCTGTGATTCATTCTGAGCTAATTCTTGTGAAGAGTGAGATTTTCTGATTTGTTTATTTTTATTGGAGAATCATATATAAAGGAATAGAGACAGAAAGATCTTCCATCTGCTGATTCACTCTCAAAGTGGCCACAACGGCCAGTGCTGAACTGATCCGTAGCCAGGAACCTCTTCCAGGTCTCTCATGAGGGTGCAGGGTCCCAAAGCTTTGGGCTGTGCATGACTGCTTTCTCAGGCCACAAGCAGGGAGCTGGATGGGAATCAGGGCCACCAGGACACAAACCGGCACCCAAATGGGTCTCGGTGCATGCAATGGGAGGACTTTAGTCACTAAGCTACCACGTGGGACACGTGCATTCATTTTTTTTTTTAATTGTTAATTATTTTGCATTATGTGACAGTTTCATAGGCTCTGGGAATCCCCCCCCTCCCTCCCCCTCCCCTCCCCCCGGTGGATTCCTCCACCTTGATGCAGTATTACAGTTCAAATTCAATCAAGATTCTTTCATTGCAAACATATACCAAGCATAGAGTCCAGCTACTTATTGTCCAGATGGGTTGAACAGTTTCTTGGGGAGACCTTTTCTGGTCTGAAGTTTGAGCTGGCAGAATATCATCACAGTCAATTAAGAGTCCCAATATAACATCAACAGCAATTTGCAATGTTATGGAATTGACATGGTTTTGAGTAACCAGTGTATTAAAAAGAAAAAAAAAAAAAAGGAAAACAAGTCCTAGCCACAACCTATGATTAGCTCATTGACATTTCAATTTTAGTTCATATACAGGACCGGCTGCTCTATACCTTAAAATGGCCATAAGGCACCATTCAGCTGTTTCGTGTCCATTTCATCTTAGTATTTAGCCAGTTGTTGTGTTGAAGTAAAATTTTGCTGATCTTGGCAGATTTTAGGATAATCCAGACTGGCTTGTAACTCTAACAAGATATATGTCAACATTTTAGGTGCAGAACATTTTTTTTTTGGGGGGGGGTGTGCAGGAAAATCCTCAACACCATGGTGAGGAGTAACTAATCTTTGTGACCCACCCAGCGAGGCATGAGCCAATCCATGCCAGCTCTTTCCTGTCAGATTTCAAGTTCTACTTTCTGTTGTTTATTTATTTTCGTTTTTTTTTTTTTTTTTTTTTTTTTTTTTAGTTTGTAGGATTGTTTGCTGTGAGGGGTTTTCAAAGCGATCCCGATGGTCATTGCGAGGGAGGGGGGGTCCAGAGGTGGAGCCAGGCTCGGACCAGAGAAAGCTCTAATGTATATGTCTAACATTTCAAATAGTGGAAGAAAGAAAAACTTTCTGCTTTATTTTGTTTCCTATGCTCTTTTGTTATCTATTAAGGCATAAATTTTGGTAAGCCTTGCTCTGAACTCTTTGTTATGCTCCATTGAACAACTGGTCCATTTTTTCCCCAGTAACACAGTGAAACTTCAAAAGCTTCAAGGTAAAAAATATCAATATTCTGACTCTAGTTTTCCTTCAATATTAAGTTGTCAATTCTGGATCTTCTATCTCCTACAAAAACATCAAAATCAGCTTGTCAACTGACAGTAAATAACTTCTGAGGTTTTTACTGAGATTATTTTGAGCCTCTATCATATGTTGGAAGAAACCGGTATTATGATAATGTGAATCCTCCTATGCGTGAATATAGAATATCTTTTTACTCAGAACTTTAATTTGTACGTCATTAGGGAATTTTCTTATAAAAATTGTGTTGGACATGTGAGAGAGGGAAAGGAAAAGAAAGAGGGAGAAGAAGAAGTTTTTTACCTAAGTATCAATTTTGTTAATCTTTAAAAAACGTTGATGTTCTTAATTTCTTGATTTCTTGTTTCAATTTCTTGATTTTTGCTCTGATATTTATTATATCTTCTTTTATTTTCAGGTTATTTTTTTTATATTCTTTAAGGATAAATCCTGTGTCTGTCTACAATTAGTTCAAAATATTTTATGATATCTCACATTTTTCTTGAATTTATGTGTGATTTAGGAATATTTACTTAATCTTCAGTTTTTTTTTTTAATTTTCCAGCTAGCTTTTCTGTGGTTGCTTCATAGTTAAATTCCCTTGCGATCTGAATGTCAACATTAATTGATTTCCATTCTTTTAAACTTTAAAGGTAAATTTCTCGGCTAGAAGTTGATCTATTCTTGTGGATATTCCATGTGAACTTGAAAAAAATGTGCCAGGCACTGTCAGATAAAGTAATCGAAACATTTCAATTGTATCCAATTGATTGATGGTGGTATTGGAAAATTCAAAATGAATGTGTGCTTTTAAATATGTAGATTAACTAAGTGTATTACTGAAAAGCTTCACAGAAATGATATCTTTGTGTGTGTGTGTGTGTGTGTGTGTGTTTATTCATTAATTACACTGTATTATGTGACACAGTTTCATAGGTACTGGGATTCTCCCCACCCCTCCCCAAACCCTCCCACCATGGTGGATTCCTCCACCTTGTTGCATAACCACAGTTCAAGTTCAGTTGAGATTCCCTCATTGCAAGCATATACCAAACATAGAAATGATATCTTAATAGCAAGGAACACTGCAAATGCTTACATTTTGACCTTGAAACATCACTCCTTGAGACAAGAAATGAAGCTTTCTTAAATCGAATGATTTGAAATGTGGATGTGGCAACATGCACAGGCACAATTTTGTATCACAAAGCAAAGAAGCTTTATAAGATGAATATCCATCAGAAGGAAAACAGGAGGGGCCAAAATGATAACTTATTAAGGCTCCCTACATGTTGTCTCTCCACAGAGGCTGCAACAGCTAATCATGCTCCAATTCATGGTTACAAGAGCTAAGGGAGCTGGATGAGAGGTTATAGTGCCTGGCTTTAGTATCTGTTGAAAAAGGCAAGGAGGAGAGTTGCCTATCATCATCTTACCTTCAACACCAAGCAGCAGTATGGAAGGAGATACCCTTCCTGTAAGGGAAATGAAAGGAAATTAATGTCAGGCCTTAGTACCAGGTCCAGTGCCATGCTGGTCATGGTAGAACTCAATGCTAGGCAGAGTTGTGTGGCTCCTGCCATAAGCCAACACCGAAGACCAAACATACATAACTAGGCTAGCCTTCCCTTGGCATCTCTCCTGCAGCCTTGGGAAGCACAAGTGGAGGGTAAGGCTGGGAAGTGAGCATAGAGCTAAGTGTTGCAGGCAGACAAAGAACATGGCTCAATGAAGAGGTGACTAAGCATCCAGTATTTGCTGTCCCACCTCCTGAGACCAGCCCAGAATCAAGAGGACAGCATTTGGCCAGAGAGGGTAAGCCAGAAACACAAGAGGTCAACAATCACACTACAAACGCAGGAGGTATCTGCTGTGGGAGAATCCTGAGACCCTTGCAAGTCGGTGGATTTAGCACACTGCTTTGCCCTGAGAAAAATTCATGCTGCACATTGCTCTGCCTAGGTTCTTGCTGTAGGAAGCTGTCTTTCTCCATCAAAATCAAGCAAAGAATATAGAAAAATAATATACAGAAATCTAGGAGATGGCACTGTGACGTAGCTGATAAAGCGGCCCTCTGTGACACTGGCATCTCATGTGGGCTTCTATTAATGTGCCAGGTGCTCCAATTTTGACCCAGATCCCTGCTAATGACCTAAGAAAAGTAGAACAAAATGGTTCAAATTTTTGGATCCTTGGCATCTACACGGGAGACCTGGGTGAAGCCTGGCCATTCTACCTACCTGAATAATGAATCCATGGATGATCTCACTCTCTCCATCTATCAACTTTTCATTATAAGTCTTTCAAATAAATAAATAAATCTTCACAAAAAGAAGAAATCTAATAATCTGCACAGATATTGTTGGGGTCAGGACTGTAGCCTAGGAAATTAGGCCCCTATCTTCTGTGATGGCATCCCAAGTGGGCACCAATTTGAGAGCACACTGCTCCACTCTTGATGCAGCTTCCTGGTGGTGTACTTGGGAAAGTAGTGGAAGATGGCTCAAACACGTGGGCCACTGTGCGCGCTTGGGAGACTTGGAAGGCAGTAGCAGATGGCCCAAGTATTCGGACCCCTGTTCCTATGTGGGAGAGCTGTAAGAAGTTCCTGGTTCCTGGTTTTGGCCTAGTCCAGTTGCAGTTGCTGTGGCCATTTGGAGAGTAAACTAACAGATGGAATAGCTCTCAAAATCTCCCTCTCTGTCAGTAACTCTGATTTCAAGCAAATAAATCTCAAAAAGAGTTGTTGTAGGCATTTATTGATGCGTTGGTGGGATTTGAGGGAAGGGAAACAGTCTACTTAGCTGGATATTATGGTCTCAGTGTTTTAATGAACCTATAATTCAAGATTGTGGAGTGATTTTTTTGTTTCTTATTTTTCCTTTAAATGAGACAGATGCCTAGAAGGGGTGGAGTATTTCCTTTCCCTGGGTCAGCTATGTTGTGGTAAACACCAGCTGATTAGTGTCCAACAACCTTTTTCCTAGAGGGCGGATCTTGGTAAGATGGAGAGAGGTTCTCCTGTGCTTTGAAGTGCTTCCCTTTCCTGTCACCCTGCAGGAAGCACAAGTGAAGTTTTCTCTGCTGTTTGTTGTGAGATCTACCTGGTGTAGATTCAGGAGGAAGACTCACAAAACCCTGTGTTGTTTGGGGTTAACTTGGAGATTTTTGTCTGATAGAGATGCAAATACTTTCTTTTCTGTACAAGAGACAGCCCCAAAGAATATTCTCAGTAAGACGTAAGCAGATTTTGTTTCTAAACCAGCCATTTTACCCTATTGTCTTTATACTTCACTGCCTATTTGATTACTTTCTCAAGTTACTTTGATTATAATGTTATATGATTCCCAAGTCTCCCATGTGGGTACAGGAGCCCCAGTATATTATCCTCTGCTGTTTTCCCCAGGTGCAGCAGGGAGCTGGATTGGCAATAGATCAGCAGGATTCAAACTGGCACCTATATGGGATGCCAGAACTATAGGCTGCTATGCCACATCACTGGTCCTGTGATTCTCAACTCTAAAGATTGGCACAAAATAGTACGTTCTTCTGCAATTTTGATACCAGGAGTAAATTTCTTTCTTACTATGACCACTTTTGCATTATTTAAATGCTTTGGTTGAATTTTAACCTTGTTTTGTGTTCTTTACTAGCTCAGATTTTGTTTTGCACAGAGCAATATTATTTTTAACTTCTTTTCACATTGCTTTTAAAAATCATACGTAATTAATAATTGCCAATTGATACATACATTTGAAAGCCAATATCCCCTTGAAATTTACTTTACTGAAATGCTTTTAAAAGTTCAAATGTATGGAAGCTACCAGTTATGTATACAAAGTTCCATAACTTGCTTATTTATAGTTATGAGTAATTTCAGTGAATTATTTTCTTTCTTTTACTTATATTATCGCATTGTAAGTGGTAAAATAGCAGATGAGGTAATTTTCTTACATTCATTTGTCTCTACTTCCTATTAAAATATTTATTGAGGGGCCCGGCGGCGTGGCCTAGCGGCTAAAGTCCTCGCCTTGAACACGCCGGGATCCCATATGGGCGCCGGTTCTGATCCCGGCAGCTCCACTTCCCATCCAGCTCCCTGCTTGTGGCCTGGGAAAGCAGTTGAGGACGGCCCAAAGCTTTGGGACCCTGCACCCACGTGGGAGACCTGGAGGAGGTTCCTGGTTCCCAGCTTCGGATTGGCGCAGCACCAGCAGTTGTGGCTCACTTGGGGAGTGAATCATCGGATGGAAGATCTTCCTCGCTGTCTCTCCTCCTCTCTGTATATCCGCCTTTCCAATAAAAAAAATGAATAAATCTTTAAAAAAAAAAAATATTTATTGAGACTCTCTTCTATATTATGCATTGTTATGGAATTTGAATATTTAAATGAATTCAATAAGTAAAGTAATGAGAAGTATATTCAGAGCAATGGGAGTTACATGCTAAATTTCCCACTTGTATTTGAGATTATATTTTGTCCAAGAATAAAAATTGAAGTACGGAATAAAAACATCTTGATTGAACTCTTCTCTTGAAAAACTTACATGCCTTCTGACTCTTTTATTTCATAGATTCTGTGATGAATCATGCGTTATTATTTCCACCTCCGCTCTGACTTAATAAGAACCTTCACAATTCTTTATTTGAGGTAAAACTCTGTAGTTAATTTACATTGCCATTTTCCAAAAAATCTTGTCTTTACCGGTACTAATCTTTGCTGTTACTAAATGAAATCATCCAGCTATATGAAAAAAAAAAAGATAACAAGAAGATATGTCCAGAGTTTGACCAGGTATGTATGAGAAGAGAAGCTTAACTGCTTCTGTTATATCTCCATAGCAATAAAACATGAATAAACTTAAAATCAGCAAATATGTACATATAGAGAGAAGGGAGGTTACAGAGCAAAGATCTGACCCCTAAGTTGGAGAAAGACAAGCAAACATAGAGGACTGCAGTGTATTTAAGCAGAAATCTTATCCCTACGCAGAATCATTTTCAGGAACCAGTGTAAAGGTAGGAAAATGTAGCAGGTTAGAGGCTCAGAATAAACAGGTCTGAAAAAAAAACAGAATTCCAGTGTGATCTGCCTATGGAGATGTGTGCATGTAGTTTTGTGCTTTTGTAGATTTTATCTTCAGGGGCTCTACCAGACCCTTACACTAAGCATTGGAGAGAATGCCTTTTACTAACAGGTGAAAGGGGAAAAGAATCATTTTAGTTATACAGAGCATCCCAATCTTAATTGGGGTTGACTTCAAGAGAAACTATTTTAGGAGCTCTTAAACTTCGTAGGTAGTGTAACAACTTAACCTAGTTTTTAGAAGGAAATGCTCCCTCTTGACTTTCATGAAGAAGAGGGAAAATTACAAATCCAGCCTTCTGTATCTAGTCTGTCTCTTCCAAGGAGGAGAAACACTAAAAAGCATTGGTGAAACTCATTGCTGAGTGACACAGGCTCATCAGAAGGCTGAGACCTAATCAGAAGATTGTAGGACATATAACCAATATAGGTAACTTTGCATTGCAAAACATCTGTTAAATAAGTTTCTTTTATCTAGTAGATCATATTCATCCTTCAACAAAAATTTACTAGGTACACTAACAGGCAAAACAAAAAGTTTTTTAAAAATAGAGAAACTTAAGAATCAGACCTAGGAGCTGCAGATACTGGAATTGTTGGGCCATAAATTTAACACAGTTGCTCAGCACACCAATGGATCTAACGAAAAAAAAAATAGAAAATATGCAGAAACAGATATTGTAAGCATTGATACAAAAATTCTACAAAGAATCAAAATGAAATGCTAGATGTCAAAAATACTAAAATAGAAACGAAAAAAATGTTTTGAAAAGTCCTGTAGTAGATTGGAAATAGCAGAGGAAAGAATCTCTGGGACAGAGGTTATGGAAATAGAAACTTTAAAAATGGAAAAACAAAGAGGGAGAAAGAAACACAAAAGAAAATAGTATAAGCTTGAGACACAAAGAGAAAGGGAACAGAAGCAATATTGGATGCAATAATGACGGAGATGTCTTACAGCCACATATCCAGGAAGTCCCCAGAGCACCACAAGCATGGTCAATATAAAAATAGGAATACTATTTTCAAAGATAAGGAAACCCAACATTTAAAAAAAAGTCCTAGGAAAAGTACACAGGGGGAAAAATATCTAATGAGTAGAAATGCACGGAAAAGACACAGATATGGTTTATCTTCCCAAACTGTACTAGCAGAAGAGAGGGGGTAAGGTCTCTAAAATACTTAAGGAAGAAAAAAATGATCAGCGTAGAATTCTGTAACTTGAAAATATTACAAAGGTGAAGGAGAAATACAACCTTTACAAACAAGAATTGAGGGAATTGGTTGACAGTAGGTCTGATTTAAACAAATGTTAAATGATGTTCTTTAGACAGAAGAAAAAAATTACAGGTCAGAAACATACACTTGTGTATTAGTGTAGCCATTATGGATACCAGTATGGATATTTCTTTCTTTCATTTTTTAATTATTTTTTAAAGATTTATTTATTTTTATTGAAAAGTCAGATATTCAGAAAGGAGGAGAAACAAAAAGATCTTCTGTCCGTTGACTTACTCTCCAAACAGCTGCAGTGGTCAGAGCTGAGCCAGTCTGAAGCAAGGAACCACGAACCTCTTCTCCCACATGGGGGTCCCAAGGCTTTGGACTGTCTTCGACTGCTTTCCCAGGCAACAAGCAGGAAGCTGGATGGGAAGTGGGGCTGCTGGGATTGGAACCAGTGCCCACATGGGATCCCAGAGCGTGCAAGGGGAGGACTTTAGCTGCTAGGCTATTGTGTGAGATCCCATTGTTGATATTTCTTAAAGAAGTGATACAACCCAGCAATGTCACTACTGAATATATATCCAATAGACTGGAATACAATGCATCATCAACAACAAAAAAACCTGCACCATCATTTTATAACAGTACTGTTCACCATAAGCAAAATTTGGAATCATCCAAGGTATCCACTATCAGGTAGAAAGATAAAGAAAATGTGGCAATAGTACACAAAAGAGTATTGTTCAGCTGTAAGAAAGAATAAATTCTACCACTTGCATCAAAATGGATGCATCTGGAATTCATCATATGGAATAAAATAATCCCAGACCCAGAAAAAATACCACATGGTTCTCTCTTGTAAGTGGGAGCTAAAATTTAAAAGCAACATAAAAAGAAAGACATGTCTGTGTTTAGTAAACTTTGTTTTATAACTTTGTCAAACCAATGGTTAAGAATGTTATATTACTATAGTTTTAATGATCTGTGATTACTTTAAATTTTAATGCACATAAATGAAATGGCTATTTTTCCATTCAAGTTTTATTTATAGCTACTGTATAAATTCCACTAAACTACAGTCTTTTTGCTTTTACTTGTTAGATTTCCTATTTGGGAAATTATTAGACCCTTTTATTGTAATGTAAAGTTAAAATATGTTACTTCAAAAAATTTTAAAAAGGCAATAGCTTAGTAGCTAAAGTCCTCCCCTTGTATGCATCAGGATTGCATATGGGCCCTGGTTCGTATCCCGGCTGCTCCAGTTCTCTTCCCGTTCCCTTTTGGGGCCTGGGAAAGCAGTCAAGGTTGGCCCAAAGGCTTGGGACCCTGCACCCACATATTTTTTAACCAATAATGATATGCTTTGGTATTTATTTTTGTACTCTGAAGTAGGCTTATGATTACGCAATTCAATTTGTCAGTTTTAAAGGTATTACATGATTTCCAATTCTTGCCTAGAAGGCAATCAATTATCATACATTCTCCTGTACCCTCTTCTTTCACTCATTGGGTTTTCTTTGTATGTCATCACAGCTTATAATATTAACATTCTTCCTTCAGTCCTTATGCTAATAATAACTTTAGACCATTGGTTTTTTCCAATGTTCAACACAATTCTTTTGCCATATTTCTCGAATTATTACTCGGGAAGATTCCTCAGGAGAATCTCACAATCCAAATATTCCCTTAGATCTCCCCTGTTCAGAACATTGTTTTTTTTTCTAGTTTGACTCTTTGTACAATTTAGCAAGGCAGAATACCTTCAGTTCATTATTTCATTCAATATCTAGTAAATGCTGCTACAGTTTCCAGATGTTAAGGATCATTAGACAATCTGATTTAATTTTTTGAACTTTTTGGGAGACCCAGCAGAGTTTACCTATAGTATCCACTTATTATTCTAGGGTAAGTTGCTAAGCTGATAAATTTCTAGAGATTCAATCTTTATACTTTAGAAAGATTTTATTGAATTACAATTTTAAATATTTATTCTCCATTCAGACTGCCATCTGTTTCATGTGCTCATTGACCATGAATTTTTGATGGACTATATTATACATTTTTATGTCTTTTGCCCATTTTTCTATATTTTTCATTGACTCATTGATTCACTTTTTTCTTCAAATACTTTGGCTACCAATAACTTATGAGTTACATGAATCAGACATTCTTTTCTTCCATTCTGTTCTTTTTAGTCTATACATGCTGTCTTTTGTGGAGCAAAAATTTTAAATTTAATGGGGGTGGGTTTCTTAATCTCCCACTATGTGATTCCAACTTTTTGCGTGTTGGTACAGAAAGCTCTGCGTATTCTAAATCCATCCATGGAACCCTTTTGTTTATTTCTTTTGGATTTTAAAATTTAAATTAAGCTGAAGAAATGTAGGCATTTATGTCTACCTGAGTAATGACTGCAACCTGCACTGGAACCACCTGCTACCAGCTAAAATGCATGTGTTCACAACCTGTTTCCACAGCGTAATAATGACACAGAGAGGACTTTATTCTCCAAGTCTGTAACTAGGGGAATGCACAGAGATGTTAAATCCCCTTGTAATGCACAGAGCCCAGAAAAAGTTGCACAGGAGATGGTGGAGTGCAGGTGTGTACTGACAGTAGCAGAGGTCAGACAGTATCAGTCTAGTAGCCTCATTAGAAGTGACTTAGGTGTTCGATGGCCCATTTCAGAAGAGTCACAATGGAGCAGCTGAATGAAACAAGCTTCAAAGTACATGAAAGTGGAGTCTGCAGTCATACAGATGTGCCTCATGGGACATGGAAAGGGAGGCTGTCTGGAAACTGGAGCTGTCCTTTGAAAGTAGGAAACAGTGATTGGAAAGGTAGATAAGCCTTTCTAGTATAGGTTGGAGATGGAGAATCAATGAAATCCTGGTCACACTAAGATACTTGTGAGAGCTGCGCAGCTTTCCTTCGATGGAACTACAGAAGTGGGAATGTG
This sequence comes from Ochotona princeps, assembly GCF_030435755.1. NCBI lineage: Eukaryota > Metazoa > Chordata > Mammalia > Lagomorpha > Ochotonidae > Ochotona > Ochotona princeps. The sequence goes on from NC_080838.1 coordinate 46,357,415, forward strand.
GGAACTGAAAAGGCAGAATGGCCAAACCAGTCAATTCCTACAACCTATTCCATAGAGTCCTTCTTCTGGGTCAGTAGGACACCTTCATACAGTCCAAGATCTACTTCCCATGCTGCTTCTTTCTCATGTGTCCCTTCAGAAGAAGAGGGGGATTAGTGAGCTCCCTGCCATATTGATGACCCCAAAAGAGAAAGAATATCCTGACTCAACCTAGCCCAACTGTAGCTGCTGCAGGCATTTGGGGAATTGATCCATTGATGGAAGATCTCTTTCTCTACCTCTACCTCATCTGTTTCTCTCCCCTTTCAATACCTATCTATCTATTTATTTTCCTCTCCCCCCCCCTTTTTATACTTCAATTTTTAAAAGGTAGGATGGGTGCTGTGGCATTGTGGATAAAACTACCGTCTGCAATGCCGACATCCCACATGGACACCAGTTCGTGTAATAGATGTTCAACTTCAGTTACAGCTTACTGCTAATAACCTGAAAAAGGCAGTATAAGATAGTCCCAGAGACTGGGCCCCGGATACCAATGCGAGAGATGCAGAAGAAGCTTGTGGTGCCTGTGGTGGCATCATTTGGGAAGTAAACTGTATATACAAGAGCACTTTCTCTCTGTGTCTCTCTATATGTAATTATGACTTCAAAATAAATAATGAAATGGTCAATAAATTATAGATTTAGATATATACTTATGAAAAATACCAACGGGCCCGGCGGCGTGGCCTAGCGGCTAAAGTCCTCGCCTTGAAAGCCCCGGGATCCCATATGGCCGCCGGTTCTGGTCCCGGTAGCTTCACTTCCCATCCAGCTCCCTGCTTGTGGCCTGGGAAAGCAGTTGAGGACGGCCCAATGCTTTGGGACCCTGCACCCGCGTGGGAGACCCGGAAGAGGTTCCAGGTTCCCGGCTTCGGATCGGCGCGTACCGGCCCGTTGCGGCTCACTTGGGGAGTGAATCATCGGATGGAGGATCTTCCTCTCTGTCTCTCCTTCTCTGTATGTATCTGGCTGTAATAAAATGAATAAATCTTTAAAAAAAAAAAAAAAGAAAAAGAAAAATACCAACAATTTTGTGAATCAGATAATATGCAAGAAAATGAAATAAGCTAGCAAGTCAGAAAAAGACATTATATTTTAAGCTGTTAGGATGGAGGGTAAACAGTAACTCCAGTGGAGTAGGAGGAGAGCTTCAGGAAACAATATTCTGCCTCTTAATCTACATGCTAATGGCACAGCTATAAGCAAAAATTCACTTGCTAAAATTTTCTATATAATATGTTTTATAGCAAAAAAAGTTAAAAATTATGTTAGTCACTAGAATAGAAAGAAAAGAAAAATACTTGAAAATCTGTAGTGAAAATCTTTAAAAGTTCATAAATTCAACTGAATATACTGAAGACAAAAATTTTAAAACTCAAGTAAAAGTAAATATAAAAAGTATCCATTAAGCACTAGCATATTGGGAGGCAATTAACTTTCATGCAATTTATAAAAATATATTGAAAATAAATGTGATGAAGAAAAATGGTAAGTACATAGATGTGTCATGAAAATTCTAAGACAAGGACTGTGTACAGTTATTACCATAATAATCATTTTAATTGAGTGGATCAATTTGTACAGACTTAACATTGTACCATATTGTATCTTTCCTCTTTAGTTTTACTCTGAGCCAAAAGGGAAAAGCAGAGGTAGGTGTTGCAGTGCAATGGTTAGGCTTCCACTTACAACACCCACACCCTTTATCTGAATGCCTGGGATGGAGTTCCAGCTCACAGCTTTGCTAAGGCACAACCTTGGAAGGTGCTAATGACGGCTCAAGTATTTCAGTATTTGAGTGCCTGCCATCCATTTGGCAGGCCCAGATGGAGATCCTGCCTCGTACTGTGTCAGATCTTGTTGTAACCATTTGGGGAGTGAAATGGTAGATTTCTTTCTCCACTGTCGGCCTCTTTCTTTCACTCTTCTCTCTCTTCTTTCTCTCTCACCCCCCCACCCTCTCCTTGCTCTGCCTTTAAAAAACAACAAAAATAACTAAACTTTCAAAAATGAATAAACAAGTGAAAATGCTCAAAACAAATAGAAAATAAACTGTCAAAATCCATGTTGGAAAAATTGGCTTCCTCAAGTAGACACACATATGAGTTTCATCAGACACTCAGCTCTCCCCTCAAGGGTAGGGTCTTCACCCCTAAGTTCATCGCATAATCATGAACAATTGAGCACCTAAAATTTGTGCAGAGATAGCAGTACCACAGGGGAAGAAGAACCAGATTCACACCTGTCATCTTCTTTATCACTGTATCACAATTACTGAAATTATACCGTTAGAGTGATAAGGATAGAAAATCAGAGATGGCATGAAGACTTAACTGCCTTGAAAGTTCATACCACTTTCCTTTACTAATAATTTTTAAAAAATAAATTAGCTTCATAGATGGCTGATCAAAGGGACCTTATAATTCTAAGTCTTCTCCGCAGTTTGATGAAGTCATAGAACTGGTTATGATCAACGTAATGAAAAGTGATGCTACCACATACAGACCAAGCTTTGCTTCACTGGCTGAAAGAGGATGAAAGCTCTGAACTCAAAGTGGCTAGTGATACAGAAAAAAACAGCCAAGCTGTCTTCAGCTCTGCCACTTCCAGGCCACATGTACACACGTTGCCTTCATTACAGCCCTCCATTCCACCATGAGTATGCTATGATGTCAAAATGTAAAGAATATTATGTTTGCTATTAGTTCATAGATAATGATGGCAAAAATATTGTAGTGCAGAACGTTCATGATATTAGTGGTCCTGTGATAAGCTATTATCTTCAGCAGCTTAAGTACTCTATCTCCGCAGGGTCCTAAACTTTATCAGAATACTTTGGTGTGTGCTAGAAGATTCTTGTTACTTTCAATACATTCCTTCTCAGGTTAATTATTATGGTGGCTCTGAAAGGAAACAGGTACAGTTGGAGAAAAGATGCCAGTCTTTCTCCCAGACGATAGAAGGCAATCCAGTGCCAAAAGTCAATACTGTGTTCCCACTGGAGCCTAAGCTTCCAGGGCAACAGGATGGCCAAAATAAAATCAGGAGAAAGAATAGGCCAGGCACAACATGATTCAGAAAAAACAAGCAGAGCTGGAAGTTTTAACAACTTTTTTCAAAAAGCATCTTGGAATGTATAAAGCAGGAGTTTACTAAATTAGAGAGCATGGCTATATTTTTTCCTCAAAATCATATGCCTGATCTCTGAAAACCCTGTGACTGTTTTATTTCATAAAATCGCAACCTAGTGCCAAATCAAATTGGCAGGAAGCATGTGGTGAAAGCTGATCAGCTTTCATTGCTACGTCTGATGTGACTTCAAAAGATAGTGAAATAATGTTTGCCTTTAGAGGGAAAATCCAGAGACCGCACTGAATGATGGACTGGAAAGTGCTGCCCAGGAACCAGTATCAGTGTTGAAAGGAAGAACTTTCTCGTAATCAGAGCTGGCAGTCTGTGCAAAATTTCCAGCATAGTCATGATGGCTATGACTTAGTGAAATAATGTCCTTCCTTTCCTTTCTTCTCCCAGTTAGGAACTATTTTAAATTCGTTTCGATTCACCATTGCTTTCTGGGTTTGGGGAGGAGTAGGAATAACATGTAAATTAGATCATTGGTCACTGGGCAACAAAGAGCAGCACTTTGATCTGCACACAGTTCGTTATTCTAAATTCTGGATTGTCTCTCTTGGGAAGGGGTTGTGCATGTTCTAGAAAAAGCAAAAAGAATCAGTCTAGAAAGTAAGTGCAGACCCTAATTCCTTTATTGCATCCCTCTTGAATTACAGAACTTTTTAATTAGTCATCTACATAGAAACTACACAACAGATTAATATCCAGAACCTATGGTGAAACTTTGGAAAAACACAAAGAACAACACAGGAAGAAGAAGAAAAAAAAGGGATGGCTAATAGAGGTCAAGAATTAGCACTGAAATTCTCTCCTATTCACCACCTCATCCCTCACATATTAAACAAGAGGAAGAGGCTCAGAAGAAAACAGGAAGTGACACTCACAAGTGGAAGATAACTGTAGAGGAGACCAGTGGGCGGTATTTTGTAAGCTGGAAAGCTAAAGACAGTTGTAATAGATGCAGGAATCCTAAATGCAATGAATCCTCCATTAGCAGTGGAAGAAACAGAAAAACATAATTTATGCTGCAAAAGCCCCAAAAGGCTTACAAATGTCAAGAAGTGGAGGTCAGTGTGGGCTCTTATAAAATCCAGTTTCAAAAACAACAGACTCCACAGTCTCCTGTCAGGCAACTGCTCTGGTATCCAATAAATCCACTGGCTCCTCCTTTTCCACACTTTTTTATCTCTCACTAGGCCTTCCCCAAGGAACAAATTCATCTCTGAAGAGGCTAAGGCAGAAGGCTTAGTCACCAGGAAAACACCAGGTAGAGTTAGGAAAAAGAAACTAAAAAGTAAGAGAGTGAATCTGCCTTGTAAATGCTGAAAACTAACTGCCTCTTGGGCGTAATTTCCCATCTGATGACACCACCATATTCTGTGATTATGTGATTATTTTTAATTTGAATTTACTTGTTAAATACATTCAAATACTTCTACATATGTGCTTCTCATGCAAATTAGGAAATTTCTTCTATCCAATCCTGCTTTAACCTATTTACATTTTCAAATAAACTATTTAACTTGCCTTACATTGATATTTTATTTTACATGGATTCACTGTTTCCTTCATGACTTTTTGGCAAATTTCATTATACACAAATATATTTTCTTTGTCTCTGTGTTCTGTTTTTATGAGGCCCATGCCTTATTGTCATTTTTATTTACCAGCCTTTAAGACTGAAAGGTCATCTTAAACATGGAATTTAATTAAAGTCAGAGCCAAGAATGACATGTCATCATTTGTTCATTGTCACCTTCCTTTAAATGTATTAAATTCCTGTAGGATCACAAGTTTCCCCAAACATTCCTTCCTCTAATCTCCTCTTGATAGATGTTAGAATTTTCTAGTGTCACAAATAAAGATCATTGCTTTTTCATATTTGTATATATTTAATGTGTTTCACTTGAGAATAATTTTCATTTTATCCACTTTTTAAACAGGTTTGAAGTGATTTGATTTTAGATTTAACTAGTCTATCAGTCAATATCCTCTCCCCACAAAAAATAAACCACTTTGCCTTCAGATGCAAAGAATTTATTACAAGGGATTGGCTGCACAGGTCAAGCCCAGGCTGAAGGGCCAGAGCTTCAACTATGCATTTTCCCCTATTACTTAGCATCCATTCTCATCATTTTACTCATCTCCACTCTGCATTTTCACTTGACATTGTGAGAGGAGTTAGACTGGGTGGTAGGCAGTTAGGGTTTTCTGGGTCCCCAAGTCATTTTTCTTCCCAAATATAAAGGGGTATTTTCCCCACCATGTCTTGGATTCACCAGAACACGTCTCTCCCAAGACAAATACATATCTTATCAGGAGTGTTTCCCCCAGGAGACAAGGGTGACATTAACATATCTATTCCCCACCTGAAGCCTCCACCCAATTCTGTCTCCAGCCATTGCCAAGGGGGTGGACTTCAGACTGGCCTCTTTATCATTAGAAAGGGACCAAGGAAGTTGGCCAGTGACACCTTTCTGGCCTTTTGTCCCAAGGCCAGGTACCATGGAAACCAGGAATTTCCTTTGTTTATGGAGAAACATCTTTGAGGGGAACCTTTAAAAGATGCTTTCTCCACCATTAATATGGGTTTTTCTCTCTTGCCTTTCCCCCTGCCACTATGGCAGAGGATCTCGAGGCCCCCTCCCATCACTAGGATGGGAGTCTACTTTCTCAACTATTTCTAATAAATCTTACTTTAAAACTAAACTGCGTCCGCATGAAAATTCTTCTTTCCTGCGAGACAAGAATTTGAGGTTGCTGCAGTACTCGGGGTTCAAAAACCCTACAACAACATGAACCACCTACATACTGTGTAAATATAGATAACATCATCCTATTCCCAATAAGGAAGACACCAATAATTATCACTCACTAAATCAGCCTCAAGTTTAGGATCTCCAAGATAAAGAATCTTGATCATTCAGATCTAGATATGGCTCCTTGTGGACTACAACCTATCATTTAAGTACAACCATCTCATCTCTTAAAAATGGTGATGAAATGAGATGGACAGTAACTGACAAAGATGCATATGGCTCCTATAATTCTTGAGAGAACTAGTTCCATGGCCATGTTTATGAATTTCTTCCTTTACCTACTGTTTTGTTTTCCTTGCCCTCAGAAGTGATTCAACTGTCTGATGTTTTCACCTGCCAGGATAATCATAGGTTATAATTGCTTAAGCGTCTGAATCTTAGTGCCTGTGCCTATATTGGGCTGCTGCTGAATCCTTTTCTGGAAAATTACTATCAGACATAGAATTACTAAGACATACAAATTAATTCCTAAGTTACAGACACAATTTCAACACTCCCATTTGTAAAAGCAATCCACTGTCCCTTTTGCAATTCAGATCAATCTTCTAAGTTCTTTTGTGTTATTTCTGTGTCCCAAATACCTATATGATAGCCTGATTATCTCTTAGGATATGAGCTTTACACCTTCTTCATGTTGGTAGAACAGTTCTATCAGAAGGATAAATCACTACTACACAACTCTTGAAAAAAAAATGATGCCCTGGTAAGAAACAATGTATGGAATTCTACCATGGAATAAACACAGCTTTCTTCATGTCTTCTGTTGTTACTTGCATTGGGCGCATGGAAAGCAACATGGCAAAAGTCAGACCCATCATAAGTGTCTATTCCAATAAGAAAATAACAGTCTTCTATATAGACAATGTAATTAGCCTCCCACTAGAAGATTGGCTGGTCTGTGTGAGAAACTAAACTATAATGACTCCCCAGAATTAGCCTATAATATTGGCAATTTGGACAGCAGCCATAAAAGGCTTGTTGTCAACAAAATACTCTTTCCCTACCACCATAATCACTTCACAAATAGTTGTAAGATTCCTTGTGGAAGAAGTTAACTGACATAAAGAAAAAGATTAACTAGTCCATCTACTTTTTGAAAACCTCCCCATAAGTGGCTGTATTTTTCTATGTTTCACAATACCACCCAATTTATAATCCTAAAGAAGACCCGTCAGTATACATCTTTTACATGTTCCCTTGCTATTAAACAAGCAATACTAATCTTTCCAAGTTCCTGCCCAACAACACAAGCTGTTAGTAGCTACCTATCATAAAATTCTTACACTACACCTATTTCCAGGCTAAATAGGAAATTATACATTTATATTCCTTGGTCTTTTCGCTTATGCATAGGACTCTTCTGAGTGATCACACCATATGGCTACAAGTTTTTTCCAGCTGATGCCAGTTTATGCCACAAAATATTTTCAGAAAAGGCTTGAGGGGTGTGTGTGTGTGTGTGTGTGTGTGATATTCTCTCTTGTGAGTCAGTTTTACTGAAGAAACTTATCATGAGGTCATGGATATGATGAGTAGGAATTATGTCCAATGCAACTTGAATAAGTATGGCTCACCTTACATGTACTTTCTAATTCTTCCCATACCTGCTTCAGCCTGATACAGACTATGAAATGACCACTTAGTAATGATTTTCTTCCACTATGGCATGGATGAACCTGGTAATATGCACTATGAACATCTCAGTTTACACAAATCCTTTCTTTGCCATGGCCCAGCACTCAACTTCTAACAAGTCTCAATAGCAAGTCAAGAATTGCTTCTCAAAATAATAATTATTAAACACTTTTCTCCCAAAACTCTAGAGATTTGCAACATGTATCTTTTTACTACAGCTTTCCAGAGGTTCCATACAGCATCCTTATTAACCACTGCTGTTTAGTACATCACTGAACAGAATGGTTACTGGCAATTTGCAGAAACTTGAATCTGCTGAAGATACCCTTGAGTTCTATTTCTATTCAAAACACAATATTATGGATTACTCAACATGTAGATCACAGTGTCACTCATTAAAGTCCTCCAGAAAAACCTGCCAAATGTCATCCAACTTGCTTATTAATAGGCAGTACAAAGCACAAGACTGATGTACCATTTTGGTGGAAACCCCAAAATAGGCCTTACCTGTTAGCCTACTAAAATGTACTGAGCTTTTAGATCCCCAAATGTTCAAGAGTTTCTCTCTTATATTCTAACATAAATGCATCTAATGAAAGCCTCACTTCACTTGATATTTCCCAATAGGTCTAACATTCATGATGTCATCAGTGTAGTATATCATGTTCTGAATGATAATTTGATAGTCAACATCCATGGGACCATGTGATTAAAAAGATGTAGCAAGATAGAAACTTTGTGTGATAAAGTTAAGGAACACTTTATTCTTTTAAAAAGATAAAACTTCATTGCTGCTCATTACCCTCACTGATCCTTGGCTAGATAGTTTTTGCAAACATGAATGAAATAACACTTCACTCTCCTTTATGATACATTTTTACAATGATACTCTGGCATTTTTACATATGAAGTGGCATAAACTTCTCCACTTGCTGAATCTGGTTTGAATTTAATTGACAGTACGTAGAAGATGTGATACATTGAGACTTCTGAAGCTGCTAAGACCCACAAGACCATGAAGCTCCTGCTGTCATCCTTCTCCCACCTATACTCTGTGAAAGAATAAATAAAAAGGAAAGTGATGTATATAATACATATAAAAATAAACTTTATATATATATATATTTTTTTTTCTGCTTTGGAAGCAAGGGGTAGGTCTAAGAATTTATCTGGTCCCATTTTGTTTCTGCAGATTTCACTTTACCTACCAGGAAGCAAAGATGAGATTTTTCAGTGAGAAAGATAGATTTTATTCCATTTTTTGTATTCGGGATCTAAGAAAATATCTACAAGGTTGGTGGGTGGTCTACTAGGTTCTGGGTGCGATGAAATAGACCTTGTATATTTGTCACTTTGGTTCACTGCCCATTGGGTAGCACAAATCTTGTGCCTTGCTGTAACTTTAAGGGGGAAAACAAAACCACAAAAGAACTTAGATATTGGCCCATTATTTCTATACTCCAACAGTGTACTGTCTTTGTAGAAAGAAAATAAAAGTGAAAGAAACTAGCTTCAATTTTAGTTCTCTGTAGGTAACTTTGTTGTTTCCATTCACTTAGATACTTTATGGTATTTTTTTTCTTTATCTTTGTTGTTTAAATATTTCCCAAGGTGAACATAGCATAGATTTATTTTCATTGATTTTGCTGGGAACATAACCCACTACCATAAATCTCTATTTCCTACCTGACTGTTTTCTGAAAATTGCTAGCTCTGGTGTCAGTGTTGTTGGTTATTAAAAAAAAAGTGGGAAAAGCTGAACGATAGAGGTGTGACGTATCTGGATGCTATGTAAGGCAAAACAGTAGAATACTTTCTTTTGGCTGGATTTTGATTATATGTCTGAGCTATTGGCAAAGCAAAAATGTTATAAACTGGTTTTCTGCTTTTTTAAGCAGAAGGTCAAATCTACGTGTACTATGAAGTCAAGACACATTGAATTTTCTTAACTTTGGTTTCATCTGCCTGATTGGAAACAAAATCTTCTCATTCTTTGTTTCCAACTGCAGTTTGCTTGTCATTTGCATTTTTCCATTTTCCCTAATTTTGTTTATTTTTGTGGAAATCTGGAAGGGCCTCTATAACCCTGTACCATTTTAATTCAGAACACAGAAAGCTAACTTAGTACATTATTGATCACATTGAATCCATCACTAAAAGATGACAGTGGGAGGCTGACGGAGTACTAGTGCTCCAAAGAGGACTGTAACCTAATCTCCGCTCTGTGAATTCACTCTGTGAATATCTAGGATACTTGGCAAAGGGCAATGGGAAGTTATTCTGGATCTCCAAAATGGTTTCAGCATGATTTCAGGAGTCTTTAATGAGGTAAAGTCTGGGATTTAAAGTGATACACCACTAGCATGACAGATGGAGGAAAGGGCCAGAAGCCACATGCTATAGGTGGTCCCCAGAAGCCAGATTAGGCAAGGAAACAGATTTTTCCTTCAAGACTTGACTTAGCCCCCAGTGGAATCCACATCACATTTACAAATTTTAGATCTGTTAGATTAGAAATATTTATCCCTTAAAGGCACAAGGTTTGTGATTTAATTGTTTTTGTTATTGATTGTTGTATTAGTGGAAAACTAATATAGGGCAAAAAAAAAAAAATAGCCCAGATATATTTAAAATTTCTAAGTACATTAACAAGATGGATATTTTCTCTCTAAATTTGATTTTTAAAATAAGTGCATAAAGATAAAATAAGAATTCACTTTTGCTTTCCCTATATTTCTTTTTTTTTTTTAAAGATTTATTCATTTTATCACAGCCAGATATACACAGAGGAGGAGAGACAGAGAGGAAGATCTTCCATCCGATGATTCACTCACCAAGTGAGCCACAACAGGCCGATGCGCGCCGATCCGAAGCCGGGAACCTGGAACCTCTTCCGAGTCTCCCACGCAGGTGCAGGGTCCCAATGCATTCGGCTGTCCTTGACTGCCTTCCCAGCCCACAAGCAGGGAGCTGGATGGGAAGTGGAGCTGCCGGGATTAGAGCCGGCGCCCATATGGGATCCCGGGGCTTTCAAGGCGAGGACTTTAGCTGCTAGGCCACGCCGCCAGGCCCAACTTTCCCTATATTTCCATCATCTTCTCCATTTTTAGAAACAGGGAGTATTGAGCTTTGACAGTCTTGAATTTTCTTCCTCATCTTGCTATCAGATTCACATATTTGTAAATGTGCATAAACTTGGATTACGTCTGTATTTGCTCTGCTCATTTGCTGGGTGGTAAGCACCCAAATTAATTTCACTTAACGCTATAGAGTAGTATAGCAGCTCACTTTTATCCACAATATTAAAATATGCATATTAACTTTTTAAATTAACTAAACCTGGAAAAGTTGGGGCAGGAACAATAATAGTAGATAGTAACTGTCAGGAACTCTTTCTTTCTTTCTTTCTTTCTTTCTTTTTTTTTTGAATCACTTGTAAAAAAAACACTATGATGTCTTTGGTATGATGAGGAACTAAAAAAATTATGACAAGACATGTCTTGGTAATCTCTTGGTAATCACGAATCAAACTTGGTTTCAAGGTAGGGAGTGTGCCCAAAAGTTTTGCCCTTCACCAATACAGAGTACTGCTTCCCGATGAACTGACATCTAAAATGAAATGTGGACCATAGTATCATAACATGAAATGTGACCAATACACAGCCAAATGATCCTGGAGAATTTCTCTAAGTCCTTTCCCCTGCTATGATCCCTGTATCATAAAGCTGGTAAAGGTACAGTGGCACTCTGAAAACGTGAGATTCTGACAAATATCCTGCAGTGTACCATTGCTAACTTCACATATACAGAAGTGTGTTTAGTGCTCAGCACCATCTGGTGTTTTCTATACTAGATCATGGAGTCTGAAGCCCTCCTCAGAAATGCTGGGTTGACTAGTACTCTGCTTACTGCCTGCACATTTCACAATGCAGTCCTGAATTATACGTAAATCATCAACACCACATGCCAAAACAAATTGGAAATGAAACAATAAAAAGAAAATTAGTGTTTCAATTTAAAGGGTTTGCAAGAATTCATTTCTTTATTGAAAGATAAAACAAAGCATTTTCTGACCTGTATGTTTTCTTTTTCTATCTTCCCTTTGTCTTACCTACTTTCAGATTTTCTACAATTGACAGACAATAAAGAGCCCCTAGTGCCGGAGTCCAACTCCAGCCTGGGTTTCGGAACTCAGGAAGGGTGCGTGGATGAGGCGCAGAAAGAAAGAGATGGACCACTAGGATTCCATGATGATAGTGGACACGGCAATAAAGCCGTCCGCTTTATTTATACAGAATCAGTTAAACTCTGGCTCAGACTTTCCACGTCATGGTCAAGTGGGTGTTTCTAAGAACAACCATGCCATCTGCTTTATCCAAAAACAATAGAAATTCCTGCTACAATCCTTATCCTACAACCTAATCTTGTATCACAAAGAAAAGGAGAACCTAAAGATTAAGGAAAGGATGAAACCCTAAATACAGGTCCCTTGATTAGCATAAGGTCAATGGGGACAGCCAAAACAGTAGGAATAATAGAAGGCCCTTTTGTAAGACATTATTATTGACATTAACCTCCAAGCTCACATTGTGTAAAAAGCCAGTCTCACAGTAGCAAAAATGCTTGGACAGATTAGAATTCTTCAGCTGAACCAGCATAGTAGGCACGGCGAATGTCCAAGCGAAAAGCACACGGAGACCATGGTGGTGGTAGAAGTGCTGGGAGCTGTCTGCTCCTAAGCCTCCTTATTACATATTATCTCCTCTTCCCCCCAAGTCCATTAACAGGACAATAGGACATCAATGAGTCTGCAAAGGCCAGGTGCTACTGCCTTAGGCCTGATTCCTGAGTGCTCAGCTAAAACAATGTAAATCAGCTCCTCAGCCCACAACACCCTAGAGAGAATGTATCACGTGCCAAAGCAGAAGGAGTCATGCAAATGTGTTTCCCTGTGGAATGGTCAAACTCCATAGTTGTCCACAGCCCAACAACAAGGGACATTACACACAAGTAACAAGGGACAGAATTTTTCTTTATTTATTGGCTTGCAATCTCTCAACACTGATCAATATTTACTAGAATTTTCATAGCAGGACTGTATCTACTATAAATATATATCAAAGGCTGATGTATATCTTTTACATTTCTATAATGACAAATCCATTGTGAACAATACAAACGTTTATTGTATGGTTGATCAGTAATTTCCTCCTCATTTTTTAAAAGAAAATTAAGCTTCTAACAATAATATTCATTAATTTTTGCCACTGTTCATCATATTTGCCTTCTGGCAGGTGGCTCATAAACAAAAGAAATGGTACTGAATGCGTTCCAATGGGCCGTCACAAACATCTTTAGCTTAGTCATAGCTTCTTTTAATTAAGATAGTTCCTCTTACATATAAGAGTACCAGGTAGGTGACAAGTTCAGTCATCACATAAGGAATATTTACAAAACATGCTAAAAGTTATTTTCTACTACTCCCTATTAGTACCTTTATAATAAAACGGGTAAGATTGGAGAGATAACTTTAAACTACAAATGTGCTTTATTCATCTGTTGTCTGAAAAACCAGTGAAAATTTGAGTATATTTTTCAGAACACTGATATTAAATAAATATCATCACCATCTACCAGAAAGTTTACAAGTTTCTATGACCCCCCCAAAAACAAAACAAAACAAAACAAAAAACAACAACAAAAAAATTAGAATAACTAGACAGAGAAAAATAAGGAAAGCTTAGAACCAGACAGGAAACTGTCAGTGAGGACTCACATACACCTTACTAAGCAGGACACAAAAATAGGTAATCTCTTAAAGAGAATTTTCACACGAGAACAACAGAACTTTGGAATAAAAAAGAAAAGAGCAAAGAGCAGAAATAATGGAGAGAACTAGGTAAAAATGCTCAAAACTTCAAGTCACAGGAAAGAAGAAAGCTAAAGTACCTAAAGTACTCAAGTGCCTAACTGAAGTACCTAAGCAAAATTTCAGACTGTCTAGAGGATGTAACTTTCATGTCCTAAAATTTCTAAAAGGAATTCAGGGTGGAAATTTGGTATAGCCTTTAAAATGCAACTTGGATTGCCCACATTCCACAATGAGGTCCCTGGGTTCCATTCTGGGCTCAACTGCTTGCAAATGCACATCCCTGGAGACAGCAGACCCAATATCTTGGGTCACTGTACCTTATATCAGGGGCCCGCACTCAGTTCCAGGCTCCTGGCTTCCATCTAGCCCACTTCCATTTGATAATTGGAGAGTGAAACAACCTGAAAGTTCCCCTCCCTTCTCTCTCTTTCCTTCTCCCTTTCTCTCATTGCCATTCTTTTTTTTTTTTTTTTTTTTTTTTTTGAGAAAAGCAAATGTCAAACATTTCAACAACACTGAATCTAGAAGACAAATCACTGCCTTAGCAAGGACTCCCTAACCCAATTGGAAAATTTTTTCTATTATAAAATTCTATATTCAGCCAATTAGTGAAGTAACATAAAGATGCTTTCACATATGCAAACACTCAAACAACTTTGAGAGAGAAATGAATTCCAAGAAGGTGGAGGCCGAGATGAAAGAGACTTAGATGACATTCACAGAGTAAGGAAGGGCAGCACCAGAGTGCTGTGCGGAGTCAAAAAGTAAAAGACAAAATTCAGAGCTGAAGCCTCCTGGAAGGGATATGTACCAAATAAATAAATGAAACCAACACATTCTGTAATACATTTGGACACTCTCAAAAGATAACTTCTATCTCCAATAAGAATCTAGAGATTTATTAATAAGTATGCAAAAGAAAGTGGAACAAAAGAAAAGTGAATCACTTATCAACTCACAAACATAAAAACATGAAGAAGGAAAGCACTGCACACTGAATTCATCAATCATAAGCAATGATAACAAAGACATAATAGTGTGGATACTGAATGCTAAATTAACCCATAATTTAGGGGTGGGTTTGAAGGTATAAAAAATTGGTCAGAATCTGTATGTAATATCTGAAATTCAAAGATCAAAAAGCAAAAATATGATGATGGCATTAAGAAATGCAGTAAAATACGAAACTATTGAAAAGTCTTTCCTTGGCGGTATAAACATCAGATCAGGGGCACAAGTTCTCCTTCCTCCTAAAAGGTCTTTAAGAATTATTTGGTTTCTAAAATGTGTTAATGAAAGTAGAATAATATTAGATTCAATTAATATCTTAAAACAAAGAAAGTTCTAAAGTATCTTGACTGGGAATCAACAATATCTAATTTACCTACTTCCAGTTTTATAATGCTAGCATTGCACTTGGGCAGGGATTCATGTACTGGCTGCTCCACTTCTGATCCAGCTTCCTGTTAATGTCCTGGAAGAATCATCAGAAAATTGACCAATGAGTTGGTCCCTGACAATTGTGTGGGAGACCCAGATGAAGCTCCTGGCTCCTAGTTTTGGATTGGCCCAACACTAGCCATTGCAACCACCTGGGGAGTGAACAAGATGATGGAAAGTCTCTCTCACTTCTCTCTCTGTCTGTGTCTCTTTTTATCTTTCTGTAACTCTGGCTTTTAAACTAACTAACTAAATATTTTTTTAAAAAAATATGAGTGGGCATGAAGAAAGATGATCATGGAATGGGAACATGAATAAATCATCCATGTATTACTGAACGGAAGTAAACAGAAATGCATACTCATATATAAGAGCTCTTTCTGATGACTTTTACTTTCTCTAGAGTTGGCAAACTGTGTCAGTAGTGAAATAGCATACACTGTTCATTAGAAACTATCGAGCAAAATACAATCAGAATATTATCTCAAAATATACTCCAAAAAAGACTTAATGTACATTAAAAATGTTACATATAACATACAAAAAAACAAAGAATAAAAACTATACAGTGTTGGGGCTCAGGGATTTAATTTTTATGGTTTTTGGGTTTTTTTAATACATTTTAATTTATTTTGAAAGTCAGACAAAGACACACGAAGAAAGGTGGGGGGAGATAAAAATAGAATCTTGCATCTGCTCGTTCTCTCCAGATATCTGCTATGGCCAACCCTAGCCCAAGCCAAAGCCAAGAGCCAGGAGCTTCATTAGATTTCCCAAAAGAGGTCAGGGACCTAAACATATAGGCCATCTTAGGCTGCTTTTCCCATGCTGTTAGCCAGAAACTGGACTGGCGGTGGAGCAGCCAGGACTCGAATTGGTACACATAAGCGTTGCCAAGATTGTATACAGTAGTTTACCCATCAGGTCACCACACTGGACTCAGAACCTTTTTTTGCTGATGCTGAACATATTTAAGGACCAGTGTAGCATGGTCTAAACTGCTTATGTTCTAGAATTCTTAACACTGTGCAGTCTGCGATTAATCAAAGTTTTAAGAGTGTAGTGAGCAATGAGAATGATGTTTAAAAGAAAGCTGTGGGTAGACAAATTTCAGGAAGTATAATGTGTTACACTGTTCAAAAAAACTATTATTTTAAAAGTGACACTAAGTGCTTGAAATTGTTCATAATGTGTGCCACTTATTTGCAACTCTGTCAGCCAGGAAAGTAAATTATTCTTTCACTTTATTTTTCTTTATTTATCCCTCTTTTTGTTGTGTAACATTGAAAGAAATGTTGACTAACTTAGAAAAGGATCCTACTTGGTATTTTGCAAAGAACATTAGGAAATAGTAAGTGCTCTGACAACTTGGTTTGAGTGTTCTATAAACCTTTCTTTGTACTAGAGTAACTCCCTCATGTTCTGTGGACATTGTTTGGTGATCAGGCATAGAGGCAGCACGGAGTTTCAAAGCCTGTATTGTGAAGAAAGCAGCCAGGTCTGAATCTCAGCTATACGACTTGCAAGATGTGCAATCCTGCAGAAATTTCTTCTGTTCTTTGATTTCTTTATTTGCCAGATGGGAATAGCAAAATCACTTACCTCATATTGCTTATTAAGAGAATAAAATCACTTATATTAAGCACTTAGGAGAATGCCTTCAAGATAGTCATTGTTTTAACAATTATATGAAAACTTTTGCCCAGAACTTCTCTAATAACTCTAAACACTTTGTTGTTTCTTAGTTCAACCAAAATGTCGCACCAATGTGTGCAGATGGAATCAGAAATGATTTTATCTCTAGTTCTGGGTTCACCACGAATGGGACAATCATGCCTCCCAAGTTTCCAACCCTTCCCAGTTGACCTCTAGAACAACACCAAGAAACCACAAAACTTTGGAAAACTGTTTAAAACGCAGATGAATCCTTCCAAAACTGTCATGGTTTGTGTTTCTACTGGGAATAGTGGCTAGTCATAGAAATCTGACCATAGTGCTTGGAGCACAGGGAGATTTATTTGCATCTCAAGAAGTCCAGCAGTGGGCAACTACTGCCTGAATGGCAACTCGCCTACACAATCAAAAAGCCTTAGTCTATGTCCTCCAGGTTCCATCATCACAATCATGATCTAGATAGGAAGCTGTAAGAAACGGAAAAGAAAAAGAGGTGTCTGTGAAGAACCTAACCAAACTGTCATGTTTTACAAGGAAAAGACTGATTAAGGCTGCCTCTTGCAAAGGAATGTGGGGAAGAATATGTGCAAAATTCTACTCTTTTAATTATTTTTCAATCTTCCTTGATTTTTACATAGCTTCTGAAAAGGTATACACATTCCTTCTATGGTTAAAATAATTTTCAACAACAGTCTGCCAAATTAGCTTCAAAATATTTTTTGTTGTTCTTATCCAGGGAAATGGAAGGTTAAATAGATGTCTGTTTATGTCCTAAGGGTAAATTTGAAATTATAACAGTAGTGCATATAAGAAACATAAGGGGAATTCAAACCATTCATGAAAAATTGTAATAAAATATAAGATTGCTGTGGTAAAGAAGCTGGTTTTTTCATAATATCAATTTTCCATGAAATTTTGAACACTTTTCATTTAGATTTGTGTTCTGCAAATATTTTTCTAATAGATTATATTCTCTAACTGAATTTTACTCTAAATCTTAATTTTTTCACCTGTAATATGAGAAGTTTATATCAAAGATATCCAGTGGATAATAACACCTAAATATACTGAGAGGCTATAAAAAATTGGAAATTCAAATATTTTATGGGAGTGCTCTGAGGATTAAGTTTGGGCCTTCTATAAATGTCTATTTGAACTTGAGGAAAATCTCTCATGTTCTTTGGGCATTGATTTAACCATCAGGAAAAATATTCATTAAATAAGTGACTTTAGCAAACTAAACTCATACAAAAAGTAAACTAGAAATACTACCAGGACATAGCAAGAGTTAAATAGTCCTCCTAAATAGAGGACTCCTAAACGTAT
Organism: Ochotona princeps; assembly: GCF_030435755.1. NCBI lineage: Eukaryota > Metazoa > Chordata > Mammalia > Lagomorpha > Ochotonidae > Ochotona > Ochotona princeps. The sequence continues at coordinate 46,375,355 of NC_080838.1, forward strand.
ACTCCTAAATAGAGTATATTTTACACAATTGCTAAAATACATTTATAGAATAGAAAAAGAAAGGGAAAAATTTTTCACCCTCACTTAATCTAGGTCTTCTATGCTTGTCAATACGTAAAACCAGTTCAGTGTCTTTAGACTAAAGAAATCTTTGTTCTTCTGCAGAACATATCTTCCAAAAGTTTTAATATGATATTGTTCTTACAAGAAACTGGAGGCAAAGTGTCATGTTGAAAAGTCAGTTTTCCTTTAGAGCATGTATGAAAATTAATCTTTGGAACTTGTAGCAATGTAAAATTGGGATGAAAATGGCTCCCTAAATCTTGGAGAAAAACTGCTAACAATATCAACTTTCATTGAAGAAATCAAAATAAAAATAGAGATATTTGCCATCCTCAGTTCTCCAAGACAAGAGATGACTTTGTTTGCAGGATGAGCTTTGCTTTTGCATCATGTATTTTCTGTAGCATCTTCTCAATTTTTCCTTTTCTCCTGTTTTCCTTGAATTTCGACTTTAGAACTGCAAGCACTGAAAATCAACTGGAGGCACCAATTTGAGCATGAAATTCATCTGAAGTGAAATTTACAGTGTCTTTAGAAGGAATGGGAGATCACTTTATCACTGTCGCTTGTCACTTTACATGAATTTTATACTTTAAAGTTCATCATTGAGTTAGTTTTTAGAGGCACTATAAGTGAGGACATGATTATGGCTACAAAAAATGTAAGAGTGCTAGGAAAACAAGTGAAGACCCTTATCCCGGAACAAACAAATCATCCCCAGTACAATTTCCTCCTCTGACCTGTTATCAGACACTGGAAATATCTGGAGACCTTCTGAAAACTACTTACCAACCAACACCATGGACTGAGGTGTTGGCATTACAGCTTGTTACCACACACAGAATTGAAGAAACTATCTATAGTAGAGATACATGCATTTGTATATCTACTTAGAAACACAATGTATGGGATCTCAGAACTAGCCTCTAATTAAATTTGAATTTGATATTCTGTTCATTTCTGTAGTGACTAAAAAAAAATTACAAGAGGATTAGATATGGCAGAGAAATGACCTAAAAAGAAGCGGTTACAAATTCAAGTATGAGTGCTATAATTAAAACTCTTCATGCAGAAAATGGGCTAAAGTCATGATACTGTTAAATAAACTTATCTAATGAGATAGAAATTATGCTTAGAGTTACGTTCATTTACATAGAAAATAAAATGTTAAAACCATTAAAATTTCAGTCAAAATTAAACAAAAGTAAATAAGCGCAAAGACAAAGTGTCTTTATCAATGGTAGGCATTTAAGCAGTTAAAACACCATGTAAGATGCCTCCAACCCACATCTGAATACCTAGGTTTGATTTCCTGGCTCTGCTCCCAATTCTACCTTCTAGCTAACAGAGACACAGGGGAGTGAGGAGGGAATGATTATGGCTCAAGTGTTTGGGTTAACACCATCCACAAGTGAGACCTAAAGTGTGTTCCTGACTCCTCGCTTCCGCCCTCTCCACCCCAGCTAGGGGCTCTTGTCAGTGTTGGCAGAATGAATCAGGATGAAAGGATGCGGGCCCAGCAGTGTGACCTAGCAGCTAAAGTCCTTGCCTTGAACGGCCCTGGATCCCATATGGGCGCCGGTTATGGTCCCGGCAGCTCCACTTCCCATCCAGCTCCCTGCCTGTGGCCTGGGAAGGCAGTCGAGGACGGCCCAGGGCTTTGGGACACTGAACCCATGTGGGAGACCCGGAGAAAGTTCCTGGTTCCTGGCTTCGGATCAGCGCGCACCGACCGTTGCAGCTCACTTGGGGAGTGAATCATTGGACGGAAGATCCTCTCTGTCTCTCCTCCTCTCTGTATATCTGACTTTGTAATAAAATAAATCTTTTAAAAAAGAAAAAGGATGAAAGGATGCGTTTCTCTCTCTCTCCTCCCTCTCTCTATTTCTATCTCTGTGTATGTTTTACTTTCTTGCAAATAAATACTTGCTATAGGTGTTGTGATAATATTCAGTTCAGCTGAAATGGACTTTAAAAGGTAGATAATAAGGTGGCTGAACACTAACAAACACCTGAGAGTTATGTTTTAAAGAACAGAATCCTTGTGTTCCATAAAATCAAGAATAGGTAAAGAAAATCATATTTTGTGGATACATAGTGATGAACAGTATAAAACATGTTTCAGTTAAATCTTATTATTTGCTTCATGATGTAGTCTGCAGTACAGTTCCCTAGTTTGTATTATGCACGTGTTTTCATTTGTTTCCCTAAGAGTAGATGAAATATAATGAGATAATTCTGAACTACAAATCTAGGTGCCAGTAGGAAAGGCTAGATTCAATGAAGAAAAGGATAACTCCTAGAATGTAGTTAACAGAAGGAAGATTCAGTTATTCTTTAGATTAAAAAATCATGTTCCAATGTCCCTAACCCTAACGCTATGCAAATGCCTAGACACAGAAAAACACAGAAACAGAAAAAAAAAAAAAAGGTTTATCACAATCTCAAAAGGCTTTGTTATTATCAGCAAGATCAATTAACTATTCCAAGAGTTTCACTCTGTACCCAAAGCAGGACTTGGCTGGGAAGCACAGGAAGACCCTGCCGCACCCTATGTCCAGAAAATGCCAAAAGAAAATATCTGAACAATACAGCCTAGCGCAATTGGCCATCACTCAGGTTTTTTCTATTATGATAATTCATACTTAATTATTAAGTTACTCTTTATAGAATAGCTAAGGAACATGAAGTTTATAGAAGATTGATCTTTATACATTCATCCAAATGACCTGCAAAGTGCAGTGACAATAGAATGAGTCTTAGTAGTTTGGAAGTCAGCTAATCCAGTAGGCAGCGCTCTTTTCAGGTGACCTCAGGGAAGTTAACTGCCTTTAAAGGAAGCCGTCACACCATTATGCTAAGGGAAATGAGCCAATCCCAAAAGGTTAGATACCACATGCTTGCCTTAATTTAAGATGAAATGACGTCAATCCAATAAATAGTACCTATAAATTGTAATATTATTTCAACCTCAAACAGCCTGTATCACATGCAATAAGATATTGTGATGTAAACAATGAACCAATAATCAATGGGAGTCAGACTGCTTATGCTCTACATCAAAGAATTGTAAAACCTAATATAGTTTTAATACCCTGTGTTATTCCATAATGGGGCAGGAGAGCAGAGAAATCTTCCACCTCCTTAGAAGGTGCGAGGAAGATGTTAAGTATAACCTATCAAGAATATAACAGGTAACTTACAGATAATAGACTCGAATCAGCACTAGACATTAGCAAAACTATAGACATATAGGGGGAATCAAGAGTGATTCTGACAACCTCTTAACAGGGGGTCACACGCACAGAGCAGGGGGGACCCCAGAGTGGAACAGGAGGACAGGCAGAGGCTTGTACCCCAACCCTGAAGACTCCCAGAACCTCACCAAGGACTAGCAGTACAGGCACCAATGGCTATATCCCAACAGCCAAGTAGACCACGGGGAAGTGGAGTGCCCTTACAGGCCGAGAACTCTGAGGTCATCCACTCCCTATCAGATCTCCCGCAAGGAATGGAAGAAGCCCAGATCCTTCCTCACACGATCTCATGACACCAGAATAGCAGCTGGGAGTCCTGAGCGAGCCTCAGAAACAGAGGAACAGTAAACCTCCTTCAGGTCCCAGGAGTGGAGCTTTCTCTGGTCCTTACTTAGTTCTGACTTTGGATCCCCACACCCTCTCTTGTAATGAGCATCAGGGTTGCTCTGCAGACCCCTCTCCTCCCCCCAAAAAATTAGATCACATAGACAGAAACTAATAAGGAAAGCTTAGAGCAGACAAGAAAAGATCTGGTTGGACTTAAATATACATTACTAGGTAGGACACAAAGATTAGGTGCTCCTCACTAAGGTATTGAAGATTGATCTGCACACCCCACCTAAAACAGTTCTGCACCTCAATTGTTAACAAATGCCTTGTCAGAGTTATAAGCCTGTTTGGACTATCCTAAAACTCGCCAAGTTCAGTTAAATCATGCTTCAATACTACAAGCTGTTAAATATAAAAACAAAAATAGACACGAGAGAGCTGAACAGTATCTTATAGCCATTTTTACACAGCCGGATGTGTATAAACTAAAATTGAAAAGTCAATGAAGTAGTCACAGGTTGTGGTTAAGAACTTGCATTTTCTAACATATTGGCCACTTAATACCATGTCAATTAACTCCATAATGATGTAAATTGTTGTTGATGTTATGTTGTGGCTTTTTATTGCAGGGGATGATATTCTGCCAGCTCTGCTTTCAGACCAGAGATGGTCTCCCCAAAAAACTGTTGAATTTATCTGGACAATAAGAGGCTGGACTCTATGCTTGGTATATGCTTGCAATGAAAGAATCATGATGGGATTTGAAGTGTATCACTGCAACGAGGTGGAGGAATCCATTATGGGGGGACAGGGCATGGGGAGGGGTTGGGGGAATCCCAGAGCCTATGAAACTGTGTCACAAAATGAAATTTAAAAAAAGTAAAAGAAGCCGTCACAACAATGATTGTCCAGAGTTGCTTATCTTATGAGAGCTTGTAGATGCTGGTAAATGTGTCCAAGAAACATCCTTTTTGGGGCCCGGCAGCGTGGCCTAGCAGCTAAAATCCTCACCTTGAACGTCCCTGGGATCCCATATGGGCGCCGGTTATGGTCCCGGCAGCTCCACTTCCCATCCAGCTCCCTGCTTATGGCCTGGGAAAGCAGTCGAGGATGGCCCAATGCATTGGGACACTGCACCCGTGTGGGAGACCTGGAGGAGGTTCCTGGTTCCCAGCTTCAGATTGGCGCGCACCGGCCATTGCAGTCACTTGGGGAGTGATTCATTGGACGGAAGATCCTCTCTGTCTCTCCTCCTCTCTGTATATCTGACTTTGTAATAAAATAAATAAATCTTTAAAAAAAAAAAGAACATCCTTTTTGATTTTTAATTAAATCTCACATTTCTTCTGATGAAGAAGAAGGAAGAGAGGCAGAGAGCCTTCTTGGGAAAATCATGTTTATCACATATCATTTCTTAGTACTCTAAGATAAGAAATCTATGAATATTAAGTTTCTGGAACAGTACAGTAGATTTATTCAACTTTCCTCACAAATTCATTTTTCCTCTAGGAAAGGTCTCTTGGGTTAATCCTGTTGCACTGGTAGGAGTTTGAAAAGTCTGGAATAAGCACAATTTCAAAAGTTCTAACTTGAAAAGTAGTTGTGAAAATAGTTCAAACAACAGAAATCATGTCTGTAATTCTGATGGGATAATAATATAATCCTTTATTTATAATTTTATTTATAAATCCTTTATTTATAAATGACTATCACATAAAGAATTTAGAATGCTATGAAAATATCCTGCCGTCAAATATACATCATCTCCTTAGGGTTTCCAAAATATCTCTTTTATCCTAATGGGGGAAAAGAATGCTGGCAAGTTTTTTAAATTACTACAATTGAGCAGAATGACAGTATTAAAGATAACAAGAACCAGAGATCTAATTTCCTTCCAATATATAAGAAAAGATCTATATTTCTCCATTGAATGTGAGCTACAAGGGACCAGAATGTGATAGGAGAACATAAAACAAAACAAAACAAAACAAAAACTCAGTGGGTAATGCTGGAGGAAGATAAGGTTTGTTTCATAATTTAGCTGTCCTCTCTGGACCTTCTATAAATCTTTGAATCTATACCCAGAACAAGGAGTAGGGAGCTTTGAGCAAAACGAGATGATCTATAAGCTTTTATTTCTATACAAATACATGCAGTTTGTTAACATTTTACAACTACATAATTAGACTTCAAATTCCATGCTTATCATTTTTGTGAATTTTACTAGTTTAATAAAATTTCTCACCTTCTGCCACAAATGATAATAATCAACTTCTAACTTATATAACATATGGTGATGCCCATCTGGTCACAACTTGTTATGTGGAATTGTTAATATAAACAACAAAGGAAAAGAAACATTATTCTTTGATTTCTAAAAGGAAGCAAGCATGGGTAAGAAAAATTCTTCACAACAACAACAGAAAAGAGAAACATGACCATAAATTATGTTAAAACTGAGTAAAAACAAAAAGAAATTCTGTGACAGCAAATGGAAAGTTCAGGACCCCAAGGAAATTGAGCTGAACAGATCACTGATCACAATGCTGAACTTAAGGTAGGAGGTTTCAGTAGGTCCCAAGCATTAAAACAGAGAGGAAAGAGCAAATTGTTTCATTTTGTAGCCACATTCATGAAACCTTCAGAAGTTATAATTATAGAATAAATTTCCAGGAGCTCACGGAAATATGAAAGAAACAGTAAAAAGCATACCAGGTAAAAAGTAAATGTGTTTTGTATGTGCCACATGAAAAAATAATTTTATTTGTCAGGACAGGTAGGTTAAGTACAGCAAAATTTGTTAGTAAAGAAAGTACCACTGATTCAATTATACTGAAATGGAAAAAAGTTAGTTTATGCCATTTTAATATTCTTTTAGTATTCTCTATCAGGCACATTTTTCATCCATCATCTTGCTTAAATTGTTATAATATGGTTATCTCTTACAGAATATACAGTTCATAGTTCTCTACAGATTAAAAATTTGTAATAGCTGAAGAAATATTTGTGACTTATAAATCACATAATGAGGATGTTCAAAGGTAACTTAATGAATTGGCAGTGGCATAAAATGCAAGTTTAGAAGTAAGGAGGAATCACACTGGTTATTTCAGAATAGTCACAGAAATATTAACCAGAGACAACTTTGAATCTCAGAATGATAGAGAACACCACAATAATCCCAGGACTGATTATAAATAAAAGAGTAGCAAAAAACTATCAGACAATATTACATCCAATCAAGCCAGATTTGATGATTTCAGAGTGAGGAAGCACTGAAATCAGTTTCCATAAAGCAGCTTTAAAACACTCTTCAACAGCATAGGCCAGAGGCCAGTTAAAAAATTATTGATGACAAGATGAAAATACTCAAGGATTTGGGCAGATAAAGACATTTATAACTAGGTAGTTTGCAAGTAAATGTTACTGTCCCCAAAATATACCTGAAAATAAGAACCAGTTGTTGTGTCATGGAAAGGAAGCTGTTGACATAAAAATTAGTTTGAGCTAATGAAATTATACATTTTAGCCATAAGTTAAAAGCCAAAACCAGACTCCAAGTTAATTGAAACCAGTGTACAATAAGTTGAACATATACTCCAGTGTTCTGTTTGTCTTGCACTTCAGTTCCATGATTTTCTAACAGAAGGCTATAGCTCCTTTCCAGAAATCGGAGGCAGTGACAATTAGGCCCTGATTACTCCCCTCAAGGAGGCTGTGGAGTTCATGGCGGGGGCGAAAGACATATTGACATTAATCCTTTTCTCTAAAACATCACTTGGAAACAACTACGATAAAATAGGAAGAGCGTGAACATGACCAGGGATGAAGATCATGAATACCTACATCTACTTCCATCCCAGCCACCACCTAAGTTCCCTGAGGTAGACTGATGTTCAAGAGAAAATATGGGATGAGGAAAAAACCTTACTGAAAGCTGTGGTAAACACCAGTGTACAACCACAGAAGTACGAGATACTTTTAAGAACATCATGGAAAATAAGATGACACAATAATGAACAGACTTATCTATTAATTACATTTTATCACATTATTAAAGATTTCTTTATTTGCTTACTTATTTGTTTTAAGAGCACTGACAGAAATAGAGAGAGGAGAGGGCCCGGCACAATAGCATAGTGGTTAAAGTCCTCATCTTCAACGCGCTTGGATCCCATATGGATGCGGGTTCTGGTCCCAGCAGCTCCACTTCCCATCCAGCTCCCTGCTTGCTGCCTGGGAAAGCAGTCAAGGGCAGCCCAGAGCTTTGGGAACCTGCACCGCCTGGGAGACCCAGAGGAAGTTCCTGGCTCCTGGCTTCGGATTGGCTCAGCTCTAGCCATTGCAACTGCTTGGGGAGTGAACCATCAGACGGAAGATCTTCCTCTCTGTCTCTCCTTCTCTCTGTGTATCTCCCTTTCCAATAAAAATAAATAAATCTTAAAAGAAAAGAGAAAGAGCTTGTGGCCTGGGAAAGCAGTTGAGGACGGCCCAATGCATTGGGTCACTGCACCCGCGTGGGAGACCCGGAAGAGGTTCCAGGTTCCCGGCATCGGATCGGCGCGCATCGGCCCGTTGCGGCTCACTTGGGGAGTGAAACATCGGATGGAAGATCTTCCTCTCTGTCTCTCCTCCTCTCTGTATATCTGGCTTTGTAATAAAATGAATAAATCTTTAAAAAAAAAAAAAAAAAAAGAAAAGAGAAAGAAAGAAATAGAAGAGAGGATCTTCCACGCACTGTCTCCTTGCCCAAATGGCCACAACATCATGAGTTAGGTCAGGCCAAATCCAGGAACCAAGAATTCCATATCCAGGTCTCCCACATGGGTGTCTGAGGCCCATGAATTTTGGTCATCTTCCCTGCCTTCCCAGGCAGCCCACAAGCAGGATGCTAGATCAGAAGCAGAGCTGCTGGAACGTAAACAGATATTCCAATATAAGATGTCAGCATAGCAAGAAACTTAACCCATTGCTCCACAAAGTAGTTTCCCACACACTATATATTTATTTATTTATTTACTTGTTTATTTATTCATTTAGTTGAAAGAAAGAACAAGAGAGGAAAAGAGAGAGAGACATTGAGAGGAGAGAAAGCTTCTATTCTCTGGTCCATTCCCCAAATGGCCTCAACAGGCCAGGCTGATGCCAGGAGTTAGATGGCTACAGAAGAACATTAGCAGAAACCTAGATCAGAAGTAGAGCATCTAAAACCAACACTATATACAGATTGCAGTAACTCTAATTGCTAGCTTAACCCACCGCACCAATATACCCACCCTTCCACAAGTATTTTTGAAGACTTTTCACATGTCAGAATTCAAGAGGCTTGCTTTCCCAATAAGACAAGCCAATCAGCCTTCCTTTTACCTATAACACACCTGCTTCCAGAGAGTAAAAAAATACAAGGAAGTCAGCAATAGCCCCAAGAAAGGACTCTCTGTCGGCTCTTTTATTCCAGCCCCAAAATAGACAAAAACAGGCAAATCGTTGACCCTGGAAGGAGCCTCGCTGACAAAAGTTGGATGACATCATCCCCCTTTTCTCCTCATCCTATTCCTACCAATCTCTACAGCCACATCCGGACTTAACTATAACCATTCAACTAATTGCCCCAACATTCAGTAGCTTAAAATATCAGTATTTCTTATTCTCAAATAATTCTGCAAGTTGATGTGGCTCACAGGGCAGTTCAATGCTTGATGTTAGCTGGGGCTACAGTCTTCTGAGGGCTAAGCAGGGCTGGAACATCCCAGATGGTTCATTCCAGAGGTGGGCAGTTGATGCTCGCTGTTGGTAGTAAGTTCCACTATAGCTGCTGTGTGGTACACCAGGGTGTGTCTTGTATCTTCTCCATGTGGCTGGGGCTTCTCATATCATGTCAGCTGATTTCTAAGATAATGCATCTCAATGGCAAGTCATTAAAGAGTAAGGAAGCCAAAGCTGCCTTTAGGTATCTATAAGTCTAGGTTTAGAAGAGGCACATTATCACTTTCACATCATTTTAAACGTTAAAGGAAATTAGTTGTAGTAGCATTTCCAGACATCTTGAATCAGTTCAGGCCTTGAAGGTAACCCATTCAGACCCTTCCAAAAGTAGAATGAGAAGATAGGGATGAGAGAGTGATGCAAATCCTAATTTTGTGCTCTCTCTGTAGGCCAGAATGTAATGTTGATTGGCCATCAACAAGTTAGGTGGTTGGGATGGTTGACTGGTGATTAAGTTACTAAATGATAAATCAGAATTTATAAGAGCAGTAATACATGAGGACAAGAAAGAGCCTTGAGAAATGAATATAAAATGCAACAAATTCAGGGAAGTAAGTCAGGGGAATCTGATTCTAGGTCTGACTTTCCTAAGGCTAAAAGGTACAATTTCATCTATAATGTGGAATTTGGTTAGGATTAAGTGAAACCCTGTAAAAATAAATGTGCCTTTTGAAAAAAATTACTGCCTTTAAATGTGTTTTTACTTTGTTATAGATTTTCTAGGGGAGCATTTTCTAATTTTGAAATAGAATAGGAAGATGAGTTGTTATGATTCAACAATTATTTTCATAGACAATATTTATTTCCCAAAATAGGCTCATCTTCATTCTCCAGTAGAGAGATTATAGGTAATAGTTTTATAGACTTTGAGACTACTACCCTAACAATAAAAATTTGAGATCGATTTATTTTGTGGAGAGAGACATACAGAGAAAGACTGTGAAACAATTTTGATAGCTTAACCTGGAGTAGACAAGCCAAGTTCCAGCGGACAGCCGAGAGTGTAACTGCCCAGTTTCCACTGACATCAGTATAAGCAATATACTAAATCCTCAGGAGATATTTGGAAATTTTAACCTGCAACATCTTTGGAAATGTTTTATAGTGAAATTGTATTTCCAATTCCACAGCCGATAGTCATTCTAACCAGCTGCTACCCATTCTCCCAAGCATGCAATAAACTTCTAATTCCAGTCATTTGCAGTGATCATTGCAATTTATATCAAGTGTACATGATAAAGGATAAGTCAAGCAGCCACTTCTGATTTGCCCACTTACAACAGTACTGCAGCAGCCCTTTCCCTCGCCTGGGTGAAAAGGGAATTGTACAAAGTTTTCATCAAATTCTAAACTCTACCTAAAGAATAGTCAAAATGAAAGACTGATCAGCACTACAGGATTAGGCTGATTTGAAGACTTAATGGTAAGAACCTTACTCAACCTCATGAGCAGAGAAAGGAGATAAAGAAGGCACACATATTTTCTCTTTCAATTTTTCTCTTTTTGCTGGTTTTTCTCCTTTCATAAACAGGCCCAAACCACAGCAACCATCAAACAACATGAACTATATGTTTTGAATTTTGTAGTGTTTCCCAGTGCCTCATTTAATTAAGATATACTCAGAGCTTACCTCTAGAGTGGTAATAATGATTAAGGAATGTGAAGTTTTTAGGAGGTTTTCTGGCATAGAGTTAACATTCAACATAATCTGTACTTACAGACCATTACACAGTGGGTAGACTGACATGCAATATAGTATAACTCTAACATTTTCTAATCTGGCAATTTATACTACAGGAATATGCAAAAACACACATGCACACAATTACCTTTTCTATCCCTACAATATAAAATTCCAAAATTTACATACAAAGAGGCCAACACTGTGGCACATATGTTGAGCAGCCATTTGTGACAATAATGTCCCATATCAGAGCACCATTTCAAGTCTTGACTGCTCCACTTATAACCTAGCTTCCTGTCAATGTGCTTGGAAGGCAATGGAAAATGGTCAAAAGTATTAGGCCCTTGCTACCATCAAGGAGAATATAAGCAAGGAGCTGCTGATTCCTTTCCGTGCCCAGGCCAGACTGAAGCAGTCATTCAGAGAGTAACCAACAGATGAAGGATCTCTCCGTGTGTGTGTGTCATTCAAACACATCAAATAATAATATGTTTTTTAAAAAATACTTACATCAAAATTTTAAAGTAATGGGTAAGGAAAACAGACTTAGTGCTACCAATGGCTGACATGAAACCCAAGTTATATGCTGCCAAAGGCTGCCATGAAAACCAACTTATAAAATTACTACCTCAAGGAATCAACATGGTGGAATAGGGTAAGGACATGTTTAAATGGATGGTAAATAGTTAATCAGGATGAAGCAGAGAGGACAAAGTCCAGGAAATAGGAAAGGACAGAATAAAAGCAGAGGATACCTGGAAACTGACAGACACAGGAAAGCAGCAGACACAACAGTGTGGTGTTGCAGTGACTGATACTCCAGTGGCATTCAGCTAACAGCCATCTGAACTCCACCAGCAGCCAGAACTCCACCAGCAACCAGGTGGGAAGCGACTTTCACTGGGAGCTTGGGAGGTGAACCCAGACAAAGAACTGTCTGTCCTGCTGGTCTGTTTGATTTGACCAGGAGCAGAGACAGAGTAGCAGATCCGAGATGGACAGTGCGAGAACAGGGTGGATTTCACAGTCCAGTCAACCCCATAGAGCCGAATTGGGCACCATTTTGCGTAAGGAGGCAAAGGTTGGCATAGGGTTTTCATTTCTTCAGCTACACGTTAGTCATTTAGTAGCATGTTATTTAACTTCATGGTGTTGTTAATTTCTTTTTTCTTCCTGATGTTGATTTTGTTTTGTGGCTTTTCATTTCAGGGGATGTATAGTGTAATGGAGACTCTCATATCCAGATGTGAGGATACAATGAAGCATGCATCTCTACTTCCAGACAAAGTTGGACTCACAGTGAAATTATTTACTGTATCTTGACAATAGGATGCTGTACTCTCTGCCATTGTCCATGCCTGCAAATATGGACATATGACTGTGTATGAAGAACTATACTTTAGTAATGATATAGAGGAACTTGGTGGTGGAGGGGAAATTGGGGCTGGGATAAGGGAAATACCAGAAGCCTATGGAACTGTATCATAAAATAATAATAATAATAATAATAATTTAAAAAATAAAATAAAATGCTCATAAAAATTACTGCCTCAAGAAAAAACGAGAATGGTAATGGTGACATTTCACATTTACTGAGCAATACCACTAGCCAGACATTTTATATATTGTATTACCTTATATCTCATTATAATTCATGTATATATTTATATAGTCCAAATGACCATAAATCTTTCAATGCCTTCTCTCCTTAATCTCCATGACACTTCTTTCTCCTGGCATCTGTCTTTTCTACTTCTTGCCAGCACTACTAAGTAGGTTCCTTTTTCTCTGTGCCCCTTGAGAGAGTGGTTTCCTAAAGATACTGTTGGTCACAAGTCAGCAAACTGATTTCAAGTTTCACACATTTTTCAGTATTCTATCTCAACATCCATGTTTACTCTTATATTTGCTTATAATTCTGAAGTGACTAATCCACTTGGTCACTGCTACCCAAATGTTCTCACATGATGGCACATGGTGGTAGGCAAATCCCAAGGTACTAGGTAAGGTTAGAAAAAGATTATAATTAAATCTCCAAAACATATTTGAATAGTGTCATGGAAGTCAAAACAATGCTGTGGTCTAGCAACTAAAGTTACCTGCCTGAAGTGCTTACTTCTGCCTGGCCATCACAATTGTATGGCCAGTTGTACGGTGAGTAAACCGGCAGATGAAAGATGTCTTTCTCACTATGTTTCTCATGTTTCACTTTGCCTTTCAAGGAAATAGAATCAGCCTTTTTTAAAAGAGAAGAGAAAAAGGCTCTTTTGTGAAAATGTTCAACTAAATGGACAAATAATAAACTGTGAAATGGGTTTTAGGTGTTAGAGAATATATACCATCTGTTTCTAAATTTTAACCAATGCAAATATTCTATAACAAAAAGATGCCATAAAATGGTACTAAAAATAATTATTATCTACTTGTCACCTTCCATTGCCTGATTTTACTCCTAGTATCAAGTCAAAAAAACATGTGCCTCTTTCGATATCATGACTAACACCACTTATGCACCATTAATTCATTCACTCAGTGATAATTAGCTAACACAATCAGCGCACAAAACATTGTGTCTGACGCCACAAAGGATACAAAGAAAAGCGGTACATGAACTTATCTCTCAAACAGGCTTCATGGTGGGGAAGTTCTGGGGCTCAGCAGACTAAGTTAGCTTTCACCCAAAATGGAACAAGGGAACACTAAGGAGAAACCTGGTCAAAGTTAATGCCCTGCCTGGGTTCTCATGACAAAGAAAACACACATTGACCTTACAAAAGTAGAGCAACTTAGAACCACAGCCAGTGACTTTGATAGCATTCCCAATTCCCTCCATAAGTTTGTCAAACTACGTAAAGTGAAGCATTAGGCTGTGTAAGCTTTTAACATGCATCATTCCACATTATTCTCATGTCTAACTTGATATTATAAGCAAATTTTGAAGATTTTGAAATTAGAACACTTCTTGAATACTGGAACTGAAGCTTAAACTCATAGAGCTGGAATAAGGGAAGAGGGGAAGAAAGAAAGTATGAAAAGGAAGGAAGAGGGGAGGCAGGGAGGAAACAAAACAAGAAGGATGGAAAATCTCACCATGCGTTTCAATAAAAAAGTTTAAAATATTCAAAGAAGGAGAAAGGACTCATGTGATATAAGGCAAATAAAATCTTACTTTTTTCCATGTTTAGATCCATTGTTGCTACAAATGGAAAAGTTGACTGATGGTACTTCCTCCAGAAAGAATTTTCAGAAAATTTCCACATGCAAGTTCTGTTTTGTACTTTTTAGTAAACCTTACATAAATAAGTCCAGCAAGAATTTTATTTTCACATCTCATCAATGACCTTCTAGTTTTATGAAAAAAAAAGTAATTTTGACATTTTTTTTAAATCAAAGGACAATTTTAACAGCTTTGCTGAGCTTGCATTGTTATGAATATCTACTTTTTCTATGAGGCAAAATTCAACATAGACCTAAAGTCTGAATGACAGAGGATCCTTTGGAAATATGCTCAGTTAAGCACTTTTTTTAAATGAGAGAAAAACTACATTATATAAAGAATAAGTTATAAGTAAAACAGTAAAATCACGAGTTATGAATGACCACATAGAAAATATTTTAATAGAATAATTTTAATTGTGAGAATGTTTAATAATTTTCATATTTGAGAGTTAGGCATATTTTGTTTTCAGCAATTGAAAATAAAATATCCAATGTGGCAAGAATAAATGGCAATTTATAAACCTCATTTTTTTGCATGCTGTCCACCTACCTCCACGTCCATCACAAAACAAATCAAAGAATGAATAAAACAAAATTGAGACCTAAATAACTCTAGATAAAAGAAAGTAAAGGGTTGTGTGTGTGTGTGTGTGTGTGTGTGTGTGTGTGTATTTAGGCAGATCCTGGAGTGGAATTAAAAAGAAGCCAGGATCATCAGTGAAATTATGGGGCTATATTAGCTCAAAGCTTTGCTAACCACAAAAAAAGGATCCCTTCTTCAATTTACATTTTCAATGTTCTTTCATGATGAGGAACATATGGGTAAACTGGGGGCATCAAAGCAGAATGAATGCTGTATTACATAGCAAGTATTAGACAAAATAGCAAACTCCCAAAGCAGTTTAACAACAACAACAAAAAAGCTATGTGATTTTTATAGCTTATTAACCACATTCCTGAGGAAGAGCTTACTGAAAAAAAAAAAAAAAACTACCAAACAGCAGCGGAAATGTAACAGTTAAGGACAGAAGTATAAAGTTTGATGGAAATCCAAATAAAAGATATTTGTCAATGGAGAGGGACTTTATTTAACACAGAAAGATGGTCCACAAAAGAAAGAATCAGCTCCCAGCATCAAGGCAATCAGAGAGTATGAAACCATGTTTTTCAAGGATATTCAAAGAAAGAATTCTCTGCCTCTTTTTCAGCAGTTTAGTTCCCCTAGGTTATGCCCACCCCACGCTGAAGCTCACTGAAGACAGGAAAAGTAGTCAGTAATTGGAGAAAGAAGTAAATAAGAAAAAAAAGTTACTGAACACTCTTCCTTCCCAACAAGCACAAAACAAAAATAATGATGAGTCGTCAAGGATGCCCTATAGGAAGCAAAACCAAATACCCTGCGCTTCTTAAGTAAATGATAAAATGTAAGTTTCATAACAGAATTCCAAATAAATACATCTATTTGAATCCCCTTTAAAAACCTCTTATGCTTTAATACATAATGAGTTTTTCATTTTAAAGTTATCATTTACCAATTTTTTTTCCAAAATTCCTACTTATCAGTTCCAAGTTTTATTAGAAAAGCAAGTCTTATCTTACACTCTGTGTGGCTAACAGGATTACAATGAATGTCGAAAGTTATCATTGTTTTCATTTTTGCAATGTACTACAGATAAATATATAAGGAAGGAATTTGAAAAATTTATCTTTGTTGCATTATTTCTCATTTCCATATTTTCATGCATAAATATTGCACCTTGAAGAAGATAAATGTGAGTCAGACCTAAAATTCCCTTATTACCTGTACATTGAAAAACAGTGTAGTCAAAGGCCCCACTGCATACAAAATTGGCAATTTTCACAAGGGATTTCTGTAAAGGTACCATCTAACCAGTAAATTTGTGAGTTGTCACTAACAATTACCTAATAAAATAACAATTTGGGAAATTTTCTTCTTGAAGAGAACCTTAGTATATAAAGTACCTGGCATTTAACTTGCAGTTAAATTACTTATTGGCCTACTTTAATTTTGATGTGATTCAATGTACTCTCCTCAATTTAAATTATTTTTTCATCTAAACAATATGCAATAGTTACAGTCATTCCATTTTTATTAGAAAATTTAGTATTCTACAAATGCCACTAGATTCAGTTACCAAAATCTGAGTAGTCTCTAAAGCAATGTTCTGTTCTCTTCCCATACTGGATGTTCATCTATTTGCCACTAAACATGCCAACATAGACAAAAGTCAGACTGTTCTCATTCTGGTGTGCTTACATTCTAAAATTTAAGTGAAAACTCCTCACAAAAATCATTCACTCACTATAAGCTGGAACCTTTGTGCGACACTGAAATAGTGAAACCAACTTTTCCATTTGGCCTTTAGCCACCAAACCCTAGAGGAAGGCTAGTGAGCCTGCAAAGGAGTCTAAGTGGATCTTTGTAAAAGACTTTCTAAACAACGGGCCACCTAAACAAGGGAAAAGATGTGTCTTTGTGCATCTGTGCTGCTATAACAAAATATCTGAGACTGTGTCATGTATAAATAATAGAAATTGCATTATCTCATCATTCTGGAAATTGCAAAGGCCAAGGTCAAGCCATCAGCTGTGCTGGCATCTGGGGACAGCCAAGAATCTCCTTACAAAGTGACGTCTTGAGTGCAGTTTCTTCATATGATGGAGAGCAGAGGTGCCAAAATGCTGTGGAGGAAGCTTGTGTGATAATGGCCTTGAAAGCACTCACAGGGATTCTGCCTTCATGACCTAATCACCAACAGCTCAACACTGTCATGCTGGTAATTTAATTTCATCAGATGTAACTGCACATTCAGACTGTGACTGAAAGAAATATCTTCCAGTGAGCGAGAACATGCATTGTTCAGAAGGGTAAGCTGGGACAGTCTAATTTGACAGTCATTCTGCCAATTTAAAAAGAGGCTCTGCCAGACTACAGAGAGCCCAGAGGGGGTTATTTGGGACTACCTGTGATTCAATCACATTAACAGGATTTTCGGCATAATGCTCTATGATAATCATAAAAATTGCCTTTGGGGCAGGCAAAATAGCTCAAATGCCTAATCTTATGCCAGCAAATGTTGGCATCCACATGGGCACAAGTTCTAATCCTGGGTGCTATGCTTCCCACCCAGCTCCCTGCTTTGGCCAGGAAAAGCAGTAGAGGAGAGGCCAAAGGCTTGGGACATGAAAAACATGTGGGCAACCTGGAGAAGGCTTCAGGCTTTGGATCAGTTCAGCTCAAGATATTACGAAGATGTAGGGAATCAATCAGGGAATGGAGGATCTTCATTTATATCTCTTCTGCTCTATGTAAGTCTGCCTTTCCAATAAAAACAAACGAATCCTGGAGAATTAAGATGGTAACATTGAGTAAAGACATGGTTAAACAAATGGAAAAACATTAGCCAGTGTGAAGCAGAAATGGAACATTCCAGGAAATAGGAGAAGATAGAACGACAGCAGAGGGGTACCAGGAGACTGACAGACACAGGAAAGCCGCAAACACAATGCTGTGGTGTTGCAGTGACTGATACCCCAGCAGCATTCAGCAAGTGGCGATCTGAATTGCAGTGGCCGCCAGAACTCCACCAGCAACAAAGTGCGAAGGGACTTTCACTGGGTGTTCAGGAGGTGAGTCCAGACAAAGAGCTTCCCATCCTGCTAGTCTCTTTGATTTCACCAGAAGCAGAGACAAAGTGGCAGGTCCCAGATGGGCGGTGAGACAACAGGGTGGATTTCACAACCCACTCTGCCACCTAGAGCTGAATCAAGCATCATTCTGTTGAAGGAGACAAAGGCTAAGGAAAAGGACTGCACATGCACTGAGCTGGGAGTGAACTCATTTCTGGCTCAGTGAACTGCAACAATATGGCATTATTCAGGTTCCACTCAAGACAGGTCCAAGTAGCCCTCAGACACAACAGCCAGCAGATCAAGAACTCTAGTAGTGACACATCAGGCACCATTTCTTATGGTGTGCAAAGAATTTAAGACTGCAGAGACATCAGCAAGCTAGGCATGCGATGAGCTCGGTGAGACCTCACTGAACTCAGTGTTGTTCACTGGTACCACAGATAAAATAATACTGACTTTGGCATCATACGGGTCAAAATAGGTCCATGTGGCCCTCAGACCTAACAGCGAAGAGGTTCCTACGAGATTACCACCAACAACAATCTAGCTTTTTAGGACTCCTGGTGTCTGTCTGATCCTGGGACCTGTTCGAAACTGGAAGTGGGGGAAAGGTTGTACAGACAACAGTGCAATCTCAGCACGGTATCACAGGAGGTGGAGACTGGTGAGCCAGGACCTGTGGCTACAGAGATCATGGTGCAAATCTAACATAAGAACCCATATCTGGAACTGGCTGCATGGAGTGGCACACGTGACTACAAACAAAGAGCCATGTGCCAACTGCAATAAGTAAAATTGAACTATAGACTTGTGGGGGACACAGCTTAGAAACCTACCCCAAGGAAAAGAATCTGATAACCAGAAGTACAGTGACCAAGAGCAAAAGAAGAGACAAAAGCACAATGGATATTACTGAAAACTCCCCTGCAAAGGAGCAAAAGGCTTTGCCAAACTCAGAGTTCACTGAAGAATACATCAAGAAAATGGGAGATACACTTGTTCAAAACACTTGTTATAAAGCTTCTAATCAACAATGAGAAGCACATAAATCAGGAGTTCAAAGAATTTAAGAACATGTCACACAGGATATGAATCAAATGAAAGCTGATATACCAGAAATGAAGAATACAGTGGAGTAAAATAAAAGTACAGTGGAGAGTCTCCAAAACAGAATGAAGCAAGCAGAAGAAAGAATCTCAGAATTGGAAGATATTTCCTGTCCCCAGAAGGAAACAAACAAAAATCTGAAGCAGAGCTGGGTCAAGCTAAAAAAAGTATTTAATGATTGAAAGACACTATTAAAAGGCCAAATATAAGACTTATGGAAGTCCCAGAAGGTGCAGAAAGACAAACTGGGATTAAAGGTGTGTTCAATGAAATAATAAGGGAAAGTTTCTCAAATCTAGAGAAAGAATTGGGAAACAACATCCAGGAGGGGCACAGAACTCCCAATAGATTTGACTATAAGTATCTTCACCAAGACACATGATATAATCAAGCTGTCTTCAGTTGAACATAAGGAAAAGATCCTTAAATGTGCATGTGAAAAAAAATCAATTGACATATAAAAGAATGCCAATTAAACTCATAGGAAATCTCTCAAAGGAAACTCTACAGGCAAGAAGAATGGAGCAACATATTCCAGATTCTAAAAGAAAAAAATTGTCAGCCCAGGATAATGTACCCAGAAAAGCTTTCTTTTGTCTTTGAAAATGAAATAAATTTCTTTCACAATGAAGTAAAGTTAAAAGAATATGCCTCTTCCAAACCTGCCCTACAAATGATACTTAAAGAGGTTCTCTTGACAGAGAGAAAAAGAGGTTACTCTTGCCCACCAAAACCAAAGGCAAATGCAAAGAACATCCCAGTAAAACGAAAACAGAAGACTAAATCAATGAATAACTCATTGCTAACATGACAGAACCAAGTTACCACCCATTCATGTTAACCCTGAAATGTAAATGTGTTAAACTCATCAATCCTATGTCATAGATTAGTAGACTGGATTAAAAAAAAAAAAACATTTATTTGTTGCCTACAAAACATAAATCTCGCCAACAAACACCAGCAGAAACTATCTCATGGATTTTGATGTTTTTTTTTTAATTTAGTTTCATCTCTTCAAAACACTTTCTTTTTCATTAAATGCTTCACTGACTCACAGCTCATACAGTAGCATCATTTTCTTCAAGAAGGTTCTTGATTTTCTTTTCCATTTCTTCAGCAACACATTAGTCATTCAGTAGCATGTTAACTTCATGACATTTTTATTCATTTTTCTTCCTGTTATTGACTATGTTCTGTGGTTTTTCACTTAAGGGGATGTATAGTAGCTGTGTTATGGAGACAACTATCATATCTAGTAGCATATTAACTTCATGGCATTGTAAATTTCTTTTTCTTCCTGCTGTTGATTTCATATTGTTGCTTTTCATTTAAGTGGATATATAGTAACTGTATAATGGAGACTATCATATCCGGATGTGAGAATACAATGTAATATGCATCTCTGCTTCCAGACCAAAGATGGACTTCCAATGAAACTGTTTACTATATCTTGACCATAGGATGCTGTACTCTTTGCCATTGTCCATGCCTGCAATGATGGACATATGACTTTTTTTGAAGAATTTACTATAGTAATAATGTAGGGGAACCAGTGAAGAGGGAGGGATTTGAGGAAGAGGTAAGAGAAATCCCACGGGTTATGGAACTATATCATAAAATAATAATAATAATAATAAAGCAGTGAAAATGTAAATAAATAAATCCTTTTGAAAATTTTTAAAATTAGAAATTTAAGAAAAATCTGCCTTCAGCAAGGCAAAAATATTATCATCTGGTTCCAAGTAAATACTTTACCGTACATAATTATGAAATAAGAAGGCATCACATATGAGCAGTCGGTTGATAATCACTGAGAAATAACCAACATGTCTACTCATTTAGAGAAGAGATAGAATTTCATTTTTATAGCTGGCTAGTACTCTGTTGTGTATATACACTATAGCTTCTTTATCCAGCAATCAGTCAATGGATATCTGGATTAATTCCATATTCTAGTTATTATATGCCAGGCTGCTATAAGCTTGGGGGTATAGAAAATTCATTAGTAGGTGGATTTCATCTTCTTTGGTTAAATTCCCATGAAAACAATGGCTGGGAATTCTGAGGTATCTATGTACTAGGTTTCATAATGGCTGTAGCAATTGTGGATGAGGGAACCTTTTTCTTCACATTATCCCCAGATGTTTTTTTTTTTCTTTTGGATGATAGCCAATCTTGCTTGAGTGCAGTGATAACTTCCATTTCCCTGATGCCTAGAGACCCTTTATATTTCTTCTGTGTCTGCTGGACATTTGTATTTCATCTTTAGAATAATGCCTGTTCAGGGCCCAGCACAATGGCCAAGTGGTGAAATCCTCATCTTGCAAGTGCCTCAATCCCATACGGGTTCCAGTTTGTGTCACAGATGCTCCACTTCCCATCCAGCTCCTTGCCTGTGGCCTGGAAAAGTAGTGGATGATATATCTTTCTGTCTTTCCTTCTCTGTAAATTTTCCTTTCCAATAAAAATAAATAAATCTTTAAAATAATAATAATGCCTACTCATTTTCCTTGCCCCTTTTTAACTGTGCTGTTTATTTTGTTGTTGCCAAATTTCTTGAGTTCTTTATGTACTCTGGATATTAATCTTTTATCAGATGCATAGCTTTAGATATTTTCTCCATTTCTCTTGATTGTCACTTCATTTTGTTGAGTGTTTCCTTTGCTGTGCAGAAGCTTCTTAGCATAATGCAATCACATTTCTCTACTTCTGTTTCTATTGCCTATGCTTTGGGGTTCTATCCAAGAAGTCTTTGCCTGTGCCAAATCTTGAAGAGTTTCCCCCAATGCTTTCCTCATGTTATGTGACAGTACCAGATGATAGATTTATATTTGTGATCCTCTTAGAGTTGATTTTGTATAGGCAATAAAGTAGGGATCTTGTTTCATGGGGAAGACCAATTTTCCTAATGCCATTCATTGAAAATAAAGTCCTTTCTCCAGGGAGTGATTTTACTCGATTCTCAAAGATTAGTTTGTTGTAGATACATGCATTCATTTCTGGGTTAATTTGTCCTATTCCTGGGTCTATATTTCTATTTTTGTGCCAGTATCAAGCTGTTGTATTTTAGCTATTCAGGGTTTCTCTCATGCTTCAAACTTTATGTTCATTGTTTTTGGAACTGAGAAGAATATCCTGGTGTTTTGATCAGGCTCACATTCACTTTGTAAATTGCTTTGTGTAGTATGGATACTTTAATGACATTAATTCTAACAATCCACAACAAGACATAATTTTTCATTTATCTCCTGTTTCTTTCTTTAATACTTTGCAATTTTCATGAGAGAGATGTCAATTTTATTCCAAGGTTTTAAAATTCTTACTGGCCATGTTGTCAGGTTTGTAGTTCACTCCCCAAATGGCCACAATGGCCAGAGCTTAGTCACTCTGAAGCCAGGAGCCAGGAGATTCTTCCTGGTCTCACACATGGGTGCAGGGTCACAAGGCTTTGGGACATCTTCCATTGCATTCCAAGGCCACAAGCAGGGAGCTAGACGGGCAGTGGAGCATGTGGGAAACAAACTGGTACCCATATGGGATTGTGGCACTTGTAAGGTGAGGAAATAGCCACTGATCATTCAGCCAGATGTGATAAATTTCACACACATTACAATACAGATTTAGGAGCTTAGTAGTAATTTCAACCCTACATTTGATTTTAGCCAAAAGGTCGAGAAGCAGTTAGTAATTCCAACCCTAGCCATGATTTTATTTTGAGTGGGATTGATATTACAAGTTGCTTCAGTTATGGCACTTATTGCAAAAGGCTTTTTAATGTCAATTTTGTTAAGTCTCTAATTTTTATTTATTTTTATGAATACTGAGTTAAGTCCTTGGTCCTTCCACTATGTTGTTAGATCATTTATTTGATACCTTTCCAATTTCTCAATGTAGGCACTAATTATTGTAAACATTCTTTAAAACTGCCTTTGTCATACCCCATATAATTTGCTATGTTATGCTGTCCAGGAATTTTTAATTTTCATTTTGATTTCTTCTATAACTCACACTTCATTCATGAGCATGATGAAGCTCCACATGCTTCTGTATTTTCTAGGATTTTTTATGTTGTCAGTTTCCAACTTCATTCTGTTGTGATCAGAAAAGATACGTGGAATGATTTCAATTTTCTAAATTTGTTGAGACCTGTTGTGTGGGTTATCAAATGGTCCATTCTAGAAAACTTGCCTTACACAAGATAAAATGAAAGTATATTCTGCAACTAGGGGATGAAATATTCTGTAGATCTCTTGCATGCATTTGTTCAATATTGTAGGTAATGTCTATGGATTGTTTTGTCTAGTCGGTTTATCCACTGAATAAAGTGAGGTATTGAAGTTTTCCATGATTGTTGTATTAGAGCATATGTCTCCCTTTAAATCCATTCACTTTCATTTTAAATAACTGGCTGCTCTAACACTGAGTACTTATACTCCTGCTACAGTCATACCTTCCTGTTGAATTGATCTCTTAATCATCATATAATGACATTGTCCCTTTAGGCAGTTTTTGTCATAAAATTTATTTTCTCTGATATTAAAGTAGTTATATCTGCTCATTTTTTGTTTCTGTTACCCAGGAATATTGTTTTCCATCTTTTTACTTTCGGTCTATATGTATTTTTGTTAGTGCTATGTTTCTTATAGGTAGCATACAAATGGGTCTTGTATTTATCCATTCAACTGGTGTATACCTTTCAACTGAGGATGTGAGGCCATTTATAATAAAGGTTGGTATCAGTGAGTAGTTGATAGATTAGCAACCACAGCAGTTCCTTTAATAATGTGCTTATTAGGACCCAGCACAGTAGCCTAGTGGCTAAAGTTCTTGCCTTGCACCTGCACCGGGATCTCATAAGGGTGCTGGTTTGTGTCCCAGCAGCCCCACTTCCCATCCAGCTCTCTGCTTGTGGCCTGGGAAAGCAGTCTAGGATGGCCAAAGCCTTGGGCCCCTGCACCTGCATGGAAGACCCAGAAGAATCTCCAGGTACTTGGATTCAGCCTGGCCCAGCCACAGTTACAGTGGTCATTTGGGAAATGAACCAGTTAATGGAAATCTCTCTCTATCCCTCTCTATCAAGTTCTCTCGCATTCTCTCTCAATTTCTCTCTCAATCTCTCTCAATCCCTCTGTGTTTGTGTGCAATTCTGCTCTACATCTCAAATAAAATAAATCTTTTAAAAATTGTAGAATCTGTAGGCTACAGAAAAGATCTCCAAAGCACAGGCCATTGTGACACACCAGGTTCAACTGGTACTTGCTACACCCCACATCAGACTGTCAGTTCAAGTCATAATCACTTTCAAGATACTCCTGCTGCTAATGCACCTGGAAAGACAGTGGAAGATTTCTCAAGTGCTTATGTCCCTGCCACCCAAAGAGGAGACTGGTGTTGCCCTGGGTCAGCACTGGCTATTGTCAACATATGGGAAGTGAACCAAAAGATGGAAAATCTGTTTGCCTTTTTCTGTTGTTCTGCCTTTCAAAAACAAAGAAATAACCTTTAAACAACTAAATCCTATCATAGAATTTGCCTGATAAGCAAACTGCTATCTCCGTGCTTGCCAGTGTACATGTAGTGTACCAAGGACTCAAACACTACAACCCATCATCTGCTGCCTCCTAGCAAATGTGTTAGCAGGAAATTGGATGGAAAGCAAAGGCAAGATTCAATCCTGGCCAAAGTTTCACAATACAGGATTGCAGGCATTCCTAAGCAATGGCTTTACTTGTGCCAGAAAGCCAACCTTCCAATGTGGCTTTAGACATGGTGCTTCTGTTTTAAACTCATAACAATAATTATAATTAATCAAAAATGAGCAACATTTAAAAATGTTTAAATGCCCCTAAATAATAACTTTCATGTTTAATAGTAAGAAAAGTCCAGGCTTTTAAGTCTTTCTATCTCCTAAGAACAAAGTATACACTAAAATTCACTTTGTTCAGCTATACAGAACTTTTTAGTATGTAATACTCACAAAACTACTATAAAAATTTCAGTTAATTTCCTAATTTCACTCATGAAAGTTCAATAGAGCAAGTGCATGAACCATATCACCATACAGAGTAGAAGGAAAAATATTATCAAGAAAGAAATCAGGAAATATTTATGTCAAGTGGCATTATCAAGAAATACATTGAGATGGTAGCTAAGTCATTGGCCAAAGCAAAATGTATCTTTTAAATAAGAGAGCTATAGACATTTTCCAAAAGATTGTGTGAGCATTTTTTGTTGGTGGTAATCAAAACATCACCATTAATTTCATGCAGTTAATGGATGAATCTGTTTTTAAATTTTAAAAATCATTTCAAGTTCCAAAAGGTAGAAGTAACTTGTGTTAACAAAATAACCCCTGATTTATAAATGCTAAGGATTTTGCACATATAAGCAAGGAATTAGATCATATATATTTAAACATGATGGAATTTTTTCTAATCATGTGAACAAAGGCATGTGCATTTTGATCACTCTCTAAAACTCCAATCAAATTTAGTAAAAGAATAAAAATGGGGAAAATGCCAAATATGCCAACTAAAGGAGATGGAAACAATGAAATGGAGCAATTATGTACATGAAATTATGCAAAAAGAAATATTTGGTTCTGTTAACATTATCAAAATATAGTATTTGGTTTTTCCTTTCATATATATATATATATATATATATATATATATATATATATATATAAACTTTCAATCTCTTAAAATGAAGAAAATCTAGCTATCACCACTGGTAAGAAGCATCCCCAAACCAGAATATCAGCAACAATGAAAGATACAGGTATGGTAAAGAATTGTATGTTGAAATACATGAAACAAAAGGTTTTACACAGACACAAAGTGCTTTATGAAGGAATTTTCCATAAAGTTACCTTATTTTTATTTTTAATTATTTTCATTTTTTTTCATGATACAGTTTTGTAGGTATAGGGATTGCTCCTTTCTCTTCCCTTTCTCCTGCCTCAATTTCCCCTCCCACCATTTTTTCCCATATTACTGCAGTGTATAGTTCTTCAGCAATTGTTACAAGTCTAACACTCTGCTATTCAAGTGCATCATGGCATTTTAAGTATAGCCAAAGGCAGAAAGTATAGCATCATATTGTCAAGGTATATTTACCTGTTTCCCTGGGAGTCCTCCTTTTATTCAGGAATAGAGATGGCTACTGCAACATATTTTCACTCCTTGCATGCTAGTCACCCTTAATGTAGAAGTTCCTTTAAAATGTGCCTGGAAAATGAAGTTGAAAGGATTTCTTTGATACCAATTTTTTTATATCCATCAAGTTCTTCACCAATATATGTTATTGTGAAAGTTTTGAATACTCCTCACATGCACAGATTTAAACATTATTTTTCATTAAAATAACCTTGTCTTGGTCCCAGTGCAGTAGCCTAGCGGCTAAAGTCTTTACTTTGCACACGTCAGGATGCTATAGGGGTAATGGGTTCTAATTCCAGTGGCCCCGCTTCTCATCCAGCTCCCTGTTTGTGGCCTGGGAAAGCAGTTGAGGATGGCTCAAATCCTTAGGACCCTGTACCCATGTGGGAGACCCTCAAGAGGCTCAGGTTCCTGGCTTTGGATTGGCTCAGCTCCAGCCATTGCAGCCACTTGGGGAGTGGATCATCCAATGGAAGATCTTCCTCTCTGTCTCTCCTTCTCTCTGTATATCTGACTTTCCAATAAAATTTTAAAATAAATAAATTAATTAAATTAAAATAATCTTGTCTTTCATTTTTATTAACTCTTCTTATCAAATTGTATCTTAAAATTCTTATTGATATACAATATATATTTTATCTATAAACAATTTCGTTGTTTAAATTGTCTTCTCCTACAGATTAAAATTTGAAGATTATAGAACTTGTTAATTTTTTTAAATAGTCAAAAATTGAATATTTCAATAAATGTTAACAAATAGAGAAATAGCCAAACTAGTAAATTTTTTAAGATTTATTTATTTTTATTGGAAAGGCAGATATACAGAGAGAAGGAGAGACAGAAAGGAAGACCCTTCTGTCCAATGGTTCACTCCATAAGTGGCCACGACAGCTGGAGCTGAGCCAATCAGAAACCAGGAGCCTGGAGCCTCTTCCAGGTCTCCCACGCAGGTACAGGGTCCCAAGGCCTTGGGTTGTCCTCAACTGCTTTCCCAGGCTACAGACAAGAAGCTGGATGCGAAGTGGTGCTGCTGGGATTAGAACCGGTGCCCATATGGGATCCCAAGTCGTTCAAGGCAAAGACTTTAGCTGCTAGACTATCGTGCTGGGCCCCAAATTAGTATTTTGTTAAGTAGAGCTTAAAGAAAAAGAGATCAGCTAGACAGTGAGATGTTTTAGTTATAATTGATACGTTAATAAGGAAAGACAAACATAAGAAATACTCCTGAAGGGGCCAAAGTTGTGCTGAAACAGCTAAATTGCTGCCGATGACACTGCATTCCATATGGGCATGGCTTCAAGTCTGATTGTTCCATTTCCAACCCAGCTTCCTACTACTGCTCCTGAGAAAGCAGCAGAGTATGGCCCAAGTGCTTGGGCCCCTAAACCCACGTGGGAGACCTGGCTAAACCTCCTGCCTTCAGATTAGCCTAGCTTCTGACATTGCTGCCATTTGGGAGAAGCCAGTGAATGCAAGGAGGGAAGCTCTCTCTGTGTGTCTGTCCTTCTCTCTCTCTCTCTCTCTCTCTCTCTCTCTCTCTCTCTCTCTCTCTCTCTCTCTCTGTAATCCTGCCTTTCAAATAAATTAACACTTAAAAAAAAAAAAAACGTCCTACATTCACAAAGAAAAGCTACCAAAACCTTTTTGGGTACATTTTAATACACATAATTCAGAATTCAAGAAACATCAAACAAATAATAAGCAACAACATATAAAATTCAAGAACATACTAATAGAGATTAAGTCTTTAAAAATGTGTGAGTATGTGTGTGTATGTTTGCATGTTTTCTCTAAACCTAAAACAAAGAATGCTTCTATTTCTCTAGAAGATGAAGTAATAAATTTATGAAAAGCACAGAAAACAAAGAAAAAAACAAAGAAAAATATCTGTATTATATGAGCTAATTTTGTGTAGTACTCAGTGACATATAATATAAATACAAATAAAAAATGGTTTTGATGTTTAAAAGTATTAGAGAGAACACAGAAAGCATGGAATTGCTAACTGCATTGAGTACGTATGTTTGGAGCCCCCTGGATGAGAATGGTGTGGGGCAGGGTAATCTTGAAGTTTTCTTTTACAAGGATAACACTACAACTAATGCTTTCTGTCCTCATGATCCTGCAACGTGTCTTCGTCTCTAAGCATGGCTAATCTCACTTCCTCTTCTTGAGATCAGAATTTTCAATTCTCACATATGCTCAAGAAAACATCGCATTTGTCTTTGTATGCATGCTTTATTCACTTAACATAATGTCTTCTGATCCTATCCCGATTAACAAAAATTACAAGATTTCATTCCTTGTTACAGCAATACTATTTTGTTGTGCTTATAAAACATGTTTCCTTAACTATTCATATATTGATGGACATTTTGGTTGAGTCCATATGTTGGCACTTGTGAATATTGCTGCAATAAACATGGGAGTGCACATATCTCTGCCATAAACATGGGAGTGTACATATCGTTATGACACGCTGATTTCATTCCTTTGGATATAAATGATGTGAGGAGATAGCTATATCACAAGATGGCTTTCTTCTCAATCACTAAGGAAATGCCATACTAGTTTTTTTTTTCCCATAGAGAATACAGTCATTTATTTTTCCATCAATAGTGTATATGTATTCCTCTTTTTCCACATCTTCACCATTATTTGTTGTATTTTATCCTTTTCACAAAAGGCATTCTACCTAGGATGACATAAAACCTCATACTGATGTTATTCATAATTCTCTGAAGATTAGTGAAATTGAGAATGTTTATATTTTTGAAAGGCATTTCAAAAAGGTCAGAAAAATACATGTTATGAGAAATAGGCATGAATTTTAATTGTTTACACAAAAATACACAAGTTTTATGAACTTTTAAATATATTACTTATTTGTTTATTTGAAGGGCATAGAAAAAAAAGAAAAAAAAAACACAAATAGTTAGATCATCCATCTATTTGTTACCCCCATGTAGCCAGGACAGCTAGGTCTTAGCAAGGCAAAAGCCAAGGGTCAAGAACCTGACTCAAGCCTCCTTCATGGTTGTTAGGGGTCCAAGTACTTGGACCATCTTCTGCTGCATTCTAGGTACACCAGAAAAAAGCTGGATCAGAAGTGGAGTAGCCAGGTCTTGAAATGGCATTCTAATAAGTTATTCTTAAGTCATAAGTCTGTGTTCAAATCATTTGTTCCTTTCTCAAATATTATTTGAAAGGCAGAGAGAAAAGAGTGAGACAGACATAGACTCAGAGATATCTTCCATCATCTACATCACTCCCCCTGTGCCAACAACAAGCAGGGCTGGGCCATGCTGATGTCAGGGGTCTAGGGCTATTTATGAGTCTCCCACACTGGGGTCAGAGGCTAAAGTACAGAGTGATCATCTTATACTCTCAGGGAGTACACTAACAAGAAACTGGATATGAAAGCAGAGCAACGATTCTAACCTAGGTACCCTGATACACATTCATTCATTGGTTAATCAGACTATTTTTGCTTGCTTGTTAAAATGTTTATTAGGAATAATAGCACATATTTATGAACTTCCTTTTCCACTTAAATATGTGTGTAGAATGTGTACTGATAAAAAAAGATTCTGAACATGTTCCTTTTGACTATATGTTTGGAGGCTTGGAATGTGCCTCACATATTTGTTCATGCAATTTATACAAGGTAACTAGAAAGTATATTCTCCACACTATGCTGTGTGATACTAGGAACTTAGTCTTTCCATCTGACTCCAATTTGGCATCTGCTATCCAAACTCTCTCCATCCTGCCCATCCCTCCAAGTCTCTAGTATGTTCAGGTTTAGTGAGGATAAACATCAAGTACTTGTCTTTCTAGGTCATTCAATTCTATTGTTATCAGTTTTCTACCTGAATGATCTGTCCATTTATAACAATGGGTAAGAAAAACTCTGCCTTTGTATCAGAATCTGTTCTCCATTTAGGTCTAATAATAACTGTCTTATATGTTTGTGTGCTCTTGAGTTGGGTGCATGTATATTTATGAGTGTTATTTATTCTTGCTACATATATCCTCTAATCAATGTATGATGTCCTTATTTCTTTCTAGAGTTATTATTTAAAGTTTGTATTATCTAACATGAGTATAGAAACTTTAGTCCATTTTGCTGTTTGCTTTTACATAATGCATATTTTTCCAAACCTTTACTTTCCACCCATGTGTATTTTTACCTGCAAAGTAAGTTTCCTGCAAACAGCATATTCTTGGATCTTGCTTGTTATTCATTTGGTCAATCTATGTCATTTGAGTAGGAAATTTAGTCAGTTTATATGCAGGTGATTGTGGAGAGATAAGAACTAATTCCTGTCATTTTTTATGTTGCTAACTCATTCATTTATTATTTTTGGTTAGATATCTTTCTTTTTCAATGCCCTGATACTTTAATCTCACTCTCTTTTTGTCTTGTCACTAGTTTCTGGTGAGAAGTCTGCTGTCAGTCTCATTGGTTTTCCTTTACATGTAATCTGCTGCTCTGCTTTCATTGTCTTTAGGGATCTCTTCTTATCTGGTGTAGTAGTTCTTATCCTTTATGTATTAGCTTTCATTTGAAAGACCTTTCGTTCCTGTGGAATGGGAGAAGTCTTTGTATAGGTTGCTTTAGCTTTGTTTCTAGTTAAGTCCTGAAGCCTGAAGTGTATAAACACTTAGTGATTTCTTCAGCTATAATCAATTTTAGCCAAGTCTATTAGTTCCATAATTGTTTTGTCTGTTTATGGAGGGGGTACTCTACACCTGAACTAAACATGGGCTTCCAAAGCTGTATGTCCTCAGACCCAAGAAACAGCATAGTTTTCGTGGCAGTTGCCTTGTTCTTGCTCCTGTGAGAGCCAGACAGGGCTGCTCTGCTTGTGTACTAGCAGGCCAGAGGATGCTGGGACTGGTGTGAGATGGATGGAACATTCCACAGTTCCTCCTGTGTGGGTGCTTTTGGGGCTCTCACAGATCCAACATCCCAATTCCAGCACTGGAGAATAAGAAGGCAGCAATGCTCAAATCACACAGGATTAATGCAGGCTTATGTGGCGGCAGGCATGGTCTGGAGCAAACAGAATTAAGGTTGGGTCTAACCCACATTTCCCAATGACTATGAAGAAAATAGTATCAACACGCATGGTCCCGGAACTGCAGGATAAAAAGAGTTTCTTGTCCAAGTTCCATGAGAAAAAATAAGTTGCACTTATTAATATGGTTGTGCTCTGGCAACCATGGACCTGAAGCAGTGGCATGGATATTTAGCATTTTTAGGTCCCATAGGACAAGCACAGATATTCTAAAACTTATAAAAGCAATAGCCAAAGGTCTCTCCATTCATGCACAGGTTATGCTGGGTATTGGGCACTGAAAAGCTTAAGTCTAAATGGTGGAAAGCAGGTAGGCACTTCTTCAGGCACGCCATAGGGAAATCAGGAGACTCTGGAATAAAATTCCCACAGTTCCAGGCTCAGAGCTTCAGGACATGGACAGTACCTTATATCTTAGAGATCTGATCATATGTTATTCTGGGGTAAATGCATGAACTTGTGCAGGTTTCGACCAGTGAGATGCACGCAAGGCCTTCCCCAGACTCTACAGGTGAGCACCAGTGTATTTGGGACTTCTAGGACAAACAGAGACAGATCCAGTGCTGCAGGACTGAGAGCACTACTCAGATCAACATGGAGGGAACCTCTCATGGTGGGGATTGTACAATAGCAAGTACAGGAATAGAAGAACACAGATACAGCCTCCTCTGAACTCAGTCTCAGGGACTCAGGATGTCACAGGTCAAGTGTCGGTTATTCTGAGGATTGTTAATTGACAATTACCAACTTGAAGCAGAGAAATTCCATTAGGTCCCTGCAGATTCCATCCATGAGTAGAAATTATTCTCAGGGTTTTAGTATCAACAGCCACAACTCCAGAGCAGCAGGACACAGAAAAGGCAATCCTTAGTTCCCACAGGACGTGAGGCCTAAGCTCTGCCTACCTAGTACATTGTACCGAGAGATACTCAAGGAAACTCCCTCAGTTTTAGTTTTCTGGGTGTGTGTATCAGTTGCTCTGGTGCTGAGCGTAACTTCATAATCTGTGCCCAGTATTCTCACAGCCAAGGGGTGCAGACTGACTTCACCTGTGCCATGAAGTACACTGTCTCGGGTTCCTTGGCTTTGGGTAGCAGGGGAGCTGCTTGTTGACCCTTAATACAAAATGGAATTAAACAGCTATTATACACTTTCAGCTCAGGTCCGATACTTTGGTGGGTAGAGGGAGCCAATATGCATTTCTTTTGGGGGGGGGGAAATAACTTAAGCCTCAGTAAGCTTTCTGGACTGGATTTACAGTTACTGAGGGCAAACAGATATTGTAGCATGCAGGTTACTCTGCTGGTTGGAACGCCTGCGTCCTATACCAGAGACCCAACTTCTCCATGCTTTTAGTCCAGCTTCTTTCAGTACACTTGGGAAAAAAGCAGGTAATGGTCCAGTTGCTTGATTTCCTGCCACCTATATGGGGAACTGAGGTTGAATTATGCACTGCTGGTTTCAGCCTGGCCCAACTCCGACTCTTACGGATATTTGCGGAATCAGGTAGCATATGGAAGATACACTCGCTCTCTCTCTCCTTCTGTCCCCTATTTCCCTCCCTTTTAAATTAATAAATAACTCTATTTAAAATGAGTCAATATAGGCATCGAGGATTGTGTGATTCTTCTAGTCTGTAACAACAGCAGGGGTCATGGAGCTTTCTACTTATTTTTCTCAGCAAGATAGCACCCCTCCTGGTTTAGTAGTCAGAGTAGGAGATGAGGAGTGTTTTGATCTTTTTCATAGCTGACATCTCAAGTCTTTGTGCTGTTATAACTCATGTGACTTCTTAACAGAGCATCTCCTTAGTCAAGCTCTGATAAATGTCCTCCCTTTGTTATTCTGATTCTGCTTTGATTCTTCTTTGCAGTGCAAGCACGTGCTTGGCCATTCTATTTAATCACCCGAGACTTTTTTAAATTATTATTTTTCTCTTCAGCCGTTTGAGTTTTATATATTTCCATAGTAATCCCTTATTAGATGTATGATTTATAAACCTTTCCTCCCAATCTGTAGTCTGTCTTTCCATTTTGTTGTATTCTTTTGCTGTACAGAACTTCTTAGTTTGAAATAATTCCATTGCACTATTTTTTTAAAAAATTGTAATCTGTACTTTCAAAATGTTATCCAATGATTCTTGCCTATGTTAATGATCAGAATTTCTTCCTCTATATTATCTTCTAGTAGCTTTATAGTCTCAAGTCTTTTTAAATTTATTTTTTACATGGTGACAGGAAGCTGTATTCTTTAATTCTTTATAGTATTCTCAGGGTCATTACTTAAAGAAGCTGTCTTTTCTACAATGTAAATGCTTGTCACTATGTCAGTTCCTGTGTGTGCACATGGATTTTTTTCTGTATTCTTTTCCCTTTATTAATGTGTCAGTTTTTATGCCATTACCATGCTGTTTGGGTTAGCTTTACTGTATATCTTGAAGTCATACAGTATGATGCTACCAACTTTTTTTTTCCTTTTTGTTCGAGACTTCTTTGGGCTCTCCTGGATCTTTAATGCTTACATGTGATTTTTAGGATGATTTTATTTACCCCCATGAAAAATGATGCTGATATTCGACTGGCAATTACCTTGAGTCTTCATATTGCTTCGAACAGTGCAGATGGTTTAGCAGTACTGGTTCTCTCAATCCATGAACATGGGGCATGGTTCCAGCTTTTGTATTCTCTTCAATTTCTTTCAATTAATGCTTTATAATTTTTGCTATACAGATCATTCACTTCCTTGGTTAAACTTATTTCTAGACAAGAGAAAAACTGCTGTTATCTAGTTCTGGATGATACAGGAGAATTAAAAGGAAAAAGGTGAAAACAAATTATGTCATTTCATTACCGCTAACAATGTAGTTTGAAGAGAAGCAATATCCAAACATATAAATACTTCCAAGTACAACTACACACAAATAGTAGAGGTCAAAGCACATTTTAGTGATCTTTAAGCTTACAGAAATTTTAAATTATATTTCATCTTTTTAGATTTGTTTATTTGAAGCGCAGATTTACAGAGAGAAGGAGAAACACAGAGAAAGATCTTTCATTGTCTGATTCATTCGCCAAGTGGCCACAGTTGTCACCCCAGCCAGGAGCCAGGAGTTTCTTCCAGATCTCCTATGTGGATGCAAGGGCCAAGGATGTGGGGCATCCTCTACTGTTTTCCCAGGCCACAAGCAGGGAGCGAGATCAGATGTGGAGCAGCAAAAACATGCACTAGTACCCACATGGGATGCCAGTACCTACAGGTGGAGAATTAACTTGTTCAGCCATGGCATCAGTCCATAATATTACATTTTTTTAACTAAATGAAACATGAAATCCGAAGAAACGGATGGCCTGAGCAAAATATTTTTCACTCACATTTCATATACAAAGTTAAAATGAAAATCTCTGTCCAGTAAATGTTTAAATAAACAAATAAACATAAAAGAATTTGTGAAAGAAAATTCCCTGGAACTGGAACACAATGAATTTTCATTGCGCGCGCACGCGCACAGACACACACACACAGTTTATACATTAAGATTCATTGTTATTAGCTCTCTGGAATTCTGAAATTCTGAAGACACACATTAAAGCATTGCTGTGTAAACACAGGGCATTCTCACCTTGCTAGCCAGGCTGAAAAATGAAACAATACCTTGCTAGCCGGGCTGAAAAATGAAACAATAACAGTGGAGATATTTTGATTATCACTAGCTTATTCCACCTGACCCAGCAATTACACTCCCAAATAACTACACACCAGGTCACTTACGGAAGTGTCATCATAAATGCTACACCATTGTTGAAAATAGCAAAAGTGCAAAATAAAATATTCATAACAGGATATAGTTCAGTGATTAATAGATCATTTGTATTTTGTTCCACTAAACATATATAAAAAGGAATCTATGAACTCCTGTAAGACTTTGAAGCTACAGAAAAAAAACTTAGTGCAGAAACTATACTCAGTAAATTAACTTTTGTGTAAATGGAAAGAGTAATTTAATTCAATATCCTTATATATTAACAAATTCCAAGCACATAATCAAAATTTATAATTTTGATTGATATTGCATCATAAGAATAAAACTGGGTTGGGAGATGGTAAAGACTTTTCACTGTCTGTCAAACTCTGGAAGAAGCAAATTACAAATATTAATAAGAATAAACTGATAAATGCGTAATAAATATATACAATGGCTTGGGAAGAATGTAGGAAAACCAAAAGGAACCATCAGTTTATCTTGACTGATAATTCTAATACCTCTTTTTTATTATTATTAATTACGTTGCATTATGTGACACAGTTTCATAGGCTTTGGGATTTCCCCAAACCCTCCCCTTGCCCTCCCCCCATGGTGGATTCCTCCACCTTGTTGCAGTATTACAGTTCAAATTAAGTCAAGATTCTTTCTTTGCATTCTAATACCTCTTAAACAGAGATTTGGGATATGGAGTAGTTAGAAGAAACTGAAGGAGAATAGCATAATATAGCAGCTTGAAAAACAAACAAACAAACAAACAAAAAACAAACGGCTGTCTGTTTAGGACACAGGTGGCTGAGAAAGACCTCACAGAAAAAATTTAAACAAATATGTACCATATCCAGAAATCCTCTTGCTTAAGACCCTTCTAGAGCTAACTGGAATCCAGAAGGCATGGGAGCCTGCTTATGTAATTCACCAATGTCAGACCTTAAGGACAAAAAACAGTGAAGACAGCAAGATAGCATATCAACCTTGATGTGTGCCAACTATGTCATATACCCACCTGAATACTGGCTAGTCACGGTATTCTTTACATAGGAAAACAAAATATGGCAATTATTCTTGCCTTTTATTATTATTTATTATTATTTTATAATACATTTCCATAGGCTCTGGGATTTCCCCTCTAGTATTATAATGGGTAGTCCTTCATGAACAGTCATTAGTCCATCATTCTGCCATTGAATTGTTGTACGCATGGACAATGTCAGAGTCCAGCATCCTACTGTCAGGCTATATTCTGTTTCTAAGTACCTGATTTTTGTAAATGTTCCTTTCAACACTGTTTTTGCTAAATCTCATTAGCATTGATACTCTTGTTTTTATTGTCATTCCTTCACCACTTCATGGGTCATGCAATAGCATCAATTTCTACAAGATTTTTTATTTTCCGTTTCATCACTTCAGTGACACATTAGTCATTCTGTAACATGTTGCTTAACTTCATGTTGATGTAAATTTTCTGTTTTTCTCTCTGTTGTGGATTGTTTTTTTGGCTCTGCATTTAAGGGGATGTACAGTAGAAATATAGTGGATGTGGAGACACGGTGCATTATGTATTTCTGCATCCAGACCAAAGATGGATTCCCAGTTAATGTAAGGCAATTAAAAAGGGCTTTATAACATAAAAACATCTTTAGTATCCATAAAATATAATTACTTATTAGAATCAGCATCTTCTTCTGCTCTTCCAATTTCTAGGTGCAATATCAAGTATATTGCTAGAGCAGATTTCTTTGTTGGGTGGTGTAATCAAGCTCTTGACTTTCTTTTCTTTAATGAAATGATACTGTATTTTCTTGACCAAACTATTATGTGAAGGGGAAAAATGACATAACTAGTGATATATAACTTTGTATAAGTATACTAAAAATTAATTTACCCCAATAATTGGGATTAAATTCTTGGATGGTCATATCCCTGATGACTTTAATAAAGAAAGTATAAAGATTGCCAATGACCAACGTATTCCAACTTTTAAAAAATCATTACTCCTCTAGTACTATTTACTTTACATTCACTATATTTAGAGTTATGTTGATAGGAAGTGAAATTTCATAAACACAGTTATTAGAATCCATTTTAGGTGCCCAGTCCGATGGGTTAATAGCTAAATCCTCAGCTTGCACATGGGTGAGATCCCATATGGGTGCCAGTTCATGTCCCAGCTGCTCCGCTTCCCACCCTCTCCTGCTTATGGCCTGGAAAAATAGGAGAAAGGCCCAAAGCCTTGGGATCCTGCACCCACATGGGAGACCCAAAGGAAACTCCTGGCTCCTGGTCTTGGATCAGCTCAGCTCCAGTTCTTGTGGCCACCTGGGGAGTGAACCAACAGATGGAAGATCTTTCTCTCTGCATCTCCTTCTGTTTGTAAATATATCTTTCCAATAAAAATAAATAAATCTTCAAAAAGAAGACTCCATGGTAGATAGATAGATAGATAGATAGATAGATAGATAGATAGATAGATAAACTTTCTTTGTCCAAACATCTGACGATGCATACATTGATTCTTCCCATTTAAAAGAGAATTAAATCCTTTTGTTTCCAGCAACAAAAAGCCAATACTAGAAAATACCAAGTAAAGCAAAATAAGTCACACACAGAAAGACAAACATTACATATTCTCCCTCATATGTGGGAGCTAAAAAGTGAAACTGAACTTGAAAATAGAATATTGGCTGAGGGAGTTGGATGTATATAAGGACTTTGTATGAAAGAAAACAAGGGAGGTTAGGCATAGTTCTTTAACTGTTAGTAAGATATTAGATTAACAATATGGGAAGTTGGGTGTCAGTATATGGAACTGATTTTACACCTTCACAATTTTTGTTTCTAAATGTAAAAGTATTTCCAAATAATAAGTTTTATAAAAATAGTTGCTAGATGTCATAATTATAGTGGTTTCTTCAGTGGCAATTGCTTGGGTTAAAGGAGAGAATGCGTGATACACAGCCTGCAGGGGTTATGGTGCATGATTCAGTTTGACAAGCTTCATCAATAGCAGGATGAGAAAGAGAAGAGAAAATGGAGGGCATCCAATAATTTCAGCAGCCCAAAAGTTTCTTGATGATGTGGGGCAAGACCAATAAGTTTCATGAGCATAAACACATTGTTGCAATAATGTGTGCTATAATATATAAACCATAAGCGAAACACTGGTAAAAGATAAAATGACATTTTTACCAGTCCACAAATTGAGGGTTAATAAGTCTCTTGCCTGAAAAGGTCACTATTAATGTGAAAAATATGTCTAGTTCCATGAGAGAAAGTGCTTCTGCTCTAATGAGAAAACCTGATATGATGAATGACCCCTTTCCAACTGTCACTAGCATAGCAATGCTCACATACAGGGGAATATGGCATTGGCCGCTTCAGCTGTCCATTTGGACGCTAAACAATGCCAGTAGTCAATACGTGGTAAGTAGTCCATGTGATGGAGACATATGTGATCCCTATCCCTATTACTGTGGCAAATTTTATTATGGCCCATTGTGCAAAAAACAGGGAAATTTGGGGAGGGAAAAATTACTGGCATCAAGAGGTAAACTCATGGGTCCAGTGTTGTAGAATAACTTTTAAAGCAGCTTGCAGCAACACCAACATGGCTCTCTGCAGTTGACCTGAGAAAAGAATCAGAAGATGGTACAAGGGCCTGGCCCCCAAGTTATCAATATGGGAGATCTAAAAGAAGTTGCTAGCTTCCTGGCTTTCCCTAGGACAAGCTCTAGCTGTTGCATTCATCTAAGGAGTGAACCAGTAGATGGAATATCTTCCTCTGTCTTTATCACTCCATGCAATTTTGACTTCTATATAAATAAATACATAAATAAGTATTTTAAGAAGAAATAAACTCATTTTCAAAATTTCAATTATTAAGAACCTCCTTCATTATGTATAATTCTAGTTCATATGTACATAGAATACAAAGATACTCAGGCACTTCACAATTGCCAAAATATAATTTTATTATTGAAATCCACATACATTTCACTATATGTAAAATTTCTCTATATAATATGCATGCATATGTATTTCACTAATTAGCCAATAAGCATATTTTTTCACTAATTAGCCAATAAGCTGGCATACATATAAACCTCAAATCCTGACTCTTCTATAAGGGAAAGCAAGAATATGTTCAGATTCCATTTACATGAAGAGTTTTATTTGCCCACAGCTTTTTAGGGCTGTTCCCCAAACACTGAAGCTATCCTTTTTCATGTGACAGTGACACATTGTGCAGAATCACACATGAATCCGCACCACTAGTCTTCCACCACTAACTTGTTAAAAAAAAAAAAAAAACTACAGGTGACGGTTGAAGGAATAGATACAGCAGAAGTCCAAACCACATGTCTTTGTAGAGTACTGCTATGCTACAGATATGCATAAGCCAAGTCAGTAAACCACTTCCCCTTGGTGGTGGATTGCTTCTGTGTATGCAGATCCCAATGACACATGGCTACTTGTTGTTCCCTAGTCAGTTATTGTTTCCGTCAAATCCTAGTAGCAATTTAGGAGCCACTTTTCAAATAAAGAAGTGTTGTTGACCAAAGAAAGCATAGGTGTAATCTAATACCCCAAAGGCATGCAATATTATTTTCTTCAAATACTTTATAATGATTTCATATGCCATAATTTTTTGTCCCAGATGTTTTCCATAAAATTATGTATGTTAAAGAATAAGTTGTTAAACAGTACATACTGTGGCCTGGAACAGGTGCAAAGCTCTTTCTCTTCTCTAGGTTTCATTCAAATATAGCAACACAGAAAACAAACTGGTGAACAAATCCAAATACATTATATATTCGGGGCAAAATCCAAAGAGATCCACAAAGGGGGGTGTTAAGTGCTGTGAAGCACAAGAAAGCTCTGCCTCTTTGGATTCAATTTTTATAGAGGGGATCCTGACATGTCCCCAGAAGGAATACCTAAAGCCTCATCTGCGAATGGAATATTACCTACCTTCTAGCATTCATACATCTTACTAAGGCACCTTACATCTTTGCTACTTTTTTTGCTGTATCCAATCAACATTCTGTCAACAGTGTCATAAACTTTCATAATACTCTGCTCGTTACTAAGGTGACCAAGGACCTTGTGAATTATGTTGCAAGATTCAGAGAGAACATAAAATTTGACAACATCCTTGGGCAGGTCAGTAAAATTGGGCTGTTGTCTCTGCCATGTAAATTCAAATTGCTCATGGTTTTATTTACTTATGGGAATTGACCAGAGAACATTTGCCAAGCCAATAACTATATATCAGGTTCCAAAGACTGTGTTAATTTGCTCAAATGTGGGCCCGGCACAGTAACATACTGGCTAAAGTCCTCGCATTGTGCTAGTATCAATATGGATGCCAGATCATGTTCCAGCTGCTCCACTTCCCATCCTGCTCCCTGCTTGTGGCCTAGGAAGGATATCAAAGACAGCTCAAACCACCTGTGTGGGAGACCCGGAGGAAGCTCCTGGCTCCTAGCTTCAGATCGGCTAAGGTCCAGCTATTGTAGCCATGTAGGAAGTGAATCAAAAGATGGAAGATCTTCCTCTCTATATATCTCCCTTTTCAATTAAAATAAATCAATTTTTAATTTGCTCAAATGAAGACATCACACTTGGACTTTCAGCTATGATCCCGAAAGTTACTCTATTACGGGTGTGATCATCTATCCTGATTTTCCATTGGATCATCTACCCTATGTGATTAATATGCAGTTAATGCTCAGCCAATTGGATTAAATACAGGTAGAATATGTTACAGATCAAAGCTTGTATATTTCTCAAGTATTGGCTGATATACCAAATCTTGTTTATTTCCACTAAGATGCAGTATTGTTTTCCATGTAATATTTTGTTGAGAACTGTTGGAAGCAATTGGTTCTACTTCGATCTTCCTGTTATAACCTTCACTCTGTGGATATTGTGTATTACTATTGTGATTCTGACAGATATTAAATACAAATATTCCTACCCCATTTCTAGGACTGTGAATGACAACAGGGCATGTCCTTAGTCTTTCTAGACATATTTATACACGATGAGATGGAATAAAACCACAATCCTATTATTTGACTTGCACAAAGCTGCAACTAGACTCAACAGTTTAAAATTAAATTTGTTTTTTTTCAGGATCAACAAAAATTCACTGTCAAGTACATACTAGGAATTCTAGACTGTTTCAGTGGTTCAATGCCCAGTTAGCTGGTGTCTGAGGTTCCTCTGGAGTCATTTTGGTGATTCATAGTACACAACTGTGGCTGATGGAAGAGTTCTTTCCTCATTGTATTTTATTGTCTCTATCAGTCAAGTCTGTTTGGGGCTGCAAAAATGGCACTGTTCTGGAAACAGCATATAAAACTGCACAACTTAATCCTGCTGCATGAAGTCAGTTTCATTTCTTACCAGCAGAACTTGAAAGTCTCAGAGTATACAGTTTATGTTCCTCAGTGTACAAAATGATCATTTAGTTCAGGTTACCAATCCTGGTGAGGAAAACATGTTTTAAACTCATCTCTGTGGCCTATTTTGTTATTGGCTAACATGATTAAGCTCTGATATGCAGCATCAGACACTCTAAACCACATATTCAAAGGGAAGTCAAAATGCATAATTTCAAAGGTGGGTGTTGACCTTTACTCTTGGCCTCTAATGTAGCCATCAGAGAGCACACTGAGATTGTTGATATCCTTGTAAACAATGTGTATGGTTTTTTTAATATTCAAAAAAGCAGTCTTCCATGTCCTCTCAGGAGTTTCATTTGACGGAGGCAAGTGCTGAATAAGCCTCTACAACATTTCTCTGCAGCTTTGAGCTATTTCATTCACAGAGCAGAATGCCAACAATGTGTGTTTGAACCCCATGTCTTCGTATGTGACTATTTAAAGTGGTCAGAGTCACAGTAAGAGAAAGTGCAATGGTTCTTAGCAGGACATAATGAAAGTTGGAAAAGAGATACTGTATTTACAGGTATAGAGGTTCAGTTTGGCAAGAAATGATTCACAACAACATGAATGATTCAACAGTACTGAACTTTACATTGTAAAAATCTTAATGGTAAATTCTGTGCCATATGTTTCATAATTAAAATTAATATAAAGAAGCAGAAAGGAAAGAAGACATGGAGAGAAAATGTAACCTTTTAAAATTCCCAGGAATTGGAACAATGCTATAGATAGATAGATAGATAGATAGATAGCATTATATGTATGTGTATGTATGTGTGTGTGTGTGTGTGTGTGTGTATCTATATATATATATATCCAAATACAATATGGATATAATCCTGTCAATTTTCTCATCATATCCCTTTTGGTCTAATAGCTCTTATATGTGCAACCTCTTTACGATAAAGAACGACAATTTCAATTAGTTCTTGGTATACAGACCTTATACCTCCTGATATAGGCAATCTTAGACTTTAACTCTTGCTCTTGTCCTATAAGCAGAGAGAGAGTTGATGATGGTAAACCAAGAAAAGAACTGTTATCACCTCAAAGAAAATTGCCCCTGAGAGAATCATTGAACCAAATTTCTGGTGAGTAGGCTGGTCCTGTGAGAGGGCAGGAATGGTGTGCCTCTGCCTACAGGGATGTGCCAGGGGAATTTGAGAGTTCAGAAT
The DNA here is from genome assembly GCF_030435755.1 of Ochotona princeps. Lineage (NCBI taxonomy): Eukaryota > Metazoa > Chordata > Mammalia > Lagomorpha > Ochotonidae > Ochotona > Ochotona princeps. Next base: position 46,418,066 of record NC_080838.1, read on the forward strand.
TCTCAGTTCTATTTCTATCTGCTAAAATGTCTCCTTCACAACCTGCAAGAGCCTTTACTTAACTTTTAAAAACGGTACCTAATTGTTTAACAACTATAATTTTTATTCTTGTATAAGCCTGAGATACAGTTGTGAGCCCTGTCCACTCTGCACATGGGAAACAGAGTCAAAAGGCAAGGAGGCTTGGCAGTCTCCACATCTGTTCTTAAGTTTATATTCACAGCTCTTGTTGTCTTCTTATGCTGTACTTATGTATCTAAAGATACACAAGCATGAATCAGTAAACTTCAATATTATTTCATTGTTGCTATAGAAATGTGGTACTTCGACCACCAAATCTCTTAATTCCTCTCTACTTAACAGTTACTATTTTACTTGTTAGGACTGATTTGCTTCATTCTTAAATGAATATTTTTTTGTCCATTGTTTTCTCCACTTGGTTTTTGTCTTACCTCTAAAGCCAAGCAAATTCTTTTATAATCTAATACAAAACACTTTAAAAATTAGAATAATCCAGTAATAGAAAAGATTAATTAATGAGGTAATAAAGCTCTATTGCAAAAGAATCACATGCAGAAAATAAGTTATTTTCACAATATTATGGCAGTTCATATGCACTAAATGATTTCCCAAGAGAAGTCTGGGACTGTGTTTCATGTAATTCAAGCAGTATCAAAATTCCTGGCTTATTTCCTGAGGAAAGCACTTCCCAAGAGCAGAACCCCTCCTGTCTACTTCCAGCATCTCTGCTGGCAGCTGTAATTGGATGCTGCAGAAATGGCAGTAGTTGTTGGGAAAGAACAACGGAGAGCCTTGGGGCATGGTAATTAAAACTCCCTACCCATTCAAAAATTTAATCACTGTTTGTATGTGTATCAGACCAGACCCTCTGAAGCTTCCCATTGTGCTGTCCTATATAGCCACCAGCATTGCGCATGGCTAGTAACCATTCAAACTGCAGCTAATTAAAATTGAACTGTGTAAATGCTAGATTTCAGAAAAAGAATGTAAAATATATCCAATGATTTTTGTCATGGTTTATCACCCATTAAAATTACAGCACTTTGAATGTCTGGGACAAAAATAATACAGATTTTATTTCTTTTGACATTTTAACATAGATATTAGAAAATTTTAAATTGTATGCATGACATATGTATTGTCACAGAACTTAAAGTAGTGCCTACAAGTTGATTCTCTATGGGATAAATACTGTTCATTGAAATGTTTTTTTTCTCTCTGTTTAAAAAAAAAGATTCATTTATTTTATCTTCATTGGAAAGGCAGATATATAGAGAGAAGGAGATAAAGAGAGAAATATCTTCTCTGCTGGTTCACTCTCCAAGTGGCCTCAATGTCTGAAGCTTAGCTGATCCAAAGCCAGGAGCTTCTTCCTGGTCCCCCATATGGGTACAGAATCCCAAGGTTTTGAGCCATCCTCTACTGCTTTCCCAGCCTACAAGCAGGGAGCTGGAAGGGAAGTGGGGCAGCTGGGACATGAACCGGCTCCCATATGTGATTCCGGTGTATGCAAGGCGAAGATATGTCCCTATCAGCCACTCAACTGGTCCCTCTTTTACTCTCTCTTACAATACAAGTCTACTTCAAAACTTTCATGGAAAATGATGTTAAGAGCTAAGCTTATTTCAGTTCAAAATACCTTTTGGACTCCACTTATTCAAAAGGTCTTCAACAACTCCATGATGCTTAAAACAAATAGATAAATAACACATTTTTAAAACTTACATTTCTCATTTTTATACCAAAACAAACTTAGCTTTAAATTCCTTTTTCTAATGATTTTAGGTGATCCAATATTACTATAATATAAACCTAGTTAAAACTTTGAAAAATCATCAATACATTCTCAAAGTTCAGATTTGTTAAAATTAATTTTACATTTTCTTGACAATCCAGGAGATTGGGCATATCTTGGGCTGCTTCATTATATACTACATCAATTTCTAGAGTGGAAGAGATATTGAATTATTTTTAGAACAGGCTTTCCACTTGACCTCTTAGTTCACAACATTCCCAGTTGTTGGCCTCCATGCCTTCCAACATCAGTTGTGTTTGGTCACATTACCTACCTAAGCACCATAGTCTTTGAATTTTTCAGTTCTTTATTTAAAGCTCAATATTTTAGTGCTTAGAAGATGTTGCTATTTTTAGAAAATAGAAAAGATAGCTTTTATGAATATATTACGACAGTGGGCCATTCGCATGCGAAGAAATAACATTTAGGGATAGTGGCTGTCAAGTAAAGCAATTGAATGAATGAGGTATGAGCTCTGCTTCCTGGCTGAAATAGAGGATTACTTTCAGAATGCATGTGAGGATCCACATCTGAGATCAATAAGCAGTCGTAATACACGTGTACAATAGAAAAGGATTCAATCTTAAGTGATTTGTTGATTCTTCTTGAAAAGAAACCAAATGGCAAGCACCCAAACTTTAGAAACAAAAGTCAAAGGAAGCTACAAATCAGAACAAACAAGGAAGCTTTAAGGAGGTGGTGCCCCAAATCAGAGAAACCCTCATTCCCCCATTGATAATCAGTTTATATAATGGCCACCAGGGGATACCTAATGCTTCGAAACATGTTGACATTTGCAATTACCATGCAGTCAGGACAGTTCCATAACAGTCCTTTATGCACTCTGTCCTTCCCAGCATTTCAGTTTCTACTAAATTGCCGGTTGTCCATTTACAAAACTGGTCTTTTAAAAAGGCACAATTGTGCATTGTTTTGTAACTCAGCACTCTTCATGACAGAATTATTGAGGAAGCATTATGCAAATCTATTGTTTACTAAAGCCATAAAACCATCTGGTCCTAGAGGTTCATTTTGTGTAGCTGACTTCTGGAAATCAGCATGGGTTTAACTTCCTCTATTCTCCTACACTAGCTGCCCAAGACACTGTTGACAAAACACAAGGTGTTTTAAGTTTCTAATTTTTGTATGGGCTTTCCAACCTGATTTTTTCTTTGGAAAACTATCCTAGTTTCTGTAGAAAAATCACCTTTCTGCAGTATTTCCATGTCTTAGCTGCCCTATTTTCACATAGGATTCTTTGAAAACTTTGTTTGTATTTCCAAACTGAGTCAAATATCTATACATACATCTGAGACAAAAAGCACTTTTGTAGGGTCATAAAAACGACTTTGTTAATAAAACTTAAGGGTATGGCCATAACATTGAGATGGCAAAATTTGGGTTTACAAAATTAGTCTCTGGTCCTATTCATCTAGCCATGTATTTCACATTACAAACACTAAGAAATCTAAGATTTTGTTCTCATTGGATAAATTGAAAAATGACTTAAATTTTTAAGATCATTACAAGGTTTCTTCAATAAGTTTGTGAGAAAACAAAATAAATGAAAATTTTGTTTTTGCGCAATGACTTATTAAACCCATACAGATTTTTCTTAATATGCATTTTCCATGAACACTTCTCCAACGGAACTCTGGAGAAGTAGATCATAATACAACAGGTGAATGATGTCTCCTCCTTTATACTACATATTTAAATTGAGGGTGGCTGTTGGTTTGGAGTTGCTAGAAATGCACCTTTCGTATCTGCATGAATACGAGCAGGAAGCAACGAGGAAATTCTCTTATTCCCATGATGCATACAACCAAAAAGGCACATAATACAATATTTAATTTTTATTATTCATTTCAGTTAATCTATTAATTTCAGTATTTATTTCTGATAAAATGTTATCAATGCCAACGGGTTCCTAAGATACAAGCTAGAGTCACTACATTGTCCGCTTAAATACCATTAGAGCAGCTTGAAACATCTATGTGTTTAGAGGGCTGCAAGTTAAAGACAACCTCAGAAGGAATTCTGATTGTTAGTTTGGAATTAGAAAGAATCATAATTTTAATTTTTAACATTGCACAACACAGCATAAGCAAGGTGGTTGGTAATATTTCCATGCTTCCTCTCGTTTAATCAGATTGTTGGAATGAGCTGTATTATTTGAAATCTTTAGCATCTCCTGTTTCCCTGATGACATTAATTCTAAGAACTATTGATGTAAAAAAGGAATATGAGAAGAATGTAAAGAAGATGTGAAATTTGGGCAGCATCAGAGTTCTAGGAGTTGCCGTCAGCTAAAAATAGAACTGGTGGGAGGAGGATGTGGCTCCTTAGACAAAGACTGACAGCACTTTCTGGCAGCCACATCCTGCCTGTGGCTAGGTCAGCCCAGGTATCACATCTTACTTTTGGCCTGAATGATGAAGCATCATCTGCAGTTGAAGAATGGGATCTTCTGCAATAAGCTTGTGTTATGAAAGGCTCATGCGTATTTAGGGTCAAGAAAACCTAGGGCTTAGTGCTTTGTAAACATCACTTGTGAGTACGCATATGAAATGTTTGTGACCAAAATATTTACTGGTAATTTAAAATTTGCCATCACTGAGCTGAATTTGGAAAACAAACAGAAAAGTACAAAGAAGAAATAATCCACCCCCTCCAAGCGTGAATGCTGTGGTATAATAAATTAAGCTACTTATTGGGACACCCATATCTGAAATCTGAAATCAGTTGCAGTCCTGGTCAACACTGCATACAATTCAACTCTTTGCTAATGTGCCTGAGAATGTGGTAGATGATGATTCAAGTACCCAGGCCCCTGCCAACCACATGGGAGACATAGATGGAGTTCCAGTCTCTTGGTTTTAATCTGACTCGGTCCTCATGGTTGCTCGAGACAATCCAAGCTCACTAAAATCTTGAATGGTACAATAATTGCCCAGCCATTTCCTGAGAGACCACCAGTGGGGAACATCTTCCCCACAGGTTCCTACCCAGACAAAGGAATGAGTTAAAATCCTAAGACCCAGGCTGGCATGATGACTCAGTGACTAAAGTGTTCGTCTTGCACACTCCAGAATCCCATATGGATGCCAACTCATGTCCCAGCTGCTCCACTTCCCTTCCAGCTCCCTGTTTGTGGCCTGGGAAAACAGTAGAAGATAGTCCAAAGCCTTGGGACCCGGCACCCATGTGGGAGACGCCGAAGATGTTCCTGGCTCCTGACTTTGGATTAGCTCAGCTTTGTAGATTGCAGCCACTTGGGAGAGTGACCCAAAGGAGGAAAGATATTTAGCTGTATATCTCCTCTGTATATATCTTCCTTCCCAAAAAAGGTAAAACAAATCTTTTTTAAAAAATTCCTCCAGAAACTTGCTGTTTCTCTTCAAAAGGCACCCTACCTTCCAGCCCTCTCCCATGAGCTACTTTCCCCTTCCCTCTTTCCATGTTCACCTGGTCACTTTTCAAATAGATTTTTGCTATCTGCAACTGATTCCTGGCTTTTTATTTCTAAACTAAGAGGGAAAAAAACCCAGAGCTTCGCTGGTAACTTTGCTGGCCTTTCAGCGTTCAGGCTGCTCTGTTTCCAATCTAGGTCCCCACTAAGCAGCTGGGAAAGCAGTAGATGATCCCAGTACTTGGACTCCCTACCACACACGTGAGAGACAAGGATGAGAGACAAGCCCCACTTCAGGCTGGCCCAGCCCTAGCCTTTTGAGGATTGACCTTGTTAACAGAAGACGTCTGTCTCTTGACTTCTCTCTGTCATTCTGCCTTTCATCCACGAAATAAATCTGTTTTTTATTTTTTAAAACAATTACTTGAAGGTTTTATGAATGCTTTGTCTCACAGAGTTTTCTGAATCACCAGGTGTCAAGTAGACCTAAAAAATGTACATACATAACAATTTGTCCAGGAATGCTAATCTTAGTGGCCTAGGAATTTTTAAGTTGTTCACTATATTATATATTTTGATTGTTGATATTTGGATGATTTTCCTTCTTTCACATCATACAATACATTGATTGAAATTATATACATGATAATTTCCACAAGATGGGTTTCTATGATGGAAATACTGAATAAAAATGTTATGAACATTTTGGACACAATATATAGGACCTATTACACCCAAACTACTTATATCAATTTATAGTGTGACAGTTGAGCTAATAAGTAGTCAGGGTCATCTCTCTGTTGAAATGAGAGGAGGAAGAGTCTCTCTAAAAGTGTACAGAATGCTTGCTCCTGCCTAGGTGGTACTTTCAGCAAGACAAAAGTTAATCTTCCCACGCTTCTGAGTTTTTACCTTATTGCTAGGATGGAAAGAAGTTGCTAAGCACACCTTTTGAATAGATATCTTTTTGTTTTATCCTGAGCAGGCTAGACAGCATTACAACTGTGGCTTTCTGGTGGGCTTTCTTCCTGCCTTCTTGTGGATTGCTAAACATTGTTCTGCTCACAGGGAATTTGGAATTCCACCATTTTCTATGGTCTCTCCGACTAGCTTGAAACCCCCTTCCCGCTGAAGCAGGAGGTTTTTGTCTTTAGTAACTTCATAAAGTCTCTTTGCTTGCTAAAACTGTGTGCATGAAAATTCCTTCATGTGAGACAAGAAATGAAAGTGCCTTCATGTTTTCACGTGAAATTCCCCCACAAAAATTTTACATGTGGTTTCTATCAGATCTTCTCAATGCATCTTATATTTTCTAATTTTAAGTCTGACTATATTTAATTTCAACCTGCATTTATTTGATGATCATTGAAGGAAAATATTCTTAATATTTTAATAGTTATTTAGAAAATTATAAACAAACTTCTATTTTCTTTAAGCTCCTAGAGCCTTAAGATTTTTCTTACACATTTCTAAGAATCCTGTCAGAAAAATGGGACACTAAATGTTAAGAAGCACAGAAACAGAGAGAATAAATGGGGAGTGAACTTACAGCCAACTTGAATTTATTAGATAAAAAAGAGCTGACCATACGCCTTGGAGTAGATAAAGTAACCATGCGGCTGTGGCCCAGTCCTTCAGCAGGCTGAACTGTTCATAGTTTGGAGTCTTGGCTTATTCCTAGGGATAGGGGAATTTCAAGATAATGGAGAAGTGGCTGGGGACCAATCAGCTTTTTGAGGGCATTTCAACCTTGGCAGGTCTTGCTTTCTGGGGCAAAGAAATGCAGAGATTGGAGTTTTGGGGAAGGTAAGACTAATCTTATTCAATGCAGTGTAAGAGTCCCTGATAGGAAATTCTGTGATATTTGGAAGACAAAAGGTACAAACTGTGTTCTTGCTCCCTTTAAACACTTTATATTTACAGGTTGTGAGCCACTAGTTTGTCATACTTACTGTGTAGATTTTCTCAAGTCATTGTTTTCATTAATTTCCTGGTTTAGACAGACTTTTTTTTTCCCCTTTTACATGGCTAAATCATTTTTTGCATGTATGAACATTTTTTCTTAGAAAACAGAAGTCCTACAACAAACCATCTTTTTCCAAATATTTCCTTTTTTTGGCCTACTTCTTGGTTTTGCCAAGCATCCAGGGTTCCTTGCTCCTCCTGCCATCCCTCCTCCCTTTATTCTTCCTTTTCTCTCACTGCACTCATCTTTCCTTCTACAACATCATTTATTGAATAACCATTCCATTTCCTGTCATAATGTGAAACATGATTACATTGAAAAGTTCATGTGCAAGCTGGAAAGTTAATTCTTAGTTATTTTTTTAGGCAATGTAAACTGATGTAAGTGCTGTTTTTAGTAAAGTAATACAAGAAACTCACGTGTACAAAGACAAGTAATGAGAAAACCAGAAATTAGGCCATGGTTATACAATGTTAACTAGAATTTCAAAATATTTTTGGCTTCTGTTTAGATTTCTAATCAATTATTTACAAGGTTTCCTTGCTTTACCACTGCCTCAGAAACTACGTCCTCACAAAAACAAAAACATTTTCATTTCTTTTGGCAAATACTAAGAGTTGAGTATGTTTTCTGGCATTTGGGGCAAATGAGAATAAATACTGGCTGATAAAAAAACCAATTCATCATTCCACAAAGTTCTTATTTTCACTCCGTACTCTTTTTCAGTTCTTTTTCATTTGATCTGCCAGATACTAGGCTTTTTTTCAGTCTAGTGTATTAAACTCTTCCCAACCACGATTCTACTCCAAGAATGCATCAGAACTATTCCAAGCAGTGTAGAAGGTAAAATATACTCCTGACATCCACTTTGATAAAGTAATTTTGTTTACAAATTTAAAAGCCCTTTTCTTAAGTAGCTATCAATCATTATTTAATTTTACCATGGCTCCCATCAACAAAATAATGTCAATTACAATGCTACCAAAAAAAATCACACTATGAAATGAGGCCCCAACGATTATTCAGCACTTTTTCAGTTAGTTTGTACAGTAAGTGTAATTATCTTTAAAGCACTGAGGCTTACCCAGCTGTAGGCATCTGTCCAGATTGCTTTGTACCTAGGCAAGCGTTACATTGCTGCGAGAAAAGCAGCCAATAGCTGGCGAATTCTGCGCCTGCTTAATGCTGAATTCATTTTACCTACAGCACTTATATACAACTATACAATAATACCATTATACCAACTATACAATAAGCTTGGTTACTTATTATTTCTTTTTTCTTTTCTTTTTTTTTTAAGATTAAGTGGGGAAAGCAGGGAATGCTGGAATGTGACACAACACCCAGGCCCCCAGGCCAATGACTGCAAAGTGCCTGGAAAAGGGGAAGTCTGGGGACATACTGGAGTTGGACTGGCTGAAGGCCATGTATGACAGGAGAGAAATGACTTGCAGTATCTTCCTTGGATTGAACTGCACTCATGGGTAGGCAGGGGGCTGAGATGGAACAGTTTACAGAGGGGAAACAGGAAGCCAGGTTTGGATCAGGCCAAGGCACCTGCCCAGGTAGGAGACCTGAGCTGGGCTAAAAACATCACCTGCTGCCCGTTCATGAACACAAAAGCTGAGCTTGGGGACATGTCTGGCTGGGTTTGATTATAGTGCCCATCCACAAGTGTCAAAGCAGGGAGTGGGCCAAATAAAGCTGGGCATCAGCACCCACCAGAACTGGATCTGGGGCAGATCCTGTAGGGGAATTATGTGTTTGCCTCTATGGGACTGCAGCACCTGCTGGTTTGCACAGAGAGCTGGGGATGATGATGACAGGCTTTGCTAGGCTGACCTCAGAACAAACCTGACACCTAGGACTAGGAAGAGATTGAGCAGGGCCGGGCTGCAACACCCACTGACACATTCACTTCAGTGAAGGCAGACCATGCCAAGAAAAGCAAATGCCGTGACTGGCATAAATGAGACCTGGAACTGGGAACAGGCATGGTAGGAGAACTTGCGGACCTCCCCTACAGGGCTGAAGCTCCCACTGAGGATCAGGGCTGAGGTGGGTTAAGCCAGACAAGGCTGCAGCACTTTACAGCATTTGTGTGGGCTGGGTCTGGGGACAGGCCAAGTTGGATGAGACCGCAGCATCTGCTAGCATGCAGGAGACCTTGGACAGGATGTGGGTTGTGCCGGCTGGGCTAGGCTGCAGCACCAGCCAGTGAGAGCTCATGCTGTGGGCAGAACATGTCAAGCTGGGTCAAACCACCCACCAGTGCATGCAAGAGCTGGTGCTGGGAACAGGCCTGGTAGGAGAACTTGGGGGACTCTCCTGCTGGGCTGCAGCTCCCACTACCCACACTAGAGTCTCTAAGGTGTCATCAAATGACACCAGGTACTGATGTGGTTTGCTACAAGGCCCCCTCCCTCTCTTCCCCTGGAGACACAAGAGGAAAAAACAATGAAGTATTTGTCCCACCCACCTTCCTCTATACCTGACCCTCCCCAAATTAATCGGAGGCTCACCTGGTCATGCGTCCCTCTCAACTATATAAACAATATTAAAAAGAAAATTAAGATTTTTTTTTAAAACAGGAAGCTCAGTTAAACTGAGGTTTGCCAGACTCTCAGCTTTCCAAGTGAAGTATGACCAATTCCCTAGCCCTGATCAATTAATGGCAAAGTAATTAAGTATTTTTCCACCTTCTTCTCCTTTAGAGGACTCACATCCTATAAATTTTGAAATGGGTAATGTTGTTATTAACAAAGACATACAGCACATGCATAATTCAAAGTCAGTTACATATTTTAAATGCATTTAACAGTTGTTGCTAAAACACATTTTTTCCAAACTATTTTAGAAATATCGAGGTCTATGAGTGTTAAGTTTGGGATTTGTCTATATTCCACCCAGACACATCATCTCACCTCTATTGTCCATTTCTTTCCTTATTTTAATTTCTATTTGATAACATCATGCCTGACATTTTTTTTTCCATCCACAAAGCTACTGTTCCTGACATAAATCAAAGATGGTAAATGTAATTAACCATGTACTGCCACTTCTGAGTTCTGGTTTCATGCTAAGTCTCACTATTCGATCATATCAGCTTTCTCTTTATATGTGTATTACATGTCCCTTTTAATTTTTTATTAAAAGTGCGAAAGATTAAGACAACCCCCCCAAAAACTGTCCTTAATGACCAGAAATGGACCAGGTCAAACCCAAGAGCTGAGAACTCAATTCAAGTCTCCCACATGTGTGGCAGAAATCCAACCACCTTGTCATTTTCTGGTGCTTCCCAGCACCAACAGCAGTAGGAAACTGGACTCAAGTGTCAGATCCAAGGTTGAGTCCAGGCAGTTGGGTGTGGGACATGAGCATCTGAATGAAGAGACTAAACACTTTCCTACACCATTCCATTTCTCCTGAAAGATAGAATGAAGAAATAATGTTCATTCAATGATTGGAGCTAAGTAATGTCAGTTGTTAGATGTCCTTGGTTGTTTTTTCATCTTGTCAATTGGGATTGTTTCTCTAAAGAGAATCCACATATTTAACAGTTAACTCTAGTCAAAAACAATTTAGCATACATTATTTAGAACTAATATTTATCTACTTCCTCCCTACAATTTTTTAAATAGTAAGAAATAATTGGTTTGTTACTGAAATCTATAAATCCATGTCTTCCTGCCACGGGAAATATTACAGCAGGGAGAACATGGATGCATGGCAGCTGCTCAAACACAGAATCCTCAATTTTTCTGGCACTGACATTCTCACAGGGACTGGCATAAGGAAGGAATCCAGTATTTTGAAAACTAACAATAGTTTGGTATTCTACTTTGTTTGCATAATGAGCATAACTTGTATTTTGCCAAGAGCTACATTTATGGCACAATTAACAGGATTGCAAGGGTTGTGTAAAATATTGAGTATACTCTCAGGTGATTTTCAATCAGAATATACTGATGTTCTCTAATTACAATTGTCCCACCTACTGTCGCAATCTACTGTCACAATCTAAAGCACGGTTAGCCAATATTTGGCAGTGGTTCTGTGTTTCTCCATCTGTACCAGAACAGCCATTACTAATAGTTCACAAAATACATCCCCACCACACTGAGTGCCCTCTCAACACAGAACTCTGGACACTTTTGACAATTCAGTTAAGTAGAGACACATGATAAAATTCTGTTAATTCTTTGAGTGAATCTAAGTTCATAGGGTAAAAGACAGATGTTACAAACTTAGCTGCAATAACATCGTGATTTTATCGTTAAGAAGAATCCTTGGTTCTAAGCCAAACCAGAATGTGCAAAGGTGAGGCTTTAGAATTGGTATTTTAATCAATTTCACTAGGACTGGGTTTAGGAACTGTTTCTACCCTGTTCACAGATTGGGTTTTGGGTTTTGGGAGGCATTCATAACAAAGAAGATAGATTAATTAATTTTTATTGGAAAGGCAGATTTACAGAAAGAAGGAAACAAAGATATTCCATCCACTGACTCAACTCTGCAAGTGAATGCAAAGGCCAGAGCCAATCCAAAGCCAGGAGCCAGAAGCCTCTCCAGTCTCCCACTTGGGCACAGGGTCCCAAGGTTTTGGGACATCCTCTACTGTATTCCTAGACCACAGCTAGAGAAAGTGGAGCAGCTAGGACATGAACTGGTGTAGCTATGGGATCCTGGCAAATGCCAGGTGAGGATTTAACCACTGAGGCATTGCGCTGCGCCTGCTCTTGGGGGTCTTCTGTCCAACAAGCCCAGAGACCACCAAGGGGTGAAACGACAGTACTCTTATGTGGCAGAAACACTGCAGACAAAGGTGGTGAAGAATGTGTATTTGAGAGAAGTCACAAGCTTATATAGGAGAAGGGGGCAGGCAGAAGAACAGTCTTGGCAGTACAACATTGTGAATGGCTAACAGATATATCTATCTATCTGGATCCTCCAATGAAGTTACAGGTCAGGAAGCACAGGAAATTGTATCTTAGGGCAGATTCATTATCTGCTGAAAAGCAGGATGAATGTAACATTTCACTTCCTAGAGTTGTTTACAAAGGAAGTCTTAGCAGAGTAGGGAAAAGAGACTGAGGTGCAGCCCATCCCTCTTGTTGCATGCCCAGTGAACAGGCCATGTTGGGGACTGTTAGCCAAGGGCACAGTGTGCCATGTGCCTATCGCCTCCCCTTTGGGCTAGGCAGGTGGATATCCAGAGGTGATCAGTAGAAATAGAAACCTGAAGTGAAAAATAGATGCCCAAAAACTACTGGGTGGAAGTCTCTCTGATTGAGCACAAAAGATAAGTAATACGAAAAGAATGGAAATTTACATGGGAAAACATTGTATGAGAACTACTATAGTGAGATCTTCTACACTGACTATATTTTATGGGAGACTTATGGGTTTTAGGCATTTTTTGATAGTGATATAAATTTCCAGATGACATTCTCTGACACATTTTATTTGTCGAGAAGCGCTCCACTTCCTTGAACCTCTGGCATTAACTTCTGTTGTGTTAGTCTTACCTTCTAAAGACCAATATATGTATTGTCTAACACTTTTCACTATCATGAGTTAAACTCATTCCATTTACCAAAACCCTAAAACTCTATCCAGTTCTCTGTGACACACACTTTGGCAGAAACTTTCCTTCCACTTCTTAATTATCTGTGCTAAAATTATACAGCAGAGATGAAAAGTAAAAGATATTAAAATACACCGAAATCTTCTAAAACACACTCAACATGTTTCTTTTAATAACTGATTATGGAGACATATTTGAAGTTGGAGACTCAGTAATGGGAAAGTAGGCAAAAGCTGTCAAACAGATAGTTAAACTACTGAATGAGTACCATATTACTTGAAGAAGCATCTTCAGTGGAAGAGCAACAGAGAAGAGATCAAGTGTTCTGAATGCCTTTGCATTCCTGCTAAAGTAGGAAGTATATTCAGGAGGTAATAAATACAGTGAATGCACTCATATCTGACAATTAAAGGAATAAAACTGATTTTTGGTAAGCAAACAAAAAGTCCTACATACTTGTATATAGAATGACATAGAAATTCTAGCAGTATTTAACCATGTCCCAGCTGTGGGCCATTTTTTACCATAAGGCAAAAAATCATTTTAGCTGTGCCTGCTGAGGCAACAATAAGCACAATTCAAAATCTAACAAATCCATAGCAGGCTAATTCTTAAGCTAATTGTTTTGCATAACCCTCAAAGCTATTATAAATATTTAAGTGACCCTTGTTAGAAAACAGTTTCCTGCCCCTGCTACAGGGCAGTACAGGAAATAAGCCAATTTATGATGGAGTGAGCCTCAATCAGTGTATTTTGAAAGAAATGGAAAGATTTGGGTTAGATCTTCTTGGAACAATGTTAGAGAAGCTGCTGAATTCTGCCAAAATTTTTAAAAGGAATTAATCATAAATTTTCTTCAACTATTCAAACTAATTCAAAAAAATCCTGCCAAATTTCTCCAAGCCAACATCACCTTAATTTCAAAACCAGAGGAAGATACAGCAAATAAAAAAAAATCTATAGACCAATAGCTGAGATAACATAGATATAAAAATCCTCAACAAAATACTAACTAATCAAATTCAATAATGTTTCAGAAAGATCATTCACATGGAGCAAGTGGGATTTACATATGGCATGCAAAGATTTTTCAACATACACAAGTTGATAAATATGATATATTCCATTAGCAAATCAATTATCTCAGTAGATACAAAGAAAACATATGGAAAAATACAACAATTTTTCCATGATAAAAACAATGATAAACAAGCAAATTGAGACTAGAAGACACATGCTTCAGCACAATCAAGGTAATATATGACAAAACCATAGTAAACACTACATATTTAATGAAATATTTTTTAAAAATCTGGAAGCATTTCCACCAGATCAGGAATCAGACAAAAATGCTCACTTGTCACCATTAATTTTCAACATAATTCTGGAAATTTTAGCCAGTGTCACTAGATAAAAAAAGGAAATCAAATGGATACAAATAGAAATAAGAAAGATAAATTATTCCTGTTTGCAGATGATATGATCCTATACCTATGGAAACCAAAACAGCCCACTAAAAGTTTATGGGGACTCAAAAGAGTTTAGCAGGATTGCAGGATGTAAAATCAACACACAAAAATCAATAGCACTTTGTGGATGTAAACAATGCCATGACCGAGAATGAATTTATGAGATCAATCCAATTCACAATAGCTACAAAAATATGTAAATACTTTGGAATAATTTTAAGCAAGGATCTGCCAGAGCTCTAAAATTAAAATTACAAAACATTTTAAAATAAAACACACACACACACACACAAAATGGAAAAATCTAGGTTCATGGGTTGGAAGAATTAATGTCACCTAAATGTCCATACTGCCCAAAGTAATTCACAGATTCAGTGAATCAAAATGTAAGACATTCTTCTCAGATCTGGAAGGCATGACCCTAAAATTCATATGGAATTAAAGAGACCCAGAATAGCTAAAACAATCCTAAATAATACAAATAAAACCTTGGGCCTGGCACAGTAGCCTAGCAGGTAAAGTCCTGGCCTTGCAGGCCTGAGACCCCATATAGGTACCGGTTCTAATCCCGGCAGCACTGCTTCCTATCCAGTTCCCTGCTTGTGACCTGGGAAAGCAGTCGAGGACAGGGCAAAGCCTTGGGACCCTGCCCCTGCATTTGAGAGCCAAAAGAAGTTCCTGGCTCCTGGCTCCTGGCTTTGGATTAGCCCTGCTGCGGCCATTGCGGCTACCTGGGGAGTGAATCATCGGATTGAAGATCTTCCTCTCAGTCTATCCTCCTCTGTGTATATCTGACTTTCCAATAAAAAAATAACAATAATTAAATAAATAAAGATAAAATTTTTAAAAAACCAAAGGTATTACAATGCCTGGTTTCAAGATATATTGCAGTTATAATCAAAACAATTTGCTACCAGCTCAAGAATAGACTTACCAACCAGTAGAATAGAGACCCCAGAAAATAATACACAGAACTACAACCAATATTTGATAAATAAGCTAAAACACTCCCTGGAGAAAGGACAATCTCTTCCACGAGTGATATTGAGAAATTTGGATCCCTGTGTGCAGAAGGATGAAACAAGACCCCACCTTATGCGAACAACTCACAATGGATCTGGAATCTAACTCTAAGATGTGAATTCATCAAATACCTAGAGGAAACTACGGGAAACATTCTAAGGCATTGTCATAAGCAAAAACCTGGATAAGGCCCCAGCAGCACAGAAATTAAAGGCAAAAATAGGTCACTGAAATTACATCTAATTAAGAAGCTTCTGCACAGCAAAGCAGCCACTAAAGCAGAGACAACTGAAAAACATGGGAAGAAATATTTGCAAACTACACATGTAAGAAAGGTTAATGTCAGGCATACATAAGCAGCACAAGAAACTCAACAATAACAACAAAACAAACAATCCTGTTTGAAAATGGTCTAAAGATAGGAACAGACATGTTAGGTTTTTTAAATTTATTTTATTATTCCATGATATAGTTCCTTAGGCTCTGGGATTTTCCTTATATCAAATTTGCTTTATATCAGAGATAATATATAATATTTGTTCTTTTAGGATTAATTGTTTCACTGAGTATAAAGGTCTCTAGTTGGAACCATCTGGTTGCAAATAGTAGAAGTTCATTGTTTTTAATATGTGAGTAATATTCCATGGAGTAGATATACCACAGTTTCCTTATCTACATTTCTTTGGATGGGCATCTGGGTTGTTTCCATGTCTTTGCTATTGTAGATTGTGCTGCTGTGAATATAGGATTACAGATCCCTTTTTCATTTGCAGATTTCCTTTCCTTTGGATATATTCCCAGAAATGGGCTAGGTCATACGGCAGGTTTATTTGGATTGTTCTCCATTCTGATGTCTATAGTGGTTGTACTAGCGTATACTCCCACCAACAGTGAAAGAGGGCATGTTTTTCACCACATCCATGTCAGAAGATGAATAGGCATGTTTTAAGAGATGAAATTCACATGGCCAAGAGACAAAATGTAGAAGGATGTTCAGGATCACTAAGCTTCAGGGAAAGGCAAACCAAACCACAAGGCGCACCTCACTCCTGTTAGAAAGTCTATCACAGAAAACCAAAAAGTCACAAATGGTGGTAAGGAAAAGACAGTATGGATATTTCTCAGAAATCTAAAAATAGATCTGCCATATGGCCCAAACATTTCATTCCTGTGGATTTACCCAGAGGAAATGGAATGAGGACATGAAAGAAATCCCTGAACCCCCATGTCTTGCTTGTGGCAGCTCAACTCATAATAACTCATACGTGGAGTCAACACAGCTGTCCATTAGCTGATCACTGAGTAAAAAAAAATGTGTGCTATGCATACACATTGGAGTACTACTCATCCAATGAAAAAGAAAGAAATCCTGTCTTTTGCCACAAAATGGATGCATCTAGAGACATCAAATTGAATCAAATAATCCAGTTCCAGAAAGACAAATATTATGTTTTCCTGATTTGTAGTAACTAACATAAAGAGTACAACAAAAGTATTGCATATGAACAAAATTAACCTTAAGATATTTGATCATTGTGCATATACTCTTGGAGAACTGCTGTTGCCACTGAAAGAAAGAAACATACTAGTCAAAACAGCTAGTCAAGGGCCAGGCGGCATGGCCTAGCGGCTAAAGTCCTCACCTTGAAAGCCCCGGGATCCCATATGGGCGCCGGTTCTAATCCCGGCAGCTCCACTTCCCATCCAGCTCCCTGCTTGTGGCCTGGGAAAGCAGTCGAGGACGGCCCAAAGCTTTGGGACCCTGCACCCACGTGGGAGACCCGGAAGAGGTTCCTGGTCCTAGCATCGGATTGGCACGTACCGGCCCGTTAAAGCTCACTTGGAGAGTGAAACATCGGATGGAAGATCTTCCTCTCTGTCTCTCCTCCTCTCTGTATATCTGGTTTTCCAATAACAATAAAATCTTTAAAAAAAAAAAAAAACAGCTAGTCAAAAGGCAGCATATTTTCTATGGCATTTTTAACCTTCTAATGCATTCTCCTTAGTTGCCATGTAGAAGCCTTGAGTGAAGTTATACCAATTTATTGTGGGAGATAGCCTCAAACAAGGTAGATATTTTTTATGTCAATTACCAGCGTTAAAGGTCTATCAAGAATAAAAAATGGATTTAACCTGTGTATTAATCAGCTCAACCTGCCATACTGAGATACTGAAGCTGGGTGGCTTCCACAACTGAGATATTTTCAAAATATTGATAATTTTACAAATGTATTTTGAAGTACTTAGAAGATGTGGCCATCTTGGAAGCAAAAAATGGAGCACAAATCTTGCCTGTATGAATAAACTAAAAATGTAAAACTGAGGTGATTGGTAAAAAGCCAATACCACAAACAGGATCTCTATCTCCTCTCTCTCTCTCTCTCTCTCTCTCTCTCTCTCTCTCTCTCTCTTCTCTCCGTCCTTCTCTCTCTCTTTCTCTCTTCTCTCCCTCTCTCCCTCTCTCCTTCTCTCTTCCTCTCTCCTTTCTCTGTCCTTCTCTCTCTCTCTCTCTCTCTCTCTCTCTCTCTCTCTCTCTCTCTCTCTCCTGCTTTCTCTCTGCCAGCAGATGATACAATTGCCACTCCATGACCCAGTTGGAAACTGTCCTGGATGTTTCTGGTCTCATCAGCCTCCCTCCAGAAAGAATGGTTCAGGCCAAGGCTTCTTGATTCTGAGCTGTGGGTGCTCAGGCTTCTACTTACCATGTAGCATGATTGACACAAAGTAAACCTCGTCCTGCCTCTCACAGCCAAGTCACTGAAACTAAGTTTTCTTTGTCAAACTCTTGGGACTTTGTGCACCAGCTGGTTCAGCGCAGATCCACTACAGCAAATTCTTGTATCACAACTCCACCTCTACAGAACTTTTGAAGTGCAAAAAAATTGTCTTAGGAAGACCCTCTGCATTTGTTCTGTTGTCTGTGTTAAATACTCATTAATAATACATTTCTTTGGGGTGGACTTAATTATATATTGCTGCTTAATTTATTGGTATAAACTATTTCATCATGGTGTGAGAAAAATCAATGAAGATGCCTAGAGAGAATTTACTTTGTGGCTGGAAGATATAAAAGGAAGCAACACTTTGTGGTTAGACAGGTTAGAGTATGCTGAAGTGGAATATTTATATAATGCAGGATATAATATTTGAGAGGGCCATTTATTTATTTTATTGCAACATGAAGCATGCAAGTTAAATATTACTGGCTGTTTGAGTCACTAGGTAAGAATACCAGTTCTGCTTGGATAAAAAAAGATTTATGTATATTGTTACTGTAAGCTGCTTGAACTGAGAGAGGTAAGAAAAACTTTCTTATGATGCATCAAACAGATATATCTCTTTAAAATGTGAATATTGAAAATTACTTTTAAAAACTTTTTTTGAATTTATGGAAGCCTGAAAATTCCTTGATGGCTTGTGTTTTTTTCAGAGATGTCTACCTTTATTTTGTTTTAAGAAAGTTTAAATATGTGATGTTTTTAAGGCACTTGAAAATTCACACAAATTTAGTCTCAGAATTCATCAATATGTGGGTTCGGGAGGGAGGTTAGTCCAGAGTTAAAATGCCCTCAAGTACTTGGGTTCAATTACTGGTTCTGACTCGCCTCTCCGGGCTCCTGCTAGTACACACCCGGAGGCAGTAGTGATGGCACAAATCACTGGGCTCCAGGTATCCAAGTGGAAGGCTTGGGTTGAGTTTCTGGCTCCCAGCTCCAGCTGTTTGCATACATTTGTGGAAGGGCAACAATGATGGGGATCTCTCCCTGCAACTAAATATTTTTTAAAGAATTTATCAATAATACTATGTGGTTATAGACACAGTATTATATACATATAATAATTATATATATTATAATATTCATATTAAACAGAGACAGTCCGCAAAAAAATCTCTTCATTTTTTTTCAGAACTTCACCATGTACCAAGATGGGCTGGGGAGAGAATTTGACCTATGCATCACTTCAGAGAAACCAGAAGTAAGTGAACAAACTGTCAGACTTGCTAATTGTCTTATTAAACATTAAAACATTGCTACACCAACATTTCTGAAAGCTACCTGACAATAATAGTAGCTTTGCATTATTTGTTAAACTCTTGGGACTCAGTCACAATGTGGATTTTTTTTCAATTACTTTGTATGAACGTTTTTGGAATAAGTATTTATAATTTTGACACACATGCCCTGTTCTTAGAGTCCTTTCTCAATCACCTGAATGTGTTTTCTACCATCTAACTATTTGTTATACTGATATGCATGCAATTTTTCTGCCTTGTTGTTCTCCTGTTCACCCTAAAAT
Source organism: Ochotona princeps (assembly GCF_030435755.1). Lineage (NCBI taxonomy): Eukaryota > Metazoa > Chordata > Mammalia > Lagomorpha > Ochotonidae > Ochotona > Ochotona princeps. The sequence goes on from NC_080838.1 coordinate 46,437,638, forward strand.
ATGGATATGGCAAAGATAATGATAAGAATGTGATAACAAAGATACAAATGAAGAAATGACTTACTGACTTTTATTCAATGCAATACACTATTCTGTAAATATATACTTGTTCAGTGTTCAGAATTGTGTTTCATAGGTTCTATTTTTATCTACATTTAGAGTGTGAGAAAATTGATGGGCAATAATATTAAGTAACATGGCCGAGGACATGCAGCTGTTCTCAAACTGAGGGTTTCTCAAATAGGTTCTGTTGACACAACATAGGCTTTCTTCTCTCCTCAACAACATACACTCTGTGCTATTTGAAAAGTTCAAGTTCACAGTTATTTCTGCCATCAGTTTCCAGTGACAACTGAGATAGAATACACCATGAAGTTTCAAACTATACAACCTAACCTGACATAACCTTAAAGCTTTCACAGTCTTACTCAGTGACCTTTCATATCAGATTGCCTTGCTTAAAATCCTGGACACCATATAAAGAAATTCTTTATATCAGTCATGGAGATCCCAACCAGGTCCAAGTCTGGTGACTCTCCCTCAGTGTTATGCCAAACTTGTCAAGGTCACCCCATTTATCCTGCTTTTCCCAGCACCTCCTTGTGTGATCTCTCCCTAGATTGTATCAGCAGCCTCACAATCAACTATAATTTGCACAACAGCTCCCAGGAGCTTTCTTTGATAGGCACAAACTTCAATGCCACATCAGGCCTGAAATTCCTATACAGACCATTTTTGAAGTGCACTACTCTAGGACATTGTTTGCCTTTTGGTAAGGGGAACCAAGTCTCAAAGACAGTGGTTTGCAAATTCTATTGGTAATTGCAATTAATGGGAAATGTTATATGATGGGCTTCTGGATTCCACTTGCAATGTACCTAATCCAGTGTATCTGGGCAGGGGCAGGAAGTGGGAGAAGTACACAAAGGTACATTTGTAACAAGTGCCCTAGATGATATCAAGGCTGCTGATGTGGGGTCGGTGGAGGAGGGTAGACAAGACTGCTACACTAACTCACCTTGGAGTGTCACCTCTTCTGTACTCAAAGTCTCTGAAAGTTTTGACTTGTCCCTATTTACCATTTTCCTTCAGTGACTGATGAGATTATGCTGTGAAGCAACCTCTGAAGAGAAACTACAGGGTGACGTTGAGCACCCAGATAGTGGGGTGTAAGAGTGGAGAAGCAGGGATGGAGGTCTGAGATCCCTGCCGCCTGGCCCTAATGTCTACGTAGACCATGGTTTCTTCAAATGACTAAACGAGTTAATTATAAGGGATGATTTCGAACAAACATTTAATGGAAGTGCTCACAATTGCAAAGCAGTGGAGTTATATTTTCAAAATCTTCATTAAGGCAGCTTCTAAATTAATAATAGAGAAATCCACAGAGAAAATTTATAAAATTCCTTATGGATTACATTATACAAGGAAAACACAGAAAAAGAGAATAATTGGAGAATAAAGAAACTTCTGAGCCTTTACTAGTGAAAAACTTAGAAATACACTTTCCAATTGTTTTAGAAGTGGTAATTTGGGGATTTCTAATTGCTTAATGGAAAAATACATGTCTTTTCAGACCAAATCTCTAAGAATATAGTAATTAGTCCCCTGGATGTGATGGACCAGCAATATTAGAAAGATTCAAGATGTACGATTGTGGAATTTTCTCAGGTATTTTTGTATAAGATGGCCGGTGATTTTCCATTGTGATAACGGCTTATGATAAGGGCCCCATGCAGAATACTGAACACTGCACATTATTAACGCTCTTCATATTTACAGAGGCTATTAGAATGCAAAATGAATGATAGGATCATTGGAAATAAAGATATATCTGCAATATAAAAAACAAAAGCTAATATAATTACAAGAGAATCTAAGACTATTTGGATTAATATGAAAAAATAAGAACCATTAGTTGTGAGCTACTTAGGTTTTCAGATGCTTTTCTACAGCAAACACCATTAAAATCCATTGAGTCAGAGATTGGAGCCATGGTTTTACAACAGTCTTAAACAGGAAGTACAGGATAATGATGAGTAAACTCATCTCTGAAGTCTTCTTTTACAGATTTATAAATAATTTGTAGGAAGCAGTCCATAGCCAAATCTCCACATCTATAAATGGTGTGAACTGTTTTATTGTAATGAAATTATAAACTATCAGAGACAAACTGCAGAAGTCTCTTTTGGTATGAGAGCGCATAAAAGTGGCAAATGAGTTTCTTTATGACAATGTCCAGAAGAAATTTGCTTATGGAAGGATAATCCAAATCCTACTTATGGCAGGGCGGAAATTTGGAGCCAGTGACAATCCAAAGGCATAGATAATCCTTGTAAACTTTTCCTTGTAAACTAATGTCAGTGGTACTCTTGATACCTCTGGCAACAAAAATCAAAAGCTGATTATTTTTAAAGGAAAACAATTTAAACATTGAATATTGCACATAATCACAAAACAAAATGAAAAGGAAGCCCAAGAACAGGAATAAGGAATTGTTTTCACCCCCAGTGTCCCATTTATGCTCTAGTATCTTTCTTTTGGACGTCTCTGAACATTTGCTGTTTGCAACTGTGGAAATTAAGACATGGAAAGAAAAGAAAGAGAATTAGTCAGGAAAGAACAGAATCGTGGTTAAGGTGAGGAAGGAGGTATGGAAACTTAGGCAGTATCTGCACTGTCATCTGTTAGCTACAGAAATTTAAAGGTAAGAGTGCAATGATTCAGTCCTGTTTCTTCAGCTCACAGCCCTGTGGTTGGCCAGGCCTCCTTGCACTTTGCTGCCTAGAAAGATAGTGAACCAAAGACCGACTTCTCTATCTGAAAACATTCCTCCCTTTTCCAACTGCAAGTCTGTCCTTGAGATTAGACTTTCTTCATGAAATTCAACCGATTATTGCAGTACACTGAATGTGAATCTATAAGAATCTCTTTACGATTAGGCCAGATACTGAAATATGCAGATATAAGAAAGTATCACTCTTCTTGTTTCTTTTAAATATACATTTAGTTTTTACAAAAGGATGTTATTTATGCTGAAATGTGAAGCAATTAGGCTGGTATTAAATTAATGACATAATAACATCATTTAGATTTCCTATTTTTGATGTAGAACTTGTTAAATACTGATAGCTGTAACCTACAAAAATTACAAAGTCTTTGATGGTGGGGAAAAATATAACCATGAAACAAATCTATTTAAATTCTTGATAAACTTTCACATGATGTTTGAATTTATAATTAAAGGAAACTGAAAGGGAAATAGAAAACCAGGGTTAGAATCAGACACAGGCTATTTGGCAGTCACGGAGAGCTTGCCAGACCAAGCAATCTAGGGGTGAGGCCTTGAAAGGGCACATGAAGCCTTGGGCACCTGGGAGCTTATGAGTTGTTATGATGATGAGTCACACAGCTTCCACCCTTGAAGGCCATAATACAGGAGGGAAGTGTAAACCTCACTAAAATGTCCACATTAGGAAATGGGTATGACAAAGAAACTTTGTATCATGTTTTGCTGTGGATTAAAAAAAAAAGAAAAAAAAAAAAAACCTTCCCTGAGACCATCACCAAAGGCCTGCTTAAATACATTTTGTAATTGAAATTTACAGTTTCCTTGATCTCAAAAATTGATACAAAAAGTGCTCCCCAGAGGGGTAATGTTTCTAAAAAATTCAAAGAGCCAAATCCAAAACTTTTCTGCAGAGATAAATTATTAAACCATTGTGCCATGATTCCAGTATATAAAATCAGTTGAACACTATTTCTAATTTGGGTATGCCAAATTGCACAAAAAAAATCTACAATAAACCAGTAAACAGAAAATAAATGACAAAAACGTATTCCTAATTTGCTAAATGATTGGGCCCGGTACAGTAGCCTAGTGGCTAAAGTCCTCACCTTGTATGCATGTACCCAGGATCTCATATGGCCACTGGTTCATATTCTGGCTGTTCCACCTCCCTTCCAGCTCCCTGCTTGTGGCCTGGGAAAGCAGCAGAGAACGCCCCAAAGTTTTGGGACCCCACTCGCTTGTGGGAGACTAGGAAGAAGCTCCCAGGCTCCTAGCTTCAGATCAGTTCAGCTCCTGATGCTGTGACCATTTTGAGAGTGAACCTACAGATGGAAGATCTTTCTCTCTGTCTTTCCTTCTCTCTGTAAACCTGACTTTCTAATAAGATAAACTTAAAAAACTGTAACAAATAAATGCTAACCTATTTATCAGGCATATTGTATAAAATTATATATTAAACAATAAAGAGAAAAAGTAAAAATGCATGGAAATACAATATTATGCAAAACATACTAGAAATCTGAAACAATAAATAAATAATATTGCTAGAAATAAAAAATACATAACAAATGACTGAAACTTAGAGGTAAGCGTTAGCATGAATGAATTTTAAAAAGCATAGTGAAATAGCGTAAATCTGGGGGAATTAATTAAAATGTAAGACAATCAGGAAAAATAAATAGGAAAAGAAAAAAAGTGACATGAAACAAAATGAAAGAACCAACATATGTTTAATTAGATGTAAGAGATGCGCAAGAAAGAAAGGGAAGGAGCAACATTCAGAGAAATAATCATCAAGAATTTTCTATAAATAATAGAAGCCATGATTCCTCAGGATCAAGAAACATAAGGAGTGTCAACATGGTTTGCAAACCCAAATTCTTTACAAACTCTATATACCTGTAGGGAAAGTGCTAATGATAAAGAGAGATTGAAGACAACAGATGCAGAAGGCAGAGTCTCAGCCATTATACTGAAGTCCAACAATGCAATGGAACTTTTAGCATCTAAAGAGGAAATAGCTGTCAAATTAGTGTTCCATGTCCAACTAAGATATCATTGAAGTTGAGATTAAGTATACTTTCAGAATAAAATATCCAAGTTATCATAAATATCTCTCAAAAGAAGAAATTTAAGACAAAACTGAATACTGAAAAGCAGTATAGAATGACAAAATTAATAATTACTAATCTAAAAAATATTGAATATACTTTATCATCTTCTGTGAAGTAGGGAACTATAAACCCATAGCAGTATAAATAACAATTTTTTTTAATGTAAGGCAAGATTGAAGAGTAGGCTGGGTTAAAGAATTCAAAAGCCTCATTGTTTAGCAGAAAGCCTCTATTGTTTAGCAGAAAAATTAATTAATTTTTATATCAATATTTTTAGAAAAGCACATTAGGAAACAGAACTATAATATGAAATTCCTATAACCGGCAGAAATGAGAGAATTAAAATGATCAATAAATAAAACTTAATTAACAGAAAGGAAATAAAAACAAAATGAGCATGGAAACATAGGTAAATAGAATAAGGTAAGATAATTGAAATAAAACACGTTACAACTCACATCAGGGTGGATATAAATTAACTTCCCAGGTGATTCATAGAGATTATAAAGTTAGATCATTAAAATGCATTTGCTCTTGCAAAGGGAATGATCAAAAACGAAATACAGTATAGGTAGCTATTTTGAAGTGAGAAAACATACAGTGAGTCCGTAAAAGAAAACTAAAGAAGCAATATCAGTAGCAGATGAAGATATGCATTCAGTTCGTAGCAATTTCTAAAAGATAAAAACTGATTGTTCATTATCAAAGAAACTCAATCAAAAGGTATAATAGTGTAAATGTATGAAACCATGTATGTTTAAAACATTCAAAGCAAGAATAGACTAAAATAAGGTACTCATGAATTCCAACATGATGGAGTATTTTAGCATCTCTACTTCATCAGGTGAATTGAAGATGGAAATATCAGGTAAGATAGATTTAGAGGAGATACAGCAGCACCTATCTGTATGTAGATAAACAGCAAGGCAGATAGTCTGCAGTCAACAACTAGCCAATGCCTGCATAGCTCAAACACTTTTGGAACATTAACAAAATTTACACAACTGTTAGGCCACAAGAAGGAGCATTTAGTGTAGCATTTATAACCCAGGCATCCCGTTCCAGACTACAAAGATTTGATTTCTGACTCTGACTCCTGACTCTTCCTTAAACCATCCCTCTGGCAGAGTTCACATCAGGAAGTTGTTGGATCGGAACCAACAACTGCACTCATACACTTGGATGTAGGACGTGAGCGTCAAAATCCATGGCTTAGCTGCTAGCCAAGCACTATGCATCCAAACCAGGACGCATAAAATTGACTGGTACAAGCTGAAAATTTTTTATACAATAGGAAAATAGTATATGTTTTCATTGACTTTAATTGCATTTTGCCCAAAGGTTCTAGCCAATGTAATATAAAAGCAAAATTAAAAACTGAGACCTACAAATTGAAAAGGAGGAAATGTAATCATTTTCATTTTAAAAACATGCATTATACACTTTGCTTACTCACCAGAATAATAAAAATCTTTAAAGTAGTTTGATATAAAATCAATATTGAAAATATAATTGCCAGTTTTCAATTGTGACAGAGTTGATTTTATTGGAATAATCCTTTCTCTTGTAATGAGAAAAGTATTTCTAATGCAGCATATTTGAGAAAGAGACGAACAATGGAAAAATTTGGATCATTCTCAAAATTGGAAGAAGGAAATGTATCTGGGGAAAATGAAGATTTATGTGACCATTTGTCCAAGAGAACTCCTTAAAAGAGAACTGCCCACTAAGTTACTAAGGTACACTCTGCCTCGCTGTCCTGTGGTCTCTCCTTGAACGCCCCTGTCCCTTCATGGATTTGGGGCTGCTTGGCTAATACCTCAGCTCACTAATGACTTTTAAACTTCCGATCTTTTTTTTTTTTTTTTTTTTTTTGGTGTTGAGTAAAGACAACACTCTTGCCAGCTCTTCACAACCTAGATGGAAGCAGAACTCTCCACCCTTTTCAGCTGTGTGATCTATTACACGTCCTCACCATTACTGGAATGGTATGACTTTGTGATTCTAAGAATCTGCTGATTACTGTTTCAGTTTCCCTTAGGACAAATATGGCAGAAGCCTAATCACATATACTGCTCACCATGTTATTCTAACATTTAAAATGCTAGTTAATATCTCTTATTTGCCATTTGGTTTGTCTGAATTTTCTTTTGCCTTTTTAAAAAGATTTATTTATTTTTATCGGAAAGTCAGATATACAGAGAGGAGGACAGAGAGAAAGATTTTCCGTCCGATGATTCATTCCCCAAGAAGCAGCAATATTGGAGCTGAGGTGATCCGAAGGCAAGAGCCAGGAGCTTATTCTGGGCCTCCCAGGCAGATGCAGGGGCACAAAGCTTTGGCCAGTCCTTGACCAATTTCTCAGGCCACAAGCAGGGAGCAGGGTGGGAAGCAGGGCTGCTGAGATTAGAACCAGCACCCATATCGGATCCCGGTGCATGCAAGGCGAGGACTTTAGCCACTAGGCTACAGTGCTGGGCCCTATATTTTCTTTTTAAAATGTCGTTTTCCAATGTAAGTGGCTGAGACTCCGTTACGTAAACCTGCTGCTTCACAAGGTGGGACATTACAGCTGGAAGCTGAAATTGGAAGCACAGAGAGGATTCCCACCTGCTGGTGTGAGATGTGCGTTCCAAGCAGCATCTAATTACTGTGCCAATCACCTGTTCCTATAATTTTGTCTTTAGTCAGAGTTGCAGTATCTTCTCATATGCCTTGGCTGTATCACTCCATTAATGGTATCTCTTGATGAAGACCATTTTAATGTTGTGCTACTTATCAATGTTCTGTTTCAAAACTGATCTCCATGCTCCTATTGTAAAGGTGTTTTCTATCCACAAGTTTACTGCTATTACTTTCACATTGATATCCATCAGCTATGCAAAATGATTGTGAGCTAGGCATCATACCTCTTGGTACCCTGAAGGCATAGTCAACTGATCTATCAGGATATATTTTAAAAATTCATTCCTCATGTCTTTTTGGAGTCACTTTTGACACAATTCAAATGTCCACATGTGACGATGACCTTATGAGGCCATTTATCTTTTAAACCTATTTTTTTTTAAGAATTATTTATTTATTTCAAAGGCAGTGTTATCAAGATGGGGAGAGACAGAGAGGAAGATGCTCCACCCACTGGTTCACTTCCCAAACAGCTGCCCTGGTCAAGGCTGGGCCAGGCCACAGCCAAGAATCAGGAGCTTCATCTAGGTCTCCCACATGGGTAGTTAGGCCTCAAGCATTTGGGCCATCTTCCACTGCTTTTCCCAGGCCTGTTAAAGCTCTGGATCAAGAGGATGACTGTGTCACAGGTGGTAGCCTTAACCACTACGCCACAACACTGACCCCAAAACCACCCACCCCTTTTTTTACTCTTTTCAAACCTGTAAACACAATCTAAATTACAACAAGTTTTATAAGTCTTCACATTGACTAATATGCGCCTTTCTACTTTATTCTTTCCTGTAAGAATATCTCAGCTATTTTAAAATCTTTTTCTTTATAAATTTCAGTCTCCACTTGCCAAGTTACCTTTTAAAATATTTTCTGGTACTTTATTTGTTGATTTTGACAGTTTTCTCCCTAGATTTTCAGAAAGTTTATTTAATATTTCTACATTTGGCATTCTGCGTATTCATCCTGCTTTGAATCCACTGTGATTTTTTTTAAAGATTTATTTATTTTTATTGGAAAGGCAGATATACAGAGAGAAAGAGAGCCAGAAAGAAAGGAAGATCTTTCGTTCACTGGTCAGGAGGCAGTAATGGCCAGGCCTGAGCCGATGTGAAGCCAGGAGCCAGGAGTCTCCTCTGGGTCCTCCATGCAGATCCAGGGTCAAAAGGCTTTGGGCCTTCCTCAACTGCTTGCCCAGACCATAAGCAGGGAACAGGATGGTAAGTGAATCAGCCAGGATTAGAACCAGCGCTCATATGGGATTCTGGTATGTGGAAGGGGGAGGACTTTAGGCACCAGGCTACCATGCTGATCCCATGCACTGTGCTTTATAAATATAAAATTATAAAAATTTCAAACTTTCATGTCTTTGATTTTTCCCAATATTCTTATCTCTTTTTCTAAATAATAAATTGCACTAATGTGGGTAGTTCAACAAGTTCCTGGAAGTGGAATTAAGATAAATTTATTTTGATGCAAAAAAATTTGAAATTTTTGGAGTCTTCCAAAATTCATATTATTTTTAATAACTATGTACAGATTTAAACATTAATTAATTCTGTCTTTCATGGACTATACACCTAGTATCATGCATCAAAAGTAACAACCAAACCCACTGTCACCTTGAGTTTTTCCTACGTTGCCTATTAGTGATTTTTAAAATCTTTCATTTTCATTTTCAGGACTGTGAAAACATTTTTCAGTTGTTTTTACTAGCTTCATTGCTGGCATAGATGTTCAACTCTTGTAGTTCTATTTGTTATTCTGACAAAGATTGATTAGCAGTATTTGTGTGGATCTATTTCCACACTCACGTTCATTGATCTAATTGCTTTTGTTTTTATCAATACCATCATCTACTGTGATGAGTTTGTATATCCAGGCTTAAAACCAGTTGTGTCATTCTCTCCTTCTTCACCTTCTCCTTACTTCTCCTTACTTCTTTTTCAACACTGTGTGGGCAATTCTGAGTCTCTTACCACTCTCTATATATAACCTTCGAAATCAGTTTGTCATTATACACAAAATAACAGGACATTCATTGAGATTTCATTGAATATGTGGATAACATTGAGAGGAACTAAAATCTTGACATATTCGCCTCTAACCTTATCCATAAACAAGAAATATATTGAGTTGTTTGATTTTTTTAAAGATTTATTTATTTTTATTGGAAAGTCAGATATACAGAGAAGAGGAGAGGCAGAGAGGAAGATCTTCCATCCGATGGTTCACTCCCCAAGTGACCACAATGGCCAGTGCTGTGCCAATCCAAAGCTAGGAGCCAGGAGCTCTTCCAGGTCACCCCTGTGGGGGCAGGGTCCCAAGGCTTTGGGCTGTCCTCGACTGATTTCCCAGGCCACAAGCAGGGAGCTGGATGGGAAGCAGGAGCGCCAGGATTAGAACTGGCGACCATATGGGATCCTGGCACGTGCAAGACGAGGACTTTAACAACTACGCTTGCGCCAGGCCCAAGTTGTGTGATTTTGTTAATCAAATTTTCACACATTTTCTCATACACATCTCACATAGCATTCATTACATTTGTACCTGAATATTTCATTTTTGAGGATGATAAAAGATTGCATTTTTTTCAATTTTTAATGTCAAATTCCACTTGTTCATTTTTGGCATAAAACAAATGATTGCTATATTAGCCTTATATCTCTCAGCATTGTTGAATTAGTAGCATGAATCTGTTCTCAGTTCTGTAGCATAGATGATTACATAATCGATGAGGAAAATCATCTTATTTCTTCCTTCCTATTCTCTGTACTTTGGTTTCCTTCTCTTTTCAATGTATTAGCAAGAAATTCTTGAACTCAGTTAAAGCACAATGCTTATTGAAAACAGTCTGGCCTTGTTCTTAGAGAAAGCCTCAAATTTCACACCATTAATTCTTAAGTTAGCTCTGGGGCTTTTGCAGATAATTAGAATTATGCAAAGGAAGGTCACTTCTATTATACTGTGAGTTTATTTTTTAACTCAAGTATGCGATTTCTTCATCTATTGATATAATAATGTAATTTTCCCTATTTATCCTGTTGATGTCATGATTGCATTAGTTTTGTCAATGTTGAAGCAATCTAGCATAAATGGAATAAACCCTATTTAGCTGTGATGTATATATTTTTATACATTATTAGATTTATCTTGGTAATGTTATTATGTGTGAATTTTTCAGCTATTTTAGTAGGAAATATTAACCTGTAGTTTTATCTTTGCTTTTGAAGTTTTTAACTTATTTAGTTTTCAGGGTGATGTTAGTCTCACATAGAATGAGATAGGAAATATTCCCTTTATTTTTATCTTTTAAAAGATTTTGGAAATACTTTGTATCATTACATAGAAATTTTTCTTTCATAAATTTAAAACTATTCTGAAATAAATGTTAAAAAAGAATTGTAGAGAATTGGTACAATTTCTTAAGTTTTGGGTTGCAATTTATTAGTAAATCCATTAGATACTCTTTCAGCTTGGGAAGATGGGAATTGTTCCTTTCTTACCAATTTAATGTCCAAGGGATCTGTAGTGATGTTTCCTCTTTCATTTCTGAAATTGGTTTGCCTTCACTTTCATTTTTCTTAAATAGTCTGTGTAGAGGTCTGTCATTTTATTGAGATCTTTTCCAGGAACAATCTTATCCACATGGTTCCAACTGCTGGGGCTGTGCCAGGCTGAGGCAAGAAGCACAAAGCTTCTTCCAAATCTACCACATGGATGCAGGAGCCCACACACTTGGGCAGAAAGGAACTAAGGCAGTCAGGACTGAAACCTACACGTAAGTGGCATGTCAGCACCACAGGTGGTGCCTTCACTGTCTCACAATGTCAGCCCCCTTAAAGGTTGTTTTTCTAAGGGATAATATTGTTCTAGGTTGCTGGGCTTTTTCTTTCAAAACACTGAATATTTCCCCCTTCATTCTTTTATGATTTCTGAACATAAGCCTCAAGCGATTCTTTATTGCTCTATAAATATAGCATTTTTCCTTCCCAAGATAATTTCTTTCAGGATTTGATCCTTAAATTTAAAATATCTGTAGTTGGATGCCTAGGTATACTTTGTCTTTGTTGCATGTTTGTGTTTTCATTTGTCCAGCTTGGTGTTTTTGAGTTTCCAGGATCTGTGATTTGCTCGATAATCTGATTCATACTTGTTTCAAACACTTCTTCTCCTTCTTCCCTTCTCCCACTGGTATCCCTACACCTTTTGCTGTTGTCCCACATTCTTCAATATTCAGCTCTGTTGTGTGTGTATATATATATATATATATATTTCTTTTCTCTTTGTTTTCCATGTTGCATATTTGTATTGCCATGTCTTCAAGCTCACAAATTATTTCCTAGCTGTACTCCATTTTCCAACAAGTATATTAATAGCATTTTCATTTGTTACTTTAAAAAAAGTTCTACCATTTCCTTTCAATAGTTTCTCAAAATTTCCATCTCTCTGTTTACATCCTCTATATATTTTTATATGATATCTATTCCATTAAGCCCCTTTGGTTATTAATAATTTATTTTAAATTCCAAATCTGATGTTTACAACATCATTGCCATGTTTCCTTCAAGTAGTTTTAGTCTCTTATTATGTTTTTTAATTCTTGTGACACAAATATGAAGTCTTGGCTAAAATAACTCCTGTAAGTAGATGTTTAGTAAAATGGTAGTAAGATGTGGAGGGAGCAGAAGTATTCTATCAAATCAGTCCTATGATTAGGTTTCAAAGTTTTAGCAACTCTACATTTCTTGCCATCAACTTCATGGTTGATTCTGAAGTTTTCCTCTTTTCTGAGATGAGACAGACTGTTTGAACTTGGCTGCATTGGAATTTCTCTCTCCTCACATGGAAAGGTATTACGTGTTTTAATTTGCAGTTTTCTTCTCCTGAGCCAAGTTAGGCTTTGGTGTCAACAGCTCTATTTAAAAAAAATTGTTTTATTATTTCCCATTATACATTTCTGTAGGTATAGGGATTCGTTCCCATAGGATTTCCCTCCACTATCTCCCTCACCAGGTTTTCCATACTATCATGGTAGTAGTACAGTCTTTTAGTAATGGTTATAAGTTTAACACTCTGCTGTTTAAGTATAGCATGGAGTTGTAGTTACAGACAAAGGTAAAAAAAATCAATATCATGTGGTCAAACTATATTTAACTACTTCAATGGGAGTCCTTTAATTCAGGAGTAGAGACACCTATTGCATTGTAGCTTCATTTCACTGAGAAGTGAAACTAGTCTCCATTATACAATTGGCCTATAAAATATAAATATGTAAAGGCCTGGCACAAATAGACTAGTGACTAAATACTTGCCTTGCATGCACTGGGATCCCATATGGGTGGCATTTTGTGTCCTGGCTGCTCCACTTCCCATGCACCTCCCTGCATGTGGCCTGGGAAAGCACGCAAGGACCGGCCAAAGTCTGAGGACTCTGCATCTGCATGGGAGACCCAGAAAAAGATCCTGGCTCCTAGCCTCAGATCAGCTCAGCTCTGGCTGTTGCGGGCACTTGCGGAGTGAAGTATCGTACAGAAGATCTTCTTCTCTGTCTCTCCTTTTTTCTGTTAACAGCCTATGCAATAAAATAAATAAATATTTTTAAAGGAATATATGTAAATACTCATATATGTTTATTTTATGTTTTGCTTGAGAACATGTATTTGTCCCTTTGAGACTGGCTTCTTTCATTGAGCATAATGGTCTCCATTTGAGATTACTTTCTTGCAAATTGTAGAATTTCATTCTTTTTAATGGATGTGTAGCATTCCATGGAATAAATGTATCAGTTTATTTATCCATTACTCTTTCAAGGGGCTTCTGGGCTGTTTCCATGTCTTCACTATTGTGGATTGTGCTGCTCTAAACACAGGGTTGCAGGTCGCATTCTCATGCAGATTTCACTTGAACTGGATATATTCCTAGGAGTGGAATAGCTGGGTCATATAGTAGATCAATTTTACTTCTCTAAGCAATCTCCTTGCTGACTTAAATAGAGGCTGTACTACCCTACACTTCCAGCAACAGTGAATTACCGTACCTTTTTTCTCATATCCACACCAGCAGCTGTTGTTGAGTTTCTCAACTATTTTGTAAATCTTAATTTCAGGTAGTACCTTTTGTTTATTGTGTCTTTCATTGCCTGTGCTTTTGGTGATTTTTAAAAGAAGTCTTTTTCAATACCAATATCTTGTAGAGTGCTTCCTATGTTTTCCTCTAACCATCTGGTGGTTTCTGGGTACAGATTTAGGTCCTTGATCCATTAGAGCTAATGTTTTTATAAGGTGAACGATGGAGGTCTTCTTTCTTAGTTTCACAAACTGCTATCCAATTGTCCCAACAGCATTTGTTGAAGAGACCAACCATTTTCCCTAGCTTATTTTCAGGGCTCTTGTTAAAGACTAGTTGGCTGCATAGGTATGGGCCTACTTTTGATATTACTAGTCTGTTACATGGATATTCTTCTCTCGTTCTGTATAGTATCAGATTGTTTCTATTACCATTGCCCTGTAGTATGTCCTGAGGCCTAGCATTTTGATTCCTCCAGGTTAATTTTTGCTCTTCAAAATAACTTTGGCTATTCTTTGCCTCTTGTGTTTTCAGATGAATTTTTCTATTTTGTTTTCCAGCTCTGAGAAGAATGCTGTTGTTATTTTGATTAGAATCACATTGAATCTGTATATTACTTTCAGTAGTATGGATGTTTTGATTATGTTAATTCTGACAATACAAGAACATGGTAAGTTTCTCTACCTTTGAATGTCTTTTTTCATTTTTTTTCTTAATGGTTTGCAATTTTCATCATATAGATCGTCTACATATTTGGTTAGATTTATTTTAAGATATTTAAGGTTCTTTGCTACTTTAAAAGGAACTCTGCTATTTTATTATTATAATTTCTTTCTCAGTCATGGAGTTGTTTGTGTATACTAAAGCCATTGATTTATGTTAATTGAGTTTGTATCCCACTACCTTGCCAAATGCTCTCAAGATTTCAAACAGTCTCTTGATTAAGCAGTTTGGTTCTTTTATGTGTATAATCATGTTTTCTGCAAAGAGGGATGAATTGACTTCCTTTTCTCCTACTTGAATTCTTCTAATTTTTTTTCTTAATAGCTCTAGTGAGGACTTCTAATACTATATTGAATAGCATTGATAAAAGTAGACATCATAGTCTAGTTCCAGATCTTATTAGAGAAACTTCCAGTCTCCCCCCAGTCATTATGATCATAGCATTGGGGTGTGTGTGTGTGTGTGTGTGTATGTGTGTTTCATTGGTGGTGGTGTAGAATGTTCCTTCTAAGCCTATCTTGCTTAGGGTTTTTAGCATGAAGCAGTGTTAGATTTTATCAAATGCCTTCTCTGCATCTATTGAGAAGTTCATATAGTTTTTACTCTCCATTTTGCTGATGTGGTGTATCACCTTTATTGATTTGCATGTGATACACCATTTCTGCATGCCAGGAATAATTCTCACTTGGTCAAATTGAATGATTTGTTTGATGCATTTCTGCATTCTGTTGGGAAGTATTTTGTTGAGGACTTTTGTATCTATGTTCACCAGGAATATTTATAGGCCACAAAGCAAGCCTCTGCAAATTTTTTGAACATCAAAATCGTCTCAGACCAGCGAGGAATGAAACTAAAGACCAACGAGTCAAAATACCGGAAAAGATATGCAAATACCTGGAAATTGAACAGCATCCTGTTGAATGAATAATGGGTCATAGAAGAAATAAAAAAAATTCCTTGAAACAAATGAAGATATCAACACAACACCTCAAACTAAGGGACATAGTCAAGGCAGTGCCAAGAGAAAAGTTCATTGCAATCAATGCTTATACCAGATGAATGAGCTCACTACATCTGAAAGAGCTAGAAGAACAACAGTAAAATAATTCCAAGATTAACAGAAAAATAGGAAATAATCAAAATAAGGGAGGACTAGAGATAAAAATAACAATACATAACTCGTTTTTTGAGAAATTCAACAAAATAGATAAGCACTGCTAATAAAAAAAAAAGATAGAGAAGACATGAATCAATAGAACCAGGACAAGAAAAGGAAACAACAATGGATACCTTAGGCATATGTAGAATAATCAGAAACTGCTACAAGTAACTGCATGCCAACAAATCGGAAGACACATACAATTTACGAAAACTGACCCATGAGGTAATTAGAATTCTCAATAGAACTATAACCAGGACAGAAATTGAATTGGTAATTAAATCCCTCCCAACAAAGAAAAGGTCGGGACCAGACTGCTTCGCTGCTAAATTTGACCAAACATTTCAAGTACTAATTCCAATCCTCTACAAGCTATTTAAAATGATAGAAATGGAAGCAATTTTTCCAAACTCTTCCCATAAACCAATACCACCTTCATACCAAAGCTACATTGAGAGACAACGGAGAAAAACAACAAGCCATTATTTAAAAGAAAGAAAGAAAAGAGGGGAAGGAGGGAGGGAAGGAGAGAGGGAGGAAGGAAGGAAAGAAGGAAAGAAATAAAGAAAGAGAGAGAGACAGAGAGGAAGAAACAAAGAAAGAAAGAAAGAAAGAGCATTTATTCTTATCTGAAAGGCAGATTTTTACAGAGAGGAGAAAGAGGAGGTCTTCCATCCCCCTGGTTTATTCCCTAAAAAGCCACAGCAGTTAGGGGTGAGCTGGAAGCCAGGAGTTTCTTCCAGGTCTCCTGCTGGGTGCAGGGGCCCAAGGACTTGGGCCATCCTTCACTGCTTTCCCAAATCATAAGCTGGGAGCTTTTGGGAAGTGGGGCAGTTGGAACACAAAGCAGTGCCCATATGGGATGTGGTGCTACAACACAGAGAATTATCTTGTTGCATCACTGTGCCAGCCCCTAATAAGCTTATTCAGAGGGAAGACTTACTAAGAACAGAACATTGTGGATGATGCTTTTCAAATGCTTCCTTTTCCCTCTACCTGTCAGAAGCACAAGCTGATCTTTCTGTCATTACTTGTGAGAACTTTGGCAAGATCCTGGAAGTAAATTTCATGAAAGTGTGAATGCTATCTGTGATTGGACAAGTCTATAATTCTAATGTTCTTACTAAACTGTTCATTTATTACAGGTTCTAATGAAAGCTTCTATGAAGATTTCTCCTTTGATATTTTGTGATTTTCTGAGGCCATGTGTTTGTCCTGAGGTTTTACTTCCCAAATATACCCTATAATAGTCATTGACTTCACAGGCTGTTCCATTCTATTTCCTGAATTTCCTGTTAAGGTGTTTATGCTTCTTACACATGCCTAAAATTAGAAGTCTTCCTACTGCCACTTTTTCTAATTAATGTAATTTAGCATTGAGAGTCTGTTTGAATTTTTTAAAGATTTATTATACTTATTTGAAAGGAAGTATAACAGAGAAAGAAGAGGTTAAACACAGGAGAGACGTAGAAGAGAGAGAGAGAAAGAGAGAGAGGGACTCTGTATGTTCTACTTCATCTGGAACTCCTACATAAACAGCAGGTATCCAAGCAGTTGAACTGTACTCCACTGGATTCTCAGATGCATTAACAGGGAACAGGTTCAGAAGTAAGACACCAGTGTTCTGATATGGGGTAGCAGAATCATGAGAAGTGGCTTAACCTGCTCATGGCCACATTGATGGTCATGATTTAAACTACTTTGAAGCTAGGCTTCCATTTTGAAAATCCTCTTTCTTGTTAGCAGTCACTCCTAAAGTATCATCTTTCAGTTACCAAGTTGAAATGCAGAGATGGCTCCGGAATCCATTCTCCTTTGAGAATTCCAGGTTTAATTTTTATTGCTATTATATTCCTAGGATCATGAGTTTTGATTACTTTTTTGGCCTCACAGCTACGCTCCATGTGATTTCTCCTCTATTCTGCTTCTATGATAGTCATCTCTTTGAAATATGGAGACACTTAAGGTTTTACAAATGCTTCAAGTCAAGCAGCTATGCCAGATATCTGACCCATTCTAGATCTTAACCTCCTGAGTTTTTACTTGCTGATCAGTTGTTCAACAGATTCTACTTTTTCTACTTGTTTTGCTTAATTTTGTTTTGTTTCCTTTTTTAAAAATAGAAACAGAGCTTACAAAATAAGAGGAAAAACTGGGGAAATTAGATTCTAAAAGTTGAAATTGGAAAATCAGAGAAAAGCCACTTCCCAGCTTTGCCGAAGCCAGGTGCTTCCTGCTGCAAAGAGCAAAGGAGCACAGGCGGAGAGGTCAGTACAAGTTGCTTCCTCTGCATCTCCTGGGGAACTTGGTGTCATCACCAGCCATCATGAAGGCCTCAACATAGTGGCAAGGATGGAGAAGTTGGGAGAAAGACTCAACGGTAACTTTAAAAACAGTGACACCTCTTATATTTTTCTCTTACTACACTGAGCCTCAATAACCTAAAAGCAAAATTACGCTTTCTCACTTTTAACCTCTAAAAGTTTCTTAGAAATTTTTCTTTTAGTCAGTTCTAAGTGCAGTCATTCAGGGAAGGAGATTCTAGTAAGCACTTCTAACCTGGTCACATGGAAACAGTTCAAAACCACTATAGATAGAATAAGCCATTTACCCAAGGGGAAACCAAAAATCCAGCAGACACTCTGAAAGATGCTAAACTCCACTCTTAGAAAGATGCAGTGCAAATATACAGTGAGGTGCTGTTTCTTAAGAATGCAATTAAAAAATGAAAATGGCAATAAGGATAATATATTTCTGGTAGGGTATAGATGAGTTCAACTAGATTGAAAATAAATTAAGGGAAGTAGTCGCTAGGCACATTGATCGAGTTGCCACATGGGATGCCAGCGTCCTGTATCAGAGTGCTTGAACTGAGTCCAGGCTTCTGCTAATGTGTACCTTGTAGGTGACAGTGAGGCATGAGGTGCATACTTCCCTGCCACCCATGCAGCAGATACAGACTGAGTTCTGGGTTTCTGGCTCAAACTTGCTCCAGTCTTGGTTTGTGTGGACATTCATTAATTTAATCAGAAAATGGAAGATCTCTCTCTCTCTGTTTCTCTCTCTCTTTCTCTCTATCTTTCTCTCACATATACAGTCTAGCTTTCAAATAAAGTACAATTAAAAATCTAAAGTATACAGTATTCACACATACATGCATGAACAAGTTAACCAAAGTATTCAAAGCAGTGTTGATTTTTACCAGCTAAATAAGTAAGTAAATCTGAAAGGAAAATTAAATATCTGTTAGTGGAAATGCTACAAAAGCGTTTATTTATTCATAAAAGCCTAAAAAAATGTTCAAATGAAAGCACTAGACTATATCAAGGCATACACATAACTCTTAAAAACACTGATGAAAAAAAACACGCTGCTAAAGAATATGGCTTCAAGAGCATTTCTATAAAATATGCAAAAATAATGCTGCTTATACTATTTGAATCATGTGCATATATTAGACATACAAAATATTCAGAAGAGTTAAGCCAAATTCAAAGGACTGTAATAAAGCAGAATCCACTGCTGCCTTTGATTGTCTTTGCAATGATTTATTTCTTCTACTTAGCACTGACTGCAAGAGTGCTTTTTATTATTCCAATGCTTTTTGTTTCTAAATTTATTTCTTCATTGCTGAAAAAAGAAACTTTATCTTACCATATATATATTCAATTCACCTTCCCACAAAAGTAGTCAGTCACCCTCACATACTCCAGAGACCAGAGCAGCTTCCAGACTTAAATCCCTCTCCCTCCCTTTTATTTGAAGATTTTTCTTTCTTTTGTATAAAATTTATCATAGTTGTTGAAAATATTTTGAGGCATGATTAAGACTAGCTTCCATCTATCTGTATCTACAGATAGAGAGAGAGCAGAATGACAGAAGAGAGAGGTAGAGAGAGAGAAATAGGAACAAGTATAGAACCGAGGTATTCCTATTTAACCACTTGGCCACTTAGCCTCCTCCTGAGCTGTGTTTGTTTTGTTTTGTTTTAATTTAGTTTAAAAATATTACCTCTGTGACTTTTAGATAATGAATTCAATCTAGTTATGTGTGACATACCTTATTTTAAAATTGCTTTAAATAAAAAGAAAGGGGCATTTATTCCAAAGGATGTGGATGATTTATATCTTGCAGTTCAAAACTTGTGATTTTTTACTGACATTCTGTGAAAAAAGTGGAAAGAAATCAGCCTGGTAGGGCTCCTTCACTTGAGAGAATCAGCTGGAGGTGGGATATGATTGCAGAGAGGAAGGACACATGGAAGGATCTAGGCTTTTAGAAGAAAATATAATAGAGAGTAAGAAAAGAATCGTCAAGCTGTTGCAGATAATGTGAAGTGGTACAATGCTGCTCAATATTCAGTTAGTTCACTAAATCACAAAATGTCAATTGATACTGAAGCTTGAAGGAACAGTTGGTGGGGAGGGGCTGCTATTCACATCAGAGTTTAGTGCGCCAGTGATGTAGAAGAGCACACAGGAGCTCCCGAGCAGAGGGAGAAACAAGAGGGAACCACACCGGGCATGTTCAATTCTGCAAAGGATAAGGAACACCACAGGTAGGAATTCTATCACATTTAAATATGCTTAAGTCTTAGCAAAAACGACAGCATTTTCTTTGAGAAAAAATGCAAAAAAATTCATGTATCAATTTTGTTTTCACAGCTAGATGTGTATTGATATTAGACTGATTACTTTGGGCAAAGAGATATGTTTTTGTTTTTCCTTTCAAGAAAATAGAGGCACTAATACTTAATTGATTGCCAATTGAGGCTACGACAACTTACAGTTCATACGTCAGTAGATTTTTAGTAAAAGTTTTTCACTCTTTGCCTTAATAATGTTTCAGCATTAAGCATTATGCCCAGGATAATTTTCTTTAAGTAATTATTTGCTTTTTATATTCTTAAAAGTATACATCAGTTTTAATAATTCTACTTTATTAGTTATTTTTAGAAAATATGGTACAGGGCCCGGCGGCGTGGCCTAGCAGCTAAAGTTCTCGCCTTGAACGCCCCGGGATCCCATATGGGCGCCAGTTCTAATCCTGGCAGCTCCACTTCCCATCCAGTTCCCTGCTTGTGGAAAAGCAGTCGAGGACGGCCCAATGCATTGGGACACTGCACCCACGTGGGAGACCCAGAAGAGGTTCCTGGTTTCCGGCATCGGATTGGCGCACACCGGCCGTTGCGGCTCACTTGGAGAGTGAATCATCGGACAGAAGATCTTCCTCTCAGTCTCTCCTCCTCTCTGTATATCTGACTTTGTAATAAAATAAATAAATCTTTAAAAAAAAAAAAAAGAAAATATGGTACAGCTACAGAATGCAAAAAGATGTACTTGATTTAAAATAGCATGAAGTGGGCATTGTGGTGCAGTGAATTAATCTGCCTCTTGGGAGGCCTGCATCCCACACTGAAAGACAGGTTTGAGTCCTGCCTACTACGCTCAAGTCCAGTGGAAGATCTCCTTTCCTCTCTCCCTTCCTCCCTCTCTTTCTTTCTTCACTCCTCTCTCTAGACTCTCTCTCTCTCTTTTTTCAAATAAAATTACCAAATTTAAGACAGTAAGATTTATACTATACTATCATTATATTTTTGTTATAAAGAAGCAAAATTTCCGTGATTTTTATTATTGTACACAATAATCCATTATAAATCCCTTGCTGTCACTGGTAACTGTCTTAGTTTTCAGAGGGAGATGGGGAAAGATGAGCTTCACTTTTCTTGTCGTAATGTTTTGACTAAGCAATGACAATGGAAACTTCGATCAGAGGTTTCGTAGACATTACAAGTTAGAACAAATCAACCTGGTATTAAAGGGG
This sequence comes from Ochotona princeps, assembly GCF_030435755.1. Taxonomy (NCBI): domain Eukaryota; kingdom Metazoa; phylum Chordata; class Mammalia; order Lagomorpha; family Ochotonidae; genus Ochotona; species Ochotona princeps. The sequence goes on from NC_080838.1 coordinate 46,458,993, forward strand.
ATAGATTGTTCTGGAGTTAAGGCCTGTGATGTAAAACCACCACTTGGGGGCAGTCATTCAGTCTAGCGGTCTCGAAGCTGGGTATCCACACCAGGCTCCGGCTCCTGCTGTCTTCTAACGCAGAGCTTGGCAGGCAGCAGAACAACTCGCTAGGGAGAGTGGACTGCTGTCACCGGCAGTAGAGGACTGAGTTGTGTCCCCAGCTGCAGACTACAGCCTGATTGAGAACCGCACCCGGATGCGGGGGCTCAGGGATGAGGAACCAGCAGCAGTTTGCATTAGTCTCTATTGGCATTCTCTCTCTCTTTCCTTCTCAAAGAAATTTCAAAAAGAAATTTAAAGAATGATTGACAATTTTCTAAGTGTAGGTAGGTGACTTAAGATATCTGTGCCTCAATTTCTCTACCTTATAATACTTCCGTGAGATTGTTTGGATGACTGAATGAGGTCAGGTGTGTAAGATTGTCAGCACAATGCCCGATGCATATTACAAATTAACACTTGCTAGCTCTAGTTATCATTCCTAAATGATGCAGGTAAATACAGGCATCGCATCACAGGAGATGGACAAGCCCAGAAAGCCACTGGTTATGGTACAGGAGGAGCTCTGGATCAACAAACTCAGTAGAGCCAGAATCTGGCTGCCTTGCTGGGTGATTGGCTGCTTAAGCACTTGCTGAATTCACTGTCTCCACTCCATGCTTCCCTCTTTGGACAATGAGAGTTTAGGTAAGTGCATTTCTATTCTTATTTAAAATGTTTTAAGCAACTTAAATAAGGAACTTCTCAGAGTCACAGCAAATGTATGATAATGACAAAAACACAATTCTTATCAAACCTTATGTTAATGTGGGAAAGTTGTTTAGCATGTTAACTCAGGTTGATAATAAACATGCTTCATAATTCAGCAGCTTCACTCCTAGGGTCATACCCAAATAAATGCATATGCATGCATAGCAAGTAACAGGTTCAACTGCATTCACTCTAGTATTCCAAGTAATAGTCCCAAGCTTTAAACAACTGAAATGATGATCAGTGATAATATATTAAATAAATATGCACACATATAATATTATTCAACAATAAAAATAAAAAACCTGAGTAATGCATTAAAAAAAGGACAACTTGACCTTGGCAGGTTGGCCTAGTGGTTAGGGTCCTCGCCTTGAACGTGCCAGGATCCCATATGGGTGCCGGTTCTAATCCCGGCATCCCTGCTTCCCATCCAGTTTCCTGTTTGTGGCCTTGGAAAACAGTCGAGGACAGCCTGGGGCCTTGGGACCCTGCACCCATCTGGGTGACCTGGAGGAACTCCTGGCTCCTGGCTTTGGATCAGCTCAGCATCGGCCATTGCAGTAACTTGGGAAGTGAATCACCAAACAGAGGATCTTCCTCTCTGTCTCTCTTCCTCTCTGTATATCTGACTTTGTAATAAAAATAAAAATAAATCTTTTTAAAAAGGACAGCTTGAGAAGAAGTATATACAATGTGTTCAAGTTCCATTTTTATGAACTTCAAACTAGCAAAATTTTATCCACCATGTTGTGGTGGATAAAACTCAAACTCAAGGGTGGTACTTCTTAGGCAGTGGGAGGCATAAGTGGGAGGGAAGAGGTCCAACATGGAGGATGGGTGATTGAAAGCTTCCAGTATTGGCTCTCCTTGGGATCTGGGTAGAGTTTACATAGAGACATGTTTGCATTGCAATGATTTATTATACTATGATGACGTTTGTACTCTTCTGTTTGCATTATTTCAAGAGCCTTTTTTTAAAGTATAGGCATTCATATAAAGGAAGAAGCGTTACTAAACTATATTAGTTAATTTTAAAGCTTTTCTGACAGTAATGTGGACAAGAAGGACTTTCTAGAAAGCCAAATCAACTTGACAATGTGCCCTGCAAGTAATTTCATTTGCATGTATGTGTTATCCAGTATATTCTCTATTCTGCTTTAATATGCCTGTCCATAATAAAGAGCAAAGGAAGAAAGATGAGTGTTTAGGCATACGTGTATAACAGATGGCCCCAAAACAGATGCTTTGCATGCATATTTTTTACTACTCATAGCATCACTATGAGCAACAATTATTGCCCACATTCTTTAGATTCAGAAGTTCAGACATTAATGTTAAGACACCTGTCTAGTCAAATATTTGAATGATGTAGGAGGGTACTTCACTAAGTTCATGGAAAATGAGATAAAAAATTTGGGGGGTGGGCATTTTGCCTAGCAGTTAAAATGCCAGCTAAGGAGCTCTCTGCCTCTTAAATAAATATTTTTAAAAGGTAAGTTTATTCTAGTGCAGAAAAATCATAATTCATGTATAGTGTTTTTAACAATACAATTCTCCCATAAATTTTGGAAAGCTCCTCCTATCCTTAGAAAATTTTTGTAACAAAACATGTGTAAATTCCACTTTCCATGAACATTTTAGAGCACCTGGTTGTGTCCCAGAGCAGACCTAGTAGATTTCAGACTAGTTGGTAAATATCAACTGGTTAGCTTCATAGACTACAAAGACTGGGCAAAAACAGTAGACCATTGGGTAAAACTCTGACATCATGATTGTAACTCTATCATTTACTACGTGTAGAACCCTGGACTGAGACAATCTTTTTTGGGGTTGGTTTTTTTATTCGTAAAGAAAAAGCTGCAGATACTGCTAGTGTTCTTTTCAGGTTCCCTTTGTGATCCATCTGAGCATCATCATCATGTGATGTGAGTATCAGCTGAAATGGCCCTCCAGAGAAAACTGACCAAAATACCCTCCAGCTTTCCGGAGAGATCTTAACCAAGGCCTCGCACAGAGATGAAAGGCCAGCTCCTCAGGTCAGGGCACTCCAGCTCTGTGGTGCAGTTTGTGCTCAGCATGTTTCCCTGGGCTTAGACAGAAGTTGATGACCAGAGAGACTACTCTCTTGCTGAGCTTCTACTTCCTGTCCTGTTCTGTCTGTCTTACCATCCCCCTTTTCCTGGAGGCACTCCCTAAGGAACCATTTGAAAATAGCATCTAAGGCTTTGCATCTAATTAACTTAAGGCAAAACTCCATCAAATATTATGAGAAACAATGGAACAAATGTATATGAAACATTTCATGAACTGTAGACTACAACAATTTTTTTTTAGATTTGTTTATTTTTATTGGGAAGGCAGATCTACAGAGAGAAGGGGAGACAGAGAAAAACATCTTGCATCTGCCAGTTCAGTCCCCAAGTGGTTGCAATGTGTGGAACTGAACCAATCCAAAGCCAATAGTCAGAGGCTTCCTCCAAGTCTCCCATGCATGTGCAGGATTCCTAGGACTCGAGAAATCCTTCATTGCTTTCCCAGGTCTCAAGCAGGAAGCTAAATGGGAAGTGAAACAGCCAGGATGTGAACTAGCACCCGCATGAGATCCACATATTCAAGGTGGGGATTTAGCTGCTGAGCCACTGTTACTTCAATCTTTATCTACCTAAAACTACATAGCAAGTAAAGATCACTGTTTGTAAATCTACCATCTTTTGGTAACCTGTGAACTTGTCTCCTCTCAAATGTCAAAACATGAAAAATAGCAAATTCAGCAAGCCCTTCTTATCTGTGGGTTCTTGATCCACAATTTCAATATACCAGGAAAAATTATGTCTGTATTGAATATCTGCATACCCTTTTCTGTGCTGTTTTCTAAACAATACAGTGCTATATCCATTTTCATGACATTTACATTGCATTGTCAACAGAAGAGTACTGAAAGTACACAGGAAGAATGTGTATATTATATTCAAATCTATGCCATTTCTTCTAAGGGCTGTGAGCATCTACTGATTTTATATCTCCTGGGAGTCCTGGAACCAATCCTTCATACATATGGAAGGATGACTGTACTTTTATAACTAGGTTACTAGGCTAATGAGCCTAAGTCTTGTGGCCTTGAGGTCATGAGTCATTCAAGAGTCTGGAAATAAAAAACAGTGTGATTAGACTGCCTTGATTGTAATGGCTAAGTCTGGTTGAACACATTTTTATGAACCTAGAAGCATAAAATAGTTTTCCCTTGAGTACCTCCAAAATACTGTTTATTATATTTTTGATTGCACAGCTTTATATTGAAAACTTACTAAATATAAATGCTAGTTTCTAGAATATTGTATATTGTACTTGTAGGTTATTATTTTATAAAAATGTTAGAGTGGCAAATTGAATTTAGAGAAAATGTCCACTAAGGCTTAATTGGAGAAGCCATTATTAATTCTGAAATCAATAATCTAAAGTAGATTTTTATTCAACAAAAAGAAGCCTCTGATTTTGCTCTTTAAAGTTAAAAACAACATGTAAATATGTGTCTCTTCTGACATTACTTCCAAATTCTTACATCATTATCACTATTGATATTGTAATTTCTAAGACATTGAAAATGTATAGTTGGGCCCGGCACGATAGCATAATGGTTAAGGTCCCTGTCTTGAACGTGCCGGCATCCCTTATGGGCACCAGTTCTAATCCAGGCAGCTCCACTTCCCATCCAGCTCCCTGCTTGTGGCCTGGGAAAGCAGTCAAGGATGGCCCAAGGCATTGGGACCCTGCACCCACGTGGGAGACCTGGAAAAAGGTTCCTAGCTCCTAGTTTCGGATTTGCACAGCACTGGCTGTTGCGGCTCACTTGGAGAGTGAATCATCGGACAGAAGATCTTCCTCTCTGTCTCTCCTCTTCTTTGCACATTTGCCTTTCCAATAAAATAAATAAATCTTTAAAAAAAAGAAAATATATAGTTACACATATCACCATTATAATCATTTTACGTTGTTCACTAAATTAAAGGTTTCTGTGTTATACATTTTTATCCCGTCCTCACTATTAATTCTTGAAAAGCACTGATATTTTATGATTTCCATACTTTTACATCCTTTAGAATGTTACATAATTGGGATCATTCAGTTTGTAGCCTTTTTTGATTGGCTTCTCTTATTACATGGTATTTCTCCATGCCTTTTCATGGCTTGAGAGCCTTTTTTCTAATCTAAGTAATATTCTGTTGTTTGGTTATGCTACATTTTATTTAGCAATTCACTTTCTGCAGGGCACCTGGACTTCTTCCAAATGTTGGCAGTTGCAAATAAATTATTATTTATTATGCTTTGGTTAGCTGTAGTTGAAATTCAACCAACTTTACCATAAAATGAACTCCATTAATGAACCGGAAGAGCCATCATGTAGGTGTGCCTCAGGAACATAAATGAGGAAAGACTGGGTCCTTCTAGACATGAGATCATGTTACACTTGTTTCTAGGATGGTAAGTCCCTCCTGTAGGTGGCAGAAGGCGAGTGTGAAGTGGCATGAGAAGTAACAGAATATTTCCCACTGCATCCCTCCAAAAGGTGATCAGTCATTTTTCAGGTACCATCATCCCTGTAATCCAAGTCGTTTACTTTTTAATCAGCAGATATTCTCATTGCTATCACCAACAGCCTCTCTGGCCAGTTCCTATTTCCATGCAAAGCAGTCCTGTTTGCTTTCAGAAACATCTTAAAAAGCTGTCCTCAGACCTCTCTGGTCTTTGCCTAAAGGTGGGGAGAGTGGGAATGCCTATCAATTCATGTTTCCAGAAGTAGTCTTCATCAATGACTTTCACTAATACAAGGACATTTCAAAAAGTTTCTGAGGCCTGGCACCATAGCCTAGTGGCTAAAATTCTCACCTTTAACATGCTGCGGGATCCCATATGGGTGCCGGTTTTAATCCCAGCAGCTCTACTTCCCATCCAGCTCCCTGCCTGTGGCTTAGGAAAGCAGTCAAGGTTGGCCCAAAGCCTTGGGACCCTGAACCCACGTGGAAGACCCGGAAGAGGCTCCTGGCTCCAGGCTTCCAACCGGCTCATCTCCAGCCATTGCAGCCACTTGGGGAGTGAATCAATGGATGGAAGATCTTCTCTTTCTCTCCTTCTCTCTATATATCTGACTTTCCAATAGAAATAAAATCATTTCTTTAATGAGAACTTTTTCATACACTTGGCTAGTTACATGTCTTCTTTTAAGAAATGTCTATTCGGAATTAAGACAGCAGAATAGGGCAACGGCACACTTAAACAGATGGAGAAACATTAGCCAATGTGAAGCAGAAAGGGCACATTCCAGAAAATAGGAGAGGATAGAATGAAAGCAGAGGGGCACCTGAAGACTGACACACACAGGAAAGCAGCGGAGACAATGGTGTGGTGTTGCACTGGCCGATACTCCAGTGGCATTCAGCAAGCAGCCATCTGAACTACACTGGCAGCCAGAACTCCACCAGCAACAAGGTAGGAAGAGGGTTTACCGGGAACTCAGAAGGTGAATGCAGACAAAGAATTACCCATTCTGCTGGACTGTTTGATTTGACCATGAGTGAGACAGAGCGACAGGGCCAAGAACAGCGATGCAGGAACAGGGTGAATTTCACAGCCCAGTCCACCCTCTAGAGCCGAAACGGGGACCATTTCTATAGGGAGTCAAAGGCTATGGACAGTACTACACATGCAATGGAATGGGAGTGAACTTATTTGACTCACTGAACTTCAACAATATGGCATCCTAGAGGTTCCACCCAAGACAGATCTGAGTACCCCTCAGATCTGATGACCAGCAGATAAAGAACTCCAGTAGCGGCACATCAGGCACTATTTTGTGCAGTATGGAAAAACTAAGACTGCATGGACAACAGTGAGCTGCGCATGCGTTGAGCCAATAGATTCTGGTGAGATCAGCACCACCAACAATCTAGCTATATACAATACCTGATGTCTCCCTAATGCTGCAAACTACTCAAACAGGAAACAGGATAAAGGTTGTACAGACAACAGTGCAGTCTCAGCACGGTATCACAGGAGGTGGAGACTGATGAGCCAGGACCTGCAGCTACAGAGATCATGGTGCAAATCTAACATAAGAACCCATATCTGGAACTGGCTGCATGGAGTGGCACACGTGACTACAAACAAAGAGCCATGTGCCAACTGCAATAAGTAAAAATTGAACTGTAGGCTTGTGGGGGACACAGCTTAGAAACCTTCCCCAAGGAAAAGAATCTGATAACCAGAAGTACAATGACCAAGAGCAAAAGAAGAGACAAAGGCACAATGAATATTACTGAAAACTCCCCTGCAAAGGAGCAAAAGACTTTGCCAAACTCAGAGTTCACTGAAGAATACATCAAGAAAATGGGAGATACACTTGTTCAAAACACTTGTTATAAAGCTTCTTATCAACAATGAGAAGCACGTAAATCAGGAGTTCAAGGAATTTAAGGAACATGTCACACAGGATATGAGTCAAATGAAAGCTGATATACCAGAAATGAAGAATACAGTGGAGCAAAATAAAAGTTCAGTGGAGAGTCTCCAAAATAGAATGAAGCAAGCAGAAGAAAGAATCTCAGAATTAGAAGATACTTCCTGTCCCCAGAAGGAAACAAACAAAAATCTGAAGCAGAGCTGGGTCAAGCTAAAAAACGTATTCAATAATTGAAAGACACTATTAAAAGGCCAAATATAAGACTTATGGAAGTCCCAGAAGGTGCAGAAAGACAAACTGAGATTAAAGGTGTATTCAATGAAATAATAAGGGAAAGTTTCTCAAATCTAGAGAAAGAATTGGGAAACAACATCCAGGAGGGGCACAGAACTCCTAACAGATTTGACTATAAGTGATTTTCACCAAGACACATGATTATCAAGTTCTCTTCAACTGAACATAAGGAAAAGATCCTTAAATGTGCATGTGAAAAAAATCAATTGACATATAAAAGAATGCCAATTAAACTCACAGGAAATCTCTCAAAGGAAACTACAGGCCAGAAGAGAATGGAGCAACATATTCCAGATTCTAAAAGAAAAAAATTGTCAGCCCGGGATAATGTACCCAGAAAAGCTTTCCTTTGTCTTTGAAAATGAAATCAAATACTTCCACAATGAAGTAAAGTTAAAAGAATATGCCTCTTCCAAACTTGCCATACAAATGATACTCAAAGATGTTCTCTTGACAGAGAAGTAGCACCCAGCAAAACTAGGAAAATGTGAAGAACATCCCAATAAAATAACAATGGAAGACTAAATCAATGAATAACCCATTGCTAACATGACAGGACCAAATTACCACCTGTTCACATCAACCCTGAATGTAATGGCTTAAATTCATCAATCAGACATCATAGATTAGTAGATTGGATTAAAAACAAAACCCATCTAATTATTTCTGCCTACAGAAGACATACCTCACCAACAAAGATTAGCAGAAACTGTATCTCATGGATTTTGATTTTTTTAAAATTTCATTTCATGTCTTCAAAATTCTTTCTGGTTAAATTCTTTAATGATGCACAGATAATACAGTAGCATCATTTTCTTCAAGCAGGTTCTTGATTTTCTTTTTCATTTCTTCAGCAACACATCAGTCATTCAGTAGCATGTTTTTTAACCCTTGACATTTTTAATTTATTCTTTTCTTCCTGTTGTTGATTTTGTTTTGTGGGTTTTCATTTAATTGGATGTACATTAACTGTGTAGTGGAGATTATCATATCCAGTAGCATGTTATTTAACTTCATGGCATTGTAAATTTCATTTTTCTTCCTATTGTTGATTTTGTATTATAGCTTTTTATTTAAGAGGATTTATAGTAACTGTGTAATGGAGACTATCATATCCAGATGTTAGGATATAATGCAGTGAGTATCTCTACTTCCAGGTCAAAGATGGACTCCCAATAAGACTGTTAACTATATGTTGACTATAGGATGCTGTACTCTATGCCTTTGTCCATGCCCGCAATGGTAGATATAAGACTGTTTATGAAGAACTATACTATAGTAATAATATAAGGGAACTCTGCTGGGGAGAGAGGGAGGGAACTTGGGGAAGAGGTAAGGGAAATCCCTGTACCTATGGAACTGTATCTTAAAATGATAATAATAATAATAAAAAAATTAAAAGAGAAATGTGTGTTCACATCATTACTCACATTTGAGCTACATTATTTTGGTTTTTTGATGTTCATTATTTTAATCTACTTGAATTAATCCATTGCCAGGAGAATGATTTGAAAATCTGTCTGGGTTACTTTTGCTTTTGTTTCTTGTACTTTTGAAGTTTTGTCTAAGGATCATTGTCTACACCAAAGTCTTAAAGTCTTTCCCCAAGGTTTTCTTTTAGCCGTTTCATGGTTTTAGGTCTTATGTTTAGCTCTTTGATCCTTTTTAAGTTGATTTGGCCCTTCTACATGCATATGTATGACTTTCCACTACCACTTACTGAAGATAGGCATTCTCCAAAGTACTTTGTTGAGTAATGAGTTGTCTGTATAAACATGATTTTCAGGATCTCCATCATGTTACATTGGTCTATGTGTCAGTTTTTATGGCAGCATTGTATTGTCTTGCTAACTATAGTCTTTAGCACATGTTAAGACCATGTATGTAACGGTTGTGGTTTTCTTCTTTGACTGCAAGATTGGTTTCACTATTTCGGGTCTTTCATGCCTACAAATTAATTTTAGAGTTTTTTTTTTCTGTCTATAAAGACCATCATTGATATGTAGCGATTTACCTGAATCTTTGAATTTCTTTGAGGCTTATGAAGTTACATTATTAAGTTTTCCGATCTGTGAAAATAGGAAATCTCTCCTTTTCTTTTTTCTTTCTTTCCTTTTCTCTCTTTCTTTAGCTCCTTGGTTAGAGTTATTCCTACACATTTTATTCATTTTGAATTCAGTCTCAGAGTCGCACTGTGAAGATTCAGGCAGTTGGGTTAGGATGTGATCTGCTTTCCTCCTCTGGGCACTGTCATGTACATATTCCTTGATAGCTCTCCCCAGTGCACTTGTTATATGTAGGTCACAGAAATCTCTGTCAGGTATTTGTGATATCAGTGGGACAGTTGTGTACCTCTAGTTACTTTTTCCCATCTTTTTTGGACCAAGGCTGAAACAAGCTTGCCTAAATTGGGGCAGTGACAAAGCTGATGCTGGGCACTTTTTTCCCATCTTTCCCAGGCTGACGGGAATGTCTGTGCACCATTCTTTCCATTTCCATCTGTAGTATGCTCTGGGATGCTCTCTCAGTTCTTCCAGCTGCATAGCAGGTGTTTATTTTGTGCTCTTCTGCTATTGAGATTTCTTTTTCTGTCTTTTAAAAAAAATGGTCTATCTATTTATTCAAAAGGCAGAAGGGAGACACACACACACACACACACATACACACATGTCCCATCCACTGGCTGCAGCAGTTTGAGTTGGGTCAGGCTGAAGCTAGGAGCCTAGAGCTTTATCCGGGTCTTCCATATGGATATAGGAGCCATCCTCAGCTGCTTTCCCAGGAGCATAGCAGGGAGCTGCATCTTTAACCAGTGCCAATATGGGATGCCGGTGTCATAGGTGACAGTTCTTTTCACCGTGTCACAGTGCTGACCCCTATTCTTATTACTTCTTTGTGGAGGAGCAGAACATATGCTGCCTTTAGTCAGCCTTCTTTGATACACTATTGCTCACAATCTCCCTTACTTAAAGTGCTTTGATGTAAGTTTCAGTCATAGGTACAAACCACTTTGCCAGTAACACCCAGTAACACTGGGGTTGAACCAGAACCCTAACCATAATACTGAAGAACTAACAAAATAAGAAAATACATGTCTATGTCAAAATACTATTAAAATACGACATTCACAGAAACTCCTTCAGTTTCATATTTATGCATTATGTTTACATACAAACAAACTGGTTGGGCCTGACATTGTGGCATAGTGGGTAAAGCTATTGCTTGCAATGCAGGCATATTATCCACACATATGAAATATATATATATATATATTTATAAATATGTACTTATATGTATATATAAACATGTAGAGTAAGTCATGGCCTGTTATAAGAAGTTTTTTAACATGATAAGTTTAGAATCGTTCTGAATGAGATTCATTTATTTGAAAGCCAGAGTAACAGAGAAAGAGACAGGAAGAGAGAGAGACAGCGAGATTGAGAGACCAGGCTAAAGCAAGAACAGGGAGCCAGGACCTTCTTCCAGGTCCCCCCATGGGTAACAGAGTCCAAATCATTTGCAGAATCATCAACTGCTTTTCTAGGCCATTTGTAGCTAAGACATACTAAGGAGACATTTCCCTCAATCAACTTTTTATAACATTAATAAAGACCAGTGCCTCCAAACTGCTCACTACAGAGCCAGTAAGTAGATGGTTGAGAGGGAAGGAAAAGTAAAACCTTAGTCTGTGGGGGAGCTGGAGGTAATTACAATACATAGTGTCAAAATAACAGGAATCTGACACAGGATTTCAAGGTCTCAGGAAAGACAGTACCACCACAACCCAGACCAACTACAATGTATCAGATTACACCAGTATAGGACATGCAACAGGGACACAGGGTGAGGCTCAATCCAATGCACAGATCAGAAACCATAATAACTCCAGGACTAACTTGGTGTGTGAAGCAGAGGCCTGTGCCCCAGTAACTTAATATCAGACAGTAGACTGGAGGTCTGGGATGTTACACTGCCTAATTATAAATCTTAGTTGTCATTATTATCCTTTGTAAATGTTTATTTTCTCTCTAATGTTGAAAGTTAGCTTTCTTTGTGTCCCACCCAGCGAGGCATGAGCCAATCCACACCAGCTCTTTCCTGTCAGATTTCAAGCTCTACTTTCTATTGTTTGTCTATTTATTTTAGGTTTTTTTAGTTTGTATGATTGTTTGTTTGCTGTGAGGGGTTTTCGAAGCAATCCCGATGGTCATTGCGAGGGAGGGCAGGGGTGGGACACAAAGATTAGTTACTCCTCACCATGGTGTTGAGGATTTTCCTGCACACCCCCCCCCCCAAAAAAATGTTCTGCACCTTAAATGTCGACAAATGTCTTGTTAGAGTTTCAAACCAGTCTAGATTATCCTAAAATCTGCCAAGATCAGCAAAATTATACTTCAACACAACAAATGGTTAAATACTAAAATGAAATAGACACGAGACAGCTGAATGGTACCTTATAGCCATTTTAAGGTATATAGCAGCCGGTGCTGTATATAAACTAAAATTGAAATGTCAATGAGCTAATCATAGGTTGTGGTTAAGAACTTGCTTTTTTTTTTTTTTTTTAACATACTGGTTACTCAAAACCATGTCAATTCCATAATATTGCAAACTGCTGTTGATGTTATATTGGGACTCTTAATTGACTGGGACGATATTCTACCAGCTCTAACTTCGGACCAGAAATGGTCTCCCCAAGAAACTGTTCAACCCATCTGGACAATAAGTAGCTGGACTCTATGCTTGGTATATGTTTGCAAGGAAAGAATCTTGATTGAATTTGAACTGCATCAAGGTGGAGGAATCCACTAGGGGGGAGGGGTGGAGGGATTCCCAGAGCCTATGAATCTGTCACATAATGCAAAATAATTAATAATAATAAAAAAAGAAAGTTAGCTTTCTTGGGATTAGGTGTGGCCAAATGATGAGCTCAAGTCAATGAAATGTGAATGCAGTTATTCATGATTTTTACTTCTGAGCAACAGTACTTGATCGCTGGGGCTCACAGCTCCAGTCCTCTCCTCCCTGCTGGGGGACTGTGAAAACTTGTGTTGGTATTTGTGCTAACTATGGCAGGCCGGAATGCTGAGTCAGCACACCGAGGCTGGGTGTCCTGGAGTTCTGCCCAGACTGCAAAGGATCTCAGACTTTGCTAAGTTACTGAGAATTTCAGATTCTATTAGCAGGCCATGTAACCTCTTGATGGTAACATGGAAACAGTCAGGGAAAAGGTTATAAATTATAGCTCCAAACTTACCAAGACTTCCCACCTAGAATCTCCATGTGTATCTCTTTCCATCCTTCACCAGCTATACTGACTTACTACTTATGTTTTTGGGAAGGATGTGCCATGGATACAGGAAAAGGAAGGACAGGAGCACAATACAGGCACTTTCTGAATGAAGAAAAGATTCCCTCAGCATCAGAACTAGAAGGCATCACCTATCAAAAACCTACTGAAAACCAAAGAGAGCAAAATAATAAACTTAGCTGATCTTTTTAGCTTGTCTTGCTAAACATCACATAGTAAGCAACACAACCCTGAACCCAGTTCCACAAAACAAACCGTATTGCATAGATATGGAAGGATTTTATATATCCAGACAAAATATAAACAATTAGGCCTTAGGAGAGAGAAAAAGGAACACAGATTTTGAAAATTCTCTCTCTCTCTCTTGCTCTGCTGTCACCACACCAATATGATACATTGCTGCCATGTCTGGAATGGCATCTTCTGTGTACACAGCTTGCACATGAGTCACATGCCAATGATCACCTTAGTCCCAACCTGCAATGTCTTCCCTTCAATGACCAGCTTTCTTCTGAATGGTGAATTCAAGGCCTTCACAGAGGGTGGCTGATTAGCCTAGTTTGCTTCTTCAAAATAGGTTAGGGGAGTGAAACATAATGGCTCTTGTGTGGCCTCTACTTAGATGTTGGCCCAAGTTAACCCCCTCGCCTGTGACAGCAGTGCCTGACACTGTAACCTGATTATCACACAGCAGGGGAAGGGACTGGGACATCATACTTGGAACAGGGGTGTGGGCAGAATGGGTACTGTGAGGCACATAGACCCTGGAAGAAAGAAGCAAGCTTTTTTGAGGGACAGATGTTAAAACAACCACATCTCAAATTCTGCTCACTTCCTCCCTAAAAATTGCTGATGCCTGGTCTAACTTATCATCAGGGAATAGTTTAGATGTTGCAAACAATTGAACCCTTTGTGTGTTTGGAGAAAGAGGAAATATGAGTAATACTATGCCCTCCCCTGGATTTACACAAGTGATTATTCCTTTGGTGAGAAACACACTTCGTGCTAAAAACCAAACTCCCGAATTCCCATTGCATGTCTCATCTTGAAGGCCTGAGTCACCTGTCTTCACTCTCTGACAATTGATTTTGGAAATTTAAAAGCTAAACATGAAAGTTTAATTTTTCCTACAAATCTTTTCAAGTGCATATATTTTTTAAATTTTTCCCTCTCTTTATCTTTATTAAAGATTTATTTCTATTGGAAAGACAGATCTATAGGGAGAAGGAGAGACAAAGATCTTCCATTCACTGATTCACTCCACAAATGTCCCTCAAATGGCTAGAGCTAAGCTGATCCGAAGTTAGAAGCCAGGTGTTTTTTATGGGTCTCCCATGCGGGTACAGGATTCCAAGGCCTTGGACCATCTTCCACCGCTCTCCCATGCTATAGGTGGGAAGCGGGATGGTAAGTGGAGCAGCTGGAACACAAACTGGTACCCATACAGGATGCCAGTACTTGCAGGCAAAGGATTAGTCTATTGAGCCATTGCACTGGCCCCTTAAGTGCATTATTTCAACTGTTGAGAAAAATCAAAATTTACTGATACCATTATAATCAAATATATAATCAAATATTAACTATTTATAATCAAATATTTAGCTCCTAGTATGTATAGGGCATATCATAGACTCCGGAGATTCAATCTTGTTTCATATCATCTAGTACAAGGAAACAAATAAATACAACATACATATAACACACACAGTTACAAACACATAATGACAAATAATTATGAATATTACAGGGAACTGATTCAGTTGATGATGCCTGTGCAGTGGACAGCATGAACAATGTACATGACAGCCAGATCACCTAGGCCAGACTAGTCAAGTACTTTGTCAGAGGATGAAAAGCAGAACAGGTTGGACAACTCTGGTGAAGCCTTGAAGCAAGTGTCTGGGTGTATGGATGCACTAAGGTGGATTTGGTCAGTGGATGGACCTTAAAGGGATTTTCTCAACCCTCGTACAATGAAGCCAACAATGTCTCAGAACTATCAAGAACCCTCAGGTAACACCCCACAATTACAGTCTCTAAAGCATCCTTGAATGACTGTCCCGCATGCCCAGGTGCTGATCTAGTCTAACAGCAAGGAACAGCCCTCCCTTTTACCCATCTGAGGACACAGGAGGGAAAAAAAAGATGGGAAAGAAAACAGCAACATTTGTCCTACCCACCTTTCTCCATGTCTCAACCTTCCCCGCCCTAGTTGGAGGCCTACATGGGGGTGCTCCTAACTGTGTGAACAATAGTGAAAATGAAATTAAATAATTACAAAGAGCAAAATCCAGAATTTGAAAAGCAGGCTATTCTCATTGTAGCATATAAAGCACCTCATCTTTCTTTTCTCTCTATGTATGTAATTGAAATGCCTCTGAATCTGGAATTGGAACTTAATAGCAAAGCAAACTGTTTTTCATTTACTTCGATTTGTGCCAATGGAAGTGAGCTTTTTGGAGCATTTAAATGCACATGACTTCAAATCCACAATGTATTCTTTCTCTTCCCACATTTTTATCTGTATTACTAGTTTCACTGAAGACAGAGGAAATAGTACTTTACACTTAAATGTTAGCAATGACAATATTCTTATCAATCGTATATAGCAAGATGCTGAGATCCTTGAGTGAGCCAAACCACTGAACCCTTCTTCTGTCAGTATGTTTATGTATCCTGTGGCCCAGTACCTTGCTCAGGTCTTCAAAACACAGCCGGTGAATGAATAACTCATTTTCAGAAAATCGAGACTCGATGCTCATCTATGAAAAGAAATGGAAACAATTTTAGCTGATAGTCCTATAACATAGCAGTTACACAGTAATTCTTGATTTTGCTTTCTGAAGTTAACTTAGTACATAATTTTTGTGTTAACTTGGCAATATTAGCAACTCTATAAAACACAACCCCAGAATACAGTAACACAAAATTTTCTTTCTATTTTAAGTCAGGTTTCACATTGATTTCTTTCTTACTCTGTGGGCAGCACTCCTTTATGTGTAACTCAGAGACTTGGGTCCAGGCACCTGGTATTCTAAATGCCCTGGGCAGGAACAGCCTTTCCATTCCTCTGAGCAATCTGCTGTGCAACTGTGTTGGCCTACAAGACAGAGAACTTTTCAAGGCACATTCCAGAGACTAGAACTAGTCACAGTGATTTACTTAGATGAATGTAGGGTTGGGCTGAGAAACACAATCCCCAGTTGGAAAGATACTTTCCAGAGAGAATTATGCTAAGAAAGGGGAAACACAATTTCTTTTGGTAGACAAAACATTATCTTTTGCCCAGGTTCTTCTTCTTTTTGAAATTTTCTTCATGAGCAGAGGACATTGTCAAAGTCATCTTGTGGGAATTGAAGTAACTTACTGCAAATGTAAATTGCAAATGTAAGGCAATCTTATATAAGTGGTAATATACTCAAGGACTGTTTGGGCAGTCAGTCTAGTAGGGCAGAAAAAAACAATAGCAGTAGCCCATAGTGGGACATCTGAATAAAAAGGGTGATTTGCGCACCAGCTTTTAAATGCACATGACTTCCAATCCACAATGCTTAACAGAGCAAATGTAGGGACAAAATTGGTCCCTCGTAAATATGGTGAAGATTATTTTTCTGCCTTTAAGAAGTGCCTGTGTTGCAACAGTGAGGGAACTATAAGCACTGATGAAAGTGCCTGCTGAGAATGCGTTGTAAAGTGATTATGATTCATCAGTTTTTTTCCCATGCATACCTCAGTGAGGAGGTGCCTCAGACTTGTAGCGGACTGACGGGTGTGTGCCTGAGAGGTGTGCCCTTATTTCCTATCTGGATCATAAAACCTTGCTGTGGTGCTGACATTTTGAGCGTTCCCATCCTGGTTCAAAGCTGTTTTTCCTATGCCTGCTGCAATGTGAGTGAAATAACAGTGGGAGCTGTGTGCCTGCAGCAGGTGGAGAGTTCTTGGCTGGGGGTAGTCAACATCCCAGGCCATGGTTTCCTGATCTGTCCTGACGCAGGCTTTTTTTTTCCCCAAATGTTTTGGCAGCCCTCTCTGTGTGCCAACTGGCCAGGGACCAACTTCCCCAACCTGCCTCGGCAACGAGCACTGCCCGTGCCCAGGAGGCTGTTTGCTTTCCTGAGATGACAGTGACCTCTCCGAGCTCACCATTTTTGTATTCTGAGAGCCTGAATGCACTCAGCGCTTTAGGAGGGCAAGGACCATTGTCAAATGCATCCACCCAAGCACACACACACATATTACCTACCACAGTGCATGGCATATAAATCAAAGGGGTAGGGTATCCATGTATTGAACAGGGAAGTACCACACTATTCTGGGGTTTGAAATGCAGCAGACCCTCCATGCTGAAGGGCTGCATTCCACACTTGCTCCTTTTCCAAAGCCTCACTGGAATTGCAGTGGGAATTCCTGTTCCTAGCGCAGGCCCACACTACTCAAGTTGTGCCCTAAAGCTGTCACTTGGTTCCTGAAACTAATTTTTTGAGTTCAATCTCTGTCCCTTAAACCTTTTCTTGCAACCCAAACCTTTTCTTTAGTTCTTCCTTGACAGTGCATGTGTAAGTGAAACAGAAAGGAATGAGGATTTAGAGCAACTGTTTTTCCAGCTTCCTTCTTAACGTTCCTCACATTTCAAACTTCCTTGCAAGTCTCTATGTGAGAGACACTCCTTCCATTCTGTGGGGTGGCAGAAAGATCAGAGAGAGGCATTTGGGCCACACCACTTTGTGTCCCTCTCCAGGGGTTAATTTTTCCTTCCCACAGGAGAAACCAACGTGTGTATGTGGGGGGGGGGGCTGTCTTGCCTTCCAAGGTTCTGCCTGGCATCAGAAGCAGCAAGAAGGGGAATCCAGTGACTGGAAAGACTGGAAGAGGAGGCAGCCCCGGCCTCAGGGGCACTGTGTGGAACAGGGGAAAAGGCAGCTTCTGGTCTTCGGCCTGCCCCCTCTCACTTCCCCCAGGAGACCCGCAGGGCTGCCCCGAGTGACTCAAGGGCTATGTGCCCACTGTCCCCTAGCCTTGCCCACCTTGCCTGGTACCTCCTTAGCATGATGCTAAAGGTATGCACGCAAGAGGTGGGGATGGCTGCCGCTACACTGCTATCCCGCTGCGAAAAGCCACGCAAGGCCCCACCGCCTGCTCCTCAAGGTAAAAGCTGTTCCTCGGCCGGCGCCCGGGTGATGCGCTGGGACAGCTGGGCAGCTCAGCTGCTGCGTCGCGGGCCCGAGCTCCCGCGCTCGGCCTCCCCCACACCCAGGCTCGCCACTCCCGCCTCCTCTTCTCGCCCAGTCACGGGCCACGCACACACCACCCCGGACACTCTCCGCACTTGGCTACTCACACTGTGGCGTAACCTAGCCGACCAATGCATGGCTGCCAGAGAGGCACGGTGTGAGTGTGTGTGTGTGTGTGTGTGTGTGTGTGTGTGTGTGTGTGCGCGCGCTCAGGATGTGAGGGTGGGGTCCGGGGAAAGAGGCCAAGTAAGAGTGCGGTGACCTGGGGAGTCCCTCTTTTCCTTGCTGTCCCCTGCCCCCTATTCTTCTGCCCTCAGGCCAGCCTGCCGGCCCGCCGGCCTCAGCGACACCTGAGCAGCGCGCAGCGCAGGCAGCAGGCCCGGCAGCTGAGAGAAAACAGAGCGGAGGGCGGGGACGGCGAGGAGGAGCGGGGGCGGGGCGAGCCGGGAGGCGAGAGTGACGTCCGCGCCAGCCAATGGGCGCGCGGAGCCCCGACGTCGGGGCGGGCGGCCCGGGCCGGGCTCGGTGGGGAGGAGGCGGCTGGCGGCGCGCGTGAGGCGGGGGCCGGGAGGAGGAAGGGGAGGAGGCGGAGGCGGGCGCGGTGGCGGCGGCGGCGGCGGAGGAGGAGGCGGCGGTGGCGGTGGCGGTGGCGGAGGCGGAGGAGGGTAGGTCTTCCCCGGGACTGTATCTGCGGAGCCCCGCGGCCGTTGCCTGTTGAGAGCGGAGGAGCGGCGCGAGGAGGCAGCGGCTAGCGCGGGGGAGAGCGCAGCGGCGGGACGTCTCCGGCGGCCGCGGCACCGGCGGCGGCGCTGGCTCGCGGGGAAAGCAGCGGCAGCAGCAGCAGCAGCAGCAGCAGCAGCCACAGCAAGAGCAGCAGCAAGAGCAGCAGCCTCTCCGCCGCCGGGGACGCCGAGGCGCGGCTGGTGGCACTGACATCGGCGGCCCTGCCTCTCCTCCTTCGCCCCCGGCCCTCCCCATGTGACCGGTTTTAATCCCGGCCGTGTGCGCGCGTGGGGGGGCTCCATTCCGCGGTGCCCGGTCTTCCGTGCCGGGGTGGGTGCTTGTGTGTGCGCCTCTGCTGCACATCTCCCTCCCCTCCAAGAATAAAAGAAGAACCTGGAGGCGTGCTCAGAAAATAAATAAATACCCCCCTCTCCACGCGCGCGCACACACACACACACACACACACACACACTCGCGCGCGCGCGCGCAGCCTGGAGCGAGTCGGCGGGGCTGGCGGCGGCGGCGGCGGCGGCGGCGGAGGAGGAGTGAAGGCGGCGGCGAAGGAGGGACGCGCGGAGAAGGCAGTAACTTTAAAGCCAGCTCAGAGCCCAGACCTCCAGCCGAGCGGTTTGCAGCGCGGCGGCGGCGGCGGCGGCGGCGCTGAGTGTCTGGCCCGCGGGTCCGGTCGGGGTGTGCAGTCGGACGGACGAGCAGCGTGTCGCTGTCCCCCGGCGGCTGGAGATGTCCGAGCCCAAGGCAATTGATCCCAAGTTGTCGACGACCGACAGGGTGGTGAAAGGTAAGCTGAGCGCCGCGGCCGCCCGGGCTGCACCGAGTGCCGCAAGGCGCCCGGGCGGCTCACCTCGCCTCCCCTCCCCTCCCCCTCGGCCCGGCTTCTCTCCCCGCTCCCGCCGCGGAGCGGACCTTCTAGGATATTGTGCAACCCGCGAGCCCCCCTCCCCCACGCCACCCGCCCCGCTCTGCCCTGCCCCGCCGGGCGGGGGGGACATCGGTGTGGACGGGGGCGTCAGTTGGCAAATGGCTGAGCCGCGGGGAGGCGGTGGCGGTGGCGGGAGGGGGCGCCGGGGGGGTGGTGGTGGTTGCTGGCAGGGTGTAGCTGCTGTGACAGAAATAGGAAGTGGGTGGCTGCTCGCAGGCTTGCATAGGATCAGGTTTATGTTTTTTTTTTCTTTTTTTGCTGCTGGTGTGTGGGGTGTTGTTGTTGTTGATTTATGGCTTTTAAAAAATTCATAGGGCATTTTTGTGTGGCCGTGGCTCTGGAGCGAGCGCCTCTCGCGGGCAGGGCTTTCGGCAGCGCTCCATTGCAGCAATTCCCTGCGCGCCCCCTCCCCCTCGCCTCCCCCTGGACCGGCCTGCACAGCACTCGCGAGAGAGCTAGAGAGCGTGTGTTGGGGAGGAGGGGGGAGCCCGGTGCTTCCTCCGCACGCGGAGGGGGCGGCCGCAGCGGGAGGGGGCCCAAAGGGCTGCGTGGGGGCCCGAGAGGCGGGAACGACCTGCCAGCTGCCTTTGCCGGGCTGGGATTCCCCCCTGCATGCCCGGGGAAAGACGGGAAAGGTAGTGCTCCAACCTCCTTTCCGCCCCTGGCGCTCCCCGCTGACCTGTCATTGCTCTTGAAGGGCTCCTGGCGCGTGCACACCTCTGCCTGGGTAACCTCTGCTGTCAAGCCTCCTCCACGCCCCTGCCACCCACCCCTTGTAAGGCACTATTTGATTCCAACGTTGCCTTTTCTCCCCCCTGGAGTGTGTGCTCCCGGGAGTGGATGGCTCTGAGGTTAACTGGCCCAGAAGAGGTGGTATGCGTGGGGGGCAGACAGTGGGACAGGCATGGTCATCCAGTCAGTTTGAAGGGGAGACCCACTGTCCTCTCAGTTTTCCAAGGTGGAGTCGGGGAGGAACCTTCCTGGAAATCTAGGAAGAATGAGGCAACACGGTAGAACCACCAGGATTAATTAAGTAGGAGCCCTCATTCCTGGTATCTGGACATTCAGCAAAGCAGGGATGGCCATGACTAAGAGGAGCCAGTCTCTGAAATCCGAAATAATTCTGGTGGTGTAGAGTGTGTGTGTGTGTGCTGGTAAAGTCATTTGCACCAAGACCACTTAGAAGTAACCTAGCAGCCTAAAGACATGAACCCCCTCAGGGTTTAGGAAGTGTCCCCTCCCCCTTGCAGGTTTGCTAAGTTGTGTGTGTGTGTGTGGGGGCTGGTCAGTGCTGGGGGGGGGGAGAGAGGAGAAAGGAGAAGGGGAAACAGTAATTTTCTGATTTTGTTTTGGTTACATTAGAATCTGCCTCAGTACAGATTTCATAGGTTCATTTAAATTGAAACGGGCTGCAAAAAAATGAAATGCCTACATCTATTTTATTTTTTCTGCAGGCATGGATTCTTATGTAAATAGTGTATTCAAATTTATGCAAAAGACGTATTTTGTATTAAAGGCTTCTTTGGACATTTTAGAAACCTAATGCCTTTTGCTGAAATATCAGAGAATAACAACTGACTCCCTAGTGCTTGAAGTTTGTTTAGGTATAGCATCAATCTGAAAGCTTAAATCATGTTTCAAAACAACCATTATGAAGTCTACAGTTCAAATGATACCTGCAAATATGTTGGGAAAATAAAAAACACAGTAAATCTTATGTGTGCACAGTCTCATTCCCTGGTCAGAAAATGTGGATTCTTAATAGAAAGGCATATACATTGTTATTTGAACAGTGTAAAAATAATTGTTCATATGTTCTGTCTTTATTGGTGTATTTACAAGAACCATTTGATGTCTAGTTTTACACACTTCCATCCATAATTCCAAAAATTTTGTTTTATGTATTTATGCAATGGAACATAAATGTGCGTAATAGACTCAAAACAGGAAAAGCTAATTTTACCTTCCTTTTAGTATTTTCTGTTCATAGAGAAGTTTTATTGATGAATTCAAATTTCAGGGCAGGCGCACTGCTGATATTTGTTATGCTGTTGAGGTTGGAAACAGTGTTTTGTTCATAATTATTTGAGATGAAAATGTATTTTGATTGTTGGCCTTTTACAAAATAATACTTATACTTGTCTATACATATACAGCTATATGCAAGTGTATATGTATATATACATGCTTAATGATTGAAAAGCACCTGTGTGCTAAATGGAAAATACATTATCAAGTGACTTTTTATATTGCCCAAATTAGGTAATATATATAATGACAATATGACTTTCATAAATTTTGTTAGACCTTCATCTCGGCGATCATTATTTAATTCATTTGTTACTACAGGAAGATAATCCTTGAGGAAATACTTGTGCTCCTTAGAGTATTTTTCCTTTTACAAAGTATGTTTAATATTATGTTTAACCTTACCTGTCTATAAGAGCAAGAAATACAGAGAACATCATTGCCATGGTATGCCAAGGGCATTGCTGGCAGTTACTTTCAGGAGTGCTGTTTGGCTTTTGCTGTATAACAAATTGCTGTTTACAGGGCTGCACTGTCCTAGTGGCTTTGTCCCTAGTAACGTGCTGACACACTCTGGATTTACACTTGCAGAATGCAGCATGAACAAGGTGGTGTGAGTTAAGTCTCAACCATGGCATTTTTGAATCTGTAGATTTTGTAGAATATGTGAATGCGTTTAGAGACCTTCTCATTTATTTATTTATTTTGAAGATTTATATATTTTGAAGTTACGAAGAGAGTAGGAAATGGAGGGAGGAGACGTGGTGGGGAGGGGGAAAGAGAGAGAGAAGAAAATTCCATTTACTGCTGCCCTCCCCAAATGGCTATACTGATCAGGGCCTGACAAGATCAAATTCAGAACCCAGCAACTTCATCTGGGTTTTACATGTGGGTGTTGGGTACCCAAGCTCTTGGGCCATTTTCTGCGGCTTTCCCAAGCGTATTAGCAGAGAGCTGAGTTGGAAATGGAGCAGAGGGGCACGAACTGGCACCCATATGGGATGCTGGCATTGCAGGATGTGGCTTAACTGACTATGCCACAACACCAGCCCTCTCATCAATTTTTTAATCCTAAAAAATGAAAGGAATAATGGCAAGGGGCATGCAAAACATTTATTTAAATTACCTCAGAAAAAAGTTAACTTCAGTTAGCAAACTTGGCGTGGTTTCATTTGGGCTGTTGTTGGATAAAAAGTAATGGAACATGAAATTCAGAGAAAGTGTCTTGGTACTGACATTTGTGGGAAATATTTGATCTTTTAAGTATTTTGCCTTGTATTTTAAAATAAGTATTTCATAGCCATAAGGCAAAAGGTGGAGGGTAATAATTAACATAACCATCTCTTTTTTCCCTAAATGTTCCCTATGACCAGATTTTTCTCAGCGTTGGTTCTCCTGCAGTCTTTAGTCCAAACTTTGACTTTTCTTTCACTCTGGTTGCTCCAGCCTGGAATGCTTTGGCCCTAAAATTCCGTAGTGACTTAGAACTCTGCTGCGTGACAGCAGTACTGGAAATGAATGTTCAGGTAGTGAAGAGTATGTGTTTACTTTGTTACATGTCTTGGCCTTTGGCAATATACTTTTTTTTTTTTTGAACAAACTTAACCCAAACTGATTCAAGTGGTAGAAATTTCTTATCGTGGCATGTTTTTGAGAGAGGAATTCCTGGGTAGATTTTGGGGACTCTGTTACCTAGTGCAGAGTGGTGCTCCTTTTAATGTTGCTTTGCTTACTGGTAACTGGTGGTTTTCCCTTTATGTTATCTGCTTCTGTGTGCGTGATGTTGACAGAATACATGTAGGAAAACTCTGAAATGATATGTAGATAAGCGTGTATGTACATCTATTTATCTAGAGAATCTATATAATGGAGGCAAGTATACCTTGAAGTGGAGATACATCGCAGTATGCAACTCTACTTCTGAATAAAAGTAGAATCTGTTAAATATATCTTGACATTAGAATGCTGGACTTAATACCATTCACTATATCTACAAATCAGGATACACTTAAATAGCATGGTGATGGACTTGTGACTGTTGTTGAGGAACTGAACTATTATAACAAGATAAGAGAAAGCAATGGGGATGGGGGTATAGGAGGGTGGAAGGGGAATTTCTGATCTTAAGGAACTGTATCATGAAAAATTAATTATAAAAAGTATGTATTAAAAAAGGCATTTAATCAAGAAGATGCTGGGTGAGTAAAGTATTCTGTAAATAAGGATAAATTACCAGTATTTCTGAGTTGGACTGGTAATGCTGCCTTCTTTAAAGGAACATGAAGTTATCCCACACCTGAAGTAAATGTCATATTAGGCTCTTTAAATGGAGTCGTAATTACCATTTCGTTCTGATACCCTAAGATGTGCTCATTGGAAATTTATTTGACTGGCATTTTGCTACCATCAGCTGAACTGTTGCATGTATCTGGGATTCCATTTCAGTTTAGTGAAACCTCATTAATTCAGTATCATTAATTTGTGATTAAACATAAGTGATGGATGCTTGAAGTTTATATTAGTGTAGATGTGAAGAAAGGAGTTTGCTAATCTAATACTGTAAGCAACATAGTTGCAACATGGCTAATGTACTTAAAGAGTGCAAATTATTTCACTTTATAGTGAAGAACAAGCACATTCATGCTGTTAGTTACAAATGAGGTGGATCTACTTATTAATATTTCCTTTTAAGACTTGTATAAAAACAAAACGTGCATTGCTTTTAAACATTTTGTAACTTAAGGTATAGGGCAGTCACTGAGATGGATTCAGGGAAATTTCAGTGATTTTAAAAACTTTTGATTAGAAGAATCTGCATTTTTTAAAGATTTATTTATTTTTATTGGAAAGTCAGATATACAGAAAAGAGGTGAGACAGAGAGGAAGATCTTACGTCCGCTGATTCACTCCACAAGTGTCCACAACAGCCAGAGCTGAGCTGATCCGAAGCCAGAAGCCAGGAACTTCTTCTAGGTCTCCCACGTGAGTGCAGAGTCCCAAGGCTTTGAGCCGACTCAACTGCTTTCTGAGAACACAAGCAGGGAGCTGGATGGGAGGTGGGGCTGCTAGGGCATGAACCAGTGTCCATATGGGATCCTGTCATGTGTAAGGTGGGGATTTTAGTTGCTAGGCTACCATGCAGGGCCCAGAATCTGCATTTTAAAGATAGTATTTTTTGGACTCTAGGTAGCGTAAGTTTTACTTTAAATGAACAGTGTATTTTAAAATGTTCCATTGAATTTTAAAAGGCTCACAACTTAGACTCTAGTTAATACAATTCATTCCAGCATTTGTATAACTTTTTCAAAAAAGCTTGTTGGGAGAAAGAGGATGAGGAGCAGTGAGCCCCTATGCTTAAAAAACTGTAGCATGGAAAATAATACATAAAAAAGTTTACAGCTCCAAAATTTTGTTTTCATTTTATGATATGTTTTTATTTGTATTTTTAAAAGCATGAAGTAAGACTTTGATATACCCACCATATCTTATGGATTCTTGTAACTTCAGCAGTTGGCCTCTTACACCTTTCCTTTTATGAACCGAAAAAAGAATCCATTTAGACTGACTTTGTTGAAAACCTGTATTTTTTAAAGAGATATTTCTCCTTTATCTAATCTGATTAAATTGCTATATTGAAAGTTTTGTTGGAATTTGCTGAGCCCCTTCACAGCTATTAAAAGGTTCATAAGTCATGCTCTGGAATTTTGCTTATTACTGATAGTTTTGTCATTCACCTTGTCTAATTGTAGTGGTAGCTAAATACACAGGCTGCTGGTTCCATGCATAAAAGAGTACTAATCCTAAATGAGATATGGGAGAGTAGGGGGTTGTACTTGCTCTCTTCCCCTGGGAATGGGGATTCATGTACTTGCTGGCATGATCACAGATGACGATGTGTTACGTGTTTCAGATCAGTGAAGAACAGTGACCTATCGACACTGAAGGCTGTGAATATCATGTGTCTACAATGGTAACTTAATGATGGCACATACTTTAATTGTTAAAGAAAAAGATAGGATAATAAAATGATAGAATGGATAAAATGATCATTAATGGAGCCAGAGTGCAAATAAGTATAACCATTTCTCCCCCTTTAGTAGAGAAACTAATCTCACTTGAAAATATTATTGATTGCTGACAGTTTTTTGCTATGTTTATAATTACATCTTGCTCCTTATTTTTCACTAAATATAGTTTTGGATTTAGCATTGTGATACATGTTACAATCTCCTTTGATCTTGGCAGGAGGCTCACTAAAGAAGTACTACTAAATGTTTTTTTATTCAGGAAAAATATATAGATATATGCACACACATACAAGGAAACAGGAACTGCATACTCTCCTGTGAAGGAGTTTGCTTTACTTTTGTTTTGAATGTTGTTGTGGTAAGTCTCCTTAGCTATAGATAATGAAACACACTGTTGCAGTTGCTTAAGAATTTTGCTAGTTTTGTTAAAGCATCAACCCATACTCATTACACTTCTAAGAACAGAGTGGGAGTGATATAGCCACTGAAGTATTTGTAAATTAAGCCTCTAGTCTTCTTGATATTTTCAACATTTTAAATTTACTTTATTTCCATGTTCACTTCTATCTCCTACATGAACCCAGAATATATATATTTATAAAAAATATACAAATATATATAAATATATATGTAAATATATATATATAAAATAAGAAATCAACAGGAAAAAATCTGTTATCACTCCATGGTTAGTGTTCTGAATAATGGCTTAAATCAGATGGAGAATTGATCCATTGCTGGGATCACAAACTCTTTTTTCCCGAATATGCAGACAGTAGACTTCCCAGATGTTAAAACAAGCAAGCAAACAGATAAAAAGACTCAACTGAGGAAGTGACAGCAAATTGTTTAAAATGTTGTGTTTTGATATTAAGGTGGATTCTTTGTGAGATCATCATAAAAAAAGCCTCATCCCCTCATTCATTACTCTAATCCGTGAGTTTAACTTTTGGTAAAATTTCTTATAACATTTGTTTTAAAGAGGTGCTATCTGACTTTCCATAAATTTGTATTTTTGGTAAGGAGAAATTCTGCATGTGTCTACAAAATAATAAAACCAATATATATCAGTGATTTGTGAAAATTGTAGGTTATGACATACACTCTCACAATGTTTATCAGTCTCACATGCTGTCTGCAGTTAGGAAACCAAATGAGAAGCTAAATTAAAAACAAAATATTCCCATCAGCTCTTAAGATTTTGAGACTAAAGAGAATTTATTTGTTATGTTAGTTGTATTGCCAAGCTTTTTTGGGGGCATGATGTGGGATGAGTGGGGTGGGTGGGATTTACTAGTTCCAATAAGCTAGCTACTAGTTTGAAATGTTTATTGGTTTCTGTGTAACATTAAAGTGTTTTTGAAATTCTAATATGTTAGTGTTTAAATATTGTCTCCCTTTTGCATACATTTGAAAGTTATATGAAACTATTTGTTAATTTGTATATCCAGAATTATAGTTTGGAAAATATAGCCATTGTACCGGTGGATTCCAGCTAAATATCTTATGGATTGAATAGATTCTTGTTGCATGGTTTGGCCAGTGCACATTTTCACATGCCTTCTGAAGCCACAAATTAAATGTTTATTTGGGTGTGTTGATTCTGCTTTTGTGTAAGTGGTTCTTTTAATGACTGGTAAATTAGAATACATACTATTCTAACAAAAAGGGATGGGAGAAGGA
The DNA here is from genome assembly GCF_030435755.1 of Ochotona princeps. Lineage (NCBI taxonomy): Eukaryota > Metazoa > Chordata > Mammalia > Lagomorpha > Ochotonidae > Ochotona > Ochotona princeps. The sequence continues at coordinate 46,486,480 of NC_080838.1, forward strand.
GGTATTAGTAAGGTAACAGATTGAGGATGTTTTGTTGTTTGGTTATGTGGACTGGATTTCTGCCTATGGGAAGTGAGAAAAGGTGATAAACCTCTTTTGGTTTAGGTTAAACTTAAGCCTTTCCATCAGTTTTTTTCATAGGCTAATCCATTTTTGACAAGTGAGAAAAGTTAACCATTCAGTGCTGGATTCATTGCCATACACTTAAAGCATATGTATTCTTACGCATATATTATGTGGTGTACCTCCTCCCTTGAAATGATGGCTCTTCTAGGTCAGTAGAAGAGTATAGTTTTTGGTTTTGATCCGTGCATTTTAGTTACTGCCCATATGTTAACCAAAAGAACCGTGACCTGGGAAGTTTCTTTAAAAAACAAAACAAAAAGCCAATGAAATTTTATCCCCTAAAATTTTTTGTTACATCTCAGTTTATCATTTTCTGTAATTCCTCTGTAATTTAGAAAGAACTCCTGCCCTCCTTTGGCCCCCAAAATGTCATTGTATGCTATCCGATGTGAAGACATGGGTGGCACCAACTCTACTGACGCCTACTATTCTATGTGGCAGTGAGCCATCCTGTTATTTGTTTTTAAGAGTCGTGTGAATTGCTCCATTCTGTCTAATTGAATTAAAAGCACTATATATTCTTGCTCATATGATAGAACCTGAGTCTAGATTTCAGGCTTGTGCTTTTTTTTTCTTTATAAAGGTATTTTTGTTCTTCATAAACTGAAAAAGAATGATACTGTTTACATATTTTTATGCTCTTAAAATCTACACATACCTCTTCTGTGTGGCCTGATGATTGCGATTGAACAAGTCTCCCATCATTCAGTTTTCTTCATTTACTCTCCAGTTCCGTTGTCATCTCCACTGGGACTGATGGCTCCTGCAACCTTCAGCTGGAGTAAAGGAACAAGGCTCTTCCTTCTCAGGAGGACACCTGGCCAAGAGCATGCTGCTGGGAGGATTTGCTTACTTAGCTGCCTCTTGTCCCCAGCAACTGGAGAGCCCTCCAGAAAGGAGCCTGGTTCCGTTTATCTTTGTATCCTTACCTCTGGTACATGAATTGTCACAGGATAGGCATTGGCTATTTGGATGTTGAATGAATAAAATTATAGATAAAAAGTAAGATGGGTTTACATTTTGAAATAATAGACTTTGATATTTTGAAATTTTATGGATCTTAAATCATGGTCAGCTCACAAATATGTAATGATTTTTAGAATTTGTAATCTCCAGTGCTGTATCAGTAGATTTTCAGGTGAGGTTTTGAAATGCTGTATTTTGTTAGTTTGGATTATATGGCTTTTATTTAATAATGTACGTAGCTGACAGGAATGGCTTTCCAGGCAGAGCGCTTGATTTTCAGTGCTTTGGTGTCAGTCCAAACGTATATGAGCTGATTTTTTTCCCCCAAAGGTAGGTGATGGTTTCTCTGTGGGCAGGAGCAGTGATGATAATTAATCAGGGGAGAGCTGTGTAGCTGGCAGAGAGCTATATAGCAAATGGCTGGAAAGTTAGGATTACACTTGTCAATGGCCACATGCAAACAAATGAAAATTAGCAGGGTTAGCATTTACAATAGAGATGTGAAATACTGTGTGTATGTGAATGGATGACTAAACACCAGTGGTAAAATCTTCAGGGCCAGCACCTGAGTAAGACTAGTCCTGAGTTAGTTCCTTTGATGGTCTGTCTGTGTGGTCAGTGCTTTTAAAAGAGCCCAGCCTTGGAATCTGTGGTAACACGGAGGACGTACAATGAGGTAGCCACTGTCAGTCCTGTCCTCTCAGATGGCCACTGAACCTGCCCTTGCTTGGAGTTGGTTGTATGGGTCCAGTTAACGCGGATCAGCTGAAGGGTTCCAGACTCCGTTTTAATTTCATTCTGAAGCAATCCTTTCAGTCACTTGTAGGGACCAGGACTGACAGTGTCTCCCCAGTGCAGAAATATTTTCCTTTCAAGGAATGCAGTGTAGTGAAACTGTAGCTCCTTACATCAAGTCTTACTGTTGATGTTTTGCTAATTTGCAGCATTCAGTAACCAAGAGGGAATCTCTGTTAGCCTCACTTCCCATCAGAATTCTGTCTCATTTCTCAGTCTCTTTTCTTTTCTGTCATTTTACGTGTAAAATTTTGGAGTGTGTAAGAGAAAAAATCCTCATGATGATTAAAGAATTTTAAATTGTAAAAGATTATGCAGTATGAATAAGGAAGGCTGAATGGTGATTCTTAACTGCAAGTTTCAAGTATTAGAATGGTTTTTTCCTACAGTGGATCATATCCACATGTCTGTAACCCCTATCAGCTGAAGAAAAAGCTGTGTTTGCAGGTATCAGAGTTAGGTGAACTTAGGAAAAATAAAAACCAAAACAAAACAAAAAAACAACCAAAGACCAAAAAAACAAAAACAAAACAAAACAAAAAAAAACAAAAAAACAAAAACCCCGAATAGTTATCTGGATAAAGACATTTTACTGGTGTTGGTTTCAGTCACTTAACACTACAGTAGTTTATAGGGCATGTTTAGATGGAGAGAATAACTGATTCTCATTTGTTTTGATTGTGATTTGAGCACATTTGTGCACCAAAGAATAGTTTAAACCTGACATGAGATTTTTGAAGCTGAAAGGAACCTTGGAGATCTGATTTCTAATTTAGCCTGCATCTAATCTTCTGACTGTATGTTGGGAAGAAGAGTTGGGGGATTGAGGGGTAGTGTTTATTTTTGAGTGTTTATTTTGTTTGTGTTTGAGCCAGACAGATTCCTAGAACCCTGAATGTACTCTAGAGTTGTAGTTCAGTCCACCCCTAACATGGAAACTCCTGTTGCCTTCCTGACCCATGGTTATCCTGCCACTAGATGTACACATCTACTGAGAGAGAGCTCCTTACTCTCTCTCAATTTGGTATTCTTAACATTGCCCCATTGGATTTCAGAGAATGAACCGCAAGTGTTTTTCATGAAAGACCTCCTTGGATAAAGAAACCAACTTTTTTCTTCTTAGTTCTAGACATTCTCCAAAGCGGGATGGTTTCTTGCTCCCTCTGTTATCTTAGTAACTTTTTTGACTCCACGTTAGGGAGTCCTTTGAAAACAGAGGCAAAGGTTCATCTTGGCTTTACTCTCTCCATGGGACCTCGAACACCTTCAGCTCAGTTTCCTCAGTGGTTTCATGCTGACCTTTAAGCTACTTGGGACTTAAAATTCTCTCCTGGGTGACCCCAATCCAGCTTCCCGTGATATCCCTTGCTTGGCTGAGTATTGCACTGTGATGATAACCTTTAGAGCTCATACCTTTTTTTTTTTTTTTAGATTTATTTATTTTTATTGGAAAGGCCGATAGAGAGGAGGAGAGACAGAGAGGAAGATCATCCGTCTGATGATTCACTCCCCAAGCTGCTGGAGCTGCGCCAATCCTAAGCCAGGAGCCAGGAGCTTCCTCCAGGTCTCCCACGCAGGTGCAGAGTCCCAAGGCTTTGGTCGGTCCTTGACTGCATTAGAGAGCTGGATGGGAAGCGGGGCTGCTGGGGTTAGAACCAGCGCCCATATAGGATCCTACTGCTTTCAGGGCAAGGACTTTAACCTTTACAGCCTGAGCTCATAACTTTCTAATGGAAATTCTGTAATTTACATTTTTTCCCCCAGGCCCTTTGCAGTTTTGGTTGTCCTCTTGACACACCTTGTCTGCCCTGTTAAGCAGTAACATCCCAGGAAATCAACAGTGATTTCCTAGAGGTGTTCCTTTCACCTTTTATTTACAGTACACACAAGTAATAAAGATAGGGTGATAGTCTGGTACCCTTGGGGTATTTGTGGGGTAATGAGAGGTTACATGCCTTGCTTACTTTTTAAATCCTAAGAGAAAGGCAGCTGGTTACCCTACTTAACCACAGCCAACCCTTTCTCACCATCTGTCCTTACTCATGCCGGGTCTTAGTTGTTGATAAACAACACCTAAGGCCATTGAATTTAGTTAACCTAGTGCATTGAATTGTAATTTGATAACTAGTGTAAGTTTCACTGATACCAGTAGGGGATCAGTGGTTTCCAACTGTGGTGTCAAAACACATTGTTGTGTTACCTCTGAGGCCTTAACGGATGCTGAAGAAAACATGCAGGGGACAATTTAAAAATATCTGTGTTTAAAGTAGATCCAAGTTCATTTTTGAAGTTTCATTCTAATGTGACTGACTGGAGTTATAGTAGCCATGCATAACTTAAAGTGTGCTTGATTTTTACTGATATGCCTTTAATTAGTGAAAATTTACTGTATTTCCCTGTACAGTTTTGGTGACTTATCATCAGCCTCTTGATTAACTCAAGTTACTGTTCTGTCTTGTAAAGGCATGACGTGTACATCTCTATGGAACAAAGATTGAGACCTGCAATGAAGAATATACGTTTACTAGCCAGGTCTGTGAATTATGTAGATCTTGAAACCTTTAGATAGGGATGTCTGGGTTGATTTCAAAATGCTGAATGAACATTTCTTCAAACATCTCTCAGGGAGTATCATGGCCAAAATTGTATGATTCATAATTTACATATGATAAGATTGGCCTTCTTTGATAGAAGATTCAAAAGTAACTGATCTTTAATATGTAGTATTGTGAATTGGCTAATTTAAGTTTTCTTTTCCTTAGTAATTTTAAATCCAGGAAAAATCTTGGACTTCGTTTTCTCCTTTTAAATCTATATTCTGTGACTATTACAGCACTCAGTTTTCCGTATTGCTTGCTTTCTACCTGCTGCCAGCCAGGATGATGCAGCACCTCTGCTGATAAATAGATTATTACATTGACTGAAAACGACTGTTGAAAATCCTTCTCTCACTTTGAAACCACCTTCCGACACATCCGTCTATCTACTTTGCCATTCTTCTGTTATGCCCAAGTATGCATCAACATAATGAACTTGGGCCTAGCCTGAAGTAAGACAATCCCAGGACACGTGGAATGCAAAAGTAAACCACTGGGTAATTGTAATTAGTAGCAGAATATAGAACATGTTGGCATATAGGTAATGGAATGACGAACTGTCATCATTCTACTTTTTATTTTTGCAAAAACAAATGGAACCAATATTATTTTTTTCAGCGTGTAGCATATAGAGGTATGTGTTTGCATGTTGAGCTTATTTTAAAATGAATACGGTGTAAAATCTGCTGCTGAAGGAGGGATCAGCATTTATGTCCAGAATTCTGTTATAACTCAGTTTTTTTTTTTTAAGATTTATTTATTTTTGTTGGAAAGGCAGATTCATAGAGAAGGATTTACCAAGAGAAAAATCTTGGCCGGAGCTGATCTGAACTGAAGCCAGGAACTAGGAAGCTTCTTCCACAGGTGCAGGATCCCAAGGCTTTGGGCTGTCCTCTACTGCTTTCCCAGGCCACAAGCAGGGAGCTGGCTGGGAAGTGGAGCAGCTAGGACACAGACTGAACCAGCGCCCATATGGGATCCTGGCACATACAAGGCGAGGATTTAGTCACTGAGCCATTGTGCTGGGCTGCTGTAACTGTTTTAATCATGGTATTTGCAGGAGAATTATGGGCTGTTGAAAGTGGAGTTGCCTTCGGTAGCTCAACTAGCTGGTAAAAAAGAAATATATTCTTTTTTAGATGATTAACAGACTGATGTCTCCCTCTCCCAGAACTTTCAGTAATGGAGAAGCTGCATCAGAGTGCTGGAAGATCATGAGTTTAAAGCCAGGCAAAACCTGGGATTAAATCCTGATGTGCTAATTGCCAGCTCTCTGTGCAGGAGCAAGTCATGTGGCCATCCTGAATCCATTTCTTAATGAATCTTCGAAATGATGATATTTTGCAAAGTTGTAAAGGTGAAATAGTTATGTATATAAAATGTTTAGTCTGGTGCCTGCACAGAAAGAAGCCCAGCACATACTTGGTATTTTGTTGTTGGACAGCTCCCTTGAAAGCCAAACTTTGTCTTCTAGAAATAGTTTGCATCAAAGTGTTTGCTTCCTTAGCTCCTACCAGTCTATAGAGACAGTTTTGCAAAGATCAGCAATGGCTGTGCAATTGTTGGTTTCTGTGGTAGTTGACATGATGACCTACCACTTCTTGAAATGCTGTTCCTGGTTTTCACAGATTTCCTCTTTTTTTGACTTGTTTGCCAGCTGCTCTTGCCATCCTAAATGTTGATGTTTCATTGCCCCTGTTAGTCCAGGCAGTTTTCTTCCCAGGACATCGTTGATTACTGCTTGTAGACTAATGACTAACAACATAGTATTTTCTCTGGGACTAGCTTTCCAACTTCATGTTCAAGTGGTTTGTGGGTAGGTATGGTGAAAATAAAATGTGCTATCTGTTCTTTCTTTCTGATCTTAGGTGAGGTTATCACTAGCCATCTTGTTGAGTAGATTTGTCACTCATTTCAGACCTTTTGAAGAATTTGCTTAGAGTGGCACGAATCTTCCAAAGTCAGTTCTCTTGGCTTTCAACCTTGTCCCTTCTCATACATTTTTTTTCCTGACACATTGATTTTCTTACATTGTTGCTAGGGTGATTTTTCTACAATAAACATCTGATCATTCCAATTCCTTATTTGATTGTTGGTCTTCTCTTATTGGCTTTTAGGGATACTCTGTATTAGTATGAAATTTAACTCTTTTATGATTTTTGAAAATATATTACATCGTATGCTACATTATACTGAATTGAAGTCTTTCTAGTTTATTAGAATATAAGTTTTTGAGAGTAGGAAATAACCATTTTATTTGTATGTTATAGTCTGAGTCTTTATCTGTGTTTATGCTAGTAGAAAAGTTGATTGAATTGAACTATTTAAAATTCCCAGCTAGACCTTCCTGGCTGTTTATTTCCTTTAGCTTCATCTGGAGCACTTTTGCTGTCTCCTCTGTAAACCTCCGATGTACTCTTGAGGAATAGCAGTCTGCTATGTATTGTGCCTTCCATATCCACTGTGTTAACTGGAGTTTGTAGCATGTCTTGTCATTCGAAGTCTTTGAGGGCAGGAGCTTATCCTGTTGATCTCGCCAGTGCTTGGCATGCTCTCCCTCCTGAGGTCCCTCCCTTCCTTCCTACTTAGAACAGATTGGCTAGCTGAGATATTCCTATCACAAAAGCATAATGATAGTATCAGTGCTCTCCCCCTCCAGGGTCATGCTTTCTATTAATGTAGCTGAAATTTGATTACTTTGTCTAATAATCTTGATTTAGGGAATACTTGACCTTTTCCTCTGCTTCCCAGGGCATTTTTTGATGAAGCCACATATTCATCACTCTGAACTTTGTAATTATTTTTATAATTCTAAGCACAGGATTTTAACGTTTTACTGCTCAGTTTTTATTTAATCTTATCTTGTTCTCTGATTCTAACTTTTTTAGACGGTTTTTAAGCATCTGGAAATTTAACTTACTCTTCTTACTTTTTTTGCTGCATATGTCATTGCTGGATTTGTTTAGGTCTTTACCTAAATCTGGTACTGAATTCTAGAGGTGTAGTGATTTTGAATGACTGTATGTACGAATACTACTTTTGGGTTCTGCATATGTGACTTCCAAAGCCATAGAGAAAGAAGAAATTGCCTGAGTGGTTACTGTCCTTGATGTTTTCCATAGCTAGTTGGAATGTCTTTCTATAGTTGTACATTGGAATCATGTCTTCCAAAAAATTCTTATGGCTTTTTCTGCATTGAGGTTCATTTTAACCTTTGGTGATTTCAAAGATTAGAAGAAATGAAATTTTGGTCCCGGTGTGATGGCTCAGTGGCTAAAATCTTTGTCTTGTGTGTGCCAGGATCCCGTATGGGTGCCAGTTTGTGTCCCAAATGCTCCACTTCCCACCTAGTTCCCTGCTTGTGACCTAGGAAAGCAGTGGAAATGGCCCAAATCTTGATACCCTGCATTCAATTGGGAGACTCTGGAGAAGCTCCTGGCTCCTGGCTTTGGATCAGCTCAGCTTTGGCCGTTGCCAACACTTGGAGAATAAACCTTCACATGGGAATTTTTTCTCTCTGTAAATCCTTCTCTGAAAATCTGTCTTTCCAACAAAAATAAGTGAGTCTTAAAAAAAGAAGAAATGAGTTTTGTGTGGATAATGATTAGTGGCTTTTTACGTTTGTTATAGGCATTTGCTTTGTAATATATATTATTTGGTGCTTGCATGTATGCAAACACACCCATTTTATTGGGCAGAGGCAAGAGTGAGCTCCCATCTGTTGATTCATTCTCCAGATATCTGTAAAGGCTCCTAACTGTCTCTGAAGCCGGGAACTCAATCTAGATCTCCCACAGATGCAGTAGGGATCCAGTTACTGAAGCGATGGGTGCTGGCTGTACTTGCAGGAGGCTGGAATTAGGGGCTGAAAGTGGGTGTTGAACCTAAGTGCTGTGATGTGGGCCTCAGACATCTTAACCACCAGGTCAAATGCCTAGCTCATGTTTTATTTAAAGAGAACACTTAATTAATTCTTAGGCTGGTTTGCTGCTTTTTTGTTTGTTTGTTTTGGTCTAACTGTATAATGAAATGTTTTTGTATCTTTCTAGTTTTCTATTCTAAAAAAATGTGAATAACGTTTCTGTGCCCTGTTTGTGGATTACTTGATCTTAAGTGCCTTGGACAAGGTCATCTGGTAAGAGATGGGTTAGGTATTTGGACCTTATATAGTCTTAACTTCAGTTTCTCAGCATTACAGTGTAACTAACCTGAGGGCTATGAAGTCCAAATTCATTACAGAATATCAGCAACTTAGTAGAAGACAGATTGTATTAGGGATTTGTTTTTATGTAATATCCTGTTGCTGTTGGAAGTTGCTTTAGTGGAATAGCAGTGACATTTTCTATGGGAGCAAAATCTGGTATTTGTACGGGGAAGTGTGTGTGTGTCTTTTTAGAAATATCTAACAAAGTCATAGACATGGAGGTGGACTGTGAACTAGGCTTTATTTGGTATTATTGGCCATGCCGTGGCGTTACAACACAAACCCAAAACAGAACTAGGAGTACTGATCACGTGAAGAAGCCATTAGTGCATTTTCTGTTTTTCCTTTAGGTTGAAACTGTGAAAAGGAATTTGGTACCTGTTGCCTCTCTCAGCCTTGGTTCTGGAGACTTGGTTTTTCTTGTGTTCCTTTTCATATTTTTGCACTGAAGCAAATAAAAGAAGCCACATGTAGCTAAAGTGAAAGCCACTTCAAGGGACATCACATGAAACATTTTGAGATCGAGTTATGTGGTTTCACTGTAACATTTTAGATGCAAATGTGAATTGTTTTGAGAGCTGAGTTTTTCATTTACTACTTTTACTGACTATGATGAATATTTAGTCCTGATTCAGTGTCATTTTAAACTGATTGTTTATGAGGATGATGATGATGAGTCAGAATTTAATGCTTCTTCCAAGGTAGGGGATTGGAGAAATGGGTGTGGGGGTGTGTGTGTGTGTGTGTTCGCGCATGTGCGCGCCTGTGATTACTAAACACATTGTAATCCAGTTGGACCTGATAGGACTCGGAAGAATTCTGTGGTTGAAGGATGTGTGGTTCATAGTCTTAGCTGTAAGGGAAGTTCAGTACCCAGCTTTGAGTCACTGGGTTAAGTTCAGTGAATTCTGTTTTCCTGTGGGACCTTTTACTCTCTCTTTATGAATACCTCCGATGTGGGAACATGTACTTTCTGATGGAATCTTATTGGTTTATACTTTTTTTCTTGTCTTTTATTCCCCACTGAAATTTTTGTGTTGGTGAATTTTCTACTTTAAATATGGCTTTATTTTGTTTGGTTGTAGCAATGTTCATTGAGATAGTGAGAAATTCTGAATTAAGATTAAATCTTAAACAGGAGGAGAGAGAATAGGTAACAAACATACTTTTAATTGTTCTTATGAAATTGTTTTAAGAATAAAATTTATAAAGTAGGAAATGAGCACAGAGAATGCTTCTTTTCAGTTTCCTTAGGCAAGTAAAACTTGGACCCACTTCATTGTTTTTGTCCATCTTGACCTTAATAAAGGAGACTAGAAGGACATTCCTGACCTAATTTTTAAATTTTTTTTTAAATGTAAGACCTGTGGATAAGTTACATTCCATCACAGTGGCTTGTGAAAAACGAATACTCTGCATTCTCTTACCTGCCTGTTAATAAGTGGAAATGTACATAAATTGTTTTGTGTACCTGCATTCTGTTTTTTTTAAATGTTTATTTTTACTTGAAAGGCAAAATTGCAGAGACAGAGAGATCGATCTATCTACTGGTTCACTACCCAACCAGCTACAGCTGCTGGTGCTGGTCTAATCTAAAGTCAGGGTCGGGAGTTTCTCCCAGGTTTCCCTCGTGGGTGCAGGGTCCCAAGTACTTGGACTGTCTTCTGTTGCTTTCCCAGACCACAGGCAGGGAGCTGGAATGTTTATGGAGCAGCTGGGACACAAACAGGTGCTCATGGGATCAGCATCCATATGCTTAGCTTATTACTAACAGGCCCTGGCCCAGTACTTGTATTCTTCTTAATAAATACTTTCTTTTACAGTCTTATATTAACCTATATGCTGTGATCGTGGATGAAATTATGTTCTTTCCATTTTCCAAAGTTTCCGTATAGGAAGTTTTTCAGAATTATGAAACTATCACTGATAGTACGTGTTTTAGTTATGTAATTTTCCTGTGGTGTCATTAATGAAGAACCCACTTGTTCTTACTTGTAGTTCTATCCTGTGAAGAAACAGCTTCAGAATTAATGCTCTACTTTTTACTATTAGCCTGTATTAAGGATAGTATTTTCCTTCTGAGCTGCTATCCTAGTGTGTTCAGGAATTTCCTTGAACAGAATGAGTGGGAGGAAAAGCTCACCTGTGGACAGGAAAGCAATTTAAGAGTTAGTAGTGGTGTCTGTAGGCCAACATTAGTTGACTTACTGTTCACTGTGTTTTTTCAAATCCCTGCCTCAAGACATGGCTCAGAGGAGCCTTCACCAAGTGCTATTTTTTGATGTTTCTGGTGAATGCTGGTCTAGAAGAATTGTAGAAGAAAAATAATGATAATAATGGTAATGATAATAAAAATAGCAACATGGCAGGGCTTGGCATGTTGTCTCTTGTCTCCTAGACTCACCTGTTTCTACTTTAGAAACACTTAATCATGTCTTTTGCTTCTCTTTAAATTGGATCCATTTGTATTAAAATTCAATTTAGTTTTACAGTGTGACCTACTTGGTATCAATTATTTTTACAAACACAGTTCCTTTAATCCTGTGGGAGAACTCTGAGGTGGTTAATATGGGAATTTATTTTGAAGTCTGTGAATCAGAGAAGTTGAATTATTTGCTTATGATCACAGAATCAGTAAGGGGTGAAGTTGAGAATCCAAGATTAGCAGTTGTTTCAAGAAATTTCAATTGCATGGGGAAGTTAGGACGAAAGGGTAGTTAATCCTTATGTCACAGCCCCACAAATTAATTACAGAAATTTGGTACATTTTTTAACTTTCCCCAATTTTTTCTTTCATTTTTTTTTCATAGAAGCATTATGAAGCAAATTCCAGACATTTTGTTACCAAATGAACAAATTTTGATGGTGGGTTTCAATTTTTATGCTAATTTTCCAACTGTTGCATGATATAGTATGAGGACTCTGGATGAATGGGAACCATGCTTTTTTGTAAGACAAATAATGTGTCTGCTATCAGTTCCTTTGTGATTATTAGTCATCATTTGCTACTCATTTGTTAATACAATAGTAATGAAATAACCATACTTATCGAGTACTGGCTGTGCACTAGGAACATTTCCTTATACATAGTTAATATGTATTAGTTCTCCATCCTAGCCTCTCCCTATATTCTAGAATCATCTCTTGTTTCAAGTTGCTTTCCAAAAACTGATGTTTCTTTTATGCAAGAATGAAACATTATTCTGCCTGCCTTTGAATCATAATGTTTTTCACTCTTCTTGCCTTTAATATCGATGGATACTCCATGGCTGCTCAGGAATGTGATTCTAGTCTAACAGCATCAGTGTTGCCGAGGAGCATGGAAGAAATGCAGCACCTCAGGCTGTACCTCAGGCCTTTGAAATTGAAATAAACATTTTAGATAGGATTGCTAGGTTGCTTGCATATGGAATAGAGCTTGAGAAGCCCTCAGTGGGTTTTAACGGTGCTTGACAACAATGAATGATTGTAATGGGGCTGCACGTTGTAATCATATGAGAACGTTTAGAGCTGCTGATGCTCAGCTTTGGCCTGACCAATTAGATCGACTATCTGCATCCGCTTATTATCGTTTTCTTTGTAAAGACTTATTTAATTGAAATGTGGAGTGACAGGATGTGCAGGTGGCAGCATGGGGAATAAGTTTGAGATCTTCCGTCTGTGGATCACTCCCCAAATGCCCGCAGTGATTGGGGCTGAACCAGGGAGCCAGGAGGCAGGGAGTCCATCCAGGTTTTTGACCTGTGTGGCCGAGACCCTAGTATTGGCTCATCATCCGTAGCCTTTCTAGGCTCATTTCTGGAAGCTGGGCTGGAATCCAGCAGGGTAGATGGGCTTCAAGTTGGCCCTCTGGTGTGGGGTGCTGACATCACAAGTGGACGGGTGGAAGCCTACCTGTGCCACAGTACTTCCCCTTCCTCCTTTTATGGTTCATTTATTTATTTTGAAAGAGTTAGAGAGAGAGAGAGATAAATTGATTGATAGATTGAGTGATTCCATGCACTCTCCAGCTGGTTGTGATGGCTGGTGGCTGGGTCCTGCTGAAGTCAGGAGCTAGGAAGCCCATCCAGGTGTGCCTCCCAAGAGCAGAGGCCTAGTACTTGGGCTGACCTCCACTGCTTTTCTCAGGACATCAACAGGGAGCTGAACTGAAATTGAAACTGGTAGGACTCAACAGGATGCTGTCATTGCAGGCTCTGGCTTTATCCACTGTGCTCATAATGCTGGCTCCTGCTTTATTTTATTTTAATTAGATTTTCTAGATGATGAGAGTACTGTGTAGATACACACATATAAATATATAAGTGCACACATATATTTTTACACACATACACACACGCAGATACACCTGCCTCCTAGAGTTTCATTTTGCAATATACTGTTTTATTACCAGTTTCTTTTTCTTATCTTTTAGCATTTCCCCATGCACTGCACGTTTTACCTTGTAAATCATGTATGGAAAATGATGCTGTGTAAGAATTGAAGTGGAGAGAAAGCTTAGGCTTGTGTGTAGTCCTTTCACTGGTAACGTAGAGAGCAGTTTTCTCTTATGCAAGACTCAGCACCATTGCTTGTATTCATCACTAGGTAATGAAAATTTTGTGAATACTTAGAGGTGGTTGTTTAGGCTACTGGATAAGACTTCCTGGTTCCTGTCAGAGTAGCTGCGTTCAATACTTGACCATTCAGCCAGAGGTAATGGCCCAAGCAATTGGTGTCCTGCTCCCTTAGTGGAGACCTGCACTAAGTTGCTGGCTCCTGTCTCTGGCCCAAACTTCACCGTTTGGGAAGTCAATCAGTGAACCGACTCTCTTTCTTAAGTAAACAAATAAATGAATAATACTTTTTGAAACACAAGGTGTTGCTAAGGTTTATTTATTTTTTATTTTATTCTTTTGCTCTTTTCAGTGAAGAATGAGGTAGCAAGGAGATGTGAGATTACAAATGGACAGAAACAGACATGATTATACTGTATTGTATTCTAATTTTTATTTTGTTACTTGCTTTCTCTTCATATGAGTTTATGGTTATTTGCCTAGAAGCCCTTCAGTTTCAGGCATCTTGTTTTTGTTTTTGTTGGTTTTTGGCCACATTACTTGAATACTTGTTTAATGTCTCCATGTGAAGGAAGTAGCAAGAAGGACCTGGACAACCATGGAGAGAAAGTAAGTATGTCTGTGCTGCTTTGCCTGAGAGGTAGATGGGGGCATGCTTTAGAGCCAGACTTCCTTCACTGAATCCTGATGCTGCTGCTTGCTTACTAGTTGCCTATGGGCATGTTAATTATATTCCTCGGGTTTCTTATAAATAAAACAGTACCTACCTTTAAGGGGATTTATGATTTATTTATGGGGATTACGTGATTTTACTACATGTGTAAGGATTTAAAAGGTGATTGGCATATAGGTAGTACTTCGTAAGTGGTAGCATCACTGCTGCTGTTGTCCATACCTTAAATAGAAAAATCACATATAGAAAAGCATAAACTCAATGTAATAACATTAGCATTTGAAGGATTTCTTAGGTTACAATAGGATTTTTAGTTCTGAAAAATTGGGATTCCAAAGAATGTTCCAGAGGATATTCAGACATCTATTCTGATTTTAGTTACTTACTGCATTTTGGGTAAGTGGGTTAATCAGGTCATGCTTGACTGAAGACAAGCTAAGGAATACCCATCACAACTCCACAGAGAGGAGGAGATACAGAGAAGATCTTCTATCCATTGATTCACTCCTGAAGTGGCCACAACGGCCAGAGCTGAGTTGATCGGAAGCCAGGAGCCCAAACTCTCTTCCAGGTCTCCCATGCGGGTCAGGGTCCCAAGGCTTTGGGCCGTCTTCGACTGCTTTCCCAGGCCACAAGCAGGGAGCTGGATGGGAAGTGGACTGCTGGGATAAGAACTGGTGCCCATATGGAATCCTGGCACGTGCAAGGGGAAGACTTTAGCCGCTAGGCTACTGTGTTGTGCCCTATTTATTTTTGATACTGTGCTTTTTAGATTTTGTGTATATGCACACATACATATATATAGAGTACAACAAAAATAATGTAGTTGCAACTTTGAGTATTTTTCTATAGTATTTTTGTATGCGTTTTTGTGTTTCTCTTTCCAAAGCTGCAAGATCCCTAGTGTGTATATATATATATATATATATATATGCATAATACTAGATTATATATATATATATACACACACACACACACATACACTGTCATTCAGGTTACTGTAAATAAAATACAATGAAAGCAATATTGTATAAATGGAAATTGATTTTTCATGTTTCTTGAAGCTGCAAGCTCAAAATCACAGAGTCAGTTTTTTTTTTTTTAAAGATTTTTTATTATTATTGGAAAGCTGGATATACAGAGAGGAGGAGAGACAGAGAGGAAGATCTTCCATCTGATATTTCACTCCCCAAGTAAGCTGCAACGGGCCGGTGTGCACCAATCCGATGCCAGGAACCAGGAACCTCTTCCAGGTCTCCCACGCGGGTGCAGGGTCCCAATGCATTGGGCTGTCCTTGACTGCTTTCCCAGGCCACAAGCTGGGAGCTGGATGGGAAGTGGAGCTGCCGGGATTAGAACCGGCGCCCATTTGGGATCCCGGGGCTTTCAAGGCGAGGACTTTAGCTGCTAGGCCACGCCACCGGGCCCAGAGTCAGTGGTTTTATTGTCTTGTGTTTAGTGAGAACTCACTTTATTGCTTGCAGTATGTTCACATGACAAAGTGGGGTTTTTCTGTGTCCCTTTTCTCATATGCGCACTCATTCCTTTTGTAAAGTCGGGGCTCTCGACCTAATGCTCCACTGCTTAATGTCATCACCTTGAAGGAGAGGATCTCAGCTTAAGGAATGCTGAGGGGACACTATTCCGACAATAGTAGTAGTGACTTACATTCATTTTGGAATAGACTAGGCAAACTTTTTTTTTGGTGTGGGGTGGGGGTGGTGGTGGCAAGATTAAGCAAGTTTTTGGCATAGAAGAAAATTGCTGTGTGAAGAGACAGCTCTTATTTATTTAACATTTAACCAGAAACCCTAAATATATTCCAAAGTGCTCTTTTGACAAGGATTCTGGGGAAATATTAAAGGGCAAATGAGGCAAGGATATTTTATTCTTAATTAGGGTTGAGGGCAAGGGCCAGCTTTCTGTAGGGGAAATGACTATAAATGGCCTTTGCAGTTAAGACATATTCTGTTGCAATAGCCACTAGGCCAGCTTGTTTTTCCTCTTACTTCAGAGTATTTTTGGTAAAAACACCTTTTTTTCTGACTCTTGGGCACTGCTGTTTGTCCCTGTTCTCTTGCCCTTATATTTGAAAATGCGGAGCTTTGTGCTGTTCTCCGTGCTTTTGTTTTTATTTTACTATTACCATCTTGGAGGTTTCTTCACTGATTCTTAATATGATTAGAAGGGTTTCCTTGTTTCAAGCCAGATGACAACAAATGAATTCTATTGCTCAGTCCTGTTATACATAGCTGCTTGGGGGTGAAAATTGCAGTCTCTTCATTTATAGAAGGTGAATGGATTTCATGTATTTCATACATACAGATCTTAGAGTGCACCCGCTCTCCTGGTACTGCTTCCACCCTTGCTGCTCCTTGCTTTTGTTTGCTTTTTCATACTGATGTAATTTGTTTTAGAATCACAAGCTTAGTCTTCCACTTAATAAAGAATTCAGCAAGTACTAAGTAAAAGCACCTCTGTTCCTCCAGAGGAACAATAATCGGGCCCGGTGGTGTGGCCTAATGGCTGAAGTCCTAGTCTTGAATCCCATATGGGCACCGGTTCTAACAGCCCTGCCTCCCATCCAGCTCCCTGCTTGTGGCCTGGGAATGCGGTCCAGGACAGCCCAAAGCTTTGGGACCCTGCACCCACGTGGGAGACCTGGAAGAGCTCCTGGCTTTGGTGCTGCACTGGCCGTTGTGGTCACTTGGGGAGTGAAACATCAGATGGATGATATTTCTCTCTGTCTCTCCTCTCTCTCTATATATCTGACTTTCCAGTAAAAATAGATGAATCTTTAAAAAAAGAGAAACAATAATCAAAATTCACATTGTGAATTTTGCTCATATACATCATCACTTTTTTTATACTTTGTATATAGATGGGATGGCATATATTTTTGCCCAAAGGACTGTTTCTTCTTTGCCACCTTTTGTAAGCTTTACAGGGCTGGGGAGAATTTCTCTGTCAAGGGCCATCTACATATTTGTAACATCATTAGTGGACTGTACGCAATGATGAGCTAAAATATTAGCCTTCTGAAGATCTATCGAGTTTCCAGTTCCACCTATGGTAGCCTTGGCAGAGCCAGACCAAATGATTTCACAGGCCTCCAGGCCAAGTGTCCGCACTCTGGTAGGACAAGGATTGCTTAACCCCTAACAGAAAAGCTCTTGTTTCTTCAAATAGATACTTGTGCTTTCTATGCTATGTCTATTAAGAACAAATATTTTACTTAAAAGACAGCAATTGAGAAAGAAAGACGGAGAGTTACAGAGATTTCCCTTTTGCTGGTTTGCTCCCCAGATGGTCACAACAGCCAGGGCTGGGGTGATCTGAAAATGGGTGCCAGGGGCTTCTTCCAGGTATCCTCGGGAGTGTAGGGTCCCAATACCATGAACCATTCATTACTGCTTTCCCAGACCATTACCAGAACGCTGGGTCAGAAATGGAGCAGCCAGTGCCACTATGGGGTGCTAACACCCCAGGCAGAGGATTCGCCCTAGTACTACAGCCCAGCACTGTCCCTACCCATTTTTAGAAAAATAAAGTTAACTCTGGTAAGTCAGATTACTAAAGGACTAGTGTCTGTTTTAATACCACTGTCAAAATGGATGTAAGCAAACATATATGGACTAGTTTATAGATATGCTATCCTGTATTTTATTTATGGGCATGATCTGTAAAACACAGATAAGAAAAACAATCACCATTTTGTATCACTGAGATGACTGATAGGTAGAGAAGAACAACTGTCTCCTGATTGTTAGGATTTACTTAGATCTTACCAAAAATATCTTGTTGAAGTACAGGGAATAGATTTGGCTTCAAGGACACGTGCACATTCATGTTCTGTTTGTTACTCTGTGATGTTTTCTCCTGAGTTTGTAGTTGCACGGACTTTTTTTGTGTTGGAGCAAAGATAGCTGCTCAGAGATCTGGACTTAGTAGGCTTGTCACTTAAGATTTAGAAGAGCCCTGACCCCAGTTTCCATTGAAATGTTATAACCACTCCCTAAGATGCAAGTTTTATTTTATGTCCGCGTCAGTCAGTGTCTGAGACCATTAAGTTAGACTGTTTATAAAATAGTGGTGGCTTAATTACAGTTGAGAATATTGCTTATTGAAGACAGTATTTTAGACTGTAAGAGCATCCGTGATTGTATTACGTGTTGGTCAGTCTCTTAGCACCTGAGAAATAGGAGCCTCTTCTGTAGGAGGTACACTGAGAAACACTCTGTGATTGATGTAAATACACAGGGCTCCTTGATGTATGATGGGCTCACATTCTGATAAATCCATTGTAGGTTGTACCTGTATATTGTTAGCCCTGTGGAACGATTCAAATTCAAAATTGGAAGTATAGTTTTTAGTTCAAGAATATCATTTTTGTGCCACTGTAAAGAAATCACAAATCATAGTAAATATTGGATTTGTGATTTATACACCACTGAAGCACTTACTGTGCACTGACATCCCATAAGGGCACTGGTTTGCGTTCTGGCGACTCCACTTCATCCAGCTCCCTGCTTCAGTCCTGCGAAAGCAGTGTAAGTTGGCCCAAAGCTTTGGGACATTGCTCATGTGGGAGACCTGGAAGAAGCTTTTGGTTCCTAGCTTTGGATCAGCCCAACTCTGCCATTTAGGGATTTAACCAGTGGATGGAAGATTTTTTTTTTGTCTCTCCTCTCTATACAGCTACCTTTCCAATTAAAAAAAAAAAAAACCACAAAAAAACATTAAAAAGGTACCATCTTCCTTTAAGCATATACAACGGTACTTCAGCAAATTTATGGAAAAATGGAAGTAGAAGTAAGATTGTTTTGGTGAAAAAATTGAAATTCATGATTTTAAAAAATATGCATTTTTATGCACTTTTTGATGACTCATGTTATTTTAATAGCAGTCTAATAAGTGAACTGTTTAGTTTTGATTGATTACATTTTAGGGTAGCTATCTTTCGATAATTTTTATTACCAAAAATTATTTATTATTCCTTAATGCTGTTATATTATCTCAAACCCTTCTTTCGAAATTAAATTTTAGGATCAGCTACTTTTGGATTTAAAAAAAATAAATAGCAAGTGCTTGGACTGGTGGCATACAGGGTGATCCTCTGCCTATAGCACCAGGATCCCATATGAATGCTGGTTCATGTCCCGGCTGCTCTGCTTTCAATCCAGCTCCTTAATTATGGCCTGGGAAAGCAGTGGAGTAGGCCCTAAGTCCTTGTGACCCTTACCCGCATGGGAAACCTGGAAGAGGCTTCTGGTTCTCAACTTTGGAACAGCTTAGTTCTGGCTGTTGCAGCTATTTGGGGAGTATACCAGTGGATAGAAAACCTCCCTGTAAACATAGGCCTTTAAAAAAAATCTTTAAAAAAGTTACAAATACTGTGTATATAGATTCCCCCCTTGTCTCAGTTCACTGACTCCTGTGGAAATCAGTGACAGGCTATACGAAGTTTATATGCACATACTATTTTATGTATTCAGAATTATCCTAGGAAACAGGTGTTATCACCATGTGAGATTAGGAAAATGAGTTGCCTGGGCTATCCGCACCAACTGGTTAATACACAGCTAAACATGACTAATTGTTGCTGGGTCTGCATTTTCACTCTTAGTAGGTTATTTAGTTATATTTAAATTAGGCTTATTGATATGAGCTTATCCCTAGGATGTTTAAATAATTTCATGGACTTTACCCCGTTTATTCTCAAACTTTTTGTAAATGTTGCTGAATGAGTGCTTCAATAAAGTCTTTCAGCTATTAGGACAGTTTTTTTTTCTTTCTCCTTTCAGGACTGTTTTTTATTTGTTCAGAAAGAACTGCTATCCTGTGATGATTACTGCCTGTTTCTTGTCACCTAGTCTGCTGCCCATTTGAAATAGAAGAGTTAATTGTAAAGCAGAAGGCTTTATTTGCATTAAGTAGCGTGGCTTTTTTTGTGAAAGTTTCAGATACTCTTGCGTAAAACTAATTTGAACAACTGATACTTCTAGACATACTTTCTTCTGCCAATGGAAGACACTTCCTTTATTTCTGTCTTGAAAGGTGTACTGTATATTGTTATGTTTGTACTGTATTTTGAATTACAGTAGTAAGTATATTCTTATTTTTTTAATAAAATATTTATGAGAGAGAGGAATGCACATAAATATTTATTCTGCATGAGTGAGAAGGAAGAGAAATAGATATTGATTCTCCAGCCATTGGTTTACTCCATACATGATCACAACTATGAACAAAGTCAGAATCCTGGAACTGTATCTGGATTTTCCACATAGGTGTTAAGGGTGCAAGTGCTTGGACCATCAGCTACTGTTTTCCCAGGTGCATTAATAGGGAGCTAGGTTGCAAGCCAAGAGGTCGTTACTTGAGCCAGTTCTCAGATATGGAATGCCAGTGTCGAGTGGTGACTATCTGTACAGCAGTGCTTGTTGTAAGCAGTGTTTAACCCACTGTGAAAGTAATGGTTTAATTGAAAGTTGTTAAGTGTGCTTCCTGTCATAGCAATTTGTTGGAAATCTAAGCACATCATTAATGCAATTGGCTTATCATTTCCAGTTTCTAAAATATTTCATTATTCACAGAACAAAATACGTTTCACTTTTATTTCATAGGAAAGCCAATTTCCTTTAAAAAGAAATGTAATTATTGAAGTTCTGTTTATGAAGTATGCTATAAACTTAGTTTAAAAGAAGTTCTTTAACTGAGGCAAGAGTTGAGGCCATACCTTTTATTAATAAATGTTATTAGATTTTTCAAGGGTAATTTTTCTTAGCCAGTGATTGATTGAAATTTCTAGTAGATCTATTTCTTAAAGAAGATAATTTCAATTTGCAAAATATGCATGTTGTTATTTTTAATCAACAGTTTATATTCCGTGATTGCTTTGATGTGTTATTTGCTCATACTACTCTGCATCTATTTTTTCCCCCAAAATGAAAAATAATGTATTAGGTACTATTGCAACTTTTTTTTTCAAGAAATTTTTCTTTTGTTGGAAAGTCATATTTACAGAGCGAGGAAGAAACACTCCTCAACAACTGCAATGGCTGGAAATGAGCTGATCTGAAGCCAGGAACCAGGAACAACTTCTGGGTCTCCCATGCGGGTTCATGGTCACAAGACCTTGGGCCTTCCTCTCCTGCTTTACCAGGTCACAGGCAGGGAGCTGGAAGGCAAGTGGAGCCACTGGGTTACAAACCAGCGCCCATATGGGATCCTGGAGTATACAAGGCAAGTACTTTAGCCACCAGGATATTGCACCGGGCCTGCACCTTGTTTTTCATGTAGCAGTTTATTTAATTCCCAGAATGATTTGAAGATTTCATGTGTTTCTATTATTTCCATTATACAGACTTTAAAAATTGAGTATCTGAGTGCCCAGGGTAACTGAGATTATAAGATCACGATACTGGGATATCAACCCAGTGACCAGTTATGGAGCCCATTGTTTGTGATGTAACGTGCTCTCAGAGGACTGATAGATTGCTGAGACTGTCACTTACCTCCGTAACAATCCAGCTGTGCGTTTTTGAAAATACACAGGGAACAATGTTGTTGGTATCCAAATGTCATCTGATAACAAGTAAAATTGTTACAGCAAATATATTTTGATAGAATACTAAATTTAGGTTTAATTTTGAACTTTACAGTTTGTCATGAATGTTAGAAATTTTTCTAAATCTAAAGAATAACGAATACTGAAACAATGAAGTAGGACCGTGTAAAGAAAACTTGGAAGGATTGGGGGTTTTAGAATTGGTATAGAGATAAGGATGTTGAGTATCTAATAACTTCTTATAAATAAATGAGACAAAGGAAAATTTTTACTGTATTATGAATTAAATTATTTCATTTTATCTTTGAAGAAATTTAAGGACTATGTGTGTGTGTGTGTGTGTGTGTGTGTGTGTGGTTGAAAGTATTGAGTTACTGGTTTGTCCTAGAGAACAATTCTATGTATTAGGTCCTCCATGAACTAGGTTTCTTGGTATTACAAATCTATAGGAGTGTTTTGTACTGGAGAAATGTAGTCCTGCTCAAGGGCTCTGTGGCAACAAAGAATGCTGAAACGTCAAGAAAATGGAAGAACTTAAAAGGTCTAAGTTTGGTTGTATTGGAAGATGAGAAGGAAGAATAAACCTTTGAAAATATATCAGAATGTTTTTCTGAGTATCTTCTCTTATACTTTAGCACATACTTTAAGTGCTTTTATGTCTTCCACACTTAGCATGTTAGTTGGTGAAAAGATGCTGGTGTTGCCAGCAACCAATTCTGAATATCCTCAGTGACGTATCTGGTACAGAATAAAGCTGTTACACTTAGTTGCTTCGCAGTTTGATTATCTTTCACACAGTCCTATAGACTTAATATATACATTTTCTTTTCCAAAATTGATAATTAATGATGTTTATTCTTTTTGGGAAAGAATTACATGCTGTATTTTCCCCGGTTTTGTTAAAGGTGGAGCTGTTACATTTCACATACAATTATGTACATTAACAGAAGGAATGACTGCTCAGTCATTCTGTCAATGAAAATAATAAATGTTGTAGAAGAATGTGAAGATAAAATTATAGATATTTTCTTCTAAAATTGTTTTGAATCTTTTCCATTGGGTAAGTTAATCTGTTAACTAATTGAAAGTGGTATTGATTGGTACTAGCTTTCTGTATCATATATAATTCAAGTTGTACTGTATAACTTACAGTGAGAATGAAATTGAATTTGCTGTGAAGACCCATTTTATGTAATTGTAGTAGTATATGCAGAATGCAATGAATATATGACGTACCTATATTTTTCATCATGTTTTTAGTTGAAAAGAAAAGCAGGTATAATCTTACTCAAAACATGTTTTCAAAAGGTTCATGTAAGAAGAAAGGACTGTCTTCCTTGTAGTAAGGAGAAGAGAAAAAAATGGTAGGAATGTAATACAAGAACAAATTGACTCTGTAGCAGTAATTTTCATAACTTTGAAGAATTATTTTGGTGAAGAGGGAATTAGAAAGTGTGTGAGAGAGAGAGAGACTCACACTCTCCATTTGCTGGTTCACCGCACAAGTGGCTGCAGTGGCCCCAATGGCCAGGGCTCAGCCAAGCAGAGGCTGAGAACCTGAAGCTCCATTGAGGTGTCCCATGCTGGTGCAGGAGCCCATGCATTGGACCATCTTCTGCAGCCCTTCTACATGCGTTAGGAAGGGGTTGGATCAGAAGTGGAGAAGCTAGAACTGTGACTGGGCAACTTTTTAACTTGCTGTGCCACAATGCTGACCTGTGCTTTCATAATTTTTAAAATACATAAATTGGTGTCTTGCAAATCAAAGAAATAACTGGATTCCCAGGCAAATAAGAAATATAAGTTATCTATGTTATTGATACAAATTGTTAACATAAATGAGAAATAGCCTGTCCTTCATTTTTAAGTTGGTCTACTTTATGAAGCTTATTTTCAGAACTAAAATGTTAGTTTCATAAATAAAAAATAAATATATATTCTACTCACAGCTTTAGGGTGCAGAAGAATTTGTTGCTTTCATCTTAAATACATTATCTTTATTTTATCTTGTCACCAAATTTAATTTAATTTTTACAAGATCCTTATAGCAGTAACTGCTGAAACTTTAAATGCACTGAATTTTGTCAGGGAATTCAGTTGTTCATTATACATTGTGATGTATTTAGAAACATTTTGACAGTGAAATCTAAGCATGTTTGTAGAAAACCAGAAAGTTACGCATGGGAAGCTTTTGTGTTACTAATGTCAGTAATAAAACTACAGTTGAGGAAAGTGGACATTTTTGTTAAACCAAAGTAGGTTTGAGGTAAGATGATTAGCTTCTCTTTGTTGTATTTAGCTAATAAGCAAACATATGTATTTACTTTTCATATGAATGCTATATCAATTTTCTGAGGACATAGAGTACAGATTAAAGTTTTTGGGGTAAGTTATAAATAGATGCTACCTTTTAAAAACAGAGTGGTTTGTGACATTTTGTTTGTTTTGTTTTGTTTTTGTTTCTGTTTTTCCCCCCAAATGTGGGGAATTCTGAAGACATTCAGTTGAACTACGCCTGAGAGGACAGGGTGTCTTTAGAGCAAGTATTCTTGTTGACCATTCTTGCATAGACTTGAAAGAGAATAGACCAGCAGAATGGAGTCTGTTTTTATGTGGATACATCTGAATTTCTTTCTTTCCTTTTTTTTTTTTTTTTTCCTTTTTAAGTGAAGTTAGAATCTTCCTAGTGCCTATGTGGCTGGTATACACTTGTGTTTCTTTGTTTATGATTAGTTTTCCAGCTGGCCATTTGAAGAATGTTTGCCCTCAGCCCTGGAACCACCTGAGTTTATGGAATTGTTGAAATACTCCCCTAGGCTGCAGGGTTTGTCCTTGGGGTTTGAAAGTGCAATCACAACACAAATGCCTCAGAAGGCAGGCTGCCCCACTTCAGGCGAATGATGTTCCTCTATTCTATTATTTATGGATGATTGTCAAGTAGAAAGCTTTGCCATTTTATAATATCCACAGGGATAAAGCCCCTTACAACAAGAAGCCACAGGAAGTACCAAGATAAACCTGATGTGTGGTTCCTTTTCTTCCCCTCTCTATTCCTTCAGTTTTTATGAGTCATAGATAAAAGAGATCTTGGTCTCAGAGTGTGGAAAGGCAGTGACAGAAGAAAGGAGAGGATGGGGCTGAGGGAGCTCCTGATTAGTAAACTGTGTATTGCTTTTTTTGGGAAGTAACTTTCTGTCATTAATGTGCAAGTTCATGTGTGCCTGTGAATAAAGTTTCATATTTTGGTTAATAAGCTTTACTTAATGAGATGATTACGAAGTAATTTGTGTAATAAATTTTCATATTCAAAATGACTCTGAAATGTCACATTAAGTACATTTTGTGAATGTTCTGTGTTCCAAGTATTGTGATGACCATTATACTGGATGTATTGTGGAATGATAACAGATATGGACTTTTATAGAGCAGTCTCTCCTTCCAGCTTTAAAATCAGATTGCTTTGGCTCATCTTGGAGGGAGATTTCAGAACATATCAACTTTCCTCATGTAAACACTTTTACATGTGAAAAGGACATAAAAATCCTGAGGAATTACTTTTAAGTTCGCATACTAGGCCAGACTCACAGTGTGTGAATCTTTCGAAGCACAAATAGGAGTTATTGTAACAAGTAGACATGACTCACCGCAAGAAGCATTGTTAAATTGTTGCAGGACACACCCATAGATGAAAAGGGCAAAACATATGTAAAGTGTAATTAGGAAATTATGCCTTCATTATTCAGTTACCATTGTGCTTCCTTTATCATTAATTATTTTTGAGGAACAAACTAAAGTCATAGTAGGATTCATGTTGTCAGATGGAAGTTGATATCCTTTAATGAAACCTACTTTACCATAGAGTTGGAGTACAAATAGGATTTTCTGAAAAGAGAAGTCTGTCCTAAAAATAGCAGGGAGTGATGCAGTTGTGACCTCTGCCCTCCTTGGTAGTTTTGGTCTTCTTCGTGTTAAGCATAACGTTTGCACCAGAGGAAGGTTTGACATGCTAGGCACCAAGTGTCCAGTGTTGGCCATAAGCACATTGGCCACATTAGCAATGGAAGGGAACATTTCACCAATAAATGTTTTATATTGATTGTGTTTTAACCTTGATACATGACTAGCTATAACTGCGTTGGGCAATAAAGATGGCAATTTCTAATCAAGACAAGTAATTTGTTTGGAGAAACATTATTGGAATTAGCTTCTTTTTTGTTTTTAAAGATTTATTTATTTTTATTACAAAGTCAGATATACAGAGAGGAGGAGAGACAGAGAGGAAGATCTTCCGTCCGATGATTCACTCCTGAAGTGGCCGAAACGGCCAGAGCTGAGTCGATCGGAAGCCAGGAGCCCAAACTCTCTTCCAGGTCTCCCATGCGGGTGCAGGGTCCCAAGGCTTTGGGCCGTCCTCGACTGCTTTCCCAGGCCACAGGCAGGGAGCTGGATGGGAAGTGGGGCTGCCGGGATTAGAACTGGTGCCCATGTGGGGTCCCGGGGCTTTCAAGGCGAGGACTTTAGCTGCTAGGCCACGCCGTCGGGCCCTGGAATTAACTTCTTTATTAGCTTGTTTAGTATATTAGACTTTGAATACCAATGATTTGTTTTTAGCTGATAGATCAGCCAACCATAGTGACCTATCTACATTTTCAGAATTGTTTTGCAGAAGTAAAAATCTCCAAGCGCTGGAAATATGACGATTATTCATCTCCATTTCATCGTATTCTGTGTTTAAGATCCTGTGGAACAGAAAAGTGAAGCTGTAATGGCAACATGTGGTACTGTTTTAAAGAGCAAAGTTTTAAAGAGCAAAGTTTTAAATAGCAGAGCTCTACCTTCAGGTGTCGTTTTGCACAGAAGTTGGGGTCATTTGTATAAAAGCAGTATGCCAACAGCATTTGTTTTATTTTTCTGACTGAAAAATCTAATTAGGAAAGCAGTTTAGTTTCATTTTAGATTCTTGGTGTGTACACTATGATCTCAGAATAACATGCTTTACTGGGAAAAAATATTTGTGCTTTGGTAGAGTTGCGATTGCCACAGCACCTCACTGGCATCAGAACTGAAGAGTGAGAAAGGTGTGTCTGCGCCTGCCTGCTCAGTGAGTGCTCTGGAGCAGCCATCGCCCTCGCCTCCTGCCTGCCTTCTGTCTCCGAGACCTTGGGCTCAGTGTTTCTGTCTTCTTCGTCCATGCCTTGATTTTTACTTCATAACTAAGGGGGATGCTGATAAAAGCAAAAAAGAAAACCCAAAACCAAAATCAATACACACCATCACAACC
Source organism: Ochotona princeps (assembly GCF_030435755.1). NCBI lineage: Eukaryota > Metazoa > Chordata > Mammalia > Lagomorpha > Ochotonidae > Ochotona > Ochotona princeps. The sequence goes on from NC_080838.1 coordinate 46,513,248, forward strand.
CCAGCAATCTGTTTGAGAAAAAGGAATTGCATTTGGTTCCATTAGTAAATTTTCAGAAACATAGCCAAACATAGCAAAAAGAATAAAATCTGCAGGTTAACTTGAATATATATATATATGTGTGTGTGTATGTGTGTGTGTATATATATATATGTATATATATATTTGTATTTGTTGACTTTTGCAAGTGTTTTCCCTTCCTGGTAGAGTATGTGCCTGTTTTCCCCACTTTGTCCCTCTGTTTTGAGTAGCTATGATAGTGGTGGGTGTACACTTTGTAGACTTCTGTAGGCTACATACCTATCGTTACTGTTGGTTGTTTAGTGGAAATTTTTCTTGTACTCTCCTCTTGGCTTTTCCTCCCAGTGTCGTCTGCTGGCTGGAGTTGAACACTGTAATTTGTGGCTTTCCGGAGCGGGAACCTTGGTGGTCAGGTGGGGGAGGCAGACCGCATTCCAAAAGTAGAGAGGTAGGTGTTCCAAACAGAGCACTGATTGAGGAGTGAGTGAGGGTGTGGGGTGAAAGTTGGCTACTAATTCAAGCCTTACCCGAGGCAGTATTTCTTAAGCAAAAAGGTGCCTTCTAATTAGCAGCTTCAGTATACAATTGCATTAACGACAGCCAACAAATTTAGAAACCCTTCCATAGTAAGCCAACGAAACAATAGGTGTTCCATGGCCTTGACAGAGAGGTAATTTTCTTGCACTAAGCAATTTGTACATTTTTCTCTTGTGTTTTGATGGGCTGCTTGTCATTTTATGAAGGGAAAGTGTATTCTTTCTAGAGGGCAGAGTTAAAACTTTTTCCCCTTATGAATGCCTGATTTGCAACAAAGCAAAATAGAACTAAACTGTGTGTTCCAGCACATCCTGCCTTCTCAAAGCGTTGTGTCAAACTGTGAAATTAACTGATTTGATGGGTAGTGAAGGTCCTAAGTACTTAAGAAGAATACAAATCCAACATTTAAGAGTCACGAACAAACGATTCTTATGAATCATGGAAAAATACTTATAACAGTAGGTATATATACTTATAGAGTAGGTATGCTTTGATGTTATTAGAAGAATAACAAGTGTTATTGTGAATCATGAAAAAATACTTAAAACAGTGTTAGAGGGTAGGCATGTTTAGATGTTATTAAAGTATATGCTTGAGCAACAGTTTTCATACTGTTGATTGTTAGAGGATGTATAGAAATGGAAGTTTATTATCACTGATTGTTCCTAAAGCTCTTTCAACCTTTGATAACTTACTGTTTTCTGCTTTTGAAGTAACTAAATATATACCAAATGATTTCATTTCAAAATATACCTGAATAATAAAAAAAACTTTGATAGTATAGATCTCAATTTTTCGTGTTGAAAGAACATATTGTTTTTAACCTTGTGTGTGAAAAGTGGGTTGTTTTTCAGTTTTGCTCCATCTTTGTCCTCCAAAAGAAATATAATCTACAGTAATTCACAATAATTCTATATATATATTTCCGTGGTGATTCATTGATAGCATTGTACAATAATTCCCAAAGTTACATCAGAAGCACACGGTAATATTTCTTTGGAGTTACTCATAAAAATGGGAAAATGTTACAGGATGAGATAAAGATATTTTGTGGTCTCAGATATTTCAGTTTTCAATCATGAGCTTTACCATTCACAGAAACAAAAGAGTTCCCTTGCTTGAAAGCTATGAAAATTTCAAGCCTTTCCTCTCCACTGGAATCATCATTTGCTCTAATTTCAGATAAGTAAAATAGGAAAACAGACTCTTGCCCGTATGGGAACTGGTTTTGCTGTCTCTTGTTCTAACCCTGCAAAGCCTGAATATCTCCTCAGTATCTTTGAATAGGTCTCATTGTTTATTTTATTGTGCTCTTCACAAGTGCTTGCAACTTCACTGTTGTTGTACTAATAGCTTTCTTCTAAAGTGGGTTGACATTTCAGTTAATTTTCAATTGCCTCAATGTTTTTCTTTAAAATGGGCCAAATTAACTGGCTTATTTAAAGTTAGGCAGTCTCATATAAAATGTAGCACGTGAAAGGGCTTATTTATTAGAGATTCTGGAAGCTTTCTTACTTAAAAAATATAAGGATGTAGGAAAATTTATCTTTCATATTCTTTACTTGTTTGCACTGCCAATTTAAGAAGTTACGTATGGAGTTTAGAACCTGTATACTGATTTCTAAGTTTTTATATTAACTATATTAGATATGTGAACATGTGTACTTCAGTTCATTGTTGAATATCAGATGTCAAAGTCATGGCATGAAGAATTTAGGAAATTGATCAATGACTTGCGTATTTAGATAGTCAAACCTCAACAGTTTATAAAATGTCCTATGTTCTCACATTTCTATTTTTATCTAACTTTAAAAGCCTTAATTGCAAACCTTTTAATCTGTGCAAATAAAGGTAAAAATTTAACTACAGAAGAATGCTATCCCTATACCCAGAATTAAATCTTACAAACCTCAAAACAGTGCATTGGCACAGGAATGGATATCATGGAGTAAAATCCAGAAGCAGGTTTTAATGCATATTAAACTTTATGAAACGATAAAGAAACCTTTCAGTTAAATGAGAGGAGTTTGTATCATTCAGTGAATAATACGGTACAGCTTCTGGCTGTATTTGATACCATATGTATGTTCAGGTATGTTCACAACAACTAAAACTAAAAATCAGTGTAAATAAAAAATGTTAGAAGTCATGGGTATTGTGGTACAGCAGGTTAAGCCACTTTGGGACAGCTGTACTGGAACAACATGCCATGTTGGACTGCCAGGGAGGCTTTTTAGTCCACCCTATATTTGCAGTCTGTCTTTTCTGCTTATGTAGCAGGGAGGTGACCCAGGATGGCCCAAGTGCTTGGACCCTTTCCACCCACCTGTAAGACTCAGTACCCTGGAGGTGGTTTTTGTAGATGTAGTTAAGAAACTTTCATCATAAAGCAAAAATGAGTAGATTGGGTTCTGTAAAATGTGAACATTCTCATTCATGAAAGACAAGGGTAACAGGTGAGTAGAAAGTGTTTGTAACAAATGACAGAAGAGTAATCAGTATGTAAAGGATTCAAAAACATCGATAGAAAGAAAGCAGTTTCGAAAGGACAGGAACAAAATGTAGCTATTGCTATGAAGATTAATCAACTCTGTTCACTGTCATGAATGGTCAGGGTAATGCAGATGAAAGGAATACAATGTCATTTTTACCCCCATCAATTTGGCAGATTTAAAAAGACATAAAATGGTTGCTGTGGTGAGAGCATTAGATAAGTGACATTTTTGTGTAGCATTTATAAGAAGGTATAGCAGCTAAAATATACTTAACCTTTGTGTTAGTGATCCTGTCCTACTTGTTGGAATGCATCCCGTAGGAAACATAAGTACATAAGGACGGTACACAGATGTGTATTATATTAAGATGGATTTTGTTAATGAAAGTTAATTGCTTAAAAATGTGCATTTTATTGAGAAACTGAAAAGTCTTCAAATGAAGCATTATATATTAAGCTATGGGATATTGTGCAGCTATATTAAAGATGGTGGAATGGCTATATACTTTAGAAATAGACAGGTTTTTTTTGAAATTTTAAAAATATAATATTGCGTTTTAACATTTGTGTTTTTTAAAATTTTTCTTTATTTTCTTACAAGATCCAAACTTGCATTTCAGTGACTTATTTTTTTTTAATTACATTTCATATTGTGACACAGTTTCATAGGCTCTGGATTCCCTCCATGGTGGATTCCCCCACCTTGTTGCAGCATTACAGTTTAAATTAAGATTCTTTCATTGAAATATGCAGTAATTTTTAAGTAAATATGGTTGCAGTTTATATATCCATCTATGTAGTTATCATATCTTATGTTACAAACAAAAGATGAGTTATCTTAAAATGCTGAAATTTATTTTTTATTTACTACTTGTTTATTTTTATATATACATAGATGAAAGGCAGCTGTTTCCTTTGGGTGATTTAATGTAGCTTTTTGGAGAGGTAGAGATAGAGTAAGTATGAGTATTACATTTAATTTCAAAGTGCCAGTAAAATTTTATTTATTTAATTGTTTTCACTCAGAAGGCTGTGAGACAGTTCTGTTCTGTTTTGCTCCCCAAAAGTCTGCAGCAGTTGGGGCAGGGAATTCAATCCTGATCTCTGATGTGAATCGACTCAACTACCTGAGGCATTGCTGCTGCTTCCCAGGACTTGTGTTGCCAGGAAAATGGAATCAGAAGCTGGGTCTGAGTATGGAATATGGCATGAGGACTTCTTAGTGGGAATTGTAACTGCTGAATGTCTGCCCCAGCGAAAGTTATACAGGCCCAAATTTAAATTTTGGCCATTTCACACTAAGAAAACATGTTGTTTGGAACAAGCAGGCAGAATTGAACATTTTATGAATAAAGTATTGTAGGTAAACATTCATGGCCGTAGGTTTTTTGTGCCATTGTGTTTACCTCCCACTTTGATATGGTGGCATTGAGCATCACCACTCACCTGGAAGATGTTGAAACCTCCGGACAGCTATTAATGGAAGTGTGAATTTTGAATTGGAATATAGTTTTGATTAATACTCAAGCTATCTTTATTGGTTTCTGTCAGGTTTTGAGTGAGACATGCATTTAGCCTTGAGATTTTCAGCTTGATTCCTGTGCTTAGTGGATAACTCAGCCTTAGAGTGATTAGGGAGGCTGAATTGCATTAACTCCCAGAAGGCTGCGGCTGAGAGCCAGACACTTCTGTTATGTCAGGTTGAACTCTATCTTGCTGACAGAGGGCTAGCTCACTCTGAGGGCCCCGAGATTCAGTTTCTTTTCGCTGGGAGTAATAATATTGAGAACTAACTACTTGTTCCATGTAAAAGTGAATTGTAATGACACATGTTTTATTCTCTTGCCTTCTGATTAGTGGATGCTGTAACAAACTTATTAAAGATCAAGAATGATTTATAACACTTTGCTGACTTGGAAAAATTTACACATGTGTTTAGAATATGTATAATAGGAAGATGCTTGTAACAAGATACCATTGCAACTTGATTTTCTTATAGTTCAAAAGCCAGAAATAATTCATAATACCTACTTTATTGGACATGGTTGAATAGGAATGGCTTAGTATTTTGTAGGTGGTTTCTTATTGTTATTTGTTATTAAATGGCTTGTGTTTCATAGTTTAAATCCTGGGCAATTGAAAATATGAATGCTTCCTTTATATATCACTAAAATATGCATGTTCTATGTGTTTATACTACATGCATTGTATAAATAAGACATTCTGTTTATATTTGTTGGGATACTTGAAACAGTTTGTGAAAATGTAACGAAAAGATAAGTCTATTTTAGTCCAGATTTTTCATTATTGTGAAAAGCAACTTTTGAAAAAGCAGTGCAGCTGCTTGCTTGCCTCCACTGATTGACTCCCCAAATGCTTGCAATGACCAGGGCTCTGTCAGGTTGAAGCCAGGAGCATGGAACTCAGTCGAGGCCTCTCTTAGCGGCAGTAAGGACTATACTGGAGTCCTCATCTGTTACTCTCCAGATGCTCATTACAGTAAGCTTGAATTGGGACTGGAGCCAGGACTTGTGCCCAGATAGTCGGATGTTGTAAGTGGGTTTCCCAACCAGCTTTTTGGCCTGTATGCAAAAATGTAGCCTCATGGTATAAAAACTTTTGAAATCCACATATAGGAGGGATCTTCAGGGATTTTGTTCAAAGCACACATTATTAAAAAGTGTATGTTTAAGTATTTTTTTCCATCAAAACAAATAACTTTTAAGTCAGTTTTTCCATGGAAATTTTGATATACTTTTGTGTAAATGTGAATTTGTAAGGATATATAATTTGTTTAGTTTATTGTGATGGCATTTGAGATAATTTTGTTATTGGAGACTTCTGTTAAGGATGTTTAAAATGTCTTAATGTACAATTCTAGGCCTTGAGTTGTCTCAGTCTTTAGATTGAGAATTTTTTTTTGAATTAGTGCCATCTCTTTCCTTTCCTTTTCTCCACCAAATTATCCAAAATAGTGGCATTATATAAAGTATGCTGTAAATTGTTCTGAGACATTACTTTTGAGGATACTCACTCACAGACACGCGAAAATTCAGAGGAACATTTTAAGAACATTTATGTAATCTTAAAAGACATAAGCTAATTGGAAAGTAATTGATTTGAAAGTAATGAGGAAAGTGATCACTATGGTAACATCAACTGTTTATTACTAGTAGATTGTTGTCACAGATTATGTTTTTTTTTTTTTTTTAGATTTTATTATTATTGGAAAGCCGGATATACAGAGAGGAGGAGAGACAGAGAGGAAGATCTTTCATCCCATGTTTCACTCCCCAAGTGAGCCGCAACGGGCCGGTGCGCGCCAATCCGATGCCGGAAACCTGGAATCTCCTCTGGGTCTCCCACGCGGGTGCAGGGTCCCATAGCTTTGGGCCGTCCTCGACTGCTTTCCCAGGCCACAAGCAGGGAGCTGGATGGGAAGTGGAGCTGCCGGGATTAGAACCGGCGCCCATATAGGATCCCGGGGCTTTCAAGGCGAGGACTTTAGCTGCTAGGTCACGCCGCCGGGCCCACAGATTATGTTTTTGACCTGATCCTTGTGCTTTAGGAGTTAGGAAAGATCAAGTCAACATGTGTGGTTTTGCCAATACTGGATCACAGCAACTTTTCAGATTGAAGTTTTGTAGTGCTGTTTTATAGCATTGGCATGATTTGTATTTTCTGAATGTAAGTATTTACATGGGTACTTGACAGCTTAGGAAATGTTTACTGTGTAGATGTAGTAATCTGGTTAATTTGTATGTGTTAAATAAAGTTAGTAAAATTTCAAGTTATTACCCTATGACCCAAATTATTTTTGTCTCTCAAATAGCAGTCTATTATTTATTCCCTTTACTTCTCTTCTACTAAATTATTTTCTGGAGGTAGATACTTTGAGGTAGAAACTTTTACTCAAATTTGCAGACCTGGTATGAAACACAGGGCTGGCCACATATAGGTGTTCAGGAGAAAAGTAGCTGTAGGCCTGCAGAATGCTAGGCCTGGATGATAGAAGGAAGACAAGATGGTAAAAGTGTCTTTATCTGCTGATTATAATTTGATGACTATAAGTCAGATTTGTAATGGGAATTATAAGTTTCTTTATCCTGTATTGAAGCTGATTACATGTTTGCTACAGTGTGGTATTAAGAAAGACAAATGTCTGTTCTCCAGCTTTGCAGTGATATAGATGAGGAATACATACGATGTGGTTTGTGAGACTTATTCCTGTGTTAATGTGTCTGTCCCCACTCCAGCCACTCACCTTGTGATTATTGGCAGGCAGTTAATTAGGTGACCTTGGAAAAAGTGCTTTTGTTTGTTTTCCTTAGTCCAGTTTGAAAGGAAGCCTGAGGGGTGAACGTTGTGGCCCAGCAGGGTCAGTCACCCATTCTGATGCCCATATGTTAAATCTGAGTGACCCAGTTTGGATCCTGCTCTGCTTGGGGTCCAGCTTCCAGCTTCAGTGCCCGGGAGGCATGAGATGATGACCCCAGTACGTGGGTTTCTTCCACTTGATGGAGTTACAATCTCTGTCATTTTTCTGGTCTTGGCTGTGATGGCTTTTATTTGGGGAGTGAACCAGCAGATGGAAGGCCTCAATCTTTCTGTGTGTATCTCTGCCTTCTAAAGAAACAAATAAATGAAACTTTATGAACAACATAAAAAGCAAAATGAGAGTTTTTGGTGCTGGATGACCTTATGCTTCACTTTAAGGACACTTCTAAGGCCATTTGGGTGCAATGCTAGGCAAGAAGCAACAGAGACCCCTTGTGCTGATTCTAGGATTTGTAGGGGGAATACCAGAATCTTGCTTCTTTTGCATTAAGAGAATCATATAGAGTCATTTATTGGAGAAGTCTGGGCAGGGATCCAATGAGTTCTGAGCAGAGCTGGTTGGTTTAAGAGCTAGCACCCCGATTTCTGTTACTTCACACCAGTAGTGTGCTATCATTCCTGAAACAGTGGGAAAAAAAGCAAAAACAGTGAAACTATTCCAGCAGAAGAATAACAAAAACATTATGATAAAGCACGAGAAGCCAGTGAAACAAAACTACCTTTGTGGTTTTATTTAAAATAAACTGAAACAGAGTGCAGCAGACCTTCGTATCTGAGAGTTACAGAAGCAGATCCTCTTGCTGAGACAAACATTTCTATCTGGAGAGAGCCATATAGAAGCTTCTGTTGTGGTACAGCATGTTCACAGTTATCTCCCAACAGCTGGCTATAGGAATGGCCTGGGATGCTTGTCATTTTTCCAGGTCAGGTCACACAGTTGCTTCCTCTTCCCAGTAGCTAAGGCAATTGGCTGCTAGTTGCTAAGTGTTGAAATGTGTGGTTCTGAAGAGGCTTTGGGCCAGTTTCCAGCACCTTATCTATAGTCTGTTGACGGTATTCTGGCTAAGCAGTGATCTCTGTTATGATAACTTATTTCTGATGTCCATATGGCCTTCTCTTGGGACATTGTCAGTGATTATGATTGTGATTAGTTTTACCTTATGCTTTAGTTTCTTTTGAAACAAGAGTTTCCTGATGTACTTTCTGTTAGGCACATCTCTGAGAGATTTATTGTCTGGAATAAATCTCCCGATAGCCATGAAAAAATAGGAAAGATTAGGGAAGCTTATAGAATTTGTCACTTGTCAGTATCATTGAGGCAGAGTAACTAAACACCACAGAAAAGTAGATTGAAAGTATGACAGAAGTACTATTTAAATATTTTTTTGTTGTTGCATATAATTTTTTGCTGTCACCTCAGAGCAAATGGCTATTTTTACAGTTTTTATGTGTGGAGAGAGAGACAATATGAATGAGAATGACTTATAGATAAAAGCTATACTCTAGCTTGTCTACAACATGCCTGAATAGCAAGGAATATGGCAAATCAAAGCTAAAAGCCTGGAATTACATCCACCTCTTCCACCTGTGTATTAGGAAAGCAGCTAATTGAACAATCACCTGCTGCCTCCAGGAGTGCATAATTGGGTTGTTGTTAGGCTTCAGTGCATCAGAAACGCTTGAGGAGATAACCTTTCTCCAGGAAGCAATGTGTGGAATCCCATGCTAGTGCTGGACTATGAAGACGGAGTCCAAGCAATACATTTTATGAACTCACTCACTTTACGTGAGTGCTTTCTATAAGTGGTTCTTACAACCTCACAACCCATCGCCATTCTACTTGCTCTTGAAGGACGAGTGTTCTCCTTTACCTCACATTGCATGCAGGCTTGAAGAGGTTGACATCCCTCGAGCAACAGTTAATTGGTAACTGCTGAACTAAGTCTGTATGTCTTTGTTCTTTCCCTGTTGATTTAATAGGCTTGCTTTTAAAATGCCGAAATATTGGCTTTCCTGCTTAGATTTATAGGACACCTCGTGGGTGTCTACTCATGCTGGTAGTGAGATAGACATTGTACCTGCCCTAGTGCAACAGAAGAGAAACAGAATAAGCCAAATGAGCAAATACTAAAAGCAAAACTTTGGGACTATTTGGCAAGTGGTAGCAATAGTAATGAACAGTCTCTTCGTTCAACTAAGACTTACTTTGGTTAAGGAATTCAAGTTATTTGACCTAAAGTACATGACCACAGAGCAGGTGATGAGCCCTTATGCCTTATGTCTAGCACCCTAGAGTCTGTTTCATCAACCATGCATCTTGCTTCTAGCATTAGCTGTTTAAAGAAACCAAAATTCTAATTTAGTTGTTTCAAACAATGGAAAGGATTTGGTCAAGATGGTTAGCAAATTGAGTTCTCAGACTTGAAAGTAATGGCATCATAGGTTAAGAAAAATATTTTTAAAAAATGTATTATATGAGATTATTATGTGGAAACTGCGTTGTAAGTGATTATATGGAAAACACTTGAATATCAAATGCATTCAAGATTCATATGAGAAATACATGTCTTTCCCACTCCTAATCATTTAGTCTTTAGAAGTTACAAAATTTTATTATGTATTATACTGCACTGCCTTCTCTCCATGCTATTTTTTCCTGCGTTTTTGTTTGTATGTTGTTATAATATATCCTGAGTATGAAGAACTGTTAGTTTTGTAGTGTTTTTAACCTGTTTTAAAATTCAGAATAGCTTCATTAAGGAGTGTTGATGCCCTAAAAGTGGTCTTTCCAATTCAGGGCCATAGCAGAGTGACTCCTGTATGTATTGTTTGAGTGAAATTTTGTATTTATCTGCTTGGCTCCTAAGAGGACCCTTGTTATTGAAGGCAAAGCAGGAAATTATTTGGACCCACAATGAGCTGATAAGGGACCAAGTGCAGATGCCAGGGTGGAGGTGAATGCACTGATAGAGTTTAGAGTTTACTGTGAACTTGTCTGATAAGCTTTCACCTGTCAAAACAGATAAGAGAAAATTGGTAGTCTGAATGCAATAAAACTTAACAAGGGCTGCAAATAAATGACATCCTGATCCTGATCGCAAATTTTGAGTTCAAAACACCCATATTTGAATTTCGTGAATGTTTGTTGAACACGTGCTGTATGGTAAATGCTAGAAAATTTGGGAGCCATAAAATGAGATCTTGGACACAGTTCAGCCCTCAAAGACCTTAGAACTTTTCAGGGAAGAGATCTGTTCCACTTTGAAGTCCTTGCATTGTAAAAAAGAAGTTATTCTATTAGGGAGCCTGCAGGAAAGAGGGAAATTGTAGACCATTCAAGAGACACATTTGATCTCATCCTTTATACTTTCATTGCCCCATAAACATTGCCATTCTCTTCAAATAATCATTAGCCTGCATTTGCTTTTGTACATTTTTATTCAAGAATTTCCCTTCTCTCTTGAGTTGTCCTTGAGAACAAGGACAATGCTTTATTAGTTTTCTTCTCAGTGCCTGTCAGTGCCAGCTACACATTTATTAGAGTTAATGACTGAATGAATAATGCATGGGTTAATAGGCGAATGCTTTGTCAGAGATGGATATACAGAGTGGAGTGGTGGGAGAGGAGAGCCTCTCCAGGTGAGACTTTTTATTGGAGGAAGGGGGAAATACTAATTTGTGTGCACACACCAAAGAGCATGACATGCTGTAGCAAGATAATCTGTGTTAACAAACATAAATGCAGTAAATTAGAATGCATGTTGGTAGAGATTCATTAGGTGGTAGGTAACAAGAAATCTTACTGTAATAAACAAAATCACTATCAATTCTGTTACAAATGAAGAAATGACCTTTTAATAGAATTTCTGTTTGAAAGCTAATCAGGCAGTTATTTGACCCACAAATAATAACTGATATAGTTTATTTAGACACTTTTGCTTCAATCAAGGAACTGAATGATCCAGCAAAGGACCAGAAAGCTTCAGGTAAAGCTGGAAGCAAGCCAGTAAGTGATGTATAACCAGTGTGAATTATTTTTCTGTCTTTAGCTCTGCCTTATGTTATTCACAGGATAGCTTTGCTTTGCTAGTAGGGCCATGACTGTAGTAGCTCCACATCTGACATGTTCCTAAGACCAAATGGGGCGGTGGTTTGTCATTTTATTTCTGAATGGCTTTCATTTTATTTGCATGTCTCAAGACCCTTCATTTATAGTCAAGTATTTGGGATATGCTATTGGTTTTAGCTAGTCTGGCTCCTTGCCCTAAATTACCATTTATTGAAATTTGCATGCTATCTACTAGGCCCTGCAGATAATGTTTTAATTACAGCCTCTCAGTCAGTGTGGTAGCCTAGTGGCTAAAGCCCTCACCTTGAATGCATCGGGATCCCATGTGGGCACTGATTCTAATCCCGGTAGCCCAGCTTCCTATCCAGCTCCCTGCTTGGGACCTGGGAATGCAGTCGAGGATGGCCCAAAGCCTTGGGACCCTGCACCCACATTGGAGAGTAGGAAGAAACTCCTGACTCCTGGCTTCTGATCGGCTCAGCTCTGGTCATTGCAGCCACTTGGGGAGTGAATCATTGGATGGAAGATCTTCCTCTCTGTCTTTCCTCCTCTCTTTATATTTGAGTTTCCAATAAAAGTGAAATAAGTCTTTAAAAACAAAAAATTTACAGCCTCTCATCTCTACTTTCACCTTGATACTCTGTTTTTCTTTTATGTCTTTTAGTCTGTAACCCTGACTACCTTCAAACCACCTGTATATTTTACAGGTATCTTACCTGTATATTTTAGTGTGTTGTATGTCTCTGTTGGAATGTAAGTTTCCTGAGGGCATACAGTTTGGCCTGTTTGATTACTGCTTCAAACATTTTGTTCAAAATGTTCAAAATGCTCAGTAAATTCAATGTAAATAAATATTGTTGAATGAAAAAATAGAGCGGCAGGTCCTTCCTTTCTTATGTTTCCATTTTCATGTGGGAGTACATATACTAAATAATAAAACAGGAAAGTAGTGGTTATTGTTTTTACAGGTAAAACAGGATGGCAGGACAGAAAAATGTGAGAGCAGTGAAATTTGGATGGAAGGTCAGTCTTCATTCTCTTTCCTGCTCTTTTTTTATGCAAGAATGGCGTGGCTTGCCAAAGGCAATTCCTGGGACTTCACCAGAATGAAAGTGTGACAGAAATAACAAATTAATATTGTTAACATTGCATCTTGTGTCACAAGCAAATGACCACAAGTTAGTAGTTTTTGGAGAAATCATTATTTGCAAGTTTCTTAATAGCTACTTCCTGGCTAGAGTATGAACTTTTGACTTTATGTCACTCCTCTGTTAGTACTGGAGTCCCCTCTACTTTTGTTCACTAGGTGAAGTACTGGTATTACACACATTCAGTTATCCACATATGGTTGGTACATTTTACTGTCAAAATAGCTTACTTCCTGTCAGTTTCTTGTACCATCCAACAGCGTGATCTGTGAGCATGCAAGCCCATTTTACTGTTAGTCTTAAAATTACTTAGGAACATAATTCTGTTTATTCTGTTCTTCCCACCTGACATTTTTGGATTAAGTTTTGTTTTAGGTTAAATGTAAGTGACAGTTAATTGAAAGTTTCTGTCTAATCTTTGTCAAGTTGCTAAATTGAATGTGTAACTAGAATCAAGAAACATGTATGAGTCAGATTCATAGGAGTCATTATGAGCTTATGGATGGTGATGGGGAGAGATTTAGTATTGTAAAATGAGAAAGAAATTTAAAGAACTCCTGTATATGCTTAGGTGTACATAGCAAAATGTGAAAAGATACATACCTGGTTATAATGGCAGTTTTGGAGTTGGGAGAATATTGATTTTACTTTTTGATGTTTATCTTCAGGTGAGAGTTATTTTTTTAATTCAAGAGAAAAACTTGTTTTATTTTACTACTCCTGGTGTTATAAATGGGTGTGAACATTTTATAAAGGAATCCCATTTAATAGTTCCTAATAGTGTTTGTAGCCTTTGATTAATTGGCCCACCTGAGAACTAATTATTAAAGAAATAATTCAACAGAAAGAGAGGTATAATTACCCAGAGATGACTCATTGTAGACTTTCCTGCAAAAGGTAGAAAACAAATAGGAATCATCATGAGTATCTCATAACAGGACAATGGAAATCATGACAGTCTGACTCCTGTGTATGTGATTCTGTCTTCAGAACATTCAGTAAGAAGACAAGAAAGAAAGAGGAAAAGTGAATGAATAGTAGGTTGATTTTTGTGAAATTTTATGAATTCTTAAAGATTATGACTACGAACGTATGGAGCATATGGGAACATTTATGATGACATGTCCAGTAAAAATGTAGAAGACTGCCACGTACATCATGATAACTATGTAATCCGTATGTATTCTGATGTGTAAATAGGATGGAGAGTACAATGTATGTTTAACATTTTGAACTTTTTTGGTAAATTTTATCTTTTTATGTACCTAGATTTATTGGAGAGATAGGGAAAGGGAGCACTCATGTGTGCTGTTACACCCTCTCATGTGTGCAGCAGCCCGGGTTTATGTGGGAGCTGCGAAGTCAAACCTGCTCTCCAAGAAGGCTGGTAGGACCCAACAACTTGAGCTATCCTTACTGCCTTCTAGTCTCTGCATCGGCATTTGCTCCTTTATGGGGTGTGAGCCCCTTGACTGTGCTAGACCAAATGTCCTGTAAATTATATATTATTAGTGTGTTTGCTGTCAGCATATCTTGACTTGACATTGTTTATAATGGCTTACAATAGATAGCAGATCAGTGTCATTTTCCTTTTTTAAAATTTTCCTGTGCAGTTGGAGAGAGACAGACAGTGTTGATGACCCTTGCTATTGGGATTTCCTTCTTGCAGCCAAGCTGGCAGGAAATGCTGCAAATCAGAAGTTGAGGGATGAAAGAACACAGGCCACTTAATTGCGCATGAGGGTCAGTATGTGTGCGTGCATGTACATGTGCATGCTAAGGGGTTAAAGCATCGACTCAGCTTGGGTTGTTTCTATCCTCAGAACAATGTATAAACATTTTGGGGGAGAAAAGCTAAAATATTTAGACAGCTGCTTCCTTTATTTTTTTTTAAATATACAGATAATATTTTTACTACCTCATAGACATTATTGTGCCTTTGTAGCTAGCCTGCTTACCTTTATTTCTGCTTTTGGTAGCACTATTTTTGTATCAGTCACTTTCTTTTTAAATCATTGTTATCTGAATTTGAATGTAGGGTGCCTGAAAATGTCAGAAGGCCTGAGAGTAATTGATTGCTAGTCACTAATCTGTTACATCTGTAGTGATAACATGGTGATTTTTCTGTGTGTGGAGGGGTCACTATTGATTTTATCTCAATGGACTAAATGGTTTTTATGTGTATGCCAAGACTTATTTAAAAAGTTGAAGTTTAATATCCTACAACTGTCACTCCACATCACTAAATAATCCACTCTGGTCTGTCAGCTAAACACCTGGCCATTGTAGTGATTTATTAATTTATCAGATAATTTGTCAGGGGATTTTATTTCTGTAGCTCCTTGAGATACAGGCTTAAGTGTCTATCGTCCAGAGGGGAGGGCAGTGTAAACTGTTGGCCTTCCAATGTGCTTTGCCTTCTCTGGATTCCTTAGACTCCTATTTTTATAGCAGATTCTACTTTGGTTGTTGGCATGACTGAGCTGGCAGGGCAAAGGGCTTACTTGAAGGTGATGGTGCCCTCAACCTGTCCAGCTTCAACAGTTGGGGCAATGAGGGAAAGAAGGTGTAATGTGGTTGAAACTAGCAGATGAGAGGTTTTCAGAAAGCTTATGGAAAATCAAGATGATTGAAACAAAATCAAGCATGGGTTTCAGGTTTTTTTTTTCTTTAAAATAATTGATATTTCAACTCCATTTTCCACAAACTTTGCAGGGGTCCTTGTAAAAATAAAGTTTGCCCTTGAAAACTTAGGTATTTTCCTCATTTTAGTTGAGAAAAATAGTGAGATGAGATTAATGATAATCAGCTACTGTTGTGTTTAGTTTTTTTAATCTCCTGTGATCCATGTAATTTGTGATGCAGAAAAATAATTCTATTAAACATGTATGTGTACTCCCCAGCAGATGGTTTGTACACTCCCAACACACATGGTATAACTTAGAATGTGTTGGGAAAATATGTATGTTTTCAGCTAGGAAGAATAGCTAAAGTCTTTTGAAAGCCTAAATTTCCAAGTCCCAGATGTTGGAAACTGATGTTGGGCTGCTGCAGTGGAGTGCTCTCCTGTGAGAGGCTGGGCCTGCACAGGTGCCAGCTGACCCACTTACTCATACCTTATTAAAGGACCAGGCTCTTTCTGTGGAGGTCTTGGATTCTCCTGAGATGGCCTGTCATGACCAGCTGGGCTGTTGAAGCCAAATCTCCTACACTTACATTTTTATAGCTTCAGTGTAACTCCTCAGTTTTGGAATAATGATTCAAATGATCCTTCAGCAAAATTCTGACATAGTAACTTGTAACAGTATCCCTAATTACATTTCAGTTTTGAAACAGCTATGGGGCCTGCTGGTGCTCTAAGTTTGCTTTAGAGCCCTTTTAACTTTGTACAGAAATTTTGTTTTCTAATCAGTGGCTTGAGTTTTATGAAAATAATGAGCTCCATAGCTTCCATTCATAAGACGCCATGCTGCTTCTACCTTATGGTAAAACTTTTTAGTGTAGTAAATATTACCAGGTGCTAAACTTTATGACCTGAATAATTTGTGCTTCTTTACAGCGGGTGTGCAAGTATTTTAAGAGAGACAGGTGTCTGTGCAAAAACCATTCCAAGATTGTGGTTGGCATTTGTGTTCATTTGTTTTAAGGTATATGTACTGTCTGGCACATTTTCTGTAAGGAGCATATGTTTTATTAGAGCAGTTTGGGTATTGGAGTTTTGCCTGTTTTGCTTTTTTTGTTTTTATTGTGTTAGCCATCAGCCCAAACTTGCCAGTTCTTGGTCTCTGCTTCCTAAACCTGTTTTGTGATGACTCACTCTTGCATGGATTAATGGCATGACTCAAGGCAGTGGCCTTCGATCAGTTCAGGGTCTGGCCATGTTGACTTTGTGTGTCATGCTTGACCCTTTTGGGAGGGGCATTTCCCCAAGCTAGCAGTGGCCAGCACCTTGTGTGTTTGGAGGTTTGGTGAAGCTTGTAGAACCACTGCAGAGTTTGCAGGAAAAGGGAAAGGAAATAGTTCTGTTTAAGTTTTTGTAATGCATGTCATTGTTTTTAGAAGATAGGATCATTTGGTGTGTGATGTGGTGTAAGCAAGGGGAATCTTTCCTAATTTGCACTTAAGAAAGAAAAACCATACAAAAAACAGGTTTTCAGTGATTTGATATGTGTTGGCATCATAACTACTGTAGTCGATTTTTCCTGGACAAGTCATATTAAATATAACTTTACAGAGGGAATAAGTACAAATAGTTTATTAGGACGGATGGTTGTGAGGTTATAAACTTCTTTCCTAATATTTGGCAACATTTGATTTCAAGAAAGCAAGTAAAGTAGTTTTAATGGTTTTAAAATATACTTTATAGCAAAAATAGAACAGTATTCTGTGTTTTCTTGAAGAAAATTTGTGAACTCTGTATGCTGGAAGAATAACATGTGATAGTTGAGTACAAGTTCAATTAGAGTCCTGCTTCATGTCAGTATTTGTGTTTGTGATGGTACATTCTTCTTTTTTGGTGGGGGGATTGGGTGGGAGAGAGGAGAGTATTTAGAAATACTGTGTTGCTCTATGAAGATACTGAAATAATTTGTTTCAGCAAGTTTAAAATCTAGTGATGAACAGGTATGACATTTTAATCTATGCAGTTTAAATGGTGTTTGGTTATTATTTGTTTAAAAGAAGTGAGTTAAAAAGCATCTCCAGCTATCCAGGTTTGCCGTCTATACAGATGGCTAATCATGTGTAAGGTTTGAACATAAAAGTTCTTGAAAATAAAAATTATACTAGATCTTGTATTTGCTGCCTGACTTCAAAGTACAGAATGTTTCTGTGCTTTTTAGATATGGAGAACTATGGCATTGAAAACAATGGTAACCATGGCAAAAGCACTTTACAGAATAAATAGAAAAGAGTGGTGAGGATAGGGAGTGGGAAGGAATTGGTGTAGTAACAGCTTGTTGGGTAAATAAATATTTAAACTTCACTCTTTGTTACTGTGTAATCATGAGATTTTCAAAGTTGTATATTACATTTTAGTTGCTATCATATTTGTGTTAGTCTATTAAACCAAGTTTAATTCCTGTTTAGAAACAAAAGCTGGTTACAACTTTCTGAATCTGTCTTCCTGTGTTAAAGAAAAGAAGAGGAAGAACAACAAAAACAACAGCACAACAACAAAGCACAAAACTAGGAAATTTAGTTAGATACTTGATAAGATTTTCCAAGCTCTTGAATTCCAGGATTCCATGACTGAGAATGAGTCCAAAAATAGTGAAAGTGAAGTGTTCAATTTTGATGTAGCCTTAATGCCAAGATTTAAAATTCTTCAGAGTAGTGCCCAGCGAGGTGGCCTAGAGGCTAAAGTCCTCACCTTGAACGCGCCGGGATCCTATATGGCTGCCGGTTCTAATCCCGGTAGCCCCGCTTCCCATCCAGCTTCCCATCCAGCTTGTGGCCTGGAAAGGCAACTGAGGATGGCCCACAGCCTTGGGACCCTGCACCTGCGTGGGAGACCTGGAAGAGCTCCAGGCTTCTGGCTTCGGATCGGCACAGCACGTGCTGTTGCACTCAGGGAGTGAATCAATGGATGGAAGATCTTTCTGTCTGTCTATCCTTCTCTCTCTATATCTGACTTTGCAATAAAAATAAATAAATCTTAAAAAAAATCCTTCAGAGTACCCAGAAATCTCTTAAAAGATTTTTGAAAAGTGAGTTTTATACTTCCTGATGTAGGATTTCAGGGGTGCAAACAAAAAAACAAGTATAAATAGGTCAAATCCTGATCCAAGGAGTTTTATAAAGAGGAAGTTCATCGGATGAGGCTAGGCAACCTTGTCCAACAGAAGTTCTTCTGGTGATGGAAATACCCCAAATTTCTAGGTTTTCCACTTAGTAACCAGTAGTCAGATATGGCTATGAGCACTTGCAGTATGGTTAGTTCAGTGAATAAAGTTTGTTTTACATTTTATTTCATCTTAATCTTTTTTTTCCCCTTGGCCTTCAAAGAACTCCTGGGGATAACAGCTCTGTCAGTTTAGGGAAGGTAGGCAGGAGCCGTGGTGTTCCCAAGGTTTCAGGGCTGCTGAGGGTGAGGGGCAAGGTAGGATTCAAGGTAGAGAGGAGCTGTTGTCTTCACACAGGTGCAACCCTCCAATCAGTCATCAGTAGACGGCGTTTGCAGAATTACTGTCTACATACAGGAGAGTTGATGACAGTTCCCAAAGAAGGAAATATGTGCAACTGTCTCAAGAGTTGTCTGCCACATTTACTCAAAGGAAGTCTTTATTTATTCCTCCCAACCCCTGATTTTCCAAATTTAAAATAGGCTTATTTTGTGGTCAGCATTGTGACACAGTGGATTAAGATACTGCCTTGTTGCTGACATCCCATGTGAGCATTGATTTGAGTCCAGCCTACTTATCTCCCAATCCAGCTCCAGGCTAATGCACCCATGAAAACAATGAAAGATGGCTCAAGTCCTTGGGTCCCTGACTCCCACAGTTGGAGACCTGGATGAAGCCCCTGGCTCCTGGCTTCACTCCGGCTCAGGCCTGGTGGTTGTGACCATAAAGGAGTGAATCAGCTAGACTCTTCCGTTCATCTGTCTCTGACTCCTTCTCCTCTTTATAACTCTGCCTTTCAAATGAAAAATATGTCTTAAACATGGCAGTTTTGTGAATTTACTTGTATTGCACCATATTTGTAATTTTAAAACATTGCAAATTTTGGGGCTTAGCGTGGTAGCCTAGCCTTGAATACCCCGGGATCCCAAATGGGCACCAGTTCTAATCCCATCAGGCCCACTTCCCATCCAGCTCCCTGCTTGTGGCCTGGGAAATCAGTCGAGGATGGCCCAAAGCTTTGGGTCCCTGCACCTGTATGTGAGACCTGGAAGACGCTTCTGGCTCCTGGCTTTGTGTCAGCTCAGCTCTGGCTGTTCTGGCCACCTAGGGAGTGAATCATCAGACAGAAGATCTTCCTCTCTATCTCTCTTCTTCTCTGTACATTTAATTTTCCAATAAAAATGGAATACATCTTTTTAAAAAATTGCTAATCTGAATTAATTCCAGTCAGCCTTGAGTTGCATTTTAAAATTGTATTTTAAAATTGGAATGACCAATAATTTCTAGTGTGGTATAGACAGAAGTCACAAATATTACAGTGAAAAACAACAGCATGAGTCACATGCGCCGGGGCTGTCTGTGCAGGTGAGGAATCCAAGGCTTAGCTGTTGTACTACTTAACATTGTTAATAGACTAGATGTTAAAAGTTAGTAGATGACATGCTTTATATGTAAATTAATATTGTCTTATAAGGTGGTAATGCTGTAAGTTTCTGAGAGATCTGAGAAATTTTGTTTGGATTTTTTTAAAAGCTTGAATGTACTTTGAGCATCACATAATAAAATCACTCTTAAAAAATACATGTGAGCCAAGTAATACTTGAACTGAGGAAGTCAAGAGCAAACATAAAAAGCATGAAGTAAACACACTCATGTATAATGACTGCTGATTTTATATTAAAGTTAGATTTTACACTAGAGTTTGATTGGCTATTTAAAATGCCATGATGAATGTATTGAAGATTTCCCCGCAGACTGCCATCATCCACGTTTCTGTGGTTTGAGGTGAATAGGGCTTTCCTTTGTTCCTTGTACCTTAGCAGATTAGGGAAGGGCAGCAAGCTGAGCATTCATTATGTTAAATTAATTGTCTTACTGGTCTTCTGAAGCAAATTAGTTGGGCTAAAAACTGCATAGGTCTATAACATAGAGAAAAAATGGAGATGAAGACAAGTTGTGTGAGTCAAACAGGAGCAGAGATCAAATCGAAGACAGAGTGTGTGTTGGATGCGTAGAATGGAGCTTAGGGAACTCAAGGTCTGATTTTCCATGTCATTATACCAATTTGAAGTGATCGTATGAGAAAACTCAACACACAGATTTAAGTACCTACCTGAAATCTATTGAGGTATATCCTCATTTCTCCCATACTAACTTCCATTGCCATCCTGGTTTTTATGGATAGAGGAGGAAAAAATGTTTCTTCTCCCTTCTCCTCCCTTCCCTTGGCTAGAGCTTTCACTAGGGGAGTATGAAATATTTATCAAAGGCATAGATTGTCAAAAATATTCCCACTTCGGGCCCGGTGGTGTGGCCTAGCGGCTAAAGTCCTCGCCTTGAACACCCCGGGATCCCATATGGGCGCCGGTTCTAATCCCGGCAGCTCCACTTCCCATCCAGCTCCCTGCTTGTGGCCTGGGAAAGCAGTCAAGGACGGCCCAAAGCTTTGGGACACTGCACCCGTGTGTGAGACCTGGAAGAGGTTCCTGGTTCCCGGCTTCGGATTGGCATAGCACCGGCCGTTGTGGCTCACTTAGGGAGTGAATCACCGGATGGAAGATCTTCCTCTCTGTCTCTCCTCCTCTCTGTCTCTCCTCCTCTCTGTATATCCGGCTTTCCACTTCAAATTGGCTTTCATAGTTCAAATCTAAATGACCTTGGTTTAGTGTTTTTTTTCCCAATTACTTATTCATGTCATTTAAAAATGATTTTTGTTAATTAAAATGTCAGAGCTACATAATGGGAGATGGGAGAAAGGGAGGAAAAGAGAGTGAGAGAGTGAGAGAAGAGGGGAATAGGGAGAGAGTGAGTTTCTGTCCACTTGTTCACTCCTCAAATGCCTGCATAGGCCAGGGCTGAGCCAGCTGAAGCCAGGAGCCAGGAGCTTCATATAGGTCTCCCTTGTGGGTGGCCAAAACACAAGCACTTGGGTTGTCTGTGTTGCTCTTCGCAGGCCATTTAGCAGGGAGCTGTACTGGAAGTGGAATAGCCTGTGTTTGAACTGGCATCCTGATTGGATGCTGGATTCAGAGTTGGTGGCTTTTCCTTCTGTGCCATAATACTGGCCCTGTAGGACAATATTAAACTTCCCATGAATGAGAAGATAGTAATATATTTTTGCTGTCTAGATGAAGTCTTCCTAGGGAAATGTGCAAGTGAAGGAATATTAAATACCAGCTTTTGCAGTTGTGGAAAATTCTGTGAACATACTTTATAAAAGGTTTAATTGTACTTATACTAGTCTGCTTCTTGGGCCTTGTTTGTGGCTTGGGAAACCAGCAAAGACAGAAAGGCTCCTGAGAGGTAGCAGGCCTATTCTTTTTCTGTGAAATCCAGCATTTTCCTTAACTTAGGGAAGATTATTTCTTTCATTGTATAAAATTGACATAATATTATTGAAAAAAGGAGTAGAAAAAGAAGTTTAAATAGTAGTTTCTTTTTACACCTGAGTTTGATGCTCTGTGGTTTACCACATGCATGTTCATTCCTGAGTATTGTACCACATCCTTATTGGCACATTTCATTGTTGTGACAAATCAGCTGCATCATAGCTGGGACTCTTTCTCATTCCGGAATCCTTATAGCTGTCTTAGTTCATAAAAACATGTAAAGAAGCAAACTTACCCTGTAATGTTAGCACTTTAAATTTCACTTCAAACAGGGAAGGACCAACAATGCTTCTCTGGATCTTACCCCCTTTTATGTATTCAAGAATCTGGCCCAAGGAAGTTGTTTTCTTTTCTGCATCATCATTTTCTTTCTTTAATGGATCTTACCTACTCGTACAGAAACGTGCTATTATTTTTACTGTTGTAAACTACTAAAATGTTTCTGACACCTTGTTCTTACTTAGGCAATATTGCGCTTGTCTTTGGAACAAAATTCCTGAAAAGAGGTGTCTACACACCTTATCTTCAATTCCTTTCCTTTGTTCTACTTTGAGCCTTCCAGAACATATTTGCTCCTTCTGCTTCAGAACCTGCACTTTTCCAGGTTTCCAGTATCTTCTGTGTTATCAAGTATAACTGTGGCCCATCTGACTTGACTTAGCACCAACATTTTTGCACAGTGGATCACATCCCCTCCATGCAAGACTTTCTTCACTCAAATACCAGCCTGAACATTCCCTGGATTTTTCCCATTCTTTCCTAGTTTTCCTGATTCTTCAACCTTGTTAATGGGATGCTCTTCACTTTGATTTGTAATGAACTTCAGGAGTGATGCTACCCATTCTCATCTCATGGTGGGTCTCTGATTTGCTGATACCTGCCTGACACCTGCACTTGGCTGTGTAAATTAACTTGTCTAAACTTAATATCCTCTTCCTTTTCTTTGTGCTGGTCAGCATCACTGGCTTCTTTGACATTCTTCTCACACAAAAGGCACATTTGTAGCTCAAGGGCTTTGCATTTGACGTGACCTCTGTCTGCTGGGCCCTCTTGTGAGTCCCACATATCTTGTCTCTACCTCCTGAAGTCTTTACTCAAATATCTGCACTCTCAGCTCACCCACATTTTTCAGTGCTGCTAATGATGTTCTGTGTCTTGTTTAATGCTTATTTTTTTATCCCAAGAATATGTAGTATAAGGTGGCAGTGAATTTGCCTATTTTATTCATGCACTGATGTGATTTACTGAGAAATGTTTTCCCAGTTGCTACCATAGACCTTGTTCCTTGGTGCTCAGTTAGTATATATTGAGTGAAAAGATGAGGGGATATCATTACAATGGTAGTTGATGTTAATAGTTCTTTTTTTTTCTTAAGATTTATTTTTATTACAAAGTCAGATATACAGAGAGGAGGAGAGACAGAGAGGAAGATCTTCTGTCCGATGATTCACTCCCCAAGTGAGCCGCAACGGTCTGGTGCGCGCCAATCCGATGCGGGGAACCACGAACCTCTTCCAGGTCTCCCACACGGGTGCAGGATCCCAAGGCTTTGGGCCGTCCTTGACTGCTTTCCCAGGCCACAAGCAGGGAGCTGGATGGGAAGTGGAGCTGCCTGGATTAGAACCGGCGCCCATATAGGATCCCGGGGCTTTCAAGGCGAGGACTTTAGCCGCTAGGCCACGCCGCCAGAGCCGATATTGATAGTTCTAGTACAGTTTTCAGAATTGAAAATCTGAAAGAGCTTAGTCACTTGTGAGACTTCACTTGAGTAGCAGCCGCCACTTTCCTGCTCTTATAGGAAAGTTTCCACTGTGCGTCTTGCTCTTCAGCAGCTGTCTAAGCAAATTGCTCATCCTAGCTGCTTCTTGGAATCAGTCTCGCCTCCTCTCAGCTTCTCCTGGCTCTGCTGGTTGCACTTTGTCTTCTATTCATACAGCTTAGTTCTGCTTCCTGACCTCACAGAGCTTGCCCTTTTTATAGTAAAAAATGAAAGGGGGGGAAGCCAGTGGTGATGTCATTAACTCAGCTGGTTTCAATCAGGCTGCTCAGTTGAAGCTGGTGAATGACTCTGCAAGTTATCTTTGCTAGGGCCACACTGATTCTGACACAAAGCAAACTGTGTGTCCCATTAATGGTTCAGCGATGACCACATGCAAAGCACAGGATGCATTTCCTCAGTCTCTTTGGAGGGAAGTCCTGAATGAGGGCTGGCTGCTCCTGCATGCACAAGATAGTCAGGGTTTGGGTCTGCTGGTTGTCTGATTTTGGCTCGCTCTCTGCTCCGACACCACCAGTGTCTCCTGAAGCATTTCTGTTGTTCATTATTTCATCGTGTTTTCTAGATGACCTTCATCAGAGCTGTAATTGATCTGTCCAAAACTCATTTCCCGCCTTGAGCCTCTACTGTACCCTTACTCATGCCTTTGTTGTTCCTGGATCACATATTTAATTGGTTTTGTCACCTGTAAAAATGAAATTGTGAAGTGTTTTTTTTTTCCTGTTTGTTGGTGGCTAGGATTCTTTAAGATTCACCTGATTTTTAGGTGTTCATTTTTAAAAATTGTTAATCTTGGATCTCCTTTATTAATTTTTATTTTGACTTTGAGACATTGAACAAACTTTTTTTAAAACAGAAGGTGTTTGTGATTTGTTTTTACAACTCCTACATATGACTACAGCCTTCTAAGTCTGATGTAAGGTATTTCGATGTCTTTTTTTTTTTAGAAAAATCTGAGCAGCAGTTTAAGATTTATAAACCAAGCATGTCACATTTAAAAACAGTCCTTCATCGAATATAATGTGCAAATAAATGGTGGGTATAGAATCCTGTCGCTAGAGCTTTGGCATCTTTTGAAAGCCAGTGACACAGAGGGGACAATATTTAAAGGATGTTGAGAAATAACACAAAGTGAATAGGGAGACTATGTGCAGTTATTCCTGGAGTGACTACTTCATTTATTTCTAAGCTATGGCGCTTTAATGATGAAGTGACAAGCATAAATTGGGCCTGCCCAAACAAACAGTACCCTTGGTATTACTCACACATATTGAGATTATATGTAGTCCTGGCTGCTCCTCTGAGTCAGCTGTTTCTTAGGAAACATGGAAGCTGATGCTCCTCTCATTGACGGTCCGCTTTAGAGTGGAGTGAGAGAAGCAGGGAGCCCAGTGCAGGAACAGTGTTAAGCTGCTGCTGGCAACGCCTGCATGCCCTACTTCATGCCTGGTTTGACCCTGGCTCTTCTTACAATCCGGTTTTAGCTAATGTGTACCCTCAGAAGAACCCAGTGAGTACTCAAATACATGGGTCTCTACTGCTCGTGTGAGAGACCTGAGGTGAGTTGTTGAGGCCAGGCTTAAACCTGGCCTTGCCTTGATGATGGCAGGCATTTGGGAATTGAACCAGTGGGAAGATCTCTCTTTGTCTTGATCTGTTGCCCTACTTTTCAAATTAAAGATGAGAATAAATAAAAACTATGAAAGAGTTCAGAGAGCTCTGTGAAATCCGTTTATGAGCAGGTACTGTTTCTAGCTCCCAACTTGGGTGGCAGGCGGTAGAGCAGGTACTGTTCAGGAGCTTGGATCCCTCTTTGGATGATTATCGGACCCAGTTCTGAGGGCAAGCGTGAGACAAAATTTGGACAATGGAGTGATAGAGAACTCTCAAGTGACAGTGAGGTTATCAGCAAAATAATCTTTAAATGAAATTATGTATTTTAAAAAATGCATTATTTACGATAAGCTTATAATTCAGAAAATTTTACAGGTCAAAATGAATGCAATGTTTAATTTATTCTACATCATTTACTATTAAACTCAGTTTCAACAACTTTTTTTTTTAGTAATTTAAAAAAATTATTTTTGTTGGAAAGTCAGATATATAGAGAGGAGGAAGAGAGAGAGGAAGATCTTCCGTCTGATGATTCAGTACCCAAATGGCTGCAGCATCCAGAGCTGAGCCAATCTGAAACCAGGAGCCAGGAGCTTCTTCTGGGTCTCCCATGTGGGTGCATGGTCCCAGAGCTTTGTGCTGTCCTTAACTGCTTTCCCAGGCCACAAGCAGGGAGCTGGATGGGAAGTGGGGCCTGCTGGGATATGAATGAGCACACATATGGGATCTTGGCATGTGTAAGGCAAATACTTTAGCCACTAGGCTACTGTGTTGGGCCCTAATGGTGGTTTTATTTTTTTATGTTTGTTGCTAGAATTAGCAATTAGGTTTTTCTCTGTGTAAAACAAAGGTATTTTTTTCTCATATCAGCTGCTTACTGCTGTAATTTATGGATTTCTGAATTTACATATTCTTTCAGAACAAGGCAAATCTGAAAGCTATTTAGAGTACTTATAAAATTATACTGTTATTGTATAATGATTTATCGCATTGTGTAATGATTTATTGCATTGGTTTTTATGGAAATTCCTGTTGAAGGAGGGCATTGTAAGACACAGTTACATACAGTAAATTAGAGATTTTATTTATATTAGGTTTTCTGTGCTATGGTGAAATAGCTGAGGCAACTAACTTTATAAGGCAAAAAAATTATCTTATGGTTTTTGAATTCAAGTCCATTGGAAAGTATTGAGTGTAATAGTAATACATACTTATTTACTCATGCATTGTAACAAGTGTACCCCATTAATATACAACAAGAATAATAGGGGAAAGTTATATGTGAGGACTTCTGGGTGTTTGGGAACTCTGTACTTTACATTCAGTTTTCCTGTAAATCTAAAGGTGCTCTGGAAAAAAAAAATCTGTTATTACATTAATAAATTCCTGTAAGAGCAAACCCTGTTTCTTGGGCAAATTCAGTGAAAAATTGCCAGTTACGTGGTACATGAAGACATGATGGGATGGTTGAAGACAGGATCCAAGTATTGATGTTTGTAAAACTGCTTTGTAAAAAACTCACAAAAATGGGGAAAGAACTAGTGAATATACTGAGTTAGAAGCAGAGCAGCCTGAAATTTAACTGGTGCTCCACCATGGGATGCTGTCATCATCACAAGTGGTGGCTTAGCCGTCTTTGCCATCATCTTGGCCCTGAATAGCAATGTTAACGATCGCCTACCTAGTATGCCATTTACAGTTTTCAGTACTTTACACATATAAACTCATTTCATCTTCTGCAGTAACACAAGTGAGGAAACAGTCACTGAGAGCTTAGCTGAGAAGCTGCGCTCAGCATGTGTGTTGCTGGCAGTTGGCATTGTGATATGCGGGTTAAGCTGTGCTTGGGACACTGTCATTCCGTATGCATGCTGGTTCAGTTCTGCCTGTTCTGCTTCTGATGCAGCTCCCTGCTGATGCTGCAGGGATGCAGCATGTGAGAGTTCAAGGTCATGGATCCCTGCCTTCCATTGGGAGACTAAAATGGATATCCACGCTTCTGGCTTCTCTCTAGCTGTTGTGGTCATTTGCAAAGGGATCCATCAGATGGGGGATCAGTCTCTCTGTCTCTCGCTCTGTGCTTCTGATTCTACCTATCAAATAGATAGTAAATCTTAAGGATGTGTGGTTATACCTCACTGGTAACAAGCGAGGTTTGATAATATTCAGAAATGTTGATAACAAGCTTGTCTTAGATGAGTTTATAGTGGATAATTAGGGTTTTTTTTTAATGGTTACCCTGTTAATATGCACATTTTGATAAGATGGGGCATTGACCCTGTGGGAGTTAGAAAGGCTTCAGTGCTTTAAAGACCTGTTTTACTCCTGGCTACCTTTTAGTTATGTTTCTTCTAATGGTTCACAACTGTTAAATTGTGTCTTTGAATATGAATTGGAACTAGAACTGATTTATAAGGTAATTTTAGGACTGCATAAAATCATGAATAATGCAGGTTGAGTATGTTGAAGGTTTTTAATAAGTGGTGTATAGACTAGGTGCTGTAACTGGAGGGCATCAGTCAGAGGTCCAGTGGTAGCATTTGCTAATATAAAAAAAAAAGCATTTAGTATTATAATTTTACTAAGGATAGTACACATAGTAAGGTACCTACTGGCAAGTGACACAATGTTTACTCACAGGTATAGAGAGTGGAATGCCACCAAGGCTTCTCCGAGCAAATCAGACCTAATAATAAAGAAAATTACATTATTCCATATCATTAGTGGCTTAATAATTATTTTATTATATTATGGCTATTAGGAATGACTAAGATAAATACAAGTTGTGTCAATGAGCAGCATACACTTTTTGTTTAATATTGATGTTTTGGTTAGTTTTATTTTGTTATTATCCTCACTCCTTAAGGCCCATCTGTTGTCTGCATTGTGGTTTTGCTGCTATGTGTCAGATTGTGAGTAGAGGACTTTGCTCTTAAAACAGGAAGCTGTTCACATCCGGTGGTGCTGACTCACATAGCAACCGGAAGGCAGGCGAAGGCGATTCCTGAAGATGGGAAGGGGAAGGAGGAAGAGCCTTGTCCCACTGGGAGAGACAGTTTGATACAAAACTACAAGGAGTTTCTGGGATATATTAGTAAGCCATGGTATGTTTGTCCCTAACTATTGCATTTTCACTTGTATTTCACTTTTGGCCAGTTGGTTTTAAAATGACAAGAAATTCCTATTGCTTCCTGTTTTATTTATGTTTGCTTTCCGTAATCAGGAGAAAGATAAATATATTCACACATACAGTACTAAGTACTACTTATATTAATTGCACAGATGTGGAAATAGATAACTGGCACTATTAATCATTGGTTGAATCATGGAATTTAAGAAAATATTAATTACATAAGATAAAATTAGATTAATCATTATTCTAGCTAAATGCATGAATTGTTCATATTTGCTGTAAGTTTATCTTTGACTCAATGCTGCTTTTTAATTATTGTGGCTTGGGAAATACATAATCGTAGAAGAAACAGTCGGAAGTTTTGAAAAGATAAGGGGAGCACTAATCTTGGATAATGGTGATTGTGTGTTGCATAAATTCTGTAATTTGTAATAAATGATGTAGGAATACATGCAGGATGTGGTATGTAATTTTACCCATAAGTGAGATTAGCTAATACAACTAAGTGTGACAGAACCACCTTTTTATACACATTTGAAGCATAGATTTTGTTTCTTTTTTCCCCTGATCTTTAGAATGTAATATCTGGGCCGGGCACAATGGCTCAATTGGCTATTCTTCTCATTGCAAGCATCAGGATGCCATATGGGCATGGGTTCATGTCCCAGCATGCCACTTCCCATTCAGATCCCTGCTTAAGACCTCGGAAAGCAGCCAAGGAGGGCCGAAGCCTTGGGACCCTGCATCCAGATGGGAGACATGGAAGAAGCTCCTGGCTCCTGAATTCGGGTCTGCTCAGCTTTGGCTGTTGTGGACATTTGGGGAGTGAACCAGTGCATGGAATATCTTTCTCTCTTTTATTCCCTTTGTAAAAATCAGCCTTTCCAGTAAAAAATAAATAAATAAATAAATAAATAAATAAATAAGTAAATATATATATACATATTTTAAAAAAGAATGTAACACCTATTATATAAATTTAGCCACAAAATAGATTTTTTTCTTTTTCTCAAGAAGAATGTTATAGGTAAAATGAGTTTGTATAATACTCTTGATAAAAGTTCAGGTATTTACTGTCCTGGAATGCACCAGGAAATTCACTGTTCATATATTAGTGTTTAACTAAGAAAAATGAAGGGTTGATTTTACATGTAGTTACTGGAACCATTTTCCAGAGTTCATTCAGTCTCATTGTTCTGCTTGGAGAGCACACTTTACTGAAAGGGTTTTTTGGTCTATGATATATTGAAATGCAGATGATGATATTGTTAGGAAAAATAGGTCTTATAAAAGTTGTTAAAGTTTATGTAAATGATTAGGGACTGGGAGAGCTAACTTGTAAATTTGGAAGCATAGTTTTTGAACAAAGGGAAAGCAAATGAATTGGACGGACTTTTTTTCTCACAGTATGTAGATGTGCCAATTATTATGAAGTCATACTTCAATTATAATACCTTAATTAAACTAAGAAGGTCTATTTGAAAACAACTTTTTGGTAATTTATTTTATGTAGCATAGTACATTTCACATTGGCACTCAAATATTTTGTGTACTTACTAATACTTTTAGGAACTTAAAGCATTATGAACTGATGTTACTGGGCAACTCAGAGCTGGAGGGAATCTTAGTTTGTGTTTATCTAGTACCTGATGTAGGAATTTTTTCAGGCTTGTAGAGAAGACCAGAATGAGACATACATTAGAAGTCTTTGCTTGCAGGGAGAGGACGATCCTCCATCCTATGATTCTTCAGCTGGAGCTGAGCTGATCTGAAGCTGGGAACCATGAGCCTGCTCTGGGTCTCCCATGCAGGTACAGGGTCCTAAGGCCCTGGGCTGTCCTCAACTGCTTTGGGAAGCGGGACTGCCAGAATTAGAACTGGCACCCATATGGGATCCTGGTGCGTTCAATTTGAGTGAGGACTCTAGCCGTTAGGCCACCGCTGGACCTGCAGCATGTTCTTTTGGTTGTCCAGGTGCTGTGTGTTCTTTGTGGATCTCCTGGAGGCCTTTTTTGCAGTGGCTGTATGCAAACTAATTAAAAGAGACTGCTGTGAAATAATAAAATATTACAAATTCAGCACCCTTTTTTTTTGGCCTCTTAAAAATTGCTTTATTACAGAGTAGTCTTTAAAGGTTTTGATAATAGTGTAGTATTCCCTAAAGCATGTGAAGTCTATTTTTTATTACCATCTCACTTTTTATGTCCTCTTAACTTCATTTGTAGGAGCTTCTAATGTTTAATGAAGTTTTCACCAGCCAATTCCATGCCAGGGTACCATTGGAAAAGCAATAACTCTTGAAATGTTTACATGTTCTAAGAAAAAAAAATGGCCAATTTACAGATGCTGTCTGGGTAAAGGCTTTCCTTGCAATACTGTGCTGTACTTTGTGGAGCAGTGCTGTGGTTGGGCCCTGGTCTTATGAACACTTAGGTGTTATTTGTCTTGGGATGTTTATGTTTAAATGCTTAGTTTTGCCAACAGTGTACCTTCTCTGTTTCACAGTTGTAAACCAAAGAGAATGTGTGCACAATATGCCTGTATTTACAATAACTTGGCAAAGAATTACTTAGAGCTCATCAAAATTAGGATTTTTTTCAGACTTTGGGGATATAACAGATTGAACGATGTTCGGTTTGGTGATTGAGATCCTTTTTGACTACCCACATCCCATAACAGGATACTTTGGGATCCTGGCTGTGTACTGATTCCAGGTTCCCTGTGATGTAGTGCCTTTGGAGGCGGCAGAGTCATTGGTTCCCTGACAGCCACAAGGAAAACCTGATTCCGTTCCAGCTCCTGGATTGAGGGCAATTCGGGACTAAGTCCATAGATGGTCTAAGATATTTGCTTTTTCAAGGAGGAGGGGATGCTGAAAATCCAAAGAAAGGCAGGAAAGAATAGCTCAGTGGGGGAAATACAGTGGTTTTGAGTTGCTGGAGAGGGTGACTGTGATATCTCACAGCAAAAGACCTCAATCTTCTTGGCAGAATTTTCAAAGCAGGGTACATAAATCTTAAAAGGTGATAATAAAAAGGAAAAATGCAAACAAAGTCAGTGCCATTAAACAATTTAATGACTTTCCTTCTTTCATTTTTATAGCAGTTTTCTCCTAGGTTTTACAAATTATGGACTTTGGGATGCTAATGTGTTTCAAGCTGTACCGTGAGTCAACTCAGTTAAAAGAATCAAATGCCAAGATCAGCTTAATGAACACAACCTAGAAATTAAATAATAATTTTGTCCTTGGATTTCTTCCATACTGCTTATGGACGATAACTTGAATGCCCATTAGTTTCAGACATTCGGCTTATGTATGACTTGTATCAAGGTAATTAAAAAAGATTTGTGGAGAAGTAGAATTAAAAATGTTATTTTGGTGCAGAATATTTGGAACTTTATGAAGATTGCTTACACTTGGTAGACAATGCCATTCAACATGTATAAATGATGTGTGCTGTTAAGATTATTCCAAAATTTGAATTTTCCTTAGGAACAGTTACAAAAATGATAGATATTTGAAATTTTATTATTTTTCACCCGTGAATGACTAAATGCAGTGTTACTCTGTGTGTTGTTCATGGACTGATTTGCAGTTTGTTGCTACTGGCTTTTCCAGGGCACTATTCAAGCTCAACATTTTTGTTTGAATTTGGGATGGTTCTATTTGGTGATTCCATAGCACAAAATATTTATTGATCAGTTCCTTGCTTAAAAATGTGAGTCATATCATAAAGAGTAATTGGAGTGTGAATGTGGGTGTCACATGGATTCAGCTGTTAGGCAGTTATTTAATTTGTAGTTTTTTTGGACAGTTCAGTGGTTGGATCATAGGAGTAGCCTTACACATTATTCCTTTGGTTGTGCTTGGTGCTTCTCTTTTGCAAAGGATGAAGTTCGATCTCCTGCCATTACTGGTTTCTGATTGCTTCTCCACCGGGTCTATGGTTGCTTCAGATACTTTGCGTATGGTCTTTACTCTGTCTGGTACACACTCCCCTCCACTTCTTTGCCAGATTAGGTGTAAACTCTTTTAGAAGTCATTCTGCAAATCCCCTACACTCTTTCCCTCCTTTGGTCTTGATAGTGTTAGAGTTTCCTGTATTTCCATGATTAAACCTCATACCTGTGTCTCGCTATCAAAACCCAATTCGTGGTACAGTTATTGACTTATTATTGGATGGCTTAATTGTCTTTCATACTAAATTGTTAGCATCTGGAGTACATGAGTTTTGGAGTATCAAGTATATGAAAGACATAACCCTCAATGTAGAATTCTCCCTTTAGTTAGACTCAAATCTAGTTGCCAGACTTCAGTGTGGGCTGTACCTCTATTGTTTAGCATATCTTCTATTTCTGTTAGGCCTATTTCTTCCTGTTAGTCCCAGCCATGGCTTTCCTTTGGATTTTTATTAGATCATTGTTAATTATAGATTTTTAATTTTGTCCTTATGCTGTATTTGCTGTATACTGTGTTAATAGCATTGTGGTTTTAAATGAGAGAGATGAGATAGTCAGTCAATATATAATATTGAAACTGATTTTTAGTAGCGTGTTAGTAACTATTGGATAGTCAGAACCATATCTCAACATAATAACTTCTTTTTTTTTTTTTATATATTTATTATTTAACTTCAGTAATTACATTGTATTATGTGACACAATTACATAGATACTTGGGTTCTCCCCACCCCTCCCCAAACCCTCCCACCATGGTGGATTCCTCCACCTTGTTGCATAACCACAGCTCAAGTTCAGTTGAGATTCCCCCATTGCAAGCGTATACCAAACATAGAGTCCAGCATCTTATTGTCCAGTCAAGTCCAACGGCTTCTTAGGTATACCCTCTCTGGTCTGAAGACAGAGCCAGCAGAGCATCATCCCAGTCAATTGAAAGCTCCAACATACCATCAGCAAAAATTTACATCATTATGGAATTAATTGACATAGTAATGAGTAACCAACATGTTAAAAGTAAATGCGAGTTCCCAGTCACCTTCTGTGACCACCTCACCTATACTTCAATCTTAGTTTATACACAACATATAACATTCAAAACATAACATGTTATACATAACATCATATCATCTTAAATTAAGGCAAACATGTGGTATTTAACCTTTTGGGATTGGCTCATTTCCCTTAGCATTATGGTTTCCAGTTTGGCCCATTTGGCCACAAAGAACTGCATTTTGTTTTTTTTAATAGCTGAGTAGTATTCCATGGAGTAGATGAACCATAGCTTTCTTATCCAATCCTCTGTTGATGGGCATTTTGGTTGCTTCCATGTTTTTGCAATTACTGATTGTGCTGCTATGAGCATAGGAGTGCATGTTGGTTTCTCATAAAACAAGTGTTCTGGATATATTCCTAGGAGTGCTATTGCTGGATCATACGGTATGTTGAATTTGAGTTGTTTGAATATTCTCCATACTGATTTCCATAGAGGCTGTACCAGCCTGCAGCCATATATGAAAAACCCAACGCCAGCATCATACTGAATGGAGAAAAACTGGAACCCTTCCCACTGAGATCTGGAACAAGACAGGGATGTCCACTTTCTCCACTACTATTCAACATAGTCCTAGAGGTACTCGCTGAGGCCATAAGACAAGAAAAAGAAATCAGAGGAATCCAAATGGGAAACGAAGAAGTCAAACTCTCACTATACGCAGATGATATGATTCTTTATGTAGAAGAGCCAAGAGACTCAATACAGAGACTGCTAGAACTTGTACGAGAGTTTGGTAGAGTGGCAGGGTACAAAATTAATGAACAAAAATCAACAGCCATAGTGTATGCGAACAGCCCCAAGATGGAAAAAGACTTAACCAGCAAGATACCATTCAAAATAACAGAGAAAAGTATGAAATATCTGGGAATAAATCTAACCAAAAATGTAGGAGACTTATTTGAAGAAAACTACAAACTACTTAAAAAAGAAATTGAACAAGACCTCAAAAGATGGAGTAATATCCCATGCTCCTGGATAGGTAAAATCAATATCATTAAAATGTCTATACTGCCAAAAGCAATATATACATTCAACGCAATCCCAATCAAATTGCCCAAAACATTCTTCATAATAACTTCTTTAAAATGCATTTATGTTATAATTTTGCTTAGTTTGAAATTTCATTTATTTGCTGTACATAGATAAATGGAAAGAAAGAAAGCTCTGCTGAAGCAAAAGCTGTGAGCCAGGAACTCATTACAGTTTTCTTACATGGGTGTCAGGAACCCAACTATTGAAGCTAGCACTGCTGCCCTTAAGTTTTCCACAGTAGAAATTGGAGGTGGGAGCCTAAATTGGGTCTCCAAGCCAGGCACTCTGATAGAAGGTGCACGCTGCTTGGGTGGCATCTTAATGCTAGCCAGGTTCCACTATTCTTACTTTTTTGTACTTACAATGCTGCATAGCATGAAGTTACAGGAAGGTACATAGCCACTACTCTGCTTTGCTTTGTTTTAGATATTAGTGGCTTTATATATTTTGACACTATTTATCAAAACATTAAAAATATGAAGACTGATAAAGACAAATGATGTTTGGGTGAAAAGTAGGGTAAATGGGAATGGTAAAGCTTTAGAGGGGCCCGACACAGTGGCTCAATTGGCAAATCCTCTTCCTTCAAGACCCTAGATCCCATGTGTGTTCTGGCTCACATCCGGACTGCTGCACTTTGTATTGAACTCCCTTCCTATGGCCTGGGAAAGCAGCAGTTGATGGCCCAGAGCCTTGGGACCTCACACCCATGTGGGAGACTTGGAGGAGGCTTCTGGCTTCAGATCGGCTCAGCTCTGGCTGTTGTGGCCACTTGGGGAGTGGACCAGTGGATGGACGATCTCTCCCTCTGTCTCTATTTTTCTTTGTATATGTGCTTTTAAATAAAAAGAAAAATCTTTAATTGAAAAAAGCAAAACAAGCAAAAGAGAATCTTTAGAAACAAACTGGATTTATTCATTGTTTATTGTGAAACTGATGTATGAGATTATTCTACTTTATCTTTGCATATACAAGGTATAGGTAAAAGTCTTGGATCTGCAAGCGGAAGTAACATGTATATTCCACAGTCCTTGTCATAGTTGTCTCAAAAACTAAAATTTGAAAACTGCAGTGCTGTTTCTCAGAACAAGTGAGTTATATTTCTATGTATACATTTCTCCATGTAGCTTTACGTGTTTTATTTACTTTTATTACCAAGTGGGGAATGTGTAATCTGAGTACACATGCAATTTGTGATACTAAAGCTGTTTTTTTGAGATCACCTTAAGTGGGTTATGGTTGATTTGGGCCTGTGTTTATATATCCGTTTTCAGTCTTGTGTGGTTTTTATTTAGCTTATCATGTGTCTCTGGAATTTACTTCTTACCTTTCAGTTGGATTTTATCTTAAAATGTTGTGAGTAAACAAAACTTAATGTATATGAAATTGTGTTTCCAAGTAATTCATATTTAGTTATATGTCTACTGAGTCCTCATTCTTCAAAAAGCTTTTCAGATTTTTCTGTGCTTATGGTTTATATATTTTTAGGAATTCAGAACACATCACTAAGAAAACTTTAAGCAGGCTCACATATTATTGCATGTGATTAACAGATTGTTAAATTATGTATGCAAACTAAGTTTATAATGCTTATGGAAAATGTTAGGAAGGTACATGATCAGTTCCTTTTCCTGAGATTTTTCTCTTTGACCCTAAAAGTCACCTGTTCAACAATTGCTTGAATTTAAAAAAGTGTTGTGAGACAGTGAGGCTCACTGACTTGGTGGTCCATGCAACATGGCGTTTCGAGTCTTGATTAGCACTAATACTGAGGGACAAAAGTTTTTGCAAAATCCCGACGATAATTGCTTTTTTCCAAAAACTAGTTCATTAAGAAAGTTACAGAGGAAGTTTCCCCCCTAATTTTCTTTGCTTATTTCGTTTAAAATTCTTTCCTAATTTAAATTACCTTTTCATTTAAAACAAAAATAAGACTCAAGTTTTATGTAAACATATTGTCAAATACAGCTATGAGCTACAGTAATGTCTCATTTATCAGTTAAACGATGTGCTGTTAAAGCACATACACATATGAGAGAAAAGAAGGACAGAGGCAGAAATAGTCTCATCCTGTCGAGAGTTTATGGTGTGGATAGGAAGACTTGATAGGACTCCTGTCTTACTTATTGTGAATGCAGTGCTTTGTGTGACGGCATATTGATTCCCCTGCTGTATCTCAGCGCAGAATTGCTAATTACTAGGAGTATCAGTGTCTTGTGATAAGCTTGTGGGGAGATGATTTGGGGCAGGGAGTTTTCCCAGTGCTTGTATGATACCAGTTAGAGCACTTTGGTTACCAGCTTCTCTACTGATGTACCTGGCTTGACTTTGTAAATTCTAGAGTGTGAAAAACAGTTAAGGCAAGATAGTTCACTTGGCACATCCAGATTTGGGCTTCTTTTTTTTTTTTTAAGGTTTATTTATTTTATTACAGTCAGATATAGAGAGGAGGAGAGACAGAGAGGAAGATCTTCCGTCCAATGATTCACTCCCCAAGTGAGCCACAACTGCCGGTGCGCGCCAGTCTGAAGCCGGGAACCAGGAACCTCTTCCAGGTCTCCCACACGGGTGCAGGATCCCAAGGCTTTGGGCCGTCCTTGACTGCTTTCCCAGGCCACAAGCAGGGAGCTGGATGGGAAGTGGAGCTGCCTGGATTATAACCGGCGCCCATATAGGATCCCGGGGTGTTCAAGGCGAGGACTTTAGCTGCTAGACCATGCCGCCGGGCCTGGGCTTCTTTTGAATGAAGCCCATGAGGGATACTTTCATGGATACCATTTAAAGCAGAGCTAGTCTGGGTCAGATGATATCTCGTTCAAATGGAATTTCCTTGTTTGAACAGAGAAACTGACTTGAAATTAATGAACCCTTCTCAGTTTGGATACTTGCTTTGAGTGTGGAGAAGGCTATCTCATTGTGGCAGGTGGGCTGGGGAGTGTCCGGGATGAATGGAATTTTGCCATCTGAGAAAAACACCTAGTGATATCAAAGGTAATAGCTAAAGTTGGTAGAAAACCCCAAAATTTAGAACACTAGTTTCTTGAAAAAAGGAAAAATTGTTTTTTGCCTTTTGAGACCTATTAGCCTTTTATGAATAATATATTAAAATTTTTGTTGTTCATTAAATGGCTGAACGTGGTGTAACGTGTAACCAGGGACAACGGTGGCATAAATGCCTAGTCTATGAAATTGTAATTTAATTGATCTGGGATAACATGAAGGCATTAATATTTCATGTAAGCTCTTCAGGCACTTTTAATGTTCAACCAGGGTTAAGGGCCATTTGACTAAATAAGTCATTTATAAGGCTAAAATTTTCTGAGGTGAAACATTGCATATTCTCAAATACTGTACGTTAGCTTCAAGCCCAAAGTCAATCAAGCCCAAAGCTAATCACTCATTGATTTAGAAAATTTCATATAACAATACTTTAAAAAGTTTATGTTTGAAATCCATGTATATACAGGTTCTTCAGAAAGTTAATGGAAATGACATATCACTGAAAGCTTGGCTGGATCTCAATTTTTTTTCTACCAAAACAAACTTAGCCTTTCATTGTATTTGTTAATTTTTAAAAATACTCTGATATGTACCCTTAATTGGCAGGGTATTTTAGTTGGAATGTGTGTTTGTCTTATATTGAGATCCCAGAATTCTAGAATTCATGGATGCATGTGTGTATTCTGTTTTTTTATTCAATTCTACATGCTTCCAAAAATACAGGTGACACTGCTTTTGATTGCCTAGGTGCAGAAACATTATTAGTAAAGTACAGAGTGAGTAGTGTATTGCTTTTTTTCTTGTTCACAGAAAAAAAATTAGTGTAAAAACACCTGTGTAAAAAGTAGTCTATGTTCTGATATGTCATAGTTAATATTTAATTTATGGAATATTTGTTAGAAAACTTTTGCCAGTAATTTTTGTTATATAGGAAGACTAATGAGCTCTAAATATTTCTTACTTTAGTCCTATAGAAAGCTACAAAATTTGAGAATAGAATATCTTTAATATGAATATGTCTGGGGAGAATAAACATTATTGTTTGGTCCTTTGCTTCGGGGCAAGTGAGGTTGAACATACACATAGACACACACAGAGTATGCATCTTTGAGATGGGATCTTTAAAAGAATGGGTGAGAAAACTCATGATGATTTGGTAATTAAGTTGGGAATTTCCAGAACCCATAGTTAATTAGATATTTCTAAACTATTATGTAAGATAAATCTCTAGCCAGTGCTTTGCAATGAGATTGTTGATACTTTCGCCGACAAGAAATTGTTTGGTTTGTTTGCTTGTTTGTTCTTTCAGGTGGGAATAATTACACTGTAATGGTAATTTATAAAAGATACTGCGTTTTTCAGACTGAGGTAGTATGTTATGAAGTATTTGTAAATGCTTTAGGAGAAATGTGGTTATTTGAAACATCCTCTGTAAAAATCTGGAGCAGGTATAAATAGTGTGGAACAATACTGGTACATTAAGGTAGAGAGAATATCTTGCTACAAATACCAAAGAAATTTAGTAGTAAGTCTTCAGATTTAAGGGTTTGGTTCTGAAATGCTCAAGGGTAGTTTTATACATAGTTGCTTGCTTTTATGGAATTTTCCACAATATCCTTTCCCTATGACTAGAAAGTGGAAGACTTAGAATTTCTTTTGGAAAGTCAGATATATAGAGAGGAGGAGAGACAGAGAGGAAGATCTTCTGTCCGTTGACCTACTCCCCAAGTGGCTGCAGTGGCCACAGCTGAGCTGATCCAAAGCCAGGAGCCAGGAGCTTCTTCCAGGTCTCCCATGTGGCTGTAGGGTCCCAAGGTTTTGGGCTGTCCTAGACTGCTTTCCCAGGCCGCAAGCAGGGAGCTGGATGGAAAGCAGGGCTGCTGGGATAGATCCAGCACTCATATAGGATCATGGCACGCACAAGGCAAGGACTTTAGCTGCTAGGCTATCAGGTCGGGCTCAAAGATTGTTAGCATTTTTGAAGGCTTTATTTCCTCGTTCTAAAAGAGCCTCCATGTTGCTTTTGTAATTTACTTTGCCAGACGTCAATTTGCTTATCTTCAAACTGTAGATACAGAGGTGTCTGCTTCATAGGGATTTGTGAAAGTTAGGTAAATGATATACATAGAGTGTTTCTCTGCAATGTATACAATGGTATTATTTTGCTTGTGTGCTCTCTCTCTGTGTAGTGAATAGTATGTAGTCAATAGCATAGCCATCTATCTGTGCTGTCTTCGTGAAAGTGCTGTCTCTTATCCATGTTTTTTTTTCTTTTTCTTTTTTTCTTTCTTTTCAGGCCTCATAGATTCCTTGGGACAGTGAGAGTAAATAAATGGTATACTTCAAGGGGTTTTCTCTCCTTGTTTATTCTATGTAGTAGTAACTCAAAAGGGGGTGACAATGTTAATTAGAAACAGAAGTTAACATCTTTTAGGAGGATAATTTATGTGATGATAACTGACATCTCATCACAGATTGTCAGAGGTCTGTTTGTAGAACAAGGTGGGTGTTTCAGTGTTTCAGGAAAATAAAGTGAATTTGGATTTACACATACACAAAGAGAGAGAGAGTGTGTTAGTGAGTTTCAGGATGCTACTGTCATTTCTTATTCGCTTAATAATTTCATGATGTTATGTATAACATGTTATGTTATGAATGTTATATGTTGTGTATAAACTAAAATTGAAATGTCAATGAGGTGGTCACAGAAGGTGGCTAGGAACTCGCATCTACTTTTAACATATTGGTTACTCATTACTATGTCAATTAATTCCATAATGATGTAAATTTTTGCTGATGGTATGTTGGAGCTTTCAATTAACTGGGATGATACTCTGCTGGCTCTGTCTTCAGACCAGAAAGGGTATACCTAAGAAGCCGTTGGACTTGACTGGACAATAAGATACTGGACTCTATGTTTGGTAAACGCTTGCAATGGGGGAATCTCAACTGAACTTGAGCTGTGGTTATGCAACATGATATAGGAATCCACCGTGGTGGGAGGGTTTGGGGAGGGGTGGGGAGAACCCAAGTACCTATGAAACTGTGTCACATAATACAATGTAATAAATGAATTAAAAATAAAAAAAATAATTTCACTCTTCAAGTTGAAACAGGGCTTGATTTTATTGATGGAAAACAATCTAATAGGAAAATTTATTTATGTGACATTGTTATCCTTCTAAAAACTTTGAACTTTCCCAAATGGATTCTAGTGATGGTACTGGGGAAGTAAGATATCCCAGTAAACTGGATAGGCTATTTTGATGAATGATTTCATCGTATCATCTAAAATTTCATATTAGGTTTAGAATTATCTTTCTTACATTAAGCAGTGCTCCTCCATATGACCAGAAAGGAAGTTGTTGCATTAAGGGGGTTCTAAGTTATTGTATTTCTGAAACTGTATACATGCATGAGAGTTCTTTGCAATCAGACTTCTCTGAGGGAATACTTGGAGATGTGTGAAACCGTAATGCTGAGATGATGTTTAATAGAACAGTGTTTGCACCATTCTTACTGATGTGAATGGTTCTGTCTTCTGAAGCCCATGCAGCTGAAGATGAGTCATTAAGAAAAACTGGCATAGATAAATCTCCATTTTACTGTAATGCTTTCTAAACTGGTCATCTAGCTAAAATTGGCTGAGGCAGTAAACAGCCGTTTTTGCCTTAAAAGGAAGGAATAATTAGAATTAAGATAAGTTAGGAACTTTGTTTTGTGCCTTGATAGCTCTTTCATTTTTTTACTGTGGAGAGGTTGACTATCCCTTAGCAATAGAGCTTGGGTACCAGAAATGGTTCAGCTTTTGAGTTTTGGTTTTTGAGAAAATTTGCATAAAGCATACTGGCTCTGGATCCTGTGACCCCCAAACCTGAAATGCTCCTAAATCCTGGACTTTTGAGCATCTGAGTATGTTAAAATTTTGAATGACTGAGCACTTTGTATTTTCAGATGAGAGGACACAGTCTGTATATACTTCAGATACAGGTAGTGTGGATAATACAGAAGACCACAGGGACCTGCAGCTCATAGAGTAGCACATTTAGAAGACTTCAGGCATATGGTATATGATCTACATACTTGTGGTAATGTGCCAGTGTAGCTCTGTTGTTCTGTTGGAACATTAGCTTCTTTTGGGATCATGCAGTGTTTTGGTTTATCTTCCAATCCAGGAAACTGAAACACTTTTCAGAATTTACATGCTGTTATCAGCATAATGATTTTAGAGTAATCGTGTCAATATGGCTGGTATTCTACTAATATGCTCTGGAAGATCCTAGTCAGGTTACTTTCATGTCGTGCCAGTTAGCCTCTCGTGTGAGCATGTATGTTGAGTCTGTACTGAGATGCCTCATATTTAACTCTCAGGAAAAAAAATTCTTACCTGGTGTAACAGTCTCTGCTGTGGCGGCTGGTGTATGAAAGTACAACAGGATAGCAGTTAATGGGGTTTATTGATCTCCTTGGTGGGTCTGGGTAGTGTAGCACTGAGTTTCACAGAGAATGTCTGGTGAAAGAAAACTTGCCCACTTGCCAACTGGGAAGGAAAGAAGACATGGGAGTTAAAAAAAAAAGTGCTGGGCCTTCAGATTCCGATCAGCTGATTTCATGACCCTTGTTTTGACTGCTTTCCAGATGGAGTTTATCTCAAGGACACATGAGAGGAAACAGTTGGCATGTACGTTGGTGGAGGGTGATGATAGAAAAGGAGGGGAGTACTTACTGTGTTGTTTTCTTCAGAGTAAAGAGAAGGAAGTGTTTGCAGTAATAAAAGTATTTAAATATAAACTGCAGAAAACCTCTTGTTCCCGTTTTTGGTAAATGGGGAAATCCAGAACAGAGATTAAGAGGTATTATCTGATGTCTGGCTGGAGTCAGCTGAAGGGTCAAAAACAGAAACTGTGTCTTCTGACTGAGCATGTGCTGTACACCCCCCTGAGCACCAGGAAGACCTGGGTAACAGTCTTGACGTGCAAAGGTTTCTTGGATTTTAGTGTCAGAAATTTGCTTGTCTTATTTCATCTTTGAGAGATTTAATTTCCCGGAGATTTGATTTATTTCAAGAAAGAGAATGGAAGATGCGATGCCAGACATGAGAACAACCAAGGTTACTAATTCTCCTTCTAGAGTTTTATCACAGGAAGACTCACCATGACTCCTTAAGGGAGAGAGAGGAGGAGAACATAAGGAAATGAAAGGTGGCAGAGAGGTGGTTGATCTCAACGGCAGATAAGCAGAAAAAGATGAAAAAATGCACAGAAATGAAATATTCCACAGAATATAGGTATTTGTGTGTGTGCTTAATTTTTATTAAAGCCTTATCTTTCCTGGGGCCAGTGCAATGGCTTAATTTGCTAAACTTCCACTTGCAAGCACTGGCAGTCCACCCCAGCTTTCTGCTCATAGCTTTGGAAAACAGTGAAGGATGACCCCAAACCTTGGGACCTTGCATCCATGTGGGAGACCTGAAAGAAGCTCCTGGCTTCTGGCTTTGGGCTTCGGATCATCTTAACTCTGATTGTTGTGGCCACTTGAATTTAACTAGCAGATGAACGATCTTTCTCTCCATCTCTCCTTCTCTTTCTATATCTGCCTTTCCAGTAAAAATAAATATCTTTTTACGAATTATATCTTTCTATCAAAGCAGAGGAAATTAATGAGCTAACTAATTTAGATGGCTGTTTTTTACAGCTTAGTGAGTGTCTGCAACATCAGTGATTTGAGGGAATGAGCAGGTGTGCGTTACCTTCTTGTTCATGAGAATACTGCAGTGTGGTGACATAGCCACCTTGGTTTGTGGGACCTATTGATCT
The DNA here is from genome assembly GCF_030435755.1 of Ochotona princeps. Taxonomy (NCBI): domain Eukaryota; kingdom Metazoa; phylum Chordata; class Mammalia; order Lagomorpha; family Ochotonidae; genus Ochotona; species Ochotona princeps. Next base: position 46,556,473 of record NC_080838.1, read on the forward strand.
TTCCCTTTTTGTTTGCTATTGATTCAGTAGAATTAGTTGCCTGTGAGAGGTATATATCATAATTGATTTGTCTCATTAATGAGCAATTTGAGTTAGTTTCTTAAGGATCCTTGGCACTATATACTTGAATGTGGCATTTCACTTATCCACTCTGTTCTATGGTCAACTTCAGTTTGTAAGTTAGAATTTGTTGTGTTTTGGATGTAACATTCTTGACCAAGCTTGGGAAAAATTTTTATTCTCTAGCTGATTTTGTGTTGTTTTTCACTGCCTTCCTACTACTAAAATTGTTCCATTAAAATTTATTCATTTTGGGCTCGGTGGCATGGCCTAGTGGCTAGGGTCCTTGCCTTGAATGCACCGCGATGCCATTTAGGTGCTGCTTCTAATCCCGGCAGCTCCACTTCCCATCCAGTTCCCTCTTTGTGACTTGGGAAAGCAGTCGAGGATGGCCCAAAACCTTGGGACTCTGCACCCGCGTTGGAGACCCAGAAGAAGTTCCTGGCTCCTGGCTTCGGATTGGCGCAGTACTGGCCGTTGTGGCCACTTGGGGAGTGAATCATCAGACAAAAGATCTTCCTCTCTGTCTCTCCTCCTCTCTGTATATCTGACTTTGCAATAAAAAATAAATCTTAAAAAAATTATTCATTTCTTTGTTCTTGTAGCAAGAATTTATGAATACTTACTACCTATGTTAATTTTACATAGTTTCCTGCCTTTTAACAACTGGGTCATAATACTAATCAGTGTAGTTTGAGTAGTGTTTCATTTGTTGACATGATTTTAAGGAAATTGGTTTTTGTTCACTTTCTGAAAATAGTGAAAATACATTCGGAATTCTGATCAGTGGTAGGGAAAGAAATTGAATATATTCCTGGGTGTATTTTCTTTTTTTTTCCCTGGGTATTTTCTAACTACTGATAGTGCATAATCGGTATCTAATGTTCTTAGTCTAAAAAGAAATAGTATGTTTATGGTAACTGAATTCTTAAGAGTACAATTGATATTCTTATCTATTGCAGACAATAATATAATTAATTGATATTACTGGCAGTGTTTCATGTAATGGCTTATGTCTCATGGATGAAGAGGCACATTATTGGACATAATAAAAAACAAGCACATTATGGATCATACTGGATCCATAATGCCTGTTATATGCCTATTGATTATTTTAATCACCAGAAAAACCATGAATGATAAATACTGCTAGTATGGTAAACTGGTCTTCCCTAAATTACTCACCGTTGGTACAGACAACATAACTCAAATAAATATTTGTGGACCTGTCAACAAACTAGTAACAAGTTGTAAATATCAAACAATATGGCCAATGAGCTCTGCCTACTAGATTCTCCTTTCAATATGGAATATTAAAAAATGTGTGTGTGTGTGTGTGTGTGTTGACATCTAATCCAGGTGGAAGGGAACGAGTAAACACACTTCTTGCATGTTTTATTCCTTGAAACTTTATTAAAGCTTATTTCTATTAAGTAACATTATGCCGTGTGTTCCTAAAGGAATAAGGAAGAGGACAACAACGCTAAGAATCAGAAATAAACAGTAACTGGAAATATCCTTTAATTTTGTCTTTACCTTTTCATTTATTTATTTATTTATTTTTCGTAATATGCTTGAGAACCCAAGGAGTAGAGAGAGAAAGAGAACTCCTTTCTGTTGTATTCCAGTCCCAATTCCCTCAACTGCGGGGACTGGCCTACAGGAAGCTGTGAACTGGGTTCTTTGTTTCACCTAGGTGGCAGGGTCCTAGTTTCTTGAGCCATCATTGCTATCCGTAAGGTCCACAATAGTAGGAACCCAGGGCCTGATCGATGTGTCAAATTCTGAAACTCCACTAGAGGTGTAGGTATAACTGCTGTGCCACATACTTTGGGGTAAAAAGTAGAACCTGAGTCTCAGAAAGATTAAGCAATCTCTGCAAGGGTCCATAGTAGGAAAGGATGAGTTCTGTAATCGTGAGTATTTGTATTCAAATGGCACCTTTTCCCTACTTGGTTGTGCTTGGCATAGTCTCCATTTCTTCAAGTGTAAAAAAAACAAAAACAAAAACAAAACAAAACAAAAGCACCAGCAATTAAACAACTTTATAACATTAACAAGAGTGCCAAACAAAATAATATTCTTGAAACTGTTCAGTTAAGTGCTTTGTTTCCTAGTTGGCACATACTCAATGCCATTTTTCCTTTATGTTTGTTGTTTCTCTTAGTCTCTTTGAGTTCAACTACTGCCTCAGGAATACAAAATAATACTACTGCTTCTGGGACCAGACAGTCCCACAGGCAAACGTTCCCAGGAGATAGAGTTGTTTCGTAGCAAAACTGTTGATTGCTTCCATTAGTGAACTTCTGTAATGATCATATCTCATTTTAACTTCATACTTCTTAATGACCATTTAAATGGAAATTTCTGTTGTAGATATGATTTGATATCACTAAGTACTAACACTAGTGACCAGGCAGCTTTGTTGGGCAAATATTTGCCTTTGGGGTTGACAGGGGATCATGATAGCTCTAATTTCTTAAAGCACATGTAGCTGTACTTCTAGCAGCTGGGCATTTGAAGTTTCTGACAATGTTGATGTACTATTGTATAATTGGTAACCTGTTGGAACTCCTTCTACCTTTGGTTATTTGCCAGAATGAAAAATAACTAAGATTATACATTTCTGACTTGAATATTGTAACTTGAAAGATAACATCCTTTTCCCTCCTTGGTGTGCATCTTTTGTGGTATTAGATGATTTTCAAAGGTTAACTCTGTGGACTGAGTCTAGGCTGGCTGCAGAATAACACAGTCTATATTAGAGTTGAATCGCTGTTAGAATCCCATGCTTGTGGCACCTTTATTATATTTGAGAGCATTTTAAATAAAAAGTTTGATATTTAAAAAGTTTTTCAGGCCCAACGTAGTAGCCTAGTGGTTAAAGTCCCTGCCTTGTATGTGCCGGGATCCCATATGGTTGCTGATTCTAATCGCGGCTGCTCTACTTCCACCCAGCTTCTGTTTTAGGTCTGGAAAAGCAGTAGAGGATGGCCCAAAGCTTTGGGTCCCTGCACCAGCATGGGAGGTCCAGGGAAGGCCCCTGGCTCCTGGCTCCTGGCTTTGAATAGGCTCAGCTCCAGCCATTACGGCTACTTGGGGAAGTAAACCAGCAGATAAAAAATCTTTCTCTGTATGTCTGCTTCTTTCTGTATATCTGCTTTTCTAATAAAAATAATTATATATGAGCTTCACTGAGACCCATGTAGGCCCTGGTTTAATGTCCCAGCTGCTTCACTTCTGATCCAACTGCCTGCTTATGGCCAGGAAAAGCAGTAGAGGAATGGCTCGAGTCCTTGGGTCTCTGCACCCATGTAGGAGACCTGAAAGAAGCTACTAGATCCTGTCTTCGGTCCAGTCCAGTGGTAGCCATCGCGACCACTTAGTTAATCAGTGGATGGAAGCTCACATCCATTGGCAGAAAACAGTATGAGTTGTTTACTGCCATGATTTACCAAGTGCTTTAGCCATCCGGTGATCATAGTGTAGATGAAGAGGGAATAATTTAAAGTATTCATTGTTTTCCCTACAAGAATGGAGCTGAGGGGAACAGAAATTAAAATAGTTAAGTAGATTTCTGGGTTATTGTTTCCTTGGAAAAAGTAGCAGTAACAGTACCAACTATGATTACAGTAACAGAATGAGGCAAGCTGAACACCTTCATTATACTTCAGTTCACTGTTGAATGAAGTGTTTAAATTCACGATATCATTCAAAACTGTAAATTTTAAAAACAAGAAGGAGCAAATATTAAAATTTTTCTTTATTTTCACAACATTCACATTTAAATAATGGACTGGTTATTTGTTTGCAGTACTCAGTTATTTTAGCTGAGAAGAAGACATTAGAATTGCTTTTAGTATTAATGTAAAATGTAACTTATCATTGTTGATATGATGTAGGTGCTTTGGGAGGCAAGGCTCTGTGTCTGATTTCTCATCCTCACTGTTATCCTTCTGTGGCAGAGCTTTTGTTCAATAAGGCTAGGTTAGCTATTGATGTTAAATTGAAAAATGTAATAACTGAAAAATGTCATTTTCACTTGCAGGCAGCAGACATAATGTGGAAACTATATACTTTTTACCTTTTCTATGAGATGACAGAGAATTCTAGTTTGTGATGAAATAAAACAAAATTACTGACTTCAGAGGAGGGATCTTAGAGACAGTAAGAGGGGTTGTCAATTTGTAAATTAAATGCCCAGGCTGGTCTGAGTGCCTTCTCTTCCAGTTGTGGATTCCTCCCTTGCTCTGCTGTTTCCTCCTCACCAATTTCCTTTTTCTTTGTTAGATATTCTGTCTCTAAGATTCATGTATAATAGGCATGACAGATTATAGATAAGGAAATTTTAGGAGGTTTGTTGGAAGTAAAGTTTTGGCAAAGTGACATGTTTGTTGGGCCAGAGTGATTTCCACAGGGGAGAAATGAAACTGGAGGTCACAAGAGGTAGACTTTCCTGCTGCGTTGATCCCTAATATGAAGTCTGCCTTCTTGAAAAAGAATGAAATACACATCTTGATCCTAGGGCTCATGCACTTCACATTTACAGCATTGTCACAATAGGATATGCACTTGTTTACATAATACTTATTTCCTGTTAATTGCATGTAAGGCTCTATGTTGTGCATGATGCAGATACAAAGATCCATTGGATCCAGGGTTTGTATTTAAGAACTTTGCTGCTTAGGGTTAAATTCAAACTAAAATTCACTGAGCACTGATGAGTGATTGAATGAAAGAATTTTTAGTATCTATAGATGGAAAACTTGCAGAAGGTAAGACCTAAGATACAACATTTACACTAATTAAGGAAGCAGTCAATGAATACTGATTTATCTCAGCTTCTAAGTAAAGATGATCTGCCAAGTTTTTTGGCTAATTGATCATTTCTGTGCGGGTGATGTCTTTGGAAACTTCTATTTTTGTAATATGAGAGATCACTTTTCTTTTTTGATATATATTATATCATTAATTCTTTATTGGTAGAGATATTGCCAAGAATGATCAGTATTAGCTGTTATAATAATTAGCATTTTGGAATCTGGAGAAAATTATAACATAATTGACCAATTAGTGTCTTTTGCTTTTATAAAATCTAAAATGCAAGGCAGTTAGATAAAATTGAATTTTTTGTAATTACAGTTTGTGTAGTCTATTTGCTGAGCACACATGTACGTACACAGTATATTAATTGAAATTAACATATGGATTATATATGATGATTATTTCATTATTCATTAAGTGCTTAGTACGAGATGCTCTTGCTAAATATAGACATGATAAATGGCCTCAGTCCTGGAGCTCAATAAAGTGCTTCTGGGAGCTATGCAAACCAATTAGCTTAGTACACTTTTCTTCTTTGTAACTGGAAGAGCAAACTCCTCTGAGTTGCTGAGGACTGAGTCAAACTGAGAAGGCCAATTTGAATGCCTGTCTTCAAAGACACAATGATTTTACCTGGTGTGAGTACACTGCAAGATGCTTTGTTACAGTAGAACTTGTCTTTTCCTTATAAATTGAAGTTGCAAAAGCCTAAGGATACACATCGGGGTATAGTAACTCATGTATTATTTAATTTTCTAAGTATTCTGTTTGCTATATATGTACAGAGAAAACTGATTTCTCCTTTGCTAATGAAGGTTCTAAGATGCAGGTGGTAACTTTTCCTTTCTTTCTTTTATATGTACGCACATTTCAGATAAGAATTCATTCATTGTAAAGCCCACTATGGTGTTGTAACATTATTGTAATATATAATCAGATAATCTGTAATCTTGAAATTTGAAGTCTACACAGAAAGTCAGAGTTGTGATAAGTAGTTATTGTTCAAGTGAAAGAAATTTGTGTAAAGCAATAAGCTTTGGAATTATATATGATTTTATAATGGATTATTGTATATGAACCTTCTAAACTTTGATAGACTAGAAATCATTGTTTAAAAATAATGGATTTGATAGATGAGTAGAGATTACCAGTGCATTTTCTTTTTTGAATAGTATGTACCCAAGAGTCGGCAGTTCACTTGAATCCTGTGTTTGAGTGCTGGCTCTGCCGGCTAGATGCCTTTCTCGGTCCTTTACCTTCTTTCTCTCGCAGCTTAGAGACTAGAGCCAATTGCGGTGCTTCTCCCTTGGCCAAGGCCAGAACCTTGGACATCAGTGATGTTGTATACAATGTAGTGTGTTCAGGTCATGGCTCTGTGTTGTGACTTTGAATTTCTGTTTTATAATGAAGTCAGGCCAGTGAAACTATGGAACCTTGGCTCACATATGACCTCATCTGGTGTGACTTTCCCCATTTTCTAAGAATTATGGGTTTCCCATTCTCCTGCCTCCTCTATCTTCTGTTGCCTTCAGCGAAGGACTGGGGATAGAGGAAGTGGCATTGAATTAGCTTGTCAGGTGTTTACTGGGAGAGGAGAGGGGGTCTAGTACCTGGGAAAATTTACTTCTGGCCTGAAAATATGTAATGATTGGGAGGTTAAACATGAAAATGAGAGAATAAGAGAAAGAGAGGAAGAGAGTTGGGATAAAGAAAGTGGCTTTTGCTGTACATGTTAGTAAGGCCCTGTGAATTATGTTTACAACTTTTGGTAGCATGTTTTGAGGCTAAAAGGGTTGATAGATACAGAAGCAGGACTCTAGCCTGGCGTATGAAGCACTGTATCCAGCTTTATTGTTGTTCCTCAACAAATCTCTGTTTCTAGGATATCATCCGACTCGGTCTCAAGTACTAATCACTTTTAAGCATTTTAATGTATTTATATGACAAATAATTTTATAAAGATAAGCTTATCTTATCTCCTTGTACTTAGTGTGAAGAATAATATTTATTGAATTCAGAGAGGATTATTTTAAAATAAAGGATAAGTTCTAATTGTAATTCATGAAATCTAATGAACAGTAATTTTTTTCCAAAATTGTTTAAGTGTGAAAATTATTTAGAAAAGAAAGGTTATATGGTGGTGAAAATATATTTTGGAGCCCACTTTTGTGCTGTAACTTGGCATTAAGCTACCATGCTGCATATATTCTTCTTCATTAGGCTAGTTAATGATCTCCACTAATAAATAGAACCTCAGCAAGAGCACTTCTGCTCTGTAGCGTTTCTCCCTTTTTAAAAAAAACTGTGGTTATTTTTCATGACTCAGTTTTGCACGTGTAGGGATTCCCTCCTCGCTCTCTTGTTCCCATCCCCGTTTCCCTTTCTTCCATTTTCCCCTCTATTATTATTACAGAATAGTCCTTTAGTAACAGGTACAGGTTTAATCTTCTGGTATTTAAGTGGATCATGGCATTGTAGGTATAGGCAATGGTAGAAAATTTAGTATAGAATTGTCAAGCTATTGGAGTCTTCCTCAAGCCAATCCCAAAAGGACAGTTACCATATATGCTCTCTGATATAAGGCAACTCCCAGTGAAACTATTAAATATATCTTGACGGTAGGCTGCTGGATTTTCTACCATTGTCTATGAAATGTCATATATGCTTAAACAGCAGAATGAACGGCTTGTGGCTGTTGCTGAAGGACTATACTATTGCAGTAATAAGGGGGATAACAGGTGGGGAGGGGGAAAGGGGGTGAAAGTGGAAACCCCTGTGCCTATGGAACCATATGATGAAAAAGAAAATATACAAGGCAATCTTCATGCAAAATGTGAAGCAAATTGATATATAAGTAAAGACGTATGTAGATATACTTTCATAGATGAACTGTATAACAGAGACTAATGTTCCAGAAAGTGAAGATGTGCTGCAGAATCCATCTGTAGGTCTTCTTTTTTTAAAAAAATTATTTTATTTTTATTGCAAAGTCACATATACAGAGAAGAGGAAAGACAGAGAGGAAGATCTTCCATCCACTGATTTACTCCCCGAGTGGCTGCAATGGCTGGAGCTGAGCCAATTCGAAGCCAGGAGCACAGAGCCTCTTCTGGGTCTCCCACACGGGTGTATGGTCCCAACTATTTGGGCCATCCTCGACTGCTTTCCCAGGCCACAAGCAGGGAACTGGATGGGAAGTGGAGCTGCCATAATGGAACCGGCACCCATATGGGATCCTGGCATGTTCAAGGCAAGGACTTTAGCCACTAGGCTACTGCACTGGGCCCTGTAGGTTTTCTTTTTATGTAATTTCCTTTGCTTATGCAGTATATTTACTATGTCCATTTTGTAAAGCATATGTTTTCTTAATTTCTTCATGTGTTTTTTGTTTAAAAATACCTGTGTGACATTAAAGAAATGAATGTCTTTATTTGGGTTCCATTGAAGAAAATGAAATTAAAACATGTTTTATAGCACCATATAGTTGTTACACCTGATGTTGCTTGGTATATGTATTACCCATGTTGGGAAAGTTCAGGATTGAAGGTGACTCTTGGTTGTAACAATATAATTGTTTTTTCCTTTAATCTTTGATTAACATGATGAACCTGACTATACAGGAGCAGATGCTGGAATGGTATTAAGCTGAAATTTACCACCTACTTTTCATATATGCAATTTGACAAGTTTTTACTGAAAAATAATGTGATAAGGATCTCCTATTTTGTGTTTGTTCAGGAAAGCTATGCCTTTTGGAATATTGTATTCCAGCTTGGATCACTTTATTAACTGAAAGCAAAACTGTGTTTTAAGAGACGTCTCAGTATGTGTGTGGTTTGGTTTAGTTTTTACATTTATGCACTGCTGTTGTCATGTTTGGTGAAAATTTGTTCAGTCACTAGGAATCTCAGAAAAGTCTGTTGGATTTAAGTAAATGCTTTGACACGGAAATGGTTTGTACCCTAAATTTGAACCAAACAAGTTTTGTGTATTTGTTCACCAAGGCTCATGTTAAGCTGTTCAGGGGAATCAGTGAAGTTTGATTAAACAGTGCTTCATTTTTTTAAAGTATTATTTATTTTTATTGAAAATGTAGTTACACAGAGAGGAGGGGAGACGGGAAGATCTTCCATCTGCCAGTTCACTCCCCAGCTGAGCTGATCCAAAGCCAGGAGCAGGATTCTCTTCTGGGTCTCCCCTGTTGGTGCACAGTCTCAAGGCTTTGGGCCGTCCTCTACTGCTTTCCCAGGCCACAAGCAGGGAGTTGAATGGGAAGCAGTGTTGCCAGAACACGAAATGTTGCCCATATGGGATCCTGGCACATGCCAGGCAAGGACTTTAGCCACTAGGCTATCATGCCAGGCCCACAGTGCTTCATTTTTACTCAAAAAGAAGAAATAGAGCATGAGAGGTTTCTTTGTTTTACACAGAATACAGGACAAATCCAGGCCACTCTTTCAAAGCAACAGCTGACTCTCCTGACTTTCAAGGATTGAATTTGCAGTCCCAAAGGTTGATGTCAGTCTCTGGGAGTTCTTTTTGCTGTGCTTGAGGCATGGATTAAGCCAGCAGCAAATTGAAGGAGTCAGCAACAGCATAACAACCACCCTCCTCTGCTGTTTCATCTCACCCAGATGTTGAAAGTGTGTTTATGGTGGAGTGAAAGTGACATGAGAGCAATTGTTTGTCAAACAAGGAGATAAGTAAGAAGTGTTTTAAAAAGAGAAAAAATATACAGACATGGATGTTTAGACGCTGAGGCAGGCTGCAAAGTTGTGTAAAGACTTGTGTTAATAACACTTTGCTTTGTACTTTTAGGTTTTCCTAAAACAGGATTATGTGTGGACCTATATGCATTCAATGTGTCATTTCAGGGGTTCTGGGCCCTGTAAAGTTCCAAGCAACATTTTATGTGTGTAGATATAGATAGATAGAAGCATTGCCATGGAGGGACAAATGAATGTGAAGAGATTTTCCATCAGACTCTTTCTTCATTGGTTTGACAGTACATCTTAACTTTCATTGTTGAGGTATTTGACAAGGTGGAATAATCTTATCTAAATCACAGAGAAAGGTAAAAAAAATATTATTTTAATTGAGTGGGTATTTGTATTCCTTTAGTAATTTTCTGGCTGTTTTTACAACCTTATCACACTCTATTGGATAGCCAATCCAAGAAATTAGTCATGCTTACTTTAGCTCTATTGGGACTAAGGTGAAAGCTAAGAATGGTTTAAAATGGCAATAGGTCAGTAATATTGAGAAGGTGTGACATTTTGGTTCAGGACGTAAACTTTGGAGTCTTAGTGGAATTTGGATCTGGAGTTTGTTTATATTACTGATTGTTATTATGTACGTGAATATGTTCTTCAAACTTCTGTTTCCTTGTTTGGGAATTGGAGAGAGTAGTGCTGAATTTTGAAGACAAATTTTGTCTTGAAATAATAACAAGAAGTAGGAACTGTGTGTATACTGCTTCTTTCATGATTGTCTAGCTTCTCTGAAATAAGCACCTCCATTTCTGGCAGGATCTGGTTATGGGTTATTTGACAAATAAGCATTTAAACTTTAATCAAGAAAGAAGTAGGTATTGGTTTATACCTGTCCTGTGAGTCCCATTGCTGTGGTCAACTTTAGTGTTTACAAGCACAGTTACTGTTTGTTTGAGATTCTGTATACCTTCCAGTTTTTAGAAATGTCAGAAGTTTCTTCCAGCTGGGTGGAGTCAATGTACACTTCATCTTTGAACATATTGGGAAAGGAATGACAGGTGATTAGAATGTGTTTTTAATGTAATGGCTGTTTGCCATTGTGAACCTTTATTTCTTCTGGGCCTTACATAATGCTACTAGATTTTTGTGTTTGTTATTCAGATGCATTATAGCATCCCCATGGCTAGTAATTATACTATGTTTAACAAATGGTTTTTGGTTCTGCAGGGTGAAATATTGTTACTGTATTCCAGAGAGCTTGCCATGGTTAGATCCAACTTAATTTTTGTCCTGTGTAGTTTATATAGATGTCCTCATTAACTTTTAGCAACTAGGAATACTATATAGACATCTTTCATATCGTTGGAAATGATATAGTTGGATTTATAGTTAGCAAGACAAGCAAAGCCAAGATCATTCATTTATGAATTTAATTTGGTTATCTTTGGGAGAATATAGGCAAAAATAAGGCCTTCATTTTTTAATCTGAATAATGAAACTCTAAAGGACTATCTGCAGCTTTCGTTTATCTTGGTTATTCCACATTTGTCTCCCTGTGGAAACATAATTTTATGATACATTGAACATTCGTATTCTTTCTAAGGCAATATTAAAGTATTAAAAATAAGGTGAAGATAAGAAGTATGAAACATTTTTTCGCTAGGAGGGAGTACAGTTTTTATCATGAAACTGAAACCATTCTTATGTGATATAAAGATACTTTAGCTGAAAGAATAATTTTTTTCATTTTTAAATCATCATTCTAAACCAACTATTCAAGAGAAAGGCTACTTGGTCATCACAGACATTTTATGTGATCTTAAAAGTTTTATTTCCCTTTAACATAATACTAACAAATCAGATTTATAAAGAGAAGTACACTTGCTCATTAATCCTGCTAAATTTTTTTATTTGAAAAAAATGACTCCACACGGGAGAAAATGCTGAGCTAATGACTAGAACAGAAAAGTTTTATTAAAATCACTTCAGACCAGCTGATTACTCTATTTTGATATATATTTAGGTTCAAAGGGTACCTGTACGTTATAGAAGGTCATATATGTCTGTTGTAGACAACAGACAAGACACCTGTACTTACAGTGATAGGTGGTCACATACGCTAAACCTTCCTTTGGGTGCCATGAAAATATTCAGCTTATTATACCATTTTGAGAAACTAAGGCTGTGAAATAGAGTGTCACATGTTCAGTTGCAGCTATTACTAGAGTTTAGATTAGTACCCAGGTGTGTCTGACTCTAAATTCTGGACTGTCTGACCATACCATATTAATTATGTGACCTTGGTTAAGAGGCTTAACTTATTTAAGGAACAGTTTCTTAATCCATAGAGAGAGGGTTTAGACTAATTAACAAGCTCATTAGCTCTCAAATTCTGAAACCATATATATATATATATATATATATATATATATATATATATATTTATATACACGTACACACACATATATATTTGTTCCTCCTTATCTTTAAACTGAAACCAACATGCTAAAGAGGTTATGTAATAAGTAATGTTCAATACAATTTCCTGATACCGTATATCATATGTAATGGTTCAAGAATCATAGTCTGAAGTCTTCTAAAATCTTATGAGAAAATGTTCTTCGTTAGACTTTTAGCAGTGGAAAAGTTAGAGAAGCATAAATTGCTCTAATTTTTGAAAGAGGAACTAGAACTTTATTTTCTTCATGCTTTGTATTATGTTCCAAAATATTGATGTGATTTGCTTGAAGTTTGGATACAATATAAATGTACTTTCTTTTGTGACAGTTTGGCTTTGCCACATTAAAACTTAATATACATCACAGAAATAGACAGGATTGATAATATGATAGCATTTTCTGTCCTACTTTAAAAATAAATACCAGTATGTTAAAAACTTTGTGGCAGATGGAATTGAAAACTGAAAAAGTTTGCTGTATAGTAAAACCCAGTTAGTTCCAATTACTGAAGTGAATATAATCAGAAACTTAACTGTTCATATTTTAATGTTTCACTCAGGAAATTCTAACTCTTTAGCGTTTGTATTTATTCATTTTTTCTGTGTTTGTTTGACATTTCAATAAGGGTGGGTCTACTAAACAAACAAGCAAATAAATAGAAACATATGCTGATTCGTTAGCAGTAGATGAAAAATTTGCAGCAGTATTATTCCAGTAAGCGGAAGTTAAGGAATGGTTTAAAACTAGGATAAGCTATCAAGCAAAGGCAGTATTTGAAAGATTTGTAATATGTAAGATAATAATGTAAAGCTAAGTTTTTTTGCCTTATTTTTGTATGAGCATTTTAAAGTTTTGCTAAAGTGTGTTAAAGTATAGATAAGAGAGTAAATTGAAGCCATCTAGCTTTTTGCAATTTTTTTTATAGTCAAACATTTTAAAACTTCTGAAAGCAAGAATGAAGAATCTCTAACACTATCTTCAGGACGGTTTGATTCAGGTCTGAATAACAAAGATTAGCTAATAATAAGGGACAAGCCAAAAATTAAGCTCCATTAGTTAGAAATCTGGCTGTTTAGGCTGTTTATAGCCAGTGTACATCCAGATCTGGATCAGGAATATCTTTGGGAAAGCCAAGACACAGTGGCAATCTGACATGCAAGAAGATCAGCAGTGCTGCTGTGCTTATCTGAAGGTCAGTTGGTTAGTGTGAAGGTAAAACCTGTTGAGGAATTTCATGTGATATTCAAAAGGATCCTTCAAGAAGTGCCTGGACAATTGGCTGTAAGAAAAAAGTTTGGTGCATGAAAAAAATGCTTTTTTTCCTCACAAAATACATTTCCTGTGAACTTTTTGAAGATCTCTTGTGGATACATACATACGTTTAAAAGATCAGAATTCATCTAACACTTTTTGATGTGGCTGGTTTTCTCTGAAGAAAAGTGATTTTCTTTCAATTTATTGATTGCTGTTTATTGCATACCAATTATGTTTTACATGCTTGAAATGCATAATTTTTCAGTTCTAACATAATAACATAAGGAGGAGATTCTGTTAGCAATTTGACTTCCTGATACAGTTCCTGAGGTTCAGAGGTTTCCCAACCCACTGCTTCCTCCCATTCTCCTTCCCTCACTGTTTTCTCCTATATTGGAACAATAGTTTAATCCTTCAGCAACAGTCACAAGTTGATCATTCTTCTATTTAAATGTATCATGACATTTTAGGTATATACAATGGTGGAAAGTCCAGCATTCTATTGGGATTCTAATCTGGCCACTGAATATGTAGTTAGGTGCTTCTGGCTGTGAAGTGCAAGATGTTTTTATTTCATACTGTCTTTATATGATGGCTTACATTCTGAGTGGTACAGAATCATAGACTGTTGGTTATCTAGTGAAAAAATCTGTCATTCTCTAACTTTGAGAGGATCTTACAAAGTTTGTGGATGTTCAAGTAAAAGTATTGGGTGGTTAAAGTTTATCTTTAGCTCTCTGATTTATGAATTTGCTGTTTCCAAGATCTAGTGTGATAGCATTGAGAATCGATTAGCCATTTGCTCTCTAGGGATATTTGTTATACCGTTCCATATGTACAGATACATATAGATATATGAATGCATGTGAGTGTAAAGACATATGTAACACATACACATATCGGATCTATCTATCTGTCTTATTTTACTTTAAGTTTTGCATCTTTAGTATATGTGCTGTTGAAGTGAGTACCATGTCTTCTTTATTTGCAGGCCGGTGCATTGGCTCAGTGTTTAATCCTTTCCCTATGGACACTGCTTTGTGTCATACAGTTCCGCTTCCCATCCAGGTCCTTGCTTTTTACGTGGGAAAGCAGTAGAAGATGGCCCAGACCTAGAAGAAGTTCCTTGGTCTTTGGCTTCAGCTGAGCTCTGGCCCTTGTGGCCATTTGGGGCATGAACCAGTGGATGGAAGATTTCTGTCTCTGCTTCTCTCTATAAATCTGCCTTTCCAATAAAAATAAACAATTTTTTAAAAACATGGTACTCACCATTTAATGATTTCTTATTGCTGTTGTTTTGTGTGTGTTACTTTAGTGTTAATTTTTTGATTTTTCAGACCTGCAATACCTATAACCACTTTTTAAATGACATTTCATCTGTTGAAGTACCTGTTGTTTCTAATTTTCTGGTTGTATCTTAATATATACAAAATAAATCACAAAGGGAATGAATAGTTTTTTTATTATTTGATAATAATTGCAGAAATTATATTAGGGCTGTGCTTGGCAAAAAGGCAAAATGTTATATGACACAGACTTCATAGGTAAGAGGAGCAAGCACACATGTATTGTGATAAAGGTACGTCTTCCCAGCCTGAAAGGGGACATTGCCACATCTCTGTTCAGCTAGGATTAGAAATACTTAATGTCCAATATTCCACTGTAAGTATTCCACTAATGTAATTATTCTGGTTGTGGATTGTGTGAAAGTTGTATTACATTGCAAACTAATTCTATTTGCTCTAAAGGAAGGACGTTTATTGTACTTACTATATTATAATTAGTTCCATATTATATTAGCTTCAAATAAGATTGATAGATTAATTTTATTTTATTAGTTTGGGCAGCAGCAGGAAGACAGAGCTAAGTAATGAAGTCTAGAAGTTCATGTCCAAGTTAAGTGGATCAGAAGGGGTAACCCTTTCACCTTTTCCTTATCACAGCTATAATTTCACTACAGATCTATAAACTACAGTTACTCTTCTTTTAGCATAGGGCCTCAAATTGTCTATATTGTATGTGTATACATATCATGTAGATATAGGTATGTATTACTGTGCCTACATTGATACAGTATACAGTCATTTGAGAGCAAAGTATAAAATTTATGTTCTTGCTTTTTGCAAAGGAACCAGGCAAAAAGAAAAACATAGTAATGTATGAAAGCTGGTGGGTGTTTTTTGTTTTGTTTTGTGTTTTCCAATTTTGGGCAGGGTGGATAACCAAATATACTTTGGGAAATATTTTAGTAGAAATTGCATGTGATCAAGTATGAGTTTTACAGTGCCTGTGTCATAGTGTTCTGGAACATGTGTCTTCTGGATATAAATTGGTTACACAGAAGTCAAGGACAGAAATACTTGCGGCTCAATGTAGTGGCCAAAGACAGCCTAGTCTGGAAGGCAAAAGTGACTTTGGAGGATAAAAGGAAAGCCTACTTTTCTCAAATGAGCAAATGACCAGAGAATCACTTCTAGGGTTGGTAATATACTACATTGAATAAAGTGATAGATAAAAATGTGATAGTGACGTTGAGGCTCGTATTTCTCTTATAGGGATAAAAAAAAGTAGAAAGTCAGAAGCAAGTATTAAATGTTCTAGTCAAGAAGATGGAGTGTACTCTGAGCTAGCAGTGAAGAGGAGCTAATGCTGCATGAGAGAAGATAGTGAATTTAAATATACGTTAAGTGCAGTCACTGATAGTGGGAATAGGAGGGCTAGTGATGATTTGGGAAATGGACATTGTCCTAAATTGTCTGTGACCTTCCCTCCCCTCCACTCCCTTTGCTCTTCTTTTTTTCCCCTTAGTTACCCTCCCCTCCTCTCTCTTTCCTTCTGTCCACTCTCCTCTCCTCCCCTCTCCTTCTACTCTCCCTTCCCTTTCCACCTCCCTCCCCTCCCCTTCTCTTTTCTGTTTCATTTTTTTCCTTTGTACAGATTGCTTCTCTTTTTAGTTTTGAAATCCTTGATGGGATGCATAGAAAAAAAAAATTCCATTGAAACAGCTATGGACATACTACTTGCTAATCTTATGGAATTTCACTAGGGCTTTTTGAAATGGATGTGAGTTGAAGGTTATGGTATCCTGATTTCGTAGGCAGTGTCAATTTTTCTCTCCCCTTTGTCAGTGATTTGGGTGAGATCATGACATAACTTGGACTTGGCTTTAAATAGTTTCCTTCCAAGCTGCTTTACATGCAGCTATGCATTTGCCATCTCTAAACATTTTTAGGTAGGCATTTGCTATGGAAAGCATAGCAAAGAACTCTTTTTGCCAACTAGACTTAGCGACAAATTATATATTGATTAGTTCCATGCATAACTACATTGAATGTCATGTAATACAAATTCAAGGAGAAGCTACTGAAATAGTTTGAACTGTTAAAAAGCAGAAGTGTGTCATATCATCATGTAACGGGATCTGTTCTGTTTTGCTTTCCAGCTTGAGTGCCTGAGCTCTTGGCTTCTGTCTGCATATCCTTATCGTGCTGTTAGTCTTCATTAGCACTACAGTGAGGAAATGATTTCTTAGTTTTGTTTCATGGACTTGATTAAAATCAGCAAGTTATGTGCTCTCAGTAGAATAGTCTATGTGCTGACGACGTTGTGTACTGTTTCTGGGTTGTTCAACTTGTAGATTGACAAGGTTAATCATTGGACTCCCTGTTTAATTCTTCTCCATTACATTTACAACAATGACCAAGGAAATAAAAAGCAGGGGGTCCTTCAGAAGTGTGGATTTGAAGTAACTTGTGCATGGTAAGGAGTAGACATTGGTAAAAAAGTAGAATAGGTATATTCTTTACATGGCTTTTCTACAGAGGCCATATTAAGAATAAATTTGTGTACAGAAAGCATGGCTTAAAATAAAATATTAGGCTGGACGTTGTGGCACGAAGGTTTAAGTTGCCATGTGGAATACCTGCATCCATATCTGAGCTTTTCTGGTTCGAGTCCTGCTTCTAGTCCAGTTTCTTGTTTTTGTAACTGAGGGACAGTGAACAATGGCCCAACTACTTGTGTTCCTGCAACTCACATGTGAGATCTGTGTGGAGCTTTGGCCTTGCCTAGTCCTAGCTGTTGTGGATAACTGGGAAGTGAAAGAATGAATGGCAGCTGTCTATTTGTCTCTCCATCTTCCTCTGTTACTTTTTCAAGTAAATAAATGTCTTAAAAAATGAAAATCTAGAGCTAAACCCAAGTTGATTTAAACACTAAGTGACTGATAGATTCCTCCTCTGTTTCAAATGCAGCTAATGTTTGAGAAGTTTTGGAATCTTGTTATTGGCTTGTAGAAGCCAAAGTGTAAGTCAGTATGAGACTGTGATCCCAGTCATCATGAGGTTAAAGATTTTTGGTCCTGCCACGAAACTACTAGCTCTTTTCATGTGAATCAACGTTTCTCTATGTTCCTTTGAATTGTTTTCTTCATTTAAGAATCTGAAGGGTTGGGGCCTAGCGTGGTAGCCTCATGGCTAAAGTCCACGCCTTGCACACTCCAGGATCCCATATCGGCGTTGGTTCTGATTCTGGCCGCCCCACTTCTCATCCAGCTCCCTTTCATGGCCTGGGATGACTGTAGGGAATGGCCTGGAGCTTCGGGGCCCTGCACCCACGTGGCAGACCCGGAAGAAGCTCCAGGCTTCCGATTGGCTCAGTTTCAGCCCCTTTGTGGCTTGCGGAGGGAGTCAGTGGATGGAAGGTCTTTTCTATGTTTATCTACCTTTCCAATAAAAATAAATAGATCTGACAAAAAAAGAAAAAAAAAGATCTGTAGGGTTGATGGTGGTGGTTGGAAGTATATTAGCAATTTCTTTGTTGAAAAGTCGATGGATGAAAAAAGTGATGGTCAGAAAGATTAAATAACCTTTCTAGACCACACAAGCAAGTAAGGAAGGACTGGAATTAGAACTCAGCATGTGTAACTACTGATGTGCAATTCTTAACCATACGTTTAGTTTTATAGCCTTGCACTATATTTTACTGTGCTTTTTTTGTTTGTTTGTTTGTTTTGGAAAGTCAGATATATAGAGAGGAGGAGAGACAGAGAGGAAGATCTTCTGTCTGAATATTCACTCCCCAAGTGGCTGCAATGGCTGGAGCTGAGCCAATTAGAAGTTAGGATCCAGGAACTTCTTCTGGGTCTCCCACGTGGGTGCAGGGTCCCAAGTATTTGGGCTGTCCTCACTGCATTCCCAGGCCACAAGCAGGGAGCTGGATGGGAAGTGGAACTGCAGGGATTAGATCCGGTGCCCATATGGGATCCCGGGCGTGCAAGGCGAGAACTTTAACCACTACGCTATTGTGCTGAGCCCTGCTGTGCTTTTTTTTTTCTGCCTAGAACTTATGTAAGTGATGAGTGATAATTTTACTCAAGATGAGTGATAATTTTTGTATTATTTGATATACAAGTAAGAGCGTGCACTGTGCCTCATGTCTGTGAAGATGTGTATTTCTATGAATGTATGCTTGTATATGCTATGTACAGGAGTAAGATAGTTATCTGTGAGAGGTGAGGGGTGGCCATTGGACAGTTTAGACAAGTTGACAGAAGGAAGAAACAGCAAAGTATTTAGCTTATGGGTGGTGAAAGGTGGAGTATGAGGGAACAACTTTAGTACTGTCTCACTGCACTAGCTGCTGCTAATCCATTGGTGTGTAGTAAGACATAGATTGAGTGGTATCATGAGCCCTTAGCAAAAGGATAAGTGGAAAATCTAGCTTTATGGTTTTTTTTTATTATTATTTAACTTCATTAATTACATTGTATTATGTGACACAGTTACATAGATACTTGGGTTCTCCCACCCCTGCCCAAACCCTCCCACCATGGTGGATTCCTCCACCTTGTTGCATAACCACAGCTCAAGTTCAGTTGAGATTCCCCCATTGCAAGCATACACCAAACATAGAGTCCAGCATCTTATTGTCCAGTCAAGTTCAACGTCTTCTTACGTATACCCTCTCTGGTCTGAAGACAGAGCTAGCAGAGTATTATCCCAGTCAATTGAAAGCTCTATCATACCATCAGCAAAAATTTACATCATTATGGAATTAATTGACATAGTAATGAGTAACCAACATGTTAAAAGTAAATACGAGTTCCCAGCCACCTTCTGTGACCACCTCACCTATACTTCAATTTAGTTTATACACAACATATAACATTCAAAACATAACATGTTATACATAACATCATATCATCTTAAATTAAGGCAAACATGTGGTATTTAACCTTTTGTGATTGGCTCATTTCCCTTAGCATTATGGTTTCCAGTTTGGCCCATTTGGCCACAAAGAACTGCATTTTGTTTTTTTTTAATAGCTGAGTAGTATTCCATGGAGTAGATGAACCATAGCTTTCTTATCCAATCCTCTGTTGATGGGCATTTTGGTTGCTTCCATGTTTTTGCAATTACTGATTGTGCTGCTATGAGCATAGGAGTGCATGTTGGTTTCTCATAAAACAATTGTTCTGGATATATTCCTAGGAGTGCTATTGCTGGATCATACGGTATGTTGAATTTGAGTTGTTTGAATATTCTCCATACTGATTTCCATAGAGGCTGTACCAGCCTGCAGCCCCACCAGCAGTGGAGTAGGGATCCCTTTTCCCCACAACCTCGCCAACAAGTGTTGTTGGTGCTTTTATTCATGTGGGCCAGTCTTACTGGCGTTAGGTGGTACCTCATTGATGTTTTAATTTGGATTTCCCTTATTGCCAGGGAACTTGAGCATTTTTTCATATGTTTATTTGCCATTTGGGTTTGTTCCTTTGTGAAGTGTTTGCCCATTTCCCGTGCCCATTTCTTGAGTGGCTTGTTTGTTTTGACATTTTGGTTGTTTTGTAGCTCTTTGTATAATCTGGAGATCAGCCCTCTATCACCAATGTCATGTGCAAAGATCTTCTCCCATTCTGTGGGTTGCCTTTTTACTTTGTTGATTGTTTCTCTAGCTGTACAGAAGCTTCTTAGTTTGATGAGGTCCCAATTGTTTATTTTGGTCTCGATTTCTACTGCATTTGGAGTCTTTTTTAGGAAGTGCGGGCCTACCCCTAAGTGTTCCAGTGTGTTTCCAACATTTTCTTCCAAAAGTTTGAAGGTTTCTGGATGTAGGTTTAGATCTGTTATCCATTTAGATCTGATCTTAGTGTATGGTGAGAGATGTGGATCTATTTTTTTGTTTCTGCAGGCTATTAACCAGTTGTCCCAACAGCATTTATTGAACAGACCTTCCCATTTGCCTGGATTGTCGTTTGTCTTTTTGTCAAAGATTATTTGGCTATATCTGTGTGGGTTTCCTTCTGGTGTTTCTATTCTGCTCCATTGATCTTCCTCTCTATCTTTGTGCCAGTACCACGCTGTTTTGATAACCACTGCCCTATAGTATGTCCAGAGGTCCGGAACTGTGATTCCCCCTGCTAACTTCCTGTTCTTCAGGATGGTTCTAGCTATCCGTGGTTTTTTGTGCTTCCAGATGAACTTTTGGATCATTGTTTCCAGTTCCATGAAGAATGTTTTGGGCAATTTGATTGGGATTGCGTTGAATGTATATATTGCTTTTGGCAGTATAGACATTTTAATGATATTGATTTTACCTATCCAGGAGCATGGGATGTTACTCCATCTTTTGAGGTCTTGTTCAATTTCTTTTTTAAGTAGTTTGTAGTTTTCTTCGAATAAGTCTCCTACATTTTTGGTTAGATTTATTCCCAGATATTTCATACTTTTCTCTGTTATTTTGAATGGTATCTTGCTGGTTAAGTCTTTTTCCATCTTGGGGCTGTTCGCATACACTATGGCTGTTGATTTTTGTTCATTAATTTTGTACCCTGCCACTCTACCAAACTCTCGTACAAGTTCTAGCAGTCTCTGTATTGAGTCTCTTGGCTCTTCTACATAAAGAATCATATCATCTGCATATAGTGAGAGTTTGACTTCTTCGTTTCCCATTTGGATTCCTCTGATTTCTTTTTCTTGTCTTATGTCCTCAGCGAGTACCTCTAGGACTATGTTGAATAGTAGTGGAGAAAGTGGACATCCCTGTCTTGTTCCAGATCTCAGTGGGAAGGGTTCCAGCTTTTCTCCATTCAGTATGATGCTGGCGTTGGGTTTTTCATATATGGCTTTAATTATGTTGTGGATTTTTCCATCTATGCCTACCTTGGTTAGGGTTTTTAGTAGGAAGTGGTGTTGGATTTTGTCGAAAGCTTTTTCTGCATCTATTGATACTATCATGTGATTCTTGTTTTTCAGTTTTTGGATGTAGTGTATCACATTTATGGATTTGCGAATGTTGAACCATCCCTGCATTCCAGGGATGAATCCTACTTGATCTGGATGAACGATCTGTCTGATGTGTTTTTGAATTCTGTTGGCTAGGATTTTGTTGAGAATCTTAGCATCAATGTTCATCAAAGAGATAGGTCTGTAGTTTTCCTTCTCTGTTAGTTCTCTGTCTGGTTTTGGGATTAAGGTAATGTTGGCTTCATAGAATGAGTTCGGAAGGGTTGCCTCTTTTTCTATTGTTTTGAAGAGTTTGTAGAGGATTGGGGTCAGCTCTGTTCGGAATGTTTTGTAGAATTCTGGAGTGAAGCCGTCTGGGCCTGGGCTTTTCCTTGTTGGGAGGTCTTTAATCACTGATTCAATCTCTACTTCAGTTATGGGTTTGTTCAGGTCGTTTGTTGCCTCTGGGCTAAGTTTTGGCAAGTGGTAGAAGTCTAAGAACTTTTCCATTTCTTGGTGATCTTCTGATTTGTTGGAGTACAGTGCTTTGTAGTAATTTCTAATTATGGCCTTAATGGATGCGGTGTCTGTTGTTATGTTGCCTTTTTCATCTTTGATGCTGGTAATTCTTGCCTTCTCTTGTTTTTTCTTTGTCAGTCGGGCCAGTGGAGTGTCTATCTTGTTTATCTTCTCAAAAAACCAGCTTTTTGATTCATTGATTTTGTGTATGGTTTTTTTTATTTCTATCTGGTTGATTTCCTCCCTTGTTTTGATGATTTCTTGTTTCCTATTGTGTGTGGGGCACTTCTGCTGTTGTTTTTCCAATTCCTGGAGGTGTGTGTTTAGTTCTTGTATTTGGCGCCTCTCTTGGGCCTTGACATGAGCTCCAATTGCTATGAGTTTACCCCATAGCACTGCTTTGGCAGTGTCCCACAAATTTTGGAATGTTGTGTCAGAGTTTTCATTGGTTTCCATAAATTTTTTGATCTCATCTTTAATTTCTTCTCTGATCCATTGTTCGTTTAATAGCATATTGTTCAGCCTCCAAGAGTTTCTGTATTTCCTGGGGCATTTTGAATTGCTGATTTCCAGCTTCATTCCATGGTGGTCTGAGAGGGTACATGGTATGATTCCTATCTTTTTGAAGTTATTTAGGTTTGCTTTGTGTCCTATCATGTGGTCGATCCTGGAGAAGGTGTCATGCACTGCTGAAAAAAATGTATAATCTGTGGCCTTAGGGTAAAAAATTCTATAAATGTCAACCAAGTCCAGTTGTTCTATTGTTTGTATGAGCTCTGTTGTTTCTTTGTTGAGTTTTTGTTTTGTTGATCTGTCTATTGTTGTTAGTGGGGTGTTAAGATCACCCACTATTATTGTGTGCATATCTATGTCTCCCCTTAAGTCCGTGAGTAATTGCTTCACGTAGCTAGGTGCGTTTGAATTTGGTGCATATATGTTCACAATGGTAATTACTTCCTGATGGATCAGTCCCTTCACCAATATATAATGTCCTTCCCTGTCCTTTTTGATGTGTGTCAGATTGAAGTCCACATCATCTGAAATTAAGACAGCTACCCCGGCCTTTTTTTCTCGTCCATTGGCATGAAATATCTGTTTCCAACCTTTCACTTTCAGCTTCTTTGAATCTCTTCTGGTTAGATGTGTCTCTTGTAGGCAACAGATAGTTGGGTGCTGTTTGATAATCCATTCTGTTAATCTATGTCTTTTGATTGGTGAGTTCAGGCCATTTGTGTTAAGAGTTAAAATTGAGAGGTTGTGATTTTGCCCTGCCATACTTGTTTTTGTGGGTGTTGATATCTGTGTAATTGCCCTTCCTTGTGTGGACTTTAGTGGGGAGATCTTCCTGTTTGCCATCTTTGCTTATGATTCACCTCCTTTTTTTCTGGATTTAGTGCATTTCTAAGGAGATTTTGTAGAGCTGGTTTTGTGCTGGCATATTCTTCTAATTTCTCTTTGTTGTGAAAGTATTTGATTTCGTTCTCAAATACGAATGAGATCTTTGCTGGGTACAATATTCTTGGTTGACAGTTGTTCTGATTCAGGATTTGGAAGATATTTGTCCATTCTCTTCTTGCTTGTAAAGTCTCTTCAGAGAAGTCAGCAGTGATCCTGATTGGTTTTCCCCTGTATGTGATCTTTTCTCTGCTTCGTACTTGTCTCAGGATTCTTTCTTTGTCTTCATTGGAGTGGAACTTGAGCACCATATGTCTGGGTGAAGATCGCTTTGGGTCATATCTGCTGGGAGTCCTCTGACCGTCCTGGATTTGGGCTGGGTTCATGTTCCAAGTGTTTTGGAAGTTTTCCTGTATAATTTCGTCGAGCACCATTTGCATTCCTGACTCTTTTTCCGCTCCTTCAGGAAGGCCAATAATCCTAATATTTGATTTTCTGAGGTTGTCTTTCATTTCTTGTATGGTCTTATTGGCTTTGTTCAGACTTGTCTCCAGCTGTTTAATGAACTGGGTATGTTCGTTTTGTGTGTCTTCCGTTTCAGAGATCCTCTCTTCTGCTGTATTTGTTCTGTTGGTTAGGCTCTCAATTTTGTGCTCTAAGTCAAGGATTTTACTTTTCATTTGTTGTATTTCTGAGGTTATATGGTTCTTGAATTCCTTGAAGTCCTCCCAGTTCTTCTCATTGTCTCTGACATATTTTAACATTATTTTTTTGAATTCCTTGTCTGGTAGATCTTCTATGTCTTCATCTCGCATCTCCGAAATAGACATTGGCTTTTGATTCTTTATTGGTAGGGTGTTGGCACTCTCATCTGGATCATTACCTTTTCTGGTATTTCTTCCCATTGTGTTAGTGTTTCTTTTTTGAGAGACCTAGGCACCAGTGTGCTGAGGGGTCTCCAAGCACTATCCTGTAGAGATCGGAGTCTGCAGGCGTGGAGTAGCAGGGTGTGGGAATTTTCAAGGCACTTTTGGTGCGTCTCCAGAACACTGGACCTCAGGGCGCCACTTCCAGGGTCCAGCGGATTCAAAGCGCACTCTCAGCTCGTCCCCTACAGGTATGCTACCACAGGGCGTGGGGGAGTGAAGGCACTCTCTGTGTGCGCCCCCTGTGCGCAGGATCACAAGGCTCGGAGCACGGGACTATAGGGCGTGGGGTATTCCAGGTGCTCTCTGGAGGCGCCTCCTGCGCAGGCCCGCCCACCCCAGCGCTTGCAGGGGACTGACCGCCCCAGCGCTAGCACAGGACTGCCCAGCACAGAGGCGTGCTTGGGTTCCTGTGGGATAGCACCGCCCAGCTGAGTGCCACACCGCAAAGGCACGGGGCAGTATTCAGTGTGCCTTTTGCCTTTCTCCCAGACACAGCTTTGGCAGTTTCAAGGCACTCTCCCGGTGTCTCTAGACGCTGGAGTCTCGGGGGGGCGGGGAGGGGCGGGGAGACGAGCACCAATTGTGTTCAGGCTCTGTGCATGCCCCTGGGGGGCCAACTCCCGAAGCCTCCAACCCACCACTGTCCCCACCCATCTCACTCAAACCTCAGGTTCTTGCAGTTTGCCTCTTCCTCTGGTGGGAACCCTCGCCGCGGATGTGTCTCTCAGCTACTGCGTCTGTTGCTGGTCTCGGCGGGTGTAGGCGGGTGGAACCTGGAGGCTGCGGCGGTCCCCGCGGGGCTTGGCGACCAGGGTGGGCGGATGCCAGCGGGTCCCGGTGACTCAGGGTCCTGGTGTACGCAGCGGGGGGAGTCCTGGCGGGTCCTGGTGACCAGGGTGAGCAGATGCCAGCAGGTCCCGATCACCGCCGGTCCTCACGGCCACAGCGTGTCTAGCTTTATGGTTTTTATGCTATGTTTTTTCTTAATAGTCTGAAGCACATGGAATAATTGAATTTGATTTCTGTTCCCTGACACTTCTTCCTATAACTTGCTACTGCTCTTTGTCATCAGGACTTGTATATTCAACTATTTGCGTATTAGCTTTTTGTTAGAGATCAGTGGTTTTTAAAAATGTATTTTCCAGGTCATCTAATGTAAATATGATTTATATCTTGATTAGACTTTTAAAATAACTGATTAAAAAAAGTAGCTGAGCAAGGTTGTGTCTTTAATTGGTATAAAGTTTTTACTCAGGTTCTTAATATAATACCTAGCAGCAGTAAGTAGTGGCTTACTGTAAATATTCATTAATCTAGGCATTTCCACTGTGATTGTTTGAGTTTCAGTATTAATAATTTTCACAACTGCACAGAATAGTTCAGATTTCCACTTAGTGTATTTGAAGCCTAGAGAAGAAATTATTTGGAAGGCAGGAGAATGAAAGAGAGAGGCTGTATAGTTTCTATGATATTCTGTGATTGATATTTGATGGTTCCAGAGTGTAAGAAAATTATTTTTTTGAAGATTTATTCAATTTTTTACTGGAAAGGCAGATCTACAGAGAAAAGGAGAGACAGAGATTCCTTCTACCAGCTGATACCCTCCCAAGGTGGCTGCAACAGCTGAAGCTGATCTGATCCAAAACCAGCAGCCAGGAGCTTTTTCTTGGTCTCCCATGTGGGTGCAGGGACCCAAGGCTTTGGGCCATTCTCTACTCTTTTCCTGGCCACAGGCAGGGATCTGGATGGGAAGTGGAGCAGCTGTTACATGAACTGGTGTCCATATGGTATCCCAGCAGTTGCAAGGCAAGGATATAGTTACTGAGCCATTGGACCTGGCTCAAGAAAATTATTGAATGTAGAACATTTACTACAGTTAACAGTAATCATGAATTAATTTAATCTGCTCTATTGGTTATGTCCTGTAACATTTGTATAGGTAGGAGTTGCCCTTGAATATATGTATTTAATGAATTTAATTTTAAAGTTGGTCCATAGGGCCAGATTTTGGAAAAAAAATATATTAAATCATTACTTGGAGATTTCTAAGTTCTGTATTTGAGATAAAACAGTTTTCTAGCACTAGCCTCTTTAATAGCGGATTCTGCTTCGTGGAATTGCTGTTAGGTTAAAGTATCTAGTATCAAAATAGGATATGGCAACTAGTAAGTACTGTTTTAATATTGAATATGATTATAGAGACCTAGAATATCCCAGAATATAATACTAATATAACATAATCATGCAATATAAAACAGTAAGGATCTATTAGTGTTGGGATTTTAAAATCTTAATTTTTTTCATTCAGTGAATGTTTGTTGAACACTTTATGTTTCAAACAGATGCATTGAGCTGTAACTTGTGTTTAGGGATATAACTTTTCACAAAGTACAATATTTTATCTCAGGACTTAAAGCCCAGATCATTTGGCTTTTCACTGTACCATTTCCTTTCCCTGTTGGAAGAAACTTGCTTACATTTCTGTGGAACTAACTATTGCCTCTAGAGTTTTACTTGTGGTTCCCTGGACCTAAGACAAGTCTCCCAGTTGGTTTGAATTCTTGAAAGGTTGCATCACAGTATTTCATTATTTTTACTATTTGGAAAGGTTTTGAATATTATCAAGATTTACACTTGAAATATTTGAGAATATTTCATCTATATCCAATGCGTTACAGTATTTCTGATGTTTCCTTTTATCCTTTTGTGTTTTTTTCCCCAAATGCTAGTTTTTCTTCTATTTTTTCCTGTTTTCACAGATGCTTCTCTAGCATCCTGAAATTTAACCTCAAAAACCAACGTGCTAATGTTTCCTGAAATGCAAAAAGAAGCTGAATAAGGAGTGAGAAGCAGTAAAGCTGCCCATCAGAGGAGTAATGGGTTTCTGTAATGGACCTGATTGAATTGATTACTCTAGCAGCCCACCCTGTGGAATAAAAAGTGTAAAGCACTCATCATTTAGTTATAAATTTATTCATTGCCAAGAGCCACATCTCATTAATTTTATGTAACTTGGTAATTCCCAGTAGCTGCTTTTAAAGCGGGTAGACCCCCTTGGTTTTGTGAAGTGGTATCCTCTGGAAAAAACAGATTTTTTTAAATGTAAACTTTAAAGGGCCAAAGCTTTCAGAACATTGTGTCTTCACTCTGGATTTGATCTTGCATGTACTCTTTTATCAATGCTTTCATCTACTCTGAATATAACTAGGCGTAGAACTGTGGCGCAAGACGATACACAAACCAGTTTTTCCTGTGTTTGTGACCTGTAAGAGCTGTGACTCTTGCCTTCTTTCACTCTCAGCCACTGATTCAAACCATTTCACATCTTTTTTGTTTAGATAGTACTTTTGTCAGAATGCAGCCAACTGTATTTTAGACCTTTGCCATGCAGGGAACTGCCTTTTGACTTTTACTGTGTCTAAGGGTGAGTTTCGCTACCTTGACATTTGTGTGAAATATCAGATGTAATTGAATAAAAGAGGGATAATTTGATGAGTGTGCTTTATTCGGACCTGTTCTGCGTACAAGTCCCATAGCAGTCTCACTGCATCATTAGATTTACGATAATAGTGTGACTGGAGCGGTGGACCTTTGGAACAGTGGTTAAAATGCCTGCGTGCTGTGTAAGAACCCTGCTGGAGACCTGCTGCTCTACTTCCCATTCACCTTCTACAGTGTGAACCTTGGGAAACTGCAGATGATGGCTCAAGAGCTTGGGTCCTTGCCACCTTCCTGAGACGTCTTGATTGAGTTCCTCATTGCTGACTTGAGCCTACACTTGCTCCAGTGGACATTTTTGGAGTGGGCTAACAAAGGAAAAAATCTGTATCTCTTTCTTCCTTTCAAAAATACTAAGATAAGCAATATCTGAAAATTAATGTTATTTGAGAAGAATTGGGAAAGCAGAGATGACACAAAGATGATCATTTTGTAGTATTTGTGTTCTTTTTGAATCTGTACCTGACTGTTACTTTCATGTGCACTACCTACTTACATTTGGTTTTTCATGGATTCTTGCTTAAGATTATGATGATTAGATGTCCTAATTTTCCCTAGATCCTTTTCTATACATGGTTAGAACTGTTTTCTTCTGGAGTTGATTTTCTTTTGCCAGCGTTTTAAATACATTAATTTCGTTTGTTGACATGATTGTTTGCCTTAAATTGGGCAATTGAATTTTGAGATCACTTTACTGAAAAAGAAAAAAGAGTAATCAACAGTGACATCAAAGTGTTTTTAGTGCTTTTAGGAAGAAAATTGAATGAATGTCTAAATTTTGTTGGAAAGTAGAATATAATGAGGCTGTGATTTTTTAAGAACATGACTTACTTATTTGCTGTTGACAAAGGTGATGTTTAAATTTGCACTTACTAAGGCATATATATATAGTGCACTCCCAAGTTCCATATGCATATGTAGTTATTGGGGAATCCCCCCAACCCGCCCAAAAAAACCCTTTTATTTAAAGTTTTGTTTATGGTCTAGCAACTCCTTACAATCTGTTTCACAACCTTTAGTAGACTGACTTTCTCTGAATAATAGTGCATGGAAGTGGGGAAAGTTAGTAGAGTTGATGTAAGTGGATGTGCGTGTCTCAGTTATATTTCATACTACTGTTTGAAAAGAGTATAGTTCCTTGAGACTTTTATCCTAAAAATAATTATGACTTACCAAAGTGCTTGTAACGCAGTAATTGTGTAAGACATTCAAATCATTCCTAATCACAGAGAATTAAGTCTTTGAGAATAGTATATATGAGATATGTTGTATTATATTTTTCATGCTATTTTGTGTGGATGTTGTTTTGGTTTTCAGTAACTGAATTTCCACAGGAACTTTGAACTCTTCACTCCCCAGAATGCATGGGGAGTAATTCCAATTGAGATGCTTCAGTGATAATAATACATTCATCTCATTTAGAGAAGTGTTATTCTATTACACATTACATCTGATTAATTGAGAAATCACAATTACAGGTGTGATATTTTCTGCTGGACCTGAGCTGCCAGTGGAAATTACAATTTTGAAATAAGAAGTGACCCAAGAAAGGGGAGATTTTTAGTGTGAATTTTTATATCAATTATAAGTGAGATGCCAATAACTAATATTTCTCATTGTAATGATCCAGTTTTTGTGAATTGTTATTAGTTTGTACTCTTCTGAGAGAATTTTCACACATTTTATAATCTAATCTTCATACTATTTCTGTCTGATAAATTCTATTATTCTCATTTACTAGTGAGGACAGTGTGAGACTTACTAGAGTCCTCTAATGGCTAGTGAACTAGAATTAAGAAATTAAATCTATGAGTCAGATTTTCCTAATGATATATTGATTTATATGTAAACAAAATAATGACTAGTGGCATAATAATGGGATTGTGGAAAAAAATCAGAAATGACTTATAAATGTTTTGCAGTTTTGAAGAGAAGAAGCAACTTTATGAAGTGCTCTCTCGCTTACTGTTGCTGGTGAGCCTTAAGGCAGTATGTTGGGCATCGTCAGTCAGCTCCCTGTTCTCAGTCCTCTTTCCCATTCCCCTCTTGGCAATGGTGTCTTTTGTGGATGTTCTTTTTTTTTTTTTTAAGATTTATTTATTTTATTGTAAAGTCAGATATACAGAGAGGAGAGACAGAGAGGAAGATCTTCTGTCCGATGATTCACTCCCCAAGTGAGCGCAGCAGTCGGTGCTGTGCTGATCCGAAGCCGGGAACCTAGAACCTCTTCCAGGTCTCACACACGGGTGCAGTGTCCCAAATCTTTGGGCCGTCCTCAACTGCTTTCCCAAGCCCCAAGCAGGGAGCTGGATGGGAAGTGGAGCTGCCGGGATTAGAACCGGCTCCCATATGGGTTCCTGGGGCGTTCAAGGCGAGGACTTTAGCCACTAGGCCATGCCGCCGTGCCCTGTGGATGTTCTTGACCCTCTGCCTAAGTCTTATGGCAATTTGCACCTGAATATACATTTCTTTTTTTGATGCCTTCTTCTCCAGCCACAGATGGTGTTCATAGTCACATCCCTTCAACTTTGCACTAGTCAGTAAGAGTTCTTTCACTTCTTCCAAATGCTAGGGTCTTTCCCACCTGATGCTTTTAAATTTGGTGGTTTTTTAGAATGTGTTTCTTTTTGCTTTTCACATGACTTTTTCTCGTCCTTAAGATATCTACTGACGTGTCAATTCCGCAGCAGAACCTGTCCTGACCATATTACTTAATGTTGGTTTCCCCTTTTCTAGGTTCACACCCTATTTTCTTCATAGTACTTGCCAGAATTCGTGACTGTGTTGTAGGTTTGTCTTATTGTTGCCTAGGTCCTACACAAGGTGTCCCACCCTGAGTACAGGGCTGCTGTCTGTTCCTCCTTCTTTCTTCAGCCCTTGGGTCAGAGCACGGCAACAGAGGATTGTTTTGAATGATTCAACAGCTGTGGCAATATGATTGATGGTCCTTCTAGACAAGCCATGGTGATTTTGACTTTCATTCTTGCTTTCCTTTTTTAGGCCCATCAAGAGCAGAAAAATGCTTTAAATTTAAACACAGACAAAAATGTCTTGTTACTGGAACACATTATATGCCCCACCTATTGTTAGAAGGCATTTACTGTAAAAAAGTGTCATACTTGTTTTATTTAGAAGTTAGTGTTTTAACTTCCGTTACATCAATGAGAGGAGCCAAACATAATTAAGGTAATTATAGATGCATTGACTGTCACATGATTATATTGCTATTTTGGGCTAAATACTACATGTAAAACTAGAAATTTGATTAATTTCACCATTTGCTCAATAAGGTTCCTAACTATTTGCCATTAACAGTTACTCCAGAAGATGCATATGATGGTCATAATATATGCATATTAATTAAACATATTAGCTGAATATTGGGTTGATGCACAGGTTCTGTGGACATAGAGAAGCACAGCCATCTCTGATCCTGATAGAACTTCATGTTCTGTGAGGAGAAAAGTTTTTAGTTGACATTGAATTTATTGTGTTTGGAGAAGTGTCTGAACGAACAAATTGTGGTACATGCCACTTTACATTCATGATAATACTAACTTTGATACAGATGTACACATTTTATGTCTCTGTGTAGTAGATATGTGTACTGCTCATGTTCGTATAGATTGGATAAGCTTTTCTGAGAGATGAAATTAAGATGGATCAGTTCAGTAATATTGTTTGAGGCCTACTCTCAGATGCATTTAAAACCAGCTTCATTTTCATTTGCTCCCAAGACAGTTCATTCCAGACCAAAGATGGGTTAGATTGATCCAGCTGGTTGTGAAAATTTTTAGTTTTTCCAGTTGTATAAATCATTATATGATATGAGTAATTTGAATTTCCATGTGTCTTTAAAAAATTTTTTATTTTACATGATACAGTTCCCAAAGACTCAGGGATTTCCCCTTCCATCCTCCATATTTATCATTATTACACCCT
Source organism: Ochotona princeps (assembly GCF_030435755.1). NCBI lineage: Eukaryota > Metazoa > Chordata > Mammalia > Lagomorpha > Ochotonidae > Ochotona > Ochotona princeps. Next base: position 46,588,290 of record NC_080838.1, read on the forward strand.
CCCCATTAATGTTATTGCAGTAGTAGAGTCCTTTAGCAGTGATCCCAGGTGCATATGCTTAAATAAAAGAATGGTGGTCTTGAATTTACATATATCTTTAAAAAGCATTTTATTCTTTAGGAGTAATGTTTCAAATATTATCTTTCATGCATTAATAGTTAAATTCTTAAAAAAAATTCAAGTACTGGTTTTATTCAATAGTAATAAATATATGGTTGAAAAACCTCTTCTGGACCCAGTGTGATAGGCTAGTGGCTAAACCCTTGGGTTGCAATGACCAGGATTACATATGGGCATCGGTTCATTTCCCACCTGTTCAACTTTAATTTAGCTCCCTGCTTATGACCTAGAAAGGCAGTAGAAAATGCCCCTGAGCTTTGGGATCCTGCACTCCAGTGGGAGACCTGGGGGAAACTCCTGACTCTTAGCTTTGGATCAACTCAGCTCCAGCCATTTGGGCTACTTGGGAGTGAGCCAACAGATGAAAGATTTTTCTGTCTCTCCTTATCTGTAAATCTGCCTTTCCAATAAAAATAAAGACAGAAAGAAAAAAAGCCTCTTGCAACAAAACCACTTTGTAGGATTTGTTCATAAATGGTTCTGTTATTTATTTCTTTGTAAACATGTTATTTATAAATAATAATCTATTATCTAATAATAATCTATTTTTTTGGGGGGGAAGGTAAATTTATAGAGAGAAGGAGAAAGAGAAATCTTCCATCCACTCGTTCACTTCCAAAGAGCCCGCAACAGCCAGTGCTGGGCCAATCCAAAGCCAGGAGCCAGGAGCTTCTTTTGAGTCTCCCACTTGGGTGCTGGGGCCTGAGTACAACTGCTTTTCCAGGACACAAGCAGGGAGCTGGTTTGAAAGTGGAGCAGCAGGGATAAGATCCAGAGCCCCATATGTGATGCTGGTGTTTAACATACTAGGTCATGGTGCTGGTCTCAGTCCTTTTATTCTTTTTTCTTTTGAAGATTTCTTTTAGTTTACATATAATGAAGCAGTAGAGAATTTTTTTCTTGAGCAGAAAACTATGACTAAGTGAAAGGTAACTATGTTATGCTAATATTGGCATTGTCCGTCTCTCTGTGTATGATAGTTTGACTGCCAACTGCCTTAACTCTTAGTAAATTGAATTTGGGTTTTAACTGATACTAATTTTACAAGCAGTTTTGTAAAACAAACACAAATAAATAAATAAAAATTTGATGAGTGTTTAATTTTAAAATGAAAAGATTTTATTTAATCAGAAAATTCAATTTAAAAATCTAAAAATTTCTAGACTAGGAATTCACAACTTTTTAATTTGAGCTAAGTATCTAATTTTTTCCAGCAATTTAATTTTCCTTGACATTTAATTTCATATTGAAAGAACAGTTATCATTGTTAGTAGAAAGTGAAATGAAAACACTGTCATCCCAATTCCCTACTTTTCCATAACTGGCTGCTTCAAAGCCATTTAGAACTGATGTATAGTTTCTTTAACAAACAAAATAAGTGTTTTTCTGAACTTACTAAGAATGAGAACCTAATTGTCGAATGCATCTGTTTTCTCTTTAAAATGTTTATAGTATACTTGCCATTTACTCCTGTGGGAACCTGTATGTACTTACCTAGACTAGTATGATGGTCAGTGGGTATAGTTTGCCATTCTTGTGTTACCACTGAAGTCTCATGTACAGGGAAAATATTGCCACAAATAATCTCAAAGCCAAAGTCTCTGGCTACTCTAACATCAAATCTTTCTACTTCAAATCAAATTTCTTTTTCTCCACAATATCTTCAGATTCATTGCTCTTATTCTCATTTTTGAAAATATGTATTTATTTGAAAGTCAGAGGGTCACAGGTAGAGAATCAGAGAGATATCCTCCACCTGTGGCTTTTCTCCGTAGGTTGCTGAAACAGCCTAGGCTGGGGCAGGCTGAATCCAGGAGCCAGAAGCATTGTTGTCTCCCCCTTTGGTGTAGGAGCCCAAGTGCTTGGGCCAGGTTCTGCTGCTTTCCTAGGTGCGCTAGTTGGGTTGCAAGTGGAGGATCCAGGACTCCAACCAGTTCCAGTATGGGAAGCTGGAACTGCAGACAACAGCTTAACTTGCTATGCCACAATACCAGCCCTGGTTCATGTTTCATAATAGCTGTTATTTATCTGTGTATTTTAAAATCCTTCATAATATGAAATTTTTTGAGATGAGATGATTTTATATTTCGAATGGAATATCTTCTAGTAATTTTTTCATTATTTAGTGGTCCTTATTTTTTAGTATAATTTGTAGGGTAGCAAAAAAGCCATACCAAAATATGATTCTTAGTTTTGTAATTCATTTTAAGTGTAGATAATTTATTTTGGGGAATAGCAATCTGATATTTGGAAATGATAAATTATTAAGCAAGAAATAAAAATGATAGGAATTAATAAGATAATCATGGACTAAATTTAATTGTGTTTTTTCATATAAATAACATTTCACGGAAGTAGAATATTAATTTACTTTGGAATTTTTTATTGGTTTTACATGTGATTCCTTCAGACGAATATGAAAAAAGGTCTGATTTTATTTCAGCAGTAGCATTAATTACTTGGTAAAATTTTATTAAATGTTAGTAAATGCATATGGTATTATTTATTATTAATAATTCCTCTTGTTGGAAGGCTGAAACATAGTTATTAAAAATAGAAGAATATAACTTATTAAAATAATTTAGAATAAGTGAATAAGAAGTAACAAGTTTTTTCTTGTAAACTCATGAAACACAGTTAAAACATGAAAGTACTAGGAAAGATGTTTTGTATGGAAACTGGAATTAATAAGATATTCCTTTCTCTGCAAAGCTCATTTGTTGAATGTCCTCTGAATAAACAAAACAAAACGAAACAAAAAAAGAAAAAAGGAAAGCACAAATTCTAGTGCATGTTGGTTTATGTGGTTGGTTGGTAAGTATTGAGATCGAAAACTCAGTTTACTATTGAGGGAATCAGAGTTGGCCAATCCAAGGGTCTCCAAAAAGAGGCAAAGCAGTTACTATTGCATATATCTTGTTTCTCTCATGTTAGACTTAGTATTATCCCTTTAAGTAAAAAAGCTTCAAATTTTTCAGAAAAAATAATCCTCTCTTTATCCAAAAATGCTACCTTACAATCCTGGCAGGCTACTTAAAAATTTCATGCCATTGATCGCAGGAGAGACCACATAGCTCAATCAGCACAATCTGTCCTTATTGCTGGAAAAAGAAGTCGGTATACCTTCCTTGCTTGGGAGTCAGTGGAATCATATTCAAATACTGACAGCACTTTTCCTTTTTAGAAATTATTCTCTCTATCCTGAACCGGTACACACAGCAATAAGGTTACATTAGGTATTGTTTTTAAGAGCAAAGGTTAATAGACTCATTTTAACTTATTAATTCATTTTAAAATGTCAAATAAGATTTACCTCAGATATTGGATTTAATTTGATAAGGGTTTTGAGAAGCTTATGATCTGTTTGAAATATGGAATATATGGGTTAATGTTCCGGTGCGGAATGCTGAGTGAGTTTGAGGTAGTATACATTTGCAGCTCACAAGAGGCAGTGAGTAATTACAGTGGGTTAGTAGTTTTATTACTAATGTGCTGTGGTGGAAGCTTGTTTTGAAAGGTTTGTTGTATAGACAGAAAGAAGAGGATGAGAGGGAGAGAAATAGAGGGGGAGAGAGACAATGCAGAGGACTTTCATTTCCTGGTTCATTTCTCAGATGCCTACAGCAGCCAGTACTGGATCAAGCTGAAGCTGGGAGCCAGGGACTCGGTGCAGGGGTGGAGTTATTCCATGTGGGTGACTGACTGTATTCAGTCTGAGTGCTGCAATAAACGTGTAAGCATCTTAACCATTATGCTAAATACCTGTCCTTTTGGTAGGAATTTTACATAAGGATATTTAATTACAGTTCTGATGGAGCCATAGAAATGTATTGAGTATTTAAAATGAATGAAATATTTGAGAGAATATGAGATGTCTGACACACTGTGAGTTTTTAAGTAAGTCATAGCCTGAGGGAGGGAGACATGCCTGTTAGTATTTATAACAAGGTATGCTGAATGTGACAGTGCCTCTGAAAGGATGTTATTTCTTGCTCATGTTATGTATATACTTTAGACATCACTTAATGTTAAATTATTGCTAAAGCAAGTCTCCATTTGTTCCATCAGTAAGGCAAATCATGCATCCTTTCAATAAGAAAGGCTGTGAATTAATTTTTTGGTTTAAATAAACTATACCTTCTTTCCCATGGATTTCATTTTTTGGCTTTCTGATTCTAAGATAAATACGTGGTAGAATAATAGTCCAATTTACAAACTGGTAGAGATTTAGAATCTGCCCTAGAGCAACTAAATCACTGCTGCCTTTGACAATTCTTGCTTTTCTCATAGAAATCTTCGTATAGACCAGAGTCCGACATCTCTTCAGTTGCTCACTGTTCTGGAGCTTTTAAGCTGTGGCCTGAAATTGAGATTCAATTTGCAATTGATGCCAAGTTATAAGTTAATCACGGATAATATTTAAAGTTAATGAAAAATTTCTTTTTAAAAAAGATTTACATATTTTTTACTGGGAAGACAGATTTCCAGAGAGGGAAGCAGAGACAGAGAAAGATCTTCTGTCCATTAGTTCACTCGCCCAAAGGCCTCAACAGCTGGAGCTGGGCTCATCTGGAGGTGTGAACCTCTTCTTGGTCTCTCTCTTGGGGGCAGGGCTCCAAGACTTTGGGTCATCCTTCTCTCTTTCCCAGGTCACAAGCAGTGACTGGATGGGAATTGAAGCAGCTGGTGTCCATGCTGGATCCCAACACTTGAAAAGGGAGGATTAGATAATTGAGCCATCATGTTGCCCAGCCCTGGCGTCCATGTAAACCTTTCTAGGTAGGAATGATGTTGGCATAAACATAACTCAAAGTTATGGATAGAACTGAAGAATGATTTCTGGAGAAGGAAAATCTAGCTGATGGATTAAATTGGTTGTTTTGACCTATATTAAAGAGTTTGTGATTCAGCTCATCTATGTTTTTAAAATGAAATCCAACTCCCATAAAATCAAGGTAATTTGAATTTTGAGACTGATAAAAAGTGTTTCTAATGAACAAAGAATTTCTCCTTCCCTGCCTGTGGCTTTCCCACCCTCTCTCTTCCCTTCTTCCTCCCTCCCTTGCTTCTTGTACTTTATTTCTGTCCTCCCACCTTGGCTTCCAGCTTTTCATCTTTAAATCTACCAGTGGATAACTAATTTTGAGTGTAGTTCCCGCCCCCCTGCAGTCCTCTCCCCTATCTTTCCTTCTCTTTTCTATTCTTTAAAGCTTTTTCTTGTCTGATCTTCCTCAGTTCCCAGTTATCTCCCCACTTTCCTTTATGCTTGATTTGTTTATATAATAGTCATCATTCTGAAAACATTATCTCCCTTGCATTCCGTCCTTATCTGTCTGTCCCCTTTCCAACTGCCTGTTTTACCCTCTGCCTTGTGGACAAAGCTGGGACTCATATGCAATCCAGAGGGGAGCAATTAACTCAACTTTGGGCCTTAGAGATTTTAGTAGAGACTGACTAGCTTGTGATTAATTCCTGGGGGTTCAATTTGTATTGTTGCCACCTTTAGATTCACTTTCTTCACCTTACAGCACGCTGCCAGACTCCCTTGTTTAATGAAGTTGAGGATTACTTTTGCAAGGAAGAGTAGACCAAAATAGGATGCAAGTATGGTTCTTGAAAAGCAGCAATTTAGAGAGAAGAGGCTATCACAGAAACACATATTTTTGCTGGAAGGCTTATCTGATTCTTGTATGCTTGGTAATTGAATCCTGAAGAACAGTCAGTTTGTTTGCAAAACATGAACGAGCAGCAGCAGAACTGCGTTTTTGCACTAGCCTAGAGACTCAGAGCCCCTTGGCTTTGTGGTTGGACATTTGCAGTTATGTTCAAAGGTACAGGTCCTTTTCTCTCGCGGTGTGTGTCTGTGTGTGCATGCACACATTCCCCAAGGGATGCCTTCTCTTTGACGGTTGGTTGGTTGTTAAACAGTCTTAAATTATTTTTTGGTTGTTATCTTTAAAAAAAAGTGTCCTTTTTACCACTTTGCATCACATGTTTGAGGAAAGAAACTTACTAGAGTCAGTCTATCATTAGGTTTTACAACCAGCCATTTAAATGCACATAGTATTACTGTAGAAGCAGCTTCTTTCAGTGCTGTTATGTGAAGTTACAGGATTTTATATGCTAGGTGTTCAATCAAAAACCAGTTTGCTAGAGTCGCTCACATTTTGTCAGGTGGAAAGCCAAAACCAAAATGTAAAATAATAGCACTGTATGAACCTTCTAGGAGAGATTGTATTTGTATAAGTTTATATCTACTTCAAGACATGTTTAATGGAATTTCTCCTTTGATAGTATTTGTTTATTTGCTGTTTGTTGTTGTCCTATGGTTATTAGTAAAGGGTTTGATTTCACTGCTGTTACAATTGTCTAACTTTGTGTGCAAATGAAACAGCAACAAAGGAGGAACCAGAGTTGTTGCTGGTGCCTGCAATGTTGTCATCTCAAATATGAGTCCCTTTGAGACCTGGCCGCTTTACTTCTAAACCATCTCCCTACTAATACCTCTGAGAAGGCAGTAGAAGATGATCTAAGTGTTGTGAGTCCCGCCACCCATGTGGGAGACCTGAAACAAGTTCCTGGCTCCTGGCCAGCTGTTTGGGGAATAAAGCTTTGGATAGGAGACATCTTTATCCCTATTCTCTGCTACTGTCATGACTTTAAAAAAAATAATAACAATAATAATACTTAATTGTTTCAATTGCAGAGGTGACCAACTTCCCAAACCCTCATGGCAACCAATAACATTGTCCTTAATCCCATCAGTGCCTTGCACATGAGTGGCGATCGCCCATGTACTTGAACCACCCTCTGTTGCCTCTCGGGATATGTGTTAGCATGCGGCTGGATCAGAAGCAGAACTGCAACCCAAGGATTGCAATATAGGATGTATGTGTCCCAAGTAGCATCTTAACTGTTGACCTCCTAATGTCTCCACTTGCTTTGCTTTTTGAAGGCTGTTAATTGGTCTTTGTGGAATCTGGTTTATCTAGCATAACTCTTGGTGGGTATCAACATCCTGAGCCTCTGACTTTAGTCATTGCTATCACAGATGTGCACTGATATTTAGGCTATTTAAAATTATTACTGTTTCCCAACCACAATAGCAAGACATCCTATATTTTTGATTTTGTCACTGTTTGGGGGAAATTTTAATGAGTACTAGATGTGCTAACACATTGTGTAAAGAAAGCTCAGAAACAGCTGTCTGGGTGTATGTGGAGTGTGTGTGTGTGTGTGTGTGTGTGTGTGTGTGTGTGTGTGTCTGTTTGAATATTTTCTCCTGAGGGTAAATACTGATTTCGCAAGGACATTGACCATTTTTTTCTTTTTTTCAAAATATTTATTTGTGTTTAATTGGAAAATCAGATATATAGAGAGGAGGAGAGACAGAGAGGAAGATCTTCTATCCCCTGATTCACTCCCCAAGTGGCTGCAATAGCTGGAGCTGAGCCAATCCGAAGCCAGGAGCCTGGAGCCTCTTCTGGGTCTCCCATCATGGTGAGGGTTCAAGTATTTGGGCTGCCTCAACTGCTTTCCCAGGCCACAAGCAGGGAGCTGGATGGGAAGCAGGACTGCCAGGGTCAGAACCAGTGTCCATATGGGATCCCATTGTGTGCAAGAGGCGAGGACTTTAGCCAGTAGGCTACTGTGCTGGGCCTATTTTCTGTTTATTAAAAAACTTATTTTATTGATTTTTGGAAGAGTTATAGAGAGGCAGGGACTGGGAGATCTTCTGTCTATTGATTTATTTCTGTGGTTTACTCATGGCTGAAGTCAGCCACAAGCCAGGAGACAGGAGTTTCAGCTGCATCCCCCATTTGTATGCCAGGAGCCCAGGGGTTTGGACTGTCTTCTGCTGCTTTTTCAAGGTCCTTTGTAGGGAGCTGGATCAGAAGTGGAGCAACCCAGTCTTGAACTGACACTCATATAGCTTGCCAGCTTTACAAACTATGGCATAAGACTCTCCCCACCATTTCTCTTATTCCCCACACAAAACAAGAAGTCTAGTTCCATGTTCTTCACTATTGCGAATGTGCTGCTGTAAATATAGTATTGCAGGTAATTTTCTCATATGCAGATTTTATTTCCTTTGGATATATTCCCAGAAGTGGAATAGCTGGGTCATATGTCATATCCATTTTCAGTTCTGTTAGCATGTTAGCGTTCTCCATACTAACTTCCATAGTGGTTGCACTAGAACCATTATGGAAGTGGGGAGGGAAAATCCCTGAGTCTGGGGAACTGTATCATAAAATAAATTAAGAGACCAAAAAAAAAAAAGGAAGAAAAGAAAATAAAAAGTTTGTCTGTATACAGAAAGCTAAAAATGTGATTGCCATTTGCCATTATTTCACGTTACTATTTTTGTATAATGTAACACGAAGTAACCTCTATTATATCTAAATTTATCCCAGATGTTTTAGAGAAGAAAAAAGGAAAAGTCTTTGTTTTCCTGTTAGTATTTTATGTATTTTTTGCTATGTTTTCTATATACATATTTGTAACAGACATGTTTATTTTCTATATTTTATTCTTTACTGTCAGTAACTTTTTCACATTACTTTTAGAGATAGACTTAAATGCGTAATAAAGCTCTTAATTTACTGTGTCTATGACAATCTGGAAGAAATGTGTTTTAGCACATTCTGTATTGCACGGACACACAAAGGGATATTTGTCAAAGTGTGAACTTTATTCAGGAAACTGACTTGTAGACAATTGCGTGAGCACTGTGCTAGATTGTTAAGACTGTTTTGTGTGCCTCGTTCATTTAGCTATTGTAGATTAATAGTTTGTTTATTCAGAAATGATTATCCTGATCTGATCCATTTTTTAAAGGGCCAGTAATTTTTCTGTATCTGGAGATATAGATGCATAGGTAAGTACATTCCACAAATACATATTTGTGCTTCATGAAGCTTAACATTTCAGTGGACATGTGTCTGAAAAATATATATCACATTGATTTTGTGGGTAAATACACATACAGAATGGAAATTGAGGAGCTCTGGACATGTGTAATTTAAAATGAAGTTGTTAGGGAGATCTCAGGGCTTTGACATTTGCAGGGAAATCTAAAAGAGATGAGAGTTCAGCTGTGTGCTCACGTGGGGTAATTGTCCCAGACTCAGAAAATCCTAAAACCCTTAAGAAGCCACGTGGCTGTGCCAGGCCTTTGGAGTTTGGTTGTATAGTGCAGAGTGAATGTGCAGGGAGTGCTGGAAGAGCAGCAGTTGGCTGTAGTTGGGAGGGCTTTGTCTTTACACTGCAGGAGCTGAGAAGCCCTGGGAATACCATAGGGAGAGGAAGTCTCCAGAATTCCCAAGGAAACACTGTGTGATAAACTGTTCTTATCTATGTTCTGATCTTTCTTCCTCTGCTCCTCCTGCCCAAATGTTCTTACTTAGTCAAAATATTGAATTCCAGAAGACTATACATTTGTTACATACAGCTCAAATTAGCTGCTGCAGCTTTTACAAAGTGTCGTGTTCGTGACTTTAGATATAGAACAGTGTATCAGTATATTAGTGTAGGCAGAAACCTGAAGGCCATCTTCTTCTGCAGGGCTCTGATCATGGTACTTTGTGGGGGTGGGGGGAGAGAATGACAGGAGAGATCTTTTATGCACTAATTCAGTTCCTGAGAGAGAGAGAGAAAGAAAGAGAAAGAGATCTTTTATCTGCTAATGCATTTCCTCAAAGGCTGCAACTGCCACTGCCAGAGCTAGCTGGTCCGAAGCTGCTTGGAGCTGGAAGTATTACCTGGGCCTCCCATGTGGGTACTGCATTAAACCATCTTCATTTGCTTTCCCAGGCCATTGGCAGGTTGCTGGAATGAAGTGAAGTAGGTGGGATTTGAACTATCCTGCGTTTGGGATGCTGGCATAACAGCTGGATGATTGGCTTGCTGTGTCACTGAGCTGGCCCCAACAATAATATGTTAAAAAGTTAATATAGGGATCATCAAACTGAGATGCAGAAGCAATGCCTTTTAAAAGAGACTTTCAAATTAATGATTTTTTTTTTTTTTTGGCATTAGTAGGGAAAACAAGGCACACATTGATCAAAGACTTAAGGGGATTGACTCATATTTTCCTGGATTGGAAAAAGAAAGTAAGAGTAATGCAAAATTAAAGAATAAAATATTATGACCTCCCAAAAATGAAAGCAAAACAAACAAACAGAACAAAAAAATAACTCAAACCTAGATGCTTCTATCCTTGGGGAAATTCACCTTGTGAACAGCTTGCTCTTATTTTTTTTACCCACCCATTCTGTCTTAGGCCTGTGATCCCAATACAATTATGTATAGCAGTCTTATTTCTGAAGATATGTTTGATTAAAGAATATACTTATTGTCAACAAATGTAGTGGTTCATAATTGCATTTTATACCTTGGTGTAAATAAGTTCCATACTCTGTTTTCTCTTTTTAAAAAATCCCCTCCCATGTTTCTAGTTTATGCATTTGTATTTAAAGAGATTGGAGCTTGTCCATTTTCCGGTCAATTTAGAAGAATGTGTATTTCTTATTTTAGGACATACTCCTACAGAAGTTTATTCTAACAGATTTTTTTTCCCCCAAGTAAGAGACTATTTCACATTGTCAGCTGTATGTGGTTTCTGTTATTGTTAAAATATTATATGGCTATATATTCTGATTATGATGCTGTTACATTTGTAATGTTTAGAAAGGTGAGGCTTTTGGTTTGTGTATTGACATTGGAGTGAGAAATAAAGGTGCCATTGAAAAGGGAACGTTGGGAATGGATGAATTAATATGTATGTCCAGATACACTTGTTACCTTATATCAGTGTGAAAATTTACTGACCTGTTAGCATCGCCAATGCGCTCACTGACAAATACTTGTGTTATTAGAGGAAGAGAACTAAATTCAGTGAAGAAACCTTAACTCTGGTCTTTGTTTCTCCATTTAGCGGCGTTATGGTTTTAGCACTGTTACCCTGTTTGTGTTACTGGATGTCCTCACCTCAACTAAATCCTTGGGATGTTGATTGGAGTGATTTGTTCGAAATAATTTTATTAATGATAATTTCCATCTAAATAAGAGATTGCCTTGGATCTGCAGAAGCAAGGAAACCCCTTTTAAGTGAGACAGTTACATTTCTTTCCGAAGGAAGTTCGTACCAGTAAGTTAATTACCTCTTTTCCCTAAGGAATGAATCAGATAATTATAAAGGGAGCCAAGGTCAGATTTCAGTCCATCTTCCCATTAGTCTAGGAGAAAGCTTAGCTCATCTCTTGCATGTGAGGAAAGCAGGAGGAGTTCATGAGAATGGTTTGATGAGTCTGGGATTTCTACAAATCTATGCAGAATGTTCTGAATGACTTAATTATTTTATTGAACATATTGTGTTCTTTTAATAGGCTGTCAGAGATTCCCAAATGTCTTCCTTTAGCATAGAAATGGTTTTGGATTATGCACACCAGTGACCTGCATGAGAGGCAGGAGTAATTAAACTTTAACTGTGTCTTTTCAGCTAATCTAGTGTGATAACTATGTTTCAGCATAGGACAAAGCTTTAGTCGGAAATATTGGAACAAAATTGGCTATTGAAAGAGGGGAGAGAGCATATTCCTTTTTAAAATGAAAGTTAATCTTTACTTTCATTGTTTGATTTAGAGTTAATTCTCATTGTGTCACATTTTCACCAGTGCTGTGAATCATCCCTTCCTGGATATCGGCCAATAGATAGTGATATCTTGAGATACAGTAACAATGCTGTTGTCAAAACTAGTATGGTTTTTATGAGAATAAATCAGATATTGTATGATGAAAGCGTCAAACACTGTGCCTTATTCATTAGACTGGTAATACTGGGTTATCATTTTGTGTTAAATAAGCGGTGCAAAGAACTGTTAAAGTTCCTAGATTTGTGTCACAGTTGGTTTGCTATAAAGCTTCCTCTGCTACTTCATATTATTACTGAAGTAATATCTGTGAACTGAGTGATGATTTTTCTAAATGGCCTGTTATTCCTGCTCAGGATTTATTTATTTGTTAAAGAGGCAGGCAAGAAGAAAGAGGGGGAGGGCGAGAGAGAGATTTAGAGAGAGATTTAGAGAGATCTGTTGGCTCACTTCCAGAGGACTGCAGTGGCATAATGGCCAAGGCTCTGTCAGGTTGAAGCCAAGAGCCAGGGGCTTCATCCCAGCTCTCATATGACTAGCAGGGGTTCAGTCACTTGGTCTATCTTCTGCTAATCTTTCCAGGGTTTTATCAGGGAACAAGATTAGGACTGGAGCAGCTGGGACAAAACTAGCACTCATATTGAATGACAGTGTCCCAGGTGGTAGTTTTACCTTATGTGCCACAATACCAGCTGCCCGGGTTGTCTTAAAAAATTGATTAATACCAAATATTTAAAAAAATTGGTGAATGATTTTGGTGACTTAAAATATTTCCAAAATTCACTTATAATTGGGGCTCCTTAATTTGAATGTAAGATTTATTTATTTATTTATTTATTTATTTATTTATTTATTTATTTATGAATGAGAAGGAATGGAAAACTATTGGCTAGAGATCTCTAGAGACAAAACAAAACAAAATTAGGATTAGTTATTTATCTCTTATTTTCAAATGTGTCTGTCCTTAGAAGGAAAAAAGTGTACATTTCAATTATGTTTACTACAGGTAGTGACTAAGATGTGTATTTTTTTTCCAGGGGAAAGTATTTTGTTCCCTGATTTAAGTTAAAAAAAAGTTGTGAATGGGTATTTACTCTACTTGAAATGGTGACATAGTTATGTTTTGGAATAAAAATGTGATTACATGCTATGGTATATGAAATGAAGCTAATAATAATGTCTTTTAATTTTCCAAATATGTTTAAATACATCTTTTCTATGACTTGGCCTTTTAAATAGTACGACCTAGACATATCAAATCTTACTGAATTAGAAATTTTTAATATTGATTTAAAATATTATTTTACTAAGTAAGTTAATGTGCACAGACTTTGTTGTATTATGACAACTGCAGACTAGTTACACCTTTTGTGTACCTCTTATGAGTCACTTGAAAGAGGTACCATATGATTATTAATTTTGTGGTCCTCGGGTTATCTCACTTAACACTTCACATTTTTACAGTGTACAGTTGAAGTGAATGCTTCTTACTGCTTAGTTACCAAGGAAAAAATGTGTATGAAACATTCAGTCAATATATGAAGTTATTTCATAGGCCAAATTAGGCAGGCAAATTATGAATGTTTTCCTCAGAATCATTTCATTCTTCTGGATATGTTTTATAATTTTTTTTTCCTCTGAGAGGAGAGAAAAGCAGAGGGAGACAGCCACTCAGCAAGACCTCTTATTTGCAGACCTTATATTGCAGGCCTGCAGTGTGGCTATAGAGCTGGGATTCAAGTTCAAGGTGGGAGTACAGTCCATTTTTCTCATTGCTATTGTGATTTAACCATTTAAGCTACTACCATTGTCTCTCTTTTTTTTTTTTAAGATTTATTTTATTTTTATTACAAAGTCAGATATACTGAGAGGAGGAGAGATAGAGAGGAAGTGGAGCTGCCGGGATTAGAACCAGCAGCCATATGGGATCAAGGCCAGGACCTTAGCCACTAGGCCACACTGCCGAGCCCTACCATTGTCTCTTGAAGTCTGCTTCAGAGGAATCAGAAGTCAGGAACCAGAACCAGTTTTCAAACCCAGGAATAGATAAATGTGACTAAGAGGTCTTGTCTGACGTCTTGAATGCTAGGCTACATGCCCGTTATGAAATAGCAAAATTACTTCTTCGCTGGAATTTCTGTTACAAGACTGCTGTTGAGTGATTTGTAATAGAATATTTAAAATTTCTAATGTTTTAACTCGAAAAATACCCAGTTTCAGTGAAAGCCTTGGAGGCATTTAGGGTAAAGTGCTCATTTGGCTTTAGCCAGAAGTTTTAAGTGCTGCGTTTACAATAAAACTGTAAATTTAAAGAACTTGGCATAATTCACTGTAAATCATTGTGTGTGTGTGTGTGTAGGTGAATATTAATACAAAATGTGTAAGAGGGAAATTAGATTAAAACAATCTTTAAGTGAATTGAAAACATGAGAAGCTGAAATATCCAAAGTGGTTCATTTTTTTTTTTTAAAGATTTATTCATTTTTTTATTACAGCCAGATATACACAGAGGAGGAGAGGCAGAGAGGAAGATCTTCCGTCCGATGATTCACTCCCCAAGTGAGCCGCAACGGGCCGGTGCGCGCCGATCCGAAGCCGGGAACCTGGAACCTCTTCCAGGTCTCCCACACGAGTGCAGTGTCCCAATGCATTGGGCCGTCCTCAACTGCTTTCCCAGGCCACAAGCAGGGAGCTGGATGGGAAGTGGAGCTGCCGGGATTAGAACCGGCGCCCATATGGGATCCCGGGGCTTTCAAGGCGAGGACTTTAGCCGCTAGGCCACGCCGTCGGGCCCAAAGTGGTTCATTTTCATATAAACAATAATAAGAATTAAATCCAAGAAAATAAAATAGTTTCTTTGATGCTGTTGTACCTAGATAAGAATTTTTCTTAGAGCATAAGCAGAAAGATCTTTTATTGAAACCCATTTAACCACATTAAGCAGCATCTTGTTTTAAATAAAAGTTAGTATTAACACTATCTACTGAAAGAGGTTATATTTTAATTTGATAATACAGAAATATGAACTTGGAAGTACTCTTAGAACTATGTATAATGAAAAGAAATGGGTTAATCTCTATCATTTGACTTATTTTAGTGATTTAATAAACAGAAGGAAAAATATCTAGTGCTGTTTAATAACTATGAAAAAAAATCATTGAGAATCCATAGTATTATTTTAAGAGCACACTCAGAGGATTTGAAAATTTGTAAGTGTGCTGTAAAAATTAGATTTTTACTAAATAATTTGATTTCCTCTAATGAGAATATTAACGTGTGTGTGTAACCCTGCTGTATCAGTGGTAGGGCCACATGCTTGCTTGCTAAGTGAGATCCCTTGTTTTGTACTTCATTGATCTCTTCCAGTGTTCTGATCACAGTGATGGCATGGCATGCAAGCAAGCAGAATGTGTTAACCAAACTTTGTGATTGAGTACTTAGCTTTATGGAACATGATCATTGTTGAGGTTCACTGGCATTCATTTGGCTATGTTATGTGAAAGTTCCATTCTTAATGTTGCATAGTTATGGATTTGTATGTCTTGTTCATTAAGGAGATTTGAAAAATCTTTGAACTTGAGTAATTATTTTCCTGTTAGAATTAAACAATACATTTAGGCAGCCTATCTTCATTGTTATACAGATTGTCATATGTTAACCACTTTCGATTTAGAGGATAATGTTAAAGACTGCATTGGGTATTGAATATTCCTTTCATCCTAGGTATTCACTGCTGTTGAGATAGGTCTAACT
Source organism: Ochotona princeps (assembly GCF_030435755.1). Classification (NCBI taxonomy): domain Eukaryota; kingdom Metazoa; phylum Chordata; class Mammalia; order Lagomorpha; family Ochotonidae; genus Ochotona; species Ochotona princeps. Next base: position 46,603,817 of record NC_080838.1, read on the forward strand.
TAGAGCTCCAGGAACAAAAGCTTTATTGTTCACTGTGGATGCATCAGAATAACACATTATCATTTCCCTTGGAAAAAACTTAAGGGTGGCTTTCATATTGGTTAAAATACAGATGAAACAATATGTATATATATATATTTAATTTACTGATTAGATTTTATTGTCACAATCTAGTATTTATTAAGCATCTTCTCTGTCTTTACTTCCATGGTAGTCGCATGTATTAATCTCAATATTTGACTCAGAAAATATCTTTTGAAAATACTGGCGTTTCACTTTTAACTGTATTTCTGTCTGTCTCATTCTTCAGAATATGATAGAATTCTTTGCTTGTGAGGTGAAAACAGATTTTTTATATTGTTCATCATGAAGTAGTTACATAAGTAGGAAAGCCTGTGTTTGAAACTGCTGTTAAGAAAATATGAATTGGGGCCCGGCAGCGTGGCCTAGCGGCTAAAGTCCTTGCCTAGACTGCGCCGGGATCCCATATGGGCGCCGGTTCTAATCCCGGCAGCTCCACTTCCCATCCAGCTCCCTGCTTGTGGCCTGGGAAAGCAGTTGAGGACAGCCCAATGCTTTAGGACCCTGCACCCGCGTGGGAGACCCGGAAGAGGTTCCTGGTTCCCGGCATCAGATCGGTGCGCACTGGCAGTTGTGGCTCACTTGGGGAGTGAAACATTGGACGGAAGATCTTCCTCTCTGTCTCTCCTCCTCTCTGTATATCTGACTTTGTAATAAAATAAATAAATCTTTAAAAAAAAGAAAATATGAATTGGAAATATCACAGATTGATCTAATGATTGTCACTGAAGCAGGAGAGAGAGAGAGAGAGAGAGAGAGAGAGAGAGAGATTGTGTACATGCAAACACCATTGTTATTTTAGGTACCATTTTCATCCTTGAATTTGTATTGTGATGCATTTTTGTGTGTTTCTGTTAAGAGCTGCTGCTGCTTTGTGCAAAGGTATTTGTCATAAACAAAGGTGCATGTTTCCAAGATTTATTTCTCTTTATTTGAAAGGTAGAGTGATAGAATGAGAGGTGAGAAAGAGAGAGAGGGAGAGATGTTTTCCATCTTGTGGTTCACTCCCTAAATTGCTGCAATTGTAGAGGTTGAGCTAGGCTAATGCCAAGAGCTAGCATCTTCTCCCATGTGGGTACAGAGGACCCAGCACTTGATTTGTCTTCTGCAACTTTCCCAGGTACATTAGCAAGAGCATGATTGGAAGTGGAACAGCCAGGACTTGAACCAGCATCCAGATGGGGTGTCAGCACAGTTGGCTGTGCCATAGCACGAACTATGACTTAACTGCATTTTAAATTATATTTCTTACTACATCATTTTTCTAATTAATTTCTTCTTATTTTGTGAGCCGATGCTATTAATTCATCTTTGTTTTTTAAAATAGTAACACTTTCCGGAGGTACTGATAGAATATTTAGGAAACTTTAGAACATGACCATAAAATCTGGCTTATCAGAATTCCATAATAAAGCTGAAAACCTTCACATTCTCCTATTTGTTTTCAATAATTTATTTTATCTCTAACAAAACTGGGTACTTAGTTTTATTCAGATTTTATTTAATTTATTTAATTTTTAGAAAATCGACTTTTACTTGAAGATGGGGTGGGGGTGTGGAGAGAGAGAGAGAAAGAAGGACAGAATACAGAAGATAGAAGACAGAAAAGAGAATCCAGCTTCCATCCACTTGTTCACTGCCCCCTAACCTCCACCCCGCTGCAGTGGCCAGACCAAGCTGGAGTGTAGTTGAAACCAGGAGTCAGGGTCCTCTCTATATCCCATGCAGGCACTGGAGCCCATGGCTTGAGCCTGCCTCTGCTGCTTTCCCAGGGCATAAACTAGAAGCTGAATTGGAAGTGGAGCAACTGGGACACCTGGAAGCTCTATGGGATGCCATAGAGGCTTAGCTTGCTATGTCACAGTGCTAACCCTCCTGCTTTACTATTCTTTCCCCTGCAGGGAAGTGGGAATTTTCACATTTCTTCCAAGCCATGTATCTCAGTGTCAGGCTCATAACAAACACTTTAAAAAGCTTTGAAGGTTTGTGCATGGAGTTAGGTCATCACCAGATTTTCTCAGAAGGACTCTGTGCTTAGTTGTGCAGTGAAGGAATGCATATTTAGGAGGAACCATTTAGGGAAAATAGTCTTAGAAAAACATTCTTTTTCAGTTGCAGAGTACTTATGTATGGTGTAAGAATCTGAAAAATTTATGGTTATGCTTCTTTTACTCCATGGATTTCCTTTATTGTCTGTTCCCTTTACCTAGAGATCATGGCTTTTAGCTTGTCCACACTGCTGAAATAGTCCTACTATTTGTATTCCTGTCTTATCAATATGTTTGATGAACAGTATTTTCCATTGTTTCATATGCTGTTTTCCTTTGTTTTCTCTAAATGAATTGTTACTAGAAAGGAATTAAAACTGAATAATTATTTGGCTTTTCTTAACTTTGGGAAAACAGAAGTTGGCTGTATACAATGAAGTTTGGGAAAACTTGAATCTAGCAAAGAAAACTGTAGGAATGAATAGAAAAGGGTGGGAAGTATACTTCAGTTTTTCCACGTTTTGATTACCCCTCCCGCTGTAGTATTCAGTAACTCCCATGTAATGAAGTTTTAAGGAAATGTTTTCAAAAGTGGTAAAAAGTAGCTAAGTCAGATTTAATCTCAGAATTTGCAAATTGACCTTAGTTTTTTCATCATAGCTGCAGTGATATATTTCTGCTTTTTTTGTTGTATTATGTCTTTGACCTTTGCCTTCACATATTCTTTGTTATTTTCTCATTCTTCTGTTTGTCTTCCATCAAGTTTATCGAGCAGCTCCTTCTTGGTGGGCTATTCCAAGTCAGGTGGTTACATCTCCGTTTCATCAAGTGAATAAGAGTAATGGGCTCCCTGCATTTCTTGTCCCACCTTGATTAATCCTGTAATTTGCAGATCCTCAGGGCCTCTGCCTGGTCTGTGCTCACTCCATGAAGGAACTGGAAAAGTCCAAGTGTTTCAGTCATTTAGCAGAATTAGTATTTTCATTCCTTGGTTTTTGCTTCATCCAGTTACCTTGCTATACTTGCTGCACTAGGCCTTTTGCTGATTATTGTTTTTAAACCGTTCCCCATATCATTGTGGCCTTGTGGTTTGCCCTGGGATTCATTGACCAGGAGAAATGGCTGTATATATCACACATGAAACACTTCCGTGGCTTGTATTTTGGACATGGAAAGGGAGTTGGAGATTCCAGGTGCCATTCCCTCATTATGCAGGATAGGAAACTGAGCAACTGAGAAGTGAAGGGAAACACCCGCACTTCAGTAGTCAGTGAGTGGCACATCCTTTGCTGGATCCCTCTCTCTGTGTTTGAAAACCAGTAAATTTGACACCATACTGTTTTCCTCGTGTGACATTTTTTGACATTTGATTTGGTACTCTAAAAGTTGAGTATTTATCTGAAAGTTACTTAGGGTGCCAAGTTGTTTTTAATTAGACTAAAGTGGTGTTGCATAAAAATTTCAAACTGGATGTGCCACGATATATGTGCAAACTTGGTCAGTTAATATGGTGTATCTGAACATGGTACTTAATCTCTTTTTTTAATCTGTCAAATGGGAACTCTGACTACTTAATTTGTAGCATGCTAGAGCCAGATCTGAAATTTGAATTTTTAAAGCTTTTGTTTCCAATACAATATGCTCCAGGAGGAAATAAAGTTCATAGGTTATGTCTAGCTACAGTTTACTCATTATTCTAGCTCATTTCTTCAATAAATGTTATGCTTTCTTTATTTGTGCTCCAAAATAACATCCATTTCTTCTGTAACTGGGCAAATTTTTATTTTGTCTGATTATTGAAGATACATTGTTAATAATTTGTGCGTGAATTTAGGAAAGGGGTTTAGTGTAACTTCTCTTTCCCAGTGGTTCCTGTTTTAATTTATCAAAGATGTTTGTGGCAATTTTATTTCATGTTAAGAAGTAGGTTATTATGATCTGCAGGGCATTTTTGTAGAAACTGGAGCAGTTTGAGATCGTACCTTTGGAGAATCTAATGTTTTTGCAATGCCCTTGTAGCTGACTACTGATGAAATAATGGTTGTATAATTCATCACACACACATTGGGAAAAGTAAAGAACTTAAGCATTCCAAAAGTGGAATTACTTCTTGTCATCACAACTTATTTTGCGATATTGCCATTTGTTGTTACAAATATGATAAAAACAATTTGTATAGTTGGAATTCATTTCTGGGCTATAGTACCATTTCCTTTAAATGGTATGTTGGTTGAATAATGTTTTCAAGTGAGAAATCAGATGTAATGCTATACAATTTATTCAAAGTAGAATGTTTTTCTTCGTAGTAATATGTAGGTCAGATGAACATGTACCTCAAAATGCATTTTAATTTTTAGGTTCTTCCATTACATGTTCACTCAGCATAGAAGTTGAAGAGTTAGAGGCTTAGTTAAATCAGGTAATTATTTCATCAAAGATGTTTTAAATAGAACGGTGATGCAGTGTCATGTACTGAATATGTCCTGTCTTGACAATTTTAATCTCAAACCAGTCATATTATATTTTAAAATATTAGGTAGGTAGTATTCATTTTAACACTATATTGTGAGATGTGACACTCCTCTAAAGAAGGTTAGTAGTATTTTAGAGAAAATTTGGTGTACACCAATATGAGATTTGTTCTGGAATAAATTTTATTTGCTTTATTAAATTAGGAGTTTATAAAATGATTGTTTAAAAAGTTTTGTTTACTTAACTTTAGGATTAGACCTATGGAATGGAAGTTCTTGACTCTAACACTTAGATTTAACTTTCCTCATACTTTGTAAAGTTGTAAAGTTATTCTTTCCATATTGAGGAGAATGCTTGTGTTGTAATGAATTAAGACAGAATTGTATTTTCCTAAATGGCTGTCTGGTTATTTATTAGATAATTAGAAAATAGAGAAAAAATTAATTCTTTTTAATATCAGAAATAAGGAATTTAGCCAACAATTGATATAACAATATTTTGTCTTATAAATAATAACCTCATTCATGTAAGTTTTCTTTAAAAAGCACTTTATTTATGTCCTGTTATATTTGGGTTAATTTCTCTATGCCCATAGGATGAATTTTGTTTCTAATTTCGTGGTAGTTTACATAATTTTAAGTTTTCAGGACAAACATACTTTTGGCTTGAAGTCTAGTATTACATCTAGTAAAGTGATTTTCCTTTACAGCACACTGAGGTCAGCATGGCAGTGTTTAGGGAAAGCACATGAAAAAGAAAGATAGAGAGAGAAGGAGAGCACTGGCTTATATCCTTGGCTCTCTCCCCAGAGGTCTGTGATGGCTGGAGCAGGACCAGTCAGAAGCAAGGAGCCAGGAGCATCTTCTGAATGTCCCATATTTGTGCAGGGTCCCAGGCCATGGGCCATCTTCCGCTTTTCCAGGCACAGAATCAGGAAGCTGGATCTAAAGTAGAGCAGCTTTTGATTTAAACTGGTGCTCATTTTGGATGCCGTGGCACTGGCTCCAGTGATTTGTATAGTTTAAATGGTGTACTGTAAGAAAGAAATACTTGATTATTGATATTTGATTCAATAGGTTTTGTTCTTCCAGTGTCTTTCTCTTTCATTTTGGCTTATGACTAACATTAATTTAAATGAAAATAATGGGACTAAAGGGAAAATGTATATAGTGTATACCTAATCAGTTTATCAGTAGTTTTGGATTTCTGTGCAGTTAGGACTAACCTGCACAGGACATTTATGGTAGAATTTTTCCAGTTACATTGACCATTGGTTATTTGAGTGAAAATATTCTGGATGATTTGGTTGTTGGTTGTTTTTATAAGCCTATAGGAATGCCTCCCAGAGCACATAAGTCAGCTGAGAGAGCAGTTACAGATCACTGTATTATGGGAGTTTTATTCTAGAGCTTTGAGGTTTTTTTTTTTTAATTTTTTTTTTTTAAGATTTATTTTTAGTGGAAAGTCAGATATACAGAGAGGAGGAGAGGTAGAGAGGAGGAAGATCTTCTGTCTGCAGATTCATTTCATTTCCCAAATGGCCACAATGGCCGGAGCTACGTTGATTGAAAGCCAGGAGCCAGGAGCTATTTCCTGGTTTCCACATGGGTGCAGAGTTCCAAGGCTTGGCTATCTTCCACTGCTTTCCCAGGCCACAAGCAGGGAGCTTAATGGGAAGTGGAGCTGCTGGGATTAGAACACCAGTGCCCATATGGAATCCTGACACATGCAAGGAGAGGACTTTAGCAGCTAGGCCATGCCGCGCCAAACCCTTGAGCTTTGTTTTAAGCTTCACTCCAGTGACAGACACAAGAGTATTTGTTCCCTGAAGTCACCTGCCAATCCTGAATATTTGTCTTGTTTTTATCAAGTCTCCTAGTAACACCAAACATCTTTGAGCCCTTTTTACTTGTATGGCATTGTTCTTTTGTAATGCAAATTACTATTAAATCTTCACAACAATGTTGTACCCTCATTGCATTTTATTGACCAGGAAACTCAGAGTGATTTTTAAATAATTTATTCAGAGACCCAGACCTATTAAATAATAATGAAGAATTTGAACTGCGTGGAATTTTAAGATACATGTGCAAAAGCACAGATACATAACCCCAATGTACTTAATGTAAACCATAAAATAAGAGATTTCTTGTTTGAGGAAAAATATGTTACATTTGAATTGAGTAAGTGCTTAAAACACTTGATATATTAGTTATTTTTATTTTGAAAGCACAGGCTGCTTCCCGAAGCGCAGATTGAGGTCACGTAGCGTTGGGTAGCATAGCACTGGACATGAACATCAAGGGTAGTGAGGGTGTTGCCTGTGGCTGTGGGAGCCTTGTCAGCACCAAAAATCAAATGTTTTCTTTTATGTGGTTGGATATTCTGGATTTCCTTTTTACTTAATTAGCTTTTTAAAGAGAATTAGCAACCACTTTTGACAACACATAACTCACAGGCATTTTCAGATTAATTCAGTGAGCTTAGTGGAGATAGCATGAGATTTGCAGTCAGGACTCCAGGATAATGTATTGGCCTCACACATTGGCTGTGATATCTCCAGCTTGTTTAGTGACCTCATGCTCACAGTCTTGATCTGTAAAATGCTAAGTGTGGTAATTGCATTGGGGATTAAATGAAATCATGTGCAGACATAAGTCAGTGAAGATCTAAGGAAATCATCTGAAAGCATTTCAGAAATGTACAGTGAACATGATATTAGTTAATAATTAGTTAATTAATATTAACAGTTAATATTAATTATTAAATTAATAGTTAACTTTAAAAGATTTGTTTTTATTGGAAAATCAGATATACAGAAAGGAGAAGAGACAGAGAGGAACATCTTCTATCCATTGATTCACTCCCCAAGTGGCCGCAATGGCCGAAGCTGAACCAATCTGAAGCCAGGAAGCCAGAGACTTCTTCTAGGTCTACCACATGGGAGCAGGTTCCCAAGGCTTTGAGCCATCCTCTACTGCTTTTCCAGGCCATAAGTAGATAGTTGGATGGGAAGTAGAGCCACTGGAATTAGAATTGGCACCCATATGGGGTCCCAGCACATGCAAGGTGAGGACTTTAGCCACTGGGCTATAACACCAGGCCCAATAGTTAATTATTTTAAAAAGATTTATTTATTTGAAAGGCAGAGTTACACAGAGAGGGAGAAACACAGACACACACCACATACACACACGTATGGGGGGGGAGAGAGAGGGGGAGAGAGAGAGAGAGAGAGAGAGAGAGAGAGAGAGAAGGAGAGTGTTGTGATTCATTTGTTACTTGATTATCAAGTAGCCACAATAGCCAGGGTGGGACCTAGCAAAAGCCTGGAACATGTGGAGGATTGACAGGGATGGAAGTATCTGGGCTATCTTCTGCTGCTTTCCCAGGTGAACCATCAGGTAGCTGGATTGGAAGTAGCATAACCATGCTTATGAATTCCAGATGCTCATGGAATGCTGCTGGTGGAGACAGCTGCGAAAGGCCCCTAAGCCAAAACAGCAGCCCCAATAATTGAATCTTTTAGTGTGGAAAATCTTCTTTGTAAAATTATTTTCTTCCCAAAGATAAAAGTTTTCTCTGTGGAGTAGTATAGCTGTTAGACAGGTAGAGCACAGTTTCATTGGAAGGATAGAATTTACTTATCAATCATTGATTTTAAGATATCTAAAACCATTTACTGTCTGTGAACCATGCCTGTCAACCCAGTGTTGTGTGTGACGTTTCATACAATTAAGTATTGTTCATTGTAGAGTAAAATATGTTATTGTTTATTAACAGGCAATATATTCTTCAGTAAGATATATTTATACATAAGTAGAAATGTAAAGACAGCCAGCTTTCTACTATTTTTTTATTTGATAAGGTAGATTCTTAGCTTAAAGAAATAAACATGTGTATGTTTAATACTTCCAGCCAGTTTTACTAATCTTCTGATGAATATTCATGTTTATATGAGCTGTTTGGCTTACTTATCAAAATAATTGGGTGTCTGAGTTATGGGAAGTAAGCCTGAGAGGTGAGACATGATCAGCCATCTTTTTAAAAGCTTTGGAATATGTGTGGCTGATTTAAATACCTAAACAAACTTGTGAAAAGTGGATTCATTGAATCATATTGATCATTGATATGTTGTGGATGTATATTTTCTTTGCCTGGAGTTTTTTGTTGTTGTTGTTGTTTTTCCCTAATAATCTCCATGCCCTAACATGAGTTTGTATAACCACACAACCCATGGGCTAATAACTAGTTGGCCATTAGTGAAATAATCCAGACAAAAGTGGGAAGGCTAGACTGAATGGTTATCACGGTTCTGTTGAGCAAGACCTAGGCAACTGTGTCTCAAGAACACAGATGCATATACATCAGTGATTGCAATGTTATCAACCATAGTTCTCTTTCTTTCTTTTTTGTTTGTTTTTTTTAATCCAAATGAGATGGAAGATGTTGTGACCAGGAGCCTTTACATTTGCCCACACCATCAGTCTGTGTTTATTTATAAACACTATTAAGGAAATTTTTAAAAAAAGTTTTATTTATTTTTTATTGCAAAGGCTTATATTCAGAGAGGAGAAACAGAGAGGAAGATCTTCCATCTGATGATTCACTCCCCAAGCGGCCGTGATGGCTGGAGCTGAGCCAATCCAAAGCCAGGAGACTCCTTTGGGTCTCTAACATGGGTGCAGGGTCTCAAAGTCTTGAGTCTTCCTTGACTGCATTCCCAGGCCACAAGCAGGGAGCTGGATGGGAAGTGGGGCAGCCAGTACTAGAACTGGCGCCCATATAGGATCCTGGCATGTTCAAGGTGAGGACCTTAACCGCTGTGCTATCATGCGGGGCCCAAGGAAACTATTTACATTAAAAGTTATTTACATTAAAAACAAGGTGTCAGTCCTGTTTCTAAAAGGCACCTTACATGGCCTGTTGTGGGAGAATCAGACGCAGGAACATAATCTTTACTTCTAGAACATATTCTTTGGTCTCTTGAGGATGGAAACCATCTGGGTAATTAGAGTCTAGGGGCAAGGGAGTTCAGAATAGATTGGATGACTGATTATTGTTTGTGTTGTTTCTCGCCAAGTGCATGACTAATAATTTGGTCCCCTTTAGCTGTGTGAGAAATCAGTATTGCTGGTACTGTACCTATGGTGGGTATTCCCCCTGTCTCTTAACCATGGGACCAATTGCCTGCTCTCTGAAAAATATTTTAAATTTCATTATAAATGACTAAATTTGATGTTTTAAAATGTGAAATTTGCCTTGATTTGAATGAGAGTCTGAAAAAGAATTCAGAGTTATTAAAAACATTTTATTTATGTGCAGCAATCAGGAAAGGCTATACTTCCTGGAAGGCAAAATTATCAAATAAGTAAGGCATATCTCTTTTAAGCATTAAGTAATTGAAAATTCTGTTTAATGCTAGCAAAGAAATTGTGTTATTCCTTACCCTGCTTTTACAAGTGTGCCCTACCTCGTGATCTGGAATGGGCCTTTATGAAGTGGAAACTGTGTACCGTCACAGCAGCGTGGATATACCCTGGTGTCCCAGAGGGCTGTTGTGCAATATACAAGTAGTATTCAGTTATGCCAGGCCACCGTCTCATTTTGTATAATGTGCTGAGAACTACTTTCATAGGGAATGAAGACATCAATTTTGTGGTGGGGATTCTTCAGCTTTCTCTAGGTACAGGATTGCACTGTGGTTAGTGAAGATGATGGGAACCAGAGCTGCGAAGGGAACATTATCATGTATCTAGGGATTAAAGTACAACTCAGTTGTTGGAGTAGCACACACTATAATACTATGTGATTTTGTGTGCATGCGTGGTTACTTTCCTAGGAAATGTGATGTTCGTGTTAGATTTGTGTTAATCTGAGAGTAGTTCTAAATTCTAATCGTGGTTTCTTTTGACTGGAGATTTTAGGCCATTTAGTGATTTGAAAGTATATGGTAACAAGAACTATTCTCTCAGTTCTGCATTCTGTGTATGTAATTTTAGTAAAAGCACGCAGTGCTGACTAAATGACTCACCATCATGCCTGAATGTCTTTAACTTGTGAAGTAAAAAAACTGGTGGAACTGAAGCTTTTTAGATGTTTTGAGGAACTGTAACCTAAAGGCACATCATGGGGATTATGTTACTCAGTCATTCTATATGTGTTTAGAATGAATCTGATACTCTGGTTTTTAGCTATTCTTGACAGCTGCATTTCACAGTGCGTTTTTCCTTTGTGGCTAATGTGAAGTTAGGATTCAGTCTGGCTGGTTACTGGTAGATTGTTGTGCAAGTATTAAAAGGAAGCAAAGAAAAACTCTTCTTCTAATCTGTTTCTGATACCCAAAAAGTGCTGAGAAAATGTCTGGTAATGCTCCACTTAGTGCAAATTTAAAATAATTATCATTGTCTTTCTGAAATAGGTGTCCATGGCATGTTACAAATTAGAAAATAGTGTTTTTATGGAAATATTTAAACTGTATTTCCATAAACTGAAACTCATAGCATTAACACACCAGGAGCTTGAAAACACTGAAGCACGTTTATACTGAAATAACGTTTTTATTGTTACTTTGTTAATTTTGTATCAAAGATTGTAGGTTTATCTGTGATCCTGTATTCACATAGGGAATTTCAAGATTTATAAAATGGTCTTTGTTCCTCTCTTTTCTCAGTGTGCCAATGCTTATGTTTGATAATGCTATCTCTTTGGCCCCACTCCTCACCATCCACACTCTCCTTCCTTTCCTATGCTCTTTAAGAGATGTATATTGCTTGGAGATTTTTTTTGTTTCTAAGTTTTTTTGTCTGTTTGGTTGTCATTCTTTGCAAGTATATACCTTTAGAATTGAGCAAAGTTGTGTATTAGAGTTTTAGCGCTACAGAAAATTTACTCAAATTGTAAGGAGCGAGAGAAAGAATCCATTCACTGTCAGATTGGTTTGGAAATCCGTCAAAGGGGAAGCTGCTGGGAGTAGACATTCAATGGAAGCTTAATTAATGAATTCTGATTTTTTTTAGCTTGGATTGATTAATTCATTGGGTAGAGTGAGATTTGGGATTTCCTGTAAATGTACATATTCTTTTTATATTAAATTATGCCCTTAGTCAGTGGAAAATATCTCCTAAGATTGCCTGTATGTTTCTTTTTTTATGGAGCGTGCGGTGTCAGTTTGTCGCAGACTTATTATGAAATCACCTGTGATGATTTCAGGTGCCGTACAATGAATTAAGAATGCGTTTATGATTCAGAGAGGGACAGATCGAGCAGTTCTTGGGAATGGTAGAGCAGAGGCAATGGATGACAGCAGGCCAGATCATCAGAATGAGACAAATAGCATAAGCTTTACTGAGGCCTCTGAAGGCCCCAAAGAGCCTAATGTTTTACTGTGCCCTGCTGTAAAGCCTTCTGGGAGTAGGGAGTACATTGCCAAGCCAGGGGAGAATTAAATACAAATCTGGGGATTTAACTCCTAGGCTCTCTTGAGGGTGATTCCCAGGCAAAATATTTAGGGCTTTGCTTCACTGTGGTACTCAGCTTTATTATTTTTAAATGATCACTGTTTAGTGGCAAAAACAGTAACCGGGGGATCCTTAAATTGCCATTTCAGGTGTGTGTTAATTTTTATAGTTTTGAACATGGACTGGCCATTTTATCCATCTTCTTTTAAAAAGATAATAGTTTTTAAAAACAGAAAAAAATTATGGTGTTTCTAGGCATTATAACCAAAGTGAACAAGGTTGGTGGGTGGACACGAGGTTGTGGATAGCTATTATTGAATGATGCTGTGAAAGAGGTAGGTGTGGGCAAAGAAGTTTTTCATAAAGATTTACAAATTATGTGTTGAGGACTAAGTGTTAAGCGTATTTTTAATATGAAAATTTCTAAGCTTCATATTTTTCTTTACAAGTTCTAATCAAATGGTTGAGCTTCAGTATAGTAAAAGCCCTTGCTTGTATTTTGCATCTTAGTTAGGGTGTTAGGAACTCTGAATGATAAAGTGTTTCTTGCACTAAATCAAATGTTGGAATCCCTGGGTAGTCTTTGTTGCTAGAGAGATAAGTATGCTTTAAGGGACCTGCTAGCCTGGAAAATAAATTCAGCTTATCTTAACCTATCTGTGTCCCTGTTTGAATCATGATTTTAATATCCTTTTAGTATGTATTTTTCCTAGATATATAAGTATATAAATACCTCTCTGGCTTAATTTATATAGGTAGTAAGAGTCTGCATTTTTCTAAGTCTGTTGTTCTGTAGATTACTCTATGATTTCTTGGAAATGTAGCTGTTATCACTTCATGTGGTACAGAGAGCCAGTATATTTGGGGTATGTTATAGTGTTACTGAACATGTCACTGTATGTTTGTGTAAATATCCATATAAAAGGAAACACTGTGTATAATCACAGAATTATACTTTATATAATCAGGAAACACTTTATATAACTGCAGCTTTTCTGTTTAGAATTTTATGAAAAATATTTAATTTGAATTTAATTGTTAAAGGTTTTAATTGAAATTATTGGTTCTCTGGATATTCAACAGCATGTATTTCAAGATTAGAAAATATAATTTTACTTGTGAAATTATATAGTTGTCATGACCTTTATATTAATTACTTGACTTGATTTGTGGGTATAAGCTTTACCAACAACACAAAAGCCAAGTTTTATTTAAAATTTTCAGTAGTGCTAAAACACATTGAATATGTTAAACTAAAACCCTTGTCAAATATACTTACATGTTTTCATTATTATATAATCCATTATATAATTCATTTGCAATTGTAATGAAAGGAACTTACCAAAATGCCAAAAATTAGTTCTAAGGTAGAATTTCCTCATACGGCATGTACTATGCGTCCTTGGGTTCTTGAATACAAGAATTCATTGTGACATCAATATAATGAAAGTTACACATGGAAAGATAAGAGATACATCAATAAGCATATACAAGTAAAATCATTCTGAAATTTGGTTAATAGGTGCTGAGAATTCTTTTTGAGTATTCATTTTCTTTATTTTCCCCTGATTGCTGGAAGAAATTCTCTTAATAACATCTGATTTTTAATAAATAATTGATTGCAGTGTATTTTAGGTTTAGGTACCGAAGATACTGTGCAAAATATATACTCAGTTATCCAGAGGAGGAGAGGTGGTGGTTTATTTTAGTAAATGCTTTAGGTGTCAGTGGGCAGTATCCTTTTATTTGACATATTTGGGGTATTACATAAAATAACCCTGTGTTGTATTTGCTTGTATTTTCAGGAGATCCAAATTAGTTCTTAAGCTCACCAGTAAAAATGGCATATACTGTGTCTAATACATTTTAGAATATGTGCTGCCAAAACAAGCCCATAATCGAATACATTTTATGCTTTAGACCTATATGATAGTATTTAGAGTGTAGAAGTAAGAAGATGCCTGCCGAGAATGGAAGATGTTGTTATAATAATAGATGGAAATTCGTCAATTAATGTATTTTATTTTTATTTATAGGTAGAAGATTCATACTTCTAAGCTTAAATTGGGGATGTTTCTGTTTCCTGTGTTAATACTTACCACGTGTATCTGGGAACACATATTTTAATTTGATGAGCATCTATAATATTAGTAGTGAAAGTTGTGAGAGTTTCAGAAAAGCAAGTGGCAAGTGTCTGCAGGGGTGGCTTAAGTTGGACTGTGGGAAATGTGTTCCTGCAGGTCTTTTTAGAGGCTGCCTGCACTTCAGTTTTAGCTCTGTCTCCAGACAGCATGGTTTCTATACTGTGCATGCTGCTGTTCTCTGCATGTGTAAAGAGCTAGTCCTGAGCTTACTTTACAGATTTTTTTTGAAGCCAATAGAATAATTGCTTAATATTATAACCCACGTAAAATTTAGTAAAAAGTTCTTAGTGTGCTACTTTGATGTGTCCTTTCACTTCTTGTTCAACAGTAAAAGACAGTTTCACATATTTGGTGGCTGAAGTTAAAATGCTTCTTATTTTTTATTTTTTAAATATTTTTTTAAATTGCAAAGTTAGGTATAAAGAGAGGAGGAGAGACAGAGAGGAAGATCTTCTGTCCGATGATTCACTCCCCAAGTGACCACATTGGCTGGTGCTGTGCTGAACTTCCTCCAGGTCTCCCACACGGGTGCAGGGTTCCAAAGCTTTGGGCCGTCCTTAACAGGCCACAAGCAGGGAGCTGGATGGGAAGTGGAGCTGCCGGATTAGAATCGGCACCCATATGGGATCCCAGTGCGTTCAAGGTGAGGACTTTAGCCACTAGGCCACCATGCTGGCGCACACTTTTTATTTTAATTTGCAGTTTTTGAATAGGCACATTTCGTTTTTCAGTATTTACTGCAAAAAACGAACTGCATCTTGGAATTGTTATAAAATTGCATTACAAAATTAGATGTTTATTACATGCTTTATGCAGGAAAAAAATATGCAACTGGATCATATTATCTAGAAAGCCAGATATACCTTTTGTTAAAGAAACTGTTTTTAAATTGCCTACATTTTATTTGAATTGATCTTTTAGTTTTGCAGTGTAAGTTACTTCAACTATTTCAGCAAAAGTAACAATTACACCATGCATTCTTCAGATTCTAGATGTTAATGTTTGGTCTTACTGTTCACTTCTGTGTTGTGTTTCTTACTGTCTGGCATGGGGTTTAATGCATGGTTGGTGCATAATAGGTACTCTGTGATTAATAGATTAATTTTTATGGTGATTAGAAATTTGACATCTGCATTGATACCATAGAAACTTCTGTTAGGGGGAATAAAAGAATACCAATTTAAGAAGGTCAAAATAGAATGGGTTTTAATTTGTATTTTGACATGTGTTATC
The DNA here is from genome assembly GCF_030435755.1 of Ochotona princeps. Classification (NCBI taxonomy): domain Eukaryota; kingdom Metazoa; phylum Chordata; class Mammalia; order Lagomorpha; family Ochotonidae; genus Ochotona; species Ochotona princeps. Next base: position 46,619,195 of record NC_080838.1, read on the forward strand.
CCTGAGCTCTTTTCTTTCCATGTGCTGACATGCATTTCCTTGACAGCTCAGTGCAGACAGTAGTCGCATGAAATATGGGACAAGAGCTGTTTTTGTACATGTTCTCAGTATAGAGAGAGATGAAATAAACATGTCTGGACTTGCAGAGAAATTGCATCTGCTGTGTTGGATTGACTGGTAGTGAGCCTGTTTGTGGAGAAATCTAACAGTCAGGTTCTTTCCATGTCCGTATGATAGACACCAGTGAATCTCAGTCTGGACTTCATAATATTGTATCTGGAAGTCTTTCAAAACATGCCAGTGCCAGGACCCTGTGCCGATCCAGTTAACTCAGAATCTCTGCATGTGGAACTAGGTCATCATTGTTTTGTTTAAGTAGTTCCAAGGTGCAGCTACTTCTGAGAAACTCCAAAGTTTTGTAGGAATCAAACTTAGAAGAGAGCAATCCTAAGGGATGTAAATCCCACTTGCTAAGAAGGATGCACCATGTAAGATCCCACCTGTAAGAGGAAGACATGCATGCAATGCGAAATGTTCTTGTAGCCATAGTTTAAGGAGTAAAAGTAAATAGGTGGTATTAAGTTTAGTAATAGAGTTTATTGAAATCATCAGCATATGCACTAAATCTTGTTTTAAGATTGAATAAATATAAAAAGATATTTATTGGATATTTCACTTTTTACTTTATTCCTATATCTGATTTAGTAAATCGAGAACTTATTGTAGATTTGTAGAACATCTTGGTTTGGAACCAAGATGGATTTTAAATGCTTGAGGGTCTTTTGTAGCTTAGTCAATACTGCTTTGGCCAGCGCAGGCCTAGAGGGTGAAGTGCTGTGATAGAAGTGAAGAGCCATGTTTGTTGTGGCTTTATCACTGGCTAATCCTTCCATGTTGGGCAGTTTACTCTTCCACTGTGTGGATTTTACTTTTCTCTTGTTTAGTGTGGGATGTCAGTCCAGATAAGAAGCTTTTTAGTTTTCCTTACTGCAGCTGTGGGATTTTTGAGAATACTTTAGCAGCCGTCAGAGCGGAGAAGCAAGCTGAGGAAGCTGCCATAAGTTCAATACAGCTATATTGAATCTGCTAAAAGACAATTAAACATGAAAATTCCTCCTTCAAAGGATGGTGTTGCCATGGCATTGATTCTCAAATGTTTTCTATTAACAGTAGAAATCCTTTCAGGAGTGACCATAGTGGATCAGTTATCAGAAAAATAGAGATTGAAGCTCTGCCTCCAAGATCAGTAATATCACTTAGGGCTGCTGAACCACACGTAACTGTCTAAAATTGACCTAACCAAAAACTCAGAAAGAGACCTTTTATTTGACGACCAAGGCTATTCTAGCCACAAATATTTAAATAGCTTTGACTTGGAAGGTAGTTCTTTCAGGTGAATGGATAAGTGAAGATTGTTCAATAGTTGTTTATAGATGACAGAAGTATTTCATGTACAATTTTGGATCCTTGACAAGTATTTTTTTTTTCTCCATGTCAGATAAACTCCTGGGAAACCAGCAAATAGAAGAGAAACAATGATCTTGGCCAGTGAAAATCATTCTCGACCAGGTTTCCTCAGTGACATGAACTTGTGGTCCTAGTCCAGAATGTCATTTGACTGTAAAACCTTGTATGATGCTTCTTGTTAGCAAAGACATAGATGCCTCAAATACTAGTTACTTTTCTGCTTTAAATTAGGGAAAAACATGATGTTGAGTGGAAGCTGTGAAGTGGAGGAATCTGCATATTTCTACTTTTAGGATGCTTCTTTGAGAAAAAATTAATATATTTGAGAGGCAGTGAAAGTGAGGGATGGAGCAAAGGGGAGAGAAGAGAGACAGGGAGAAGGGAGGAAGAGAGAGAGGAAAGCAGGGGGTGGAGAGAGGGGTTCATGCCTCAAATTTCCAGTCAGTAGGGCTGGGCCGTACCAAAGCAAGGCGATAGAAACTCAGCCCTGTTCTCCCACATCTGGCAGGAACCCAAATTCTTGAGCCTTTATCACTGCCTCTCATTGTCTACATTGACAGGAAGGAAGCTGGAGTCTGGAACAGGAACCGGGGTATTGAAGTGAGGCATTTTAATGTGGGATGTGGGTGTCTTCACTTAGTCCAACAACCTCCACTAGGATGCTTCTAAGAAGTTTTATAACACTATTTTCTGTACTCACAACCAGTTACAAGAAAATTGTTTGGGAAGGAAAGCATCCCAAATATCAATAAGTGTTTCTGAAATTCCAGTGGCTTGTACAGACATAATTTCCACAGTCCTGGCATGTGTGTGTGTCAAAGAAAACAACATGTAACATTCCAAGGAAAGGAAAGAAGTGGAAATCCAGTTTTATTAAGTGTAGCTTCTATGACAGAAAGCTAGTGAGAGAAACGTTTTTTAAACTCATTGGCTTGTTTGTTCTAAACAGGTATGGTTCAGTATTTGGCACATATCTACTACTGTAAGACTAAGTGAACAGAGAAAGCAAATAAATGTGACCTTTGTAGGGCTGTTTTTTTTTTTTTAATGAAGTCAAAAGTGCACAAACACATAAATATCAGCCTGCTCTTAGTCTTATCCAGGAAGCTTCTCTGATTGACAGTGTTTCGCATTCAGACTTTGGCATCCTTCTCAGTTCCCTGTGGGCCTTGCCATCTGTTTAACTGGTAAAGGACCCCTCTCATCAGTGTTTCTGTGGTGCAGTTGGAAACACATGCCTCTGATGGGCTGCTGCTGCTACTCTCTCACCCCTGTTTATTTGGGACCAGTTCCAGTGTGTCAGAGCAGGTGGCTTTACCTTAGCCAGATTGGTGGTTACTGGAAGGTAGAAGTGCTGCAGTGAGGAGCGGAGCATCTACTATTATGGTGATTTTGGCATTGGAGAGAGCCCAGGGACTGGGACAAAGTCTAATTCCTAAAGATGATACTCTCCCTGGGGAGATGGTTGTTTACCTCTCACCTTCTTAAAGTGTTTCAGCACTTTCAAATTTAATGCTTTGATCTACATCAAGGTTAATAAAATGAGTGTGTGTGTGTGTGTGTGCATGCACGTCACAGGCCCCTCTGCTTTTATCTGCCTACCAATAAGTCAGATTCCCTGCCTTTCCTGTAATTCTTTGCCAGATAATTTTACTGAATTGTGTCAAACTGTCAGTTACCTAATTCAAAGCTTGGGAAGTCCTCACTTAAAAAAAAAATAGACAGTTTCTGCCCACGTTAAGTTTCTTTTTGATGATTTCTCCCTTTCATTCTCCATTCCTTTGGAAATTTTGATGAGTTGCTAAGTCAGATGTTTTATACTCTCCAAACACACATAAGAATGCAGGTTAAAAAAATTGCCACATTTTCTAAGCATGTTGTATTAGTCAGACAAGGAGGGAGCGGGGGACAAAGAAACGAAATAATTTCCACATGTCTTGAGTTTAATGACCTAGTTTCTTCCCTTTCATCATTTAATTCTTGGGTTTTCTGTTATTTTGACTGTAGTTTGGCATTATGTATTTGTCTTTATTTTATACTGTACTTTGACATCATGTGGGGTTACTGAAAGGTTCAGGAACATGGAATTAAAAGATAAGGTTATTTTGGTGCAAAAGGTTTTTACAAGCCATACATATGACTGGTCTTCGAGCAGTTCATGAAAATTGCGTATTAATGAAAATGTTATGGGTTCATTTAGGATTTTTTAATCAAATAAGCTTGCATCGTAATTCCCTTTTATTTAAACTTTTTAAAGTACTTCTCTTGTCATATATCCATCCAATTATTCTATTGAAAACACAATTGTTTTGTAAGTACGTTCTTTTCTGCATTTGTTAACATTTCTATTTCTGAAAAGTGGTTTTCCAGCTGTTTTTTAATTATTAATAGCTGCCTTAAATACATTCTTGGGGGCAGTGTAGTTATTTTGTTAATACTTGATTTTTGGATTTAGGTGACCTGATTTAAATGCAGTGATTCTGCAGGTCAAACTGCAGGTGATTTTCTTGGACAAGGTGCTTAGTATTTTTGAGTCCCAGGTTTCTCTTTCACATTAATGTTATATGGCCTGAAGTAGTTTATTTATAATCATAATACATGCGCCTTACCCCTCTATCAGCTTTACTGTTGTGTCTGATTTTATTGTCCAAACAACGTGAGGTGTAAAATAAGTACTCTGTAAATGTTGGCTACCTGTATTACTATTTACATTGGTTAGTCTAATAATTCTCAGGTTGATAAAATCTTCACTTACAGATGATGCTGAAGTCGCAGGCAGTTATTTAACCGGCCCAAGGTCGTGCAGCAGGGGAATGGGCAGAGCCAAGCTTTCTACCCAGCTACATCCTGCACACCCACTGAGTTTGTCACTGCCACTTTTGGCAGCAGAGTTAAATAGATGTGGTTGGATTGTTAGGAAAATTACTCCTGCATCGAACCATTTAGATTCACTTCCTGGTTTTTCTTTTCTCTTAAGTAGCTACAATTTCATAGAGAAATCAAACATATGCTATTGGATTACACAAACTTCTTAGCATATGTCTACTGTCAGTCTTGTTCGAAAGAGAGACATTTTAAGGAAGTGAGAGGACCTGGTGTATTCCTTAACTTCAAGTATTTTTCCTTCAAAAGGCTCCCTCCTTTGGGGGTGCTCTTCTGCCTGTGGAGTTGTGCATATGGCACCTGGCAGTTATATGGAACGGTGTTGATACTGCTTGCCAGATAACTCTGAAGGATCCAAGCTTTTTGTCCTGTTCAAGAATCCTGTCATTGAACAGAGGAATGAGGAGGGTTTTGAATGGCTCCTTGGGCTTGGCGTTGTGGCACTGTTAGTAAGAATGCTTCTAATGCAGGCACTCCATCAGTTGCCTGCTTTTAAGAAAGTCTCTTCTTTGCTTTCAATGCATGTTGCAGCTAGTTCACTCCCTGGGAGGCAGTAGGTGAGGGTTCAAGTACATGGGTGCCTGCCTCCCACAGAGAGTTTCTAGCCTCTGGCTTCAGCCCATTTCAGTGATGGTTATTGTGGGCATGCAAGGGAATTAAACAGCAGATGGGAAGACCTGTCACTCTTTTTTGCTTTCTCTCTCTCTACCCCTGTTTCTATTGTGTGTGGCTGCCTTTCCTATAGATGAAAATAAATAAGGCTTAAAACAATGTAGCTGACTCATTGGCAATTTAATCAGAAATGTAACCTTCATGATACATCTTCTTGTTGACTGTGGTCTGATTGAATGTACTCACAGATGTGAAGGAATCCAGCAGCTGTGCAAGAAGTTGCTACTTTTCCGAGTGGTAGGGATGAAAGGGGTGGATGCTGGAAGAGAGCTTAGGTGTTCTATGTTTGAGCAATGAGTGGAGTTTGTTTTTGTAGCATTCTCCCAAATCATTATGACTCCCACTAACATCATTCTGTTCCCTCTACTCTTCAGAATATTCCCTTAGTACAAATCATTCACTTTTAACTTCTAAGTGGGCAGTTGCCTTTGTGTGCTCAGATTCCTGCTTTCTACTTAGGGCAGGGAATTTTGAGGTGGCGGGGGCGGCTGTGGGTGGGGGTTGGGTTCTCTCTTTTTTTTTTAATCTCTATAGATGGTGAGCCTGCTGTACATAGGGAACATGCCTTTGGTGCAGCCAGTTATGGTTCGGTGTCAGTTATGATTCTGTGTGTACAAACAATTTTCTTTTCTAGAATTGATTATTGCCCAAAGGAAAGTTGTTTTTTTATGCCTTTATCTCTTTTAAACCATGGGCATCCTTCAGATGCAACAGATAGTACTGAATGAATAAGAATTGTAAAATTCCTTTCAGCAATCACCTCGCTTCTAAAGTGAAAGCAAGGAGACACTCCTTAATTTGTGCTAGCTTTTGATCTTGTTCTAATGGTGGGACTTTTAAAATGGTCCATTAGGGGGTTAGTGATGGGGATGGCTAATATTGAATCTTTTGTTGTTGAACTCTGACTAATGTAGTAATCTGACTTTTTTCCTTTCAGCTGTCCCATTTCCTCCAAGTCACCGGCTCACAGCAAAGGAAGTGTTTGATAATGATGGGAAACCACGTGTGGATATCTTAAAAGCACATCTCATGAAGGAGGGCAGGCTGGAAGAGAGTGTTGCATTGAGGATAATAACAGAAGGTGCTTCAATTCTTCGACAGGAAAAAAACTTGCTGGATATTGATGCACCAGTCACAGGTAAGTCCAAAGAATATAGACAGCCCACAGCTGCTTTTTTATAACATCATATCTAAGGTTCTAGTTTCCTGTGTGTCTTCAAGCATCTTACTCAAGGTAAAGATTTTAGTTAATCTGTACATAAAAGACTGAGGATACTATGTGTATATAAAATAATTTTGTTTTCATGCATGTAGTATCTACAAGATTGGGCTGTTCTTTTTTAAAAAAAATATTTTATTTTTGATGTTGTTTACATAGTTGACAAGAATGCAGGTCCCATGAGGACCACTGATCAGAGTGGGATGGGTCAAGGTACAGGGGAAGGTGGATATGGCAAACACTTCCAATTTTCCTTGTCTTTCCTTTCCTCCTATATCTGGTGGGGGAGTGGGGCTGAGAGAGGGGGAAGGGACTGCTTCTAGCTGCCAAACTACATCAGCACCCAGGGATGGGAATGTCCACTTGATGTCATCTTAGAAACCCAGGTGTGGAGAAGAATGCTCCAAGGTTGTTGCTTAAGTAGTTCTGAGAGTTCCTAGATGCGGTTTCACTGCTTCAAGGTTGAGAAAACCCTTCCAAGGTCCATTGGTGAGTCCACCCTAGCACAACCACTTACTTAGTCACTTGCTGGTAAATCTTGGTGAGGAGAGTTGTCCCAACCTGTTTGCTCTCCATCTTCTTACATGGCACTTGGTGTCCTCTGCAGGCCCAAATGAGCTTGCCGTCATGTTCCTCTTATGCACTTGGGCTCTTATCCACTGTATAGGCATCAGCAGTTGAGGAGGCCCAGTCACCATAAATGCATTCCAAGGTCAGACCACAAATTCTATGATTTTCCCTATGGCAGGAGTTTTGAGTCCAGTGGTCCAATTGGGGATTCCCCAAAGAAATCTTGTCTAGGGTGACTCTAGACCTGACTCTTGCAGGTATCAGGCAGTACAGTGTTTGGTTCAATCTGTCACCCATATCAGCCTATGCATACACATTTTTAGTTGTTCTTTAGGTGATTTTAGTTGCCTGTCAGTTCTATCCCCAGCCTACTTCCCATGCAAACCAATGGGTGTTGCATCCCAGCCTATCACAGACCTGGCATTTGTGTACACCAGTGAGAACTGCAGCCTAACTGGGATGACCCCCAGTTATCCCCACCAAGCTTGCCCCAGCCCTGGTTCCTGTGTATGCCAGCATGTGCAGCAGACTAGTCCAGTCTGTGCCACATCCTAATCATGTTCTTATATACACTTAAGGTTGTTGCAACTTAGCTCAGCTCACCCCATCCCAAGAAAAGCCCATACATATACCAGTGGATGCTGACGCCTTGTCCAACCTGGACCACTTCCAGCCCTCGCTCTCATGAACTTCAGTGAGAGCTGCAACTTAGCAGAGGAGTACCCACAGTTTCCGTCTGTGGGTCACTCCTAGAACTGGGTCTTACACTTTCCCGGGAGTACTGTGATCCAGTCTGATACAGTTTGTTCCCTGTCCCAGCACTTGCCAGAGAGTGCTATGGCTAAGCCTGGCCAATTGGCACTTATCCTGGCCCTTGTATATACCAGTGCATGCAGTGGCCTGGCCTAGTCCAGCCCACCCTGAATCCTGGCTCACATGCAAGCTGATAGTTGTTGTAGCCCTGCCAAGGATCTTTTGCAGCCTGATCTGCCCTCAGTCCCAGCTCTCACACTCACCAGTAGGAGCAGTGGCCCAGCAGAGGACCTCCCTCACTCCCCTGCTAGACTAGACTGCTCCCAGCCTTGGTTCTTGTGCTTATCAACTGGGACTGCATCTTAACAGAGGAGTTCCCCAAGCTCCCCTATTAGACCTGCTCACAGTGGCAGATTTTATACACTGGTGGGTTTTTTGGCTCAGTCTGACTTGGCCGACCTCTAGTCCTGACCACTGGCAGGTACTGCGGCCATGCCTTATAGCCCACACCCATTCCAGCTCTCACTGGCGGATGATACAGCCCTGCCCTACCTGGGCAACTCCCAGACTGGGCTCTCATATGGATCAGTGAGTGCTGCAACTTACCTCAGCCTAACCCAGAACTACTCTGGCTCTCATGAGCCGCAACAAGTGATGCAGTCCAGCCCAGTCTAGCACATTCACAGACCCAGCCCACACATCTGTCAAGGGATGTTGTAGCCATGTTCAGCCTAGTTTTCCACCCTTATTTCTGGCTCCTCTGTTCACCAGTAGGAACTGTAGCCTAGTAGGGGAGTTCCCGAGTTCTCCCACCATGTCCACTCCCTGGCCCAGATCTGACACATGTTAGACCCCTACCTGGTTTAGTCTGTCCTCCCTCCCCTCTCTCATTGTTTCTATATGCTGGTAGATGTTGAGGCCTGTCCCATTTCACACCCAATTCTTGGGTGCACCTACAGGTGCTGCAGCCTGGACCAGCCTGCTCTGATCCCAACCATAGTTCCCATAAGTGGCAGTGGGAGTTCTGTTGTCATGCTTAAGTCGGTCTGTCACCACCCCCAGCTCTCAAACAAACCAGTTGGTATTGCAATTCTATAGGAGTAAGACCATACATCCACCCACCCCCATAGAATTTCCTCCTAGATCTGGTTATCTTCTGTGTCAGTATCTTTGCTCAGCCTAATGTGGCCTACTCCCTGCCCCTTTACTCACTGGCAGGTCCTGTGGTCTAGCACTTCCAGGCAGGCCCTCCAGCCCTAGCTTTCATGTGCACCAGTGGGCAGTGGTTGAACTAGCTTAACTTAGGTCTCCTACATGGGTGGGTGCATTGGTCTGACCCAAAGGATCCTCCAGTTTCCCTTCTCCAAATCACTGAGTCTCAACCTCCTTGCTTACCTAGTGGTGCAGTGGCCTGGTCAGTGGAATTTCCCCAGAAGTCATTCTTCACATGAACCATTCTGCTTCAGCTGTCCTCCCTCGCACACATCCCATACCCCGTTACCAGAGCAGTCTACAGCCCCCATGCCCATGAGCATGCAGGTTCCCAAGGCCAGTCTTCTGGCGATGTGGTATGCTGGCCTGAGGCTCTGCATACCTACCTGGAACCTGTGGGAGAAAGCTAAATATCTCATTTTTCTATAGCATTTTGCTACAAGTGTCTTTAGACTTTTTTTTGTCCTGCTGCTTTCAATGGGCCAAAGTGAATTTTAATGGAATTTTAATGGAAAATGCAACAGCTCATACTAGTGATTTTTGATCTATTTCTATCCTTAGTGGAGTTTGTTAGACTTGGCAGGCTTTTAGGGAAGCTGTAAGTATTTATTTTCTCCTTATGTACTTTCAACCTGGCAAAGGGAAAACATCTAAACATCAAATATTGTCATTTTTCTAATAAAGAGGCACGTAAAAGTATTTCATATATCTTAATGGTTGTTTCATTTTCCCAATCTGCATGTTTTTACCATATTATTGTTCTTCAAATTCACATTTGAATGTGATTATCACGCAAAATATAAACTCTCTTGAATGTTGGACCTTCCTTGGTGAAATGCTGTGTAAGGATTCATATTTCAAAGAACTTTTTAATTTTTTTTTATTTTTTATTTTTTGTTTTTATTTTTGATTGGCAAGCTAGGCTTCATGCTTATCATTCAGAAAATATGACTGGGGGTAGAGTCAACCATCAGGAGAAATTGGCTTATAGCTTTATTAACTCTCTTGACAGTGGTGAATAAATTAGACTATAGACTTACTCTGTGTTGTGTGTTACAGCCAGAGTGTTTTACAAAGATCGTTAAAAATATGTGTTATAAAAATATTTCCAATGATTTTCAAGTTTCCTTGGTTTGAAAATAAACTTAATTTTTTTTAATTTTTATTTTTTTAAATTTATTTATTATTTTTAATTCATTAATTACATTGTATTATGTGACACAGTTTCATAGGTACTTGGATTCTCCCCACCCCTCCCCAAACCCTCCCACCATGGTGGATTCCTCCACCTTGTTGCATAACCACAGTTCAAGTTCAGTTGAGATTCCCCCATTGCAAGCATACACCAAACATAGAGTCCAGCATCTTATTGTCCAGTCAAGTTCAACGGCTTCTATAAACTTAATTTTAACTCCATTTTTCATGAGCTTCAGTACCTAAATACCATTTTGAAATCCAACGGTGCAGTGGGAAGTGCAGGATAGAGGACTCCACTAAAATACTAGCTTTATGTGGTATCTTTATAATTAAGGTTTTCTTTATGACAAAAATAAGCAACATAATATTGACTTCTTCATTCCCATTTGTCATGATAATCTGTGAGGTTTAGGGAAGAATTCATATGAAATCCACTAATTGCCTAGTAGGTGTTACTGAGGTGGTAATTACAACTAAGGAAACATTAAGGAAAAATCTGGATGAGCTCGATTCATAATATCTTATCCCTGAACCTTTGCCTTCCTGGAATCTATTTGTCCTATCATTCAGTAGAGGCCACACCTGCTTCTTGCACCTGGCTCAGATTTGGGCAGATAATTTGACAAGTTTTAGGATCCCGATATGAAGATACTTTGGGGATCAGGACTCAGCTAAGTATAATTTTGAAAGGGAGAAGGAAGAAAAACCTTTTAGCTAATGACAGGAGTAGTTAAAACGACATCACAGAATATATAGCACTTTAGCCCTAGTGGAGTTTGAATCATACAGGGAAAACCTTTATTTAGTAGAATATTTACCTTCATAATGAAAGCAAGAGTCTAAGGAGTTTCAGGTAGGTTACATTGCAGTGGTCTCTTTACTGTCTAGCCTAACCCCTCTCCCTCTTTCCGATACTATAAGGATATGGAATATTAGTGGCAATTGAGTGTAGAATTATTACTTTAACAACTGGATAAAGTGGAAAAAACATTGTTGTATCATTTCCCAGGAAGTTAATGTCATAGTCCTTTAGGGCTGCTGTAAAAATGCCATTAATTAAATGGCTTATAAACAATAGAAAATTATTAAGGACTAGAGGCTGGGAAATCTAAGATCAAAGTCCAGCAGGCTTAGTGTTTATAGATGGAGCTTTCATCTGTGTGCACGCTTACAGCAAGGGGCAAGAATGCCCCTGGGCACTTTTCACATGGCTGCTTAGAAGGGCCCACTTCTGACCTATAAAACTCTCAGTCAGAACCCACTCAAAGCAAGAACACCATGATACAGATTCTGCTGTTTGCTCCAAACATGGTTGAATGATTAAAAAGGGAGATTTCCAGGTATTTACATTAAAATTTTATTTCTGGCTTGGGGGCATTTTATAAAAATATTTTTCTGTTCTCAATTTTTTCCTGAAAATTGAATTGAATTTATTTTTGTGTCTTTGCCCATATATGAATGAAACATTTTTTTTTTAAGTTTCCAAAGTTACCTGCTTAATTACCCATTTTGATAATTCATTTTCATACATCTGCTAGACATTGACTTCACAAAGGTGAGCCTAGTCTGGGTTACGTATTTGTGAACAAGACCTGGCCTGTGTCCTGCAAGGGCTAACAATACCACAGGAAAAATGAAAATAGCTATTTATGCAAAGATAAGCATATAAACTGTTGATGGAAGGATTTGATATAGCTAATTTAGAGTTATAAAATTTCCATAAGTTTTAAATTATTAGTTCCTTCACAGTGTTTCATTGGAGTAAAAGATCCTGTCGGCTGACTGAAATTTCGCCTGCTCTAGAAGTGAACGGAGAGTTCTTTTTGGAGACCAGGCGCATGGGTGGAAATGCATATGAAATATAGTCTGTGCTTAGGACGCTCGAGTTCTGGTGAGGCAGGCCGAGACATAGACATACTCACCATATAATGTGTGACGTTTGTAGTGCAGGTGCTGAAAAATCAGGTATGGGAATTTAGAAGAAGGAACAAGGAGCAGAGAAAATCTCAGAAGGTTTCTTGACATTAATCTGAACATGTAGGGTGAGTCAATTTTTACTGTGTTCAAAAGCTGGGCAAGGCCTAGGCAGAGACCATGGGTTAGGACAGGAACTTTATTGTTGTTGTTGCTAATATCAAGTGGCAAGGCTCATTTTTGAAGATGAGCAGAGGAAAAGTTTCTGAAGGCTGTGACAGGTGGATAAGGGACGAGTGGTACTGAGTTTGCAAAGGACAGGGTCAGGTAGCGCTGAAAATGTTCCTTGCAATACTGTTCTGAAAGCCCTGGGAAGCCGCAGTTAATGCATCAAGTTGTGGGTAGATGAATGTCTTCATGGGATGGGAGGGATGTTAGGGGAGGAACTCGTAGGGGAGGAATTGCTTTTAATCCAAGGTAGCCATAATGCAAACTTTGACGGATTGTGGACATTGGATTCAGGATTCATTACAGGGCGTCTTAATGAACGATTTTTAAGGTTGATATAAAGACAGTATTAGTTTATATGTTTACAATCAATAAATTAATGACTGTGAATATGCCAAGTTGGGTTTTTTAGGAATTTGTTGCATTTCTTCTTGAAGTTCTCATATTTTCCTGTTTTTCCTTCTCACTCAACAGAGAACATTCCACTCATTTGTAAAGCAAAGGCAAGCCAGAAGATTACTTTTTTTTTTCTTTTTTTAATAGAGTGATTTGGAATTTATTTTCTGCGTCTGGGTGGAGTGAATCAGCCAGCATTAGCTGGGCAGGCTGCTAATCTCTCCCGTTTGTCTGTTTCCTGCAGTGGGGGATTTGTCCCTGGGGCAGCAAAGGATTCCCTCAGTGGCTGGGCCTGCCATTTAGCACGTCAGGCGGTGGCCAGGGAGACCTCTGGCTCCGCTCCTGGATATGAGAGTGGACTGCTGGCCAAGTTTAAGGTCATGACATTCTTTCCCTTACAGCAGCTGACGTCAATTAGAATTCCCCTTGCCTGGTCTCCTGGGAGAGTGTAGTAAGGATTGGAATTCAGTGTCTTTGGGGACCAAAAATGTTATTTCTCTGCATACTACGCTTATTCACTATAAAACGGCATGGCCTTAGTTTCTAGGGGGACAAAATGCTGCTTCTGGGGCATTTTGCCCATGTGTGATTTTTGTAGCTTGATTTTCAGGTTCTCTTCTACAGTCAGAGGCCTGCTCTGGTTCCTGGCTGGTTGCTGCGAAGTCAGTATAATTCAGTCCCAGTCTGTCACAGCACTTGGATGCCCCATTCTCCTTCATTTCAGCCTGTGATTTTCAGCAATAATAATTAAGTGACAAACAACAGTTTAATGAGAGTCAGGGTCCTTTTTCCTGATCTCTTCGTCGCTCTGGTCATGGTTATTGCCACGAAAGTGATTTTATGCATGAGAAGACAAAAAAAGTCACTAAGTGAAGTTGAGCAAGCTCAGAATCACTAGTTAGTCAATTTAGAGGAGAAGGTGAGAGTTTGAATGTCTGCTAAGTTCCCAGGCAGTGATAATGCTGTTGAGCTGAGAGCCTAGGTCCTTGCTCTGAGGTCTCTGAACTGGTAAGCTGCAGATCCTGCTTCGTCAGGCATTCGTCTGTGTCACTCACGCCCTGCTGCACTAGCTGTTTTCCCTCTGTATGATAAGGTAGATGTCAGGCACCTTCAGTTGTTGCTGATTACTGAAGAAAACAGGAAGGATATTAATGGTAAAGCTTGAGAAAACTAAAAATGAATTATTTTGACCATTGATTGTGATATATTGAATCTTAAATAAAATATGTTTCTTAACACCGAGGGGAGAAATCAAAGCAATTGTGTTTTTGGCATATTTGATACCATTTTTGTGAATATTTTTTTCCAGTTAAAAAAAATCAGAGTTTTCTTTATAAACTCTGTGGAAATTTCCCTAGAAGGCTACTCCTGGCGCTGTTGTGGCATAGTGAGTTAAGCTGTCCCCTGAGACACCAGCAGCCCATATGGATGCTGGTTCAAGTCCCAACAATTCTCTACTAATGTATGTGGAAAAGCAGTGGGAAACGGTCTGAGTCCTTGGGTCCCTGTGCCCATATGGGAGACCTGGGTGATGCTCCAGGTTCCTGGTTTTGGCCTGTTCACTTCTGGCTCTTGCTGCCATTTGGGGAGTGAACCTCAAATGGGAGATTCTCTCTGACTTTCAAATAAACAAACAAATCTTTAAACAAACAAACACAAAGGTGTATAAAATTCAGATGCAATAGCGATGAAAAGCATCTTAAAGTGAATTGGTTGGTACAGTAGTCTGTTAATAGCTAAGCCATAGTAGTTCAGTGTTTGCTTGTACAAGTCAGTAGTAATCTCTCAAAAATGTAACACCATCTATAGGAAGCGTTTGACAGTCATTACTTTTATGTTGTTATTGTAAGAGCACTTATATTACTTTAAGATATATCATACCACAGTTTTTTTTTAAGATGTATTTATTTATTACAAAGCCAGATATACAGAGAGGAGGAGAGACAGAGAGGAAGATCTTCCATCCGATGATTCACTCCCCAAGTGAGCCACAACGGGCCGGTGCTCACCGATCTGAAGCCGGGAACCCGGAACCTCCTCCAGGTCTCCCACACAGTGCAGGGTCCCAATGCATTGGGCCGTCCTGGACCGCTTTCCCAGGCCACAAGCAGGGAGCTGGATGGGAAGTGGAGCTGCCGGGATTAGAACCGGCGCCCATATGGGATCCCGGGGTGTTCAAGGCGAGGACTTCAGCCACCAGGCCACGCCACCGGGCCCCATACCACAGTTTTTTTCATCTTTTTCTGAATTTTCACTTTTCAAGAATAGTGAAATGTTTAAGCCCTTTTGGAAGGACAGTGGCTGTAGTTGTTTTCATAGAAGATGAACATCCCCACAACAATGATTAAAATGTATAAGTGATGTCTTACAGTAGTAATGCTCTCATTGTTTTAGGAAAAAAGTTACCACATATTAAAATCAGTATTTCTGGGACTTTCAGAGACATGGAAGTATTTCATTATATCAGGTTCCTTATAAGAAAAATGTAAATGTTTCCTTTTGTCCAGCTTTTATTCATATTCCCAATCTTGTGTCACTCTAATTTCTTGCTGAAGTACACCTAACGATGTCAGTACCTTCTCTTTTTAATTTCCTTCTGAGGAGCACATGTCTTAAGTTTTGAACAATCCCAGATGCTTTCACAGACAGGGCCTGGTCCTTGACAACATTTCATTGGTCCAGATGGAACTTCGGTTTCTTCTTTTAAGCACGATGCTGTCTTTCTATACGGTGACATCACATGACTTGTAATAGCTTTTTCAGGATGCCGTAATGAGTTGCTTTTGCGGTTTAGGTAACATTTGTTCTTGTTTCCTTCCATTCAGCCTTATCAACACCGTATTGTTTGATTGTTAATGTTCACATAGCCCTGTGGATGTCCTGCTGTCTACTTCATTGTACAAATTAGGAAACTGAAGTTCAGTTGAGGTGTGGTCTCTTGCGAGGGTTACCCAGTTAGAAAATGACAGGCTTGGATGAAAATTCAGGCAGGTCAGCTTTGTCCATTCCTGTTTTATTTGGAGGTAAAGACTAGCTTCATATGCCCATGGAATTATTAAGTGTGGGAGTCATCATTTATGGCATGGTATTAAATTATTTTGTCCTCCATTTATAACATTATAGAATTAATTGACATGGTATTGAGTAACAAATATGTTAAAAAATGCAAGTTCTTAACCGCATCCTCTGACTACTTCATTGACATTTCAATTTTGGTTTATACACAGAACCGACTGCTATACACCTTAAAATGGCTATAGGGTATTATTCAGCTGTCTCGTGACTATTTTCATTTTAGCATTCAGCAGTTTATATTGTTGAAGCTTAATTTTGCTGAACTTGACAGATTTTGGGATAGTCTGAACTGGCTTATAACTCTAACGAGGCATATGTCAACAGTTGAAGCGCAGAACAGTTTTAGAAGCGGTGTGCAGAGAAATCTTCAATACCTTTGTGTGGAGTAACTAATCTTTGTTTCCTACCTAGTAAGGCATGTGTGAGTCCACACTGACCGTTTCCTGTCTGGTTCCAAGCTTTCCTTGTTGTTCTCTCTCTATTCCAATTTGTGTGTGTGCATGCGTAATGTTGTAAATTGATGTTGATGTTATGTTGTGGTTTTTAATTGATCAGGATGGTATTCTGCCAGCTCTGCTTTCAGACCAGAGATGGTCTCCCCAAAAAACTGTTGAATTTATCTGGACAATAAGATGCTGGACTCTATGCTTGCAATGGAAGAATCTTGACTGAATTTGAACTGTACTGCTGCACCAAGGTGGAGGAATCCACCATGGTGGGAGGGTATGGGGAGGGGTTGGGGGAATCCCAGAGCCTATGAGACAGTGTCACATAAAGCAATGTAATCAATAAAAAATAATATAACAAAACAACAGCAACACCACCAACAACAAAAAATTATTTTGTCCTGCGTTAGTTTTTCTTTTTCTGGTGTTATCCTAATAAAATGTTAAATACCTAAGAATGGATGCTGTGGTTTTGTGGGCATTCTTATCTTTCCAGGTAATGTAATCTAAACACATTACCATAATAATCAAATTAATACATATGAGAATGAGTAGACTATGCATGTATATGTATTCTTGTATCAGTGCAGTTGTTGGAATAGTGATTATCTCTTGCTGTTCATTTTTTTTCTGAATCATTTTATTAAGTTTATTGATTTCTTTGTGAAATATTCTGAATGTATCAGATATCGCAATAAAAATACTTGCATTCATTGGAAATCACTTTTTATGGGAAAACTGTGATTTAATTAGCACATTAGTAAGGAAAAATATTATTTAACTGTGAAGCAGCTGCTTAATACCATTTAAAATTACTTTGTTGGAATATAACAGTTGTCTCTTAAAAGCATTTACTTGTAGACATCTTGTTAGTGAGAGAATATGCTAGCTAAGGGATAACCTCATGGCCATTCCATCCTGCCTTTGCTCTTGCCTCCTAGGTCAAATAGCTTGTTCTGGGTTTGGTGCAGCTTGCAACCTGCTTCAATGAGTGACATTGGCTCTTACAGTCATGTGAAAGCTCCTTGGAATGATGCATCTTTGATGAAGTGGGTTGAGGTGGGAGGGAAGTTCAGTGTTTTTTTCTTCATATTAAACAAAAAAGGTCTCTGTTGAAAATTATATATTTATAAATTATTATCTAAAGAGAAACAGCAAACTTATAGCACGCATTACTGTATTGTAAGTTGCTTCCACCGCATGAAAATAATACATACAAAATGTATTTTAATGATTGTATGCTTGATGGAACAACCAAAAATTCATATCCAAAGGCTAGCTCCCCCCTCCAGCTTCACGTAGTGTTACATTGTATTAGATTCTGAACAAGATTGCGATTTGTAATATTATGATCACTTTTTGACACCAGTTTATTGTTTTGTTCTCTGTAATTAGTTTCTGTTCACATTTTTGCATCACGGTACATCTGTCAGCCATTCTGAGAAAGCATTGTTCCATTGTGTTTCTTAACTCATTTAAGATTTGAATACCAAAGATGTTGATCTTCAAATTTGTGAGAGTCAATTACAAGGTAACTTCAAAAGTTCATGAAATTCAGTGGAAGTAGATGAAATTCAAAATTTATTTTGGGAGGAACATGTGTGGTATATGTAGTGGGCTAACCTGCCACTTGGAATGGCCCCTTTGTGTATTGGAGTGCCAGTTCCCATCTCAGCTCTTCAGCTTCTGATGCAGCTCCCTGCTAAGGCACCTTTGAAACAGGCTCAAGAACTTGAGTTTCTGCTGTCCATGTGGAAGCCCTTGAGGGACATCCTGGTATTAATGTGTTAGTTTTTCCCGGACCCAACTGTTGCAGGCATTTGGATAGTGAATCAGCAGCCAGAATAGGTCACTTGCTCTGTCACTACCTCCCAGCCTTTCAAATCATTAAGTGAATGTTTAAAATTAAATAATAATTGTTTAAAAAGTTTATTTTACAAAATTGTTTGAAATACATGCACATAAAGGATCTTCAGAAAGAACATGAGAAATGTATACTGTGAAAAAAATCCATAAATGTATTTTAAAACTTTTTATAACAAAATAAATGTCGTGTAATCTTATTTTCCATGAATTTTTAAAAGTGTCCTCATACATAGGTAAAATAAACGACCTATTTTATTCTTTCTTTAAGCTATTCTTTTTTAAAAAATATTTATTTATTTATATTACAAAGTCAGATATACAGAGAGGAGGAGAGATAGAGAGGAAGATCTTCCGTCCAATGATTCACTCCCCAAGTGAGCACAACGGCTGGTGCTGTGTCGATCCGAAGCCAGGAGGCAGGAACTTCCTCCAGGTCTCCCATGCGGGTGCAGGGTCCCAAGGCTGTGGGGCCATACTCAACTGCTTTCCCAGGCCACAAGCAGGGAGCTAGTTGGGAAGTGGAGCTGCCAGGATTAGAACTGGCACCCATATGGGATCCCGGCATGTTCGAGGTGAGGACTTTACTGGCTAGGCCATGCTGCCGGGCCCTAAGCTATTCTTAACACTCTTTACTTGGAAAGTGTTTTTTTCTTCTTATTACTAAATAAAGCCCTGGGCAAGGATAAAAGTATTATTGACAAAAAAATTGCAGATAAAAATGAAGGAAACCCAAGAGATTAATTCTACTTTTTTTTCTATATAGCTCCAGTTTATAGTGTGTTCATTTCCTTTCAAGGTCATCATTTTGTTTGCATTGCCTTTCTTCCCACATTCATGTATTTTTATTCAAAGTGTATTTACAAAAGACAGTTTTACTATTGGGGTTTCTTTAAATATTCTGGTTAGTGTCAGGTATTTTAATATGGAATAATCAATTTAAAATTTTTGAACTTGATTCGATTTCAGAAATGCAGTTATTACTTCCCAGGATCTGTGATGGTACCATCTGATTTGAGATGCCATCTGCTGGTATGTGCTTGTCACATCTACTTGTACTTGTATCTGCCATTGTAGTCATGTGTCCTTTATAGTTCATAAGGAGCAATATTTTTTTAAATGACATGCAAAAGCATTAGTTTTTTTTCAAATGAAGGAACAGTTGTACTTTATGTTCTCTTATAGTAATATACCTATTTTCTGTTGTCTTTATAAGTCTAATGTGATCCTTTCTTGAAAACACAATCTCCATTTGTAAAAACTCAATACCCTGCTTTTTAAAATCCTAAATACAGGGCTCGGCACAGTAACCTAATGGCTAAAGTCCTCATCTGGAACGCTCTGGGATCCCATATGGGCGCCAGTTGTAATCTTGGCAGCCCCTCTTCCGGTCCAGCCCCTGCCTGTGGCCTGGGAAAGCAGTCGAGGAAGGCCCAAAGCCTAGGGACCCTGCACCTGCATGGGAGACCCAGAGAAGGCTCTGGGCTCCTGGGTTTGGATCGGCTCAGTTTCAGCCTTAGTAGCCATTTGGGGAGTGAATCAATGGATGGAAGATCTTCCTCTCTGTCTCCCCTCTTCCCTGTATAATAATATTCCCTTTGCAATAAAAATAAATCTAAAAAAAATCCTAAGTACAGGTTTTTCATTTGAAAAGTTTCCTTCATGCTTTAAACATTAGAAGCAGATACCTTCAAAGGTGAATCTTAGCTTAATGTTAAGCACTGATTTCTTTGATTTAGTTAACAAATAAGCTGGTAGTATTTTTTAAAGCTGCATCATGGCTAGGCGAAACCAATTTTCTGTGTGATGGATATAAAATATACATTGCAGTCAAAACTGAATTTACAACATGTTAGAAATATTTGACTTTCATTTTGTTTTTAGCTTTTTTCAGAATAGTTTGTGGCCCAGTTAGCTAAATTCGGTAATGTCATCATGGCAGGAAGCTAGTTCATAGATTCTGCTCGCACAATGCCCTTTTGAGCATTCTCTGAAAATACCTAAATTTTTCATCCTTCCAAGTTATCTTAAAAAGAAAAGGGAAGAAAAAAAAAAGGAAAGATTTGTGGGATGGGAAAAGATGAGAAAGCAAGTGTGATCTAGCCTTTGCCATGTACTTCTGCAGTCGGTCTCCTAATGACAGGCAGTTACTTTATTTACCCTAGGCAATAAGAGTCCCTGTTACAATGATTGCTGTCTCGTTTGGAATCTGGGTTTGCTTCTGATACAGAGATTCTGTGAACCTCTGTGCAGGTCATTTAATCTCTTTCTCAGGCTTCTCATTTGTTCAGTGGAAGAGCTACACTCACATCACAAATAAAATGCCCAATACAAAGTAACCATATTGTTAGTATAGTTGTAAGTGCTTTTGTCCTGGCTATTACTGTTATGAAGCTGATACAGCAACTCTGTTGTAATCCATATGTGGTGGTTAGAAGTAAACAGACTTCTTAATTCTATCAATCTGGGTGATATAGCAGACCTTGTGTTTTACATTTTATGGATACAAGGAAAAACTTTCAAAGGACTAAGGAATGGAAAGGAGAACGGAGAGTTTCTTGGTGCAGCTATCCCTAGCTCAGGCTTTCTGAGGTTGAAATGAAGTTCAGTTTAATTAAAGCAAAGACCTTCCTTTTATAAACAATTTTTATGATCTTTGTGTGCAAAATAGAAGGACATGAAAAAATGAAATTTGAGATATTAATTAAAAAGATAGAAATGATTAGTCTGGCTCTTGCATTAGGTTTACTCTTTAAACTCAGAGTGCTTACATACCCGTTCTTCATGAGGCAGTTAGGTGGCCATGCTGCCTCCTAGTTGATGGCTGAGAATAATTCTGGCACAGGTGCATTTTCACTTAAATATGTGTGGTTAACTTTTGAAATAACAGTTCATGAAACTACCAATTGAGTGTACATTATCTAGATTTTACATTCCCCCAGATTATTTTCCATCTCAAATCAGAAAATGTTTTCCATGATTTCCCAGTTTTTCTTTCTCTCCTTCCTGCTGACAACTCTAAGCTATTTAAGGATTTTTGTTGTGTACTTCTTTGTTTATGGAAGGCTCAGGTGTTCTGTTAAAGTTGTGAATGAGATAATATATGCAAATATGAGAAGTTCATTTGGAAAAATGGAGAAGTTGCAGGTTAAGGGATCATGTATCAAAACCATGTAAAATTGATGGGTCTCAAACATACTTTTACTATTTCATTACATTACAGAGAAATATAAACTGTTTCAGATGGTAGATAGCATTTCAAATTTCATGTCCTATTTCAAGTAATGAATAGGCTGAGCAGTAACCGAATCCCAGGCAGATCTGCTCCAGACTGAAGCCAGGAGCCAGGAACGCCATGCAGATCTCCCACATAGGTGTCAGGAACTCAAGTATTTGGGCCATCATCCATTGCTTTCCAAGGCAGATGAGAAGGAAATTGAACAGGAAGCTGAAAAACCAGGATGCCCATGGACTGTCTGAAATAGGATGCAGTCATCACAGTGGTAGCCTAACCTATGTCACAGCAGCAGTGCCAAAGAAGAAACTCTTTGTCAACTTGATGCATTAAAAAAATTATATATGGAGAGATTACACAGCTGTCCAGGGTCACAGACAGGGTATATGCATTGTTTGGAGGTATCTGGCTCTTCATTATATGTATTGTTCCATCTCAGATTTATTACAAAACTCAGTTCTCATGAGGAAGGAAGAGTGGCCCTGAAGCAGTTGAATAAAATGTTGCTGGGTAGAAAATTCTTCTAGTATTTTGAACTATTGCTTCGAAAAATGTGTTTTAATTGATATGATTATTTCTGTAGGCATTCCAATTATTTCCTCAACATCATCAAACTGCAGAGTAAGCAGTCCATACTTACTGATGTTAATTAAAAATTGGGACAAATTGGACCTGGTGCAGTGGCCTAGTGGCTAGAATCCTCACCTTGAACATACCACGGTCCCTTATGGACGCCAGTTCTAATCCCAGCAGCCCAGCTTCTCATCCAGCTCCCTGCTTGTGGCCTGGGAAAGCAGTCGAGTATGGCCCCAAAGCCTAGGGACCCTGCACCCGCATGGGAGACCTGGAGGAAGTTCCTGCCTCCTGGCTCCGGATTCCTGGCTTTGGATTGGTGTAGTACTGGCCGTTGTGGCCACTTGGTGAGTGAATCATCCGATGGAAGATCTTCCTCTCTGTTTCTCCTCCTCTCTGTGTATCTGACCTTGCAAAAATAAAAAATCTTTAAAAAAAATTGGGACAAATTAAAGAGCCAGTTAATATTTTAGAAGTGAAATGCAGTTTTTACGTTCTTTTCACTATGTCCACATGACTTCTTTCTAAAGGCCACCCTTAGAACTAAGCACCAAAAAAGCAGCTTTCTAGAAGTATGATTTTGGGGGCCTACCTCTTTGGTTTATCTGTTACATCACGCGAACCTTCTACTTTCTGTTCTTTCTTCCATTTCTGTGGGCCTACAGCTTACTCCCCCATGGTTGATTCCAGCCATATATCTTGTCTTGCTCCAGGGGTGGGGTAAGATATGGGAGCAGCACCTAGTTTATAGTCTTTCTCTGCCTTTTGAGTGTGAATATTAGTTGGCATTCTTTGGTCACCTTCTCTGTGCCTAATAGTGTTTGAAGCATTCTGTTGTGAGACTTTACAAAATAGCTGTTCTGTTTGTTAAAGATCAGGTCTGTGTAATGGAACTGTACAAAAGTCACCTGCGATTTAAAATTTTGTAACTGCCGTTCAAATTTTTTACAAAATGACTGGTAAAATCATTTTTTTAATATTTTATTTCAACCATCCAAAATAGTTTTTTTTTAGATTTTTTAAATTCATCTTTATTACAAAGTCAGATATACAGAGAGGAGGAGAGACAGAGAGGAAAATCTTCCATCTGATGATTCATTCCCCAAGTGAACGCAGTGGTCGATGCTGCACCAACCCGAAGCCGGGGACCTCTTCCGGGTCTCCCACGTGGATGCAGGTCCCAAAGCTTTGGGCCGTCTTCGACTGCCTTCCCAGGCCACAAGCAGGGAGCTGGATGCAGGGCCGCCGGGATTAGAACCGACGACCATATGGGATCCCGACGCGTTTAAGGTGAGGACTTTAGCCACTAGCCCACTGCACCAGGCCCCATCCAAAATAGTTTTGCATGCTGTCATATAATGTTTTTAACACAATATTTTGCATTTCTTCAGACTCAGCCTGCATTTATATTGCATCATATTGGATTGCTCAGTTGTCACCAGTGGTTAGGGCTACTTTGTTAGGAGAGTATAGTTACAGATAAAGAAGCACAAGCTTAGCAAGTGACAGAATTTCAATATAGCCTTAGTAGTCCCAGAAGTGTAGTTTCACATGTAGGTTACTAAGTCTGCGTTCCTAGCTGTTGTGCAGCTTACTATATCAGCTCAGGAGCTGGATACCTGGTTTCTTCCTCCAGTCCCCAGTCAGAATTGTACACTCTCCTGTGAGTCTAACTTCTTGTATCACATCTAACCAGGCTAGATAGGTTCTGATATTTCCTTTTTTTGTTGTTGTTGTTGTTTTTGTTTGCTTGTTTCAGTTGAATCTGTGATCTTGAATTATGTCATCTCTGATTATTTTCTGTATTGGGTGCATGGGCATTAAGTCATAGATCCCAGAAGTCAATGAGAGTCCCTTGCCTTCTGTTTTTAAGCTGCTGATTTTTATCATTTCCTAATTATTAATACAGGCCTCCTCAAAGTATAGCACATAGTAATTACTGTTGAGAGAAGTTATATTTTATGTTTCATGCTTTTGGTCTGTCCCCTCCCACATACTTCATATTGTATTCCTAAGTGATCTTACACAAATCACCATGTTAATTTCATTGAAGTGCTGTTTTTATTGCCACTTGGTTTCTTTGTAATCATGTCTGAGTGCTTGTCCTTACGGTAATGATTTTCAAAGCATTATGGAGTAAGGCTCATCAAACAAGCACCTCATAGTTGGGTAGGTTAGATCAGTGGGATACTGAAGCAAGAATGTGGATAAAGCAGTTCAGTACAGTTATGGCAATGACTTTGTTGTTACAGAAAAACAACAAAAGCAGGAAAAAAAGCACAATCTTGGGTTTGAAAGGAGATGCATTGTTCATAATAGTATTACAATACACATATTTGCAATCATTTTCCAAATTAGGGTATTTTTATATAATGCTTTAATATAGCTTTAATTATAATACTCTTTATTTTAGGATGTCACATTTAGTTAAAGGTGAGGCGAAAGATTATGGTGGTTTTCAATATGTAACATCTCAAAGTGTTGATGTATAGAAAGGAATCAGCTATAGAGTATTTATTGTCTCCACATGTGTATTCTCCCAGTTTTTTTTGTAAGTGGTTCCCATGGCCAATCAGCTGAAGAATAAATTCCTCCTTCCTTTGCCACTGTATACAGCTGAGTGTTTGAGTACTTGTCAGTGATATATGGAGAAAATTTGTGTGTACCTCTTTGCAGATTGTGTAACTAAAGATGAACGGTAGTGCTCCCCTTGTTTGCCTTTTCCCTTCTGGCCAACATAATTGAGATGGCAAGAGCTCAGCAGGCCACTCTAGCCAGGGGAAGAATATCATTTTAAGGATGGAAGAGTAACAATGGGTGATTGTTCTGTGTGCTTGTCATATTTTCCTAATTGCTTGTATTAAAAGAAAAAATATTCTTATGTTCAAGCATTGTCACATCTGGATGTTAAGATTTCTAGTGACTGTTTTTCTGATGTAGAGTGTAAACCCACTAATATCTTGCAGATTGTTGCTGTTCATCCTAACAAGAGTACATAAACTACACAAACTTATCATCTCAGTTGATGTGAACTGAATTTATTTCTCGAGAGCAGCATTCAGTCCTATGCCTTCTGTGAAGATTTTGTCTACCTCTTGAAAAATAAGAACTTCCTCTTCCTGTAATTCCCATTACATTTTATTATTTATGCCTTTATTTAATGTTTATTGTGGAGTATCTTGTCTCTTCCAACCCTGTTCCCAGTTCTTTGGTGGAAATCAACAAATTGTTGATAGACTTCTATTTTGGTTAGATGTGTTTTTAGAACAGTCTACAAAGTATAATGGATTTGTTAGTCTTTTGCATTCCAGATTATGTTTATTTGACGGAAATTGCAAAAGTGATTTGCTTAAAACAGGTGTCTCCTCTTTTTTCCGATAAATATTTTTTTTAAGAATTTTTGCTTCCGGTTTTCTATTCTGTTTTAGTTTTGAGACATACCATTTTCCTTTGGCTTTGAATATTCCTTGAGAACCTTTTGGAGAAAGTATCCTTGGATTATTAGAATGCTTAATATTTTCTCTGATTTCTCTAATTTTATATACTCAGTAGTCATCAATATATTTATAACAGTCAATAACATACTTTTTATAATCTTTAGAGATGTTTACTGTGTTTATTTCTTTGGATTTTAAATGATGACCACAAACTTGGGACCTCTATAAGTTTAAAAATATTCTCATCAAAAGAAAGTAAAGGAAAAGTGTGAAAGTTTTTATCAATATTATTCCACATCCACAGTTTGAAACAGTAATCCAGACAATTATCATAGGGGTATTTTTTCAAACAGGGACTTGGACATTCGTTTTTCTCTTAGTTTCATTATAGGTAGATTTTAAATTCCTGCATGAGTAGTCTACAATTGATTTCATCATCACCTTTATCATTATGGAAGGATAACAATTGGAATCATTTCTTTGAAATTGAGTTTTCAGTAGTTCCCAGCAAAGCATTAATAATTTAATTATGACATGTAATTCTAAGGAATGGAAAATATAATTTCACTACTAGGATTCACAGATGTATTAAGTAATGGTTGGCCTCTTTAAAGTGCAATAGGTTAAATGCTGATATGTGTGAATGCCAAGGCAAGCTTTGAAACAATGGAGCATATTTTCAATCCAGTGCACATGAAAGCAAACGAAAATGCTATTGGTAAAAACACACTTGATCAGGGGTTGTGTGAATCGAATCAAACCAGGACGAAATGCTGCCCTGGTCATTTTCCGTCAAGGCCCCTGCTTTATGCTGCTAATTTACATTAAATATGACTACAGAATCTTAATAATGACCAATTTGAAAATTTAACTTTGTGCACATTGATCATTGCCCTGTTATCTGTGGATGATTACAGAATGGTATGCAACCAGTGAAGTTTATGATTATCTGAATTAATGAGATGAGAATAATGTTCATATTAATATGTGGGTTTTGAGAATGTTTGTATTCAGATGTAGACTTGTGTGTGATTTTCCTGAAGCTACTACAGTAAAATATTGGAAACATAGGAAAATAATGACAGAGTGGACCAAACAGTTGTCTGAAATTACAACAAGATAATGCTAGTTTTATGAAGGTCTTTTGTACATGGTGGAATATATAGAACAGATGATAGTATAAGTTAATACAGATTATTCAAATATTTTTAGAAATTCCTCCTGTTGATTCTTCACCTGAAATATGCACTGTGCCAAGTGCATGCCTAGAAGGATGTCCTCTTGCTCTTAGTGTATGTTGCTGGTGTCAACACAATAGTAGTGATGCAACTCACTTCCTTTTTTGCCTCTCAAAGATTTTGGGTGATGGCAGATACAGCAAATTGTTGGAGACAGAAACGCAGCTGCAGCTTTGGCTGCTGCTATTGTGTTCCCTGCTGCGGCCGCAGTCATGTCAGGGTGGTGCGGTTGTGTAGTAACGCACCAGCTTTCTCATAGTTCCAGTGAATGCCAGTGGTGGCTTGTTCAGTTCAGGAGCAAACAGAAAAGCTTCTGCAATGAGGTGATGACTTTGTTCAGACTACTTCAACTGTGTGATAAGTTTCTAGGAATGATATTCCAAAGGTGGTAAACCTTCCCTCAAAAGTAGTAAGGCCACAGAAAGAATTTAAGCCCATCTTAGAGCTCTCTCTCTGTGTTCTACATGCTGTTCTCTAGGAACTGAGATAATCTAAGTGGGGACATCTATTGTCCTGCACCTTTCTGTTTCTGTGGTGACTCTAAGGGATGAGCTGGAAGAAGTAGGTTGAGTATGATACATGGATTTCTAAGATTATAGAAGCTAAGACATTGCCCAGTTATCCAATACCATGCAGTAATGACTATCAATAGCTCCAAAACCATGCCATAAGAATTACTAGGAGTTATCCAGGTGTCCTGGAAATTTGGTGGATGAGGGGTACTAATGAATGCTACTTAAAAAAGATTTTTTTATTTCTATTGGAAAGTCAGATTTATAGTGAGAAGAAGGGACAGAAAGAGGTTCCATTTGCTTGTTCACTCCCCAAGTGGCTGCAACAGCTGGAGTTGAGCCAAACCAAAGCCAGGAGCCAGGAGCTTCTTCCAGGTCTCCCATGCTGGTACAGGGTCCAAGGCTTTATAGGCTGTCTTTGCAGCTTTCCCGGGCCATAAGCAGGGAGCTGGAGGGGACACGGAACAGCCAGGACACGAGCCAGCACCCATGTGGGATCCTGGTGCAAGCAAGGCAAGGACTTAAGCACTAGACTATGGTGCAGGGCCCAATGAATGCTACTTTTGAGGGTTGAGGAAAGAACTTATTAGAAATGGTTCATGTGTGGTTACATTGAATCTAATCAACTTGCTCAGGAAGGACAGTGTGGACACTTGGATTCCATTAGAGATATGCCAGGGGGACCTCTAAGACATTTGGGGTCTTTAAGATGTGTGTTTTTATGCCCAGGTAAGTGTAATGGCAAATGCTCATTCTCAGAAATAGATTGGTGGTAAAATGAATAGGAGAACAAGACTCACTATATGTAGTTTTCTCATTTAGAGTGGTTGTTGGAGAAAGAGGAAAAAGATTATATCACAAGAAGCATCTGTGTTGATGGGGGAACTTTGGAGAATGTAGATGTTCCTTCCCATGAGAAAGTGAGAAAAAGAAGGCTGAATAGCTTTGTGGTAGTAGACTGAAGCCGCATTTCTCCTGCGTCCTGCCTTTCTGTGGATAATAATAGTCCTTGTCATGGGGATTGTGTTATTTTTTTCTGTTACATTTAATAGTTATCCTTGGTAGTCAGTGTTGACTTGCTATTTATTTAGCACTTGCTTCATAGTTGCCCTTTTAGTGCAAATCAGACATCCTTAAAATAATGATAGTAAATGCAGAAATTGAATTCTGAGAATTTATAGAAACTTTTACTTTTTTGATGTGATTTCTTAGCACCTGAATTTCACTTTCCATCTGACTCATTTATGAATTTTTTGACATTTGTTTTGTTTCCAGGAAAATCATATATGGTTACTTCACTTAGGATTTTGTTATCATTGCTAAACTCAAAGATTGCTTTTTCTGGACCCCATGGGCAGTTGAAGATGAAAATGAAAGTGTGTGTGATAACTTGTGTAAAAACAGCGTGGCAAAGAACAGCATTTCCGTGCAGCAAGAGTCCTCAGAAGTTGTGCCAGTTCTGACACTATCTTCCTGTAATTCATGAGACTGTGCTAGCATTTTCCAGGCCTGACACTATGAATGCATTTCTTACTTACATTACTTAGATTTCTTGCATTATCACATGATCTCAAAGTGAGTATCCAAATTTAGCATTTGATTAGCCCAACCAGGTTTCTTCTAAAAATATTAAATGTGTTCATGTAAGCGATAACTTGAACTTTGGTATTATTTAATTTACTGCAGTAGAAGGGATCCGTGAACATTCAGGGGCGTTAGTACTATTTGACGGTACGTTCTTTTGTATCCAGGATGATTTCTGCCATTGACCATAGCCTCTTCCATGATAGAATCACTCTAACCTCCCTTCCACTCCAAGCATTTTTTCTTTAAAATATAGGAAGTTCCTTTCACCAAAATACTTATTCTCTTTCAGATAAATGCTGTGTTATATTCTTCTCATAACAGTAATTGAACAACTGGCTTATAACCTAATTTTTATTGTGCATCTATAATTACAATATAGTGAAAAGATAATGATTTCATGAATTTTATTTTTTAACCTTCTATTTAAAAAAAGTTTGAAATTTAGGAAAGTTGGAATTACTAATACAAGAAGTTTGCATATGTGTCTTGCTGCATTTCGCCTCTTGCCATCTCAGACTAGTATGTCTGTTGCAATTAATGAGCCGTATCCTGCTTCCTCTATTTTT
The DNA here is from genome assembly GCF_030435755.1 of Ochotona princeps. Lineage (NCBI taxonomy): Eukaryota > Metazoa > Chordata > Mammalia > Lagomorpha > Ochotonidae > Ochotona > Ochotona princeps. The sequence goes on from NC_080838.1 coordinate 46,648,238, forward strand.
TAGAGATATTCTGTAACCCTCTCATCCCTCTCAGCCTTGAGTAATAAAGAAAATACGACAATGTGTCCCATTACTGGTGCTGTTGCATTGCGTTTTGGCCAAGTTTCACGGTAGTTTTCTGAGAGACAGAGGAGATTTTGTAGTAGTTGTATGTTTTTAATAGTAATTAACTTAATGTACACTTCCATTGCTCATTTTGTTGTAATTATGAACTAATGATTTGCAGGTGTATCTCACAAGTGTTCATATCAACTCCATCTTCTTAAATTCTGGACTTAAAAATGTTTGCACAAAAAAAATAGTGCTTTAGTGATAATCTTCCTGCTGTGAATGGTTGGCTCAGTTTCCTTTTGGGAGCCTCAGAGAACAACCACACCACTGGCCTCCCATATGAGGAAGTTGGATAAACTGGGGAGTTGGCTGTTTGAGTCACAGCTCTTGGTGCTTTGCCAGGGCTATAACTGTGGTCTTCTGCACACCCTCGGGACTCCTCTGCATCATGTCCCTCTGCCCTTCTGGTTTTTTTTTTTTGTTTGTTTGTTTTGGGTTTTTTTGGTCTATTTCTTTCTGAACAACAGTGGAGAATCTCACGGATTTCACTTCTATAGCATGTTAATGTTACCTTTCCAATTTAACTTGTATTGGCCCTAATCGAATTTCCTCTGTTTTAATGCATTTTAGCAATAGATTGGAATTGTTCTAGTCTCACCTGACCTATAGATTCATGTTAACTCAGTTTTCGCCACTGACCTTTAAATAGAGTAATCCCTTAAGGTTCTTCTCATTTTGTCCTTGGCCTGGACCTTTCCCCTGTTTCTTATGTCACATTTGGCAGCAGGACAGAGGTAATGACCTGAGAGGCGTGCTGTTTGTGTACTCCAGCATTATCCCTATTTAACTGTTAGGAAAGTTTTCCTCATCTTCCCCCATAATTACTGTTAAACATCTTTAGATTTGAGAAAGTAGGGTTTTGTGGAGACCACATAATGCTAATGGGAGTCTGCTGCAGATATCTATTGTCATTTCCTGTGGAAAATGGAATAAAATAGAATGGTTTTAGTTTCCCAGACTTAAGTTGTCTGAGTGGCAGAATCAGCATTGTTCATTATATTTGTGCATGAAGAGCAAACAACCTTCTGTCTCACTTGCTGTTGAGGATTCTTCTTGGGCATCCCTCTGTCATGAATAGAGGAAGTTTCATACATTTAAGATCACCATTTCCTAGCTATTTCTGTCTCATCAAGCATTAGGGCATATTAAGTTGCGCATGTCTTTTACTGTGGTATCCAAATGCAGAAAGAGAAGACCAAAGTATGTGTGCGTTATAGATTATTTTTTTCTCCCTAGGTGTTCCCTGTCACACATCCACTGGAAGGCATTAAGAAATTTTAGAATTGGAAAAATTTTTAAAGTATAGAAACAGTTCAGGTGCAGTAGTGAAAACGGTGGTGGATGCACTACTCTCCGGCTGGAACAGTCCTCAGAGCAAGTCCGTTCAACTCATTATGCCTCAGTTTGCTTGATAATATAAATCAGCCAAAAGCATGCAGGAAGTATCTGATCATTCCTTCTCTCTGTCTCTCTTTCTCTCTCTCCATGCTACCTGCTATAATTTTTCTTTACCTTTCCACAAGTAGGACCTTTTTTTTTTCTATTTGATTCCTCTGTCTTCAAAAGCAAGAAAGATATTATTCTGTCTTATTTGCTGGGGTCTCTTTGTTTCCTTTCTTTATTCTTGGTTTCAGTATTTGCTTTCAAGGGATTCCTATCCCATTTTCTGTTGTTGCATATTATTTTAGATTTTGCTTTTTTTGGTCAGCTCCCCAAATATTTATCAGGATTTTAATCTTTTGCTATTCCTCTGCCATTCTGTCTACTCTAATTTCACAAATGCAGTCCTTCCCAATTACGTGCCACAGAGCCATGGTGCCTAGATTTAGATTTAGCTCTCATCTCTGAGATGTTCAGGTCACTTATATGGTCTTTGTTTTAGCCTCTAGCCCATAGTGTATTGTGGGGATTAACTGGTTTAGGAGCTGCAGAGCTCTGGAAGCACCATCTGGCACACGTGTGCTGAGTGCTGTCTGCTGTGATACTACTACAAGCTTTATTCCCTTTCCTCACCTTATTTTTCTGGACCAAAGAGAGGTCTACACCTCCCATTCTTAGATTTCAAGTTCTTTTGTGCTTTTTCAAATCAGAAGGTATATATGTGCTGATACGTGCAGTCTTTCCTTAAATACTTCAAAATGTATTTCATAATTAGGTTTATACAGAATATCATTCTCATGCCACCCTAAAGGTCATTCTACTTCCAGTGTTCACAAATGTTGGGGAGGAATTGTATTTAATTTAAGGACAAGTTTTAGAAAAAAAATTAAACCAGTTTTGGTAAATATTTGTGGATGTCAAAGCATTTATATAAAGTTCATTTTAAAAAGTAAAATATACCTGAAGTGTTTACTCTTTATTGAATTATTCCTTAGTCCTGATTAATTTGGTAATGTCTTAATAGAAAAGTTTAATCTTTAATCTTTATTTGTTTCACGACCTTGAAAAATACATCTTCTGTGTTCATGATTGTAATGGGCTGTTACTAACTGAGTGATCTTGATGCGGATGTCATAGAGAAGTACACGCTTTAAGTAGAGACGCACAGTATCGAAAGAGCTTAAGAGCCTAAAGGTCATCCAACCCGGTGATTTTCCGACTGTTTGTTAGCAGCACATGCCTTTTAAAAACAAATATTGTGTAAAGCTCCACATGTGAAACACAAAGACCATGATCTGGTGACTGGAAATAGGAAGTCGTTTTCTCTCAGCCAAGACCAGAAAGAAAAGGACATGGCAACAGGAACCTCCATTCATCTCTCATTCTGTGTCTGAAAAATCTGAGGTCCTGGGTTTCATTTTCCTTACAGGTTTGTTTAGCCAATGAGTATCTGCAGTGGTGTGGAAATAACCTGCTGTGACTCCTGGATTAACATGATGTCCGTGCTTCATTCCGCGTTTCCCCTGTGCAAGACGTGTTATGGTTGTGTGTATTTGTAGCCATTTCCTTTGAAAAACATCATGTATTTTTTTAATTTTTTTAAAAAGAGCCGAGACTGTAGTTAGGTTGACATAGGTTGGTTTACATTTTGAGTCTGCCTGTTACATCTCTGTACTTTATTTTACAGATAAGGTTTTCTCATTTGTAAAATACACATGATACCAGCTAGTTACAAGAACCTAGATTTTTTTGTGTGATGCTATTACATCACTGAGTATCAGTTATTAGTAGCATTTATTTGTTGGTATTAATGTATCCATTTACTTATTAATCAAGGAAAAAATTAAAATTGTGGGAATGGCACAGTCTTCACCAAACTGTCATTTAAAACTTATGTCCAGCATGAATTACTTGACCTTCATCGTAAAGGTGTGTGGTTCCCTCCGTGGAGGATTGGTTTAAGTCCTGGCCCTGGCTCTTGACTCAGAGCTTCTTTTAGTGCAGACTGTGAGTAGCACTGGGTGATAACTCCTCATCTGTGTGGTGGAGAGGAGTTTCTAGCTGTTAAATGTTTCCTCAGCTGCGTTTGGACAGTGAGCCAGTGGCTGGAAGCTCTCATTCAGTGTTTCTCTACCGCTCAGCTAGAGAGCAAATAGCTTTTGCTCACAGGTCATCTGTGTATCAGTCTACATGCTGGCTTGTGCCTGTATTGTCATGGCTGTCATGAATCCTGACATCACTGCCCTTGCTGAAATATAAAGATAATTGTATTGTATATAAATAATAATGTTCTGTTTTGATGTCAGTAGAAGTGTAAATGGCTGTAGCTGAATATAGCTGTAATAATCATTTAGTGTTTCATTTTACTCTTTTAAAAATAGCTCCATAGAGGTTGGGGTTTTGTTTTTCTATAGCACTCAAATTGAGCCACCAGGTTCACAGGCGTTTTAACATCTGAGCGCAGTCTTTGCGTCCTCCTGTGGTAAGGTTAAATAATCATCCTGTCTAGCACATATCCATGTGACCTTCCTAGGAATGTAACTGGGTGTACAGGACATTTTCTCTTACAAATCCAAATCAGCCGTCAAAAGAAAAACCATGGTCCCTTAATCCCTGAAAGTCATGTCACTGCCCAGAATCTGTCTTTTAAAAATCGTGAGCATGCATCTGCACTGGCCGTGACTGCTCCAGTACCAAGAAGCAAAACTGGGGAACAGGAGAGAGAGGAGGAAAGTGGGCTAGTGGAACTCACTATACATGTGAATTATCAAAACTGTGGAAGCAGGGTCAGTGCTGTGGCTCAATAGGCTAATCCTCCCCTTCACTGGCATCCCGTATGTGCATTGATTCATGTCCTGGCTGCTCCATTTTCCATACAGGCTTCCTGTTTATGACTTGAGAATGCAACAGAGGATGGCCCAAAACCCTGGGACCCTGCACGTATGTAGGAGACTCAGAAGAGGCTCCTGGCTTCGGATCAGCTAGGCTCTGGCCATTTCAGTCATTTTGGGAGTCACTGTCTTGTTTTCTCTCAAATAATCTTAAAAACAAAGCAAAACAAAACAAATCTCTGGGAGCACTGAATTTTGATGTTCTGGTAACTATTTTTTTAATTGCCCAAACCTGAGAAATCTAATGGTTAACTATGTAGTGAATTGTTATTACTCTGAAAGCTGAAAGTTATGTAGCATTTAAAATTTGTATACCTTTTTACAGGATCCTTATAAAAAGCATTTAAGGGATGACATTCTTTTTATTAGGAAGAATGTACAGGCTTATTCTTAACATGTCCTCTGATAATGAAAAAGCAAATGACCTGCTAGATCATAGAGTCAGTGTCCCCGATTGGCAGTTTAAATGCTGGCTCATTTCACTTTGCTGTGCTAGATAATTTCATGGACATAGGTTTTGCTTTCTTCAGACTCATGTTTTGGGGAGCTGCATGTGCCTTGAGGGAATCTGAAGTGGGGAAGGGGAACAAAGACTCCTATTGAAGATTTTAATGGGAAAGGGGAAGTAGGAATAGCATTTTAGGGACATTTAGTCACAGGAGTACTGTGGCTAATGCTATATGTTAGTCACAGTGCTACATGCTTTTATACATGTTTTCATGTTTGAAACCATCAACTATGTGCTAGGCACTGTTTTAAGTGTATGCAATGCTTTGTATAATGAATACAAAACAAAATAGATTCCTGTAGACCTCGGTTTGCAGATAACGTCTGTCTAAGGCCACCACTAGAAATATCAAAGTGGCATTTGAACACAAATCTCTCTGGTTCTGCACATCAAAGTTGAGGAATATAGTAACAGATTTTTGGACTCTTTTTTTGATGGATTTCCCCTACAAAATACAGTAATGATGCCTTTACTATTGCATGGGTTTTTTTGTTGGAATCAAGTGGTAATGTGATTATGATGGATTGTAGTTTGGTATTTTCTGTCTCTCTCTGTTCATCGTTGATACTTTGGCAGGGCAGATACACTTGATTAAGTCTGTTTACATGCATGACTTAACCAGTGGAAAAGGCCCACTTATAATTTACGAACTATCATTTGTTCAGCCAACAAATATTTAGCTATTGATTGCCACCATGCGTTAGTCACTGTGCTAAGTAAGGGAATGACGTAGTAACTGATGAAAGTGTTAGCTGGAATTTAAACAGATTACATAATTATTTATGTTTATGTTAGGTAGTACAGAGGAAAAATTCTGATGCATTTGTATCTCTTACACCTGCTGCTGTTTGCCATGAGAATTAATTACTAAGTGAATGAATGCCCGAGTTGGTGACAGAGCACAGACAAGCTTTTAGTGCCATTCACCGCGGTTCAGAACCAAGCCCTGTGCTCAGTTGACTTGAGGATTTTACACAGGTACCTTAGCCTGTCCAGGTTCCTCATACAGGTCTCTGTGGAATAGGGAGAGTAATAATTTTACAAGGGCTGAAAGAAGAGATATTGTGAAATAATTCAGAATAGTGTAAAATATACAGTAAGTTCACAAAGAAATTTTTGCTCTTATTCTGTTACTATTATTCTGGAGTTAACACTTTCAAAAATATGTATTACCAGTAATACCCACTTGTGGTGTCTACTTTCTACAATGAGTTTATTTAAAGTATCTAATTTAACTGGAGTGTACATCAGCAGCAACTATGGTGTTTAAAAAATTGTGTCTACAAAGGCAGTCTGGGCTCTCTTTTTCAAAAGCTTCACAGATAATTCAGATTCACACTCAAAGCTGAAAACTGATGATTTTCAGTTGACATAGAAAGGATTTTGCCCACGTGAAATACAAACCACTAACACCACTGAGAGAACTTTGTTCTGTGTGACCTGTCCTTGAGTAACTATTGACCATTGCTTGGAAACATGCAGACAAAAAAACATAGATATTTGAGAAACCCAGTGTACTGCAGTTGATTCTCCAAGTGAAATTTTGTTTTTATTACTTCTTCAGAATACAAAAATGATTATTTACCCAAGAATACAATGAGCGCTCCATCGACAGGGGATTTTTGCCAGTGACATTGATGTATTGGTATTTAATAGATTTTTTGGTAAATAACAGCTGCTTTGAACTGAATGATTTTTTGAAGTTTTATGAACTTTCAGAAGGAATAAGAGGGATGAATCGTAATTTGTTTGGGAATTTTCTAGTGAAGGAAATGAAGCCTACAGTGATAATTCTGTTATTATTGTTATTTTTTTTTTTGAGAAAAATCCCGGCAGAATATATTAAGCAAAGTGTAGGGACCTGGTGATGAGAGTAGGTGTAAGTTGACTAAGGCCTGGTGAACACATCTGACAAAATCTCATTGTATTTTGCTGTCGCTCACTTTATCCTTATGGTACCCTTTCCTCGTTCTTAGTTCCTTTTTAAGTAGTGTACTTCTTAATTACTTGAAATAATGTATAAACCGCACAGTACTTTTGTTTGTCGCTGCTAGCTGGTGCTCTTTGCTCATTATGTGAGTAGCTGTAGCTTAAGAAGCCACAGGAGGAACTGCAGTCATACAGGCTTGAGAGAGAAAAGCTGAATATCTTCAGGAATTTTGCATTGTATTCTGGCTTTGGAATTTTGTGGATGGTTTTCATTAACAGGATGGAGGAATATTTTTTCTACTTTTCTGTATTTTTTGTTTAGTGTGGGAAATACAATGCCTTGGAGCTTTAAGTGATGACCCCCTCCCCCGCCCACTCGTGGTTTACAACCAGTATCTTCTTTTTTTTTTTAAAGATTTATTCATTTTTTATTACAGCCAGATATACACAGAGGAGGAGAGACAGAGAGGAAGATCTTCCATCCGATGTTTCACTCCCCAAGTGAGCTGCAACAGGCCAATGCGTGCCGATCCGAAGCCAGGAACCTGGAACCTCTTCCGGGTCTCCCACGCGGGTGCAGTGTCCCAATACATTGGGCCGTCCTCAACTGCTTTCCCAGGCCACAAGTAGGGAAATGGATGGGAAGTTGAGCTGCCGGGATAAGAACCAGCGCCCATATGGGATCCCGGGGCTTTCAAGGCGAGGACTTTAGCTGCTAGGCCACGCCGCCGGGCCCACAGCCAGTATCTTCTTAAGCTTTAGTCAGTATTCAGCAAATTTGAACTTATCTCAGTAATTTAAAATTGTTTCTGTGTCATTTTTTATGATTCTTAAATGAACGTAGTTGAGGATGCTGCAGATCAGAAAGGAATGCCAAGCAAAATTTTTTTTACCTAGGACAGTATAGAAATAGGCAAATTTCTCTAATTGTTGACAGAGCCAAGCAGTTTGACTCTATTTGGCAGAATTCGACATTGTATGGCATTAACTGTAAAATAATCTTTTCAGAATCAATAGTGACTCCCTAAATTTAGGAGAATAGAAACCACCAGTAAGTTGTAAAAACCTGTCTTGAAATGATTTCTGGATCAGCCTCTCTAAAGGCCTTTGTTCTACATTGCTCTCATACATCATGTATGAAGATGTTAAAAAGTGGTTTACTATTACCGAGATATAGCACTGGACTCATTGATCTCTGCCTTTTAGCAGTTTATAATCAAATAGTTTATAGCAAGAAAAAATAATTAAACACATATGTTAGCATGTAGCCACAGTGTTGTCTTCTGGCCTATTGAGTCTGTGTTGCTCTCAAAGAATACATAGATGTGCTGCTACTGTGATGGCTTTTGAACTTGAGGTACCATCAGAAGTTGACTGATGCTCTCCAGGACTGTGACAGGGCAGGTGTTTGCCATGCCCCTTATGATTTGGTAGCCTAGTGAGTAGCGCCCCCTGGAGTGATGTTGGGGATAACCCACATGATCAATTGTAATGGATTTAAGCATGCACAGGTTCTGTTCTGCACTGCCTATGAAACACCTTCTTTAGATGCTATGCTAAATCCATGTAAAGGATGCAGGAGATAGATTTCACTTAGAAGCCTAATAGAGATCTGAAGAATATATCCAGTTTCCTAGATTACATACACATGTTTATCATACTTGGCACCCAGTTTGATCTTTAGTGAGGAAGCAAGCATGGTTGTTGACCCTTGTATATAAATTTAATTGCATAGCTGCTTATCTGTAGTTTCCTGTGCCCTTGTGTGAAAGTGAACATTTCAATTTCCTGTTTGCATATGTTATTGAAGTTTAGGAATTAGTTTTGTCATGGTTTCATTTTGTACATAATATTGATTATCCAGGAAATAAATAACTATGAAGGCAAAGATAGCAATATCATTAATTGCTTCTTGGGATGTATCAAGTAAGGATAATGATTCTGGCATATATAGCATCACACACACACACACACACACACACACCCACACCCTCCACTCCCCCCCCCCGAAGATACTTCAAAAATCCATGAAGGAGTGGAAAGAAAAGTATATTTATTCTGATACAAAATTCTTTGAAATCTGAAGACAGTATTTTTTTTCACAATAGACTTCTCCATGAACTTTTTGCATTACCCTTGGATAAACAGCTGTATGTAATGTAAAAAAAAAGTGATATATAATATAATCATAAAGGGATTGCCTGTTAGCATGCAAATAGGGTGGCACAGCTGCTCAATATTAATTTCCAAGGATTGTTATTTGTGGTCTTAATAGATAAAATTCATTTCACAGCATCTGAATATATATATATATATATATTTCCATCAGCAATGTTTTCGTCCTCCTCTTACTGAACCTCCCTACAAACCGGCATTCCTTCTTCCTTGGAATGGTTTTTTTGCTTGGTTTGCGAGATAGCATGCTCTTCTGTTTTCCACTTATTTGTGGACGTTTTAATGTGGTATCTCTGATACTTCTTCATGTCCCAAGGTTTTCTGCTTAGATATCTTTTTTCCTCTACCTATATTCACTCCCTTTGGGCAACTCATCTGTTTTCTTGCTTGTAAAAATTTTATCTGTTGTTTCCTAAATGTCTACATCTTCAGCCCAGTCCTTTCATCTAGGTACAATTTGATGGTTCTGAGCTTCACTTGCTCATAAGGGGACACACCCCAAGTTAAAGTCCTTACCTTCTTTCAGTCGTCTTTTCTCTGTGCTGCCTTTTCTGTCTTGGCACACTTTATATGTTTTGATATCTGGTCTTTTTCTTTCATATCCCATATAGTCTGTCAGAAAATCTGTATTGTTTTGTTTTTAAAATATGGTCGAAATTCGAACTTGATGACCTCAGATTCCTCTGTGGCCAGTCAGTCCAGGCTCCCTTGCCTGGGTGATTGCACTGGACGGTGCCTAAAGCACTCTTTACCTTCTGCCTTGATCCCTCGCCTGGGACCACACGACTCTTTGCTCAAAACCCTCTAGTGACTTTCCTCTAGGGAGGTCAACAGAGCATTCCTGAATAAGGCCTTTCAGATTCTGTACCCTGAGAAAAATAAAATCATAGATTTTAGGGGATAAATGTGTGTTCCTGTTACTGTTGCTGTGAAATCCTTAAAAGCAAAACTTACTTATTTTGTCCTTATTTTAAATTATAACTTAAGTGCTTTCCAAATAATCGGCATCATGAAATTTAAAAAATAACAAAAGTGGTCTCTTCAGAAATAAGCTTCCCAATGTGAATTCATTGTGACAAGACAAGCCATTTGGAAATATGATATGGTCAATGCAAAGCTAAATGCAGGGAGTTAAATTTGGGTTTTATCTTTTGCTCATTATTTAAGGAACTTATGGCGGTGTGTTCAGAAGAAAATAGTGTAAGATGTCAAAGTAAATTGGCTAAAATCAGTAAATTTGGAATGTTTGCATTGGGACTGGTAGTTGCATGAAAACCTCTGTTTTGTTGAGTTGAGGGAGCCATGTGTTCATATTCCTGCTAAGACAAACAAAACTTTGGTGCAGAAATGAGTTTTCAGATACTACAGACTTGTGTGGTTCATATGGGCTGGTGTAAGGGAGGTGAAAATCCAGTCTGATAAAATGAAATGGAAGAGAACACATTGGTCTTTGATTGCCACTCGCAGAAAAAATTCCTTGGCCTAGGAGTACTGTGTTATCTAAATAGTTGGTATATATATCTCATCTTCAAATACTTCAAGTAAGAATTTTCATGCAAGTTCAAAGATCGCTTTGAATCATGAATATGTGTCTCAGGCCCTATCCAGTTGTGTTCTTAGGACTTCATTATGTCATGAAAAATAATTTTTGTGATTTATCAAATCTGGCATCTACATTTAGTCATGCATCATTACAGTCTGCTTATCTTTTAGGTGATTGGGTGAGATTTATCTTAAAATAGAAATCACTAATGCTGTTACTTAAAATTTTAAAATTTTTCTGTCAGGCTTTCACTCTAAGCAAGTTTAATGCCGGTTTCAGTATTTTCCAGTAATATTAGATGATGATTTGATGTGTGTGTGTGTGTGTGTGTGTGTGTGTGTGTGTGTGAGAGAGAGAGAGAGAGAGAAAATGCCCGGTGTTTCATAAAGATTTTCTTTTTTTTTTTTTTTTTTAAGATTTATTTTTATTAACTGTTCAACCCATCTGGACAATGAGTAGCTGGACTCTATGCTGGGTATATGTTTGCAAGGAAAGAATCTTGATGGAATTTGAACTGTAATACTGCATCAAGGTGGAGGAATCCACCAGGGGGGAGGGGTGTGGGGAGGGGTGGGGGGATTCCCAGAGCATATGAAACTGTCACATAATGCATAATAATTAATAAAAAAAAAAAAAGAAATTTACAATAAAAAAAAAAAAAAGATTTATTTTTATTACAAAGTCAGATATACAGAAAGAGGAGGAGAGACAGAGAGGAAGATCTTCTGTCCGATGATTCACTCCCCAAGTGAGCCGCAACAGGCCGGTGCGCGCCGATCCGATGCCAGGAACCTGGAACCTCTTCCGGGTCTCCCACGCGGGTGCAGTGTCCCAATGCATTGGGCCGTCCTCAACTCCTTTCCCAGGCCACAAGCAGGGAACTGGATGGGAAGTTGAGCTGCCGGGATTAGAACCAGCGCCCATATGGGATCCCGAGGCGTTCGAGGTGAGGACTTTAGCTGCTAGGCTATGCCGCCGGGCCCACATAAAGATTTTCTTAGTGCTTGCATGTGTTCCATTCTATTAAGATTAGAAAACTATCTGATGGGCACACACATGCCTTATGATATTTGGACAAGTTAGGTATCAAAAAATTTAGTGGTATGAAGATTTCTCCTCTTATTCTTGGCTAAATAGTTTAATATCAAGACATGAAGTTAAAATGATGCCTTATTGGGTAAAAAATAAATGAGGTAGAAGAAGGACACTCAGATTAATATTCAGTTGGTGTTTTTATGGTTGTCTGAAAGGTTGGGTAGGTAACAAGTTGCAAAGGAAATAGTTTACTGCTTTTGTAGAGAATAACTATTCTGTATGAATAAATGGCATTATATTATTCTGAGATACTTGTTGAGAAAGACTGTACTTATGCCAATAAAAATGTGGAATATCTGTCTTTCTTGAATTGCTCTTATTTATCAATCATACACACCTTCGTCTAATTCCCAAAAGGGATGCAAGGAAGTATTTTCTACTCTGTGAGCCATCCAGAAAGAAGCTTCTTTTGCTTTAGTTGAGTGTGTTGCTGTCTTGTGTGTTAGTGACTTCCACAGCATGGGTAACCATCTCGGAAGAATACTTTTTCAGGGATTCCTGTCCCATAATCTTCAAGATCTTGCCATCCCAGAATGTCAGTTCTAACCAGTAGATCAATTATAAAATGAGAGAGGTATAGAGTAATTTACATATATTTTTGGACCTATGTAAATATGTATGTGTCTGAGACAACCATATTTCTCTGGAAAAACTGCTGTTTCATCAGAGATTGTTATCCATCTAAGTTTTTGGTGGTCTGATTCTATTTTTAATAATTGTTTTATTTTAGCTCTTCTGTAAAACGAAAGAGTACATTGGCAATACTTTTATAATTTTTTAATTTGTTTGAGAGAGAGAAGCAGAAAGATGGCACTTTTGCCTGCTGGATTATTCCTGAGTTTGGAACTTAATCCCAGTCTCCTGTATGGGTGAGAAGGAGCCAGCTACTTGAGTGGATCGCTTGTTCTCTCCCAGAACACACATTACAGGAAAGTGGAGTCAGGACTGGAGCTATAGGCCCAAGATTAGACTACAGTAAAGGATGCATGTGTCTTAAAAGGCATCTTAACCACCAGGTCAAATTCCTTGACCTCCCCCCGCAATTGGCAGTTCTGATATGATCGTATCCTCACTGCCTTCTCTCTGATGTTGAGGGTATTTTATTGACCTGCAAAGTCCAAGATTCTTGGAGCCATTGGATGGTTGATTTCAGTGATTCTTTTGTAAGTATTGTATGTCAGTCTACCCAATTTATAAGTTGAGTTATATTTCCCAATTGTAGTACCTTAAGAAAACATACTTAAATATTGGTTTGTTGAATCATAAATTCTGTGGAACTTGAAAATCTTTGTAAGAAATGAGAGCTGGGTGGAAGGTATGGTGTGTCGGTGCAAAAGAGAAATCAGAATCAGTTACTTATGAGGATTTTATTGATATTTATGTAACAGAACCTTTTTTCTTCTTTTTTTCGTATTCTTTATTTTATGGCACAGTTGAAGAGGCATTGGGGTTTTCCCTCACCTCTCATCCCCCCATTGTTCTCCTCTCCAATTTTTCAATAGGTGTGTTTCAAGTGCCCTCAGAAGTCCATCATACTGTCACTGAGGTGTCTCCAACAATGTAGGGGCTTATCTGTTGTTTCGCTGTGAGACCATCCTTGTGTTGCCAGTATGTGGATATCTTTCTCTCTGTTTCTGCGTATGGACGTTTTTATTTCCACTGCACTTCTATTATACCTCCCCTTAGGTACAGTCTACCACAGGTTGAGAAGGAAAAAATAAAAAATAAAGTAGTGAGTCTTCATCTCTATGGTGTTGTTGAACCCATAGCAGGGATGTCAGTGTGATACTAGGGTGGTGCAAGAGGTGTCCAATATCTTCCTGGAAAATTAATATTAGTGTGTGACCCATGTGTTTCTTAAGGGAGTACAGTACAGAGTAGATCATCATTACCCATGGGTAGTAGTAATAAGAGTGGAAAGAGGGATATTAATAATCGCAGGTGATCATATGCAATCATTAATTATTGATTCATAGGTTACATCACAAGATCTTATTGCATGTGATGCAGACAGCTAGGAAGTGTGATAAAACACAATTTACAGGTACTGATTTTAGATTTGACATCGCATATTAAGGCAAACATATGATATCTGACCTTTTGGGATTGACTCATTTCCCTTGGCATAATGCGGACTTCTGCATAGGTATCAGCAACTGAGGAGGCCCAGTTCTGACACATGCACTCCATGGTCGGACCGCATATATTGTAATTTTCCCTGTGGCTGGGTTTGTGTCCAGCAATCTAGTTGGAGAGACACCCAAGAAGCCTCACTTGGGGTAACCTCAGACTTGACCCTTATGTGTGTCAACCACTGCAGGGTCAGGTTTGATACATTGCTTGTACTAACCAGTGCACATACCAGTCAGTGCAGCTTCCTGGTCACTTTTGTCCCCAGCACCATCTTTCATGCAAACTGATGGGTGTTACAACTTAGCCCAGCCCAGCCCAGCTCACCACAGATCTGATCTTAATGCACAGCTGATCCCTTAATAACCTGGGTGATCCCTTAATAACCGCACCAGGCCTGACCCAACTCTGGTCTTTGCATATGCTGGCATGTGTTGCAGCCTTACCTGATCCATCCCACATCCAATTTGGCTCTTGTGCACACACATGGATTCTGCAGCTTAGTTCAGCAAAAGCCTTCCCCAGATTCAGCCCACATGCATATCAACAGGTGGTGCTGCTTTGCCCAGTTGGTCGACCACAAGCTTGGGCTCCCATGTTACCAGCAGGAACCTCAACCTAGGAGAAGAGTACCAATACTTTCCCTAACAGGCCCACTCTAAGCCCCAGATCCTGTGCCTACCAAGGGGATACTGTGGTACAGCCTCACACAAGTTGCATCCAGTGCTTAGCACTTGCCAGCAGGTATTGCAGCCTATCCCATCCAGCCCATATGCATTCTGTCTCATGCACATCAGTGTGAGGCAGGTTAGCCCAGCCTGGCCTGCCCACAGACCAGTCCACCTCTAGTCCTAGCTCTGAGACTTCACTCTGGATACAGTGGCCCAGCACAGGAGTCCCCAAAGTTCCCTTCCAAGGCCTAGGTCTTGAACATGCTAGTGGGTGCTGCAGCCCAGCCTGAGATGATTGTCTTCAGTCTCAGTGTTTGCCAGTGCATGCTAGAGCCTGGCTCAGCTCAGCTCACCCACCTGTCCCAGTTTTCACCAGAGGGTATAGCAACCGAGCCCAATCTGACCCACTGCAAGCCCTGATGTCAACCAGCAGGTATTGGCGGCCAGTCCAGCCTGGCTGACACCTTGTCCTGCCTCTCAGTTGCACCAGTGTGTTCTGTGTACTGGCCCACCCATAGACCTGGCTCTTGTGCTCACCAGTGTGAGCTGCAGTCAGTCAGGAGAGTTCCCTACATTTCCCTACCAGGCCTACTCCTAGCCCTGAATCTTGCATGTGCTGGTATGTGCTGTGACCCAGCCTGATATGGCCAGCCACTAGTCTTGGCACTCACTGACAGGTACTACAACCTAGCCTGACTGGACTTCATCCATTCTAGCTCCCCCTGTGTACTAGTAGGTTCCGTGGTCTTGCCCATTCTGTCCTGCACCCATTCTGGCTCTCCTCACCAGTGCTAGCAGGTGCTGGAATCCAGCCCAGACTGGCTTGCTTCCAAACCCAACCCACACATATTCTAATGGGTGCTACTGCCTTGCTCAACCTGGCCTGCCACAGCCCACTGCTTGTACTCCCCCAGCTGCAGCCTAGCTGGTGAGTCCCCAAAGTCCTCTTACCAGGTCCATAACCAGCCCTGGATTTTGCACGTGGGTGCTTCTACCCAGCTTGGCATGGCCTACCCACAGTCCCAGCTCTTTTTCTGGTGGGTGCTGTAGCCTGGTCCAGCCTGGCCTGCCCTCAGGCCAGCCCAGACAAGTGCTGACAAGCACTGCAACCTTGGTTGGCCTGACCCACCACCAGCCCCAGCTATTGTGCTCCCCAGCAGGAGCTATGGACTAGTGTGGGAGTCCCCTAAATTCTTCTGCCAGGCTCAGGATCTTGCATGTGCTGGCAGGTGCTGTGTCCCTGTTTCTCATGGTCTGCCCTCAGTCCCTACAGGTGCTGCATCGTTACCAAGCACTGACTTCTACAAGTGTCAGGTGAATTCCATGGTCCAGCCTGGCTAGGGCTGTCACCACTTCTTGCTCTCCTCACAAACCAAAGGGAGATACAATTCCACAGAGGCAAGCCCACCATTCCCCTACAGAATATGTCCCCAGATCTGATTGTTTCATGTTCTGATTGGTGCTGCTGCCCAGCTCTGTTCTAACAATTTTGGGTGGGTACTATGGCCTAGCCCAGCCAGGCATGACTCCAGCTTTTGCATGCATGCAGGCAGCAGGTGATACTGTTTAGCCCAACTCAGGTCTCCCACATGGATGGGTGCCTTGGCCTGATCCTGACATGCTCTGGTTTCCTCCTGTAAACCATTGTGTCTCAACTCCCTTGGCTACCTGTGAGTGTAGTGGCCTGTTCCATGGAAGACCTAGAAGTCATTCCTTCCCTGTCAAACATGCTCGTATCACTCCCCTTCCAGTACATCCCCAGGCCCCCTTCCCCAGGTGGTCTGCAGCCCCCTCTCCCCTCTGCCAAGGGGCCATGGTTGCATGTCCTAGCCTAGTGTTCCCTGCTTTTTCACATATCTTTATAAAAAGAATAACATAGTATAGCATGACATGGCTTGCATGGCATAGCATAGAATAGGTAACTTTGTTGTCACACTGGTATAGTTAACACAAACTTGACATTAACCAGGCCCAAAATGCCCACCAGCCAGCCTTGGGTGCTTTTCTCTCAGCAGCGTAACACTTGTCTAGGTACAAGACAACCTGCAGCTGGGGTAAGTGAAAGTTATTAGGGTGAAGATGAATTACCAAAGGGTAATTTTAATCTCAAGCATACATCTGCTGACTTTTAAATTTATTTTCAAGTGTTGGACAAGAGTCAGTTTTTTTCCCCCACAAAGCATCAAATAAGTAAGTTACATAGTGCTGATGTTTCCTACTTAAAAAAACAAAAAAATGTAGGTTATCAAGGTATAATCTTCATGTATAATACATGTATAACCAAGTCATTTACAGATCCTTGCCTGTGGTAAAAAATAAAAACTTGCATGATCAGGGCCACTGCTTTTGTAGATTGGTGGTGAGGACATTGGCCTTCTGTGTTCTTTTGAAAACACATGAATTTTCTCTTCATGTTTATCTGTTTCTTTGACTGTGTTTTTCAGAAATGTATACCTGTCTCTGAATTTCTTGGAATCTTCTGTGATATATTGCAAGATTTGTTCAGCTGTCACCTTTATGTGTTAAAAATCGATTTTGAGATTGTGTAAAATCTTATCACTGAGCATTTTTTTTCTTAATGTCATATTTAAATAGTTTCTTGAGACCGCCAGCCTTCAAGAGCTAGTGAATCCTTTCCCACTTGGCAGCAGGAAGCCTACAGCCTGCCCTTTCCCATCTGATAAATGTTCTTGTAAGGAATCTGTTTTGCTTCATTAACTATCAAAAGTATACCCTAAAAAATGTCTAATGAATTATACCAGAAAAGTCTTCTAGCACTATGAAGTGATCCATGGATGACATGCTTTCATTGTGCTGGGGGAGACTGGTCCAAATAATAATGGTCACATTGCTGTTTCTTTTTGCAAGAAGAATGAGCCTTTGACATTTGGGTCGTTGTTTTGAACTTCAGCAAGCATTCAGATTTTTTTGTCTTGATGTTAGCACATCTAATTTTCCAAGTTCGTTTTATTGGTATTCATTAAACCTGGACTCTTATTATCTGTTTGAATGCTTTCACCTGCATTGACGTTCTAAAGAATATTTTCATCTGCCTAGTTGAAAAAAGTCTTTTAAAAAAGAGATACAATTTGGACGTGCAAAAAAGTAGAAAGATTCATAATTTAGGGAAGTCAAATAAATGCCTGCCACCATATTTTCTTGAAGAAGAGTTACGTAAAGGTGTTTGCTGCGTTGGAGGATTGATGTGCCTGTTTTAAGTACTTTGAGTAGAAATTTGGTTTACAGGATCATTAATCATCTTATAGGACATGTTTGGTTTTTAAAGATTTTACTGAATTATAGTATCTTCTCTCTGTACATATAACATGGTTGGACTCCCACATACTTATATATAAAGGTTGCTTTTTTAATAGATTTATATTTATTTGTTGAAAAGGCAGATAGATTTATATATATATATATATATAGAGAGAGAGAGAGAGAGGGGTGGCAAGACAGAGAGAGAAGAAGGAAGAGAGCAGGAGAAAAAAAGAGAGAGGGAGAGGCTGAAGCCATGCCTGGGACCGCCTTTGGGCTCATGTAGGTGCTAGGGGCCCAAGCATTTGCACTGTATTCCACTGCCTTCGCAGCTGCATTAGCAGGGAATTGGATCTCAAGTTCAGCAGTGGTGACCCAAAACCAGTGGCTGTGACACAATACTAGTTGTGAAGTTCTTATTCTTGACTGGATTGATGAGTACTTAAGTTTGAGGCCACTTAAGAGATCGTGTTGGATGTTTTCCTGCTTCATCAGATGAAAAACTTTGAACCATGAGGAAAAGTTATTTACTGAAAGTGAAGGAAACCTTGTCGGTATGGACTCAGATTGATTGGCTGTTAATGGTCTTAGACAATGGGATTGCTATAGAAAAATAAATATAACCACTTGAGAAATTTATAGAATACCTTGTCATTGCTGTCCCTATGAGTGTTAGTGCTTAACACACTATTAATTTAGGTGAGATTATTGCCATTTAAAACAGGGCTGGAATATGTTAGGCATGTACCAATCATACTTTCCTATCCTATTCTTTGCCAAGGTTGCCACTGACTTACCCTATGTGGATCATTATAATTATGAATGCATGAATTTTTTTTCTGTTTGGCTATTTTCAATAAGAATCAGATGGAATTATTTTTGAGGTAGCTCCAACTTTTTAACTCTAAGAATAACATTGCCTGTAGCAGTGGCCCCGTTTCTGTGTACAGATGGTTTTGATGTATGTATTTCAGGTATCTAGAACAAGCTGAAAAAGGCAGTCCTGGTTGATACCTATTTTAGAATTAGCCCTACATCCATAAATGTATATTTTTGAAAGATTTATTTCTAGAATTGTGCAATCCTGTCATAAGAGTATGTTCTGTGGGTTTTTAAAGTGGTTTCAGTAATGTAGGAATAGTTTTAAAAACTGGAGGCAGTATGAGGGTTTCTGAATCAATTTCACTTAAAAATATTTTTTATTTTTATTTTATTTTTTTTTTTTGTTTTGTTTTTTTTCTTTTTTTTTTTCATTCTTTACTTCCAGACTTACAGGAAATAATTTTTTAATCTGGCCTTGGAAAGTGAACCCACCAGCACAACCTTCACCTACCCACTCTTCAATTCAATACGCACATAGCAAAAGCCGACACTTCAAAGCTCTGCCCACGTCAAAAAACATCAATACCAGTTGAATAAAAATAAGGGCATAAAGCTATGAGATAGATAGCTCTGCCATCTAGCTCTGGGCTACAATCAAGGCTAACTATTAGATAACTATTAATCGTTAATAAACACAGCTGTCTTTGTATTGCTACCAGAAAGAAGGCCAAGTCCAGTTTACTGAACTGAACATTCTTATGATAAAAAAAAGCCACCACGTCTTAAGCCTGAGGTTTTCTAGAGGTGGTGGTGTTGATGGTTGAAAGGTTGAGTTAGTGTGTGTCTCTGGTATCATCTTCTAAGAATAAGAAACTTCAGGGGAAATCACTAGTTACTCTTCTTGTCCTGGGCCAGGACTGGAAAAGAGTTCCCGTGGGTGATAAGGACAGACATGGAGAAAAGCTGTTACTTGTGGGAAGAACCATGACTCCGGAATCACCTGTACTCAGATGTTTCCCTTTTTCTATTTCTAATGAGTGGGCTCGGAGCCGGAATGCAAGGAATGGCTGTCATTTTGGCTCTCTTGACATGTTGTACCTTAACGAATTGGGCCACTTGGCAAAGGGGAACAGTAAGGGTTTCTTCTTTAGGGAATTTAAAAACTCCATAACCTGAGTAAAACAAGCAGGAAAATATTATCATGCTAAAATTCCCTCAGGGGCTTGCTTCATGGTTCAGTTGGCTGAGCCTCCACCTTGCATTGCCAACATCCCATATGGGCACCGGTTCATGTCCCAGCTGCTCCACTTCCCATCCAGATTGCTGCTTGTGGCCTGGGAAATCAGTAGAGGATTGCCCAAAGTCTTGGGTCACTGAACGCATGTGGGAGACCCGTAAGAACCTCTTGACTCTTGGCTTCACACGCGTTCAGCTCCGGCCACTGTGGTCACTTGGGGAGCGTAACAGTAGATAGAGAAGCTTTCTGTTTCTCTTTTCTGTAAATCTGCCTTTCTAATTAAAAAATATATATATATTTGAAAAAATTTTCTTCAGCATTATGAGCTTTTGTAGGTTCTTGATTCATCAATTAGAGTATCTTGAGTAATGTGAATAAGAAATAAAATGCATAGTACTGGATAAAGTATCAGGGTACTGGATAAACTTGACAGCGTTACTGAGATGTGAAGTAACTTTCAGATGATTAAAATCAACTTGCCTTTGGCAAAAGGCAAACGTTCGAGTGACACGATGTTGTGTTTATTATACAGTAACTGTTTCATAGGGAACACAGGTTTCCTTCTTTGGCTGTTGAACCTTACCTTTGACTGATTCGTGCAGACATTATTCGTTGAACACCAGCTATGCAGCCTCACTGTAGAGGTCACAGTAGGGATCCATGAAGCTCGGAAAACCTTGCTTGTCATGGGGCACTTGGTTCCCGCAGGCATTTAGTTGTCCTGCAGTGCAGTGGCCCAGCGCCCTGCACACTGAACTGAACCAAGAATCCCCTTAACTCATCCGTTGTACACTTAAACCTCTGAAGCATTTGTCCTGTTGCTCACTTCTTCAAGTTTTCTCTTCTCACTAGCCTTCATTTATGAGCCTCTCTCTCTCTTTTGGTAGCTATTATTCTGAAGTTACGTACTGTCTGCCCACTGCTGTTTTTCTCTGGGACTGCCATCCCCACTGGTGGAAATGAGCACCCACATAGCGACCCATGTTATTGGGCATCCTTCTGTGGGTCCTAATTCTCAGGTTTCTGTCGCTTTATCTCCTGCTCTCGGTTCTCTCTCTCTCTCTCTCTCTCTCTCTCTCTCTCTCTCTCTCTTTTGGTAGCTATTGTTCTCTGCCATTCTGAACCTTCTCTTGCCAGGGCAGTGTATAAACACCCCACTCATTTCATCAGTGGCCACTCTCTGTTATGGTGCATTTCAGTGTGGCACTGTTACTTAAATGCATGAAAGTTTAAACACCTGTAACTTTGAGATACTAATTGAAATTAAACAATCTAGCAATTCTTTTTTTTTAAGATTTATTTATTTTATTACAAAGTCAGATATACAGAGAGGAGGAGAGAGAGAGAGAGAGAGGAAGATCTTCCGTCCTATGATTCACTCCCCAAGTGAGCCTCAATGGCCGGTGCGCGCCGATCCAAAGCCAGGAACCAGGAACCTCTTCTGGGTCTCCCACATGGGTGCAGGGTCCCAATGCTCTGGGCCGTCCTCGACTGCTTTCCCAGGCCACAAGCAGGGAGCTGGATGGGAAGTGGAGCTACCGGGATTAGAACCGGTGCCCATATGGGATCCCGGGGTGTTCAAGGCGAGGACTTTAACTGCTAGGCCACGCTGCCGGGCCCGATCTAGCAATTCTTTATGATGACTGGGGATTTTTGTGCCAGAAAGGTAAGGGATTCATGTATTGAAGCATTTTCTGAAATACGAGGCAGAAACTGTACAGTTACAAATTTGAAAGTCAAAGCATTAAGAATATTTCATAACAGCAGCATGGAAAAATCAGATGTATTTAGCCCACTTCACATCTTGTTGAGTAAGTTTGAAAAATCCCCGAGATTTTCCAGCAGTTACTTCCTTCGGACAGCAGTTCACCTCAAGCAGTCCGTATATTCTTTGATTCATTTTCTGGAAGCTAGGTTTCCTCTAGGATTTATTTCTACTCTCGATGGTGTCTTGGTCCCTGTCTCCCAGGTTTGAAACTTTGGAGACTTCCTTTCCTCCCTTGTTCATTTCCCATCTCTAGTCAAGTGTTTCATCCTGCTACTTGTCTCTGATATCTTTTTATACTCTTCATCTTCTGAACTGTTTCTGCTGCATTTTTTTCCCTACGTAAGTCAAGAATGCTTGGAATGTGAAAAAGTATGAAATGCTTGTATATTTTTAAGGAAAAATGTGCAGAACTTTCATAATGAAACCTCCAATCTCATTATTTTCCAGTAATTCGTTGTTTATTTCTTCAGCTGCATGTGCGGTTTACATGGTGACACTTTGCATAAAGAAGCATTTTCAGCATTTGATGAGTTAGACTCAGCATAGGAGCTTGGGCTAGCCTGGGGAGTGCAGGCAAATGTCACTGGGAAGGAGAAGCATGGTACTAGCTAACAGCTTGCTTTCACAAACCGTTCTCGTAACTGCCCTAGAAAAATTAGAAATGAGAACATTTGAAGATCGCTTGGGATAAGTTAAAATTGCGAACGTTAAATCTGATTGCTAAGGGGTTGTGCTATTTCCTATTTTGCCTGTAGTTTGTCTCTCTCTTTTAATTCATTTTAAGACTCAGCTAGATTAATGTTGTTAAAATTTCATTTTGCATTCCTTGCCCCTTGTTTAAAAATCTGAAGTGACTCACCATTAATTTTAGAAATTGATTCAAAAGCCTTAATGAAGCTGGTGTCTGGCCTTCCACGGTTTGGCCCTGACCCACCTATTTTCTGTTCTCCTTCATACAGCTTTCAGATCCATTGAGGTTGGGTTGCTCTTTGCCCCTGGAGTGTAAATGTTTTCTACCTCTGTGCTTTTCTGTAAACTTTCCTTCAAACAACTTTCAAATCTTATTTTCTTTTTTAAATTTACATTAAAAGTTAGTGTTCAGGTCCTCTGGGCCTTGCTTTGGAATTCAGTGGTTGAACTACTGAAACTCTCCCTGTTATGTAAAAAGCATTCCAAAGACAAATTGTGAGTGCCATTTGTCCATTATTAGTGTTTACTAATTAAAAAAAAAAGGTCAATTAGTGACTGCATACCAAGTAAAAATAGTTGTTTTAAGTCATTCTTGAATTGCATGTCATTGATTTCTTCTTAATTGGCTAAAGCAGGAATCCTGTTTTTAAATGCAAAGCCTTTATTGAATCAGAGAACAGGCATTAGAATCAGATTTTCTGGGTGTGAAACCTTACTCTGAATCCTCCCAGTTTTCTGACCTGAGTATAGTTTTTGTAGCTCTCATTGGGTATGATTAACATATCTGTTGACTACCTGTGACATGATTATCAGTATAAGAATACTACTTGGTATATACTGTGAGCTCTGTAGATATTAGATGCTGTTTATGATATTAAAAGTAATATTACTAGTGTTGTAGGTATTTTCTGATTTTTATGTTTTTTTCCTCTCATCATTTACTTCACCGCATTTAATTATGAGTTTAAAGCAATCCAGCTTTGAAAAGGAAACCTATCTCTAGTTAAAATAAAAATTCATCTAATCTACCCTTAAGTAGTAATGAAGCATTTAGTGCACTTAGTGAGAACTTATAACAAAGGTATCATTTATGCTTAACAATTCTTTCTGTTAGTCATGTAATTATTCCTTCTCTTAAAGGCTCAGGGCCAAATGGATCTGTGCCCAGGAGAAACTGTCCAGGCTGAACTGATTCCCAAGGAAAGCTTGCCACCTGCTGAGCCATTGGCTTGCCAGTGCCTCTCCCATGAAGAAAAAAAAGAAAAAAAAGAAAAGAAAAGAGAGTGGATGGGAGAGCAAAAGTAGGAAGGCCTTTTTCCGTTCTGGAAGCTGATCTGAGGTCTTTGATGCAGAAAGAAAAGCCTATCTAAGCTTTTCTATAGGAAGGGAGCCCGTTAACGTGCTGTAGATATTTTCCTCTGCTTACATTCATTCATATATTTGACCTGTCTTGTATTATTCATTCACTTCATTAACTATTTATTGAGTGTGTACCTGGTGACAAGCACCATGCTTAGGGATGGAAAGAAAGAAATTCAGTCCTTAGCTTTGAGGTTCGGGAGCATTTAAAATTCTTATATTTTTGCATAGCACATCAAATTAAAATTTAAAATATTTCTTCTGGAAATGAATGCAGTCTGAAACAGAGTTACACCTGCAGAGCTCCATGCCAAGTGGAATAATTGTAATGCAATGTATATTTAAAATTCATAAAATGGAAGCATTTGAGTCATTGGAGAATCTTATGGAAGGGTAGAAATATGTTAGGTGGAATAATCATGATAATTAGGGAACTTTGGGATAGACTCTAACCAGCAATTTCTAAAATTAGTCACTCTGTATTATCTCCGATTATTAAGAGATTGGAATTTAAATGTTTCCCTGTTATAGAAAGCTCTATGAATTTTAGATATGTTGAAAACATGGCTTTCATAGTGTTGAAGCATAATTTTGCTGAACTTAGCAGATTTTAGGATAGTCTAAACTGGGTTATAACTCTAACAAGGCATATGTCAACAGTTGAGGTGCAGAACAGTTTTGGGAGGTGTGTGCAGAGAAATCTTCAATACCTTAGTGAGGAGTAATTAATCTTTGTGTCCTACCTAGTAAGGTATGTGTGAGTCCATGCTGATCATTTCCTGTCTGGTTCTAAGCTTTCCTTGTTGTTCTCTGCCTATCTATTCTAATCTGTGTGACACTGTAAACTGCTAAATACTAAAATGAAAATAAACATGAGACAGCTGAATAGTACCCTATAGCCATTTTAAGGTGAATAGCAGCCGGTTCTGTGTATAAACTAAAATTGAAATGTCAATGAAGTAGTCAGAGGATGTGGTTAAGAACTTGCATTTTTTTTAACATATTGGTTACTCAATACCATGTAAATTAATTCCATAATATTGTTAATTGTCGTTGATGTTATGTTGTGGCTTTAAATTGATCGGGATGATATTCTGCCAGCTCTGCCTTCAGACCAGAGATGGTCTCCCCAAGAAACTGTTGAATTTACCTGGACAATAAGATGCTGGACCCTATGCTTGGTATACTCTTGCAATGAAAGAATCTTGACTGAATTTGAAATGTAATACAGCAACAAGGTGGAGGAATCCACCATGGGGGTAGGGTATGGGAGGGGTTGGGGGAGTCCCAGAGCCTATGAAACTATGTCACATATATATAAGTTTAAGAAAAAGAAAACATGACTTTTGCAACTCTCACCAAAGAGAAGTAGACATGGCTGTACATACTTTCAAATCTGTTCTTGTATTAAAAGATAAACTGTGGTGGTTAACTTGATGACACAGCTGGAATTGGGCCTGAACACACAGTAGTTACATATTGTGGCTCTGAGGATAATTTATCCAGCTGCTTGTCATTGTTGTCTTAAAGCCATCAGTAAGAGATCATCATAAAACTATTTTATGGGTAAAATGTGTGTGTGCTGTTTTGTTCTTCCTCAACAAGCAGAATACTTAGTTTCATGCTAAAGGAATCTTTCATTTGGTTTTCTATTTGGAAGCCCTAATTAAGCTTTATCGTCAGATCTCTTTCTGTTGATATTTTGATATTCTTTCTGCTGACTGGATTTTTTTTTGTTCAAAAGTCTTCCAGCAGTGAAACAATCAAATATGAGCTGGTGACTAGACTTTTATTTTTCATATGCCCACATCAAATTCTGCTTTGCCACTAATATGATACCTTTTTGAGATGCATGCATGCTGTTGAAATTGTTATTAAAATCAGATAAAATAAACATGGCAATTTGTTTCTAACTAATAGTTGAACTTGGAGTATAATACAATGCTTTGTTTCGGTTCCTTGTTGAGAAAAGACTGCATTCTTTCTTCCACTTTGAGTCTGCCTCACTCAGACCTGCATGCAGTTTCTGCACATACAGGTCAGGCCAGTGCCCCTGCACAAAACTGTTTAAAAGCTTTTCGTTGCATTTTGGGTAGACTCCAAATTCTTTACCACAGCTCAGAATGCCCAGAGGGCTGCTTTCTTCTCTAGCCCCACTCTGGGTCCTTTCCCCTTGATCTCCAGACTCCTGTCTTAGCAGATAACCCAATCTTCATGAAATGTGTCAGGCTCTGCTTTAACAAAGAAAATCTTATTTGCCTTTTGAGCCTCCATTTAAATGCTGCTCTGCGGGGAACAGTTCTATCTCCACAGAAGTATGGAGTCTGCTGCACTCACAGTCCTCCTTTTGGTGGGAGTAGTGCACTTAAACTGCTCTTCATGGAACATACAGTGACCTGTATTCGTCAGATCCCTTCTAGATTGTTTCTGTCTGTCAGGACTACAACTCTCACCATTGTGTAATGCTGCACCTGCCACATGTTAAATTATCTCAGATATTTGATGACTGACTGGCTGATTGACTACTTGATTGGTACAGAGAAAAAATTCATGCAAGGACTTAACCATATGATGGGGAAATCTGATTGTAGTACAGTTAACTCTTGAATTAACATTGCTGCATTTTAGTGTATTCATGTTATATAACCTAGATGAGTAATGACCTGATTTTTTAGTTTACATTATAAATTTATAAATTATAAATTGAATTTAGATTATAAATATAGATTATAAAGACATCCTTGTAACATCCCGTGAGCTTGTGAAGTAAAAAATTTTCATTCAATACCTATTACATTAGAATGTGATGAGTTGGAAAGAGTCTAGAAAGATGATTGTTACAGGTTTATTTTATTTTATTTTGATAGCCAGACAGACATCTCTTATCTGCTGATTCACACCTTAGAAACCCACAACAGCGTGGACTGAGCCAGCTTGAACCCAGGAGCTGGGGACTCCATCCAGGTCTTACATAGAGACCCAAATATGTTGAATATTACCTGCTGGCTCCTATTGTGTGTTTTAGTAAGAATCTGGAATTGTGAGTATAGCCTGGGACAAGGACCCCAGAAACTGCCATAAGAAATGCAGGAATTTCAAGCTGCGTCTTAACTGCTGCACCAAACTCCTGCCCCTAACATGACAATTTTCAGAGATAATACATGGAATGAAAAATCTTAAAACATGGCAAAGCACTAGAGATGTATTATTTTACTTATCAGCAGTTGTTTTGGTTAGTGTAAAATATTATCTGTTGGTTATCAGGCTTCACAAAAACTCCAATTAGGACATATCATCCTGGATGGCTGTATTTGTTTTCTAATATCAATGTACATTTTTATATCCATTTTAATTATCAATCCAGTCAATTTAACAATAAGAATGATTCAGTTATCTTAAAGGGAGCTTTGGTGATAGATTTAAGTTATAACTATTTAAAATAAAATTTAAAATAATTTTTCAGCCTTTGCAAATATTTGTAAAATATTCCTATGTTCTAAATTTTTAGCAGTTCACATATGTATCTGTTAATGCTTTTATATTTCAAGCCTGCATATGACTGAGAGCTTACCTATAAGTTACCAACGTTTATAAATGAATTAGCCTTGTAGATTATAGTCTTGAAGGATGTAAAAGTGTCATATCCGTGATAAGTCTTCCCGATAACTAATACTCTAGGAAATGTAACAGCTATTTTGACAAATAATACATATGCATGTATGACAAGATAGACTTCCAGATGACAAATCGAGTATTGTAAGAATGTAAGAAACAAGTGATTGAGGTGAATTTATAGAACCAGAAAATGCACTGAAGAGATACTAGATTTGGTTTTGCTGCTTTATTGATTTGTTAATTATTCTCTGCTACATAATAAAACACATAGTTATAGATATGGGATGAAAAGATAAAAAATTAGAAAAATTTGTGTAGATGTTGTTTCTCCAGGTAAGCTTCATAAAGTCCAAGACACTTTGAAAAGTGATAATACCAGCCATTTTGGCCATCCTAAAGAACTGACAGTCTTGTGAAGTTCATCATGTTAGCACATTATTTCTTTACATTTTAATGTAAGGAAAGTGGGGATCATTTTTAGATTTTTTTCTTAGGATTAGGTAAGAAAAAGACATCAGAAGCAGACATATGCAGACTATAAGGTGAATGTCTAATGGTTTTCCACTGAAACTCTTGAACTTTCCCTGTTTCATTAGAGGAGTGACTGGGATCAATGTCATGGTCAGTAAATCTTGGAAAGATTTATTGTAGTTGTTGCTGTTTTTCCAAACTGGTTTGGCTCACTTTCTCAAACTACTGTTTTGATAATCAGATGTCATTGTTTATTGGTTCTTTAGAAAATCAGGAAAGAAAATGCTTTGAACATCACATCACACTCCATTATAACTGGTGCCCTTGTGCAGGGTCCACTTCTACCTCTTGCTAGCCATTCGTTGATTGTCTTTAGGATCCTACTGCTGAAGCATGTTTAATCTGTTTAATTTCTTCAGAAAATGCTTTAGTATCTCAATCCCATTCATTTAAAATCCCCATGGCTTTTGCACAACAGTTTTGACTCCCATTCACCCTGAAGTTTGCACACACTTTACTTTTTTGGGATCAGAATTGTGTAAGCTAAATCAGTTTAAGAGTGGTGTGTGTCTGTGTGTGTGTCTATGAGTGATTTTCCTTGTTGCTTCTGCTGTTCATCATTAATCCTTTTGATTAGGGCATGAATAGAATTAATTTTTTCCTTATAAATTGTTATGGATGGTCTGCCACTTCATGCTCTGTGTTCAGAGAATGTATGATCCCTTCTGGAAACCAGTTAGTTGTGATCTTATGATTTTTTTTTGAGCATTGTTCCTGTAAATTTTGAGCATCAGTAATTTTACCATTCTTCTAACTAAAAGTCATCATTAATTTGTTTTGTGTTTGAATTTTAGCAGAATTCTTATTACTGTATTTGAACTGATTTCTCATCATTATTACAGACTCGGATGAATGTGGTCTTTATATATATTGTAAAATTACCATGTTTTCTATACTTTTTTGGTATTATATATTAACTGCCATATATATGGAAAAATTGATATGTCTTTTTTAGTCTGGCTGTTTCATGAAGCATAATGAGCTTTTAAAACATAGTGTGAAAAACATAAAACCACACAAATTCATATTACCATTGTTTTGGTTTGGTTTCCCAACTAATAGCTACCTTCTAAAAAAGCATCTTGATTTAGGTTAATATTTGACTTTCTCCTTTGAATTAATGTAGAATGCTAAATTCTGCTATTGTTATACAACTAGAAAATAAAATAGTTTCATTTTCTTATTTAATGACTTCTAGATGTATTTGCTCTTTACATAGGGAGTAGATTTAAAAGTGATGTTTTCTCACACTGACAGGTGAATTGTCGAGGAAACTGAATTTAAAGGTTTTTTTTTTTGTTTTGTTTTGTTTTTTAAGCTGTGTGATACATGGCTTCTTCGGTTTACTAATGGTGTCACCGAGGTTAGTGATGTGCAGTGTAAGAAAGAGTGCCTTACACATATTAAAGAATCAATAAATGTTATCATTCTTAATAACATTTTGTCTTTAATGAAAGAATGTAACTATTTACTTGTACAACATTTTCAGAAGTACCAATATCTGAAAGTAAAATTTTTATGACTTTTTAAGATATTGGAAACCTCAACAAGACTAAAAATATATAACATATTATTAATGTGGTGTGCTAATAATTAAAATAATCATTACTGTTATAGCTATTATTTTTTTGAAGATTTGTTTATTTGAATGGCAGAGCAAGAAAGAGGGAGTGACAGAGATAGGTAGGTAGATACATACATAGATAGATAGAGAGAGAGAGATTTCCATTTGCTGGATCACTATCTAGATGGCTGCTTCATCTAGGAATGGCCAGCCAGAAGCTAGGAGCTAGCGACCTTCTCCTGATCTCCCACACAGGAAGTAGAGGCCTGAATCCTTGGGCCATTTTTGCTGCCCTCCCCTTTGAAGGAATGCTGACTCAGACCATAGCAGCTGTAACACAAGAGGTAGCTTAACTGGTTGTGCTATAACACGGTGGTACTTTTGAGATAAGCTTCTCCTCTATCCTTTCATTATATTGTATTTTCCTTATCCTTTCATAAGTTTGATGGTTGTATTTACTATCTGAGGTAAAAGACATACCGAGGTCTTTGCAACCATATAAAGTGCTATCAAAATCCAAACAGGTGGCGGTCCAGCTGCTACTTTAAAATGTGTACGCTCATTTGGTAAATGCTTCTTTGAAAAATCACCAAGAGCACAAGCATTCAAAGCCAGAATAAACAAATGGGCTATATCAAACCAAGAAGCTTCTGTACATCAAAAGAAACAGTCAAGAAAAGGAAGAAGCTACAAACACAATGGGAGAAAAATCTGCATACCACACAATCAATAGAGGACTAATATAATATCCAGGATTAATGAAAAGCTTCAGAAACTTAGCAACAGTCAAACAACCCTATAAAAAATGGATGATGGAAGTGAGCCTACATTTTTCAAAAGAACAAATTTAAATGGCTGATAGACATATGAAAGCATGTTCAGCACCCCCAGCTATTCTGTAAATGTAACTGAGAACTACAGCAAAGTTCTGCCTAACTCCAGTGAGACTGCCGACATTCAAAACTCCATTATCAACATCTGTTGTTACGGATGTGAGGGCAAGGGTAGCCTGCTTCACTGTTGGTGTTAGTATAGGCTAATGCAGCTATTATCTAAGTCAGTATGAAGAGTGCTAAGACAACTGAAAATTTATACACCATATGGTCTAACTATCTCATTCCTGGTAATATATACAAAGGAAGTGAAATCTGAATGCGAGAAAGTAATTTGAAATCTTACATGTATAAAAGCCCAATCCATTATAGGGAAGCTATGGAAACAATCAAGATATTTGTCAAAAGAGGAATGGATAAAGAAACGATGGTACTTCTATTCCTTGGAATATTATTCAGCCAATAAAAAGAATGAAATTCTGCCATTTGCAGCAAAATAGTCCCAACTGGAAACTATTATGTCCAATGAAATGAGCAAAAGGGCAAATATCGTAAGTTGTTTTTTTTTTTGTAAGTTCTTTTTGATATGAAGAAACACTCATGCAAAACATTAAACAAATATGTGAACAAGTATTTGCATGTATTCTCATAGATGAACTGTGTAATGTGAAGATACCTTGTGGTATTAATTTCAATTCCTGAATAAAGGGAGGAATCCCAGCGAAACAGTTAAATATACCTGAATAATATGATGCTGGATGTTCTGCCGTTGTCAGTGCTCACAATGCATAGTGCACATGGGTAGCACAATAGTGAATTTTTCACTGTTGCTGGAGGACTATATTGCTGTAATAATATGGCTAGCAAATAGTGGGATGATAAGGCATGGGGATAATCTCTATACCTATTAATAAAAACAATTTTAAAAATGAAGTATAATGACTTAAAAATTAACTCAGTAAAACAAATGATTAGTTCTACCCTATGAGTCATATCAAGAAAGTCATATTACAGAGAAACTTTTGCCTATTAAGTATAAAGTATAAATTCTGATAATGTTTCCATGTGACTAGCATAATCAGTTAGCTTCTAAGATAAAGGCATTCAAAATAAATAGTATAAATAGAGCAACTGAGTAAATATTCAGGAAAATTCTCATGAAAAAGTCATATTGAGGGACAATAAGATAGTGCAAATTTTAGTGGCAGTACTTATCTATGTGCCTTTTCTTAAACTGTATGTACCTTTGAGCAGTACAGCTGCTTTTACCTTTCCTAGCTAATATTTATAATTATCTGAATAGAAACATTTTTTTCCAAGTGTTTTTTAAAACTTTGGAAAGAACAGATTTTCTTGGTATCATTGCAAAATTTAGCTTTTGTTGTTTTTCAGTCATAAATCTACTTTTTTATGTATCCTAGGGGAAAATTGTTCTTTCATTTGTATTTTGGATCACAGATAAGATTAATATTTTGAGAAAGTATTATTTGCCTGCAAAATGCTTCAAATCAGCAAAATTATTTGTATCTCCTTTAAGCAGAAACATGGATCTTTGTAGAAAAGCCACGTTAATATAGATTTCAGAAATAACTTAGTTTCCCTCATAGTTCGTAGAGATCTGTGGAAATTGTGAAAGATAATATAGTTAATTTAAAAATATTACATTTTCAAACACTTTATGCCATCAGTTTTATAATACAGGTTGTTAACCAGGAAGGAATGGGAGGGAAGCAGGGCAGTTTTTGTGCATTTGATTTGATTGTAAGAGAGAGGGAAGGAAGAAGAAAGAGAATGAATACAAAGTGAAGATGGAGAGGGAAAGGAGTGACAGTTGTAGCAAACGGGTTGTGTATGTTATATTTTCAAAAGAATAGCCCTTGGAAAGAATCCGAATTGGTTGAGGTTCAAGTAGCAAAGGTAATAGTATCTGCGAATCACCTGTATGCCAACATTCTTGTCTTGTATTTCAGTGCACTCAGCTTTTTCTCTTCTCTGTAATAGGAACTCTGTGTCTTTTTATAGTTAGTGGCCTTTGATAGTCTCAGATAAAAGACATCCTGAATTCTTTGATCATCACTTCAGCAAGGCAGCACACTCTCACTCATGGCATGTTTGAAAAATGCTCACTCTTCAAATTCATTTCAGAGTATTTAATAATGCAGTGACCTTTTATAGCATGTTAAGGAAATTATAGCAACTTTGTGTGCTTTTTAGAAAAAAGAGATGGGTATTTGTCAGAAAAGGAAAATTCAGAACGTGAAGCCATATTACCTTATCAGTATTTGATGATTCAGCAGGTTACAGTTAATAGTAGAGAGTCCATTGGAAGTAGTCAGGACTTGTGGACAAATCAAGATTTAAGCCCTGTATCTACCACTTCTTGACTGTGTGCCATAGTAGCAATTATTTTACCTTTCTGTACTTTGGTCTCCTAATATGACAAAAATGGGGATTTGAAATGGTACTTTAAAGGGATGTTGCGCAGAATAAACAAGTGACTACGCAGAAAGCACATACGTTCCTTATTTCTGATTCTAGTTTTGCTTCTTAGTACATGTCGCTGATCTTTAGGATTCTTGTGAAAGTTATGAATGACGTATGGGGTGCCTAGTGTTGCCTGACATACAGAAATACTTGATAAATGCTAGTTGTCCCGTAGAGCTGCTGTAATCTCTGTTCTTTTTAAAGGTGTTTTGGTAGTGAATAGTGATTATGTCTCCTTGAAAACTGTAGAGTAGCAGAAACTAACCCACAGGACGTAGGTGAACTGGACATGAATCGAGGAAGCAACCTGAATTGTCCTTAATGTAAGTTCCTTAGATTTAGATCTGGAGAATACTGAAATCTTTTTTGAAAATTTCATGATCAGTGCTTTTTCTTTTCAGACAAAATAATATGTGAAATATATATTCCTTGATATTAGGATGTTCAGATATTTTGTATTTTATAGCTGTATTTCAACTTCAAAAAGTAGCTTGTTATTTCATTTTAAATATGCTATGATTTTCCATTTGCTTACATGTGTTTTTCCCACAGTTTAGAGAAAAAAAGAAATACCTTTCAGTAACTTATTTAGTTAGATGTTAGATAAAAACCAATGTTTTCACTCAGAAAGTCAAATTTCTTAAGATATTTTATTTGGAAATTTATATGTAACAGTGGTTTTTAAAATGAGACATCACAGTTCCTGCAATATCGAAACAATTTTATGTTCAAGTATTTTATACTTAATGTAAAAAATATAATAGGAAATAAAACAGCATTTTACACAGAATAAGGAAAAGGTCCCTTTTTGTATTTAAATATATGAATATTTGTAATGTCTTATGTAAAATATACTTACTACCTTGGTTTTTTTTTTTTTCTCAAATAACTTCGGAAAACACTACCTCAAGTGTAAAACTTCACATAAAATTGTTGTCGTTCAGAGAAATATAGCATAGGAAACACCGTGAAGAACTTTTCTTATATGTAAGTGGTCAACCTCAGGAATATCTACAAATGAATTCAAGTGAATCAAATAGAAAATTTCTGTGTAACTTGTATTTATTGGGCAGTTATACTTCTAGAATCTTTTGGTGCAGCATTGGTAAATATGTAATCTTATGAACAATACCACAGACTACTAGAGGAGGCATATTTTGAAATAAAATTAGGAAACTGTGAAGCAGGAACTATTTGCAAAAGTGGAGAACTCAGCAGGAGCACCTTTGTGAATGCATGTCAAGAGGCAGTAACTTTTGGTCTAGGTTTTGAAAGAAAACAATAGATTGCTAAGTCAGCAAAGGGTAATAGAGATGCATGCTAGACAGAGGAACAGAGAGATAACAGTCTTGTCGAAGGGTAGCTGGGAAAGACAGATAGGTCACCAGAGGGACGGTGCAAAGTGCACTGGGATTCATGTTGGGGTCATTGTATCTAGCAGAGAGCATGCGGGGAACTGCCAGCCCTAGTCACTGTTGTGAGGACCTTGTTCCTTTAGTGTCAACAAATACTGAGAGAATCCCTAATTAATTTTTTTTAGGGTAACTGAGAATGAGTCCCATATGATATTGCCTACATTTTTATTGGCAGCTCCCTTACCTGAATGCATTGTTTAAAAAAATCTTAAAAGGCTACTTAGCTTTTAAAAATGGAGACTAATTGTAAGGGTTGAAGGAGATGATGAGTGCAGAGTATACAGTGCCAACCTCCTACTCAGTAAGTGAGAGATGTGATTTTCATTATCATTGTTGGCATTCTTTCTGTGTGTGTTTGGGCTATATTTAGCTCTTTCCTGTTCACCATCTCTTCAACTCAGCTGACATCTCTGCTTTCCTGTCATTTGCAATTTCCTAACGAGCTCTTCCTTGCATGTTATTCAGCTGTAGGTAAGGGGCTATCCTGTTTCCTCAGGACTGTCAGGTGGCAGACCAGTTGAGTATTTATCAAATACTTTGCTTATATGCATATTTTAAAATGTGTCCAGGAAATTTATAGTATATTGTGCATTTCTAAAAATTTTTGATCAGTGCCTTGACTCTACTGTCCATGTTTCTGTGCTTAACTAGATAACTTATAGTAAACTAAAACAACTTTTCCTTTTTGTAAAAGCAATGTTTTATCCTCTAAGTGATCCCAAATGCTTGGCAATTGATAGTTTTTGTTCTGTTTTTCTACCATTGGCATGCTGATGTTAAGTATCATTGTATAACAACTATCTGGATCTGTGAAATCATTTTTACATTTTGTGTTATGATCATAAATTCACATTTTTTAAGAGTTTTCAAATTATTTATTTATTTTTTTTTTTACATTGCTTTATGTGACACAGTTTCATAGGCTCTGGGATTCCCCCAACCTCTCCCCGTGCCCTCTCCCCATGGTGGATTCCTCCACCTTGTTGCAGTATTACAGATCAAATTAAGTCCAGATTGTTTTGTTGCAAACATATACCAAGCATAGAGCCCAGCATCTTATTGTCCAGATAAATTCAACAGTTTCTTAGGGAGACCATCTCTGCATCACACATCTTATACATCCATTCACTTAGCAATGTTTTGGGAGATCATTGTTGAATCTATTGGATACAGGAGTGAGCACAATAAACTCTTCTCTTGAAACTATTTTCTAGCAGTGGGATAAATAAAGTTGTAGATAACGTTTTTAAACTTTGGGTGTTTATCCTATAAGTTAAGATGTCCACATCCTTCCTTAGAGTACCTGCATTTGATTCCTGCTTCCAGTTTCTGACTCAAGCTCCTGACTTAATGCAGTCCCTGGAAGGCAGCGATGGTGGCTGCAGTAATTGGGTTCCTGCCCGCAAAGTGGAACACCTGGATTGCATTACCAGCTTCTTTTTCCTGGTCCAGCCCTACCCCAAAGCAAGTTACTATAGGTATTTGGAGAGTGAAATAAAGACGAGGTTTTTTTTTCTGCCCTCTTTGACTCTGTGTCTCTCAAACAGTTTAAAAGTTCCAGGCCTGGCACAGTAGCCTAGTGGCTAACGTCCTCACCTTGAAGGTGCCAGGATCCCATATGGGTGCCAGTTCTAATCCTGGTATCTCTGCTTCCCATCCAGCTCCCTGCTTGTGGCCTGGGAAAGCGGTTGAGTATGGCCCTAGAGCCTTGGGTTCCTGCACCTGTGTGGGAGACCTTGAAGAGGCTCAGGCTCCTGGCTTTGGATTGGCGCAAATCCAGCCATTGCGGCCACTTGGGGAGTGAATCAGTGGATGGGAAATCTTTATCTCTTCTCCTCTCTGTATATCTGACTTTACAATAAAAAGTTTTTTTTTTTTTTTAAAAAGTTCAAAGTACATACTCTATGAGATAATAACAGTGTTATGAGAAGACTTAGAGTAGATAAGCAGTGGAAAGTGTCAGGTAGGTAATGTAACAGCGGGCTCAGGGCAGGCTTCGCTGTGATACTTCATCTGAGCACTGCCTAGAACAAGTGGAGAGTAGAGCACATGGTTAGGGCAGGAATTGTGCAGCAGAGGATGTCAAAACGCCCTGAGCTGGGCATTGCCTAGGGATCCTCAGAGCAAGGGTATTGTGCAGAAAGCATCCTTAGTGATTGAGAGGGGTAAGCTCATGTTAGGGAAGGAGCCAGGGGACAAGAATATTTAGGCCGTTAGGTTTTACTTAATCCAAACAGGGTTCCTCTGCAGGGTTTTGAACAGGAAACAAAATCTTGGCCTTAGGCACTCTGAGATTTTGTCATTTCTGTCTCCATTGTGTTTTACCATTTCTTGAATCAAGAGCTACTAATCACAGTTACTCAGTACTGTGAGAAAGCGCTACTATTGAATCACTGCTTAATATGCCTAGGTAATGTAAGCTGAAATCCTGGTCTTCTCACTTTCATTCATTTTCTGTGGATAAGATGCAAGAAACAGATAATATTGTTGGTGTGAATCTAGTCACACTTTGAAATAAGTGTGTCCATTACAAGAGGCTTAGAGAGTGAAATGGATACCAGGTTTGAGTAGAAATGGTGGAAGATGGGTGTGGTTCATTTATTGTGACAAAGATCCTAGTGAGAGATGTTGACAGGGGAATTTGAGAAGTATAGGGGATGATAAAGAGAAAAGTGTGAGTTCATCTTTGCTGCAGACAACAATCTTTACAAATGCTCTTAGCAAACTGAAACAGAATGACATTTAGTAAATTAGCAATTGCCCTTTTAAAAGGGCCTATGTAAAGAAACTAATAGAATAACGCTCAGAGTGAAGAATTCTTGCTGTACTTGTTTACAGCTGCATCCCACATTGGTGTGTCTGCATTCAGTTCCTAACTGGGACTCCTGGTAACAGCCTACTTCTAGGACGTACCCTGGGGACCAGTGAATGTTGGGTTAAGTAATGGGGTTCCTGCCTCTCGTATGGAAGAGCTGCATTGTATTCCTGTCTGCCATTTTCAGCTCTGACCCAGTCCTGGCCACTGCAGGAATTCAAGGAGCAAAAAACAAACAAACAAACAAACAACAACAACAACAACAACAACGAAGTATATAGGAACAACGGGGGGCGGGCGGGGCTAGTGTTACAACATAGTAGATTAATCCTCCACCTGTGACACCAGCATCCCATATAGCTGCCAGTTTGAGTCCTGGCTGCTCTATTTCTCATCCAGCTTTCTAGTGATGCCTGGGAAAGTGGTGGGGGGGCCAGTGCAGTGGCCTGGTGGCTAAGGCCCTCGCTGTGAACACACCAGGATCCCACATGGGTGCTGGTTCTAATCCCAGCAGCTCTGTTTCCCATCCAGCTCCCTGCTTGTGGCCTGGGAAAGTAGTTGAGGACAGCCCAAAGCCTTGAGAACCTGCACCCATGTGGGAGACTTGGAGGAAGTTCCTGGCTCCAGGCCTCAGATTGGTGCAGCACCAGCAGTTGTGGTCACTTGGGGAGTGAATCATCAGACGGAAGATCTTCCTCTTTGTCTCTCCTCCTCTCTGTATATCTGACTTTGCAATAAAAATAAATAAATCTTAAAAAAAGAAGAAGAAGAAAGTGGTGGAGGACAGTCTAAGTATTTGGGCCCTTGTGTCCATGTAAGATATCCAGAAGAAGCTCTGGCTCCCAGCTTCAGACCGACCTGTCTCCAGCCATGATGGCCGTTTCGGTAAAGAACCAGTAGATGAAAGATGGCTCTCTCTCTCTCTCTGTCTCTCTCTTTCTTCCTGTCTCTCTCTCTCTCTCTGTGCCCACCCCATTCTGACTTTAAGAGTAAAATAAATCTGTAAACAAAAAAATATTGAAACTACTTTAGTGTGATATGAAAAACGCTATAAAGCATCATTGGAAATTCATTGCAAAAGACAATTTGTGAGGAAAATCTGGAATTATGTTGTAATGCCATTTAAGTTAGATAAGTTAAAATGCTATAAAAGATGAGGTGGCAGTGCAAGAAGTGCGATGGCTTAATTAGCTAATCCTCTGCTGCAAGTTCCAGGTTTCCATATGGATGTCAGCTGTGTCCTGGATGCTACAGTTCCCATCCAGTTCTCTGCTTCTGGTCTTGAAAAGCAGCAGAAGGTGGCCTGAAGCCTTGGGCCACTGCATCCAAATGATAGACCATGAAGAAGCTCCTGGCTCCTGGCTTTGGATCTGCTTAGCTCCAACCATTGTAGTCATTTGGGGAGTGAACCAGCAGATATAAGATCTTCCTCTCTCTCTTCTTCTCTCTGTAAATCTGATGATGAATTGTTTTATCCTATTTACTTTATCCTGTTTATTTCAGTCTTTCTTCTAATTGGAGCAGTCATTTAAAAGGCATATTTGAAGCTGGTCAGAAACAGAGCCATGCATGCTGTCTGTTAGTAGTTATGGTATAAAAATAAGTAAGATACAGAAAAAGTAAAAACTACTTTGATTAGAAGATCAGTTACACTATTTAAATCTATCCTCACTTTTTTTAGATTTACTGTGCACAGTTTAAGTACGGAATATATGGTTTCTCATATTATCTTTGGATTCAAATAATTTTGAGCTAAAATGTTCAAATGCAAGGTATACTTTTAGATATTATATAGAGCGTGAAAAAATGTTTTGTCCTCTGTTACCTGCTAGTAACTTTAATAGAATTATGCAAGAAGTTCAAAGAATTGGGAGCCTCACCCTGTCATTTATGTTCCAGATGACATTTGAAAGGGTATCTTAAAACCTTAGACTTAGTCTCTCATTTTATATGCTATTTAGAATATTTGCCTCCAGTAAAATACTTGTAGTTTACTTTTTTAGTTCTAGATAAGTTAAATTATATGTACGTAATAAGTGGGTGTTTGATACCCATTTTTGAGATACAAATTCTGAAATCTATTATGATTTAGTTACATGTCCAAAAATTGTAAGGTGGCTTAAAGTCCAGTAACTGCTTCAATTTTTCTATGGTATGGTGCGGTGATGTGTGTGTGTGTGTGTGTGAGAGAGAGAGAGATGTGTTTAAATTTCCCTCTTCTGAAAACACTGCTCATACATTGAATTTGAGTTCGCTGCAATTTAGAAAATCTCATGTTATCCTGATTACACATGCAAAACCCTATTCACAGAAAGAATTGAAAAAACACAATTCAGCTCATAACCTGTAGAATAGAAGTATTAACAGAATACAAATATTAACAGCGGAGGAAATGGATAGAAGCAATGTGGCCTTTAATGTAGAAGGGTAGTGGAAGGTCTTAGCAAAGGTAATGTTTTGAGGTTTAACTTGTCAGTGTCCCATGGAAGTTTCTTTGTGTAAGTAATGCAGTGCAGACCAACCTGTGGACTCAGATAAGGGAAAGCGAGTTCAGTACCTCAGGGAAGGAGGAGAAAGTTGTACTTAAAACCTAAAGTAGAGAGTGAACTGCACTCACTGTGGTTCACAGATAGAAGCAGTAGATTAGAAGTTGGCGTTGAGGAGCTGGTTCGCTTTTGGAAGTGCCTCTCCTCAAACATGGAATAAACAGCATCTTGACAACTTGGAGGTGTTAATACAGCTTTAACCATCTTCCAAATTCAGGATGATAGGTTTGGGTTGCCTGGCCAGTTTCCAACACAGATAGTTAGATTTTGCTTATGTAAGATGCTTTTGAAGTCTCTTAGGGATGAGAATGTGTTTATTTTCTGGTTGAAACACTTCGCTACAAGTTGGCTCTTTGCAACCATTAGGAATTGTCTGCTCCTTGGTGTTGTCCTGATGGATAAGTACAAGATTTTTGTATTTTAAATTTTTTAGGGAAATTATGGATAAAAGATGAATCACAAAGAGAATTTCATCATCATAGTAAAAGTGTCTACACTATCAA
Source organism: Ochotona princeps (assembly GCF_030435755.1). Lineage (NCBI taxonomy): Eukaryota > Metazoa > Chordata > Mammalia > Lagomorpha > Ochotonidae > Ochotona > Ochotona princeps. Next base: position 46,688,111 of record NC_080838.1, read on the forward strand.
TGTTTCCAGAGTAACCAGTCTTTGTTTCCCAAAAGAGGATACAATAAGATACAATAATGATGAAACTATTAAGAAACTCATCTCTTGTGTTTTAGTTAAAAGTCTTTTGTAAATACCATATTAATGACGACTGTGGAAAGAGAAATATGGAAATTATACTTAATGTAGAATTTTCTAATCCTTACAGGAATTTGAATCAACGAAGGTTAGATCATCCCCAAGTGGGTTTTTATGTAGTTGTTTCGTTTCCAGTTTTCCAAGCCTTGCTAACACTTGATCTTTGTATGAAAACTGCTGCCATATTCAGAGACATGAGTCATGGTTCTGAAAATGTTTTCACCATGTTTTAGACATCACAGGATACGGTAGGAGAAGAGTAGTCTCTTGGCATTCACAGCTTTCACATTCTAAGATGTGACCTTTAACAGTGGTTTATGGTTTGTACTAATATAGCCATGTGCTACTTGGCAGATCCCTTAGTATTGGAATGTCTTTGGCCTTAGGTGTCAAGTGTATATTCACCTATACTTTCTAGCTCTAGCTGCTACCTCATTCTGTATAGTATCTGTTTTTTTTTTTCCTGTTTTGGTTTGTTTTGTTTTATTTTTAAAGATGCCAATTAAAGATAAGCTAATCCCATTGAACTGAGAAGAGGTAAATACCTTAGGCCAAAAAGAATATCTTAAGGTTAAAGAAATAATAATAAAAAGAGAGAAGCATGTTATATTCTTCTGGGATCTGGGGATTCATATCCCCATGAACTATGTACAAGTCAATGTGAAGTGAAATATACTGTTTCAGTGAGGTTTTTCTTAAAGATTTATTTTATTGCAAAGTCAGATATACAGAGAGGAGGAGAGACAAAGAGGAAGATCTTCCGTCCGATGATTCACTCCCCAAGTGACCGCAACTGCTGGTGCTGCACCAATCTGAAGCCTGGAGCCAGGAACTTCCTCCAAGTCTCCCGCATGGGTGCAGGTTCTCAAGGCTTTGGACCATCCTCGATTACTTTCCCAGGCCACAAGCAGGGAGCTGGATGGGAAACAGAGCTGCTGGGATTAGAACCAGCACCCATGTGGGATCCTGGTGTGTTCACAGCGAGGGCCTTAGCCACTAGGCCACTGCACTGGGCCCTCAATGAGTTTTTTAGGTTTTGATAATGTTGCTGAAGTAAGAACTTAAACTGTAGCCAAAGCACTAGAATGGATACTGAAGTGGTCTTTACAATAAAGGAAGATATAAGTATTTTAGCTTTTTGTTTTTAGTGTATAAACCCTGTAGTTATTGCTTGCATGTTTTTCCCCCTTCCCTTTCCTTCTCTCCATTATTGGGTACATAATTCCTGAGACTTTCCATCTCTTGGGCTGACACCCTTCACAAAGCGAACTTCCCTTTCCTCTTCTAAAAATTGAAAATTTCGCCTTCCGTCAAATGTGGGGGTTGGCACAGGACTAAGGATTGCCCATTCTGAGTACTGTGTTCCCTGAGCACCAAAGTTATTCATGAGTGAATCACAGTTATTTCGTAGCTCATAGTATAGCTTTGCTAGAATTGGTTTGTCCGCCTTCATGTGACATCAAAAAGTTGGTATGATATGATTTTTAAGATTATTAGAGTAAGTCTGGCTACAGTGGGTCCAATTAAAAGCAGTGTATAGGAAAACTTACCAAAAAGGGAAAATAAGAAAGACTTCGTGTAAACCCAGACCTGTTCATTTTCTTATTCGAATCCAGTACTTATATTTTGCTGCATTTTATAGAGGAAGCATATGCATAGCAATATTTATGAACTGAGAGATTTTTGAAGATCTTGAGGGGAGGTTCTTTCCTATGTCTTAAGGATTTGTTATGCCTTATACCCTCCTACCTCTAACCTGTCAGGCATATAGGTTATTATTATTATCATTAAGGCTTTAATGAATTATTGAATCTCTGTTTTAAAATACTTTGAAAACCCTTTGCTCAATTTTATATAAAATTATAATTACAAATAGTTAACAGCGATGTAAACCAATGAATACTTCAGAAATCTGAATGTTTAGCTACTTGTACATCATAATAATGAGTAGCATTTAAAGGACTCTAAAGAATGAAAATTTAAAAGTACAATAACAAAAATGTGCCATTCAGCATCTGAATAGTAATTTCCACATTATTTGTATGTAATTTATACTTTAAATATGTCTGTATTTTTTTCCTGATTCTGCTGTGTTGTATGGAAAGAGACAAATTGAAAGCGGTGTTACGTTGATTGCATCTTGCATCTATAGTTGTAAAATCGGGGACATCAGCTACATAGACTTAACATTAAATAAAAGAAGCCTATGTTAGGATATGTGAAAATCTTAAAATCATTGGCAAATACTAGTGATACTTCAGTATTGGAACATTATTTTAATTATTTATTCAGTTACATAATAGAAAGATTTTCTGATGCTTCATATACAGGTTTAAGAAAAGGTTTAAGAAACCTTCATATACAGGTTTAAGAAAACATCCGGTCAGGTGGAGCAGAACAGAGTCGTAGGAAGTCAGAGGGAACTTACACCCTGTGCTCAATCACCAGCATGTGCACGTTAGCACAACTTCATTAGCTTTAGTGTTTCCCACCTTGCTGCATGGTGTCACACTGCTGATTCTGCACATAGGGACTTGAGGGGTAGAATGACTTGCCAGGTTTAAGATTGAATTTGTTTCCTGCCCAGATTCTTGCCATGACTACTACTTAGATAAAGTTCAGGCTTCCCAGTTCAGATGACGAGACTTTTATTATCTGCCCCTTGTTAATCTTTACAACATCATCTTGTTTCATTCTTCACCTAGAGTTCAAGTTCACAGCTATTCTTCCACTACCCAAAATGTGTCACATGATGGTGCTTCTGCTATGAGCAATGTTACCTGTTCCTGGTGCAATCATCCTGTGATTAACAGCTCTTCATTCTTCAGGTTTGAGCTGAAGTTCCACTTCTCCCAGCAAGCTTCACCATGGCCACAGTGGTCATTCCATTTTTTTGTTCATTTGGCAGACATTTGTTGCTGATACATTCTATGGGTCAGGCATTATGCAAGGCACTAGAAATACAACAGTAAACTAAGAAGATGAAGAGAAATCTCTGTCTATATAGCTTGCACTCTGCTGGGATTACATGTTTAATTCGGTGTTCCTCATCAGGTGATTTTTCTATTTATGTCTGGTTTTTGTGTTTTGTTTTCTTTTCATAACAGCACTGAGTTCATCTAAATTGTTCTGTTACATTCATAGGGTCTAACACAACAGGATAATGTAAGAATGCCATTTACGCTCAGTATCTGCTGCAGTAGGGTGCAAATCATGACTTCATTTATTGCCTCATTGATTATGTTCTTATTTCTTCCTTTCACACTGTCCCTTTGTTGTCCTGTGACTGTGTTAATGCAATGAATTTAATTAACTGATATAAGAGAGATGCTTTTGATTGTATGCTCTAGCTGTGAGATTTGCCTTCAAACAGCTGTTTTAAAAACATTTCATGCTAGAATCCAACACCCTTCATAATCTAACGTCATCTTTCTTACCGTGTCTCCTGTATTCTATAAATATCCTTTAAGCAATCCAAAAATAATTATTTTGATTCTTTTTTTACCTTTTGTCAAGAAGTCTCTTCTTCCCACTTGCAGTTTATTACACTGAAAATTACTTCCATCTGTGAGGTTTTCTTTGTTAATGTTAGCCAGTCTTCAGTAATTTCTGATTCCCTGCGAGACTTAATCAGTAATATTGCAGAAGAAGTTGTAAGGGTCAAAATTACCCCTGCACTATATTCCTTTCATACGTGGGCATGTGTGTATGCACACAGATCCAGAAAGAAATCCCAGACATAATAAGGTTATAAGGTAGACTTTCCTTTAGTATTGGCCTGAAGCACTCCTTGGCTACCCTTAGTGCTTTGATTGGTGTTTCTGTTAGAAGGGAAAGGTCAAAAGCAAAAGGCATTGCAAAAGGAGTTACTGTTGGCATGACTCCTCCCATAAACATTAAACCCATACTTCTAACTTCCCACCCCTTCTCACGATGTGTCAACAGGGCATGGAAAGTCCAATGTGGTTGTTGCCTGTTTCTCTGCCTCCGAGATACTTGAAGTTCAAAGGAGTCAGGCAAGATCCCTATGAACATTTTTAGTCGTCTCCATTTTCTGTATTTACAAGTCACACAGCATAACCCATGGTCAAAGATAAGACTGACTTTATTGATGAACCCTCTTCAAAAGTGTAAATTTGTATAGCTCGTGTGAACTCTTACATTTCTCAGGGGAGCCCGTTGTATCTTTAATCGGCTTACTGTGAAACTACGTGTTATCTCTAACTTCATGTTTAAGTAAATTTTCTTCCTACCAGTTTCGGAGAGTAATTAATATTTTAAAAGTTCTACATGAGTTATTACATAGCAGGTACTTAGTAACTACCTGCTAATTAAATATAAATATAATATCTTGTATATTTAGCTGTTTCTAGAATTACAGAAACATTTCTAGTGTGGCACAATATCATGGAAATCAAGTGTTCTTGTGTAAAATATATTTCAGGTTAGTAATATGAATAGTAATGGATTTTTACACTTACCATACATTTTTATACCTATGAAGAACAAGTGAACTTTTGCTAAAAGTAATTAAACAATGGATATAGAGACTTAAGGAATTCAGGAAATTTAATGAAATGCTCAGTGTAGAAATACAATCTGGAATTATATGATTTTAAGAAAAAACTTTTTCCTAATAAAAAGTTTAGTTCTATATCAAGCAAGTAATATGAATGCACTTCTGAATTTTTTGCATTTTGTCAAAGGAAGGGAGAAGAATTGATTAACAATCCTGATTGCTCTTTTTAGTAATTCAAATATGCTATAAGCATTCATCATTTTTAATTGACAAAAATTAAACTAAATTTGAAATTATGTTTACTAATGAATCATAAGTTATGATGAATTATCATGTTACTTTATGCTTTCCAAACACCTGCCTTAATTTCCCATGATCATTTAATCTGCCATATTTAACATGGTAAATGAACATTATTTTTGTATAAATTATATATTGGAAGTATAATGAGCAAACAAGAAACATTAGACCTGGCTGGTGCTTCAATTGAAGACAAGAGCAGGTAGATGAATAAAATATGTGAAAGCTTTCTGTATTCAGTGACTTAAGTCATTTTAGTAAAATGTTGCCTTAATTTTCTCATGTTTTTATCACTGACATATTAAAAACTTCAGAAAGCAGAGTCTTCAGTTGAATAAACAAACATTATTATGTCAGACATAATTATTTAAGATAATATAGTATAAGTTCTCCATTTCTAAAATTTAGACCAACGTTTTATAAGTAAAACCCATTCTTACACATTTAAAAAATCACATTGAACCTGCAAAAAAAAAAACCCTAACAACACAATGTCTTTAAAAATTAAAAAAAATATGTAAAATTTCAAATTTAACAATGGCTTCAGAAAAATACAGTTAAGAAATTTACATGTTTCACTGGCAATGAAATTATTTGTTTATAAAAAACTTAATTATTAAGAGGAGATTTAAGACTAATAGTGAAGTTTTATATAGCAATAAGCAAATTCGTGGAGTTTTCCCAATCAAGTGGGTAACCTGCTCTCAGGAAGCCAGCCTTTTCAGTACTATCATGTGCTCACTGATGCCTTCCAAGTGTGCTGGGAAGGTCTTGATCCATGCTTTCCGTTTTCTTTATTGTCCAGTCTAATCTAGCACACATACTAGAGGACTCATGTTGTTTACTTCTTTAATAGAACACATTTAGTGAATATTTCATATTTCAGTGTTTTAGTTTTTTCAAATATTTACCTGAGTAATAGAATATCCACTTACTGAAAAACACATAGGATTTGATAGCTGTGTAAAAGGAGTTAGGCCTACAAGTGGACTTACTACTTTTGATTGAATTATTTTTCAGTTAATAGTTTTTACTGATTTTCAAATAAATATTTTCTAAAGTGTTTCTCACATATTTTATTGTTCTTTTTGTTTATTCAGACACAGTTGTACTTATTTATGCCACAAGGCATAAATACTAATAACTTGCCAATGTGCAGGTAAACATTTGATTTCTAAATATATTACATGTAACAACAAAGTTTACATATTTTTGCAGAGGATATGGTAACCTATAATCAAATCGGCCCTGTTTTTATTAATACATTTAAGCATTTCCACTCGTAAGTATCACTTACTAATTTTGTTCACTTACTAGTGGGCATGATATATCTGAAAGTTAGTGTTGGCGTAAAAGCTTTCTACTTATATCCCTAATGCAAAATATTTCCAAATTAATAATAAATTTGTGGACTTTAGAATTGAAAGTTATTAGCTTGGTTGTTTCAAGTTTTAAAATATTACAAATAAAACAGCCCTTTGTCAAAATTTGAAGAATATCATGACAAAAATAAGAGGTGACTTTTTTACCCTCCTTAGATTTTTCTTAAGTTTTATAGAAAACTAACAAGGGAGAGGGCTTTGTTTTTGTTTTCCTTTTCATGCATTTTATGGAAACATCTTAACATTTCTTCCATTTACAGCATCAACCTTAACTTTTCAATTTTTAAAACATTATTACTACCATTGCATTGCATGGAGTAGAGTGGACTTGTGAGTTCCGCTACAAAAGAAAATAGATTAGCTGGGAACTCATCAGGGGCCACTTATTGAAAAACTGCTAATGTCCCTGAAGCTATTTGGAGATATTTCTTCACTTAGAAAATGGGGAGTTTAGAGTTTGAAACCCAGACTATTTTGATTTCAGCTTTAAGAGCTTTCAATATATGACTGCATACGTTTGAATAGAAAAAGAAAAAATAGAATTAGTTTGATGTGTTTTACTTACAGCTCCACTGATGGCAGATAATGAGTTTACTTATCTTGCAGAACATTCTAAATGTTTCTTAGATGTCCGTGGAATTAACTACCACTTTTGCTTCACATTGCATTATTACCTTCTGTATGCTAATGTTTTTTTCCTGCTTTATTTTTCTTTTGAATGGTTTATTTATTTGCAAGGCCAAGTTACAGAAAGAGTGAGGGATGGATAAATATATAGATCTTCCATCTGTTGATTCACTACCTAGAAGACTGCAGTGACCAGATCTGGACCATACCAAAGCTCAGAGCCAGGGCTTTCATGCAGCTTTTTTACATAGATGGCAGAGGTACAAGGGCTTAGACCATCATCCATTGGTTTTCCCAGGCACGTTAAAAGGAAACTGGGTCGGAAGTGGCACAGCAAGGACAATGGAATGCAAGCACTGCAGGCGGTAGCTTAACCCATTAAATTATTATTCCTTAAATCCTAAGTGGTACACCTTGAAGTTCTTTGTATTAATGCAGGTGAGGCCTGTGTTTATCAGGTTACACAAGTGGTAATTATACAGCAGGATGGTCATAGCCTTAAAACGTGTAATGCTATAGTATGTATGAGCAGAAGAGGACATAGGGAGAAGCAGATTCAAAAATGGTATGATTCCTTTGATTTATGGTAAAGGCTGATTCAGTGAGAATAAACAAAGAGGAGGGAATTCACAGCTTATTGACTAAAGTCAAGCAAGAAGCATACACAGGCAAACCTTAAACTAACAATGAGCTACTGTGATGCATATGCCCCCAAAATTCTGAGTGAAAAATGGAAGGATAATAGCAGACATTTATTTTAACATTTGTGTTAGGGGCAGGGTATAATTATAATCCTTTGAAGAAGGTGCTATCTTAAGACTTATTTTTACGCATGAAGAAACGTGAACAAGATAGACTAGCTTAAATTCTCCAGGTACTTCAGCTGGTTGGCAGCTTCAAATGAAGACAGTGGTCATCTTTAGAGCCACTCTGGCTTCACAGTTTGTGTTCTTAACCATGGCACTCCCTAAGTGGGGAACTTCTCTCCATGGTTGCTTCTCCCTAGGGGGGGAACAGACTGAAAGAACACCATAGACATTGAGGCATACATTAAAATAATAATAATTTAAAAAAACATTATGACAGAGCTCAACACCAAAGAACTGGTTACAGTAAGAGCCGATCTTTCAGTGTCTGCGGGAAGTTCATGTGATTCTGAAATGTAATCGACTGGTGATACAAAGTCTCAGTGAACTAGCTGAACTCATTAAACCCATGAACACAGAAATGACAACATTTATTTAAGGCTTCGCATGTTCTTGATACTTGCTGACTTACTGTTTATTAGCATCATAGCCATGACTGTGACTTACAAATTTTGTTAGTGTTTCTTAATAAGTATGTGTCTTTTTTGTACTCTGGGTGCTGAAATGGAAAGTAAGGATGGAATGAGTATGTTCTTACTCAATAAACTACATTCTTCTGGTAAACAAAATGTTTTGAAAGTGTTAATCTTTAAAGAAAAAACAATTAACAGAAAGGACACTCGTCTTTGGGATAAAAAAAGCAAACCTACATTTTAGTAATTGATTTTTAGTAATTTTAATGAGCTGTATAAAAACTGTGATCACATTTGTACTTTTCCCTTTGTAAACTGGTTTGAAAAACAGGCTGTTCTAATACTTTTTTGAGCTATGAAGTCACAGGTTGAAGTTTATGTAGGGAATTAGGTATTTAGTACTGTATTTTTGTCATCACAGTTATCTATTGTAAATCTATTTTATATTCCACTATTTTTTTTAAATTGCACTGTAAAATCTTTCATTGACTTTGGTAAATGGTTTCTTATCACCACAAAATAGTAAAAATAATTTCAAAATTATAGCTATTAATCTGTACTTGGTAATTATTACTTAGTAAAATGTCCAAGTGCTACTGCTACTTCTTGTATTTAAGTATATTGTGTTATTCATTAAAACTCTAAAACTCTAAAATTTCTAAAATTTCTGTTCACCACATCTTGATTAAAACACTAGTAGTGTGCGATATAATAGAGTGATTTGTTTAAGAACTCATGCTTTGTTATAAAGTATTTATGTTTAATGTTTGTAAATATTCACGGTGAGATAAAATATTAATATTATGAGGCATAATTCGTTAGTGAACTGGACACTCATTAGTTTATTCCTTTTTAGGTTATTGTACACATAATGCTGATGCCTGTATGCAAGCAAATGACAAAAAAATTCCAGTCTCACTTTTATGTTACTAACTGCCTAATTTCTACTGTTTGCACATTTTGCTAATGAATTCCACATATTTGGCCAGAGTACTATGTGTCTGCTACTGTCCACCAAAGGCTACATAAACCTGGATCATCAACAGGAAGAAAGATATTTGTACTTTTAGTAGGTCCACTGTGATTAAACTTTATCAAAACATCTCAACACAGCAATCTTTCTCTAAACAATTGTAGATTTTGGAAAAGAAAAAGTTCTGATAACTAGAACATTCAAAAACAAGGCCATCGAATTCAATAACTTACTCTCAGCATGCTGAGAATTAGACATAACTTTAGCCCCATGGCATTAGGAATTTTATTCTTGGGGAAAAATGTGTCCACTAGGTAAAAAATATGAGGTGGAATTAAATGGAGCTGAAAGTAAGAGTGAAATACAGCAAAAATTGCTCAGTGATTCAGTAATGTCTCTTCTAAAGCAAAAAATGCAATGTTTTAGTTTATTTGAAAAACTTATAGAAGTTATTTTACTTCACACAAGTGTTCCAAGATGACAAATGACAGTATTTTGGAGGAAATAAATGTCTTTAGAACAAGCTAAATTATAAATTAAAAGTTACAACTACTGCACAAGCTATCACTTGCCCAGCAGTTATACCAGGACCTCATCCTGGTGAGTTGAATGTAGCCATGTACATTGAATTGCATTTTCCGTGCAGTAATGTACTTGCCAATATAAAGTTAGAAATAATGGAATTCTTTTAAAGAATCGTTAGATAATGACATGATAAAGTTTTTGGGACAGATTTTCTAATGTATTTTAGATTTATACAGCTAACAGATCTGACCATGGGTTTTTTCTGAATGACTGCCCATTAGAAAGAACATCAAGTCTCTGGTCTGAGGTGCAAGGCAAACACCTAGTTCTGGTCTCTGTTATCTTTATAACTTGGGCTTCCCCATTTCTTTGCCTGAAATTCTTTCCTCAAGGGCTTCTTTGTCTTCAATCTTCTGTCATTACTGTCTCTACAGGGATTGAACTTGTGCAGGAGACTCTTAGGCTTGTCTTGTGACTGACTCATTGTTCAATTTGTGTGTCACGAGAACTTAGTCAGCTACAAAGAGCCCTTTGTTACTGCGCTAGCTGTTTATTGCCGTTTCGTTTCAGTGCTCCTTCGCTGTAATCCGTAGTGAATCAAGTCATGAGTTTACGCTATTGACTCCCTGACTACTGCCCTCATCATTAGTCTCTAAATATACCCTTTATGGTAGGTGGGCTTATGTGCATTTTTATTTTGTGAATGATTGTTAATAAAGGATAGCATTGTGGCGGAGTGGACAAGGTTACCACTTGTAGTACTGGCATCCTGGCACCTGTTAGTGTCCCTTCTGTTCCACTCTAGATCTCTCTGCTAAATGGCGGAGGAATGCAGGTAGCAGAGAGTGGCTCAAGTTTTGGGGCCTTGCCATCTATGTAGGAACCTCAGATGGAGCTCTTGGTTTCCACTTGACTCAACCTGGCCATCTGGGAAGTGAACCAACAGGTGAAAGATCTCTTTCGCTTCTCTCTTTGTTTCTTGCTCTTTCAGGTAAATAAAAGTGTTTCTAGCAATATTAGGGGAAAAGCTGTTTATTTCCTACTCCTAAAAAATAAAAGCAAGTTTTTTTCTGCATGTTATTTTTCTGCTTCCCACTTGAAGTGTTAAAAAAAACAATAAAAGCTTCAGCTTTGATCGAAAATTTAGATCTGTGAGTTGTGAAAACAGTTCTCCAAGTTTTATTTAATATGGGCAGGGAGTCATGGAGAGAAGAAAGCAGTATTAAAAGGCTGTTACACAGCGTTAGTTATTCCTTACACCTTTCTAAATAGTTTATTATTTGGGTAAAATATACATATTCTCTAGTTGTAAGAGATAGTAATGGTGTGTAAACATTCTAAAATATTGGTCATTTTTGCACTGTTTGTCTCTGTGTTACTGTAACCATGTTTAGAACCAAATACTTATTCCAGATAAATATATTTGACTGTTCAGTGTATTTGGTAGTTCTTACTGATGCACGGGAAAGCACTATCATGTCTTGCCATATTGGTTGTTAATGACAGGAATAAAAATGGTCCAGTAAAAAAAAAACTATTTTATTTCACTATATTTCATGAATTTACATTAGTAAATGATATAACTTGCTGACATTTTGAAACAAATTTGCACAGTTCTATTAACCAATTAAAATCATATTATGATTATTTCCAAATGTTGAGCCACATAGATGGTTGTTTTTATAGAGCCCTAGGAGTGTTTTTATGTCCTATATTGTGCTTCTATGTCTTTGTCTTTGTTGCTTCTCTTTCCTTTTTTAAATTTCTAGTTTGATGCATATTAGCTGTACATAGAGTATAATGTAATATTCTTGTGCACACTGATCAAATCAGAATAATTAGCATATAGTCACTTTAAATTTTAATCGCTTCTTTGTGGCTAGTTTGATATATACAGTTCAGCATCACTAACTAGAGTCACTCTGCTTATGTGGGAAACTGCAGAACTTTACTCCTTCTCTCTAATGTGAAATGGTACCTGTCCACACACCTTTTTCACATCAGAGGTTTATCATACTCGTCCCTCAGAGTAGATACATTACCAAACAGTAGTGCTCTGTTGGCAATGAAAAGCCTGTACTAGGAACCCAGAGGAAGGTGGGAAACCAACATAAGCCAGGGAAGCATGGCCTTGCTTTGAAGGTATAATAGAACTTACCAAAGGCTGTTTGATTTAGAAGTGCTGTAAAATCAAGTGAAGTTGAAAGTGAAAGGACCTAGTGTCATGGAGTATTGAATGCTTGGCGCAACCAAATTAACAGCTTGCATTTTCTGTTGGATTCTGGTAGGTACAGGTACTTCTCTTTGGGTATCAGTGTCTCAATAGCCAAGAAGAAAGAGAGTAGAAAGTGAGGGCCAGTGGTAAGTGAAGGATATTGCCATGCTGTGTAATCTCCATAGCTCCACTCTCCCTTCTCTTAAGTACTTATCTATGAATTTCTCTTCATACTTCATTAGAGTGATTGTTTTCTTCCTGTAGTTTGATGTCAAACCAATGAAGGTTCTCAGATATCAGGACATTAGGATAAATAATCCTAACTTAAAGCTACAGTACACAAGGGTTGAGTGAAATGTCCTTTTGTTATTGCCTTTTTAGCTTTCATTCTTCCTCGTTGAGTGATTCCTTCACATAATGAGACCCTAATTTCACATCTACTTGAAGTGAACTATGAAAATTTGCCTTTCAAATATACACCCTTGCTTCATAGGAGAGTATTTCCAAAAGTTCTAAAAAAATAGAGTTGAAGGCCAAGTTTACTTTTGCGCAAAATAATTTTGAGATCAGTGGCTAGTCATTTTTTCTTAAAGTTTCAATAAACCTCTGCAAAGTGGAACCATGAAAACATGCAGAATGAGGGCTGGGCACGCTAAAACGTAGTCTGAAATGTCCAAGTCCAGTTAATCAGACACGCAAGGTTAGGGTCACCCAACAATATGTTAATCAATCTGTATCTGTTGCCATCTTTGTTTAAGGAAAAATAGAGACAAGCAGAAATCACATCATCTGGATCAGTCACCAAATCCGTGTAACAGCTGTTGCTGGGTCAGGCCAAATCTAGGAGCCAATAACTCCATCCACATGTCTCCAGTGAGTGGCAGAAAGGCAGCCACTAGAGACATCAGCTGTTACCTACTGCTAGGGTCTATGTTAACTGGAATCTGAAGTGATTTCAGGATGCGTAACTGCAGACCCCAAGATAGGATATGGGCCATTCCTGGGCATCTTAATTACCATATCAAACACTTGACCTTGTATTACTGTTTTAACCATTTTTTGGTTTTGGTTTTGGTTTTGTTTTTAATCTAGAGATTCTAATTCAGGGCCCAAAAGTTTATAGTTTTAAAACCTCCTCCAAGTGATTCTAATGTTGAACCAGGTGAGTCAACCATCATAAGATACAAAGACATCCCACGTTCTCCACCCGCCTTGCCTCACCCTATTTCAAAGTCTGTGATGTAATGGTTTAACACAATCGGCATCTCAAGTAAGTTTAATTTTCTTAGAAACTGCCAAAGCAAACTCCATAAACCTGTCATCATCTCCATCAATCTCAAAGGTGCCTCACAGTCTCTGACTTCATAGTTAATGAATTTCAAGATTAAGCAGGGCAAGGCCAACTGAAAGGATCCTAAGGCGCACGTATTTCTTTTGTGCCCAGTGGGTGTGTGCAAGCCCTGTTCTAGGCATTGGGGACAGAGTGAACAAGAAAAATTAGGGAGGAAAGAAGAATACATAGACATCAAATAGATCTTTCCTGACAGTGAAGAATTAGCTATTTAAATGGGGTGCTCTTTATCTCTCTAAGCATGTGACATATACTGAAGATCTAGTGAATTGAAGGGAGACATTGTGAAAATCCAGTCATCGAGCTAAGATCCAATAACCATAATGATCTTACCAATGAGATGTATTGCCAAAAAATTATAATGGGACATGAAGACAAGTTTAGTGAATATTAATGATAATATACTTCTGTACTTTCTATAGCCAACTTATTTACATATGTATGTTTTCCATCTGGCTAGCAGGCTATGTTAATACAGTTTGGGTCAGTTGTCACAGACGCTTAATTCCTAACCTGTGGTTCACAACCTGAATTAATGTCTTAATACAAAGCAACTTCAAAAGTTCATGAAAAATGGTATTTATAGGCCCAACATGATAGTTCAGTGGCTAAATCTTTGTCTTGAATGTGCCAGCATCCCATATGGGCACTGGTTCCTGTCCCAGCCACAGGTGAAAGGGTCAGGGTCAGAGGTACTTACATATGACAGAGCTGCGTAAAAGAAACTGTGTTGGTTCATTCTTTTTCCCCTAAAAGTTCCTTACCTCAGTCCATGTCTTAACATATTTTCCAACCAAACTTTGTTTTGGAGTTTGAGACGTACTTGGCTTGTATAAAATTCTTACTTGAGTGAAATTGATGCTTGTGATAAACAATCCACACTAAACATGCTACAAATGGTCAATCAGTGGAAGATGGATTATTTTATTACTTGTTGACTAACAACCATTAGGCCATTAGACATGCCTTTTAAAAGTTTTAGTAAAGCAAGTTGTGCCAGTACATCATATGTATGTTAGGATGGATACCATCTTACATTATTATTTCATGTTTCCACAAGTGAAATGCATCCTAGTGATGTTTGAAGCTTACCACTCTTTGCCTTTTTTCCCTTCCTTCAGTTACAGTACTGCATATTATTAAGAGAGGGTGCATTAGGGTGCCATGTCTCCACGGCCAGATCTCTTAACTGCATTGTAGGAATAGGTCTAATTGCAAGACCCTCAACTCTCCCAAAGAATAAAAATGCATACTTATTATGTTAAGCATTATTTCAAATGTGGAAAAAATAATTCTACAGTGTATATTTTGTATCTTTGCTCAAAAGAAGGAAGAAGCTGTGTGTTTGGAATCCAAAGATTCGTATTCATAGTTACTACTCCATGTCTCCATGTTACTTATGTTCTTATTGATATTCATTTCGATAGGATGGCTTTTCCGAATAAGGTTACAAAATAGACCCACCTGTAGCTGTTTCTATTTTATGGAGTTGTACGTCGTTATTAGGTGTTCTATGATGATAAAAATTAGGATTTACATGATCTTTTTATTCCATGCATTGTTTTATAATTGTTTCAGTAAACTACTTAGACTTATTCTGTCAGCTTTTGTCAGATAAAGGAATACATCTGAAAGAATTTCAATAACCTGTTGCTAATGGCAGTGTGCACTGTGTTCACATACTATGTGTTGGTCTTCTGAATTCATCCACCTTTATTGTTTTGGCAGTGGCTACATCATGTTCATGATTTAGGCATAACGTTTGGATAGATAGTAATATATATATCCACATATATATTAATGTATATCTTAAAACATAACATCCAATGATATAATGTGCTGCTTGAGAAGAAAAGCTGAACTTGAACTGGACAAGTGGGATGCTGGACTCTGTATGGTGTAAACTTTTAATTAGGGAATCTCAACGGAACTTGAGCTGTGGTTATGCATCAAGGTGAAGGAATTCATGATGGGGGAAGGGTTTGGGGTGAAGGGGGGGGAATCCCAGTACCTATGAAATTGTGTCATGTAATGCAATGTAATTAATGAATAAATGAATATTAAAGAAAAAAAATCTGAATTTAAGCACTGAATATCATTTTTTTAACAATGAACCTCCAGGCAACAGAAACGGTTTAAGCTATACTGTTCTTCACCTTTATAATATAATCTTTTAGCACTATCAAATTAGTAAGGAAATAGTAAGCATGAGATAAGTACCTCCCTCCCTCTTTTAAAAAAGATTTCTCTACTTATTTGAAAGGCAGACAGAGAGGGAGAGATGGGCATCTATCTCCTCGTTCACTCCCCAGTTGCCAGGGTTGGGCCAGAACAAAGCCAGAAGCCATGAAATGTACTCAGTTCTCTTCATGTGTGAGAGAGGAAGCCTTCACCACTGTCTTCCAAGTGCATCAGTGGAAGCTAGATCAGAAATAAGGACTAGCACTCTAATAGGGGCTGTAGTATTCCACATTAGTTTAAACTGTTAACCTACGGTGCTGGCCCTGAGTAAGTGGGTTTTAAAAACAGACTCTTAGGGGCTAGTGTTGTGACATAGCAAACAGTGCCATCACGTATGATGCTGGAATTCCCTATGAGTGCTGGTTTGTGTACCTGCCCCTTCACTCTGATCCAGCTCCCTGCTAATGACCTGGGAAATACTGGAAGGTGACACAAGTGTTTGAAGCCTTGCTACCCATGTAGGCACAATGGATGAAGCTTTTGTCTTCAGCTTGTCCTAGCTGTAACGGATGTGGCCTCCTTTCTCTTTGTGTGCATCTCTCTGTTACTCTTCCAAAATGATTAAGTAAATAAATAAATAAATAAGTAAATAAATCTTTTCCCAAAAAGTTCAGCAAAAGAAAGATGCTAAAAAGTAATTGTATCAAAATATCTAGCTTTAAAGAGGTGCATTGGAGACCTGGCATACCAGTCTAGTGGCTAAAGTCCTCACTTTGCACACACTGCAATCCCATATGGCTGCTGGTTCTAAACCCAGCAGCCCTGCTTCCCATCCAGTTCCTTGCTTGTGGCCTGGGAAAGCAGTTGAGGACCACCCAAAGCCTTGGGACCCTGCAGCCATGTGGGAAATCTGGAAGAAGTTCCCGGCTTCTGACTCCTTACTTCAAATTGGCACAGAATCAATGAACGGAAGATCTTCCTCTCTGTCTTTCCTCTCTCTGTGTATCTGACTTTGCAATAAAAATAAAATAAATTTTAAAAAAGAGGTGCATTGGTTTTCAATATCAAGTGATTTGTGGTACTGTAACAGTTTTTAATATTCTTTTCAGCTCAGTAATTTGGCATTATCTTAGCTTCAAAACTATAATTTCAGCTTTTTTTCTTAGTTGCTTATAAAATGTGATAAAATTCCCTTTTAAGTTCCATAAAGCACCTTTTTTTTTAATGAAATATCTTGATATCCGCAGGAGCCAGTAGTTGGTAGTGGCCCTACCTATAGACCTCAGTTGTGTATAGATTATGCCAAATTCCTGAGCCCATCACTGCATATTGTGAACCTGTCCCCTGAGATTGTTAGTATTAAGTTAGAACATCCATATCAATTTCTTAACACAGTGCCTCATGTATTATTTTAAAATGTGGAATAATTGCCATGCTCATTGTCATTTCCCACGTGGATCTAGTCTGACTGTTCTCAGCGGACTTGAATGCTGGATGCTGGAGTCAGTTCGGCCACCTATTAATCATGGAAACTTGAACAGAGTATTTCACTTTTCTGTCTCATTTTCCTAATTCACAAAGCAATATTGTGGTCAAAATTAATCCAGTCCAGTTCAGGGCTTAAATTTTGCACTGTTATGATTTAACTCAGAGTTGTAACAAAATGTGACCATAAAATGGATTTTGTTGGTCTCTTTCAGTTTGTGGAGATATCCATGGACAATTCTTTGACTTGATGAAGCTCTTTGAAGTGGGGGGATCTCCTGCCAACACTCGCTACCTCTTCTTAGGGGACTATGTTGACAGAGGGTATTTCAGTATCGAAGTAAGTCCACCTCATTGTTTCTTGATAAAATAAGAGTGATACATACCATTACCTAAATGAAATCTTTATACTAATGGTCTTTAATGCACTCAAATCATGGGCGATGTGGTATATCTTTATTTCAGCTGATGTCATAATGATTTTTAATTCTTCAGTATGCCAGGTAAGAGCTTAGTAGTAAGATTTTTTAATATTTTGTGCATGTTCTATATTTGCAAATAGGCTAAAATTCATCCTATTTTTACATTGAATAATTTTATTTCCCAGTAAGTGAATACTGGATATTGTAAAGAGGAATTTATTTAAATGATGTTTCAAAGGTATGACAATGATGCGAATGCATGCCTTAGTGTTTATATGTATGAGTACATTTATAGATGTTTGTCTTTTTTTTTCTTTCATTTTTTATTTTTTTGGGGTAGAGAGGGCACCTGTTACTTTACTAGGGTTATTGTCAAACTCATTATTTAAAACAAAATAGGAAAACACTGATCAGAGATTCTTCTTTAGTTCCCATTTGCCTCTGTTTTAGAGAAGTAGACACAGCATTTAAAATAAGGGCAGAGCCTTGTTTTATACATATATTTGTTGTTCTAGGTGAATGACATAAGGTGACATACATAATAAAGACTCAGTAGGCATTAGAGAATGGTTTGAAATATGAATCAATTTTCAGCTCATTTATACTAGCTGAAATTATATGTGTGCTGCAAAAAACGCTAAAATGGAAAACAGTTATTCTTAATGATATAAATCAACTTTACTGAAGGTTTGTATCAACATGGTGTGTTGCTGAGTATCATATAAAATGATTCTTTAATTTATTTTATGACTTGTTTACCAAATGGATATTTAATGTTGAAAAGCATATCACTTTCAAATAGCATTCTTAAAAAAATGTTTTGAAATCATACCTTTCTTTATGTCAACTTAACCCCAGTCTTTTGTATAATTTTCTATATGTAAACATATCTAAGTATAATTTTCTATATCTTCATTTGTTAATCCACTAGTGCCAAACCCTTAAAATATGTTTGCAGTATGAGTGTGACCATGGAGAATTTGCATTTTAACATAACATCATTGCTCTGCAGAAATCTACCTCTACATTGGAAAATAAAAATTTCTTTGAAATCCAAAGTCTAGAATAAATAATCGTCCAGAGTTTGTTGATTTGAATGGATTGTAAATATCTTGTAATAAAGGAGGTATAAAAACTAGGATGTCTAGAGATATAGAAAAATGAGAGAATGCTAAGAGGACGCATTATTGGGGAAGACTAGAGTGCAAAACAAGTGAGATCTAACCAGGAGAGAAATTGAGGTGAGCAGAAATACAGAGGAAGACAATATTGAGCATTTAAAGCCTCACTTTTGTCAGTCAGCTAACTTGCCAGCTTAACTGGCAGTGAAAGACACCCTAGTACAAATTGTGTGAAGACCTTTATAAGATGTTGGAATCAATATCCGCCAGGATAACAACTAAATGAAACACCTATATTATATTAGTTTGAACAAGATAGTAGCTTATTTTCTTTCTCAGGAAAAATCTTAGGTGGACAAACCAGGGCTAGTGCGGCCTTACTGGACCCTGGGCCCAAACCTCTTCTGCCTAGTTGTTCCGAGATGCATTACCTCATTCCTAAGATAACTTTGTAACCCAGAATTGTCACACCAGTTTCAATGATCCTGTCTCCACAGCAAGATGGAAGACAAAGAGAGGGGGTGTTCTCTTGTGTGTGTAAGTTTTCTAAAAGTGGCCTAGTCACCTCAATTGCATAATGTGAACATACATGATGCCAGTAGGCAGCCAGTTTGAGAAAGGGTGTGATAGGCAGAAAGTAACAATGTGTGGAACATTGTCCAATTTTATCTTTTGATAATGCTATTGCTTAGTCCTAGTGGTCTTTATTTGCCTTTGGTTTAATCTGAGTGCAGGCTTCTGGATTCAAGCCTCAAGCCAATTGGAATTTCCTAAATTTTCCTAGTTAGAATTTTTAGAGCTCCATTTCTTTTTAAAATTGTTTTAAATTAATTTTTAATTTTTTAATAATATAAAGAGAATTTTTAATGTTTCATTCTTTGAAAAATATGAATTAGTTTCTTTAAAGAAAATAAAGTGCCATAATTTAGCTCATTCCTTACCAGTTTTGGTATTTTAGTCTACAGTTAATCTAGATGTTTAAACTAAGGAAGTTGCAATATTTTATATAATCAGCTCTGTTGGGATTCTAAGGTGAGAATCAAACGTTCAGACTAGGGCCCGGCAGCGTGGCCTAGCGGTGCCTTGAATGCCCCGAGATCCCATATGGGCACCAGTTCTTATCCCAGCAGCTCCACTTCCCATCCAGCTCCCTGCTTTGGGCCTGGGAAAGCAGTCGAGGACGGCCCAAAGCTTTGGGACCCTGCACCCACGTGGGAGACCTGGAAGAGATTCCTGGTTCCCGACTTCGGATTGGCACAGCACTGGCCGTTGCAGTCACTTGGGGAGTGAATCATCAGACAGATCTTCCTCTCTATCTCTGCTCCTCTCTGTATATCTGCCTTTCCAATAAAAATAAATAAATCTTTAAAAAAAATTCAGACGAAATATTTGTCACTTATCAGTGTAGGTATCAGAGGATGTCTAGATGTTTAGAGACCCTTATACATGAGTTCCTGCATTTAGTCATAACTCCTTCATGAAATTCCATGGTTAGAACAGCTCTAGGAACTTGCTGCTTATTTACAGAAGTGACAAAATATTGCATAGCTAATTGTTCCATTTTCATTAAACTGTTACCTTTCTCTTTTTTAAAGACTTACGTTATTACAAAGTCAGATATATAGAGAGGAGGAGAGATAGAGAGGAAGATCTTCCATCCAGTGATTCACTCCCCAAGTGACCACAATGGATGGTGCTGTGCCGATCCAGAGCCAGGAACCAGGAACCTCTTCCAGGTCTCCCACATGGGTGCAGGGTCCCAAGGCCGTGGGCCATCCTCTACTGCTTTCCCAGACCACAAGCAGGGAGCTGGATGGGAAGTGGAGCTGCCGGGAGACGCCCATATGGGATCCCGGGGCATTCAAGGCGAGGACTTTAACTGCTAGGCCACGCTGCTGGGCCCTGGATGTTTGTATATAGTATACTTACTGGGAAATCCTTGAACATTTTTATTCTGGCTTGAGGAAGCTGACATTGTTTGGATGTTGTAAATGGTACTGTTTTCGTGGTAGATATTTTCTCATTTCTTCCTCAGGGCTTCAAGGAACACATAAATGATTTCCTCTTAGCAGTGTAGAAACCAAGGTTCATTGAGGATCACGCACTTAGTAAAAGGCAGTGTTGGTGTTCAAAGCCTGTGCTGTTTGCACTACCTCACAACCTTCACTTATACACAGCCCATCTTCATTAGGTGTATCAAAAAGCACCACCCAAATGCATGCATTAGTATTGTATAAATTGGCACATGCTGTTGCACTAACCCATGCATGCCCAAATATTTAGACACAGCTATCTCCTCACCTATAGAATCTGAAATTCAAGACATTAATTATAAAACATATTCTGTGAGTAAAATTCTGCTGGTTCAAGAAAAATCCTAAAACAAGAGCACACTGTTACAGCCTGTGTTTTGCTATCAGGCTTCAAAACGTTCTTCATTCATTTCAATAATTCAGGGATCCAACACAGATATTCTCCTTTGGTTATCCTGTGGGCAAAGAGGAGCACTTACGTTAATTTTTACCAAATCAGCTTTGAAGACTCAGCTTGGGTTCTAATAGAGCCTGTTGGGTGTATTTATGGGTTGTAGGTAATGTGCTGTGGGCAGAATATAAAGCCCATTTTATGCACTCTTCCCCTACCCTCCAATTTCTTTTTGCCAAGATCAGAAATCATTTCCTGCAAAGTTAGTCCCAGTGAAACAAGCAAGCTTTTGAGTAATGATGAAAGAAGTAATTTTGCCTGGAGTAATAATTTGTCTTACACTAAATACTTCTGTTTTGATGCCTGCATTACACTCACTACCTAATCGCTTTGATCGAGAATATGTGTATTTATGTCCATGATGAAGTGTGTTTCTCCAAAAATGGTGGAAACACTCAGAATTGCAAGCAGCATGCCTAGCTGTTTGCTTCTATTCCCTTCCTTAAGCTCTCTTTAGCCATTTTATTAATGCTTGCTTATATCCAGATCTCACCCCAGCCTCAAGCACATTTAAGTGTGAAGAGTCGTTGTGTTTTATAGCTTGAACGCTTACAGAAAAATGAAGCACAGCAAGACAGACAGTGTTCAGGCTTTTGCCTGAGAATCAGAAGCCAGAGTACAACGAACGTGTAAGATCACAGAGAAACACCATAAACACCAGGAAGACATTGCCAGGCCTGTCTTCGTAGCCAGTTGTCTTAATGTTGTATCACTGTTCCAAGGCTACTGTACTGTTCACTTGTCAGAGCAGGCAAATGTAGTCTTCCATGAGCTCCGTGTGACATTTGCAGGGTTTGAATCTGTTTCCCATCAGTGCACATGCTTCACTTAATTGCCCAGTGATTGACAGGCAGCATTTTGACTGGGAATTTCATAGCATATACAGTTACTTGACAGAGCTGATTGATATATAGTTAATGCAGTGAGTTCTTTTTTTTACTTTTGTGTATCTTCTTTTAATGTTTTTTACTGAGCACTATTTTAAGAATACTCACTTTTAAAATGCATAAATTGCAGAGTAAAGCATCACTATTATTCAATCATAAGCCAGTTAAATTGGTATCCCTTGTGTCACTTGGTGGAGGATGGTCGCTACGTAGAGGAAAAGTCCATGTATGACAAAAATTAATACAGATTTTAAAGGATCCTAAATCTTCCTATAGTTAAGAGAACAAACATTACATTGTTAACAGTTATGTAATTAAATGACAAGAATGGAAAGACGGTGGTGGGGTGAGGTTGAGAGAAGTGATTAGTGCAATTCATTTATATCTGACTTAGCAAAGAGGCTGCTGTAATGTTGTACACCATGTCTATCTTTATCAGTTAAGTCAGAGAAAATTCTATTTTAATTAGCTATCTGACACTAGATAGACAATAATGCTCTTTATTTACTTCCTTCTGATTTCACTACTTTGTGATTATGAATTTTATTACCTTATACTTTACTTTTTTCTCTTTAATATTAGGTTATAATTTTCTTTAAGATTTTCAGCTTGCCAGGACCTTAGGACTTAGATGGGAAGATTGTTGCCAGCAAGACAGTGTTGTGCTTGGCAGCTCTCCCCACCAGATGTTGAGGGTGAGGTTGGCAGGCTTGCACACTCCTGTCCGCCCATGCCCTTTCGTTTACCATGCCACTTTCCAGAGTGGCTGCATTTGTGGTTTTGCTTAGTGTTTGGAATGATAGTTTTTTTCTTGCCACAGGGGAGAAGGAAATAAAATGTGAAAAACGGGCCCTTATTTTTAGGGTATTTTGAGCCAAGAATTTAGATATTCCAGTATTTTCTTCATTCTTGCTTTCTGGCTTACTGTCTTGCTTTGTTTTTCTCCCTTCTCCTCTACCTTCCACTTCTACCCCCCCAACCCCATCTTCCTTCTCTCTTTACTCTTCTTTCTTCCTTCCTTTCCACTTAGAGAAAGGAATTAATATTTCTTAATCTTCCTATATGCTAAATGTTTTATATCATTAAATAGCATGGGAAACCCCATTAAAAAGATATAGATCATTTAAAAATATGAATGGATAAATAGAATACTTTTGATCACTCTTGGAGGAGATCTTTAACAGCAAATACAAAGTTATTTTTGTGGTATTTGAGTAGAATTAATGAGAAGTTTTTGTGCTGGAAATTTAGTACTCTTGCTTTGGAATAAATTTTGCAAGCTAAATTGATTTAAAGAGATCAAAGTCGCGATTCTTTTTCCCAAAAGAGATTTTGACCATGAGATATTAACTGTGAAGAAGTCCAAAAGAGCCTTCTGGGTAATAAAATGTAACCGTGTGTGGGCAGTAGCTTCCTTAAAATATACATGCATTAAAAATATTGACTTTGCAACTTGGCAGGGTGAACCTCACTGACATAAAATTATACTGTTACTAAAATAACCTTTACAAAGAAGTAGTTGCTTGGAGCTGGCCTAATGGCATAGCAACTTCCCATATGGGGACTACTTGATAACATGGCTGCTCCACTTCCAATCCAGTTTCTTGCTAATGGGCTGGGAAAAGCAATTGAATAGTTTGGGCACCTGTCACCTAGCAAGAGACTTGAAAGGAAATGCTGACTGATGGCTTCAGCCTGCCCCAGGACTGGCTCTTGCATTCATTTGAAGAATGAACCAGCGATGGAAGCTTGCTTGTTCTCTCTCACTCGTTCTCTGTATCTATTGCTGTAATCGGAACTTCTAAATAAACAGATATTTGAAGAAGTAACTAAATACCACTAAAGCATGTTTGAATTCTCTCCCCTAAAATATGAAAATACATTCAATTTATCCATTTTAGCATGTAATACTTTAAAAGGTTTCACGTACTATTTTATAAGACAATCTAAGTTAACCAATTTTGGAAATATATATAAACTTGTATTTGTGACAGACTAAAGTAAAACAGTGTTTTATTTACTCATTTGCATTATTTTTGTTTTTTCATTCTTTCCCATTATACAGTTTTGCAGATATAAGGTTCCCCCCTTTCCTTCCATTTCCTTTCTTCCCTCCCTCCCAATCTCCTCTTCTCATTGTTCTCTGTAATTTACAATAATACTGTCCTTCGGCTGTGGTCACAGTTCCAACATTCTGCTATTTACATGTGTCATGAACAGTATAGGTATAGGCAGTGATATAGAATCTACTATCTTGTTGCCAAGGTATGTTTAACAGTTTCACTGGGGGCCTTTCTTTTACTCGGGAGTAGAGATACGTACTACAGTTCTTTGCTTGCTGACAAATCACTGTTGCTTTATCTCCTGTTAATCCTTAGGCAAGCCTGAGCAATACAAGTTCCTTTTATTAAAGCATGCACCTGTAGTGTAGCTCAGTGGTGATACCAGCATCCCATGGGAGCATCAGTTCATGCTGTGGTAGCTTCATTTCTCATCCAGGACCATGCTAATGGCCTGAGAAAACCTAGAGCATAACCCACATCCTTCAGCCTCTATACCCACACAGGAGACCTGGAGGAAGCTGCTGCATTACGCTTCAATCAGTCCAGGTCTGACAACAGAGGACATTTTTGAGGAGTGAACAAGTTAATAAAAGATATGTCTTTGTTTCTCCTATACTCTCTCTGTAATTCTGTCTTTCCAGTAAAATAAATAAATAAATCTTTTAAAAAAAAATGTGTGCCTGCACCTATAAAACTCAGTGTATAGCTGGGAGAGACTCATTCAGCCATTAATTGCCACTGAAATAAAAGGGAACCTTACACATACCAGTAGAATATAGTCCTTCAACAATCATTTGTTCATGCTACCTGCCCAATCTTTCAATAATACTTATATCAGTACTCATTTGAGCTTCAGCTAATAATATGAGAAATTTGTAATGAAGTATTGATTATAGTAACATGTGTATAATCTAATATCAACCCATTGTGTTGGCTTAAACTGTAATTATGTAGTTGGAGACAGTATCTTGGCTGAAGGGTGTAATGCATGCTTGTTTTAGAAGTAGTGGTTTTCTCCAAAACTTGGACTTTGAATTAAAATGAAATTAGTTTGTATTCATTTCATAAATGATTGTAGAAGCTAGCTGAGTTGTTTTCACAATCAGTACAACAAATAAGTTGCCAGCAGCTTTTACCTGTAGACATTACTCAACCAGATACGCTGTAAGTTGGAAAGCTGAGTATTCAAGTGTAAATATTCATGTGATTTTTGGTTTCAGTTTTATTAGCCAGAATCAGACTTGTCTTAGTTGTGCTTCTGTACATCCTTAGTTTCACTTTTAAACATAAAGTTTATGAGACTAGAAAAAAACATACTTGCTTTTTCAAATGAAAGTAAGGTAAGAATAATGAAATCAATGTTGTAGTTGATTATTTCAATTATCTTTAGTGTTCATTGCAGGAGAACGGTGACATTGTAACTTTATCCCATAGTTTCCGTACAAGCTGCAATGCACAAATTACTAATTTGAGGATTTTATGTTTTGTGAAAGTTATTTTTATGCTGTTAGTATAATAAAAATGCTTTCTTTTCAATTTAGCTACATATATATATTTGTAAATATATAAATGTATACACCCAGGTTTTATATACCCACACATTAAGCAAAAGATTTTGTGATGGGGAGAAGGTTAGGAAAAATTAAAGAAGAGAGATTGACCAGAAAATTGGAAACGATTGACATTGGCCTGAGTTTTTGGATTTGCCTTTAAACATTCTTTACCCTTCGTTTGTAGTTCTTCCATTACTGTTGCCTAAAGCTAATTTAACAAAACAAACCCCCCCCCCCAAAAAAAAGGAGAAAAGAAATAATTGTTTCTACATGTTTTTTTTTTTATTTATTTTTAAAAGGCAGAGTCAACTTTAGTTTTCTGGCTCGTTAGCAATGCACACAATTTCAGGTCTAGGTTTGGGCTGAACTGGGCCAAAGCAGCTGGTTGGCAGAAACCTAAGCACTTGAGCAAACACAGCTACCACCCAAGGTCTGTATCAGCAGGAAGCTGAAGTGAGAAACCAGACCTGGATATTGAGCCCAGGTACTGCACTGTGGGTCAAGGACGTATTAACCACTATGCTGAATGCCTACACCAGTCATTACATCTATAAGGAGAAGTGTTTTTTAGCTTGAATTTTTGTTAAACAGAATTTTCTTATACTTTATATTAATATATTTTCACTTCTGGTCTATTTTAATTTTAGGAAACCTCTTTTTCCGTTTTTTTTTTTTTTTTTTTCTGAAAGCCTCTCCCACTTTCCTAGGCCACATAATTCCCTTCTGTTGACCATGGCCCCTTTACTGTTCTCTGTGGTCTGTGATCCTCAGGATATGTCTGTTTTATGTTCCTGCTAGTTATCAGTATCCTCCCTAGTAAGGTCTAATCTTGTGGGGATTTTGTTCATAATAGCACATGTGACACATGATATGTGAGCAATGAAATGTATAAAAATATAATGGTTTATCCCCCTTTACCTCAGATATGAGAAGGAAACAATTTGGAAATAACTGTCTTACCCACTTTCCTGTAGCCCTTGAACCTTTTTACCCTAATTAACTATGTAAAGATTGTCAAAAATATAATAAAAAAATGGAAAAAGGTAAAAAAATTGTGACTAGAAAATCATCTTGTGGTCACTAAAGTTACAGCAATATAAAACAGAGATAATCTTATAGAATAAGTATTACAATTTAATAAAATAATTTTTGCATTGCGAAAAAAATGTAATGGTTAGTAATTATATCACTTTTATGTTTCTCAGTGTGTGCTGTATTTGTGGGCTTTGAAAATTCTTTACCCCAAAACACTGTTTTTACTTCGTGGAAACCATGAATGTAGACATCTAACAGAGTATTTCACATTTAAACAAGAATGTAAGTATATTTCATGCCTCTTCCTTTAGCTCTGTGTGCAGTAAATAGTCATTTTAGTTGACACAAGTGCATGTCATGTTATTATGCATTGTCTAAAAGTCAGTAACTTACAAGTGGCACTGTTTCACATGATCTAGATTTCTAAGAGAATGAATAAATTCTTAAATTACAAATTATCTGTAAAAATTAGAAATAATTTTGATGTGATTTATGTGAAAAAATAGGTGATGAGCTTGTGAAATACAGTCTGAATACTACTGTTTGGCATAATAATTCTGCCCGTTAATTTCACATCACTCAAGAGAAGCAAATGGAGATTAGATTGAACTCTGCTCCTCTCTTTGGGACTCCAGTAGATTAGAGGCAATAGTATATTACAAAATAAAGGACGATGGCTTTCTCCTTTAGTCGAAGATAGTAACAATGGTAAATACTTGGTATCAATATCATTTTTTCCTCTTAATTTTCCTTTGTTCCCTGTCACTTATTCCCACCTTTTGTGGAGCATAAATATCTCTTCTCTCAAAAAGACATTTAAATTGCAAAAAAAAAAAAAAGAAAAGAAAAGAAAAAAGAAAAGCACTAGGTATTGAATAGGAAGGAACTCAGAAGATTTCTTGCCATCTGCTCTGTTGTAGTCCAGTGGTATCACCAAGCCTTTTGAACATCTTTCTGTTGATCTTCCATCATCATTTTCTTTTAGTTTTGTGCTGTATCAATAGTCAGGATATATATTAAAAAAAACTCTTTTATTCTACAAAAAGTTAAAGAAGCTATAAAAATAATCTATGAATGATAAAAGCAAAAAAAAATTGGTATAGAGGTTACTATTCAAATTGCCTTGTTTGATTAAGGTTTGGAGTTTTACAGTGTGGTCCTGATTTTTTAAAATGTGAAAAAAATTCAATGGAATGATCCTAGCTATGAAATGATCAAGTTAACATTTTTATAATTACTTTTTAAAAAGGTAAAATAAAGTATTCAGAGCGTGTCTACGATGCCTGCATGGATGCCTTTGACTGCCTTCCCCTGGCTGCCCTGATGAACCAACAGTTTCTGTGTGTGCACGGTGGCTTGTCTCCAGAGATTAACACCTTAGATGATATCAGAAAAGTAAGTTCTGTGTGCTGCCCTAATAAGAAAACATTAACATCTTGCCTTCATTACAACATTATGATTTTCGATTAAAAATGGTTTGAGTATCTATGCGTCTCTTCTCTATTAAATTTTTACCTGGAAAGGAAAATATGTTTATATTTTTCTTCTCCAAAGCCTTGGAGTTCATCTTACTACATGACATATTACTGGAAATATAAGATATTTGACCTTTAAAAAATATGCCTTTTGTTTTCTTTGTCTTTACAAGCAATCAACTGTATATATGGGATATGTAAAAACTGTTGATTTGTGGTTGGGGCAATATCTCAACTTGACCCCCTTATAATGTGTCCATATTGTGTTTTTTTTTTTTTAAAAAAACCTATTGATTATTTCAGCTCAAAATTTTAAGTGACAGTAAAATAAAGGAATTGATACTCTCTTGGTTGTATTGAGTGCCTTGATGAAAAACAGTCCATCTTTTTTTTTTTTTTTATTACAAAGTCAGATATACTGAGAGGAGGAGAGATAGAGAGGAAGTGGAGCTGCCGGGATAAGAACCAGCGGCCATATGGGATCAAGGAAAGGACCTTAGCCACTAGGCCACACTGCCAAGCCCAACAGTCCATCTTTTAAGAAGCATTTTTCTACTTAGCATTAAAAATTTCTGTTTTATATAGCTAAAAATGAATTAAATTAATGGTATGTGTAAACAGTTTTTACAAGAAAAATATAATACGTAGGATGATTTTATGTAGTACAAGTGATAGTATTTTATTTCTTTGTTTATGTTGATAATTGATCATTAAAACAATGTAAAGGAAAATGTGAGCCAAAGGGTAAGGAAAAACTTCACATATTTTCCTTAGTGCCCAAATCCCCAAAGCTAGATGCATGCCTTTTCAAGTTGCCCTAAAATAATATTGATTTGAATTATTCTCAAATATAACAGTTTGCTCTTAGTGTGTATGATACTGTTTATGAGCTTGGAAGATAATGTTCACCATCAGCATATTACTGTAGGAAATCCAAGATAAACTTTTTTTCTTTCTAGTTTTGAACAATTTGAAAACAAGTTATTGGTAAGGCCTTCTTTTCTCCACTTTTAGACTAGAAAATCTCCTATAGCATATTCTAAAGAGAAGAATGGACATGATTATAACTTTTAATTACTTTGCTGTTAAATTCAGTAACAGTAAGTTGGTCCCATTATAAAATTAATTTATTTGAAATACAAAAATCATAATTTTGCAGTTTTGTTATAAAGATACTTACTATTTAGTATTTTTTCATTTCAGCCTAATGTGTAAGTGTCCTTTGATTTCAAAAAAGTGATATAACTAATCTCAATGTGTACAGAATTTTTTAGATAAAGTATAGGTTTACTTATGTATGGACATAGTTCCAATTCTGTTGCTTATTAAAGGCCAATCTTATGAAGAAACCTTTGGTGCCATGTGTCTAAGTCACTGTCACTGAATGGTTTTTCCATTTGAGTTTGGGAACTAGGCTGTAAGTCTCAGAAATATATACATTGAATCTTGTTTTCATTCTATCGGATCTCTGTTGTTATTGAATTAGCAGTATTTTTCCATTGTGTTCAGTGGAGAAGGAAATTGAATAGTTCATGTGTTCCATTATCCATGAATCATAATAGTAACCTCATAACCACTTACTGCAGTGGGAATGGGAAATAAAATAGTTCAAAGTACAAATAAATGTAGTTATCTTATTTTCATAATGTTGAGCATGTGGGACATGTGTTTATGTTTTGTTACTCTGCTTTGATTACCTTTTATTGTCTTGAATGGGAAAGGGAAAATGTACCAGGTATCATCCGAAGAGGAAGATTAGTGAAAAATTCATTTGAAATAACACTTTCATTATTTGAATAGAACTGACTTGTTAAATCTGTACTACAGAGAGCAGATAGAAAGGCTAGAGCCACCAGGGTGTTTATTGCTCATGATAGTCTTCAAAAAAGTCTTCAAAAAAGTCTACAAACCATTGCTACAAAGTGAATGACCATTTTTTATGTTTGTTGTTAATTTTATTTAATATTTTTCTTCCTGGAACTTGTGATGTTAAAGAAATAATGAGATTATGACTATATACACCATCATAAATCTTTACTCCCATGAACTCAGTATTCTTTCAAAAGTTCACTGGTTTTGAGAGGTGGGAAAGTGTATTTAGAATTATAATTTTCATTTGTAAAACTGTGAGCCCCAGCCCCTTGAGCCTTCATCACGTGCTGCCTCCCCAGTTGTGTTTTTCAGGAGGAGGGTATGGAGGATATGTTCAGCACTGCACCAGGCATCTGCCTCAGAAACAGATTTACAATAGAAATTTTGGAAGCAGATTTTTAGCCCAGCAATTGATTTACCTGTGTTCCATGTCAGAGAACTTGGGTTCTGTTTCCAGCTCTAGCTACTGCCCTCAGCTTCCTGCCACTGTAGACTGTGGGCAGCAGTTCGAATCCTTCAAAGCAGTTGGGTTCTTTCTCCCCAGAGGGCACATGTAGATTGCATCTTGCAGTTCAACTTGACCAAGCCTTAGGCCATTGAAAGCATTTATGAAGGAAACCAGCAGATGGCAGCTCTGTGTGTGTCTTTCTGTCTCACTCTCTTGCACTCTCTCTCTCCTGCTGTGTTTCTGTGCCTCTCAAATAAGTTTAAAAACCAGTATTCTAAAGATAATCTTATTGTCATGAAAAAAGATTTTTTTCAATGCATGGCTACTTTTTTATAATACCCATTTTCCACAAATTTTGTGAATACTATTTGTATGCATAGATCTAAGAAAAAATATTCACAGAAATAAGGTTATTTAATTGCATTACCCTCAACTTTTGGAATATCTTCTTAAAATCTACTCTTTACTCTCCTGTTAGGAAGGAAATGCATGATTTTTGTTTTGAAAACCAAACTGCATTAGTAGGTGTTTTTGTTTGTTTTCCCCTGGTCTGTGTATTTGTGTTTATTTTTTTCAGGGACTGTTGCACATTTCACATTGTGGCATTCATAGCATTGGTCCTTACCCTGTACTTAAAGTAGAGATATAATGCTGAAATATAGTAATGGAGTTAACATATACAGGCTTCATTCTGCTTTCATACAATCAGTTCACTGTTCTACATTATCTCTTTTGAATAACTCAATGTTTGATTGTAAATTTAAAAATATTTTATTCATTTATTTTCAAAAATTTTTTTTTTCTAATTTGAAAGAGAGAGTTACAGAAAGAGGGAAAGAGGGTGAGGTTCCATCTTCTGGTTCGCCCCAAGAGGACCTGATAGGCGGGAGAGGGTCAGAAGAAAGGGAGGACCCAGGACCTCCATCCCGGTCTCATGTGTGGGTGCAGAACCCACACCATTAGCCGGTAGCTATAGTATAGGTAGAACAGCCAGGAATTTGACCCAGTGTTCATACAGGATGCCAGGTTCACAGACAGCAGCTAAACTCACTGCACAATACCAGTCCCTTTATAAATGTTTTAAATATCTCCTGTCTGTCCTCAGGATTCATTTTCTGGAATGTTTTGAATACCATGTTCCATTTTCATCTTTATCATTAAATATACTCTTAGGCATAAATTGATTTTTGGGTTTGCATATGCCAACAGAGTTTGTATCACACATACAGTATTTGATAACTTTAGTATTTGGCTATTTCTACTGTAGCTGGTATTAACTTCTAATACATATATCATAATTTTTTCAGAATACATTCTCTATTTTGGCTGCATTGCCAGACGAGGATATGTATAATCATAGTGTGTTTCTTTCCTGTTTTCCTACCCTAGTAATAGATTTTTATTTTTCAGAAGGGAATTACAAGTTTTTGCAAATAAGCATTGTTTTGGATGAATAGCTCCAAAAATATAAGTTAGCTAATATTTTAAAATCCAGCTTTGCAAGTGGACTTTTTTTGGGAAAACATAATTGTTGAAATACAGAAAGTCTTATTTTATTGTTTCAGTGTGTGTTAAAAATGTGAAATTTCACTTCGTTGTCCTTTATGAGTAGGAAAACATTCTTGTAGCGTAACTATTACTTAAATCATCTTATATATCTCAGGAAAAATGGAAAATCTGGTTGTTGGTCAGATTAATGAATTCACCTGTCTCTATTGGATTTTTCAAAGGAACAATACATTTTTTGAAAAGATAGAAAAGTTTACTTTCATCTGAACAATTTCTTGTTCTATAGAACATGACATAGTAACCTATAACTATATGAAATTTTTACGTTCATTTAAAAAGTAAAAAAAAACTAAGAATGAAATATTCAATATTTGTTCTTACTGTTTTACTAAATATGTTTCTTTTGTAGAGACATTATAATGTATGTTATTTAGTTGAGGATTCGTTAATGACAGTTAAATCAGAATAGTTTCAGTACTATAAATTTTTCAGTGAAATTTTACATCTAGTTATTTTATTGCTTATTTCATATAAGTGTAATTTTTAAAATGAACATATGATTTTATAAATGATTAGAACTAGAAAATAGATTTTACAAGTTGAAGAATGAACTGCCAAATTTCAAGTTATTTTACTTCTTTATTGTTACTCAGATCTGTGTCCAGAAAGAGCAAGTACAGCCGATGTGCAGTTTAATTGAACATACAGATAACTCCTCATGCATGAATATCCAAAATATCATATAGCAATTGGAAACCACCTGCTGTCATAAGCATGTTGTTAAATATAAAACCCTTCAAGTATTTCTCATTCAGACCTCTACATCAAAGTTAAATGGAAGTAGTAGTAGGGATCTCTGCAGAGAAAAATACAAGTATTTCCTCCACAGGTCAAACACAGGAGGGGTCCATTAAGTGGCAATGGTCACAACAATTTAATAGATAAGAAGATAAAATTATTGAAAGAGAACGGCAAGTAGGCAGTGTAAGTGTTAAATAGGCAAGAAGGAAATCAAGAGTGAAAGAAAGACAGATAATGTGCTCATCAGGAAGCAGAGGCAAGTGGAGGCTGAGTTGAGGGGAGAAGGTTGTGAGAAGAAGAAGATGAGGGCAGTTCACTCTGAGCTGGGTGAGGTGGGTGTTGCACAGTGCTGGTGTCTTCTGTTTTTTGAATTCCGAGTATTTTGCTCTCTATCTTGTATTTTTCTTAGTTAGACCGATTCAAAGAACCACCTGCTTATGGACCTATGTGTGACATCCTGTGGTCAGACCCCCTGGAGGATTTTGGAAATGAGAAGACTCAGGAACACTTCACTCACAACACGGTCAGAGGGTGTTCATACTTCTACAGGTGAGAGTTGGGGGCTCACCTGGGAAAGACTTTGGCTTGAGTTTCTCAGTCCATGTGTTTGATTTATTGATGATGCTTCATTTTTTAAAGTCTGGTTAAGTTTTCTGAACACATGCAAAACAAATATGAATAAATGGGTGAATAAATATATGAAACATAAATTAATCATATATACAGAACTTCTCTGAAGACTGTAGAAGATAAAGAAAATCTTAGGATGTGTGAGTAGAGATTCTGCTGAAGAGGGCGCTGGGATTAATAGGAAATGTGTTCCATTTCAAAAACTGTAGATAAAAGGAAATTAATGCCAACTTTGGTTTTTCATTCAAATAGGAAGCCTTATCTAAAATTTCATCAGTTTTCATAACTCAGATCAGAGAAAAATTTGTATTAGTTAAAAGTTATGTTTGTTTTTGTTGAAGTTTGGGCTTGCTGAATAAAACACAGTTAGCAGGTGCAAGGTACCTAACTACCTTTTTTACCACCTGGAATCACCAGTTTGAAAATACTTTCATATTAAGTTTTACATTTGCAGACCTCTGGGGATTATCCTGTTGTACAACATTTCAGATCACTTCATTCAGACAGCAATCTATGATACGGTTGGGTTTCTTTGTGTCCACACTGGTTTTTGTGACATGCCACTGCATTTTTAGCCTACTATGTCTGATTATGCTCAGTTTGGCTTGGTTCCCTTCTCATGAAGCACACAGGTTTTATGGAAGTTGCCAGTGGAAAAGATGTTATGAGCAAGTGAAGAATTTTAAATTGCAGCATACATACATATCCTTTTCCCTTACACACACACACACACACACACACACACACCCCAAACCTGATATTTCCTGTAGTTCCCAGTGCAGACAAATAAGCCCTATCAAAGCTGTGAACATGTTTCAAGTTTCATTCAGCCACCTGTCCCATGTCTCCCGATTAAACAAATAGCCTCATTTTTTATGACAATGATTGGATGTCTGTTAAGCAGCATGTTTTATTAAATCTGCCAAGTTTTCCTTATGTGGAAAATGAAGGTGTCTTTTTTCCCATTTGTTGATATGGTTGAGAAACTGTACACTGTAAAGTACCACTACAGGAGTGGTTTTTATTTTAAACATTACTGAAAAAAATTTTTTCAGTATAGTTATTAGAAAGTTTATTGTGTATTTATGTTTTGGAAATGTGGGCACCATGACTCATGCGTCTGTTTTGTGTGAAATGAAGCAGTATGATATATTACTTCTGCAAAACTGTCTTTTTCATTAATTTATTTGAGAGTAATCTGTCATTAAAAATGTTCAACTTTCTAATGTAAAGTTAATTATTGCTAAGGCATGTTAAAGTATTCAATTTCCTTGCTGTCCAAGTTGCTGCAGGCATTGACATTCTGATGAACCCCTTTCTAGCTTGAAGTTCTCTGATCCTTCTTTTCTGCCTGGCTCTGCCGTAGTCTGTCTGTCACACTCTGCTTCATCCACTGCCTCATTTAACTTCTGCTTTTGACTTTTCCTCCTGACTTCCTAGCAACTAAAGTAGAATCCCTGTTTTGATTACTGAATTTAGGCATAACCCCATCTGTCTTTGCTAAATTCAGACATTGGAACTTTTATCCACACTTCTGTTTCCACCATAATCCAAAGTCACCTTGCCTGAAAAGGATTACTGTGTACCTGCTCACTTGCTGTAGTCTGCTAGATTCCTCTTTTTTTTTTTTTCTGATTTTGTTAGCATTTCATGCTCCCACTCAAGTTAGCAAATATCTTTGATTTTCCTTTTTGTTTTTGCATTGCAATGATCACCAGACAGTTATCACATCTTTCTTTTTAAAATTACCAGTAGCTAAACCATTGCCTTCCCTTACTTCCACTGTTTTCAAAAACTTCAATTTTAATCTTTTGACATCACAATTGAGTTGTTTACTCCCAATTTCTATGTATCCTTAATTACTCTTTCTCCAGTTGACACTATCTGTTCATGGGTTATTTAACACGTATTAGCTGAGGTTCTATTGTATATGTCCTTTACTAGATTTGGTAGGTAACTGGAGTCCCTGCCTTCAAGTGGTATAGACTACTGAATAGAAACAAACAACAGAGATGCACAGTGAATACTACTGTGAGACATGTACCGGCTGTTACACACACACACACACACACACACACACACACACACACATACACATACACATGCATGCGTATGCTTGCGTGAGGTGGACCTGAGCTAAAGGGACCACTCATGGCAGAGTATTTGTTACCAGACTTGAGTTGAAAGGGAATAACATAACATATGCAAGAAGTGTGGTTAGGGGAGGGCCTGCAAGCAAAGCAAATGGTATTCTTTCAATTGTCATGGAAGTAATATTCCCGGGAACTCTATAAAGATGGTCATCCTAACTGTCCACTGCTTCCATACCCTTAAATCACATTCACCTGCTATGCTATCTACCAATGCAGAACATGTATTTAATGAAACCCTTCTGTTCAGTGATAATGTATACATCCATGCCAAAAAAGTTATGTGCAGGACTGCTTAAAGTAACAGTATCAGCCAAGAAATAGTAACAGTGTGTATTTAATAGAATGAATAAGCATAATAGTATGGATGAGTATCACAAGTATCATGATGAATGAAAAGAATGCAGGTAGGACAGTAGCAGTGCTTATGTTAGGATTCCATTGGAGTCAAAGCCTGGCATCAGAGCAAGCTGTTGGCTGTGCTCAGTGGGGAGGGGAGGGTGAAGGAGATGCTAGCACTTTCTGGGGTTCAGGTGATGTCTGTGCACTCACCCAAATGCTAGTTATCTAAGGTTCACTTTGTGTAGGGGCATCCAGTTGTCATCAGATTTGTGCCAGTTTCTGTATACATGTTTTAGTTCAGTTAAAAAAAAAATGTGGCCTCAAAAGCTATTGTTTGCCACCATTGAGGCAGCCACAAGCCAGGTGCAAGTAAGACATATTCTCTGAAATGTCAAATCAAATTATTTGTAGTATTCTAAGACATGAAAGAAGTCACTGGTCCTGGCAGGATGTGAAACAGACCTGATAGCATCCAGGAAACCTGGGGAGTTCAGAGCGTTTACTACCCACCACCAGTCATCAAGCATCAGAGAAGATGTTAAAAGATTGGATAGGATCCTTCGTACTACTGTGCTACCCATTGCACAGAAACCTCTCACGTTAAAAATATATTTATTTTAAAGGTATACTTACTGGGAGAGAGAGAAACAGAGGTTTATTCCCCAAATGGCTGCAATGGCCAGGGCTGGGCCAGACCAAAGCCCAAAGCCAGAAGCTTCTCCCCAGTTTCCACATGGGTACAGAGGTTTAAAGATTTGGACTATTTTCCACCTCTTTCCCAGGAACATTAGCAGGGAACTGAATCACAAGTAGAACAGCCAAGACTCAAACTGGTGCCATTTGGGTTGCCATTGTTGCAGGCCGTGGCTTAACATGCCATGCCACCATATTGTCGCCCAGAGTCCTCTTCTTGCCCTTAACCCTGGCAAGGGTCCACAGGTTGCCTGCCTTTGCTGCCTTTGTCTTGTTAAAGTACCCATGAGGGGAAAAAAATAAAACCCTTTGCAACTCCTACCCACTTGACTTCCCATGTTAAGACTGCTTCTGTATTTGGAATCTAGCTCCAGAAGATTGAGATGTAGCTGTTGAGCATTTAGAATAAAAAGATGAGAAAACTGTTTCTCTCTTAAAGCGTTCATTATTGACGGAGAACAGATATGTAAACAAATGTACACTTCAGCTTAAGTGCTGTGTTGGATACATACATGGTTTAGGACTTCAGTGCATGTAGCAGTTTCGTATAGTAGCCTTGGGGTAAGGCAAGCTTGGAGGAAAGGTATCACAGAGTGTAATTTAGCACTTGATAGAAGAGTAGGCTTTGCCAAAGGGGAAAATGCCTAAGAAGACCTGTGAAGACACAGAAGCATATAGAAGTGCCTTAATTACATGTGCTGGCTAAATACTAGAGTTTTAATCTGAGAGATTTAATTCAAGGTGTAAAACATTATTTAACATGCTAGAGATGTAAAGCATGGCAGAATAAACTTAGTGAATCTGGTATAGCTATTTCCCCACTGCCAAGCCAGTTTTTTTTTTTTTTTACCACTTTTCATATTTTTGTCTTATCTACCTTCATTATCCCTTAATCATACTCCGTGTGCTTCTTAACTCTCCCTCCCATTTCGGATTGAATTCCAACCTCTTTCGATCCATTTTATCCAATCTATCATATTATTTCTATCCATTCTATCATACTTTCCATTTACACACATATCATTTTCTTTATCATCAAACACAAGCTAGGTACTTTGCAAAAGGCACCTCTCAAATAGAATACTTTATTCCCTTATGGTGTCTCTATAAAACTTGTACTTTTTATTGTGTTGTTTCAACAGTATTAAAGATATTTTAAATATTCATTCTATATTCCTACCTTGCTTATAAATAACTCTAGGACAAATGCCATGCCATGTGCTTATGATGCCCCCTCTCCCTGTGGCTAACTTGTTTTCCATCAAAAAGAACCAGATGTCATTGAGTCTATGAGTAATGTTGAAAAATAAGTGGTTTACCTTTTCTCTCTGAAGTGTAAGTTGTTCGGAACTCTGATTATCCTACTGCTCTGTATATGTGTATGTGTGTGTGTGCATATATATATATATATATAATACTTTATATATATATAAGATACTTTATATATATATAAAATACTATATATATATAAAATACTTTATATATATAATACTTTTCAGTTGGAACATTTTGTCTTTTATGATTGATTCCAATCAAAAGCATAAAAATATTATTCAGTTTGCTTTTTTCAATTGTTACTAAAGACTGATGTGTCCTAGGCAAGAAATATGTCATGAATAATGGAAATTTGGATAATATTAAATGTTTTACAAATCTAATTAGGAAAATGTTGGTAGTTCTTTTAAAATGTATTTGATTATGTATGTTTTTAATATAAATTTTTTTCTCCAAATTGAGTTATCTCTGTGTAAACAGTGCAAGTATTCCTCACTCATTGCAACTTTGCTGGTAATACAGAAAACTTAGGCTAAGTTTTTCTTCTAAGATTTTCATCAAAAACCGAGTATGTGTGTCCATGGGGGAAAATTTAGCTGAAGCACAGAAGGATGTATTAAAAGTATGAAGACAATGTTTTCATATGACGTTTTCACATGGCTTGGATAGGTTGCTCCAAAAGCAGTGAAAGAGAGCAAAGAGCTTATAGGCTTAGGCAGACACCTTCTTCCTGACAGTGGTCACACGACAGTCTTTCACAGAGGCATCACAAAAGCATAGAACATGTAAGTAAAAGACTCAGAGAGATGGAGAAGGACCATTTATCAGGAATCTACCCTGTGCCACCCTTGTTTTATAGCTAGACATGTGCCAAATAAATATTTGCCATAAAGGATCACTTTCCTGACACAGTGACACATTACGGTCGAAAACCCCCTTTCTCTTTAAAGTGGAAGCCATTGAAGACCTGGGTTGGACAGCTCCCCTTCTTTGTTTCCCATGGGTGAACTTCTCTGGAGGGATTCTATGCCTTTGGTTTCTAAGGTCACTGATGTTATTCTGTGGGAAGCTTTACTTACTGGCAGGCTGTAGGGCTCCTGACCAGGATTATTTACAAGTTCTCCCTTCCACTCCTGAAAGAATTCAAGAATTTACGGAGGCGTAAAAGTAAGCAGGAAACGGGTTTATACAGAGTAAAACAAAAGTGCAAACTCAGCATTAATGAACAGCTAAAATAGCAAAAAACGGCCCCAAAGGATAACCCTTCACCAAGGAAAATTATTCACCAGTGAAACCCTCCCCACCAATAAAATTAGGCTTGCTCTTTGTATCCTGCAGAACCAGAGGGTGGCGTTCAAATTGGAACTCAGTTGACTATTCCAAAAATGCAGAGATTGGGATGCAGCTAGAGTAAAACCCGAATCTGTGCTGTTTAGGGAAACATAAGGAGTGTCCTGGTAAATGTGTGTAGTGGCAGTGTCCCCCATGATAAGATTATTATAATGATCTAAACATCATGGTGAGCTGGGAAATTGTTACATGTTGTAGGCACGTTATTTCCAGCTAGCACTGGTTCCACATTCGCAATTTTTAATTTCCACTGTGCAGACAGGGACAGGGCTTGCTAGTGCGTGGGAGTTAGCCCTGCACAGTGTACACGGAGGCTTGAGTTGTGCACAGAAAGGGGAAAGTTCGGAGAATACACAGAGGGAAACTTGCCATGAAGGCTGATCCAAGCTGTCTGTAGGCCAGCCCCAGCTGTCCCTAGGCAAGTTGGATACTACCAGAACAGGGGTCAGTCACTGACACACCCTCATTGGAAAGGAGCTGTCCAGCAGCATTTCAGCTGGGACTGCCAGAGTCTGTTCCCCTCCTTAGCTATTACCACAACAGGATGACCAAAGACTACTAGCTAATAGAAACCTCATGAACATTTTTTCTCTCTGGGAAACACACACACACACACACACGCACACACAATCTTCACTTTCTGATCTGATTTTTGTCGAACTACCATCTGTGTGTCGGTAAACACAATCTTACTGGTATCTTGCACCTGTTGACCAGGGGTTATTATAAAAAGTATAGTAAAGGAACTATGTTCATTTTCTTTGATAATAAAATTTTAGCCAAATACACTACTAAAATATTTATGTGGAATATCATGAATATTTCCTTGATATGTGTAATTTATGTTCAGGTGAATATTTGTAGTTTATTTAGAATGTAAATATTGGTTTGCTGTTTCTACTCGGAAAATGTCCAAGAATACTCATTTTTATAGCATACATTTATCTGATAATTCTTAGAGCAAAGGCATAATTGTAAAGGGCAATTCATATTGTACTTTTCATTTGATTTTTGTTTGTAGTGAAACTCTTTGAGCTTCCTAAAAGGTGAGCATAATGAGTGCTTATTGGACATTTTTTGTTAAATCCAGATAAATAACTTGCATAGTGTGGTTGATCAGATTTGAAGTACAAATTTGAAGTCTTTGTGAATTTCTTTAAATTTTATTTACATACTCAATTATGTAATCAGTGTAAGGTATCCATAATATTGTTTAAATTGATAATTTGTTTTCTCTGGTAGGTGCTTTTTCTTTCATAGGGAGAAACTTGCCCTTAGCATCAAGTTGGTCTGTTCATGTAGGTTTGCATGCTAGAGATGAATGTGCTGCTCCTTATGATTTCATGACAGATGCTTCTCTTCTCTTTGTCTCTGGCAGTTATCCAGCTGTATGTGAATTCTTGCAGCACAATAACTTGTTATCCATACTCCGAGCCCATGAAGCCCAAGATGCAGGGTGAGTAGCTTTGAGAGTCTGTGAAAACCATAAATTGCCTGTTGCTCAGAACTTCCTCCTTTTGTTGAGTCTGTGCACATTCTCCATTGCCAGACCAGCTCCTAGAGGGAATCTAATCTTACAATTATCTCAGGAAAACACAGGGATGGCAGAGTGCTGGGAAATGAGTGACTGTACGTATGTGAAAGATCCAAGTTATTCCATTGTTAGTTTGAAAGAATCAATTTTCAGCTTAATTTCTTACGCACTGTAAGACCACTTCCTCTGGTTTTTGTCAGTTCCTACATTTTCCATCTCACACAAGTGAGTTCATTGGCAGCTGCTTTGCAGTGTTGGTTGACACTGTGATTATACATAAATGTTTGACAGATATTGCATGCTGTACTTGTCGTTTAAGAAATGCTGCCCCTGATGACTTAAGATTATGAAGGGAGCTAGTGACATTTAAATAGACAGGGAAAACCCTGTTCTGCCAAATGATTTTATAAAATGGATTTTTTATTGTCTAGTAAATTTTCGAAGCACAGACTAATGATAACAAATACTAAGAAATCAAAAAAGAAGACTCAGAGTATTTTAAAAATTATGCATTTTAAGGTCTTTCCAAAGGTAGTATTCAGACTGCTTCTAGAGCTCAGTTTTAATAGACATGGGTATCTCCCTGAAATAACTGATATAAAACACAGTAGAATTGGTTAAAAAAATATAAAACTTACATAGTGATATCGCTAAACTGGCATTTATAAAATCTGTTACACGGAAAGTCATGGAATACATTTTCATCCTGATAGAAAACAGCAAGAAATTATCTGAGAACTAAAGTGTTATGATTTTTTTGCCTTAGCATAACAAAATTAACTGAATTATTAATTTATTTCCAGATTTTGTACAGGTGTGCTGTTTTCTTTCTGATTGGTTAACTATTGCCCTGCAGAGACAATAATTTTTGAAATGTAGATACCCACAGAGATTGGTAATAAATAAAATTCTGAAGTAGAAACAGAGTCAATTAGTAAAATCCATAATCTCATTAAATATTCCTTGAAAAGAAAATCACTTAGCTTTAGAAAATTCTTGTATATTAATTCTTCAGAACATTGGAGATTTGTAGAATAATTGGCCTGGTTATTAGTACTGAGACTTTAGCTTATGATGTGCTTATCTGATATTTTTTTCATCAACTTTCTGAAAAAGACAGTGCTCTCTATCAACAGTAAATTAACCAGATCCTCTGTTGAACACATGTAAGTGAATTATGATATTCCACTGAATTCCACCCTCTCCTGAGACTTG
Source organism: Ochotona princeps (assembly GCF_030435755.1). Lineage (NCBI taxonomy): Eukaryota > Metazoa > Chordata > Mammalia > Lagomorpha > Ochotonidae > Ochotona > Ochotona princeps. The sequence goes on from NC_080838.1 coordinate 46,729,924, forward strand.
CTAAATTTAAAAGATACCTGTGTGAAAACTGTACATGTAATTGTATATTTTTAGTGTCACCCTCTGGAATCATAGGACTTTGGGGAGAGCATTTTACTATTATATTACTGGATCCCTTGGGAATGATAATTGTATGTTTCTCAGTCTTCTCAGTCTATAACTTGGTGCTTTTTTTTTTTGCTACTGAGCTATGTTTTGCTTTATCTTTGTCGTTCTTAGGTATCGCATGTACAGGAAAAGCCAGACAACAGGCTTCCCTTCTCTAATTACCATTTTTTCAGCACCAAATTATTTAGATGTATACAACAACAAAGGTAAGTGCTTTTAAATCCCTCTTGCAATCCTGTATAATTTTCTGTGTAAAATTTTTGTTGGATCTTCAGCATTTTAACCATTCTTTATTTTTCTCTTTATTTCTTAATCTGTCATTTCATCTAAAATATTGCAATTACTTTCAGGAATACAGGTTCAGTAGGTCAGAGGCAGGGGCCAGGAGCTGATATATTTTTTTTTTGCAGTTTCTAGAACATTCTAACAAATAGCTAAGTTGACAGTTGCTGCTCTGATGGGTATACAATTTTAAGGAAATAGGAATAGAAAGTAGTCCAGAATTGCATTTCTTAAAAAGAATATGCATTTAAATAATACTAATGTGATTTGTAGTTTATGCTGAGTTAATAAGCAGCATTTGGAGAGCCCTGAGGCCTCAGTGCTGCATTTCCTGGTGAAGGTCACACCGGGTCATTGGGTTTCATCCTTTGCAGTCTGCGCTAACAGTCTTCTTACCTGTGTCCATGCTTCTGATATGAGGCTAAGACATTGGTTGGAATCTCAGCTCGGACATTTAACAGCCTACTAATTTAAATGTGTTGGAGGTGCAGTGATATCTGTAAGATGAGAATATTTAAGCTTGCTTTGAGATGAAATTCAGTTCAATATTAAGCTATTCTCACCACTGAATACTTTCTGTGTTATCCTTATGCTGGTGCAGAACTTTACACAGCTGACAGGAAAATAGTCCTCTTCCCCAGTGTCTTGTTTATCATTTCTCTTTAAGGCTCAGCCTGCCACAATGCCCCGCTACTTCTCCCTGGGTGAGCCCTTTGCTTTAGCCAGCTTGTCCTATATATTGCCCTAAATTCTCAGGGCAACTTATTTCTCCGTATCTTTTCCCACTTACTTCTTTCTATCCACACTACTTGGTTTGGCTTCTGTTCCCTTAAATGAACTAGATTCACTGTACCTGTGTTGCCATGAAGATATATTAGTAGCTGTTTTGAGTGTCTGCAAGGCCAGTTTCCTCCTCTGGTTATTTACTTTTAAAATATCTTTATTAGTAGAAAGGGAATAGATTTCTTGTGCTTCACAGGTTCCAAAAAGATAGCCACATTTCTCTCACTCCCCTGCTCTCTAGAAATACTCTCCTTACTCTCCTCCCCACTCTTCATCAGTTTTTGGAAGATACTGTTTCCATATGTTCCTGTTACTGCCAAATCACATTGAAAGGCTCTTGAAGACTTGTTGTGCAGCCAAGATGCATAATTTTTGCTAGGCAGGCACTCAGTACAAGCACTGGTCAAAGTATTTCCCCCTTCCCTGGGAGCTGTTAGCAAACAAACCCCAACGTACCGTGTCAACATTGTGTATCTCCCCCATTACTTCTGTGGACATCAGTGCTGACCGCTTTTCCAAGCTGGAGTTTAACATTTGCAGAGCACTATATATATATATATGTATAGAAAATATTTATTGACAACCTACTGTACACCCAACACTATTGTTGGGTGTTGGGAATATAGCGTGAGCAACATTTACATGAACATAGAGCTTTGCTCTAGTGTATTTTTAATGTAATATGATATACATTAAATAAATAATTCCATCAGTAATTATGTGGATATTTGTGGAAATGACTGTCAGAAAACCAGTAGTATGAAATGCAAGTGGGAATTAGTCTGTAGGAACTAGAAACACCGAATTGAGAAAGTAACATTGGAGCAACCTGTGATGCAAATCTCTGGTTATGAGAAATTCAGTGGGAGAAATGAACACTGATTTATATAGTTCAGTTTGACAACAAATTGTCATGAACCTCTGGAAGGAAGTACTTTGCACCTTAATGTAAACCATTACTTTTTTTTTCACTCTTTGATCTACATCTGTTCTTCAGGGAATTCTAAATTATATGGATTGCTATGAGAGTCCAGTGCTCTGTAGTTTGAATGAACTGTTGGTCTGGTGGCAAGTGGGAGTGTGGATGGGGAGGGATAAGCAGCACGTACGAAAATGTGAGTTATACCCCATGGTGTGCAGCTCAGTCAGAGGAAAACTACTGGCAGGCAATACAATTAAGGAAGTTGTGGATTTGAAAGGAAAATCTAAGTGACAACAAAAGTTATTTAGCCACCAAGACCAGATATTGAAATGACAACGAAAAATAAATCAATTCAAATATTGAGGTAGTTGAAGACAAGGGACCTGTTTGGCCTAAATGTTGAGGCTGCAGATAAGATATTTAAATCCCATGACTGACAGGGTGCCTGAGGTAACTCTGAGTTCCAAGCCTTGACTCCAACTTCTTGCTAATGCAGACACTGGGAGACAGCAGTGCTAACTCAGGTAGTTAGGTCCCTGCCCCCTCCATACCCACCTCCTGGCTTCAATTGGGCCTGTTAGCCATCTGTTCTGGGCAATTGATTAATGAATGAAAAAGAAATAGGACTTTCTCTCAAATGAAAAGGTTGGAAATCAGCATTAGTGAGACAGAAAAATCATTATTTGCTAGCACGGAAACGTAAAATTTTGTCTTTTTTGAATGACAACACTTAAATGAGGAGATTTGGTGCATTGGCATTTATTGTAAAAATAAGATGCCTGTGTCAGGGGACCAGGTTTCTCCAGGCAGTTCTGCTCCCTGTCTTCAGCTTCCTGCCGATGTGAGTCCTGGGGCAGTGGTGACAGCCTGAGCAGTCGGTTCCCTAGCTCATGCTTAAGACCTGAACTGAATTCTAGGTTTCAGTCCAGCCCTGCCCAGCCCTGGCTGGCTGTTACAGGCATGTTAGCCAGCAACTTAAGGGCTCTCTCTAGCCATCTGTCTTCCTCTCAGATATATAAATTTAAGCTAGATAGTTGATCAAATTTATGACAAAAAAGTATTTCAGGCTTACTAAAAACTACATTTTCAGTATCTGCAAATGCAGTAATGTCTTGAAAAATAGGAATGTACTTCAGGAAGATTCCAGTTAGGAATTAATATATATATATGTATTATATATATAATTATATATAAATAACTATATATAATAATTATATGAATATATATAATTATATATATATATAATTTGTCAGAAAGATACCATCATAACAAAAGACTGAATTGCTAATCAGATAGACCAAGGTGAGAATCTTGCTGGAATTACAGTGGGACCCAAAAGGAACATGTCTTGCTATTAGAAGGCACACAGCTTGGCTTGGGGCACTGACTCCCTGCAGGAACCCTCAATGACACTGTCTACACAGTGTCCCATGTTCCCAGACCTGAGCAGCTCATTTCACATCACATCGCAATTTTTTTTCTCCTTAAGAGCTTGTTTTACTATTTAGGCATGTCTTTGTCAAGCTTGTAATTTTATACTGGCTTGAGAGTCAAATTGAAAACCAACTGGATGAGATCCATTTTCTTGGTTGACAAGTAGATGAGTGGTCTCTAGAAGGAAAGAATTGGTACCCAGACTTCCCTGAGAAACATTTCTGCTTCTTTCCCTGCAACAGATCAAAAGCTGTTGATGAACCATGTTTTACATTAAAGGTCTATCTCTGTGGGGACTAAGGCCTATCTTAAGTAGGGATGTAACTTTTGTCATCAGAGATTTTCGGTCTTTTGTGCAAGTTATTAACTAATGATTTTCACATCTGTCTATAAATATAATTATAATGATTATCGTATAATAATATGTGAATTCTGCCTGAAACAGAAATGGGAATTCCATTACTAGAGCCTGGGAGGGTGTAGAGAAGTTGGTGTAGGTTGCTAATGAGTGCCAGAGCACAGGATGAACAGGTCCTGGAGCCATGCAGCTAACGAGGTGGCCATGGTTCATTGTTGTATGTAATATTCTATGTAAGAACTGGACTAAGGAGCTGCTAGGCTCCAAACAAAAAAGAACAACTACAAAATGGAAAGGTAAATTGCCTGATATTCTTAATTTATGTTGTATATATCTGTTGATAGTGCACTGTACTCCCTTAAAACATACAATTGTTTTAAGACATATATAATTGTGAAAAGGTAATCCAAAATTTAAAAATAAATAACTGATTCAGTGGAAGAAATTCAGATTATTTATTTGAAATTGTAACAATTCATTATGTTTGACTTGTTTTGAACTAAATCCAAGGATGTATTTTTGATCCTAAGCTTTCTGTGTCTCTCTATGTAGCTGTGACATACCAGATTAAATTTTGAAGCAGCAAATGTTTAAAAATAAGTAACTGGCTCCTGCTTGAAGAATTTGTAACTGATAACATTTTACATTTCTCAGATGCCAAATATTTCATCTGATGATACTTAGTATCATTTATGCTGTTGATATTTATTTTTTATTTGATTGTTATATTTTGAAAATAGGAAGATAAATATATTATTATTTTACAAGCTTGAGAGGTGAAATGCAAGAGCCAGTATGATTTCCACACATCTCTATTTTCAGATATTTGCAATTTTAAAATGAAGTTAAAGCCTCTGAATTAGCACACTGGCTTTTTCTTATATCTCCATACTCCCTCCAGACTCCTTGTCATATATAGGTAGTTTCTTTTTTATTATGCTGATAAGTTGCATCTTTATGTTTTGAAAATTTCTATTTATTCTTCTTATTTTTTTTTTTGCTGTCCTGTCTTACTTTTTTTCTTTTTCTTTTCTTGTCACTTTTTCACTTAGCTTTCCATAGACCTTTTTCTGCAAGTAATATGATTGAGCATCAATTATATCTCAGTATTTAGCATTCCACAGGAATAAAAATTATTGTACCTCTTTATTACTTCTATCCTTATCTTCCCACATACTTAGTCCAGAATTCTGGATTCAAATATAACCTGGTTTAGAATTTCCTGATACTACATAAAGAATGCAAATATATACATATGGACACACACAGATCATAAGACTGGCTCATGTTGTTGCACAGAAATATCTAGTATAGTTGACTATCTTCATATAGTTAACATTAGTCAGATGTTTTCCATGAGACTTGGAATAAAGATGGGGAAACTTGGAGATATAAAAGATGAACATACCAAGACTAAAAAGTTGCTATTTGCTGATAAGGCATTCTCCTTAGTGAATAAGAGTAGTTGGTTAAGAGCCTAGATATGGACATCAAAGCATCGGGAATGAAAGGAATCAATAGAGACTGAACATGCATGCTGTAATATATACTAGAGGAAAACATGCATGTATTTAAAAAAAACCTTTATGAAAACATGAATGAAAATTGTGTTCTCCAGAATAGTATTTTTCAGAAAGTACAGATTTTTTAAAAATGCATGGGATGGGGAAGGGATGGGGGAATCCCAGTACCTATGAAACTGTGTCATAAAATGAAACATATTAAAAAATTCATAGTGTCTCTTTGGAATCAAAAAATACTTTCAAGCTGCTTTCCATTCTTAAAAAATGTTGCTATATCCTGTTATGAGTACATGGCTTGTACATCAGGAATTTTTTCCATTGAACCATTGTGTCTTTCTTTGTGATCCTAAGACTTTGCCAAAAGAACACAATAATGCTGTTTTTTTTCCTTTTTTTTTTTTAATGCATCTTCTGGTGGAAAAATTAGAGGAGAAAAACATTTTAAGTTCATTTTAAAATTTTTATTGCTGTTTCTGTTCTGCCTTTTTATTCCTGTAATGATTCTAAAATGTTCCAGTTTGGCTGCTTGTCATCTTTGATTTTTTTATTCTTTCCTATCTTAAAGATAGGAATGACTTGTCAGTTACAGATAAGAAACTGGCAGTTAGAAGTCGAAGTGAGAGAAAAGAAGTAATATGCATTTTATTCTGAAAACATCTGTTTGGTTCTATCTTCATGTTATAATGCCTGACATATGTTAGTAGTTTTACCAATACCAGTCTAAGAGTATCTCAGTAAATTCTGCTTTCTATTGCTCTTGAAATTTACCTGGAGTGTTCTGAGCTCATCTTGTTGTGAACTAATCAATTCGTCTTAATACCAATGCTTTGATGGCTTCTCTTAAAATAGAAACCCTCTGTTGGTCTTTGCCTATTATCCATTAATTTGTCAACAACTTTCCAGGGTAATAACTGTAGAGAACTTGTTGAGGACCATTGTGAAAGTCTCATGAAATTTACCAATTTCGATATGGTTAGCATGCTGTTACATGACCAAGTAGACAGAACAATACATCAAGTTTTCTAATTCTATTCCTGGAACTTTATTTTGTGGAGGAAAACTATTGTGCTATTATTATGCTTCATCAAGTGGGAATGGGCTCTTCATAACCTATTGTATATCTTCAGCTAAGGCTTAACTTTGCAGACAGGAACAAATAATTGCCTATTTTTTTAAATTTATTTATTTTAATAATCTTATGTAGTTAGGCTACAAAGGGTCAAGGGCTACAGGAAAGTGGGTTTTCAGACTAATATCATCATTTTTTCCCCTGTATCGGGGTCAGGGGAGAAACAAAGAGAAAAGCCCCTCCCAGCCTCCCACCCATCCCAGGTCCCTGATGTGAGGCATGCTCCAAGGGTCCTGCTCAAGCAGTTTTGATAGTTCAGTTCTGAATTGCTGCCAGTCTCGCAGTTCCAATCGTGATGAAATCTGTTCAGAATCTACTGGCTGACATAGTCCCTTCATGGTTGGAGTTCTGAGATCAGCAATTCATTTGGAGGGATCTCCAAGGAAACTTCGTCTGAGGTGATCCCATACCTAATTCTTGTGTGTGCTTGCGAGTACAGGGTCCAGCACAATCCGTCACCCCAATCAGCTTGTGCACATGCTGGTCATTTCAATTGCTGGGTCAGTTCTGTTTCCATCCCTGTCTTCCACGTGAACCGATGGGTGTTGTAGTCCAGCCCGATCCTGTCCACTTCATAATTGCCTAATTTTTAAGACTGTAATTCTGACATCGGAAAAAGCTAGCAACCAGGCCCAAAGATTCATGGGCTTAGGATTTCCCTTTAGCAAAGTTTTGTTCTGTTTTTCACCCCTACAGGTACAACAGAAAAACATTTATTTCTGTGCTGTCTGGTCTGCCCTAAATCGCGGCTAACAGAATAAGTTTTATTTACATGTCACAGCCTCTCCCAGACTTTTTGATACAATTGTTTAGTGATGCAAGGTCATGTCAACTTGTCAACAGAGTAGAGGAGCTCCTTAATGACACAGCTTCATTTTTTTCTCTATTTCCAAGACAAGTTGTTATAGGGTGATCTAAAGTGATTCCTGCTATACACTGTTCATATAATTTATATTACACTGGAACTAAACATTTTTCAGGTACTTCAGAGAAAAGCACACTGTGCTCTAGTTGGGTTTTGTAATCCCAGTGACAGTTGGAGGCAGGTGGCATGGGAGGAGGATGTGGGAGGTAGGAGATGAAGCATTAACTGAATTTCGTGACTGTAGATAGTTTAGAACATGTTTCATGTGTGGTATATAGTTATTACGCAAAATACCAAAATATGTGAGTAATTTATCAATATGTTATCCAAGAAAAAATGTTACATAAATAGGTTGTATTAGTAAACAAAAAGTTATGATATTTATTTCTAAATTAGATTGTTTTGTTTTAATCAGAGAAAAAGGAGAGAGGGTCTTCCTAACAGTCTGTATAATTAAAGATAATTTGTTAACATTGTTCGGGTCTGGAAGAGGTCATATATGCTTTCTGGGTGAAGTAATTCAGTTAAAAACCTAATTTAGTGGCATTGGTTCCTGTGAGTGATTCTTGACAGTATCTATCTGGCATTTTGGCTTACTGCCCTTTAGTGATATTTTTAATTGCACTAAACAGAAGAAAGAATTTATGTCTAAAATATGATAAACATCAGATGATTTATGTTGTGCATGCATTATACTGGAAAGATCAGGACCTTTAGATTCTGATCATAATTTTTCAGAATTTCCTAACTGTGACATTAGGCCAAGAAAAGAACCTGTCTGCCTACATTCAAAAGGCAAATGGAAGAGCCACTTTTGAGTAATGTTGTAAAGATCTGAAGGCCTAACATACTGATGGGCGTATAGTAACTGTGGCTACTGTTTAAATATATAATTGCTATTTTTAGTAAACCAAAGGCACTATGCCAATATAGTCATTTGGGGAATAATAGCATGGTGGGGAAGGAAAGAAGAAGGAAGAACTCCTATATCTACAAGCTGTGTCATGATAAATAATAAATGCATTTAAAAAGTTAAAGGCCTCTTAGGAGGAGCTGATGCTCATGTAGCCTGTAACAGAGACATGGAATACTTTGCCATTTCCATTCTAAACATCAGAGGTGTGGGTGTAGTAATTTCCCTTGTTTATTTTTTCACCTTGCATGTATCTAGTGTCCTGTAAATGGGTTCTTAGTTCCAATGATACAAGGTATAAATGACAGGATAGTGTAAAGGAGAATGAATATCCAGAAACATATGCAATATTCCTAATCCGATGGAAAGAAGAGAATGAATTTCTTCATTCATTGATTTCCCAACAGTGTCCATGACTTTGTGTTCCCTGGAGCCATATTGATTACCCAGAATTGTGATTCAAAATAAAGGCTTTAATCTTTTCAAATATGAGTTTAGTTATATAAATGCTGTTGGAAACGGCAATACAACATTAGGTTGCCATATGGCATTTGTCATGCCCAAACCACAGAACACTGTACATCTTCCAAATTGTTTGTACTGATCAAACCCATCCAAAAGATTATATGAATTCCAACACTATTCAGTGGAGACATTGCCCATCTGGCATGGATCCAAAGGAGAAGTGAGCAGTATGAAGAAAGAGTCAATAAAGCCTTGTTATATGAAAGAGGGATGCAAGCATTAGCAAATAAATTGCTTCAAAAAATGTAGGAGAAACACCAGAATGTCTCTTGCTTTTTAGCATCTGATCTGAGTTGATACCATATGAGACACAAATGTAAAGCCTTAAAAGTAGAGTTAGGCATCCACATAAATATATAGAATAGCTATGGTCAAATCATAATTGTACTGTGAATTTTGGAGGAAGGAAGGATTGCATCCACTGAAAGATAGCAAAGCAGGTTTCACCGAAGGGGCAGAGTTTGGGTTGAATTCGAAACCAGGGATTGAATTTGGATACACAGAGAATCCTCAGCAAGCATTCCACGTAGAACAAATGCGGAGTTTTGAAGCTTTGCTGTGCTAAAACCCAATAAATATTCAGTAGCTTTCCGGTATGCAGATTCTAGCTATCTTTGTTGTATCACCTATAACCAGATGCTACAACATATTTTATATAAGTCATCCTAAAGAACTTAAGTAATGAAATTTCATTTCAACCAAATGTATAATTCATTTTACATCACAGATTCTATTATTCTTAGTAGTGTAGTGCTGATGATACTGTGATAGAACAATATATGTAAACATGTATATACATATATTCACCAAGAGGAGCTGTCTAATGGAGACTAGCATACCTAGAAGTGAAGATACGTTTCAGTATGTATGTCTACTCCTGAATGAAAGATGAACCCCCAGTGAAACTTAAATGTGTCTGGACTTCTTATAGACATTGTCCATGCCTATAATGCTATGCTCTACCTAAATAGCCAAAAGATGGACTTGTGACTGTTGCTGAAAGACTGTACTATTATGATAATATGGAGGAAAACAGTGGGAGTGGAGGGGAGTGGGGGGAGAAGGGGAACTCTCTCAACATGTGGAATTGTATCATGAAAAGTAAAATCTTATAAAAAGAACAGTAAAAGTGAAATCTTGCCAGAGCTCTGGAATTAAGAAATAAAAGTATCATCATAATATTTATAAGCTTCAATTATGAAGCAAAAGCATGTTTCATATTTTTCCAGAAAGTAGAACTAGAAGCAGTGAATGGTAAAAGTGGGTTTAATCTCAAACTGAGAATTCACCACAACTTAAAATTGTGCAACCAAACATAACATGCCAACCTATTAAAGCCGGTGGCTTTTTCTGTATTGAAAAAGGACATACAGGGACCTGCCAATCCTGTGTCAGTCATGTTTACCATCTAATGAATTTCTGGGTCCAGGCAGAAATGAGACTAGCTGGATCTCAGGTTCTGTCCAAGGGAAGTGTTCTGTGTTAACATGTATCTGCATCCAGACACCATACAGAGCAAAATGAAATGCAAATTCGTTTTTCTGAGTCTTGGATTTTGCATCTTTTTCACAACTCAAGAATTTACCCGCAGAATGTAGCGTATAATTTATGTGAGATTCAGTTCAGACATTTCATTTTAGTTAGTCAAGCAAGCAATCTAATTTCAACTATTTTTACAACTATTATTGTGAGTCATACTGGGAGAGGAGATGTGATTTTAAATAAGAAGTAAATAAAGGTGTTTTGGAGATCATTAAATGATCTCAGACTTACTTTGCTATGCTACTTTAATTAACGTAACCGAGTAAATAACACTGTAAGCTTCTTGGCTGCAACAGCAGCTTGGTTTTATTCCTGATGGACATCTGATTAGCTGTTTTATAGAAATGTTTCCCAAGATGTGTGCTGTGACTCTAACACGTTCTGTTTGTGTTTACAGCTGCAGTATTGAAGTATGAGAACAACGTTATGAATATCAGGCAATTCAACTGTTCTCCCCATCCTTACTGGCTTCCAAATTTCATGGATGTGTTCACTTGGTCCCTGCCATTTGTTGGAGAAAAAGGTGGGTTACAAAATCCCAAAATGTACTTTATTTGAAAATGGCCCTGGAAACTAGGAAAAATATGATTACTATGTGACACTCAGAGACTATTAGCAATTTGTTGTAACCAGTGAAATTCACAAACTACACCATGAAAAAAGGGATTTGAATGTATGATAATGTGTATCTTGTTAACAAGATAAAATGAACAAGTTAAAGCACATGAAAGAAATAAGTATTATTTGAAAGGAATTCTGCAGTTTCAAAATATTTTTCTGAAAAATAAGAAATGAGCTTTACCTGATTTAAAACAGTTTTTACTTTTCTTCTTACCCCATTTACTGTACTTCAATTATATTGTTGTATTATTTTGTTTTACAAATTATCTACCCAGTTAAAGAGTTAGCCACACTTTCCTTACTCAGCTGATAGTAGAATTATTTCTTGATGGTGCTTAGGACTATAATATTTTCATATGTATATAAGAACATATATACACATATATTAGAATAGGGATAAAGTACATTAAAACAGTAGACATTAGTGTACTATATAGGATACATAAAATTAGACAAATTTACATGTAACAATTATTTCCTTGATCTCTCTTTGAGCAGCAGTAGTCTTTTTTTTTCCTTTCATCTGCTTTTTTTCCCTCCTGTTGCTCCCTCCTATCTTCCTTCTTTTCCCCCTTTGTTTTGCTTTCATAGTTTGACCTAAACCTCAGCCTACATTTGAAAGGAAAGCCTGCAGCAACTGAGCTAGTAGATGGAAGACCTAGCAATGATAGACTTATATGCTTCCTCAGGCATTTCTCCACACATCTCCCAAGTGGCTGATCAGATACTGTAATGAAGACAAGAATTCCCATAGGTTTTAGACTAATGATGCCCTGTGAGGAGTTTTAGGGGGAAAAAAAAATCCATGCTTTTACTCTACAGTATTTGTACTTCTTTAAAATTCTATTAAAATGCTCTAAATGATTATTACAAAGGACAGCAATTGTTCACTTGCAAAGAAGTCTTTGCTTTGAATTCCAAAACAGGTCAAAAGTAAACTTTTATGGTGTCTGATAAATGTTCCAGTCCTAGTCCTTTTTGACTCTCTCCTGCACTGATCAAGTCACTGGCAGGTGTTGGTGCCATCGATCAGCTTTTGTGGAAACTAAAGCAGTGTTTGTCTAAAAACTGCTGAGCACTTCAGTTTCCATCAATTACTCACATCTTGAGCATTTCTTAGGAAATAATGCATTAATACATTAATACAACTTAAAGTTGAGAATTGATATTTTACTCTGAAATTTTACTTGTCATTTATTTTTACTTCTAGAAAAACTTTTTAAAAGACATTAAATGTAAATCATACACACATCAGTGTAAGGTAGCTCTTCTGTGTCCAACATTTTCAGATAATACTAGTATCATATATTTATGTAACTCAGTTTCTAATTTGCCTATATTTCAGGTTTTTGAGAATCTTTGTTCAGGAGTCAAATTTAGTGATGCTTTTATCAATGCATTCCTTTCTTAAATCAGTTAGAAATTAAAAAAAAAACATGCCATTTTTTTTGTTCTTGGTTTCTGGAAAATTAGTATGTATTTTTGAAGAAGGCAAAAAGAATTCCAGTATTTGTTTCTTCCCTGTTGTGTAGAAATTTAGTATAATGTAGTTCAAATATCTTCATTATGCAGATAATCAAAAATTCAACAATAACATTTTCTTCCATGCATATTCATCTTATATCCACATCCCATGTTTGATTTGCCTATTGTTGATCTACAAGTAGGAAATGTTATCAGTATTCTAGATAGGAATGAGCTAATAATTTGATAATGATAGTATAGAATCAAAAAGCCTGTAGGATGTACATTTTATAGTAACCACTTTTGGGGGATTCTATATACTAACTGGTTTGGACATATTATCTATCACTAGTCTTTTTGTTAATGGTACCAGGTTATAAGCAAAGTTTGTGCTTTTCTTTCTATTTCTTTTTCTAGTGACTGAGATGCTGGTAAATGTGCTCAACATCTGCTCAGATGATGAACTGGGGTCAGAAGAAGATGGATTTGATGGTAAGAAGCTTGTTCCTTTGTGCAGATGCTGTTTGCCAACCGTTACTTGGCATCTCATTGCTAGCTCTCTAAAATACTGAGATTTCCATTGTGTTTAAATCACAACATGCTATTGTGAATGATAGAATTTTGTCTTCTGATTGCATTAAAGAGCCGTAAGAAGCATAAGCCTTAGATTTCCCATCACTTTGGGAACATTGTTGAAGTATTAAATTATTTATATAATGCTCTTTCAGTACATTACATTACTAAGTAACATTTTTTGGATTCTCAGTATAAATATAAACTACTTTCTACCAGTTATTGCCATTTATTGGGCAACTTCTTTAAGTAATCTTTAGTTGAGTTTTTCCTATCAGTTATTCAGATTTTGTTTGGTAATCTGTTGATGCACATTGATATATTGGTAACTTTTTAAATCAGTCATTTTCATGTGTTTAACAATCAAAAATAAGCAGGCAATGAGGAGGTTATTAAAATGTTTTAAGATAGTATTTGACATTTAGTTATTCCCAAAGACTATACTTTCTTATATCAAGGACAAAAGTCCCAAGAGGGATTTATATGAAAGGAAAAATTACTCTGGGTAGTACAAATTACCTCAAAATAAGTGGAAACTGTTCAGAAAATGTAGTTAGAGGTGGAATACACAAGAGAAAACCTCATTTTAAGATAAAGACCTATTTCATTAAGAAATTGCCATCTTGTCAGAGACTGATATGTAAATAGATGATACTAATAAAAATAAGACAACTTGAAAAGCAAAGGATGAAGGTGCTGGGAGAAACCATACTGTAGTGAGAGTTACTATTTAAGGTTACACTTAGCTACCATTGAAGACTGCACTAAGATAAATCAAAAAGAGAATGCAGCACTTTCTGCAAGTTGATACCAATTGACAGGATTTAATGTTTATGTAGACTTTGGATAGGTCATAACTATAAATGCGTACTACCTAATGTTGCAGGCATAAGTAAAGTATAAATGTTATTACACACATGTAAATAAGGTCTGCATAATATGATAAATTTAAAGTGCACCAAGATTGAACTTGCATACTCCTTCATTCATCTGTGGAAGCCAAAAATGTCACTCTCTTACGAGAAGATAGACTAGAGGTCAGTAGAGACTTAGGTAGTGTGTGGCTAAAAGGGATGTGTTAGGCGTGAATATCAGATTACAAGGAATTCGTGCTTGTAGCACAGATAAATCTAGTTTATACCATTCTTTGATATATTGCAAAATAGCTAGAAAATAATGAGTCCAGGGTCTCCCAGCATGTGGAAAAGATCATGTTTGAGGAAACCAAGGTGCTGGTTGCCACAATTTGATTATTATGACTCTCTATATATATCTTTATAAGTATGTATAAATATTAAGTGACAAAATTTTTGATTTTTTTTCACATTTAAAACTTTTGTTTTATGATACAGTTCTGTAGACTCTGGAGTTGCCTATGCTCTTACCCAAGTTCCCTCCCCAGCCCCATTGATTTCCCCTCTAGTTTTACGATGGAGGTCCTTCATGAGCAGTCACAAGTCCATCATACTGCTATTGAAGTGTTTCCTGACAGTATAGTCATGGACGTTGTCAGAGAGTCCATCATCTTGCTGGGTAGCAATTATTTTAAAAAGCGAGGAAGCCTCTAAGAAGAAGGAAAAATGTGTACTATACAATTTATTCTTGACCTGTCAGTAACCCTTGCCTGTTATGTGTCCTCCTGTCTTCATCGCTTGCACTCAATTTGCTTTCTCTGTGTTGTTTTCACGGGGCGGGAGCTGAAGAGGCATAATAGAGGAAGGAAAAAAAATTAAGAGTAAAAAACTTTTACTGGGTAAAAATTAACTTAAGAATAGCCACTGGAACTACAGCAAATATGTGGACATTTTTTTAAATACACAGATCACTCACATTTTTTACTTTTGTAAGATTCTTTTTGTTTTATATTGAAGATTTTGTACATATTTACAGACTATAAAGCAGTACTTGTAATACAACTTGTACTAATCAAGCTCTTCACTTGATTCCCCAATCATTCCATCACCAATCCTTCTCTAACGTAGCCACAGTGTACTAGTGTTAAGTTTCCATGGACAGTGTTAGCAATGAGCAAAACTCAGTAAGTTTAGTGTACAGATGTGTAGATTTTTGAACTTTCCACACTTGAGGTTTCAAGGTCTGAAATATTTCGCTCAGAAATAGTGTCATGTGTGTTTCAAACAGAGCAACATTAATGTGCAAGCCATTTATTTTAGCTTCCCTAAAAAATTATGTAAAATAGATTCCATACCCTTCTTTGTCCTCAAACATCAAGGCAAAGAAAACAACTTCATTCTACTTAACTTCAGTCTTCTCCTAGATGATACAGATGTCTTGTGTTTTAAATACCTGTATATCTGAATGAGTCAAACATTTCTGGCTCACACTGGCTTCTGCAGGAAAAAAGTACATTATGACTCTCCCCTGGTTGGCTTCTGCTTTATAAATTAAGGAATTTGATAGGCAATGCTCCCCCCCCCCCAAAAGGATTGCTGTTTTTACTTGGCCTATGGTTTTTTGATATTGAAAATAAAATTATGAAACTTCTGTTGATCCTATAAACTGAACACAGTAGACGGCCAAAGATTCTGCTTTACCAGTCTACTTGACATGTACTGGGGAATTTATTTCCTATTTCCAGTTGTGACTTTGGATGATAGGGAATCTGGTTTCAATTGGCTGTTGTTATTTACCCAGACATTTTAGAGAAGAAATAAATTCAAGAAAGATGAATCTCATTTACTAGTTAATCCTCATAAATGAAGAAGTCTCATTTCAGACTAAGGATTACTAAGTGATTCCAAAATGATTGCTGGGGGGCAGAGGAAGCTGAGAGTAATCAAGTAGTACTCATTACAGAGCTCTTTTTATTGTTCATGACTTTAATAAGGGAATAGTGGTAAGCACTAGAAACCTAATGACAGTTTCATAGTTAGAATTTTTTGGTAATTTGGGGTGTCTGCTGTTATGCTAGGGCTTAACACATGGGACCCTATGCACAGGTGAAACAGTGGAGTGTGTGTTCTGTACAGCAGGCTCTCATGCCCATGAGTTCTGTACTCACAGATTCAAGCCTCTGTCATTGGGAAATAGCTGGAAAAAATAAACTTAAGTCTGTTGTGAGGGGGAAAAAAATGGAAATTTCTTTTAGGCCCCGAAATAGACTGTGAGATCATCTTTCCATGTAAAAATTATGTTTGAGACTATAATATGTGCTGAGTCTTGCTGCCTGAAAGGGTTAAGAAGAGAAACCCAAATCCTATAGAATAAGAAAGAAAAAAATAGTAAAAACATTTCAAGCCAAATACGGTTTCAAGCCACACTGGAAAGACTTTATATTGAATTAGAATTTATGTCTCTACTTCCAACTAAAGAGCAAACCACATGGTAGAACTCTTACCCTCTAGTCAAATTTTTGCCTTATCCTAATGTTAACCACACACAAGTCACTAAATATGGGATCAGAGCAGATTCTTACATTGCTATTGCAAAACGTCCAGATTGTATACAAGAACAGTATCTCCGTAGTCTGCTTTGAATTATTAGATAATTCCTCATGTTGAATATCACAGATTCCAGTGTGTCTCCCTACTTATTTTGGTCTAGCTTTCAAAAGTCACAAAAAAACTTCTTAAATTGCACAGCTGAAAATTAGTGGGATTTACATGGCATTGCACTGGTCCTTGAAGAAGTGCTTCTGTAAGGATTTGGTCATGTTATTTCCTACAAAGATATTTCTTTGCCATGCCAAATGTTTGACCTAGTGCAAAAAGTGATCTAGTGCAAAAAAATGGCTATCGGGTGAGGGACACTTAACACTAATAAACAACTCTGAAAAATACATCATAAAGGTCCCTTCTTTGTGTGTCTGTCAACATGTCTACTAAGAATGTTAGCTTAGGGCTTTTCTGCAGTTTTCATGAGAACTGATAGTACTCAAAAATACTCAAAGGAGTTTTCAGTCTCCCATATTTCAGGTTTTGCTAGTCCGAAAGAACACAGTTGTCTTCTCTGTAATAATTGGCAGACTTGGAAGTTATTTTGGAGAAATGGGGTATATGTTATTTTCATTAAAAAATATATAATAGAGCCGCAGAATTGCTTCTAGTGCCCTGAGAAGCAATGGCAATGCAGTTCTTATGCTCTGTTCCCTGAAGCATCAACTTGAAGTAGATTGGCAGAGGAGAAACAAAGACACCTTCTCAAACTCACAAGGATGAAAGAGAACAAATCAAAACTCATGGTCAAAGTCAGGATCTTAACAAGTTACCTCAAGGTTGAATGGAGTGTCTGAATGGGGACAAAGGCAATGGAAAGAAAAAAGATCAAAAGGAGATGCCCAGGAAAGATTTTCAACGAGTAGCACTGTGGACTACACAGGATTTTGACAAAGGTGCGAAGGAAGGGAAACCCATCCTTACTTTTCAAACCTAGGTGCCCAGAGGAAGATGGCATTTACAAACACTTCAAAGTTCCCAGAATAGGTGACTTCCATTATGGACATGAGTTTGAGCAAAACTGACTCAAGCAACTCTGGCTGTGCCTAAGTAGAATTTACAAATGGAATCCTAGAGATTGGAAAGGAATTCTATGCTGCTGGCAGAGTCTTGGAATTAAGTTATAACTGCACCAAAGAGTGAATTACGTAGAAGGAAGTGAACAATGAAAGAGTAATCCTTGAAATCCATGTCTGCTAGTGAGGCTGGAGAAGAAAGACAGCCAAGGAACACAGCAGTGAACGGGAGAGAGCACCAGATTCAGGTTTGTGTAGCAGTGCAGTCAGCAGCCATCACAGTGTTCACCCTTAGGACAGAAAAGCTCATGTGAGCTGCAAGTCTGATCAGAAAAAGAAAGCACTGAAACCATGACATGGGTATCAAGTACTAGGTTACTGAGAGGAAGCCAACAATGATGTTTATAATAACCAAAAAAATAAATAATAATAACAAAAAATGAAAACACCAAATAAATCAAAAACATAAAATTCAGGGCATGAGTGAGATAAACTAGTTCATATTGAAGGATCAACATGAAAAAGATCTTTCTTGTCCTCTTCTATTTTCAGAAAGACAAAAGAGAAATAGTTTTCATTTTGGCTGTGTGAGAAATCCGTATAATTTGCAAGGAAAATTAACCGCAAAGATGGATGTCTTTTTAATACTATAAGATTCTCTTGTTGTTTAAATCATATCTGAATTTTCATGATGTGATTAGGAAAGGGAAAGTGTGTGTGTGTGTGTATAAAGAAAGAGTACTTATGTTAAGTATTTTGGGAAAGATATTTTTTCTTGTCTTCCCAGTTTATTATTTTTTCCATTTGACCAATATTTTAGTGTTCAGCCTAAAACTTAATTCATATTTGTTATTATCAATGCACTGTTTCTACTTTACTCCTTTTATATCACAGGTAACCGGTTCTTATATCACACTCATAATTTAAAAAGGAAATAAATCTTTACGTATAGTATGTCATTAACGCTGAAACATAGCATGCATCAATATTTACTAGGTGGTAGCATATGATCTCCATCATATTCACAACTGTAGACATGCTGGAGCCTTGACCGAGCATAATACCAAGTTAGCCAGCATATATTTTTTCACTACTTACAATCCTGACTTAAATGATGCAGTGATACAGGTATTAAGATCCTGCTCTCTGTTTGTATTATATACATGATTTTGTAAGGTCAGAGCAATTGACATGAGGAAAATCTGCAGAAAAAAAAACTGGGCAAAATCAGCTAACTGAAAACAGCACAATATAAGATATATTCTCCTTTTTCTAACAGCTTTCATGATTTCTATGAATGCTGAAGCAGGCTCTCAATTTGATGATTGTACTTTTTATGAGAATAATTACTAACTGCTTGGACAAGGCAGAATTGTTCTGGGGAATGTAATACTTATAAAACATTCCACCTTTAAGGGAATTAATCTCTGCAGACTTAAAGACTACACTAAAAAAAATATCATAAATGCTCAGAAAATTTAAATTTTACACAGATTTTTCTATTAGATATTTTGCTCTTCCAAAATGTATCACGTGTGCCTCTTTATTCTTGGCTCAAGAGAAACTATGAAACTGTTTCTTTAAAACTCGATGGAAATAGAAATACTAATTCTGTTTGTTCAGCCCGTCTTTCTAGGATAGTCCATTTGTGGGGGAAGAACAAGCCACATCACCCATGCTGCTGATCTTACCTATGAGTGTGCCATCATTTGGGGTTCAGCCTTTTGCCTGGTGGCCACAAAGAACAAATGGGGACCCGTCTCAGGGCAGCTTGATGCCAAGATCACACATTTAGTCTTTCAATTTACAAGGGAAATGCAACTGTTAGAAGCATTGAACTAGGCACATCTGGCACCAGGCATTTTCTCCTCAATAATAAAAGGGACTTTTGAGTATTCACCACATGCCAAAACGCAGGATGTGGCGCATGTGTTTGTTGAATACTGAAAATGACCATTTTACCTCTCTAATTCCTGCACCTATGTATGGAGTTTATCAGCTAGCCTAGTGCTGTAATGAATCCTAACTTGCCAGGTGATGGCCTTATTACTGTCTCTGTTCTTTATCTCTCCTCTGCAAAACAGAGGCTGGAAGTACTATCCTTATGTGGCGATTATGAGGATTATCAGAAATAGTGCAAATAAAGCTTTCAGAATATTCCTCATTTATGGATAAGAATGTGAGCTTACAGTAACTTGTCTAAGCTATCACTCTTTAAGATTCAGGAGTTGGAGCACAAACACAGGTTGTTACGCTGTCCTGGCTATACCATCATACCTATGTGCCTCAAAAGAAGTATGTGAACCAAATACATAAACTTAATGCTGCACAGAGGAGACAGGGCATTTAATAGTCTTTGGCCTCTGGACATTCATTCTGCAAATATTTCAAATCAGCCATGCTCTTCTCTGCTGTTCTGTGCCTGAATAACATTTCTTTTTCTTTTAAATTTTATTTTTACTTAAATATGACAGATTTCATGTGTTTCATAATATGCAATTTTAAGCACATAATGATATATTAATGTAATATCCTTCTTCCCTCTCTCTTCCTTTTTTTCCAAATTGATTTTTGTGATATGATCAGTTTAGTTTGTAATCACAGAATTAATTCTCCACCACATAAAGAATTTAACAGATTTCTGATTCATCTAAGCAGACATGTTCTATATCTTTAACATATGCTTCTATAGTAATTGACCAAAACCTAATGGACATTTTCCTGCTTCTTGTTTTTGAGCAAAACCGTACTGCATTTCCCATGAAGTAAGAAAATACTCTGTCTCAGTTCTAAATAGCAGTAGCAGAAGTTGGGTGACTTAGTTTCAGATCAGCTCACTGAACACCAGTGCCTGCGACATCATCAGGAAAGGAGTTGTCGTTTTTCTTTGAGCCTGCTTTTAGCTGTGCTACATACAATATTCAGTTAACTTTCTATCTAGATACAGCACATGAAATAAATAACCATATATGATGCTACTTTTGTACACTATTCTCATCCAATTTGTGTAATTCTAAATATAGCATCTAAACATCATTCTGATATTTGGGAAGTATATAAATACTAAGTGTCTTATTGCATTCTTACAGCACAAAGCAAATAAGCAAAGTTAGGTCCTTAATAAACGTGGTTTTAGCCCCCATTTATATCCAAATGAGTTGTTCGTGTGAAAGATACCCAAGCATTGTGATTGCTTCCCTCTTACATAGTAAGTCAGTGTTATTAACCTGACAGTTACTGATCCCTTCCATTTTGTTTTCACTTTCTACTGTTAGCCTATAAATGTCATGTGTTTCAGTCATGGTAAAGGATTTGGTACAGTTAGGGTTTTACAGGCTATGTTAACTTCTGAATTTTATAACCATAAACAAACTGGGATGACCTTCTTTTAAGGCATGAGTTAAATATGTGATCTATTTATGAAAGTCTGATGGGGGTTTTCTAAACTGCTAGGAAGTCTCCAGTTGTCATCCCTGTTAAAGTTACATTTTTGGTCAATCCTTTATGCTCTGTGGAGGAGTCATTGAACAGATGGAACACAACATCACCAGGAACAACAGTGCAAGGACCACATTAGAACTGGTAAATGAAATCACCAGTAGAAAATTTTCTAGAAATTTTCTAAGTAGAAAATAGCCAAATAATGCCAGTAATTGCACATCTGGGAGCAGTAGTCTGCATTTTGAAGACTTCCTATTCAAAATATTCAGTTGTGTTTTACAACAGAGAGGTGAGCAAAAACATAACTTATGCTATACCAACCTTAAAATCCATCCCTCCAAATAGACTTTTTATTTTCAAAACTCATATTTGAAAGAACTTTCAATGGCTTTCAAAGTGAAATATAAGACTAAATGTCTTTATGCCAAATATCACACCATTGCAGACATTATTATAAGCTGAGATTTCAGTAAAGCTAAAAAACATATGGAAGAAATTCAGAATATGTGGTTTAGAGTGAATGGCTATTATATTCCAATTTTATAACCTTTCACTGTGCAATGTAGTAGAATTAGAATTCAAATTAGATATTCTAAAATATATAAGAATTTAATTTTCAGAAGCTTAAATTTTTACAGTAGTTTCTCCACTTGTTATCCTGAAGGTGTTTTTTTCTACCTAAAATAATAAGCTACATACATATATGAACAACTCTGCAGAGCCCAATAGTTAGTCTTTTGAATTAGATCTAACCAGCACTGTCCCTAAAGTGAATGGGCAGAGTATTCTCATATTCATTGGCCAGTTCTAACAACTCTAGAAACTGAGTAATCTTATTCTCTTTTATTTTTAAGAGAAATAGATTGATTTAAATGGAGAGCTATAGGGAGAAACGGGGAAAAAAGAAAGCATGCACTTCTGAAATAGCCACTGTAAAGGCGTCCATGCCATGCCAAAGCCAAGAAACAAGAATTTCATCCTGGTTTTCCTTATGGGAGACAAGGACACAGGTATTTGGCCATGATCTGTTTCCTTGCCCAGGGTATTTTCCAGGAAACTGGATCAGAACTGGTTGTTGCTCCAAGTGGACACTCAACCTCAGCACCCCATGCTGCCCCCAGTCATCTAATTCTTAACAAAAAACAATCTCCAGACTGAAATGTTGATGTACTGGGGTTACCCGTGATGTTTCAAGTGATGTTTAAAGACACTTCATTCTTGGGTCTTGTGCCTTCATATATCCTCTTACTTAATGGTAGTCTTCCTGAGATCTGGGTGGGACCTAGCAAGAGGGGAAGCAATGCAGCTCCTCTTTCTTGGCTGGACTAATCCTATTTTAACAGAAGCACAGTTCTCCCTAGCCATGAGCACTTGAACATTATTATGAAAACCTCTGGTATATACTACAAGCAAACTTTTGAAAAGCATACTATCTAAGGACTGGCATAGTCCCTTAGCAGTTAAGCTGATTTGTGTGATGCTGGAGTCTTTTTGAACACGGATTTGTGTCCCTACTGGTCCACTTCCTATCCAGCTTTCTGCTACTGGCCTGAGAAAAGCAAAGGAAGATGACCCGAGTTCTTGGGCCTCTCCTTACCCACAGCACAGCCTGGCTTCTGCCTGCTATAGCTAGCATTGGCTGTTGTAGCAACTGGGAAGTACACCACCAGATAAAAGATTCTCTCTGTAATTCTTTCAAAATAAATAAACAAAACCAGTTTTGAAAAAGAAAAAAACTTTAACTGCATAGGAAGTCTCCTTAGTCAAGGTATTATAACTGTACCTTTCTTTTCATTAAAAGAAACATGATACATTTTTTGTTCTTTATACTTTAGATGTTTATAAATACTTATAATATTTTGCTGTCTAGTTCAATCATGAAACAGTAATACAGTATTAATTATGGTATTTTTTCCAAAGAAGTTTTGAAACCATAGAACCAATTGTTTCAGAAATTTAAATTTTTTTTAATTTTTAGAATTTAATTTTTTTAAATTTTAAAATGTCTTAAAATATTTAAATTTTATTTTTAAGAATAAAAAATACATTTAACTGAAATGTCTAAATGTGTACTGTAACAAGGTACATTGTGGTGACAAAATTGTTTCAAGTTCAAATACATAATATATAAGAATAAAACTCTGAAGGAATTGAAATGGAAATACTAGTTCAGAAATAGTAATAATAGGAAGAGTCCTACATGAAGATTTTTCTAGATTTTTTTCAAATGAATGAATATCAAATTGCTATATTTCTGTGCTGTTTATATCTAATGTAACAATTTCATTTTATGAGGATGATAATTACAATATTTTATCCTTTACAATTACTTAAGTGTGTAAGCAGAAATAGTTTTTGTTTATGATCTTTTGTAACAAAATGAATAAAAATTGCAACTATCCTGCACTTAATGATATCGTTACATTATCCAGACTAAGTTCCTGGTAATGAGGTAAAATGTACTAAAGTACCTCTCACAACTCAACCTGGGGCAAAACCGGGATCATTTCTAAATAACTTCTGAACAGCATCGCTTTGTTGGCACATGGAAACTCAAGGTTTCATATGGAAATACAAGGAAGCAACATTAGCAAATATCGCGTGCGATTTACTTCAGATTTACTTCCTGTTCCAAAGAAGGTGCTCTACACGTATATGATTTTCACCAATACTGGGAAAACTTGTTAGGACAGATTTTACAAAGTGTTCTTTAAACTTGAAGTCATGTTCTGCTTTTCACATTGTTTGTATTTTGAAGTCGCTGATTTTAAATGAAAATATAAACCATTTTTGTCTTTTATAAAGCCTAACAAAATACTAGAGCACTTCATTCCATTAGTAACCTTTATTCAAACTTCGTAATTGATCTGTTTGCCAAAAAATAGAATCTAAAGAGGAATCTGAAGTCTGCCTGGTAATGGTGACCCATAAGATTTTTATTTTCAAATAGAATAGATTCTTATAGAGGGAAACTTCGCTAACTTTTAACAAACTGGAAAAATACTAATGGTTAAAAATTTGTTGTTAGGATTTAAGTTAAGTTTACAAAGGAAAGTTTAGTCTTCCAGCAAAATTTATTTTGTAAATTATATCCTTTAAGTATATGTGCTGTGAATATGTGTGTATAAGTGTCAAGCCTTTTGAAAAGGAAAGCCAAATGACAGCCAAAGACTTGGGGTCAGAATAGTAGTGAATTAAAAAGTCATGCTAATTTTTCCACTAAAAAAAAGTTCAGTAATGATTTTTTAAATCCATTTCATATTCTAGCAATATGAAAATATTCCTACTGTATTTGTGTGCAGGTTTCATGTAGTGTCTTAATTTTTCTAGTTGTAAAAATGTATTGAAGCCAGCAGAAATATATTGAACTGTGTAAATATAATATATATTATGTGTGTATATATATATGTGTACATATATAAACATTACCCAAGGAGATATTGAAAAATGTCACTGCAGACAGAACTTTATCATTTCTTTAGCAAGCCAGTGCATCCACCCTATCTATGGAGGAAGGGCTAGATGACATGAGAACTCTTCCCAAAGCGGTTCTCTTTCTTCCCAGAGAAATGAGTTTCTTCCATCTACACTGTCATTTATTGACATTTTACTAAAGTGTTTTAGATATATGAAGCTGAAAGAACCATATATTCATCAACAGTGTATGCATCACTTTCTGCAGCTCACATTTGTCTTAGGTTTGTCATTTTTCTGCCCCTTTACCCTTATATCAACCTTCTGCTTTGTTGCTGTGTTTGTTGTTGTCTGGCAAAATCAGCTTATCTCATTGCACAGATGCTAATGTCTAAAATTCTTGTTTGCATGTGCTGCTGTGCTAGTCTCAGATGTTTCCTGCTTTTCTTCTCACCCCAGAGTACCTGCACTCCTTCCACAGTGGACATTGACTCATTGTCTGAACGTGATAGGGACTGCTGCTGCCTACACATGTCTGACAATTCTTTATGAAGAATGATTATTTTCTCTACTCCTTGACGGTCATTTGACCTTCATGATACTTACTTTTTCAGTGAGAAGTCTTCTTGTCCTTGAAAGCTGTTATCACCTTCTTCCAGTGATGTACTATCAAATGTTTAACAACCTGCCTTTTGGGGGAAGACTGATTTATAGCATTTGCCAGTTTCCTCAATGTAAAATCTACCCGTAGTATAGATTCCCAGCCACAAAACTGAGTTTGCCAACTGTAGAGTTAGGAAGAAGTACACACAGTATGGCTGGCCAGTTGACAGAAGCCAACACACCCCTGCTCCAACCACTGTAATGTTTGTCACAGTGTATCGTAGTGGTTTACATGATCTTAGTCTGTTTTCTGTTATAATAAAATACCTTGAGTTGTATCCTTTGTAAAGAAAAGGTGATCACAACAGTTTGGACCTGAGAGATCTAATTCTGGAGAGAGCTCCCCTTGGCCATGTGACTTGGTGAGTGTGCGGCTTCGTGATTGAAATGCATAGAAGAGTAGAAGATACCAGTGTGAGACAGATGGACAGTTCAGGGCTCAGGCTTAAGTTTCATAATAACCTTCTTACAAGAATGAACCAGGGTCCCACGGAGCTGTATGCGTTCCTTCACAAGACAGCACGTTCACTGACCTCCCACTGTGCCTCACCTGCTAAAGGCCCCACTACCTCTTTACATCACCATGCTGAGGAACAAACTTGACCCACATCCAAAACACACCGCAGATGATCTCCTTAACCAGAGACCATGCCTTATCTATGTATCTGTTGCTTGCACATAACTGACTGTATAGCGTAGGACTCACAGGCGTGCTGGGCTGCATGAGTAAATGCATGTATTGTTGTCAATAACAAGTTGTGTTCTACAAAACACTGTATGTGTACCTGTGATTCAGTAAAGAGTGAGGACGTTGGGATGGTAAATTGTCGCGGTAAGTGTGAATCAGAAGCAGCAGCACTGTGATGTGCAGCAGGTTCTGCTGGGTAAGACTCTCTTCAACCTAGCACTCAGGCCTTCTTTCTCTGTGTGATGCAGCTGCCATTTTCCAGTTCCTCTAGGAGGCTGAAATCTACGCGATGGGGATGCCGCACTCACTCAGCAGGCCACTTACATGGATATCTTAAGACTTCACGAGAAATCAGCAAGATGCTGAGTTAAGGGCAGGAAGGACATGCTTTTAAAGCAAATCTTTAAAGATTCCCTTGGTCTATGTATGAGCCTCCCCTGCTTTAAGGAAAATTGACTGTGTGGAGTTGCTTAGATTCTGGAAATCGTAACATAATACCCCAGGCATAAGAAAAGGTCAGAACATTGTGAGGTTGTCTGAAAAATGTGACAATTATTGAGATTAGAAACAGAAAATGAATTAGTGATTTTTGTTAATAGGAAATATTGGATTCCAATTTTGGGCTAAGTTGAAATAAGCTATGAAATTCTTTTCAATGAAGAGATTACCATAGTTTCCATATAAAATGAGTTTTATATGTCCCTATTATTTAAAACACTGAATACTTATTTCTGCTTCTGTGCCACATTTCTGCAACTTTGACATCTGAACAATGTCTAATACGACATCATCTGAATATGTTGCAGATAGTGAAGTTCTGAAATGTATGTACTTTGCTTGATCTTTCAGCTGATTTGTGCAATGAGAATATGCAGTGTTTTTTCACGGAACTTTAATCTCTGGAAAACACTAGAAACCAAGAATACCAGCTATACAAAGTTATTGAGATTCTAAATAAAGTTTTGTCCTGCTGTTCAACTTCTTTAAATGTAATTACTGATTAATTCAGATATTTTGATAGGTTATTTTAAAATCTTACGAAGTGATAATTGTATCTTAGGAATTTCAGTTTGATTTTGATTATTTAGAAAATGTTGAAGGTGATCCTTAAAACAAAACTAATAGAATAGGTTTAATGTCCTTTTTTGTTGTCTGTAAGTCAGATTATTTGGTTTTTTGAATAAACATATTCTGATTTTATTAAAACAGTAGTAAATCCTACCTGTGTTAGGAAGAGTGTTTGGAAGGAGGGCATGTAAGTGCTCTAATAAGATTTGCTTCATTATATCTTGAGGATACAACTATATATACACAGAGTATTCCTGTCTCTCACAATGGCTTTAAACTTCCTCCACCCTTTTGTGCAAATTAGCTGGTATTAGTAAGTGTTCACATTGGCTATGTTGAAAAGCACCTACCTTAGTGTGATTGCCCCAGAGAGGAAGAAATGGACAAAAATGTGGACTGCTTTCAAGTCAGAGGGAGACAGGAAGAAGCCAGCTTCAAAGTGGCATTCACCTTCTGTAGATTGCCCATATGATGCTGTGCATGGCACCACCCAATGTAAAGTAGCCTGTCCAGGCAAAGGTAGTGGCCCATTATATTTTCGTTTCTTAGAACCAAGAGAGGTCTTCCTTTATACCCTTTTCAAAATTGTGTCTGTCTTGATGCAAGTTTTCTTTCTTGTGGTCGTATTGGAGTAGTTGTTTTTTGAACCTAGCAGTAAAAATGATTCCAAATTGCATTTGTGGAAAGCCTCTAGGGAAATGGCAGAAATCTTTCCTTCAAAAAGGTTAGAAAGCTTGTTTATATCACAAATTAAAAGACCAACACATACACCAATTAGTGTTTGTAGACTACGGTCTTGGATCATATTCTGTGGCATAGACCGTGTTTAAACAGCATTTAAATTATTCAAATTAGGAACATTGTCGATATTATCTGAAAAGAATATTTATGTCTAATAGAAGTGGTAGAATTAAAATATAATCTCATTGTGTAAGCACCAATATCATGTAGAAAAATGATTATCTTATTCTTCGGCAGTATTTTTCTGTTTATACTTCTCCAAATATTCCCCTAGAATTGAAGAAAAATAGTGTGAAATAGTTAAATACCATATAATATTATTTAGAACACAGAAAATAGGGGAAGATGCTAAGTTGCAGTAGTTAAGTTACCATTTCCTTGTCCATATTGGAGTGCTTGGCTAGGCTTCCAGTTTGTCTTCTACTGATCCATTTTCATGGTAATGTGTGCTGCCATGGAGACCCGGCTGGAATTCAGGCTCCCACTTTGGCCTTGTCCCTCCCTGCTTGTTGAAAACATTGAAATAAGTCAAATCAAAAGTTTTTCTCTTGTCAGTTTGATTGTCTATCTTTCAGATATTTTAAAAATAAAATGTTTATTTGCAATAAAGCAGCATTTAGTTTGAAAGATGTAGTAGGCAGTAAAATGTAACTGGACAAATCCATGCTTAACTTTCTTTACATAATAAAATACATGTCTTTCAACATTGATCAGGTAACTTTGATTTAGTGAGTTGGAGCTTTGCTTTTTTGTCGCATACACACTTTGCTTGATTTGTTATCATTTATATTGCGTGGCCCTGCCGCACACATGGGAGACGGAAGCTTGTGGCTCCTGGAATTGGCCTGGCTTCTCCCGGTGGATGAAAGATTTTCAATCTCCTTCTCTCTCACTGTCTCTCTCTCTCTCTCTCTCTGTCTGTCTCTCATCCCCAACCCCTTCTGTTTCTCCTTCTCCACCCCCCATCTGTTTGTATTTTGACTTCCAACGAAATATATATCTCTTAAAAAGAATTATCATACCAAGATGTAGATTCATGTCAGCTATGTTATGTGTGCATGATTTAGATGTTTATCAAAGGTCTATTTAGCAGAAAGAAAGTAAATGTATGAAATAATAGATGTATGACATTTATGGGTAACAGCTGGCCCTAACTTGTGAAAACTTATTAAATATAAAGTCCTGAATCTACTGGGGAAAAAATTGAAATATATCTGTTGCGATTCTTGGGTCTTAGGGGGTTCTTTTTTTTTTTTTTTGTGAGACAAAGAGCTCTGACCCAACTGGTCCACTTCTCAAATGTCCACAGTATCTGGAACCAGAAGTTCAATGCATGAGTCCCATGTAGGTGGCAGAAACCCAATCACTTAAGCCATCCTAGGGTCAACATTACTGGGAGGCTGGAATGAGGAGCTTGGAGTCATATAATAAACTGAGGTATTCTGTATGAGCTGCAGACTAGTAAGATAAAATCCTTTCCTATCATTTCTTTAAAAAAAAGATTTATTTACTTTTATTGGAAAGTCAGATATACAGAGAGGAGGAGAGATAGAGAGGAAGATCTTCCATCCGATAGTTCACTCCCCAAGCGGCTGCAATGGCTGGAACTGAGCCAATTTGAAGCCAGGAGCCTCTTCCAGGTCTCCCACATGGGTGCAGGGTCCTAAGGCTTTGGGCCATCCTCGACTGCATTCCTAGGCCATAAGTAGGGAGTTGGATGGGAAGCGGGGCTGCCGGGATTAGAACCTGTATCCATATGGGATCCTGGCGCGTTTAAAGGCGAGGACTTTAGCTGCTACTCCATCACGCCAGGCCCTCCCATCATTCTTTGTTGAATTTATTTCCAACTAAAATATGTAATTAAAATAAAAACAGTATTTCTTAAGATTTATTTATTTTTATTGGGAATTCATATTTAGAGAGAGAAGTAGATATAGAAAGAAAAATCTTCCATTCATTGGTTCATTCCCCAAGAGGCCACAGCAGCCAGAGCTGAGCCGATCTGAAGTTAGGAGCCAGGTGCCTCCTCCAGGTCTTGGGTGCAGGGTCCCAAGGCTTTGGGCCATCCTCAACTACCTTCCTAGGCCACAAGCAGGGAGCTGGAAAGGAAATGGAGCAGCCGGGAGATTAACCAATGCTCATAAGGGATTCCAGTGTATGCAAGGCAAGGACTTTAGCCACTAAGCTACTTCACCAGGCCCTTAACTATGTAGTTTTAAGAAAATGATGTCAATTTTTGTTTTCTCTGTGATTCATGAAGCAACCAAAAAATAAAAGTTTCAAGTACAATGACAGATATTTTATAGCAATGAAGTATTACAGGTGATGTTCCCAGGAACATAGGGAATTGAGAAGCTTCCTGCTTTCCACTCTTTGAAAGAAAAAATTTAAAAATTAGTCTCTTCAGAATGGAGATGAGGATGAGTAGCAGATGCTGGTGGCTTGCTTAACCCTTCCTGCCTGTTTATTCTGTCCTTACCTAAGTGCGGCGGAAGGGAAACTTGGAGAATGGTGAGAACGAGGGTGGCTACCCAACCCTATCTGATTAATAATTTGTTTTTTTCAGTTAGTTCCTTAACCACCTGCTCTTGGAAATCCCAAGACTGCTGTTTGGCTTGTGGAAACCACTCAGGCATCACAGGCAATATTGAAAGTCACAAGCATAGATTTACACATTTTGTTCATTGATAGGAAAAAGGGAACTGATTTTGTTTAATGTAGTTAGTTATGCTTACAGATTACTGGAATTATAATTAGATAAAAGAGTTCTAGTCAGATAAAAGGGCAATGACTGTTAAACTCTGTTTTCCAATTACAGGAGCAACAGCTGCGGCCCGCAAGGAGGTGATCAGGAACAAGATCCGCGCCATCGGCAAGATGGCCCGCGTGTTCTCTGTCCTCAGGTGGGACCTTCTTCCTTTTGTTGTATTTTCAGTGGCATGAGGTGTCACATGGTAAAAATCTGCTGGTGTGATTATCTGACTTTTTGATTAAAACATTGGCTTTTCTTTTGTTACTGCTTTTTAGTTGAATTACCTGTTCCTCACTACTTTAGTTAGCATGCTGTCTGCTAAAGGGATTTTGTAAAGAATGCATTTGTAAGTGGATCACATCGTATTTTATGCTTCTATTTGCTGCTGGATTTTGAGGCACTTATCTTACAATAACATTTTATGAAACATAAAAAGGCTACTGTAATCTCTTTTCATTCTGTGAGGTAAAAGATGCATTTATCAGGCACATTTTACAAGTTTTCAGGGAAATAAGCATCAACCATAAAGCCATTCATGTGTATCTATATTATCTTAATGAATCATTGAAAATAAGTTACTTAATGCTTTTGTTCTTCTATGATAGTGTATTTTTTAAATGATAGCAATGATGCTGTTCAGCATGGAATTTAGGGAACAGGCATTTTTCTTGAAGGAAATTCACTGTACTTAAATTCAATGACTGATTCCTGGATAATGCACAGTAACTGAGTCTGTCCACAGGTTATTTTCAAATATGGTATGTGTATGTAGAAGGAGTTTTCAGCCAGGTCACAATAAGACACATTAGTAAGGATAAATGGGAACATGGCTGTAGATTGGATAATTTCATGATTGAATTTTGCTGGATTTTTTTTTTTTTTTTGCTCCATTCTTTGTCAAAGAGGAGCTACATTGGGCCTTTGATTTTTCTTCATATAATCACAGAGAGTAACACAGTGACTTGATGTCAAAAGCAGGGAAGCCATGAGAAGAAAGATGAAAACATATTACCATCCTTCCTCAAAGACACCAAATCAAAGTTAGTCATAACTCCTGCGGATTAATGCATGAGGCTGCCTCTGCTCTACAGTCAAAAAGTAAACTCATTAAGACTCTCATTTATGCTGTTAGTAAATATAATAAGACTTAAAGCACTGGTTAGGTATCAGGAAGAAAACACATTGTATGTAATAGCAAGCGGGAGATAGGACCATTATTTTAGTCTATGATCAGCAAAAACCTTTCTGAGCAATCTCACTCAAGCAAGTATGGATGACCTTCATGAAGAAACAGGAGTTCAAATCAAAGGCAGTAGCAAGTGTAGCGATCTTGAAGTAAAAACAAGCAAGATTTTGAGGACCTGCAAGAAGGCATCTGTGATTATGTGAGTGTCCTGTGGGGCTGACGCAGAGCTGATCTATGCAAGGTGCCTAATCCTAGTAAGAAATACTTATTTGAAAGCTGGGAGCCTAACTCTTCAGCTAGGTCTTCCATGTGGATGACGGAAGCCCAGCAATGCGAGCCGTCACTGCTACCTGGAGTGGAGTCAAGCCCCACAGTCAACATCAAAGCCAGATCCTCTACTATGGAACACCAGCGTCCTAACCAGTGCCTTAAAAACTGAATTAAATGCCTGCCCCCAGGGAAGCCTTTCCTAATTTAAAAAAAAAAAAAAAAGAAAAGAAAAAGGTTTTAGTGAGATTTTAAGCAACCTGAAGGCAATAGTAGGAATGCTCTGGAATTGTGTGTCTTAAAATTGGTAGATTCCGCCTCTTCCCTGCTAGTTGACATCTAATTATTTGCGGAAGAAATGTGGACTGTTAAAATGGCAAAATGTTATACATTGTTGTGTTTCAGTAACAAAAGCGACTGTAGTATGAGACATCTTCAGAAGCTTCATGGGAAAAGTGTTTGTTTTCATGAATTTTTTGAAGCACTCTGGTATGCAAAATACACAGGGATCATCTCCAGTGGGAAGTTAAGCTGAGAAATGACTGAGCATGAAGTGTGTGTCATGAACTGAATGAGGCAGTTCTGATGCTGAGTGCCAATGGCAGGCATGGAGATGAGAGGCTAATAAAAGACAACAGAGTGTACACTAAAGATGTGAACAGATTTTGTGCCATGGCATCAGATAGGAAAGAGCCCCTGTGTTTTCATTAAATGGGATGTTGACAAAGAGATTGCTACTAAAGTAAGCCATGGAAGTTGGCCCAATTCTTCGTAGGTAGAAAATAGTGGTGAAGGCATTGCTGTTAACAGGGAAATCAGCAAGAGCAATGTGAGTGGTATCCTTTTGTGAGGTGCATTTTAAATACTAGACTCTGTGGCCCTTTTAGCTTAAGAAATTGTGAGTAGTTAGAATTTTCAGTTTCAGAGTTACAGATTCTGAAAATAGTACCATTTCTGAGAAAGAGTTCAGAAATCCTGGTTTGGTCATGCCATATTTTTTCATAAAAATGTGGGTTGTTACACATGTTAAACACTACATTTTTATGAATGCATTAGAAATATTTCCCTGTTATATAAGAATGCAGTATCTTTTATGTAGAAAAATACTAGCTGCTTAATAAATGTAATTGAAAGAGTTATATACTTAAAATGGTTACAAACAATTCTCATAATGAATAGTAAAATAGTTTTATATTCACAGATCAGTGGGGAAGTGGCTGAAAAAGAAAAGCTGGGATATGTTATCATTGGCTTTTTAGGCTTGTTGCTATTATTTTGTACATTTATCATGTAATGTCATAACTCCTTAAAAGTCCCCTGAATATAGCTCCTGGTTCCTTAACGATGGCTCTTCTGTTGATCTGTTTGTTGTTTCCCACATGCTGTCTGGTTTTCCCTCCCAGGTCTAGTCAGCTCTACTTCTTTCTGCTGTGCCTTGGTGAGAACCTTAGAGCTGCTCTCCACATAGCTATCTCTTAGCCTACTTAAGGATATACTGGAGAATGTAGGGAAGATACTTTGTGTCCTGACATTTGATTCCATGATCAGAAAAGTTTGTGTGTGAATGTGTGTGTGCTCAGTAATTAGCAGAGAATATAGTTGCACAGTTATATAATACAAACTTTATCATAGCCATTGGCATTACCTCTTTCTGAATACCTAAGATATGCTGGAGGAGCAAAAACCAATTCTGAGAGCCAGCATATAGAGAAATATGGTGGTTATGTACCTTTTTTCCCCTTTGAGTCATTTACTTGTTACCAAATTAAACGTTCATCTCCCACCCCTCCCCTCCTGCCTTTGTGCTCTACAGAGAAGAGAGTGAGAGTGTGCTGACGCTGAAAGGCCTGACCCCGACTGGCATGCTCCCCAGCGGAGTGCTGTCTGGAGGGAAGCAGACCCTGCAAAGCGGTAAGCAAGCCCAGAGGTTGACTGTTCATCCAGAGCTCCCTAATCAACCCATCATTCGAACCCCGGCTTGCTTACTTCTCGATCTTCAGTTCTCCATGACTTCAAGAAGGGCTGAAACCCTGAGCAGTTTGTTGAGTCATATTCAACATAATAGCTCCCTCATTCACTGTGGGGTGCTGTCTTGCTCTCCACTCCCCTCATCCAGGTATTAGCCCACACGTGCCAACTGAGGCATCTGACAACTGCCTTAGGTTACAACCATGCAGGATTAGATTGGACTTCTTTGACCCAATCAGTTACTGAAATGTTCTAATTACATTTGCAATAAAAGTGAAGGCAACATGTTTGAGTAAACATACACAGAGAGATTAGTTTGCATCCATGTCTAGATTTTAGTGGAAAATGGGAGAAATATAAGAAAAATATAGTCTTGTTTCCCAGCTAAATAAATTTGGAAGTCATAGATCTTTTCTCTGTTTATTCAAAATATGAGAAGAGACTGACTAGAACTACACTGCTAGTTAGAAAATGCTGGATTACAGATCCTGGAAGGTAGAAGTTTTTAAAAGTGTTTGAATTTTAAAACCAGTGCTGTACAACACAACATTGTGTGGTAGTACAAGTTTCTATATCTTTATAGAAGACACTGTCAACAAATGACTTCGGCATTGAAAATATGGCAAATAAACTGGGAAACTAAAATTTTAACTTTTTTTTCCATTTAATTAAATCTAATTTAAAAAGCCACATCTATCTAATAGCTACATTGTCACACAGCACATTTCTGCATATTCTTTCATTTTTATTGTTTTTCTTTCTTATCCATTTTATGCCAATACCATAATTTTAACAAGATCATGTGGAAAGTTTGTCATTTCATTATATCTTAAAAATTAACAGCAAAAATAAGTACATTATAATGGTTTTAAAGCAAATTTCAGCCTCTAGCTAATTTCCCTGTATCTTTCTCCAAAGCTTTCTTATTTTCTTTTCTATCTCCTGCCTTCAATTTAGAAGAGTCCTGTGTCCTCCAGATTTCATGGTATACACATACTTAGTGATCATCAGGAGTGATTGTCAACTTCAAGAACATGAAATTTACTCCTGGGTGATCCATGCTAGCAGCACTACGTTAGGCATAGGTGTTTGTATTTTCACCTGAATTTGTTCCAAAACCAGTGACTTAAGAGTTTTGATAAATTGATAAGAACTCTTAGTTCAAAGCAGGAAATACATATTATTGAAGTTAGGTTCCACTTTAAATTTCTAGTTAGAAGTCATCTTAATGACTTTTTATATAAACACAAAAGTTTTCCCACCAAAGTAGACAAACTCATGACAACATTATCTTAAATGGATCAGTCCTATAGTTACAAAATACATGTGTGTTGCATTGACCGAAATCTACAGTTGCTGATAAGCTTTTAAGACATAGCAAGTGTGCTTTCGGAAACTGTTCACCTCATGTGCTTCCATAGTACTGCCATGCTACTTTCTAGTAGTGCACCGTATGTATTTCTAATATGGCCATAATGCTGTGATTCCAGATTATTTACTTATGAACTTACATTCTTACAGTTCTTTGTTTCATTTTCAGACATTTTCCTGTGTTTAGGTTACTCAGGTTTTTCTTTCCCTTTGTAAGGCCATTAGTCTGTGATATTCTGTGTTGAAAACTGTCTCATACACACACCTACATACATGATACATGACTTGGACTCTCACTTGCCCTGAGAATTCAAAAACTTAGTCTTTATTGTAAACCACATATTTAATGAAACTCAAAAACCCATTCCATTTGTATCAAAGGGGAAACTACTTAGAGTAGTATTCCTTAGAGTGGAAACCATTCTCCACTTTGGTCATAGTGAATCTGGAATATACTGTAAGTACATTAGTTCATATTGAACAGTTGCTGGACTGTAAAAACCTTAAATTATAAATAAAATGTAAATTTAAGTGGTAGCATTTTACTGTTAGACATTTTAAAGTTACAGAGAAGTTGTGCATTTTAACATTTAATTGGTGAAGTAACAACTAGCTTTAATAGCAGAGCAAGACACACACAGCCATGTAGTAAAAATGCAGACCCTGACCTCGTTATATACAAAATCAGCTGATAAAGCAATAGGCTTTTAAAATTCTGACTCTGAACTGTGCTATTTCAGTATATCTGCATGAAATTTCATACATAAATATTGAGATTGTATTCCACTTTTAGGTTGACAGTACTAGTAGAACTATTGTCACTACTGCTAGGTTACCCACTTGATTTGTAATAGTTCAAGATTTTCATTTCTCAAATTGATATTCCACTAATGAAAACAAAACCAATGTTCATTGGGATTGCTGACCAAAGAAGTCTCAATAATGATCCTTCCTTTGCTGTTTTCTTTTTCCTATAACCTCCTGCTACACCGCTGCTCCACTGAACACAGCTCCATTGTGTCATTATAGAGTCCCATGTGTTATTAATTTAGATATATTGAGTTTATTCTTTCTTTAAATTTACATGCCCCTGCTTTTCCATCACATTAGGAAAAGGGTATTATTTAATGTTAAGTAGTGTGAATTATCCCACAGACACTATGGCATCAGCTAAAGTTCCATTATTTGGTCTGACATTTTGAAATCGTAAATGAGCAAGCACAGGGAAGGTGTTCCAGGCCTCTGTGTGAGTCAAAAGCATTTTTACATTCACCCAATCCCGTATTAATTCACTCCAAGTAGTAAAAGAAAACTTTCCTGAACGTTTTTCCTTAAGGGTTATTCGTTTTGTCATTTGCTTCGTGAGCAGAAACCAAGGCAGTTCACTCACATAGGTGTGTCTGGTTCATAACTAGAACTTGTTTTTTCTGTGCTTTTTTTTCTTTCTTTTGAGCATTTCTGTTTTGTTGTCTGTGCCCGAATTCAGCACTTTAGGAACATTAATCCTGTTAGCTCCTTTGATCGTCGCTGATTTATTCTTAGAGTTTAAAAAAAATCCTCTGCTCATTTTTTTCTCATTCATTTTGCACCCCCTTTCTTCTCTTCAGCTACTGTTGAGGCTATTGAGGCTGATGAAGGTAAATTGGCCAGTCCCCTTTCTGTTGTACCTACAACAGATAAGGGCTCTGCTGGGTGTATTCATTTTTTGCTGTAGCTTGTACAGAGTGTGTGGGTGTTGGGCTAACAGTTGTGGCTCAGTATTAACCCAAATGTTCTTGCTTTAAAGGGGAAAGTGTCCTTCTATGGTTTGTTTGTTCGTTTTTTTCCCTTAAAGCTATGTTTGACTTGTCTACAATGAACCTAGCATAATCACAGAAAACCAAAGGATTATATATCTTTAATCATGTGCGTTGGGGTTATGGCAGCTGTTTTGACAATTAACACAGAAAATTGTAGTGTGAGCTGAACCATGTTCCTCCCTCAAATGACTTTCAGGTAGCACTGAAAATGAAAAAATAAAGAATAGCTTTATTAATGCAAGTCTTCAGAATTTTAGAGTAAATAAAAATGTTCACTTGAATAGTGCTTTGTTGTAGTTCAGCATTATTTTATATCTCTAAAAATTTTTCAATATGAAACAGTGGGGTATGAGATAATTCTGCTAGCCTTATCTGTTTTACTTTAGTCCACTGGTAGTTGTGGGACAGTTAGCATCAGCAGAACATTGTAAGGCGTTTAAAGGTGTTGTGTGACTGGGAAGTGGCCCCT
This sequence comes from Ochotona princeps, assembly GCF_030435755.1. Lineage (NCBI taxonomy): Eukaryota > Metazoa > Chordata > Mammalia > Lagomorpha > Ochotonidae > Ochotona > Ochotona princeps. The sequence goes on from NC_080838.1 coordinate 46,767,264, forward strand.
AACGATAAATAGTACCAAGGAATCACTCAGCCGGGTAACATTGGCAGAGTGACCTGCACAGGCACCGTGCTAGGAGCTACAGGGGAAATTAAGAAGTATACATCTCAAACTGTGCCCCAGCACTGCTCAGGAACGACAGGTGACCCATTTGAACTGCTTTTTAATTGAGTGCTTTCTAAATATATGATTATGAGAGAACTACATGTCAAAATAGTTTGTAATATTGTATATAAATATATATTGTCATATCCTCTGGAAATTTTTAAAAAGTAAAATTTGAAGTTCCCCTTTAAAACAAAATTCTTCAGTTGTATTTTGTTCTTGCAAGATCACTTTGTTTTTCCCAAAATTGTGTGTGTATATATGTATATATATATATATGGTCCTTTGGTATGGTGTAAAAAGTGCCATTTTTCTTCCAATCTACATGATTTGAATATGATAGGGGAAATGATAGCACTGTAAGAGAAAATACAACTGCTTCCTAAATAGCAGTGAGCAAACTGCTATTTATGTGGGAATTCTCTATTCCTCTCGGCAAATTCTAATCTGCAGTGTGCATTCTTGTTGATAGTTTGGCTGTTTTCTGTGGTTTCTGTGACTCTGTGTTGTGTTAAGTATACTACCAATGTAAATTGCTAATACCCATTGTCTGACCAGCAACTACAGCAGAGCACATTCTTCCATACCTGAATGGACAGAAAATGATGAGAAATGGAGCCCCAGCCCAATTCTAGTTAAGGTTTTAATGTCTGTGTTCCCACCCTATTGGCTTCTTAATGCCAAGAGCCTTCACATTTACCATTTTGATGAGTAAGATTATTTTATAAATTATAATGATGACAAACTTTTTGTACTTATTATGATGGTGAAATAATATTCACAGTGGTTTAGAAAAAGAGTAGTTCCTCTTTGTGTATTACTTTGCCCCTCAAAATGACTGAGTTACTTTTCAGGGTGGGTGCTCATTAGACAGCTCTATTATTTTGCAATTTACTACCAAATTAGAGAAGAATTAAGAAGCTTTGCTTTGGGCCTTGGTCTTTTCCCATTTCCCCATCCTTTTTCTTTCACAATTGACTAATCACCATTATGCTAACTTTTAAAGTGCAGGGGGGTAACAAACTATTTCTCACCATTTAATGAATTTTGGAGTAACTGTTATATCTTGTAAGAATCTCACCCAGACCAGCAGAAAACACTGCATATTCGTGAAGGAGTAGCTGGCGAAATTTCAGCTTGAAGCTCCTTTTACCTTCCTCACCCCAAAATAAGTGGGGAGGAAAAACTCACTGTGAAATGACCTTAACTAGCCATGGAGATGCAGCCCAGTTCAGCACTGGTGATTGGCCCTTAACACCTACCTTGCACTTCACAGGGAATAAAGCAAACTGATGTCATTGGTTCCAGAGTTCTGTCCTTTAGTTTCAGCCCACCAGTTGATGCACCCAACTGAAGAAGTTAGTAAATTTTTTGTACAAAAGCTTGATCCATCTCTGGAGCACACCAAGAATTACTTAAAAGAAAGAAAATACTGCTCCTGCTTTGAAAATTTCATGTTCTAAAAATCAGTGGGATCAGTCTAATTCTTTCTGCTGAAAATTATGAAAGGGTTTTTTTCTCTTGTGCTAGAACCATCACACTGATTGTCTAAGAATGAATTTTTGTTTGCTATCAGTAGTCATGGACACCAGATGAACATCAGTTTGACTTGTTCACTGCTGAAGGGCAAGCAACGCTTCTCTAGCTGGTGATCTGATCTTTATTTTTCTGAGTACCTCTTTCCTTTTCACCTACTCCACATGCCTTCCCCATGGAGCTGGGAGGCCGGAGTTGATGGTTTCATTTTCTCATGTCACCATCAAGTTGTTTGTTGAGTGGGGTCTTTCTGGGATTCTGAGATGACTTGGAAATGCCCAAGTTTATTCCTTTCCTTGCTACTGGTAGCCCTTTAGTAGATTTTTAGCTAGAGCAGATATGGTGGTCCTACTGAGTTTGCCATTATTAGCTCAACAGAAGAGCAACAACAGGATACACAGTGATCTGTCCAGGTCAGGGCACATGATGCAGCAGTCATGCTAATAACTATGTGACCAGTCTGAGCCACCCCTGGAGGCCTGTCCCTGGAAGTGACTTCTGTCTTTACATATCCACTTGGGATTTCTTTGATTTAAACTTTTACAAAGACAAGAGAAATGTTTACTTACATCTTGTTAAGTTGAAGAGGACATTTTGGTTGGCAAGAGACATTGGCTGTTTTCAAACCTTTTGGTTACTTCCGAGTATGGTAAGGAGTCCGTTGTGTTGTGTTCAGGTCCCGTCGCTTTGTTCTTCACTAAAGGATTCCCTCTCACTGCGAAGTCTCTAACATCAACCAGTGCGACAGTTCGTCCTTTGTGTTCCTCTGACTAACCCTGTCTTTCTTTTTTAATGGTTTTCTGTTTAGCTATCAAAGGATTTTCACCACAACATAAGATCACTAGCTTCGAGGAGGCCAAGGGCTTAGACCGAATTAACGAGAGGATGCCGCCTCGAAGAGATGCCATGCCCTCTGACGCCAACCTTAACTCCATCAACAAGGCTCTCACCTCAGAGACTAACGGCACGGACAGCAATGGCAGTAATAGCAGCAATATCCAGTGACCACTTCCTGTTCTTTTTTTTTTTTTTTTTGAGCTGCAGGGCATAATGGGGATGGCTGCGAATCTGCAGTTGGATGTTCTTGCCTCTGACGGTAGCTTATTTGCTCTGGGGGCCAGGAATTGGATTCAGTTTACACTATCATTGAGAAAGAGGGAGAGAGATAAATAACTATATTTTAGTGAGGGTGGTGATGAAACACCTCTTTTGGGTATGCCTTTTAAAAATGCTTCTAGAGAAAAAAAATTGTAAAAAGAAAGCTAATGCTAGTATATACTGCAATGTTAGGGGAATGAACACGTTTTCCTACTGCATTGGGGATTCTAGATAGGTTAATGAAAGGCCTTTTATTCTGTTACTGGACATGACAACTTTGTCTAATTTCTTACTCTATTGTACGTTTACAGTCGCAGCACTAAAAATGGATGACATCAAACATTTTTAACAAAATGATGTACAAACTAAATAAGGACTATTTATTGATAATGTTTTGCTACTCTTGTCAGACAATGGCTATAAACTGAATTAGGCAGTCTTAACAAAAAAAAAAACAGAAAAAGAAAAAAAAAAATAAAAAGGATGTTGCAAATGTGTTAAAATGCCAAAAAGGACAGTTTAATTTTGTGCAGATAAGCTTACCTCAGGTTCCTTTAGTGTGCTTGGATGCCCTTCTTTCCAGAGAACAATTCTCTTATTAATTTGGCAATGAATATCTTTTTCTTTAAGTTTAAAAAAAACTGGAATCATTACATCTATCTTTTTTTTTTTTTTTTTGCTGTTTATACTAGGGGTTTTGTTGATAAATCAAGTCTTGGTTGTGGCTTGCTGAATTAAATATTTATGAGTGGTGCATTTTTAAGTATAGTGAACAAGACACCATATTAAGTACAGTGATAAAGCATCTATATTCTGTAAAAAACAAAAAACAAAAAATCTGCCTATGCATGTTTTTTAAGAAAAAAAAAAAATGGCTGTATCGGCCTGTATGGGACTGTAATGCGCTTAGTGGTCTGACGTATACTGGAAATGTATGTATACTGGCGTACTTTGTATTCTCTAAAATGCTTAATGCCTTTGAAATTTTGTAATCAAAAAAGCTTTGAAAAAAATCAAAAGGGGAGAGTATTCTTAAAAGTTTTTAACATAAGCTTGTCAGTGCACACATAGACGGTTAGCATGTTTAGCAAACCTTGTGAAATTTAAATAAGTTTGTAGTTACATGTGAAGCTCTAAATGCATGGTAACTGTTAATGTCATAACGGTTTAGTTATTTTGTTCTGTTCTGTCATGTGCCACAAAATATGTACTTTTTTCACTTTTTTCCCTTTGTATATCAGTTACGGGTTACAACTGGTTCATTCTGAAAACAACCACAACAAAAGTCCACTCATATTTTTTAACAATTGTATAAGTGCCCAAGTAATTCACTACAGCCTAAAGCCTTGCCTTTGTAATTTGACTTCTGAAATGTTGGCAATCAAAGCATGCACTTGTAACAATGACAAAGAAAAAGCATTTTATATCACTACTCAATAAAACGTGCATGAACTTAAAGAACTCTCATCCTTTCACTGAGTCGGCTGAAGGGATTATGGGCACATCCACCATGGCGTCTCTCGGTGCTGGCCCACCACCACACGCCGCAGATTTATTGGACAGGCCTCTTTCTAAGGGCCTCATGAGCTAAGGTGTGGTGCCTACTTCTGCTGTAAGAATCCTGGTGGATTAGTGTCTCAAACCAGATGAGAGAGATCTGTTTTAAAGAGCCAGTGCCGTCTCTGGCTCCCTTAAATGGGAGAACCAGTTAAGAAACCGGAGCATTCATTTTATTGAAAAAAAAATTGTTATCAGGTTGTTTCAGTTGTATTGGACACCCTATCTGCCAGAGCAAAATGAACGAGGCTACTAAGTGCATTTCATCACAGAAGAGAGTTGCATTTGTACAGATACAAAATTTGTATAGCTGTGCTTCAGCTTATATCTAATCACCTGAAGATTTAAGATACACCAAATCTCAATATGTTTCTGACATTGTTCATTTTTAGTGCACTTGTTTTCTGTAATAAAGTAAGCCTGTTATATTAAGTAATAAGAATATGGCAATTAGTGGCATAGTGTACCAACACAAAGATGTCCTAGATATATTCTCTGATAAAGACTATCCCACGTTTATTTTAATGGCTCCAAGCATTTTCTTTCCTGTGGAATTTTTTCCGTCCTAAAAACAAATAATATCCACAGAAAATATTTAGATGCAACTTACTAGAACGATGTGAAAGAAATAATAATTCTGGTACCGAGGTGTTTCTTTTCTTTTCTTATAACTGCAGAGAAAATATCCTGACAAAAAAAAAAATCATTTTTTTGGATTCCTTTCTTTTACAAATTGTGCTGAGGCAACTATGGCATAGAAATAAACATTTGACATTAAAATCGGCAGTTGATGTGAGTATTGCTTGGTCTTTCTGGTCAGTGCTTAGGAGAATAATAGCCTAAGTTTTTGCATAAAAATTTGGTCTGTCAAAGAAGTTGATAATTGAAGTTATTTCTCCAAAGGGCTAATGCGTCCAGCTCATCAGCTGTACCCTCAGGTTTGTGTCACTCACTTTTTTTTTGTAAATAGTATTTATTTTATTTATTATGTTTTTGACAAGCTTTACATTGTTAATTAGGGTAAAAAAGGTTCAAGGGATATAGGAAAGTGGGTAAGACTATTATTTCCATATTGTTTCCTTCATGTTTAAAGGGGAATATTAAGGGAGAAGCCCCACCCAGTTTCCCACCCACCCCAGGTCCCAGATGTAGGGCATGCTCTGAGGTTCTTGCTCAAGTGGTTTTGATGGTTCACCAGTTATAAATCACTGCCGAACTTGCCACTCCAAGCACTATGAGGTCTTTGACAAATCCACTAATTGACGTAGTCCATCATAGAGTCTCTGTTTGCCCAGTATTTCACTGCCAACATATAGGTGAGATGGTTGATTGACCTGTTCTTTCTTCTGTCTTTTCTTGGTTAGGGTTCTGAGTCAGAAGCTCGATTGGGGAGATCTCCAAAGAAACTTTGTCTGAGGTGTTCCCAGACCAGATTCTTGTATGTACTAGCAAGTACAGGGCCCAGCTCAGTCCATCACCCTGATCAGCTGGTGGTTGTGATCGCTGGGTTGGTTCTGGTTTCAACCCCGACTTCCACTGGAACCAATGGGTGTTGCAGTCCGGCCTGGTTCTGCCCAGCACATACTCGGCCCTCACATAAACCAGTGGGAGCTCCAACCTAGTTGGAGCGACCCACAATAACCCCCACCAGGGCTGCCCCCTACCCTGGTTTGCCAGTATGTTTAGCAGTAACCAGTCTGTCCCACACCCCATTTGGCTGTCGTACATGTTGATGGGTATTAAAGCTTAGTTCCATCTAACCAGCTCCACTATGCAGCCCACACAGATGCTGTTGGGTGTCTGTCTAGCTACCCCAGCCCCTGTCCCAGTTTTCATGCCCTCCTGTGGTAGTGGTATCCCAAGAGGGAGGAGCCCACTATTTCCCTCCCAGGCCTCTCCCACTCCTGGATTATGCACTGTCCAGGTGGTTCTGTAGTTTGACCTAACAGAATTAGACCCCAGTGCCAGCTTCTGCCAGCTGATGCTGTGGCTAAGCCGAAACAACCCTCACCCACTCTAATTTTGTTTGCACCAGTAGGAATAATCAGCCCAGCCTGGCTTTTCCCTGATCGAGTCCACAAGAGGCGCACAGGTGTTGTAGCCCTGCTTAGTCTGGTCTGCCCCCTTCCCAGCTCACGCTCTCCAGTGGGAGTAGCTGTCCAGCAAGGGAACCACCCCTTAATCCCCCTGCCGGCTCCACCCGCTCCCTTCCTGGTTCTCACGCATGCTGGTTGGGCGCTGCAGTCACATCCAGTACAGGTAATCTCACCTTGGCATTCCATATTGTGGACTGGTTTTTGTCGCAACCAAACCTGGCCTGACCCACACTGTTCTGGTGCTGGGATTTGCCAGTGGATGACGTGAACTGATTCAGCCTGGTCTTCCCCCAACCCATGCCAAATGTATGCCAGTGGGAAACTTTCCATGGCCTATTCTGGGCTGTTTCCTTTCATGTTTCTGCACTTACCTGCCAGGTCTGTGTCCTGCCAGAGGAGTTGCCCAGGCTCCTCCATCAGAACCCCTCCCAATGCCAGAATTCATGCATACCAGTGGGTACATGAGCCAGCCCTACTCAGTTCACCTCCTGTCCTAGCAGGAACAGTGGCTTTTCCTGACTGGCCTTCAACCCAAACTCATCCTTGCTGTTGAATGTTTCAGGCCAGCCATGGCTCATCCATACCCACATGCGGCTCACACATGGCTCAGTAGGGGTTGAGACCTTGCCTAGTCCATCCCACATCTATCCTGGTCCTCCAGGACACCAGAGGGTGTTGGAGTCTGGCCTGGCTCGGTGCATTCAATCCCAGTCCACACTTGTGCCAAGGGAGACTACAAGTGTTTCCTGATCAGAACGCAGCCCCCATTCCAGCCCACGCACCCCTTCGTGGGAACCTCAACCCAGCTAGGGTTGTCCCCTTAGCTCCCCAACTGGGCCTGTTCCCAGCCATAGATCATGCGCATGCCAGTGGTTGCTCTGACCCAGCTTGGTTCAGCCTCTCACCTGTTCCAGCCTCTGCCTCAGACACTGTGGCTTAGCGTTCCTGGCTCACGCAGAGCAGTAGATGCAAGAGCCTAGCTCAGCATGTTTTGTGCTCCATCCTGGTTTCTAGTTTTGCTTGTAAGCTAAGGTTTGCTCAGTCCTGCCCAGTCCACCCTGTTCCATTACCAATTCACACATTAGTCAGCTGTTGGATCTGCTATGCCCAGCTTGTCCGACCCTCAGGTCTGGACCACATGTTCACCAGCGGGAGCTATGACTTGCCAGGGGAGTTTCACAAGTTCCTCCACTTGATCCACTCCCAGACCCAGTTTACATGCATGCCATTGGGTTTTAGGCCAGGTTCTGGCAAAGTCTGGCCTTCCCTTTGACCTTGTATGAGCTGGTGAATGTTGCAGCCTGGTCCACCCCACCCCTATTCAGGATGCACTTTTGGGTGCTGCTGCCTTAACCAGTCCAGACTGTTGTTGGTTCCTTTACCTGTGATTGATGGCAGGCTCCTTGGTCACACCTAGTTTAGTCCATCACTACCCAAACTCTTGAGCTAACCAGTGGGGCTAGAATTTCCACAGGGTTTGGCCCACACATCCCCCACAGAATCTACCCCTGGATATGGTTCTCGAGTGCTAGTTAATGTCATGGCCCAGCCTACTGTGACCCCTCTGTTGATCTATCATCATGTCAGGTAACAGGATATGATTCTGCTGGACAAGCTCTGAGCCATAGCTTTTGCATGGACTGGTGTTTGGAGGTTAGCATTGTGCAGTGATTACAAGTTTTTCAAAGGAAGAGTTATTGTCATTGGGAATCTTTAGGATTGATTCACATCCCAGAAGCATAGTGGGTTCAACCTGGAACTACGTAAGCAGCAATTCAAAGAACCAAAATCCTAGAGGTCCAGGCTGGGAGGCCAGCAGGCGGAACCTGGCACCAAATGGTGCATTGGCTGCCCAGGGACAGCTCACCACCTGCACATGGTAGCTGGCATCTCGGATCCAGGCATGAGACCCCCAGTCCTGAGACCCACCAGCAGCCAGGAGGCTGCTGGAAGTTTAAACTCCCAGGCCTAAGGTCGTGCCCCTCCCCAATCCCATTTACCACCCAATGAGGGCGGCGGGGTGTCACTCACTTTTGTAGAAACTGCAGAGTTGCTTTTGCTTCAGCCAGTTAAGCTCTGACTGCACACACACATGAATGCATGTGTATACACATGAACGCATGTGCACACACAGAAACAACCTGCTGTCCACAGTCTTCTTTGCCCACCTCCAGAGTGCCCTGTCTGTCATGGAGTTCAAACTCAGCACCCAGTTTTCCATCTGTCTCTTCAAGGATTAAAAACTAGATTAGACTGGTGCTGGATCAGCCATTTTTCTTCTCTGCAGTAGCTACTATTGCTGTTCTTCATAGAGTTCTTTTTGTAGATGAAAGATTAAACCTTCTAAATTGAAATTTGTGTGGTGAGGAATACAAAGGAACAAAGATGAGGAATGGCCCTGCCCATCTGCTAATTCTAAAATAAAGATTACTAGGAAGCAATGTGCTGTTATACTAATGGCAGCCTCATACATGTTGTGTTTGCTTTGTCTCTTGGTTGTGTCCAGAGGCTACTTAGAGTGAGTAAGCTCTGTCTTCTACGTTTGCCTAAGTTGAAGGTTCTGGACAATGAGAAAACCACACTGGGCAAGTACGCCCTCTCTTAAATGATGCATGACTTTGATGAAATATAAGTCATCTTTAATTAACACAAAATGTTCCTGAAATTTGACCATGAGAGACTCATTCATTTATTACTCAAAAACACTTTCTTTAAGACTCCTGTGTTGGATTTTCTACCTTTACCTTTATCTACCATATCGTGATACATTTAAAATTTAGAAAGTAGCTATTCCTCAGGAACTACACCACTGGCATCATTCAGGGGGAAACAGGCAACAAGGAAAGGGGGAAGAGGAAACAACCCCCATACCTACAAAACTATGTAGTAAATAACAAATATACTTTGCCTTTAAAAGGGGGGGAGAGAAAAGAAACCTTTGTTACACAATAGCCATCAACATAACCGCTAATTATTATCAGCTGCTAACATCTTAGTAAGAATTAATTTATCCCAGTTGAGAAAGGGCTAGTACAAAGTTAATAGAGTTGGACATGTTTCAGAGAGGAGAAAGTTGTGCCTGGCATAGGGGTAGGGGAGGACAGGAAAGAGCCCTAACACATCGAACAGGGTGCAACCTGCAGTTAGCCAGGTGTGCCAACGGGCAGGCTTTCTGTGCAGCACAGATGGCCAGCAAACAAAATGCACAATCAACTCAAGACTTACTCTGTCCTACAATGCAATAGCAGTTTACACATGCTGCCTTCTGTGGCAGGTACTCTGTACAAGTTCCAGCCCAGAGTTAGACCCAGATTGGAATGTTTATAGCTTTGCAACTTGCCAAATGTCTGTATGACCTTGAGAAACTTTCTAAGCTTCTTAAGCTTTCATATTTTATTAAGAGTTTAAAAAGGACAATGAGGATTAAAAGAAATAATACAAATGAAATACTTGGCATCCTGCCCAGCAGAAAATAAGCAATCACTAAACGTGAGTTCTTCTTGCAGTATTAATCAGCATGCTGAGTTACATGACTGCTTATAATAAATACTTTAACCCATAGCTGAAGATCCTGTGATTATTTGTGTCATCAGGAAAAGTTGCTAGGAAAAAGCAGCATCTGGTGCATTCCCAGGAAGGTGGATCCATAGGGGGAAGAAAGTTATTTGTCACTACTGAACAAGGACATCTAGAACCAAACGATCTCAGAATTCGCTTGGTGAATTAACACTATCATCATGGACCCATCTTCTTTTCATTCTTCCAGTGACATGATTCTTCTGTTGGGTCGTCCTGTGGTTTCAAAGCACCGACTGTCATCAGTTTTTTACACGACGCTGACTTGCTGGGAAATATCACCAAAGCAACCCAGAAGGAAAACAAAGCTAAAGTACAGCTAATTGCTTGGTGATTATGTAGCCAGTATCTTGACAGTCATAGTAAATCTAGCTGAAGAGAAACTAAAACATACTTACGATATTTTAGTCAAGGTGGACCTTTTCATATGGAAGTATTTGTGTCTGGGATTTATTTTTTTTATTTATTTGAGTGACAGAATGAGAAATGTCTTCCATCTGCTAGTTCACTGCCCTAAATAGCCACAGTGGATAACTCCAGGAGCCAGGAGTTTCATCTGAGTTACTCACGTGGGTGCAGGGATTCACACACTTGGGCCATCTACTGCTGCTTTCCAAGATGCACTAGTAGATAACTGGATTGAAAGGCCTGTTGGGTTGCCTCTATATCTTCACTGTTGTGATTTGTGCTGCTCTATAGGGTTGCAGGTCAGTCTCTTGCATGCTGATTTCATTTCCTTTGGACATTTTCCTAGGAATGGTATAGACACAAAAATCCTCAACAAAATAAATAGATCAAGAAAAAAACAAGATAGTGGATGGAGCAGCAAGGTCTTGGACAGATGTCATTGATGTCACAGGTGGCAACTTTATTTGGTACAGCACAACACTGTAGCACCTTAACAAGGACTGTAGAAAATGTGTGACTATATAGTTCAAAACTGGCAGAAATAGGGATGTGTTACAGGTACATTTTGAAGAGATAATCATAAGGATCTGGGCAAATATAATAGACTTTTTCCATCAAGTTGAAAGCAAAAATTATTAAATAATGATTAAAGAAATAACACCTTAAAATAAGAAGAGACATACTGAGTTCATGGATCGGAAGATTCAACATAGCTGTCAGTTCTTCTCAAATGAATCTATAGCTTAATCCAATCTCACTCAAAACCTTAGCACAATTTACTTGTTGATATAGACAAACTGATTTTAAATTCTATAACGAATGAATAAGTAGCTATAATTGCCAAAAATATTTTGGCAATGTGAGTCAAAGTCTGAGGACTCATACTAAACTATTGTAAAATTTGTTTTAAATTTATGGTAATCGAAAGAATGTGGAAGTGAAAAAAAATTTTTGCAGAACAGAATACAGTTCAGAAACAGATCACAAATGATCAATTAAAAATGTACAAATTTTTCAATAAAGAGAACATAAGCTTTTCAGCAAATTATGCTTGAGCAATTGAGGATCCATTTTCAGAAAATAATGAACCTGACTGGTAACTCAGCACTAATGTAAAAGTAACTCAAAATGACCAGATGTAAGTTTTAAACACATTATGTTAAGCTTTTAGATGAAAGCATAGAACATTTTTGTGATCTTAGGTTAGGCAAGGAATTAACATCTCTGACACCAAAGCACAAGTTCTAAAAGAAAATAAATTGATAAATTGGACTTTATCAAAATTATATATATACACATATATGTATATTGCTCTGTAAAGAATATTATTAAGAAAATGAGAGAAAAATAATGTAAGAGAAAATATTCAAATCTGTATAAATCTCCCAAAATTCCACGTGAAATTGGTTTCAGCATGAGGAATTTCGAAGATACCAAACGAGACTTGCAGATGACAAGCCCATGAAAAGATGGTCAACCTCAGAGGCACTGGAGGAAGAGAACACAAATTAAGACTTCAGTCAGATACCAGTGCACACCGAATGGCGAGAGACCCTGCAAGCACAGAACAACACTCACCATTTAGTAACGTCAAGTGCTTCTACGGATGCCAGCCACTGAAACTCCCAGACATTCCTGACCTGATCTAAAAATGATCAAACCTCTCTGATAAGCAGTTTCTTATCAGCCTACACTGTTAGGCTAAAGTGGCCATGGAATCATGCTCTTAGATATTTACCTCAGACAAACAGACAACTATGCCTCTCGTCCCCACCTCCACTCCAGATCCCACAGAGGAATGTGCTTGGCTTGGCTGTATTACTTAAAATCATGGAATTGTGAAATAACTCAAGTGTTTTTTCCGAAGGTAAGTGGAGACTGCTGGGTCAGAGACAAAGGCTTTAGTACTCACAGTCCGACTTGAAGAAAGCCCTTTCTGTGTCCATCCTGGGCCTCTGACCAACCCAGGAACACAATGCAATGATGTACCCAGAAAAATTCACGGTGGATTTTTTGTCATAGTCGGAGAACTCAACATTACAAAATGTTCAGCCTTATAAAGGGGCCTCCTAACAAACCTGCTTAAGCTTCGCCTCAGAAGGAGACATAATTTCTGTGATCCTAGGCAGGAAATGAACCTACCTTCAGCCTCAACGGGGACACTCTGTTTTAGCATACATCCTTGTGAAGTCTCACAGCAGAGAGCCTAGAATGAATAGCGGGGAACTAAAGTGTCACCGAATGTGGGGAAACGTGGTAGATAATCACCACACAGCAGCTGCCAGTCTCAAAAGACTCCACACTAACGCGTGCCCTGAATATGAGGGTACTTCAAAAGGTTTATGGACAGAAGGATTGAAAAATGCGTCTATCCTGGTGCAAAAAAAAAAAAATTAATTCCATGCATCATTTTTTTCATATGATGTATTTTCTGCAAATTTTTACTTGGTGGGATGGAAATGATGCCTAACCAGGTTTTGGCAGTGGTTATACATTATAAATGTGTTCAAACTCAGACGCATATATCAAAACGGAGCCAATGGACCTGTGGATACCATTACAAAATTAACAAAAATCAAATGCTAATGAAAAACGACAACGATACAAAGAGGTCTGTGGCTCTGTTAGGGTTACACACCCGTGTTCCCACCCTTCCTGCTATTTTGAGTGCACTAATAGTTTCTGCAATGCTGCTTCCATTTAAGGGATCAGTGGTCAAAGGCAGCTTGGTATGAGCCGTTTACACAAGCCTGGGCAGTTCATGTACACAAGTCCACCGGAAACACACACAATAAAGGCTTTGAGAATTAGAAGACAAACATTAGGCTTCTAATGTCTGCTTCTGACATTTGCTCAACGTCAAGAGGAGTGAGTCTTCAGGGGAAATGCCTCCTCAGTTGTGCCAGCTTTCAATTACTTTCAAGCAACCAATTATGTGATTTATTTCTTTAAAAGATAAAGTTCTGACCTGACCTCCTGGCTGAATCCGAAGACCAGACTTTTCCTGCCAAAACGTAGGTATTTTTCATTTGGGAAACGGAATCAAACGCTGTATTGCTGCTGACCTCCTTTCCCACCACAAACCAGGCCATCTGTGCTGAAGCCCTATTTTTTTTTCCTTTCTCTCTGAGTTTTAATTTCTGTGCAATATTCTTTTTCCCTTGTGAGAAACATTGCCACTTAAAATTCTCTCAGCCTGTGTCCTGAACACAATTGATACGTTGGAGAACCATCTTAGAAGGTGGTTAATTATTTCATAGGAAATGTTTCTGACCTCCTATTACCCAGGCCATTTGTAAAGCATAGATTTTATGTGTAAATTAAGCCACTGAGGTCATCAAATAGAAATTGAAAAAAAAAAAGGTGGAGTTTTGCTGTGTTTTAAATTAGCACAAAAGTCTAATTTCTTTTTTTTTTTTAAGGTTTTATTTATTATTATTGGAAAGGCAGATACACAGAAAGGAGGAGAGACAGAGAGGAAGATCTTCCATCCATTGATTCACTCCCTAAATGGCCACAATGGCCAGAGGTAAGCTGATCTGAAACTAGGGGCTTCTTCCAGGTCTCCACGTGGGTGCAGGGTCCCAAGGCTTTGGATCATCCTCTTCTGCTTTCCCAGGCCACAGGGAAGGAGCTGGATGGGGACTGGAGAATCCAGGATATGAACCAGTGCCCATATGGAATATGCATGCAAGATGAGGATTTTACCCACTTAGGCTATTGTGCCGGGTCCAAAAAGTCTAATTTCACACCTAACGATTTTCTTTGCAACTACATTGATTACAGAAGTTGTTTCAAGCTTTTTAAAAAGGAGTTATTTGATTTATATGAAAGGCGGAGTTAGAGAGGTGGGAAGAGGCAGAGATCTTCCATTTACTGGTTCATCCCCCAAGTGGGCTCAACGGCCAGAGCTGGGCCCAGCAAAAGAAAGTGGGAATTGGATCCAGCTCCATGCACGAGGGTCATCACCCACTACTTTTCAAGGCACATTTACAGGAATCTGGATTGGAAGTAGAGTGTTAGGGGCTCACCCAGCGCTTACACAGGATGCAGCTTAACTCACTTAACCCACTAAGCCATAACATCGGCTCCTCTCAAACTTTTAAATATACAAAAAAGGAATAGAGGAAAATTTCCCTATTATACTTAGAATTTCACATGAAAACACTGAATCATTTTGCCTCCAGATACTTCTCAAAACTTCAAGAATTTTTGTTTTTGCTAAGATTTTGTTCAGGTTCATTTCTTCAGAGAGCTTCCAATCTTTCCTTCCCATAGCACTGCCACTGCAAGAAGGTCACACATATTCCAGACTCATGCTTTTTATATCTCACCTCTTTATAGCCATAAGCTGTCTACCTTAATATTCACATTTTGTCATTCCATTTTAGATTCTTTATAATTGCTATATGTTCATATCTTGATTTTGTTACTAAACACTGCTCCAGTAATTATGGATACAATTAAAACCACCAGTAATTTATAAGGCAAAATTTCCTTTAAAATCAGCTGGAGTTGAGACACAGTGGTCTGATCCTCTACTTGCAGCACTCACATCCCGTATTTGTGCCATTTCATGTCCTGGATGCTCCACTTCCTATCCAGCTTCTTGTTTATGGCCTAGGAAAGGAGCAGAGGATGGCCCAAGGCCTTGGGTCCCAGCACCCAGCTGGGAAAACCAGAGGACGCTCCTAACTCTGTACTTTGGACAAATCTAGCTCTGGCCATTGCAGCCATGTGGAGAGTGAATAGTGATTGGAAGACTTCTCTTTTTGTCTTGTTTCTCTGTAAGTCTGCTTTTCAAATTAAATAATAATAGTAAAAATTCTAAAATTATGACCTTGTTCTGCTTTAATTATGAGACAAGTTTGTTAGTGTCGTTACATAGAGACAGCTGATAAAAGGTAATTCCACATCCAGGAAACTGCCTTCTCCTCCCATTGTTCAGAGGGACATCCTGGAGCAAATGTGATGTGGTAGTGATACACAATACATTGGAAGCTGAAATTGCAAGGAAGAATTGCTCACAAAACTTTTAACAACTCCAGACAAAAGCCACAACTGCTTTACCAGGTTAAATGTTTCATCTAAATAGCAGAAGAACACAGCTCTTGCAGTTTCCTCAAAAAATTACTTGAGCATTTGCCTTGTCCACCTCTTGTATATTTACCAGTCACTTGGCAGTCCCAGCCTACCAGTTGAGCTTTTTGGCCAACACTCCCATGTGGCTTGGCCATCTTCCTTTCCTCTTACTAGCTCCTACAGCTTTGAGTTTCTCCTTCCTTCTTATGGTTCCTCAGTGTGTTTCTCTGCAAGTGACTGCTTCAGTGTGTAGAGTGTGCTAGAATGGGATATTATAGCTCAAATGTTTTTGAGTTAACCTTTGAGCAACTGTCTTTACAGAGGCAATTCTTTCCCAATAGAGACAGGTATCCCTCCTTCGATTTAGCAAGTAGGATGTCTCCGGTTCAATCCCATGAGTTCTCTAATAACACTTTCCTTTAGTCCATCTGATGTCATACAAACGTGGAGCAGTTGCTAGAATTCAACATGCACATAAATATCCAAGTTTTTGAAGAATATTCAGTTATTTCTCAGGCTAGGTGTTTAGAACATATCTATTGAATTGGAAAAAATGAATGATTTAATCACAAGTAATCTTCACTAGTAATTTACAATTTGTTCCCTAGAAGCCTGAGTGTGGATACAGCCTGGAGTGAATAGTGGGACCTACAGTGAACTAATGAAAGGGAATTTTCTAGCATAAGAGACCCCTGTAATGGATAAGGCAATGCTCAGGGCTCTGCTCATCAGGCATTAAAAGAAATAACCAACTGGGAGAGGTACCAGACAATATTCACATGAGATGGAGAATTGTGGGAGGAAATATGGAATCTGATCAAAAAGGAGATATAAAAATAAAGCCATTCTCAGCTGGTAGAAGTCATCAAAGGACAGCAGCAGCAGGGAGGACACACGAGGCAGTGCGGGACTGGCTGGCTGGCCCAGCTCGGGAAGCACTCCTCTGAACTCATACTCCCTGCCCCCAGACGCCCACCCACCCCTACGGATACATGCACACACGCAACCCAACCACAGGCACACAAACACAAGCACACACAGCAGAGATCGTTCAAGAAGGAAAAAGACACAAATGTTTACATCTACAGAGGAAAGCTTTGATAATATTTACATTTCGTTGGACCAAATAATGAATAATCATGCCCAAATCACCTGATAGAATTCTAAATGACAAACTGAAAAACAAAAATGCTTGAATTAAACTTGCTCAGCTCTGGCCAAACCCAGAGGATCCTCATCATTTTAGAGGGGAGTTCTTCCTTCGGAGAGCAATAAAAATGAAGTGGGCTTGAATCCCCAACCAGCAGAGACTTGAGAAAAGCGTTTGTGAGATTCCATGACTCCCAGACTAAACCAGCCGGAATGCTGAAGACATTCCAAAAAAAGGGAGGTGAAGGTGGGAAATGTTGAAGGAAGTAATGTCTCCAACAAAAATTCAAGAAGCAACCAAATTAGATGTGGAGGGTCTTGAGAACTAGCTCCCAGTTCTTTTCTTTTTTTTTTTTTTTAAAGATTTATTTTATTTTTATTACAAAGTCAGATATACTGAGAGGAGGAGAGATAGAGAGGAAGTGGAGCTGCCGGGATTAGAACCAGCAGCCATATGGGATCAAGGCGAGGACCTTAACCACTAGGCCACACTGCCAAGCCCAACTCCCAGTTATTTTCATGATAAGTTTAGAAACTGCTTAATGAACCAATCAAGTAATTGACTTAGTAAAAATTCTCTCCTCAGGCCAGATGTGAGAACAGTCTGTTTCACCTTCTGAAGGTGTGAAAAGGAGACAGAACAAGCTACATCTCTTTAGATACATTTATAAATAGAAGCAAACTGTCTCTGTAAACATACTAACTGTGCTTGCTAAATATTCAGGCAATAAGAAAAATCAGGAGTCAGTTAAGGGTGTATGAGGCTTCCTTCTAAATATAGTCTAGCTGCTTTCCTAAATAGTGTTCCGTTTGGAGAAAAAGTATTCTTTTTTTCTGATTTTATCTGTCTGTGGATGTAAGAAGGAAAATCATTTTCTGGATGCATTTTCTGAAATCTTTCTGTTCTCCACTCGATTCCTAGCGATGGGTAGAGGGTGCTGAGAAAGAAGCTGCTCTCTCCTGGACTGCCCTTCTCCCTCCCCCGCCTACCTCGTGTGTCTTCCCCTTCTCCCAGACCTCCCCCCATCCTTTCTATTCCCTTTTCTCTCTCATTGCTGCTTTTCCATCTGTGTATCTCCTATCAGATGTTATCCTTAATACAGAACAGTGTCATTAAACCATCCAAGTGAAGACGGCAGTGCTGTGAGTCACTCAGCAGATAACCACTGAGCTCTGCCCACTGCCAGGGTAGAAGCCCAGTGTTTCTGGCTCCAGGGGTTGCCCAACAAGCAAAGCAGCTCTTCGGGGTACATCCAGTCCAGGAGGGAAGGAGTTAACCTGTGAGCAGTAGCAATGCATGGTGCATGTCCTGTACAGGACACATCACTAAGGTGAGAGGACTGCCCCTAGCCCACTGGTACCATGCTACTTCGATGTAGACAACTGAGAATGTGATCCTACTAACTGTTTTGAAATGTTCTGAGCATGAGATTTGAGCCTGTTAGGTTTTTATGGTTTTGATTTTGAGATTTGAACTGATTCCTTCTGGATGTTCAGGTTCTTCTTTAAATTTCAGGATAATTATTATGAAATCAGACAAGGTGAATAAAGGAGTTTTGGTTGCTATTTATGTAATTACAAAGGAAGCACTTTTTAAACATGAATAAGGAATAGATTTTATTGTTATTCCTTATCTTTTCATTTCAGAGTTTCAGTTTTTAGGATTTTTTAAAAAGTTTACTTGCTTTTGCTTTTGTTTTCTAAGTTAACATTTCTTTGCTGTAGTTATCATGCTGACTGGGCTGAGAATGAAATGGTGATAATGTAAGCACGGTCCCTGCTGTGTGGGTCTTGGGTAAAGCAAACAGTGGTAGCCCCATTTGCCTTAAATAAAGCAGACATTAAATACAAAACAGTCTGAAAGTTTATGGAAAGGGCATATTAGAAAAATGCTTGGGTTATAAAAGGATTTTTTATGTAACATATTAATTTATCTTTACATTTCATTCATGTCCATGACCTTTTGTTATATACAAAAAGAACAATAAGCATTTTAATTTGGGTTGTTGATAGTTTACATCAGAAAGTAGGAGACAGGGAACAAATGAGAGGGAAAAAGTTGCTAGGCAATTGAAAACTACCAACTACATCACCGACCTATCCTTACTTCCTTCCTTGAGTACCAGGAATTGAAAGTATTTATCCTCCATTTCCATTGGCTGAGGGCTTTATGCTGGTGACATAAGCTCTCCCAAATCCCTATAGCATGCTAGTACATAGAACACAGTAACACCTGCTGTATGTCCAGACACAGGGCAAAGGGCACATGATACTACGTTGTCTAGGGATGGACACTAAGATGAGTCTGCAAGCATGGGAAACTTTCCATTACAGGAGCATTGAAACAGAAACGTGGGGGTTGCGGAACTGACACAGAGGTTCAGTGCATCAACTACAAATGACATCTTGAGACTACCTTATTTGGATCTCCTCAAAAGCAATATTTAAATCTCCATCTTAGAAAAAAATTAATGAAATATAAATCTATCTGCTCTACTGGCCTTGGAGAACTGTTTTGGCGTTTAGGCTGAGTCCCTACACCATTTCTCTCCATTAGTCTTTTCTAAACAGGGTAATATCTTGGTGACATTCAAATCAAATATTTTTGTCTTCATGGTTGTCTTCCTCCCAGAGCCCTATGAACCTTGTGTTGTTTGAGGAGGATTTGGCTCTGCGATAAAGGAAACAGGCAGGAAGCCACATGCAGAAGCAAAGACTGATCACACAGACTTTGCTATAGGCACAAACAGACTATTTTTATCCTTCAGAGTTAACGCTCTCATTTGTATTTGGAATGTGTTCAATCCATCACCTACACAGTATAATTTGCTTTTTTCCTGAATTGCAAGGATGGCTTCAGTGATACCATTCATGTTTTGGTTTGGATACCTTAATCAATGGTAAGCATTTGTCATTAAGTCTTCTTTCTGAGGGTGGTGGTCTCTGTTTCTGAAACCATGCTCACGGATTGTTGGTGTGTGTCCGCTTTATAATGTATTTTGCATTGAAAATATTTCACAGTAACATTCACAGCCTACTTTTATGGGAAAATGTTAAGAATTAGTAAATTAAACCACAGATTATTTGGGAATCTAATTTATTATTGTACTGTTATATAAATTCAAAGATTTTTCTCAAAATGAATTTTAGCAAATGTTGCATGGTATGTGACTATTTAAGACATGTATTTGATGGGAAAGATTGAAAGTTTAAATGAAAGAATGAAATAAAGACGTTCTTCACTGAAACAAGATAAGGAAATTTTATGGTTGCCTTCTAGTCTTTTTCCTCCTGGGAATAAGTTACATACATGTTTATGTTGGTATGTATAATACTTTTTTAATAGGCATATAGTACATAAACTTATTTTTCCTCAGAACTTTTTAAGATCTTTCTTCTTTAGTACCTATATCAATGTTTACTTCTAATGGATGTGACTACTCTCTTTTATGACATACAATGTAAATATTTTTAGTCTGCAGAAGGCAAGCAGTGAAGTGGGTGAGATGCTAGCATCTCATATTGGAGGGCCAGTGTTCGTTTCCTGGCTCTGACTTCTGACATCAGCCTTCTGCCAAGGTAGATCCTGGGATGCAGCTGTCTTGGCTCAAGTCATTGGGTTCCTGCCATCCTCCTGGCATGCCTTGATTGCATTTCCAGCTCCTGGCTCCCACATCAGCCCAGACCTGGATGACCACTGTAGGCATTTGGGGACTGAAACTTTTGAATAGCAGATCTTTCTGTCACCTACATGGGAGACCTGGATGGAGTTCCTGGCTCTGAGTTTCAGCCTGGCCCATGCCTGGGCCAGTGTGGCCACCTGAATAGTAAAACAGTGGATGGAGGATTCTCTCTACTCATCACTTGGCCTTTTGACTAAAATAAATCTTTAAAGAAAAATTATCACAATTTTATATTTTAATTTTCTATTTTATTTATTTAGTTACATATTAGCGGCATACACACACACAGAGGGATGGAGGAAGGGATGGAGAGACACCCTAGCCGCTGGTTCATTTTTCAGATGTCAGCAGTGAACAGGACTGGGCCAAGTTGAAGCTGAGAGCTAAGATCTCAATCCAAAATTCCCACATGGGTGGCCAGAATTCAGTTACTTGAACCGTCAACACTGTCTTCCTAGGGCTGCATTGTCAGGACGCTCGAATCAAAAGTTGAGCCAGAAGCCCAACCTAGGTATCCCAGTGTGGGATGTTTGTGTCCTAACTTATGTTACTGCTAGGCCAAGCAGCCACCCCACGTTATCAGTTATACTTCAGCACTTATTTTTTTTTTTTACAAGAATCTTCTGATAAGTGCTACATTTTAGCCTGGTAGGATTTCTGCATACTCTCCTTTCTGCACTGTGGAAGGCACTGACTTTTCCTCATCCACATGCCAATCTTCGAGGTGATGGGGATGTTTCAGTATTTTCCTTGGCATTTATTGATTACTAATAAAAACTTTCTTCTTCCAAATGCTCAAAAGAATACAGCACAGATGTTGGCTATTAAATTTTGAAGAACGGTAATTCCTTTAAGACTTCAGATTCTCAATTACCTTGCAGTTGTTTGTGTAAATTAGGGGAAAAGGAAAGAAGGCTGATGAAATAGGACAATAGATGAATGCTGAGATGTGAGATTTTATTTTGGAACTATTGTGAAAATGCATTTGTGCCTTGAAAAGCCTTGTCTAATACAGAAGATGGTGGGGGAGGTGGAAATGACATGAGCAAATGGTCTTTGTTTTCATTATTGTTTTCTAGACCTGCTGGTCCTCTGGAATGAGCTCAGATTCCTTCGTATTTGATCAGCCAAAAATGAATAAATAAATAAAAATGAAAGACCATGCTGCATTCACATACATGTAGATCTGCATTTCCACCACACTTTGCTGTCTTGATAATGGTACCATAATCTACTTTTTTTTTTCCTTGAAGGGCAGGAGCAAGGGAGAAATAGAGAGAGAGAGAGAGAAAGAGGGAGAGATCTTCCATTACTGATTCCCAGTCCAAATGCCTGCAACAGCTAAGCTTGGGCTGCGCAGAACCTGAGGACGCCATCTGGTTTTTCCAAGCTGATTGCTGGGACTCATGTATCCATCATCCATTGCTTCCCAGAGTCAACATTAGCGGTCAGTTTCATCAAAATCAGAGGCAAGGTTCAAGTCCAGGCATTCCAATATGGGAATTGGGCATCCCAAGTATCTGCCTAACCCATTTTGCCGCAATGCCCAACTTTAAAACACCTTTTAAAACCACCAAATAAGTAAATATGACCTTTGTAACACTTGTAGCTGGGCCAGAGCATGGAGCCAGCTGATAGACATGGTCTTCTCCAGAGTTCTGTAATTTTTTCCTGGTAGGAAGTGTCCTTATCTGCGTAGGTATCTTGGGAAACTTCTAATGTGGTCTTGGGCTCTAGGCACAGGGGGACTGTATGGTTTGGAATACCTACTTGCAAACTTTGAACTTTAGCACTGGAAACATAGTTGAGCAGCTTTAGACTGGGCCATGCCAGGTAAGTAAGGCAACATGTTTTTGGTTAAATGTAAGACCAGGTTCAGTGAAACAAATGATTGTGTGGCATTTAAATGACATGTAGAATGTTGGAAACTTCCCTGGCATGCTAGGTAAGCTCCCAAAGCCTATTGGCAGATGCTGTCTCCTGCCTGGGGGTATTACATGGGAAAGCTTGCTGCATTATCCTTGACATTGCTAGTTGCTATTTTCCTAGGCTCACTGAGTTGGGCTGGATGTGTGAATGAGGAAGAGGTATTTAATGAGGACGGCTTAGGATTATCCTGTCTATCATGGAGATTTGGCCTCACTTTGATTAAGATTTATGTAAAAGAAGAAATATGGAGCTCCCCAGTCTCCTTACCCAAGTGACTTTTCACTCACACAACCCGGAGGGAGATGCTGTGAAGTCTTAGAGCTCTCTAGGCTGCTAAGAAAACGTGAGGGGAAGTTGGGCTGTAATTACATTTCACCCCATCTCAAAGGAAGACAGAATCTCTTAATGGTTGGCTGTCACGTGGAGCCCTGAAGACAGAAAACCTCCTTTTGAATAAAGACTAATTATGAAGAAAGGTTTTTCATGGCATATTGCTATGGTTCAGCCTGAGTGCCTTTTCATTCTTTTTTTAAAGATTAATTTATTTATTTTTATTGGAAAGGCAGATATACAGAGAGGAGGAAAGACAGGAAAATCTTCCATCCATTGATTCACTCCCTAAATGGCCACAATGTCTGGAGCTGAGTCAATCTGAAACCAGGAGCCAGGAGCCTCTTCCAGGTCTTCCTTGTGGGGGATCCCAAGGTCTTGGGCCATCCTCGACTGCTTTCCCAGGACACAAGCAGGTAGCTGGATGGGAAGTGGGGCTGCCAGGACATGAACCACTGCCCATATGGGATCCGGGTGCGTGCAAATTGAGGACTTTAACCACTAGGCTACTGTCCCAGACCCAATTTTCAATCTTTTAGGGGACCCAATAGTTCATTTGTTTAGGGGAATTCCATGTATTAATCTCTAAAATCAATGCAGGGTATGGAAACAAAGAATTGAAAATGTCACTGCCATTAATTGCCGAAATCCAGCATGAGTGTGCATGGAGTTCTATGCATGCACCCCTATACAGTAATCTTTTTGCAGACCCACAACCTGAATAAAACAAAAAGCTGTATGCACATGTCTCAGCATTCAGCACATTTCATTTTGAAGTTTAACTGTTGGCTACCTAGGTGGTATTATTAGATGAGGAGAAGTTCATTACACTCTACTTCCTAAATTCATTGTATAATTTGGTTCAACATTTTCAGCTTTAAAAATCCAAGGACATGTGACTATGTAAGTGTGTAAAAGGAGGAGAGAAGGGGCCATTTCTTTTAGGTAAAATTGTTCTGAGTGACTGCTTTTGTTGGTTAGTATGCTTGCTAAAAATATGCTTGGAGGAAACAGATGAGATGTTAGGATGGAAGGTTACATGTATGACATCATGAGTAATGTTTCTGTTCTATAGTGTTACTTTTCCCCTGAGATTTTTTTTTGGC
This sequence comes from Ochotona princeps, assembly GCF_030435755.1. NCBI lineage: Eukaryota > Metazoa > Chordata > Mammalia > Lagomorpha > Ochotonidae > Ochotona > Ochotona princeps. The sequence continues at coordinate 46,790,916 of NC_080838.1, forward strand.
CTATCTGGTCATCATCTCACGTTATCAAGATCTAAATTTTATAATAACAAGGACAAATGTGGTGGAGTCGAACGAATTGAATTGCCTCTGCCAATAAGCCTTGGGAGCTTCCTTACCTAATTTAGATCTAAAGTTCTGATGATTGTCTACAGTGGAGATTTGGAGACAAGCCTTTCTCCTTGCACGCAATTTCCTTTGACAAGTCTGTGTGTTTTGCTCCAGCTAGGAGCAACGGATTTTGAGAGGAACAGTTGTTGACGCCCCAATGCAGCTGAGAAGTATGGTTAGTGGCTTCGAAGCAGTGGAAAAATAAGACTGGCTGGGAAACACTTGGGGATGTTTTTAATGTTTTTGGATCTTTGGCCACAATATGCTTTCAGCTATTTCAATGCCAAAATGTGCCATTTTTCCCTGTGAAGGACTTGCTTAACGTAACTGTTTGACAGCACTGACTACTCTGAGCATTTGCAACATATACATATATGCATGTATTGCACATAATCACAAACCAGGTTTAGTCTGTGTGTACCAGATCGTTTTTCAGGCCCCAGGGCTCGATATGGATTGCAAACCATTGGTGAGCTGTGGAACCGACTGCTGTAACTAGGGCACTCATGCCCTGCCCTGGGAACCTGTGGCCTGGATGGCAAGGCTGTGTTAGTGCTGCACAGGGGAAATACGGGGTGATGCTGCAGCACCCCACAGGGTGCACCTCTTAGCTGCTGTCAGTCTGCACACCACTGGCCCTCAAAACATGGAGTCTACCAAAGCACTTCCGCCACAAAATAACACTCATCCCAAGCAGAATCCTGGCAAGTGTGTGTAAGTTCTTTATATTTTCCATGATACATCAGAACCCCTGGTTTTGTTGGAAATGACCTAGCTGACTTCTACATCAGAATTGTAGTGGAACCTGGCTGTTCCAGTCACAACCCATTTTGAGCTGTACCTTTCTTTTCCACCTACAAGATATTTGTCCTTGGTCAATTTAACTTTCATAAGTCTCATTTTCACATCTGTAAAATGGGCATAGCTGTCTATTTTTGGAATGGTAAGAAATGATTTGAACTGGAAAGACGAAATGTAAAATGATCTCACATAGACAATATTTCTATTGCTTTGAAATTAGTTTATTATTGGGATAAAGTGATTGCTGGTATCTGATCATTTTTGTCCCATAAAATGGTAATTTGATGTATTCCAAGTCCAATGCCAGTGCATACAAAAAATAAGGAGAGACGCAGGACTCAACTGATAACTAAGAGTTTTAATAGAGCTGAGCGTTTGGCCTGGAGGCTCAGATACTACTGCCCGAGTTTGATTCCTGGATCTGCTCCAGTTTCCTAAGATGCACTGGAGGCAGCAGTGACAGCTCATGTGATCAGGCTCTGGCCACCCACAGGGAAGATCTGATTTGAGCTCCCAACTCCTGGGTTTAGTCTCTCTTCATCTGTCTCTTTATTTACCTTCACCCCCAAACTGACTACATGTAGATTCTGTAGAAGACATTTAAGATATATTGCACCCCATTATCTCTCAATGATTTACTTGCATGTCTCAGGACGAAGAAGAGAATGAAAACTATGCTTGCATTAGTGTATATGCTTCTTCCTCGTTTTTGTTTAAAGACAGTTCCTGAGCTCTCGTATATTCTCTTCTAGACAATAGGGCCTCCTTAACACAAAACACTGTTTTTAAAGCTGTGACTTTTTTAACAAAGAGTGATCAGTTTATTACCTATGTTGGAAGTCAAAGTTTACTTTTAGCATATCATTCAAAGCAGCGTGGTTTCTAAATCTCTTTCCACAGGAAAGAAAGGAAAAAGAGCCAGTGGTATCTTCCATGGGCTTATGAAGATGCAACAACTTTGGAAAACACACCAAGCATCTCACTTAGAGATTTTGGGCAAGAATCACAAAGCAATCACACTTGTGGCAAAAGGCAAAATGAACGTCAGTTGTTTCTTATTTCTTTGCCAGTTCCAAATGGCAAACTCTGGCCTGCAGATCTCAGAATTTTCAAATGTCTTTCCAGCAAGGAATTGTTTTCATGTTTTTTATCCTTATGGTTAAATCTGGATTTCTTCTCTCAATGTCTTTCTTACATTGTGTCCAGGAGCCCTTCTTTCTTTGGAAGGGTTCTGCATTTCCTGTTAATGGAAACCAAGTCCCCAGTTTGCACTTATCTAAATGTTCTTCCTGCATTAATACATCTTGAAGCATGCCTTGCCAACAGGCTTTAAAAAATGAAATCCATTTGGGCAAAGGCCATGAAATCAAACAGTTTATGAGCCTTCCTGTTCTTGATTTAATCCTTCAGGATTTCATTCTCAAATCTTTCCATATAGAAGCTGTGAAGCACTCTCACCCAAATGTCAAAAAAGCAGCAACAAAGAGAACAGTGCCTCAGGTACTACAAAGCCCTGAAACAGCTGTGATGCCCTTGTCTTCCAGATGTGTTTCTTCTAGTTTTCTATGTCTTCAAATGAGAAAGCTTATGTGGCCTTTGTTTTCTTCAAGGTGCAAGAAGAGGAAGGAGGCTGAAGTCTGCTGGGGTCATTGTGTATCTCTTTTCCTTGCTCAACAGGCACTGGGAATACACGAGACAAATGAAACATAGTTCCCACTTAGTTTTGATTTCCTCATTCTGTAGGAGAAAAAGGAGAAAAACCATAGCATCAATGTACCATGGAATGTAGGCATGCAGGGTTATCGTTGGAAGAACTATTAGTAAAAGGCAAGACGTTTCACTTGTGTCCTGTAATAGGAGGATAAGTCCTGGCCTTGCATGTGCTAGGATCTGATATGGGTGTTGGTTTGTATCCCAGATGCTCTACTTCCATTCTAGCTACTTGTTTGTTGCCTGGGAAAGCAGTTGAGCATAGCCCAAAGCTTTGGAGCCTGCACTCACATGGTAGATCCAGAAGAAGCTCCTGGTTCCTGGCTTCAAACTGGCTCAGTTCTTTTTTTTTCCAGTAGGAACAACGCCCAACCCCAAACTATAAAACACCCAGAGACTGTGTCTCTGCCAGCTATTCAACTCCATTCTAATTTTAAAGCCTCATTTATCTATCTGAAAGTCATAGGGAAAGACAGAGAGAGATCTTTCTTTTACAAATTCACTCCTCAGTTGGCCTCAATTACCAGGTCTGGACCAAGCAGAAGTCAGGAACCAGGAGCTTCTCAGTCCTCCGTGTGGGTTCAGGGGCCCAAGCACTTCAACATCTTGCACTGTTTTCCCAGTTTCATCGACAGGAAGCTAGATGGAAAGCAGAGCAGAGCAGCTGAGTCTGGAACTGGCACCCATATGGAATGCTGGTAGACTGTGGCCCCACACTCTGGTGCAGCAAGTTAAGCCACTGCTTGAAGAACTGACATTCTGTTTGGGTAGCAGTTCAAGCCCTAGCTGCTCCACTTCTGATCCAGGTCCCTTCTGGTGTGTCTGGGAATGCAACAGAGGATGACCTGGATCCCATGTTATCCATGTGGCATACCTATAATAACCCTTGGCTCCTGGCTTTGGCCAGTCCAGCTACCACCATGAAGCTCTTTGGGGAGCAAACCAGTAGATAAAATATCTCACTTTCTGTCTCCTCTATCTTTTCTGTAAGTGTGCCTTTAAAACAAATGAATTAAAAATGAAAAAAATTCGGCTCGGCAGCGTGGCCTAGTGGCTAAGGTCCTCGCCTTGATCCCATATGGCCGCTGGTTCTAATCCCAGCAGCTCCACTTCCTCTCTATCTCTCCTCCTCTCAGTATATCTGACTTTGTAATAAAAATAAAATAAATCTTTAAAAAAAAATGAAAAAGTTCCTGCTGTTTCAGGAGCCTAACATATTGGTTATATTCAAACAATCTACATATGATTTCTTTTTGTTATTATTGTTATTTTGAATTTTATGGTACAACTATGTAGGATCTGGGATCTGCCCCAATTTCAACCCCCCAACGGATTTTCTCTATATTGTTACAATAGTGTAGTCCTTCATAAGGAGTTATAATTCCATCAGTCTGTTATTTAAGTGTGCTCCGACATTGCTGGTACAGACAATGTCAGACAGTCCAGCATCCCATTGTCTAGATTGTCCAACAGTTTCATTGGGAGTCCATCTTTGATTTGAAAGTAGGGATGCAAGTTACATTGTGTCTTCGCATCTGGATATGGTAGTCTCTATTACTGCATCACTATACGTTCCCTTAAGTGAGAAGCCACAAAATAAGGTCAACAACAGATATGAAGTTAAAACAAAGACAAAACAAAAAAAGGAAAAAAACCAGTATCATAGAGTCAAAAAAAATGCCATTGAATAACCAATGCATGGTTGATGAAAACACAAAAGCCTCATTTACGTGATGGTTTCCTTATATTAGACAGAATATATGCTATTTGTCCTTTTGGGTTTTATTTATTTAACTAAGGATGGTGGTCTCTAGTAGGGACCATCTAGTTGCAAATGGTATGATTTCATTCTTTTTAATGGCTGAGTAATATTCTATGGAGTAGATGTACTCCTCTTTGGATGGGCACCTGGATTGTTTCCATGTTTTTGTTATTATAGATTGTGCTGCTGCAAATATAGGATTACAGATCCCTTTCTCATATGCAGTTTTTATTTCCTTTGGGTGTATTTCTAGGAGCAGGATAGCTGGGTCATATGGCAGGTTTATTTGCAATTCTCTAAGTACTCTCCATACTGATTTCCATAGTGGTTGTACTGGCTTGCATTTCTGCCCATTGCAGCCACTTGGGGAGTGAACCAGCAGATGAAAGATCTTTCTCTCTTTGTCTCCTTTTCTCTGTAAATCTGACTTTCCAATAAAGATAAATAAATCTTTTAAAAATGAACAACAATTTCAATGACATTTATCTGCTGAAAAAAAATGTATGTGCAACTGCATAACAGAAACCTGCCACTACAAGGAAAACTCCTACCTACCCTCGCTCCCATGAAAACTGCAGTGATTTTTAAAAGGCTATTTGCCTGCATTTTTTTGCACTGAAATTCTTAACCCACAGAGTGGAATTAACACTCCCTGGAGATCACCCTTGTCTTGTTGTGTATTTCTGCTGCCCTGTGGGGGAACCAATTCCTTCTGGTAGAGTTTTAAACAGGTAAACAGTGTTAACTTTGCCTATCTTGATAACTGCAGTCAGAAAGCTGTAGCCGTGGTTTCTGGCTGATTGGCAGGGCAGGCTCTGCCTTATGTAATAGTTACCTCTGGCAATTCGTCCCAACACCCTTTTTGACAGCTGTGCTCTGGTATTTTTAATGGTAGAAGTTTGGCTAGTGCTCCTCCAATCAGCGTTCTTATTTTGCTGGCTACAATTACAGTTTCTGTTTCTTTCACCTTCTTTCCAACCAGATCTGGTTCTGCACACATGTCACCGGGGGTTTGTGTGGAGCTCTGTTCTGCCTCAGTGCTTTAAACCCATTAATATAGTTTTAAAACGTTATTTTACCTTTACACAAAGTGGCCTCATGATGTATCTGCCCTTAATTCAATGTGTCGGTTGGACCTGCAGGGAGAGCCTGAGATGTTCCCAGATTTTAATGACACTTTCTTATTTCGAAAGAGAATTTCAGGACTGGTCACAGAGCAACACTGCCTGGCATGGTGGGACTTAGCGACTGCCATGTGCACCTAGCCCTACTGCTCACCTACTGCAGTCAGCTGTGGTTAGACACCCAGTAGTTCCTAGAGGGGACTCCATTGTCCGGAATTCAGTGTCTCATCTTTTCTGTTGTCAGCCCTGCCCAGCCCTGTTCTGGGCTTTCCAGTGTTAACTATGGATGCAGAACAGCAGAGTTCCTGCCCTGCTTTGACAAACCGAGCAGGTTTCCACAACTTGGACTTTGTCCCAGAGGGAAAAGTAAGCTAGGTACATTATAGCAGAAATACAGTTCCTAAAAGGCACGAGTACTCTTATTCCCAGGGAGGAAATGAGAACTTCCACTTAGTTCCCTTGAGGTATGGAGGAGGCCAAGGCCATGGGAGAGACACCCTGAATAGCAGGAAGAGAGATGTGCCCGTGGAGAGCAAGCAGCCAGGGCACTCTCCTTACCTTCCTCCCCTAGGGCTGAAACCCAGGGGGCCAGTTTTGAACAGTCCTTTAGTATTGCCTATTGGAATGTTGGAGGAAAAAAAAAGAATATTTATAATATTTACATTTGAATGTGATTTGCACCATCCTTTCCCTAAAATTCAAGCATTGGAATTTGGTCCTCGGTGAAGCTGTCTTGGGACCAGGCTGAGGGTTTTGAGAGGCGGGGCCTGTGGGAATAATTAGGTCACTGGGGCTGCTGTCTTCAGAGAATTCAAGTGTGGTTCTCTTGAGAGCCTGCCTAATTCTTTTTTTTTTTTCCATATACACAATTTTTTAAATTTAATTACATTGTATTATGTGACACAGTTTAATAGGTAATGGGATACCCCCTTGTGACAGGATTAGTATGTTTCAAAGTGTTCTGTCCCTCCCTGCTGCCCAGCTTCGTCTCTCTCTCTCTCTCTCTCTCTGAGCTCCCTCTCACTTGTACTTGTGCTGCAATGCCACATTGTATTAGCTCGGTGGCAGAGGCTGTCTTGGTGGGGTCAAATCTCAGACTTTCAGCTTCCAAAACGGTGGGTTAAATAAACCTCTTGTTTATTCACATTAGCAGCACCAGGTATTTTGTTACAGTAACAGAAAACATACTCTCACATACTATTTGGGGGAATGTATAACTTACACCCAGAATAGCCTTCATAGTGTCAAGCATAAACTTTGGACACATGTGATTGGAAGCGTTCCTTATCCCAACTAACAAGAAATAATTTATCTTCCTATCTCAAGAAATGCCTCTAACTAAAATATATTACTTCTTAATATCCTGACAATATCACTCCCTTTCCCCTAACCAGATGAGGATGAACTGTGCAAAACATGCCAACCATTTCAAAAAGAAAAGTTCTTCCTGCATCATAACAGGTCATTTTGGGGGTCATCAAAGGAAAAAAATAAAGGAAGAAATCAGACAGAGCCGCACAAAATCTGTCATTCATCTCCCGTCCCTTTCTTTAACCGTGGTCCAAACCAGACTACAGGACTGATCAGCAGGAACACTCAAATCACTTGGCTAGGTAACTTGATCCAAATGCTATTGCAGCAGTCAGCACTCTGAAGTGGGAATTTAAACGAGAAATCTAACTGGCATCAACCTAAATGGGTGTTTTATCTGGCATGCATGTGCAGCCAAAGTAAGCTGAAATTATAGAACTAAATAATTCATGAGAATGCTTAGTGCTTTATCTAGATCCAGTGATTATTTTGTAATCCAAATTTTAACCCCTTAACATGCCTTTCAAGAGGAAGGTTGGCTTGGAAAGATCTCAAAGGAAAACTCACTGGAGTATGAAACCATAGAAGAGTGGGAAATGTTCTGTTGAATATTTTCACAGCAGTGAGTTCTCTCGGCCAGTTTATTAGATGAATTTGCACAAAACATACGGCTTGAATTATCGTAACATGAAGATACCTGTGTACATTGCTTAGGCACAGAAATACACATTTCCAGAATGTTAGAAGACTCTGTGAAGCACTTGCTGGTTATTAAGCCCTCCTCAAAGTAGTCTTTCTCCAAAACCTACCTGAATAATACTTGATTTATATATTGCAATTTATTTATTCATCCTGCTGTTGATGAACTTTTAGTTATTTCTAATTTAGGACTGTTGCATATAGTATTATAAGTATTCCCATGCAAGATGTCTCACTTATTCTATGCTTTAATATTAGGTTGTATAGACAATATTGTCTATACCCTTCCTAATTATTTGGTTAGTATAGCCATTTCGGTGCATTTTCTGGTGTCTCATTGAGATTGTTATTGAAATTTCCTCAATGGATGGATAAAAAAAATAACTGATCATTTCCCCACAGGTTTCCTGGCCAGTTGGATATACTCTTTTGTGAAGTCATTGCTTGTGTTCCTTGTTCCTATTACAATGGATTCTTGCTTATAAAAATGATTTGTAGACTACATGTATATATTCTGGATGCAAAATCAGAATCAATTTCGCATAGTTTATTTGTGAGATGAGCTAAGTACCAATCTGCTTCATTTTAGAGATACGGGATTGACAGATCTAAAATTATTTTTCCAATGTCATTTGGTGAAATATGTATTTTTATTTCTACTTGAAAATTTACTTGCATAAAATTATTTGTAATAATCTCCCATTACCTTCTTTTTAAAGATTTATTCTTATTGGAAAGTCAGATTTAGAGACAGAATATTTAGACAGAGAGAAGAAATTAGAGAGGAGAGACAGAAAGATCTTTCATCCACTGGTTCACTCCCAGGTAGCCACAATGGCTGGAGCTGAGCTGATCTGAAGCCAGGAGAGAGGCGCTTCTTCTGGGTCTCCTACCCAGGTATAGGGCATGCAAGACCAGGACTTTAGCCACTAGGCTACCATGCTGGGCCCATCTCCCATTAGCTTCTTGTATGTCTACTGGATTCATAATCACTTTAAATTTTAAAATTGATATATGGCTTTATATTTGTCAATTTTATATACCTCAATAGCTTGATTTATTGAGAAGGATACTCATACATACTCATATTACTAATTTTATTCTCTTATTTTAAAATACATGCAGTCAGCGCTTAACATGTCTTTTTTTAAAATTTATTTATTTATTATTTTTAATTCATTAATTACATTGTATTATGTGACACAGTTTCATAGGTACTTGGATTCTCCCCACCCCTCCCCAAACCCTCCCACCATGGTGGATTCCTCCACCTTGTTGCACAACCACAGTTCAAGTTCAGTTGAGATTCCCCCATTGCAAGCATATACCAAACATAGAGTCCAGCATCTTATTGTCCAGTCAAGTTCAACGGCTTCTTAGGTATACACTCTCTGGTCTGAAGACAGAGCCAGCAGAGTATCATCCCGATCAATTAAAAGCTCCAACATACCATCAGCAAAAATTTACATCATTATGGAATTAATTGACATAGTAATGAGTAACCTATATGTTAAATGTAAATGCGAGTTCTTAACCACCTTCTGTGACCACCTCATTGACATTTCAATTTTAGTTTATACACAACATATAACATACATAACATGTTATACATAACATCATATCATCTTAAATTAAGGCAAACATGTGGTATTTAACCTTTTGGGATTGGCTCATTTCCCTTAGCATTATGGTTTCCAGTTTGGCCCATTTGGCCACAAAGAACTGCATTTTGTTTTTTTTTAATAGCTGAGTAGTATTCCATGGAGTAGATGAACCATAGCTTTCTTATCCAATCCTCTGTTGATGGGCATTTTGGCTGCTTCCATGTTTTTGCAATTACTGATTGTGCTGCTATGAGCATAGGTGTGCATGTTGGTTTCTCATAAAACAAGTGTTCTGGATATATTCCTGGGAGTGCTATTGCTGAATCATACGGTATGTTGAATTTGAGCTGTTTGAATGTTCTCCATACTGATTTCCATAGAGGCTGTACCAGCCTGCAGCCCCACCAGCAGTGGAGTAGTGTTCCCTTTTCCCCCCAACCTCGCCAACAAGTGTTGTTGGTGCTTTTATTCATGTGGGCCAGTCTTACTGGCGTTAGGTGGTACCTCATTGATGTTTTAATTTGGATTTCCCTTATTGCCAGGGAACTTGAGCATTTTTTCATATGTTTATTTGCCATTTGGGTTTGTTCCTTAACATGTCTTTCTTATGGTGACTTCACACACATGAATTGCTTTATGTTGTATTTTTCATTCCTTTTTAAGAAAAATGTTTATTTTCATATGCTTGAGAGAGAGAAAAGTAAGTGTGTATGTGTGAGAGAGAAACAGAGAGACAGAGAGATAAGGAGAGAGATCTTCCATCTGTTGGTTCACTCCCAAAATGCCTGGCACAGCTTGGATGTGGTCATGCCAAAGTGGAGATTGCATGTGTCTTTCACATGGTGGCAGGTCTTAATCACATCCTGCCTAAAAAAAAAAGTGAGCTTTTCAGGAATGGATTTTTAAATCATATCTTTGTATTTATTTTTAAATTTATAATTGCTTATTTTTAGGGATGTCGGCGAGAGAGAGAGAGGTAGGAAGAGAGAGACATTCCATCTACTGGTTTATACTCCAAAATATCCCAAGTGTTGGATTGGGCTAGGTAGAAAGCAGAAGCCAAAAACTCCATCTGGGCGTCCTACATGGGCGTCAAGGACCAAGCACTTGAGCCATCATCTACTGCCTTCCCATGTGTGTCAGCAGGAAGCTCAATCGGAAACAAAGACAAAATTTAAACTAATTAGTACTTGTAGCATAGAAGAACTAAATCAATAGAGCTTCGTAGTTGGTGAGAATTATTTGAGGATTGTTTATAGTGGTTACTCCTAAATTCTAAAATATATGTGAAGTATCCAAATACATAATGCATCTTAAAGTTTTGATTGATGAGCAATGTTAAAGATTTTTAAGAATGAAACAGAAGTATGTCCACTTCACACTGCTTCTAAACTTTGTGAAACATTTACACTGCTTGAGCAGGACTCAAGTACCGTAGGCTATCTATAGATGAACACTTAATCCTCAGGGATTTGGAGAAGCAAATTCTGCTCAGTAAATAAAAAAAAATCATTGGCAAAACTGAAGGAACGTATTTTTATGCACGTAAGAACCAATTTTAGAGGTATGTAGTTGTCGGTTTTGAGGGGAGAAGCTGCAGGTCAAATTGTACTTTACCAAATGTTGTTCCAAGAAGTTTTGAAATCCAGACAAGTGAAAAATCTGCTTCTCTTCTAATGAAAATAATGAAATTATTTCTAATGAAATAAGCAGTGACTTATTTCTAGGAGCTGAAGGGCAAGCTATTAGTTGCTTTGCAGTTCATTTAGCCTGTAAATGTGCAAGAAAGGTGAAACATATGTGTTGATTGAATGCCCTCCATGCTTTCAAATTCACTCTCTGTATGAAAACAGTGGCAGTTAATCCCAACTGATACAATGAGAGGTAAAACTGATCACACTTATGCTAATATTGGTAAACTTAGAAATATAGATGGTGTATGTTTTGTGAAGTGCATTCAAGCACACTTCAACTTAAGCTGGATTGCATTGTAAATTGTTATATGATTTGTAACATTCCTTTTTGTAACATAAACAAATTGTTTGCCAGCTCAGTATTCAGACACCTATAAAATCTATAATAATATAACAAATTGAATACTTCCAGTGAAATACAATTACCATAATAAGAATGAATCACATTTAAAATAATACTAATTTTACTTTTATAATACATAGATATTCAGAAAAATATAGCAATAGAAATGCAAAACTGAAAATTCATTAAGGAATTTCTGGAAATAATAATGGCATTTGTAACTCGAGAATGTCAACTGTTTTTTTTTTTTTTTTTCTTTTTTTTTTATTATTATTATTAATTTCATTGCATTGCTGTTTTTTCCAATTTTATATCAAATAATTTTTGTTCTCCTTTGATTTGAAAGGCTGATCCCTTTTCTACTTTCTTTTTATCACCCAGGCTTGGACAGATACCTGATTTTTTAATGGGAATGGAACTTTCAAAAGTAGCCAGCAAGAGAGAGATTAGTGAAGGGTGGGTGAAACATAAGATGCACAGATAAGGCGAGGACCCCAGCACCTGAGAAATCCAAGAAAAGAGGCAGAATAGGAGAAGCTATGTAAGTGAAAAGTGCTTGCTTATAACAGAGAACTCACACATGACCTTCTACAGAACAGCCTCTGGATTTGCCTCAAAACAAAAAGAGGAAGAAGAGTCTATCGTGTGGTTATCGTTGGCAATTTGGCAAGTCTTATTTTCAAATGTTTTGCCCTCACTTTCTCTTGCACTGAGTTTGATGATAGATATTTTTAGTGATACTGTTCTTTATTTTCCCCTTCATTGACAGTTGGAGACTTTCTGCTCAGTTATTATACAGAGACATGTTTAAAAATAATCCCCTTCCTCAAAATTCATTTTAAAACTGAAGGGTACAAAATTTTCATACCTTTTGAAGTTCATCATTTATTATCCTGAATCCAGTATCCAAAGGACAAAATTAGGAAAGTGTAAGCTCTTCTTCACAAGGCAGTATCAGTTGCTCCTGGATGAGGCATATCCACAGAGATAGGGGAAGGGGTGGAGGAGTTGACTCCCTGCTTTCTGTGGGTAAGAATTTATATCTCAGAGGACTGGAGCTCACAGAAAGCTTCAAGTACTACGATGCAGGAGTAGAAACCAGTTAATGGTTGAGATTAGGGGTTTCTTTTGGGAAATTATCAGGGATTTCTGGAACTGCAAGCACACCCTACCTCTGCATCAAAACTTTTCCAACCATTTCTGCAGTCCTTCCCTGGAACCCCATTTTTGCAGTTCACTCGCTGTCTTTGCCCTTAGTTGAAATTCTCTGTAGCATCTTTCAGAGCAAGGTGACAAGATTGTGGATGAAGGAGTTCCGCCTCAGGCTCGCATCCTCCTCAAAGCAGCCGAAACTGGAAATTGTCAGAGATTCATCCCTCCTTGTGGCCAGCAGCTGCGATAGCGGATGGTCTCAATGTTTATGCCATCTGATGATGTGGATTTTCTAGCAGTTACACAAGTGCTGCACAAAATCTGTGTCCTGTATGACCCCACTTGGAGCTCTTCCAATTCTCACATTTTCTTTCAACTGAATTCAAGAATATTTTTAAAAAGCCATATTCAAGTATAAATATTAGCATAAAGTATAATTCATGCCAAAACCACTCTGAATCAAGCCATTTGGAATTATCTCTGTTGTTTTTCCTATCTCAGCATAAATAAAAATGAGAATATATGTGCTATAGACATGTGTCTATTTTTATGTACCTTCTCTGATGCTAGCAAAACTCTCAAAATACTGCTCTGGAGTTGTTCTTTTGATTTTATCCCCAGAGCATTTATTCAAGGGAATAAATTTGGCCATTTTCAAGCTGTGAGAATATGGAATGCATAAATTTTCCTGCTACAAAATGCTTTTTTTAGTATATTTATGTAACTCAAAACAGATGCATCCACAAAGTTTAAACATAGAAATACAGATTACTGAAGAAAGAGAACCAGGTCTGGTTTGGAGAAGACTTTGGTATTTTAACCCTGCTAACATTTTCAATGTGTAAAATTGGTACTAGGACCTGGATCCAATGGTTAAGCTCTGGGAGATTCCTATAAAGTGGTACTAGATGAGCATCTGATACCATAACATTTCAACCTTAGATCTACAAGCTTAGGCAAAGCTTACATGGAGTAGCAGAAAGGTCGAAGTTTGGATCTGCAAGTTTGTCCAAATAAGAGTAGCAAGGTCTAATCTGAAATGTCACCAAGCTTAAAAACTCAATATTTATGGCACTTGATCAAACTGGCAATATGATCAGTAGGATTGGTTGTTAATATACAAGGGAGTGCTTGTGAAGAAATTCTCTCTACGACTTGGTCACAAATGTAAAATCTCAGTGTTTGTCTGTGGCTTGAGGCAGTCCAGCACACAGACCCCTTCTCCAGAGCAAATGCCGCTACCGTAAAATCCGTGTCTCTGCTTCTCAGGTGTGACAGCCCAGCAAACACAAACAGGGATGCAATAGGATGTAATAGGGTGCAACTCTGTGGTTGCTATTTTAAGGTTAATAAGACATATCACTACCTTGATACTCTATAAAAGCTTTGTTCATACCTTTATTGAATAAATTGTTATATTCTATACCTATATCTCCAGTGGGTTATAAATTTCTTTCAGATAGCTCTGGTTTCAAATTTCCATTCAATAACTACCTGTCAGAAATAACTTTATGGCAGGCACTTATTTATTAATGTGCCGCACAAGGGCGTTTGTGTCTCTTTACACCTTTCAGTGAACAGAAGTGAAAATACTCAGTTTGTTAAAACTTCATTTTTCTGCTTAAAGATCTGATGAATTAAAATAATCACTTTTAAGGAGACCTAATATTGCTTTATATTTCACATATGCATTTGATACTTAATTATTTTTTCATTATTTCAATATTGTGGCCAACAAATCTTCGTACCTCTTAATAACTCTAATGATGTAGACTCATAGATACACAGTGTTTTAAATATGTGATAAACATTTTTACAGTTTAAACTTGAAATGTCACAGGTGTAGGTAATTATTATAATTATATCCATAATTCAAATATGCCTTTTCTCTTAAGCATTTCAAACCTATGAAATAACAGACACACAAAATATTTTTAAGTTCAGCTTAATATAATTACTACAGATTTACTGTACATAGTTGTTTCTACCCTTAATGTTTAATTGTCTCAGAACAATGTCCTTCTCACGAAGCAAGTTGGTATTAGCTTTTCAAGGAACATGGCATGGAACTAGGAAACGAGAGCTTCAGCACTGGCATTCAGGGACATATCCCTCCAGATCCTGCGCCATGTCAAAACTCTGCAGAAGATAGATTAAATTTGGGAAGATGCCAAATAGGAATACTAAGTCTTTGGTGTGAGTAACTGGCTGAAAAGTGGTACAATTTATGCTCTAAAAAGATCAGGGCAAAAAATAATTAGGTTTTGGAGAGAAAAATCTAGACATACGTTTTATATTTCTTTGGTTTGATGGGCCAATGAACTTAGAACTGAACTTTTTCTATGGCTAAATATGTCTCCTGGCAGAGGGCTGTCAGACATTTAAGTTTTGGTAATATAGACGTTTACAGCCATTGTACTGAAACGAGGAATAATGTTGACTAAAAAACAAACTCAACATTGGTATAATATTTGATGCTTAAGGAGAAGAGCCACAAAAGCTTACTGAGAGGGCATTTCACAAAGCCAGGGTTCTACACCTGCCTTTGACTCCTGATTCCAGCCTCCTTGTGCTGCAGACCCTGAGAAGCAATAGTGTTGGCTCAGACAGCAGAGTTCCTTACATTCACATGGAGACCTGGATTTGGTTTCTGGCCCCTGATTGCAACCCCAGCCAGGGGCCATTGTAAGCATTTGGGCAGTGAACTAGTGACAGGGAGCACCACTTCTCTTCCTCTATCCCCACTCTTCCTTCTATTTTCTCTTCCTCCTACCTCCTTTTGCTCCTCCTTCTTTTTCTCCTCCTCCTCCTCATTCTTCTCCTCTTCCCCTCCTTGCTCTCCCTCTCTCATCTTCCTCATTTTTAGACCCATTTTTAGCTATTTTACATTTACCTCTCTAGCTATGTCATTTTTATAGTGGTGTTACTGATTTAGAATACCTTGTCTGATTCCAAATTCTTGTGGATGTCCTCTATTTATGTCTTTATAAAAAACATTTCTCTAGATTGGTAAGTGTCACCAACATTCATATTGATTTTATGGCTCATAACCATCTCATTCAAGTACTCAGAAGATTTGACTAAAGGAACCCTTTGAACATATACTAGTCTCCTTTTCTTGTTCATTACTTAACATTCACATACCAACAGGTGGTTGGCATAGTTCTGACATGCTGTCAATCTCTCTGATCCATGGATGAAGAAACCCTTCCAGTGTTCATTGGTTGACATAGTCAGCCTTAAAGACTCCATTCACCCAGATACTGGCTGTCATCATTTGGTTGGGGTAGTTGTCCAATTTGCTCTGCTCTCCTTCCTCTGTGGTGCTAGATGTCCTCTACAGGCCCAAATGGGCTTCCGTATCCTCAATGTGTATCAGGGCCTGCCGTCTACTACTCTGCCTTTTCCACTGAGGAGAATAAATTCTTATAGGTGGGCCCAAGTCCCCAGAATAAGTGACCCAGGCCCCGCCAGACCCAGCACCTACTGTGCAAGTGGGTCCAAGGACTCCCACCAAATGACCTGGGCCCTGCCAGACTCCCCATCCCAGGATATCATGGACCCGGTATCCACCACACAGGCAGGTCCAAGGACCTGGGCCATGCAACCTGGGCCCCGGCAGACCCCCTGTCCCTGGGTCTTATGGACCTGGTACTCACCATGGAGGTAGACCCCAGAACTGGGACCATGCGACCTAGGCCTCACTGGACTCCTGCCCCTAGGGCTCATGGATCTAGCACCCGCCTCTCAGGCAAGCTCAAGTACCTGGGTCAGGCAACCTGGGCTCCACCTGACCCCCTGCTTCTGGGGTTCATGGACCTGGCACCCACCACACACTTGGGCCAGAGGATCCGGGCCAGGTGACCCAGGCCCCACTGAACCCAACAACTACCCACCATACAGGCAAGCCGAAGAACCCAGGCCAGATGACCTGAGCTCTGCTGAACTCTTTTCCCACCCCTGCTCCCAACTCCCAGTCTCCAATCCCCAGTCCATACACCTGCCACGAGAGACTACAGCCATCACCAACCCAGCCTACTGCTTCCATTCTGGTTCTTGCACCAGTGGGAACCCCAACCATGCCAGGGCATCCCTTTAGTTCCCCAACCAGGCCTGTCCCCAGCCACAAACCTTGCAGGTGTCAATGGAGATTGCTGTTGCATATGGATGAGCCCTCATACACCCGCACAGATTCTGCCCCCAGACCTGAATTCACTCATGTGCTAGTTAATATCACAGAACAGCCTCATATTACTCGTTCTCTGTTCCAACTCTCATTGGTGAGTTCCGTGACCTAGCCCTGCTCAAATACAGTGGCCTTGTCCATGGAAGAACCTCAGAAGCCATTTCTCACCTGGACATGAACCCTCAGTTCCCTGCTCACTCCCATCTGTGCCATCCCCCAGACCCTCTGTAAGCCCACATCCCAAGTCCCCAGAGTGTACCACAAGGTGACCCGAGAGCTTTGCCTGGTGCCATTGGTACACTGGTCACCTGGCCAGGGTTTAATCTCCCCAGATGCCCACAGACATGCTTTTACAAAGAGGACCCAGGTCATGCTGGCCTGAGTACCTAGCATCCTTGTTTTGTTAGTGTGTGAGTATTCTTTGAGATTGTTTTCTGTTTCAGTGTATGCTTTCTTCATAGCTCATGGTTTGGGAGAAAACTCCTCATGCTCTGATTGTTTTGTGCTTTGCGTCATTTTTCCAGGTTTAGAGTTAATGGGTCTCACTGGGCCATTGCCAAATATTCTGAATATTCTTTGATGATTGGAGCATCCTAAGAACACCAAAACAGATTGTTTTACTGATGAAGATGGTGGCAGGTTGATGTATCTCCCTGCAATGTCATCTGCTAGTTAAGAAATTGAAAACTGCACCAGTCAGAGTCCAGCACGGTGGCCTAGCGGCTAGTCTTCGCCTTGAACGCCCTGGGATCCCTTATGGACGCCGGTTCTAATCCCAGCAGCTCCACTTCCCATCCAGCTCCCTGCTTATGGCCTAGGAAAGCAGTTGAGGATGGCCCAAAGCTTTGGGACCCTGCACCCATGTGGGAGACCTGGAAGAAGCTCCTGGCTCCTGGCTTTGGATTGGCCCAGCACTGGTTGTTGCAGTCATTTGGGGAGTGAATCATTGGATGGAAGATCCCTCTCTTTGTCTCTCCTCCTTTCTGTATATCTGACATTCCAATAAAAATAAATAAATATTTTAAAAAAGGAAAACTGCACTAATTAAAACATGTCACTTTCCTTATGTGAAATGAAATATATATTATTTCTAAAAATTGAACTCATGTATGGAGCAAGAACTGTATTTGCCAGAGATGGGGTGAAAATAATGTTCTAATGGAAGAATGTTGTGGTGTCTGTAATATAGCATGCTTACAATAGATAACAACTGTGTATTGTACATTTCAATATAACAGATTTTATATGTTCTCACCACAAGAAATGATAAAAACTTGAGGTAATGGGGTAAACATTTAAAAAATCATATCATGTGTGATCATTCATGCACTGACATATGTTCATAAATTTTCAAAATGTAAAAAATGCTAAATGCAAATGTTATTTTTAGATAGCTCTTACACTACATATGCACAAAGTTCAATTTTGTAGTTAAAGGCAGTGAATTTCAGAGAGACTCTAAATGGCAGAGTGAAAACTTGTTTTAGGTATTTTGTGTTAAACAATTTTTGCATCAGATCATGGCAGCTCACAGCAAAGGGCAACTCTCCAAATGGTATTTCTAAGTTGGATACCTTTTGTCACTCTGGAAGGCTGTATCATTAGCCTAGGGAAATAAAAATGTAAAATCTGGATTTTTCAGATATTTGAAGGAACTTCATGGAAAACATAAATAAAAGATACATTTGTTTTGGTGAAAAGACTTTGAAACCCATGCATCATTTTCCCATAATCAACAATTCTAAGAACTTTGTGAAGATCCATTCTTGAGCCTAATTTCTATCTCACCAGCGTTTGATTTCCTAACTGATATAATGGCTTTGTTGCTCTGACTTGTGGGTCTACTCAAAGAGTACATATCTACCCAGAGAATTTGCAGGACTTGTGACTAAAACTGCACTTTTCTTTTCTTTGTTTCTTTTTTTAAGCCCACGTGGCACTTGTGTTCATTTTTCTTGGCTGATTCAAACATAGGCAGAGTACAGGATGTGGTGAGTGAGGTCTAGAACTCAACCCATCCATCATTCATATTTTCTTCAGTGCCATTGTCCAGAGAAACTCCAAATCAACCACAGAATCTAGGTCAACCTCAGGCACTCAATAAAGAGAAAACTATTCTTACTACCAGGCTACTACTCCCTGAGAACCTGCTTCTACTAGTTTCTGGAGGGTCACTCAAGGGTAGAGTTAATATCTTGGCACCGCAGGGGAACTGGAAATATTATATCTAAGGAGACATTTGAAACAGAAACTACCAAGGCCCATTTCTAGGAGTCTTAAAAAGAACCTTTCTGGAAACTTCCAGGTCAATATGAAGTTACCTCAGTTTTTTGGAAGTCAAAAAAGTCCCTTTGAACAACTAATTTCTCATTTTGAGTCTCTCCCATTTATTAAGCAAATTCTGCCTGGGAATCCCAGACTGGATTTAATGGAATTAACCGGTCTGGAAAAACTCACGAAAACTGCAGGAGAACGGAGGAGTTACTCTAGAAAGAGCAATCCATTTGAGTCGGATCATGTGTTCTGAAAGAGCTTGTCACATGGACGACAGTGGTGAGCTGAGTTTGATGTGTTCACTGTCACTTGAGTTTACATTGAGCCGATCTCTACAGAAACATCTGATTCTAGGTAGAAATAGAATAAGCAAAATTAAAAAGGGTATTTCATTAAACGTTTATAAGTTTGGAGTGGCAGTTCAAGGAATCTGAGGATGGGGTTCTTAGTATAGAATATGACATGCAGAGGAAAATGGCTTTGAGCTCTCCTCTTGCTTTAACACACATCCAACAATTTCTCTAGCCCAAGACTACATGTAGTGTAAAGATGGATTTGATGCACTTTATATGACTGTGAGCAAGCAGATGCAGAATTAGTTGTATAGTAAGTTGTCTTGGCTATTTTGGGATGTTATAAAAGGTATCATAAACTGTGTGACTTGTAGACAACAGAAAATTTATTCTCCTGATTCTGAAGAATATGAGATGCGAGGTCAGGGGCCAGCTGTCTGGATGTTTGTTGAGGGCTGTCTTTCTGGTTCACAGATGGGGCCTTGTGTTTGTGTCTTCACAAAAGAAAAGGTACAAAGGTTGTCCTTTATAAGAGCATGGATTACTTTTATGATGGAGGGGAGCTGCTCTTAATAATATAATCTCCTGAATGCCCTACTATAAAGCTGTCCTAACCAAAGGAGTGGCACATCAACATGCAAATTTTGGTGAGGAGGTACCACGATCATTGTGACAGAACAGGATTGGAGAGGAGATGCTTTGCAATTAAGAAAATAAGAAATAAGGCAGACACAGGATAAAGGCTACAGAAAGCATGTGGTCAGAGGGAAGCTGCTTTCTCTGAGGAAGGAGGTCCACCTTGTAGGTCTACTTGGAGAGTCAAATTACACGAGTTGATGTGGCATGAATGTTGACAGTTATGCCCCATGTTGACATCAACCATCCAATGCCTGATGATCAGGAAGCAGCATTGTGACTCAAGTACAGAAGTTAGTACATGAATGTCTCAAGGATATCCTAAAGCACACAGTCCTGTGGTGTCTGACTGTTGCACAACTGTGGACCCTTACCCACAGGCCCCAACTGTGTTCTTAGACTTTTACTCACTCATGGATCATTGCCAATAGAATTTGACTTCAGTCTCAGGCGTCGGCAGTCCGTGAAGTCAAGATTCCAGGCACGGTCTGCCTTGCTCTTCCATATCAAGACTAGCTGTTATTTTTTCCAAACTGCCTGCAGCAGGATGTAAACACTGAAACCATAGTTCAAGCCATCGTTAAATGACTATGATTAGGGGTATAAGGGAGAAGGCAACACTGTCTCTCTGCTTAGCTAGCATACTCGTCAATTAGTTTGAAGAGAAGATAAAACTGACCTGCTAGAATCACTGCTTTCTCATATCAGCAATATGGAATTAGTTGCTAACCAAGGTGTTCAATGTATCCCTTTTTCTTTCTTTTTTTTTTTTAAAGATTTGTTTACTTTTACTGGAAATGGAGATTTATAGAGAGAAGGAGAAACAGATAAAGATCTTGCATGCACTGGTTCACTCCCCAAGTAGCTGTAATGGCCAGAGCTGAGCCGATGTGAAGCCATGAACCAGGAGCTTCTTCAGCTTTCCCAAGTGGGTGCAGGATCCCAAGGCTTTGGGCTATCCTCGATTGCTTTCCCAGGCCACAAGCAGGCAACTGGAATGGAAGTGGAGCAGCTGGGACTCAAACCAGCATCTATTTGGATTTCTGCACATGCAAGGAGAGAACTTCAGCCAATAGGTTACTGTATCAGGTCTAAATGTATGCCCATAATACGAGGCTTGTGTACCTTTTTCAAACATCCAACCACGGAAAATACAACCAATCAGTATAAAACTGTTTACAAAGCCAGAACATGAGCTGAACAGTTTCTTTAACATAATGCTCTAAGAATTGACTAGAAACTGGTTTGCAATCCCTGCTCTAATACTGGGACAAAAGAACGCCATGTGGGAACATATGGTTCCTTATTGGAAAGGCAAGTTAAGTATGTAGTCATGCTCTGTTTCTGCAGATGGATTGCTGCCTACAGATGGAGAATCCTTGCAGCAAGAGGGTTCTTAACTGGCAGGGCTCCCATCTAAACAAAAACAGAACTTGAAAGGTCCCAGCCCGACTTTTCAGATTGTATTTCTGTAGCACTCAAGCCTTTGATGGCTTCTTTTAGTCAGTAGTTGCTAAATAGAAATGTTTTGCAATGAAATGAATCAGCTCACCTTTGAGTTTCAGGAACAGATAAAATAAAAGGGATTTAATTTAATAAACACAAGCCAAATATAGTAGGATTACAGATAAGAGGTTCTTCAGCCTCGTTGGATTCTCCTTGGATGAAATTTTTTTCTTTTTTCTTTTAAAAAAATTTATTTTATTTGAAAGGCAGACTTAGAGTCTTGATTCTCCAAATGGCCTCAATGGCCAGGGATGGGATGATCTGAGGCTGAGACCAGGAGCTTCTTCTGGGTGTCTTCTTATTTTTATTTTTTAAAGATTTATTTCATTTTCATCACAAAGTTAGATATACAGAGAGGAGGAGAGACTGAGAAGAAGATCTTCTGTCCCATGATTCACTCCCCAAGTGAACGCAGTGGCAGGAGCTGAGCCAATCCAAAGCCAGGAGCCAGGAGCTTCTTTCAGGTATCCCACGTGGGTGCAGGGTCCCAAAGCTTTGGGCCGTCCTCGACTGCTTTCCCAGGCCACAAGCAGGGAGCTGGATGGGAAGTGGAGCTGCCGGGATTAGAACTGGCACTTATATGATATCCTGGCACATACAAGGTGAGAACTCTAGCCGCTAGGCCACCGTGCTGGGCCCTTTCTGGGTCTCTTCCATGGGTGTAGGAACCTAAGGACTTGGGCCATCCTCTGATTCTTTCCCATGCCATTAGTAGGGAGCTGGATCCAGAAGTAGAGCACCCAGGGCACAAACTGACACTCATATCGGATGCAAGCACTGCAGGCAGTGTGTTACCCCAGGGCTAGGCTGCTGTACCACTGTGTCTGTCACAGACAAGATTGTTCTAAAGGAGGCCACATTGCGGGGTCCAACAAATGCGCACATCTTAGAAAATAACTAGATAAAAGGAAACGGATTTCTGTTCATGGTGATGATGAGTGGGAGGGGCTGTTAAACCACTTCTCAAAGTTGATGAGTTTACAGTAGGGTGATTATTTCACAATTCCTTTTAGTGTAAAGCATAGTTTCAACTGTTTCATTGGAAAAGGATACAGTAATGGCTGGTGTGGGGAAAATAGTGATCTAATTTTTCCTTATTTTATTTTTATTATTATCATTTTATGATACAGTTCCATAGGCTCCTGGCATTTTCCGTATCCAAGCCCCGATTTCCCCCCCTCCCAGTTCCTCTATATCATTACTAAAGTATAGTTCTTCATACACAGTCATATATCCATCATTGTGCGCATGGACAGTGACAGAGAGTCCAGAATCCTATTGTAAAGATATAGTAAACAGTTTCATTGTAAGTCCATCTTTGGAAGTAGAAATGCATACTGACTGCATTGTATCCTCACATCTGGATGTTAGTCTCCATTTCACAGCTATTGTACATGCCCTTAAATGAAAAGTCATAATACAAAATCAACAATAGAAAGAAAAATAGAAATTTACAATGCCATGAAGTTAAATGACATGTTACTACATATGACAGTCTCCATTACACAGCTACTATACATCCCCTTAAATGAGAAGCCACAAAACAAAATCAACATCAGGAAGAAAAAAGAAATTAACAACACCAAGAAGTCAAATAATATGCTATTAAATGACTAACGTGTAACTGAAGAAATGAAAATCAAGAACCTTCTTGAAGAAAATGATGCTACTGTATTATGTACG
Source organism: Ochotona princeps (assembly GCF_030435755.1). Classification (NCBI taxonomy): domain Eukaryota; kingdom Metazoa; phylum Chordata; class Mammalia; order Lagomorpha; family Ochotonidae; genus Ochotona; species Ochotona princeps. Next base: position 46,813,802 of record NC_080838.1, read on the forward strand.
ATTCATTGAATGATTTAATCAGAAGAAAGTGTTTTGAAGAGATGAAACTAACCAAAAACAACAAAACTCATGTGATATAGTTTCCACTGATTTTTTGTTGGTGAAGTTGTCTCTTCTAGACGATAAATAGATGAGTTTTGTTTTTTAATCCAGTCTACTAATCTATGATGTTTGATTGAGCTTAAGCCATTTACATTCAGGGTTAATACGTATGGATGGTACTTTGGTCCTGTCATTTTAGGAATGGGTTGTTCATTGGTTTAGCCTTCTGTTGTCATTTTACTGGGATGTTCTTCACATTTGCCTTTGGCTTTGGTAAGTGCTATTCCTCTTCTCTGTCAAGAGAACATCTTGAAGTATCATTTGTAGGGCAGGTTTGGAAGAAGCACATTCTTTTAACTTTTCTTTACTGTGGAAGAATTTTATTTCATTCTGAAAGACAAAAGAAAGCTTTGCTGGATATGTTATCCTGGGCCGAAAATTTTTTTCTTTTAGAATCTGGAATATGTCACTCCATTCTCTTCTTGCCTGTGGAGTTTCCTGTGAGAGATCTCCTGTGAGTGTAATTGACATTCCTTTATATGTCAGTTGACTTTTTTCAGATGCACATTTATGGATCTTTTCCTTATGTTCGATTTAAGAGAGTTTGATGATCATGTGTTGTGGTGAAGATCACTTTTGATCAAGTGTGTTGGGAGTTCTGTGCCCCTCCTGGATCTTGTTTCCCAATTCTTTCTCTAAATGAGGGAAATTTTCCCTTATTATTTCATTAAATATATTTGTAAAACCAGTTTTTCTCTCTGCACCTTCTGGGACACCCATAACTCTTAAATTTGGCCTCTTAACAGTGTCTTTCAAGTCCTGAATCCTTTTTTTGGCCTGATCCAGCTCTGCTTCCAGCTTTTTGTTTGCTTCCCCCTGGTGACAGGAAATATCTTCCAATTCTGAGATTCTTTCTTCTGCTTGCTTCATTGTATTTTGGAGACTCTCCACTGAACTTTTAATTTGCTCTGCTGTGTTCTCAATTTCTGATATATCAGCCTTGATTTGCTTTATTGCTTTCTTAAATTTTTTTAACTCTTGTATATGCTTCTCATTTCTGATCAGAAGTTTTAAAATGAGTCTTATGGATTCTGTGTCCCCATTTTCTCTATGTCTTCCTCAGTGAACTCTGAGGTTGGCATAGGGTTTTGCTCCTTTGCAGGGGAGTTTTCAGTAATATCCATTGTGCCTTTGTCTCTTCTTTTGCTCTTGGTCATTGTACTTCTGGTTAGCAGAGTCTTCTCCTTGTGGCAGGTTTCACCCACAGGTCTACAATGTGATTGTATTTATTGCGGTTGGTACACAACTTTTTGCTTGCAGCCACTTGTGCCACTCTCTCCAGCAAGTTCCAGGTCTGGGTTCTTATGTCAGATTTCCACAAAGAACTCTGTAGCCCCGGGTCCTGGATCACCACTCTACACCTCCACTCTCCACCTCCTGTGATCCGCATCATGGTATCACCTCCTGTGATACCGTGCTGAGAATGTACCGTTGTCTGTACAACCTTTTCGCACTTTCGGTTGGATCAGGCCCCAGGATTAGGGAGACACCAGGTGTCCTATATAACTAGGTTGTTGGTGGCACTGATCTTGTCAGAGCCTGTTGGACTTTAGGTTGCCACACGGACCTATTTTGACCTGTACGATGTCACAGTCGGTATTATTTTCCTGTGGGACCAGTGCAATCCACGGAACTCAGTGAGTTCTCGCGAGCTCAGCACATGCACAGTTCACTGTTGTCGCCTGCAATCCTAAAGCTTCTGACACAGTGTACAAAATGGTGCCTGACGTACCACTACTAGAGTTCTTGATCTGCTGGCCATCAGATCTGAGAGCTACCTAGACCTGTCTTGGGTGGAACCTGTAGAATGCCACGTTGCTACAGTTCACTGAGTCAGAAATGAGTTCACTCCCAGCTCAGCGTATGCTCAGTCCTTTCCCTTGCCTTTGCCTCCTTACGCAAAACGGCACCCAATTTGGCTCTAGGGGGCTGACTGGGCTGTGAAATCCACGCTCTTCTTGCACTGCCCATCTGGGATCTGCTGCTCTTTCTCTGCTCCTGGTCAAATCAAATGGACCAGCAGGACGGACAGTTCTTTGTCTGGGTTTACCTCCCAAACTCCCAGTGAAAGTCCCTTCCCACCTGGTTGCTGGTGGAGTTCCTGCTGCTGGTGGAGTTCAGATAGCTGTTAGCTGAATGCTGTTGGAGTATCAGTCACCGCAACACTACACCGTTGTGTCCGCTACATTCCGATGTCTGTCAGTCTACATGTACCCCTCTGTTGTTGTTCTGTCCTCTCATATTTCCTGGAATGTGTTCTCTCTGCTTCATCCCGATTAAATTTTTCTCTGTCCATTTAAACATGTCCTTACTCTATGCCACCTACTTGATTGACCTAATTTTTCTATTGTTGAAAAAGAAAGGGTCAAATTCCTGCTACTGGCAGTTGACTCATCCCTAGGCAGAGAGAAAACAATGAGTGATGAATAGAGATAACAAGTATGGTGATTTATTGGTTAATTAATGTCCAAAACAATCAAGACAATGCATAAAGTTCATGGAACTTGGGACTTGGGGTTGAGGGTATATTAATCAAATGTATGAAGGGGAAAGGTCCCAGAATGGATGCCTATCTTTTAAGTAAAAGACCTTACTACATTTCTGATACTCAGGTAAATTGGCTAGAACTTCCCTGACTTAGCTGTGCAATCTATAAAAATAGAACGACAGATAAATACTTGATAGACAAATAAATGGAAGAGATAACTATAGATAATTGATGCATAAACAAAAAGCTATTTTAAAGCTAAGTTTCATCAACAAAGAATTTTAGTTTTTTTGCAGTAGAATGAACTTAAGTTTTAATGCCATATTTTTCTTGAACCTTTTGTACTATCCTCATATTTCAGATAAGATTACCTAAATACAGAACACTCAATTCAATTTGAAGTTCATAGGATAGATGTTTGGCAAAATGGGTAAGGCGATGTTTGGGATACTTGCATTGTATACCAGAGTCCATGGGTTCAGGTACTGGATCCACTTTGGATTTTAACTTTTTGCTAATACATTCTCTGTGAGGCAGTAGATGCCGACTCAAGTACTTAGCTCCCTGTTACCCACACATGAGGCAAAAATTGTATTCTTACTGTGAATGTTGCAGACATCTGGGCACTGAAGCAGCAAGTAGAGCAAGATAAGTCTAGCCTTAGAGGATGAACTACCACGAAATGGCCAGACAGTATGATTTGATAGGAAAGAATTGCAAACAGTACCCTATCCAGGGGTTGTGATGTAGGTTGTCTCCATGAGACCCTGAAGAATGTAATGATACATATAAAAGTATCTAAATAAGGAATATGCTGGAAAGACAGAAGAATCTGGTTAATGGCTATAAATGTTGTGTTTATTACATATGATTGTGGGAGACAGATACTCAATAGATACTTTCCAGGTTAGGGCATTTGAAGCGGGATGCAAATGTCTCCCCAAAATCAATACAGGATTCAAGACAAGAGAAATATTATTACAAAATTAATGAAAAAAAAACTCCAATTGACACTGTAGTCTGGGGAAACACAGCTATGTAGAAAACAGACTTCCTCTGTGTGACTTATGTAAAAGGTGGAACCTCAGAGAACATGATGAAACCCAGGAGTCCAGTGAATATTTATGATGAAAGTGCACATCAGCCCTGAGCTTCCACTGTGATTAAAGTGGAAATTCCATTGTTTCTCTCTAACGAAGAGGGATGATTTAACAATTGGGCTATAGGATGCTTTTTTCTTAAGATTTATTTGTTTTTATTGGAAAGACAGATACAGAGAGGAGGAGAGACAGGGAGGAAATCTTCCGTCAATGGTTCACTCCCCAAGCAGCCACAATGGCCGGAGCTGAACCAATCCGAAGCCAGGAGCCAGGAGCTCCTCCAGGTCTCCCACGTGGGTGCAGGGTCCGAAAGCTTTGGGCCATCCTCGACTGCTTTCCTAGGCCATAAGCAGGGAGTTGGATGGGAAGCAGGACTGCCAGGATTAGAACCAGCGCCCATATGGGATCCCGGTGCGTGCAAGGCAAGGACTTTAACCACTACGCCATCGCGCTGGGCCCTATATGAAGCTTGTTACCTGATGCTGTTCTTGCAGCCAACAACTTGACTTCCTCCAGGTAATATTTGAAACTAATTGTATTAGACTACATAGAATGCATCTATTCATTAACCTTGTTTATTTCAAGACACTAAATTGATGCACTATTTCCAGTGGAGAGGTTTGATCTACTCATCTTAGGTCATTTGCTTTCAAAAGAAAAATGTCATCTTTAGCAAATTATTATAGCCCCAAAGGCCACAAATAGGCAATGAAGTACTAAAACAGAAGCTGGAAGATGATTTGAGCAACCTGTGCTGAAGAAGGGAAGGATATATTTAGCAAGATGACTGAACACAGAGATCAGTCTATATGACTGACGTGGTCCAGCAAAATCTCAATAGAACTCGCATGAATTTTTGATTTTAAAAGCTGTAATTTCTACCCAGGAGCAATACATGTCACCATAACAGGCTTCTAATAATGTTATTATTTCCTAAAGTAAAGCAATTTCAACAGAATAAAACCATATCCTCAAGAGATACAATTTTTCCTTATCATTTTCACTATTCTATAAAATTGGTCCACTCCCTGACCCAAATCTTACATGCTCCAGCAGTTACTCTGTCTTTGCTTGTCTTAGCCTGCCATTGTGTCTTAGCCTTTGTATGAGTTAGAGGATATTGCAACCTGGCCCGCCTCACACCCTATGGTAGGATGCACGTGCAGGTGTTGCAGCCAGGACCTGCCCATGCTGTCACCAGCCCCAGTACCGATGAGTGTTGGTGGATTCCACAGTTGTTCCTAGCTCAATCCATCACCACCTCAACTCTTAAGCTAACCAGATGGACTTGTATTTCCACAGGGTAGGCCCATTTATCCTGCAGAATCTACCCCTGAACCTGGTTCTCTCATGTGCTGGTTGGTGTCATGACCCTTCCTAATGTACTCACCTCTGTTCCTACACTCAGTCAGGTGCTGGGATCCAACCCTGCCAGATAGATCCTCAACCATAGCTTTTGTGTGGATTGGCGTATGGCAGTAAGTGATGTTCTATGCGAACAGCCCGTATGGGCTGATGAATAAATCTAACCCAAACAGATCATACGGACTCTCCCCTCCGAACAGCCAGGTCTCAGTCCCCAAGCTTGCCAGGAAGTTTGGTGACTCTGTCATTGGGAGTCACACAGGATTCATCCTTCACCTACACTCACATTAGCCTTATCCATCGATGTCTTTAGGTAGCAAACACATACTCAAAAAACCTTAGAGCTTCTTTTATAAAATTGTCTTAAAGATTTGTCTACTTATTGGAAAATAAGAGTTATTGAGAAAGCAGCAAAGACTGAATGAGATCTTCCATCCTCTGGCTCATTTCTCAGGTGAACGCAATGGGGACTATTGTGCCAGACCGAAGCCAGGAGCCAGCAGGTTCATGTCAGTGTCCCAAATAGGTGTTGGTAGTCCCCAAGCCAGGACTATCCTTTCCTGCTTTCCCAGAACAACAGCAGAAAGCTGTGTTAAAAGTGGAGCAGCTGGGAATGAACTGGTGCCTATATAGATTGCTGACATTACAGACAGAGGCTTTACCCACCATGTATGTCACGATGCCCGCCATGGTGGTTTTTTTCTTTTAAAGCATCCTGTTACCTCAAACTACAGCAACTGATTTTTAGGGAGCATTTGCACATTAATTAGGGAAATGGATTTTTTTCCATCTTCCGATAAGAAAAATTCATAGGTTGGGTTCACACTCCTGGCTGGTACAATTTCAGTTCTCTGGTTCAATTAAAGCTTCTTGCTTTGAATTAAAAACATAAATAATTATTCTGCTTCACATGTAACTTGTTTTTTGGGGGGCTCAGTCCTTTCCTAAGAGAGCACTCTGGCAAGTCTACCCTTAGAAGCTCCATGTTGCGTAGAAAGCTGATCTTTCAACTCTCATCTTATAATAAATAATCATAGGATCTCTATATTAGATTGGTCTCCAGGCACACAGTAGCCATAACTTTGGGTATAATTGAGGCATTGACTCCTTGATAATACACCTGGAAAAGCAGTGGATAATGGCACAAAACCTTGGGTCTTTGTCACCCATTTGGGAGACTGAGATAGAGTTGCTGACTCCTGCCTTCAGCCTACCTAGGCCTGGCTATTACAGCCATTTGGGAAGTGAACCAGTGGATGAAAGAGCACACAATCTCTTTGTGTCTCCCTGTAGCTGTATCTCTGTCTTTCAAATAATTAAGAAATTACTTCAAAAGTGCTGGCACAAATGCAGACATTATAGATGAAAGAATAGGTGGGGTGCCCAACTGGAGGTCTTCCCCAAGAGGTCCCCTGACCAAGCCTCCTCAGTTGCCTGTGGGAGGACTGCATAAGAAGTTCTGCAGGACTTTCTGGGATGTTCTTGAGGTCATTCTGAGCTCCGGCATTCAAAGACCTGCAGGTTCCCTGCCTTTCACATGCTGGTCACATCAGTGTAATTTTTCTGGTGCTTTTCAGAGAAAACAGACTTGAGTTCTCTACCCCTCAGCCTTATGAGGCCATGCTTCTACCATTATCATGTGTCTTCCACCTGCTCCTGGGCCAATGTACAGTGTGAGGTTGAGACAGACACCTTTCCTTCAATGCAGCTTCCACATCTTTGGACTCTGCTATTGATAGTATGCTCTGAGAAACTCCTACACAGCTGTACTGTCTTTTTCCTCATTTCATATAGATACTTGACTGTCTCAAGCCCTTAAATAGTTTTCAAGAAATATTTCAGCACAATTAAATGTTTGAGGTCTGGAGAAAGAAGAAAGGGTTACTCAAGGTACTTTTAGTAGCTCAAGGTGGAGGAATCCACCATGGTGGGAGGGTTTGGGGAGGGGTTGGGAGAATCCAAGTACCTATGAAACTGTGTCACATAATACAATGTAATTAATGAATTAAAAATAATAAATAAATAAAAAACAAAAACAAACAAAAAAGATATATTTATTTGGTGTATTCACTTTTTAAAATCCCTTCATATGAGAACATCCAAAAAAGTCCATGAAACAGCTACTTTTCTGATTCCTGTGAACTTTCTGAAGTGCTTTGTGTGTTCCTGTCTTGGTAGAAATGGAGACATCCACTCAATGTTGTCTCTAACATGAAAAAAGACAATAACAATGACTTGAGTTATGTGTTCCGTTAAGAGCCTTCCTTCCTCCCAATGGTCCTATTATGGATCACAGTAATGATCCTCCATCACAGTGATGCTTTTAAGGAAACGTTGTACCAAATCCAGCTTAGTCAGGTGTGGATGAAACATTGTCAGCTGATGGTTAGAATCAGCCACCTTAGACATGAGTGGAGTATCTTTTTTTTTTTTAAATAAAGCAAACATTTATTAAACTATAATAAAAACATTCAATAAAATTACAAAACCTGGGCAAGAAAAACAAATGGCATATGCTTAACTGTAGTTGACATTCAAATAAAATTTACATTCCCAAAATATTATACGGTAATTAGAAAATACCAGCCAAAGTAATATTAGGATACTTTTACGTGCGATCTCAACAAATTTGAACAGAAGCAAATTTTAACAAAGGTAAATTTTACAGTGAAACATAGCAGTAGATTAAGGATCTTAGCATGTTTATTTTACTGCTATTTGACACTATGGTACAAAAATAAGAGGATTTACATGACATTTTTAATAAATATCTCATGGGCTGTTGAGTGCCTTACTGGTGAAAAGATTTAACTGGCTAATCTCATCAATCCATTTTGTACATTTAGTAGGCAACATCTCTGCCCTACCTAACTCTTCATGCAATTCACAGCACACAAATTGTTATCATATTAAATACATAATCAACTCGGACTTTTCAACAACAAGGAAATTAGTAAACCATCAAATGGACTGCTTACCATACACTTTCCGCATAACTAAATAACACACAAAAAATCAAAATAATATTTGTCATCACTCTAAACTATTGCCAGCAACTGACGAAAACTGCCAATTTGCCATATTCATGTTCACAACATGCTAAATATACTCTGCTGTTACTTCATCCATGAAATGCCAACATGCCTAGAACAGAGAATTTTCACCATCTCTTGACGTGGCACGTGACTTGCAGCAATCTATATTTAGATCAGAACTCCATGGGCACTTGATGAACTCTACCTTTCCATGTTGGCTTTCTTATATGAGAGAGAATATATGGTATTTATTCTTTTGTGATTGACTCATTTTGCTGAGCATAATAGTTTCTAGTTGGGAACCACCTGGATTTGAATAGAATAATATCGTTCTTCTTGACAGCTGAATAATATTCCATTGAATAGATGTACCACAGTTTTTTTAACCATTCTTCCTTAGACGCACATCTGGTTTCCATGACATTGCTATTGTGGATTGTGCTGCTGTGAATATAGGATTACAGATCCCCTTCTCGTATGCAGATTTTACTTCTGTTGGGTATATTCCTAAGAGCGGGATTGCTGGGTCATATGGCAGGTTTATTTGCAATTTTCCAAGCACTCTCCATATGGATTTCCACAATGATTGTACTAGCCTACACTCCCACCAGCAGTGAAGGAGGGTACCTTTTTCCCCACATCCACGCCAGCATGTGTTGTTTTTCGAATTCTGAATGTAGGCCAGTCTCACAGGAGTTAGGTGGCACCTCAAGGTGGTTTTCATTTGTATCTCTCTGATGGCTAGAGAGCCTGAGCATCTTTTCATATATTTATTAGCTATTTGTATCTGTTCTTTTGAGAAACATCTGTTCATTTCCTTTGCCCATTTTGCTACAGGGTTTATTTTTTCACTATCCTTGGGTTTCTGAAGCTCTTTGTAGATCCTAGATATTAGTCCCCTGTCACTTGTGTAGAATGCAAAAATTTTTTCCCATTCTGTAGGTTGTTTTTTCACTTTTTAAATTGTTTCTTTTACTGTGCAGAAACTTTTTAGTTTGATATAGTCCCATTTGTTCATTTTGGATTTGATCGCCGTTGCTTTAGGCGTCTTTTCTAAAAAGTCTTTCCCTGTTTCTATATCTTGGAGTGTGCTTCCTATGTTTTCCTTTAGTAGTTTAATAGTTTCTGGGTGTAGATTTAAGTCCTTGAGCCAATTAGAGCTGATTTTTGTATAGTGCGACAAGTACGGGTCTTGCTTCTTTATTCTGCAAGCTGCTATCCAGTTGTCCCAACAGCTTTTATTGAATAGATCAGGTTTTTTACCTGGATTGTTTTCTGTTTTCTTGTCAAAGATTAGTTGACTATACATGTGTGGATCCCCTTCTGGTGTTTCTATTCTGTTCCACTGATCTTCTTCTCTGTTTCTATACCAGTACCAGACTGTTTTGATAAGCACTGCTCTGTAGTATGTCTTGAGGTCTGGAATTGTGATTCCTGCAGTTTGATTTCTATTTTTCAAGACAGCTTTAGCTATTCGTGGTCTTTTGTGGTTCCAGATGAACTTCTGTATCATCTTTTCTATTTCTGAGAAGAATATTGCTGGGATTTTGATTGGGATTGCGTTGAATCTATATATTGCTTTTGGTAATATGGCCATTTTGATGATGTTGGTCCTGCCAATCCAAGAACATGGTAAGGTTCTCCATTTTTCAAGATTTTCTTCTATTTCTTTTTTAAATGATTTATAGTTTTCATCGTAGAGGTCTTTCACATCTTTAGTTAACTTAATTCCTAGGTATTTAAGATTCCTTTCCTGTATTTTAAAGGGAACTGTACTTACAATTTCTTCCTCAGTGGCGGAATTATTTGTATACACGGATGCCATTGATTTGTGTTCATTAATTTTGTATCCTGCTGCTTTGCCAAAGTCTCTTATGAGTTCCAATAGTCTTTTGACTGAGTCTTTTGGTTCTCCTATATAGAGAATCATGTCATCTGCGAATAGCGATAATTTTAATTCCTCATTTCCAATTTGTATTCCTTTAATTGCTTTTTCTTGTCTAATAGCTCTGGCAAGAACTTCCAAAACTATATTGAAGAGTAGCGGTGAGAGTGGACATCCCTGTCTAGTTCCAGATTTTAATGGGAAGGCTTCTAGTCTTTCCCCATTTAGTATGATATTGGCATTTGGTTTATCATAAATTGCTTTGATTATGTTGTAGAATGTTCCTTCTATGCCTATCTTATTTAGGGTTTTTAACACGAAGTGGTGTTGGATTTTATCAAATGCCTTCTCTGCATCTATTGAGAGGATCATATGGTTTTTATGAGTCAACTTGTTGATGTGATGTGTCACATTTATTGTTTTGTGAAAGTTGAACCATCCTTGCATACTTGGGATGAATCCCACCTGGTCTGGGTGAATAATCTGCCTAATATATTGTTGGATCCTGTTGGCTAATATTTTATTGAAGATCTTTGCATCTATGTTCATCAAGGATATCAGTCTGTAGTTCTCTTTTTCTGTTGTTTCTCTCTCTGACTTTGGTATTAAAGTGATACTAGCTTCATAGAACGAGTTTGGAAGAATTGCCTCTTTTTCTATTGTTTGAAAAAGCTCGTGTAAGATTGGGGTTAGTTCTTCCTTAAACGTTTGGTAGAATTCAGCAGTGAAGCCATCTGGTCCCGGGCTTTTCTTGGTTGGGAAGGCTTTAATTGTTGATTCAATCTCAGTGCATGTTATTGGGCTATTTAGATTGTTAATTGCTTCTTGATTCAATTTTGGTGGATTGTATAATTTCAAAAATCTGTCCATTTCCTCTAGGTTTTCTAATTTGTTCGCATATAGTTGCTTATAGTAGTTCCTGATGATTCTTAGTATTTCTAAGGTATCTGTTGTTACATCTCCATTCTCATTTCTGATACTATTAATTTGTATTTTCTCCTTTTTTTAATTAGTCGAGCTAGTGGGGAGTCTATTTTGTTGATTTTCTCAAAGAACCAACTCTTTGATTGATTAATCTTGTGTATAGTCCTCTTGGTCTCTATTTGGTTTATTTCCTCCCTTATTTTGATGATTTCTTTTTTCCTACTAGTTTTAGGGTTGCTTTGTTGTTGTTTTTGTAGCTCCTTCAACTGTAAGATTAGCTGATTTACTTGGTGCTTTTCTTGTTTCTTGAGGTAGGCATTAATTGAAATGAACTTTCCTCTCAGCACCGCCTTGATTGTATCCCATAAGTTCTGATAAGTTGTGCTGATGCCTTCATTTGTTTCAAGCAATTTTTTAATTTCCCCTTTGGTTTCCTCTCTAACCCATTGCTCATTTAATAATATATTGTTCAGCCTCCATATGTTTGTAGGTCTTCCTTGGTGTTTCGCATTCTTGGTCTCAAGCTTCACTCCTTGGTGGTCTGAGAACGTGCATGATATGATTTCCACTTTTTAAATTTGCTAAGGCTTGATTTATAGCCTATGATATGATCAATTCTGGAGAAAGTTCCATGTGCTGATGAAAAAAACGTGTATTCTCTGTCAGTAGGATGAAGGGTTCGATAGATGTCAACTAAGTCCATTTGCTCTAGAGTTTGAATGAGTTCTATTGTTTCTTTGCTGAGTTTCTGGTTTTTTGATCTGTCCATTTGTGTTAATGGGGTATTAAGGTCCTCCACTATGATCGTATTGGAGTCTATTTCTCCCTTTAATCCCATTAATATTTGTTTCACGTAACTGGATGCTTTGGCATTTGGAGCATAAACATTTATTATGCTGATCTCTTCTTGCTGGATGCATCCTTTGATCATTATATGGTATCCTTCTTTATCTCTTTTGATGCTTTTCACATCAAAGTCTATGTCATCTGATATAAGAATGGCTACTCCTGCTTGTCTTACCTTACCATTTGCTTGAAATATCTTTTTCCACCCTTTTACTTTGAATTTTTTCTGATCTTTATTGGTGAGATGCGTCTCCTGTAAGCAGCAGATAGATGGATTTTGTTTTTTGATCCAATCCTCCAATTTATGGCGTTTAATTGATGAGTTTAAGCCATTTACATTCAGCGTTATTATAGATAAAGGACAATTTGGTCCTGTCATTTTGGCGGTTTGTTGTTCTAAATTAGATCTTGTGTTAGCATTTTAGTTGGATGTTCTCCACATTTGCCTTTGTTTCTGATGGTTACTATTTCTTTTTTCTTTCATAGGAACTTCCTTGAATATCATTTGTAGGGCAGGTTTAGATGAGACAAAATCTTGAAGTTTTTCTTTATTGTGGAAGAATTTTATTTCATTTTCAAAGACAAAAGAGAGCTTTGCAGGGTAAGTTATTCTGGGCTGAAAATTTTTCTCTTTTAAAATCTGGAATATGTCACTCCAGTCTCTTCTGGCCTGTAACATTTCCTCTGAAAAGTCAGCTGTAAGTTTAATTGGGGTTCCCCTATATGACACTTGATTTTTTTCTCATGCACATTTAAGGATTTTTTCTTTTTGTTCAACTGAGGAGAGCTTGATTATCATGTGTCGTGATGAAATTCGTTTTTGATCAACTCTGTTGGGAATTCTGTAGCCCTCCTGTATATTATTTTCTAATTCTTTGCTCAGTTTAGGGAATTTTTCCTGTATTATTTCATTGAATACACCTCTAATCCCAGCTTCTCTTTCTGCACCTTCTGGAACACCCATAACTCTTATGTTAGACCTTTTAATCATATCTTTTAATTTTTGGATATTATTTTTAGCTTGACCTAGCTCTGCTTCCAACTTTTTGCTTGTTTCTTTGTGATGGCAGGAAATATCTTCTAATTCTGAAATTCTTTCTTCTGTCTCATTCATTCTGTTTTTGAGACTCTCCACTGTAGTTTTAATTTGCTCTACTGTGATTTTCATTTCTGATATATCAGCCTTAATTTGATGTATTACTGCTATTTCTTCTTTGAACTCTTGTTTGTACTTCTCATTGTTGACCAGGAGCTTTGCAATGAGTTTTCTAAGTTCTTTGTCCTCCATTTTCTCAATGTCTTCCTCAGTTAACTCTGAGAATGAGCGAAGCTTTTGCTCCTTTGTTGGAGAGACTTTAGTAACATTCATAGTGTTTTTTTCTTGTCTTTTTCCTTTTGAAATTGTCAATCTGTTTGACGACATCTCTCTGGTCTGTTACCTCAGGTGTATAAATTAACTTTAATACTCAATCAGTACCCTGGGTTTAGGAAACACAACTGTCCTAAATAATTGCTTTGCGTGGCACTGATTTTATAGGCAGGACTGAGCTTATTACCCCCTGCTAGCCAACACGTCTAAGTACCTCCTGAGGTCGTCCTGGGCAAACTTGGTGGCCAGAAAGATCAGGGGGCTGTCGCAGTCAGCTCCAGGGACTACACAGACCCCCCAGGCTGCAAGACTATTGCCGTGGGCTCAGCTCTGCGCAATCAACCAACAACACACCCACTCTGGATCTCCACTCAGGGCTCACACCTGCTATCCTGCTACCCGATTTGGCTCCAGGTGGAGAACCGCAGCTGCTAGCTTTCAGCTCCAGGTACTACACCAACCCCAGAGGGAACAGAGCCAGTGCCCCCCTCCACCCCCAGACCAGATCCGCACAAACAGTCAGAAAGGGGCCTGTGCGCCGTTCTGTCAACTCCGCCCTGCGCCTCTCCACACAAGGTGGCCCCCCGAGTCCCCGACTCCCTCCACGTGCAGCTGTTCCCAATCACCAAGCTCAAACTGTCAGGTCCCGGACCACACTCGCCCTCCCAACCCCGCACACAGACCCAGGCTCCGACCCGGCAGTCACAACGTCCATGCGGAGGCCACCGGCGGATGTCCAGCCAGCACTGGAAATGAATCGCTGGAGTCCGGACCACCAGAGCCCACGGCCCCGAAGGCTAGCGAGTCCCCAGCCGGTCACAAGGTCAGTCACAAGAGCTCTTTGTGCCAGGAAAGCCAGGTGTTCGCCTGCTACCACCGTCCAGCGCAGGTACTCCGAGTCTTAAGATTCCATTCTTTATGTTATCAGTCTAAGATGTTTTGTTGTAGCAACCCACAAATAAGATGAGGGTGGCATGAGCTTCTGTCGCGGGCAGCAGAGCCGGCAATGTGGGCACGGCGAAGGTCCGGGGGTCGGGCGAAGGTCCGGGGATATGGCGAAGGTCCGGGGGTCAGGCAGAGGTCCAGGAGTCAGACGAAGGTCCGCTGGTCAGGCGAAGGTCCGCACTGGTTTTTACCTGTCCTTGGAGTATCTTTTGTGCATGGCGTTTCTAAATCCACTTTTGCATCTTGGCTCTGCTGAACTACAGGCTGTGTAAATCAGAGAAAATTACTATCTGCGCAATATTTTCCTTTTCTGCCAAGGAGATGGCAACGTGCAAAGGTTTGTGGAAATTGGAGGACATGACCTGCTGAGTTTCTCAGCAGCACCTAGCACATAACTGGGACTCAGATGATGGTAGTAATTTGCTTTTAAACAGAAGGACACTGCTGCAGACATTGGATAAAATGTATGAACACATCTTGAAAGTAACCAAGTGCATAAGGATAGGTCCACTGGTGTTTAGGAGGGGGAAAATATCATGATCTGCTGTCCTTTCTTTACCTAAAGTCCACTAACACTATAAATTCTATGCTGTTTTAGAGTAAAAAAAATCAAGGTAGTCCTGAAATTTGAAAAGAACAAATGATAACTCTCCTCCCAAATTGTATCATCTTGATCTGACTTCTCAGAAAAAAATTTTTTCCAAACCACAGAAACAGAAAATTGATAAACACAAAGAAATCTCGTGCTTTTTGCAGTGTCACATAATGAAGTTGGAATAGCAAATCATTTCTCTTTTCATTTAGACAATCTTCAAGTAAAAAATATTAAAGGAATGCTGGAGATAGTTCTTGATTTGGATATCTTTCTTTTTCAAAGTTCTTTTAATTTCCCTAAGTTGTTTTCTTCACGGTTTTATTATAAGGAGGAGTTAGTGGGAGTGGAAATGCTATTTGGGGAATAATCTTTCAAGAAAAATGATCCAAAATATCCCATAAGGATGAGTCAAATAAAATAGCATTTGAAAAGTAAGAAGCTAAAGTGGTAGATTATACAATTCATATTTCATACTTAAGGCTTAGGGACAAATCAGCAAGCATAAACAAATTATTCTTTTCACATGCTGATTACCACTTGAAATTTTTTCTGTAATATTGTTTTCAGGATCATAACAATTGAAGGTATCAGAGACAGGTTATCTAGAAAGGAACATTTGAAAGAAATGGTGTTTATTTACAAACATGAGTCTAAATATCTCGCTTCAAAAACTGGGCTGATTTTACATAATCTCAAGGAACATGTTGTGTGTGTATCTTTCTCTCTTGTAGCTAATTTGGACTGTACGTACTTGCAGAGCTATGTTTAAGCAAAGCCAGTTACCATGGTGACACAATACCCCATCCAAATGCAGAATGTGATATCTAACTCCTTGTGTTAACTATTTGGCTGAAAAATGAGAAGCAGTTTGCAAGCCACTGATTGATCATGAGTGTATCTCTAGCTTTCCTTTGTTTTTACTAATCTCCCTCTTTGTCCATCTCTTTTAGAGAAAACATTGTTTTATCTCTACATGATTAGGTGTACTCTCCCCCCCACCCCACTTCTTCTCCCAGAAGCTGGCTATCCAACTTTAAAAATAATGCAACCCAAGTATCTATGTAACTGTGTCACATAATACAATGTAATTACTGAAGTTAAATAATAAATAATTAAAAAAAAATAATGCAGAACAGCCACCCACATCTACTGTTTAGGATAGAGAAAAACTTTAATATCCTAACCAAGGAAATTCATTTTTAGAGAATTTCTTTGACAATGCTCATTAAAATGACATTTTCCAAAATAAATTCCTAATATTAAAGATTGTTGGGCTTTCCAATTATACTTTTTCCCATCCCATACCTGACTCACCAGTATTGTTGTAGAGTCATACTTTGAGACTGAAGTGTGGGGAAGATGTTTAACATTTATACAAGGCACACAAGCACAGGTTAGAATGTATATATATGTGTATATTTGTTATAAGAACATTTATAAAAACTCAATATTAATGAAAGTTATTTCACTATTGCGAGAGCAGCTAATACTGTTGAGGTATAGTTTCCATGACTCTGTAGTTAGTCTCTTGCTCACCTGTTAGATCAATGCCAGGGATATTTCCAGGTGAAATGACCATAGGGGACTGAAGAGGATCAATAAGACCCAGGCTGAAGCTTAGTCTTGACTAATTGTGGCCCAAAACAAAACAAAACAAAACATAAGGCACAAAACCCCAAAACCTTCTTGCCACATTCTTCACTAGAATGTATTCGGTTATTGAGGTGTTTTCTCTTCTGTTTTTTCACATTATGGTCGGTGATCAAATAGATCAACCTCCCAAAAGCAGGTACCGATAAGCAGAATGTCTGAAATAGTATCATATCAGTGCACACGCCAAAACAAATTATGGCCAAGAAGATCAAGGGAGAAACAGTTTTCTGTCACTTACATGTGCTGAACTTAATGTCCTCTGATTCAAGCATCTGTTTCTGACATTGCATCTGCTTAATGCTACAGGAATGTTCTTTTTAAAAGACTCCCCCATTTGGTTTTTTAAGTACTCACAATCTAATAGAGTGGCAAGAATCTGTGAGTTATTAAATGGTCATTTTTGTGACTAAAGTTTAAAACCTCGAGAGTCCCTTCATATGAAAGGTGCTAATTTGTTCACTATTTAGCTCACAGTCTTTTGAATTAATTAGTTAGCTAACTTATATATTTATAAGATGACTGAATAGAGGGAGAGTCAGATACTATAGATAATCACAGAATTATACATAATGTACTATTAAATAAAAATGCGCAGACACAACTTCAGACAAAAGAGAATACAGAAGCAGTGTTCTGGAAGAAGAGATGGAGAGACATAGATAGACAGACATAGGTAACATTTTTGCTTCCTTATCGCACCCCATTCATTTATCCAAACATTTGAGATGAAGATGGGAAGTGCATTTAACCTCCTGCTAGGTTAAATGTTTATCCCTGGATAGTTTAAGTGGTATGGAGGAAGTGAGTAGCCCATGCCTCAGGAATCCTGGATTCTTGGGTACAGTTTTGTTCTGCAGATACTCATTCTGTTGACTTCATTATGGAAGCTTGTCTTTCTGGATGTAGATGATATTTGTCCTTCCAACAATCCACTTACCTGTGTATTTTACAAATGAACACGACAAATTTAAAACAAGATATAATTGGTACTAATTCAAGAAGCTTAGTATCTTACAGGGAGATAAACATTAGTATAAATGTAAGTTAAATTAATTACAACTTAGATAGGTGTCAAAAAGGAAGAAAATACCATGTGATGTTTGATTCTATGCTAAAAGGAATCTAACTAAAAAACTCATATTCTTAGAGGGTCATCAACTGATTTCACATTTTTTAACACGTTTCATGCTGTGCTCCTAATATCACCATCTTTACTATATTCAACAATTAACTCAGTTTCTTGACTTGTGCCCTCTTTCTTTTTTTCCCCTTAACTTCAATTGCTTGCCACAATAACATTATTTAAAAATTCTAAAATCCATAACACTTTTACCCTATGGTTTTAAATCATAATATTCTTTCTATGACTGACCTATTTCCTCACCCTATTGAATATATTTTTGTCTTTATTGAAATTGCATGATTTTGACATTTTTCCAATGTAAATATGTTATATTCATTTGTCTTGTGAAATTTTCCTGGTGGTATGAAGCAGTCACTAATACTTTCTCATTTAGAGAATAGCCTTAGCAAAGACTTACCTATTGCCGTATAGTGAATGATGTGAACCAGCTGAGACTGTTAGCTCATACATTATCCTGAGTCAAGCAGGATGCTGGTCAGAATATTTAAAAAGATAAGCTCAAAATGGGGAATAGGAAGGAACAGAAAATGGCAAAAACAGGAGCATATTTTTGTTGCGCAGGCTTCTGAGATTGGCCAAATGCTCTGACAGAGTTGAACCTGTCTTCCTTCATCTCTGGTAGTACAAGGATATAGAATGCATGCACTACTGGATGATGAAGCCAAGTCAACATGCCTGCTTCATCCTGAAGTGTTCTGTCAGAGGAAACATGGGCAAAGCAAAGGTGTTCTTATGGGAACCTACTGAGAAATGCCAGAACCAGAGACTCTCCCATCCCCCATTTTCTATACCAGAAAAACATGTGTGCATAATTTTTGTCTATAACTATCTTTGATAACTCAATCCAGTTTAAAGTTCATAGATGCATTTACCATTCTCTGTTACTGATTCCATTTTGTTGTATTGAATATAGAGATGTAAATTTACTTGTTTATGCCTGTCTTTCACCATTGGGATTTAAACTGTTGAGTCTCCATTCAATGTTTTTGTTTGTTTTTTGTTTTTTGTGTTTAATTTTTGTAACCCAAACTTGGAATAGAGCCTAGAACACATGAAAGAAATATTTGCTGAACATATCTGTGGAGCTTGCTCAGATCTAAATTGAAAAATACATAGATTTTTCTCGTCCCATTGTGGTAGCTGTTCATGTCACAAAAGTGTTTGTGAATATCAACCCTACCTGCTTGACTCAATGGTTTAGAGAGGAGAAACTGGAGGGCATGTCTGAATCAGACCAATGCACTACCTATGTGGGAGACCTGGGCTGAGCTTGGTGACATCATTCGTTGCTTGCCATTGCACACAAAAACTAAAGCTGGGCACCTGTCTGGCAGGGCTAGGCCACAGTACCTGCCAGTGTGCATCAGGGCAGGAGACAGGCAATGCAAGGCTGGGCCATAACACCAGCCAGCACATTAAAGAACCAGGTCTGGGGGGCAGATATTCTGTAGAGGATATGTGGGCTCACCGCTGTGAGTCTGCAGTACCCACTGGCTTGTATGAAATCTGGAAGTAGTGACGGGCAGAGCTATGCATGCCCATAAAACTCACTGACATTTACAGGAACAAGGGTTGGGAGCAGGCCAGGTTGGCCCAGGCTTCAGAATCCATGGGTGCAACTGAGGATCAGTTTTAGGGTGGGCCAGATAACAGCACCCCCCCGCATGTGCAAAAGTAGAACTGGGGCTAGAGTATGCCAGGCAGGAACCTGGTACCTGCCAGCACAAGCAAGATCCAGGTCTGGGAGCAGTTCTGGTAGGGAACTTGTGGATCTCCCCTAAGGCTGCTGCTCCCACTGATGAGGATGAGAGCTGGAGCTGGGGGTCAGCCAGGCAAGGCAGGGCTACACCTCTATTTGGTATCTCTGTGGGCTGAGCTAGGCTGGGCTGGACTGGATCAAGCCTTAACACCCACTGGCACATACAGGAACCAGAACAAGGTGTGGGCCACACTGGGCTGGGCTACTTCACTGATTGGCTCACATGAGAGGCAAGAAAGAAGGCAGTCTGGGCAGGGCCAGGCTACCGTACCCACTGGTGAGAGTTGGGACTGGGGGTAGGCTGAGCCAGGCTGGGCCTGAGCACCACAAGCAGGTGCAAGATCCAGGTTTGGGAGTGGGCCTGGTGGCGGAACTAAGTGGATTCCCCCACTAGGCTGTAGTTCCCATTGGTGAATATAAGAGCCAGGGCTGAGGGCAGACTGTTTTGAACATCTCTGCAGTAAGCCTTGACATGTGTGGGCTGGGTTCAGAGTCTGCCTTGACTGGGCTAAGTCCCAGAACACTCCGGCACTCATGAGAATCAGAGTGGGTATGGGAAAGGCCAGTCTAGGTTGCACACCCTCTGGTACACATGAGAGCCAGGTTTGGTGGTGGGCTAGGCAGGGCAGACTGTAGTACCAACCTATGAAATCCAGAAATGGTGTGGGCCAATGGGGTAGTACCCCACATGAATGCTGGAATTGGAGCTAGGCAGTGTCAGGCTGAGTACCTACTGATGCGTGCAAGCTCCAGAGCTGGGAATTGGTCTATTAGCAGAACTTCAAAAACTCACCTGTTAGGCCACAACTCCTGGTAGTGAGTGTGAGAGTTGAGGCTGGGGGTAGCCTAGGCCAGGCCAGGCCACAGTACCCAGCTATATACATATGGGCCGGATCTGAAGGTGGGCCAATCTGGGCCAGTTCTCAGTAACAAAGGGCAGGTACAAGACTCAGGATGGGGTGCAGGCTGGGCCAAGCTGGGTTGCAACACTCACCAGTTCACATGACTGCTGAGATGAGGCAAACCATGCTGAACTGAGCTGTAGCACCTACTGGCACATACGAGACCCAGGGCTGGTGGCATGGCTGGTAGGGGAACATCAGGGACTTTCCTGCTAGACCACTGCTCCCACTGGTGATTATGAGGGTTGGGAATGCAAGCAGACCAGACTGGGCAGGTCTGCAAAACCCATTGGCCTTCATGTGAGTTGGGTATTGGGGAAGACAGGACTATGCCAGCACATCTGCTGGCATATGCAATATCCAAAGTAAGTGTAGGCCAGTCAGGTTTCACCACAGCATCCATTGGCAAGTGCCGGAACCTGGTGTAAGTTGTGTCTGGCTGGATCACAGTGGCCCTGGCAAACACAAGATCTGGAGTTGTGAGTTGGCCTGGTAGGGAAATTGTGGGCACTCCTCTGTTCGGATGCAGCTCCTACTGTTAAGCATAAGAGCCAGGGCTGAGGGTAGGCCAGGGTGGACAAGGTAATAGCACCGGTAAACATACATCTGGGCTGGGTGTGATGGTAGGTTGAGATGAGTTAAGCTACCAAACAATGGGTATGTACAAGAGCCAGATGGGATGTGGGGAATGCTTGAATAGATGGCTGCATGTGCCAGCATGCACAGAAACTGAGACTTGCAGGCTTGCAGGGGGGTTCTTGGGGATTGCTCTGACTAGGTTGCAGTTCCGACTAGTATACATAATGGTTGGATTTGTGTTGGCTGGGCCGGGATAGACTATAGCACCATCAGTTTTCATGGGAGATGTGGCTGGGGGTGGAACTGAACAAGCAACTGCATTCACTGGTCTGTGCATAGGCTGATGTGGCTGATGGACATAACTGAACCCTGCACTAGCTTGTGCACACAAGAGTCAGGTCTATAGTCATCCCAGGAGAAGCTTCTTTGGGAATTCTCCTACTAGATTGATAGACTCAAACTTCAGTCATAGGGAAAATTACAGGATATGTGAATCAACCTTGGAGCGTATGTATCGGGACTGGGCTTACTTAGTTTCTGATGCCCATGCAGTGGACAGCATACCCAGCTGCATACAGGAGACATGGCAGTCAGATCATCCAGGCCAGCAGAAAAAACTGAGTGCCATGTCAGAGGATGAAAAGTACAACAGGCTGGATATCTCTGCCAGCCAAGCTTTGGCAGAAAGTGTTTGGGTCTGTGGGTGCACTAAGGTGAACTTTGCCAACCAATAGACCTTGTTTCAGAATTACCAAAAGCACTCAAATAATACCCTTGGAATATTCCTCCCCTCATCAGGGTCTCTAAGGCATCATCAAATGACCATCTCCCATCCCCAGGTGCTGATGTAGTTTGCCAGTAAGGAGTGACCCCTCTCCCCTTTTCCCACTGTGAACACAGGAGAAAAACAATTGGAAACATGTGTCCCACCCTCCTTTCTCCATACATTGGCCTATATCCTTCTCAACTATGTAAACAACATAAAAACTAAAATAAAATATTTTTAAAAGGTATCCAGCAATCAGCAGTTTAAAAAAGTCCTCTAGGTATTTCTGCTGCACAGTGAAATTTGAAAGATATTATTCTGGGACCAGAGCTCCCATTAGTTGGTATCCAGAGAGTTGGTAGAAAAGTTTTACCTACTTTGTTAAGGTTTTGGCTGAAGTATTTCCCATGACAACTATTTCCTCAACATTTTATTGGCAAAGCTGGTAGGGGGAATATGGAGGCTCCGCTGCAGAAACACCACTCCCACTAGAGAACATGATTTGGTCTGGGAGCAGAGCAGACCGGGTAGGGCTGCAACAACTGTGGGCCTCACATGAGCTAGATCAGGGAAAAGCCAGGCTGGGTTGATGGCTCCTACTAGTGCAAACATAAATCAGAGTGGGTGAAGGTTGGTTGGGCTTTGCCTTAGCATCAGCTGGCAGATGCTGACTCTGGGAGCTAATTGTGTCAAGTTAAACTTCACAGCAACCTGGAAAGTACATGATCCAGGAGTGGGAGTGGGCCCAGTAGGGAAATAGTGTTCTCACTGGAGAACATAAGAAAGAGGACTGGGGCAGGCATGGCTAGACAGAATGGCACCCACCAGCATGTGTGTGGGTTGGAAAGTGGGGCTGGTTGGGTAGAACTAGGTTTCAATGCCCATTGACATGTGTGAGAGCTGAATGAAATGTGGGACAGACTGGACCAATCTGCTGTACATACTGGCAGGCATGGGAGCCAAGGCAGGGAGCAGGACTGGCGGCGTTTATTGTGTGTTGCTCCAACTAGGCTGCAGCTCCCACTGATTTGCATGAAGGCCAAGTGTGTGTTGGGTAGAATCAGGGTGAACTGCAATACCCATCGATTCATGCAGAAGACAGGGCTGAAAATAGAACTGACCCAGCAATTGTAACCACCAACATATGCATAAGCTGATTGGGGTGATGGACTGTGTCAGACCCTGTACTGGCATGCACACACAGGAATCAGGTTTGGGATCACCTCAGATGAAGTTTCTTTGGGGATCTCTCCAAATGAACTGCTGATCTCAGAACCCCAACCGTGAAGAGAAGTACAGGTTCCATGATCTGACTATGGAGTGCATGTGTCAAAGTTGAGTCTCCTCAGAGGCTCGGATGGAGCAGTGGGCAGCATATCCAGGTGCACATGGAGGATAGGACAGAAGACACCTGGTGCCACAAGAGAGGATGAAGGACAGAACAAATCAATATCTACCCCAGCTATGTGTTGGCAATGAAAATCTGGGCTAACGGAGACCCTAAGGTGGACTGGGTCAGCAAGTGGATTCTGGAGAGATATCATCATTCTTGGAATGGTAAGATTGACAACAGTTCAGAACTGTTGAACTATCAAAACCCACTTGAGCAGTGCATTTGGAGCATGCCCCAAGTAAGGAATCGTGGGATGGTTTGGTAGGCTGGGTGGGGCTTCTTCCTTTATCTCACCCTTACCCCAAATCTAGAAAAAAAATAATGATGTGGAAACAATGGTCTAGCTCATTTTCCTATAGCCCTTGACCCTTTGTGCCCTAATCAGCTATGTAAAGATTACCAAAATAAATAATAAGAAATAAATAAAAATGAAAATTTCAATGCCATAGCCATAGACAGAATCTTGCCTAGAGATGTGTTAATTGCAGATTCACCAACTGCACAGAGTTGTGTGTTGACATGAAGGACTTGGTGTGGTGCTATGTTCCAGAACATTGCTCAGAATTGAATTGTAGAATATCTGATGTCCTTTTTGGTGACTGTAACAAGATTTGGTGGATTTTGACAAGATTTTGAGGTAAACACATCTCTTTCAATATTTTAATGATCTCTAGTGGGAGAATGTTTGTGTAAAATGGTAAATAGAAACCCTGACTTCAACATGAATAAAAATTAAAAAAAAACAGCAGGAAGAGAAATTTATAGCAACATCATAAGAGATCTAGGTCAGTTCTTAGTGAGGGAAGATGATTTGGAACTGATGAGAAATAACTTGGATGTGGTTTGATGGTTTGTCAGTTGCTGTTTGCGGTGTTTCTAACAGTGCAGGTCATAGCCATGTTGCTACTCAGGTGATACACTTTGGGCACCACTGATTGAGCCTTGTAAAATGAGGCTTCCAGATGAAATCTGAGTTTGGAGGAAATCCTCTTTACTCTGGGGCTTGACAAATGCTCCTATGAATTGTGAGCCAGAATATATATACATATATTTTTTTCCCTGGCAAAATTTGAAGTGTACTGACTTGAGGATTGTAGAGTGAATACTGGCTTCTTTCCAAAGAGAGGAGAAATAAAAAGTTATATCTTTGGGGAATGTTTGCTAATCTTTGTTATTCCAGCAGTTCCTCCTACATTGGGACTAAGCAACCACTCATTTCTTTGGTTGCACAAATAATTTTTTCAGTTGCGAAGTATTTTATTATTTCTTCTTCCTCTCTTACCCCAGGTATCAATACTGTTGATCATTTTCAGGTGCATGCCCAGACTTACACACATGAAGATCACAAAATCATGCTGATTCATTTAGTTGTCTGCTGTGAGAGAGCTTATTTCCCCCTGAATATTAAGGCAAAATTTGTAAGCTTATTGAATATAATTGTTCTTGCTACTTTCTAATCTCTTTTGCCACTGCTAATTCTAAATTAAGGATCTGTGCTGGCTGAAATCCAGGATTTTTGCAAACTGCAAGAGGTGTTATATTCTCTTTATGTGTTATTGTTATTCTGATATTAATTATAGTATACACTATCAGCTGAATGCTAGCAATGTTCTAGGAATTGTACTGAAAACAGATTTTTGTTGTTAAAAGTCCTCACCTAGGGATTATGTAAAAGCCTGCCAAGTAGAATTGAATTAACATATGACTTAGTTTGGTCTTGCTGAACTTGAATATTGATTGATTTTTGTATATGAAATTAGTTTGTAGATACCACAAGAAATAAAATCTGAAAAATATGAAGTATCCCTTGATTGCAAATATAAGCTGTAGTCTCTAAATCTTGTTTATAATTTTTTTCTTTGAGTTGGGTTCAAGTTATCATCAAAGCAGTGATAAAAGTGTCTTACATTTGAATTAACTCTCCTAACTCTCCAGCAATGTGGCTCTGTGACTACATTCGCATCACAATCTCCATGCCTCCACTGTACTACAGGTGGAAAAGATTTAGCCATTTCCTTTACAATGGAAAAAGTTTGAAAATGCCTTTACTTCTTCTGGGTACTCTCCTGTCCCTTTCCATAAATATGCCCTGAAATGAAAACACTACTATAAATTTCTAATGCTTTGGTTTGGTTTTGATTGCTCTTTTTTTAGTGTTGACAAATCTTTATGTATTTGTTTATTTTTAAAGTTAAAGAAATTCACATGCGGTTCCATATGCACAGGAATTTCCCTTTGCACCACCTACTCCCCTCCCCCTAGATTCCCCCATATCATTATAATAGTATAGCTTGTCAGCAACAGTCACAAGACCATCATCTTTCTAATTAAGTGTATCATGGCACTGTAGGTATAGACAATGGTAGAAAATCCAGCATTATATTGTAAACTTGTATTTAGTATTTTTATTGGGAGTCCATTTATTCAGGAATAGAGATGCATACTCAAATGTATCTTCACTTCTCAGTATGCTAGTCACCATTACACAGTTCCTTTAGGTGAATATTTGTATAAGCATGTTTACCTGATATCTATTTATTTTGTATTTTGCATGAAAGTTACCTTATCTAAGAGAGAATATATACTATTTGTCCTTTTGGGATTGGCTTATTTCACTGAACATAATGGTCCATTTTGTTGCAAGTGGTAGAATTTTATTCTTTTTCATGGCTGTGTAGTATACCATATAACAGATGTATCAGTTTCTTTATTAATCTCTCTTGTGATAGGCATCTGTGTTGTTTCCATACCATTGCTATTGTAGATTGTGCTGCTGTAAATATAGGGCTGCAGTTTTGAATGCTCTTGAATGTAATATAAATGGAGCTATAATGTCCATATATCTGATATTTTCCCCCTCATCATCAATGTCTGGCAAAGTAATCTATGTTTTACATGTATCAGTAATCTGCTTTTTTCTTTCTTGCTGTGTAGGACTTGTTTTGAACATACAAAGTTTATTTACCTGTGTTCTTACTAATTAGGATAAGAGGCATCATGTTTCCATTTATAAATATTGTAGCTCATACATTTTGGATGACCATTTGAACTAATTATTCTGAGGCATAAACTAGGTATTTAATTTGTTCGAATTTATAATTCCAGTGTTCTGAGTTATTCTACTAATTTGTATTTTTTTTTTCCCAGCAATGCTTTGTAGTTCCAGGAGCTTCATATTCTCAGTAACATTTGATATTTTCTATTTACAGCTGCTAACTATGAGGTATGATTTATACTCTGGTCTATCTAGTCTTTCTTTTTTTAATCAGTTAATGAAACATGCTAGCTAAAATGAAAAAGAATCCTTAGTCCTGTTCATAAAAGGCTCATCTAACAAATTTTCCATTATTTTAAAGATCCAAGATGGGGCTTGGCACGATGGCTCAAAGGCTAAATTCTCACAATACAAACACCAGATGCCATATGGGCACTGGTTCATGTCCTGGCTGTTCCACTTCTCATCCATCTCTCTGCTTTGGCCTGGGAAAACAAGAGAGGATGGGCCAAAGCCCTGGGCACCCACTTGGGAGACCCAGAAGAAGCTCCTGGCTCCTGACTTTGGATCGGCTCAGGTCTGACCATTGTGGATATGTGGGGAGCAAAATAGTGGATGGAAAATCTTTCTCTTTGTGTCTCCTTCTCTCTATAAATCTGATCTACCTTTCCAATAAAACAAACAAATCTTTTTTAAAAAAGAAAAAGATGATTCTAAATAGTTATTAACCAAGTTTTTGATAAGTGATGAGTTAGAATTTTCTAAGAAGCAGTAATATTAAATGCTTTTCAAATCACAAATAACTTGGCAAGTCATTTATAGGGAATCACTTAAGGTGTCAAGCTTTTTTTTAATCTGAAGTGACTATATTTATTTCTAACACATTATGGATTTTGGAACTACTTTTGGACACTAATACAAGTAAAGTTTCCTCATTGGTTCACAATATCTCTTCCTGAAAAGTGAATCCATAGCTTTCAGATTCCCCAAACAGAAAAGCATATAAAGTAGGTACACTGTTTTGAAAAAGTTGCCACTAATGTGTATTTACATATTTTGGTGGACATACAGTAAGTTTTCAAACCATTGAATTTAGGAAGAGTTATCTCTGCATTATAATGACAATGCTAAAAATGATTTTTTTCATTTAAATATTTTTTGGAAAAGACTATCGTTTAGATTCCAGTGATTTTTCAGACCTTTTCTCACTCGCATCTCTTCTGGGTACTACAGAAGGTCCACCTGCCAGAAAAAATACAGCATTATTTTTAAAGTGTGATATATTTAAATCAAGATCTCTGTGCAGGGTGGGGGGCAAGCAGAAAGGGGGACATATGTCAGCTTACTGTAGATTGTTCAAGTCTTTCAACAATTAACTGATTGGCAAATGTAAATATTACAAAGACCAATAGAACATTGGATGAAAAGGCCTTTAAAACAGAATTTTAAGCACATGCAGAATTAGCCAGGGTGAAGGTGTGAGGACACGATCCTGGGAAACAGGAGAAGACAGGACCACAGCAAAGGGATACCTGGAAACCCAAGGACATGGGAAAGCAGCAGAGACAGCAGAACAGTGTTGCAGCAAAGCTTACCTTTCTCTTTGAAAATGAAATAAAATTCTTCTACAGTAAAGAGGAGCACAAAGAATATGCCTCTTCCAGACCTGCTCTACAAAGAATACTTACAGAGGTTCATTTGACAGAGAGCACCTACTAAAACCAAAGGTAAACATGGAGAAAATTGCAAAACAGAACAAAAACCAAAACAAAAGAAGATTAAATCAAACAATAAGGAATCCATTGCTATAGAGACAGAACCAAACTACTACATATATGAATCCTAAATGTATGTGGCTTTAGCTCATCAATTTAGCATCACAGATTAGCAGACTGGATCAAAGAACAAAACTCATCTATCATTACCTACAAGAAACATCTTACCAATAAAGATTATGTGGTAACTGAAAGTGAAAGAATGGAAAAAGACATTCCGGGTTAATGGAAAGGAAAACTGAGCTGGTATAGACATCCTTATATCATATAATATAGACTTTGACGTGAAAATGTTACAAGACATGAGGAAAGACACTATATAATGATCAAAGGATTCTTTCAACAAAAGATATTGCCTCACAAGTTATTTAAGATGTTTTCTTTTTCATCTCTAATTTTCCCTGTTTTTCCTCTCGTTTTCCCTTGCTAGTATGGCTAAAAGTTCGTTTTGCTCATCTTATTTTAAAAAAGGCTCATTTTTTTGCAACTTGTAGTTTTTCTAGTTTCAATACCATGTATTTTTGCTGTAATTTTTTTTACTTCTTGTTTCTTGTTCATCTTTTCTTTTTAATGAATCCTTGAGATGCATTATTAGATTATTTATTTGATATATTCTATTTCTTATACACTAAATGCTCACAGCATCATTAGTCATAATATCCAAAATGCATAAGCAATAAAGTGCCCATACATTAATGAATAAATAAGCAAAATGTGGTACAGCAATGTGGCAGACTATTATTTAGTCATAGAATCGGTAAAGTGCTTTTCACACTGCAGCATGGATGGATTTTGAAGTCATCATGCTTATTGAAAGAATCTCATTACAAAAAGCTACCTAGTACTCAATTTACATGATATATTTTGGATAAGTAAACCTATGAAAACATTTGCTGCTGTATACAATGACTGTTTTGGAAATATGAAAGTATTCAGCAAATAGGGTTTCTGTGGATTAAAAAAAATCCTATTTATCCAATCATTTGAAATGTGAAACAACACAGAGAAAAACAGGAACACAGAAGAAAGAAAGAGGGGAGGGTAATGGAATAGGAAGGAGAAATAAGAAGGAAGGAAGAAAGGTGATGGAAATTATGTTTAATTTTCTGAACAGGTCTTTTAAACATCCACTTCCATCCCATCTTCAGTCAACTACGAGAGTATTATTACAAATGGCACTAGTGTCATAGACAGCATACTAACTGTAGTGTTATTGTTCCTTAATATTAACATTGAAGTTCTTTATTTTTCTCTGCATATTTTTAGTACCCTGGGGTATGTGTATGACCATTATGTCACACATTTAAGAACAGATTTTTGGGGACCTGGTGTGGTAGACTAGTGGCTAAAGTCCTCGCCTTGCATTCACCGGGATCCTACATGGCACTGGTTTGTGTCTAGGTGTTCCATTTCCCATCTAGCTCCCTGCTTGTGGCCTGGGAAAGCAGTTGAGATGGCCCAAAGCCTTGGGACCCTACACCTGCGTGGGAGACCTGGAAGAGGCTCCTGGCTCCTGGCTTCAGATTAGGCTCAGCTCTGGCCATTGTGGCCACTGGGGAGTGAATTAGCAGAAGGAAGATCTTCCTCTCTGTCTCTTCTCCTCTTTGTATATCTGACTTTCCAATAAAAATAAATAAAATTTTGTTTAAAGAACAGATTTTAGGGTTTAGAATGTAATTTGACAAGTACATTTTGATCAAGGGTTTACTGTTGTATCTCTTCTGACATATTACCAGGCACATTGTAAGAAACGAGCCCTCAGATACCTAAAGCAAAGTGTGATTTATATTTAGCCTGATTTCCAGGAATGCTTTGGAATGAAAATGAAATGCAAATGAAGTGAAAACGAAAATGCCATGAATCGAAAATGCAGGCAAATGCTTGCTTTTAGATTCAGGAAGTTCCTTAAATTTAAACTTCATGTTGCAGGCCAGGAAAAGAGGTACTGGCACCTTGTGGGCCAATGCCAGGTGAGTCTGTGCTAAGGAAGCTAGGAAACAGGAAGCATATTTGTAGGTGGATATTTTATTTTGGAGGCAAGTGAGTGATGACTCAAATAAAATGGCCTCCCTTTGTGTTAATGATGTTCTCAGGAGAATTCATATGGGTCTTGTCAATTTACTGTCATTTTTAATTACGAACAACTTTGAATGAGAATTAATTTTACATAAGTCATTCTCCTATCAGAAGTGAGAATTAGGGGGCCTGCCGTGGTAGCATGTAGTGCCTGCATCCCATATAGGCACCAGTTCCTGTCTCAGTTGCTCCATTTCTGGTCCAGCATCCTGCTTGTGTTCTGGGACAGCATCCTTGTGGAGGAAATTTCAGGCTCCAGTTTTCAGATTGGCATAGCTCCAGCCCTCGAGGCCATTTGTACATTGAACCAGAGGATGGAAGAGCTTCTCTCCCTCTCTCTTATCTTTCTCTCTCTGTAACTCTGCCTTCCAAATAAAAATAAAATAAATCTTTAATTAAAAAATAGGGGAGAATTATAAGTTCTTTTTAAAATGATCTTTCTTTAAAAAAAAAAAAAGATTTGTTCTTTTTGGAAAGGCAGATTTACAGAGAGAAGGAGAGACAGAGAAAGATCCTCTACCCACTGATTTGCCCCAAAATGGCAGCAGCCACTGGACCTAAGCCACAAATAGGGAGGAGCCAAGAGCATCTTCTGGGTCTTCCACATAGGTGTAAGGTCCCAAGATTTTGCGCCATCTCATACTGCTTTCTGACGCCACAAGTAGGGAGCTGGATGAGAAGTGGCTTCTTGAGAAGTGGAGCACCTGGGACATGAACTGGCACCCAGATGGAATCCTGATGTTTGAAGGAGAAGGATTAGCCAAGTGAGCTATTGTCCTGGGCTCAAGAATTGTGAATTCCTTGTCTGCAACTTTTCTAAGTCTGTAACTTCTTGGCTAAGGTTAAGCAATTTAGGAGAGGAGTTTCCTATCATCTTTGCTGGGACAAGGTCATACCTATGTGTTATGAGAAACAAATACGTATTTATCTTGCCGAAAGTGTGAATTTACTTGCATAAGTAAAGTTTGCGTAAGTTTGGAGTTCATGATGGAATCTGTTTTTATGAAGACATGAGTGATGTTGTGATGTTTGATTTCTTTAAAAAAATATCCATGATTGCAGTAGGTTGATTTCTTCTTCAGAATGCCTTCTGTGTTTTCCCAGTTAGAAAACTGTGGGTGTACTTTCAGTGCCTGTTTGACCCTGCTTTATTTTACCATGCTTTTTGTCTTCTCTCTTCTGCGCTAGCACAATGCTCCTTAGCTAAATATTCATTTTCCCGGAATAAAATCCTTTGATACTTTTCATTTCCTACAGATCAATTCTAAATTTCTCAGAATGATATCCAAGAATTTTCATAATCTAGTCTTCACCTACATCTCAAATTTCACCTAAAGTTATCTTTTGCATGTGGTGCTGGTTGAAATGCACATGTATTGTACTCTCATCCTCTGGGCATGTATCTTCTGCTTGAATGGTTTTCTCTAGGACTGCACAATGGCAACTTGCTGATATTCTAATTGTCCTTTTATCTCAGTTCAAATGTTTTCTGTGACACCCTCTCCTCTATTTTCACCCAGTTTGAATGGATTTCTTCCCTATGTTTTACTTACACAACTCTTACAGTATGTATTATAAAAGATTTTATTTTGTTGTCTGAATACTTGCCTTTATAGATTATGAATTATTTGAAGTTCCACATCTTACTCATGCTGATTGACCTCAACTTTTCTATATTTAATAGGGATTTAATAATTGTTTATATGACTGATTTAATAAATAGCAACATGTAATAATGCAGGATCATTTCAGAGATT
Source organism: Ochotona princeps (assembly GCF_030435755.1). Classification (NCBI taxonomy): domain Eukaryota; kingdom Metazoa; phylum Chordata; class Mammalia; order Lagomorpha; family Ochotonidae; genus Ochotona; species Ochotona princeps. The sequence goes on from NC_080838.1 coordinate 46,845,255, forward strand.
TAGGCAAATTGATGAATCCTACAGGTGTTTGGATGAGACTAATCCTCCACCCTTGAAACTTTCCTTTGCAATAAGGATATCAAGTATGGGTACTTTGAGGTGATGGCTTTAATTCCAAGCATTACCACACATTTCCAAAGGCTTGCTACCTCCAGAAAGGGTGCAATCACTCTGATGGCAAGCAATTATCAGCTTATCCCCTTCATGAGTTTCAAACGAAATCCAATAGATCGCTCATGATCTTTGAGTTGAAAGTGTGGGATGGAAAATGTCAAGTACTAAAACACTTTCTCTCAATTCAATAGGTCAATTTCTTGGCTTTCCCTCCCAATTTCCCTCCCATAACTCAATTCTCCTGTTGCTCTTTGTTCCATAAGAGCTATTATCCAGTTCCTATACTACCAATTCCTGCTGTTAGAGAAACTGACTCAACATTGATAGCATATCTTTTCCTCCCTGATATTCTGTTGATTAAAATCCTACCATACTCTTATTAAAGCAAAGATTTTGGAATGTGCTAAAGGCCAAATCATAGTTCTAAATTCTTAAATATTGTTTATGTTGTTAGAATGTTGTATCTAGGCTCAGTTTTGTAGTCTAGCAGGAAAAACTACCATTTGAGAGGCTGTCTTCCTTTACTTGAACTGATTACTCCCTGCCAATGGCCTGGAGAAAGCAGAGGAAATAGCTCAAGTAATTGGGCCCTTGCTATCATGTGGGAGAGTTTAATAACACTCCTAAACTAAGCCTGGCTCAGCTCTGAAAATTGCAACAATTTGTGGGAGGAGTATGAACTGGTACAAGGAAGATATCTCTGTGCCTCCCTCTCTCTCTGTAATGGTGACTTTCAAATAAATTAAATAATTAAAAAAAAAAGAAAGTTCATTCCATTCTGACACCTGTTGCGTGCTGAATATGTCTTTCTGTTCCCCTCTCCCAAATTTACAGATTGAAGTCCTAGCTTATGTGTTGAGTGTGTATAAGGATTGGACCTTTAGGGAAGAAGCAGTAGTTCAAAGAAGTCCTGAGTGTAAAGCTGTGATCTGACAAAAATAGTGTCCTCAAAAGAAGACAGATAATTGATATTTTCTCTCTTTTTCTCCCTGTTCCCATATATACACCTATGAAGAGCAGGGGAGCACTCAGGAAGAAGACATCTGTCTACAAGTCACAAAAAGAAATTTCAGGATGCACTGTGGCTTACTGAAGTTTCTTTGAGGTCCCAACCAGTAGGCATGACCAAGTGAGTGCTTGTGGTTTAAACCTTTTAGTCTATGTTACTATGTTAGGGTAGCCAGAACAGGCTATTAATCTTTGGCTTCAGGATTGAGATGGCTGATGAGCTTCTGAATGAGTTTCTGTTGATCAACATGAAATATTACTGAATGACTGTATTTTTTACAAGCAAAAGCTAAAGCATTTTTCATTGTTACCCAAGGCCTACTTATTTGAAATTACTTTATGCTCTAAGTGTCTCTGTAAGTCCATAAAATCCAAAAGAATCCATGATCCATAAGATGATTCTTTCCAGACTTCTTCCGTGGCGTGCCTCTTTGTTGTGCTTGAGTTTTCTGATGCTGATATTTTTCTGCCATATACAATTAATTGTGCTAAGTGTTTTGGTTTGTAAAGCTTGAGACTGGGATAGATAAAACCTCACTCCTGTGGGAATTTGCCGTGCTATTTTTTTCTCTACTCTGACTCATACCCGAAAGTTTATTCAAGGAGTTACAAGAGAAGCAAAAATGGTCAATGAATGGGGTCAAGGAGTGTAAGGTGGCTATTCAGATGGCGTTCATGAGTCTATGCTAATACTGGCCAAGACAAGGTTGAGTGTGCCAAGAAACACACTTAATAACAGGTAGGAAGTAATTTTCGTATGGTTCTTATGACTGAGTGGGTCTTACAAGATGCAGATTGCATGAGGATCTGACAAAAGAAAAATGTACCAGTGTCCTGAAAATGGAAGTAGAAGTCAAGAGGGTAGGACAGGGTAATCTGTTGAAGAGGAGGTTGTGACACAGGCTATGCCCTGTGGGAGAAATTCACAAGAGATCATTATTCAGTAGAAAACTTTGCTGACCAAAAAAAGTAGGGAGGGGGGAAGCAAAAATATGAGACCAGACTTAAAAGAACCTAGGGACCTTAGCTACCTGGCAGTTAATGACTCTGTTGGTGTCATAGGTCATGGTACACAAAATCTGTCCATGGTATTTCACATGATGGTGTAAATCCGTAATTCCCTATAACCATCAATAGCAGAAATCTGTACTCATCGCACTATGCCTTCCCCCGAATCCCATTCCAAGAAAGCAGAAAGAACTGAGAATAAAGAACCATAGACCCACCCTTGGAGTGTTTAAATGACCACATGCTTGGGTCAGCATCATGTCATCCCCAAGAGGAAGTTGAGGGAAAGGAGTAGCTGGATCATTTATTTTGACCACTATATGAGTAAAACAGCACTGACTGGAGTACCTTACACAAGCACAACAGCACCCCACCTCTTGTTCATAACAAATTCACAATGTAAATAATTCACATTTCCTTTCCATTCCCTTGCTTTTCTCCTATAGGACCTCACACAACTTCTGCCTGCTGCAGTCTTTGAGCATAGAATAGAAAATCTCCAACACGTTCTGTAACAGAAGATAGATATGTTGGTATTGTTAGATCTTTGGTCTCCCAACTGCTGTTATGATTCTCATGTCATGCCTTGCTGACAACCCCACATCTCTTCCCACCCTCAGAAATAAACTCAATCTCTTCATTGTCTTGAAGCCTATACAGGTGGACTCCATTCTGCCTTAAATATGCAGTCATTTCACAGTCTTCTCAGTACTCATGTTTAAATATAGCTTGTTTATGTTCCTAACTGCACTTTTGCTTTTATTTTCCTTAAGCTGTGCTCTTACAAATTGTGTGGATGTTTGCTTTTCCTTTGCTAGCCACAGAAATAAGAGTGACAAAAACAACACTGTCGTTTGTCAATATCTAACTTGTGACTCCCTCCCCACCCGCAACCCCTCCCATTGTTACAAACATTACTTTGTTGAGATCTCACGATATTCCTGAGTTAGGTCTTTCAAAGTCTGTTTTTCTCGAGAATTCACATACAAGTACATGCACATCATAAAATATTTAAAGAATAAGAACGGTGCATAATAGGATAGTACTCCCTCCCATTCTCTTTTGCGTTGTTACCATTGACAATGATGAGATGTGTTTCCTTCAAGATCTTCTGAATGACCGGATATTTGTGTATGTCCATATGTGATTTTCTTTCTCAGTTAACAATATAACTGATAGCTATAATGAGGAAAGTATAGTTGTCCCATGTTACAGGTAAGGAAAATGAGGGTTGGATGAAGGGATGGTGATTCCCATAACGTGAAAGCTGCCTTGTAGACAGTGTAATCTTTCTCCTTTGTGTGTAATTCCCATGCCCTCTACCTCTGGTTGTATAGCTGCAGAAGCTCAATGTTTTCCTTGCCTTCACATCCTTGAACTTAGCCTAGATCCGTTTGGGTCCATGTGCCTGAGTTTCAGTAGCCTGCTTAAGACCTGCCACACTTTGACTTTGCCACACTTTGACTTTGCTTTCCCTTGTTTAGTAAATGCAGCCCCTCCTGAAGGAACTCAAGCACCTTCTATCTGTCAGTGGACTTCCTGATGCCTTTTGCCTACTTCTGCAGATGCTACATTTCACTGACTTGAAGTTTGTTTATGGGGCTTATCTTTTATGACCTTGCCTATTTTCTACAGTCCTAGAAGTTATGTTGAATCTCCTCCTGGTGCTTGTAGTTGAATCATCTGTTCTCATCTCTCCTCAGTTTTCTCTTTCTCTGTCATTGCTTCATAATTGGACTGAGTTTCAGATCTCTTGATTTCAGCCAGGTCCTATCTGCTTATTCTTCAGGAAAAATATAACTTGTCATGGTTTTAGTCAAACGATGGATCCATCCTCTCCATAAAATGAGATCATGGTACATTCTATTGAGAGAAAATAATACAGTCAGATCTTTGGAAAAACGTGGAACAGATAAAGTGAATCAATTATTAACATTTTAATGTCTTGGTTCTTTAGCATTCATAGAATAATTATTGTACTTCAGGCAGTCAGTCACATTTCCCCTACCATCTTTAGATTGATAGTGTCTTTTTAAATTTTTTGATAGTTTCTTTGATAATTAGTAATATTTCTTTTAAAAATATTTTTTGTTTTACTTATAAAGTCAGAGTTACAGAGAAGAAGAAAGAAAGAAATATAGATAGATAGATAGATAGATAGATATGCCTTCTATCCATTAGTTCACTCTCCAAATGGTTGCAGTGGCCAAAGCTGGAGCAGTTTAAAGCTGAGAGCCAGAAAAATGCATCTCCCATGTGTGTTCAGTAGCCCACAGACATGGGACATCTACTGTGTTTTCCCAGGCCAAAAACAGGAAGTGGAACAGATGGGACTGGCAATGGCAGCTGAAGGATTAGCCTGTTATGCCACCATGCCTTCCAAATATTTCTTGTTTTAAAAAGCAACTGTTGTATGTAAAGATGATTGTGTTGTTTTGGAACTTAAAGCACTTAGGAGACATTCCCAGTCTAGTGAATAGTCTTCATTTCTCAGGAACTCCTACTGGTTTTGGTCCTCTGAATTCCTCATTTGTGACGTTGTGATTTCCTCATCACACAGAATGAGTATGATGAAGTATTCCTCTCCTACTGCATATTGGTCATCTCTAAGAAAACCCATTGACCTTCCAGTCCTCAATTGGTCCTTCTCACATCATTTGCCTCCATGATGATGTGGCATGCTCTTCTTTTCAGCACTGTTTCTAGTACAGTATTCCCGTAATTATAGTCTAGAATTAAAAATTTTGTAAGAATTGGGTTTATGTAGGTAAGAATTGCTTGTTCTTCTATTTGACTAGGCTGTGCTACCATGAAGATATTAGATGTCAGGCAAATTCCAGTTTCTGGGCATCATTTACAGTTCAAATAATCATTTTTACGAACAAGTCAAAAGCCTTGACTTCAGACTGCACTCTCCAGGGCATTGATCTACCACATCCTCCCCCAGTAATCAAACTGTATTGTGTGATCCAATCCTTGCAATTCTCTTTCTTGTTAATAACTTTGCATACATTTTGTGTTATTAAGTCTTCCAACACTCTACCCACTCCCATAACAGCTTTAATTTTTTCTCCCTAAATTGATACAATAGTGACTGCCTAAAATATCTGTCATCTTTAATTATATTAGCATAATTTGTACCTTTGTAGAATCTGCACAAGGATACAAACACTGAGTGGGTCAACTGCAGAAAGGCAGAGGAACAGGCACATAGTACAGTGGCTGAGAAACCACTTGACATAACTACTTATTTTTATCAAGTGGCTGATGTGAGTTTTGGCTCTGTTCCTTATTCCAGTTATAGCTCAAGTTGTCAGGTCCTTGTCTTCCTTATGGGAAAGCTGGATTAAATTTCAAGCTCTCATTTTGACTTGGTCCGTGCTTCTCTCTTTCTCTTGGCTCTCTACCATTCAAATAAAAATATAATAAATGAATCTACTCACTGTGATGTTTTGTCTGATAAGCCAATAAAGGCTGGAATTAGTCCTTACCTCTGTCCTCACTCAGCCAGGTGCCTCAGTGCAGTTTACATACTGCATAATGATGCATTAGGGCATATAGCAGCCTTACGCAACCTGTCATCCATAGTCAATTTGGTTGACCTGAATGATGAAGAATATTTATACAAATCCCTACAATCTTCAATCGGCTTATTGAAATCCAATGCATATTTCATGGACTAGTGATTTCCTGCAAGAAGGCATCATCTCTCAAAATCTTCTCTGCGTTGAATAGAATGTACCTGATATTTGATACAGTTTAATTATCCGTGATGATCTATCACAATTACAAAGGATTTGCTGTGTTGTATTTATCTGTCCTGATTGTAAGATGTTCTTATGATTGAAAGCATGCCTTGGACCCTTTCTCTAGTCAATGTTGCATATAAAGTAAATACAGTCATTATTTCATCAAGTTCATTTTTCATTGGTTTGTGTGCTGTTTAGAAAGAAAAAATCCTGAGAATGTAACTACAATTTATAATTTTCACTTGAAATTTATTCACATCTTGAGTATACAACTTGCATATAAATACAAAATAGAATATACAAACTAAATATATTGGTTGAAATATTCCTAAAACATCTGTACAGTTTCTAAATATTCTGAATATTTTTTCAGCTCAGTTACTGACATTTATCATGTCCAGTAATATCACTCTGTGCCATCAAGAACTACAGCTGTAAGGCATTTCTTTTAATTGTACTGATCTTGCATGCTTTGATATGAGGTCTTTTTTTTACCAGAAAAGTCAATTAAACTCAACATCCACCATTTTTATTAATCCTTGAAAAGCTCTTACAGTGCTTTTCTGACCAGATGTCAGAGAACTATGATTGTCCAGCTATGCTCCCAGAATATCAACCATAAATGTGCATGAGTAGGTAATTATGTTATTACACTCAGCTAACTGCAACAATACAACTCTATTTTTCTCTGACTCATCCCTATTTTGAAGGGTTAGAAAATAGAATAATATGTCTTATAGTGATAACATATGTATTTGTGTAGTTAGTTTAGTGTTCAGGAGACTAAAAGAAAATACAAAAATTTTCAGAAATGAGAAAAGTGAATGAGGCATTACCGTTATGTAGTCAAATCCCTAGATACATGGAAAGATTGGCGCTCTAGGTTTTACTGTTAAATTGCTTGCACTATTTTCATTTCAAATATCTGGATTTCAGTTTCATTGTTAGAATAATGAAGACATTGACCTAAATGGTTTCTGAAGCTCTCCAACACTAACAGTCAAGGCATCCAAAGCAATAAGATCAAAGCTGGAAATAATTAGCCTAGATTCTTACTCAAGAGAAATATCAGTTGATCTCCACTCTGGCCTACAGATTTAACTTATTTGATAAAATATATCAGGAGCCCTATGTAGTAAAGCCCCAACTCATGGGGGATGATAGTATACCTTCTCTGATCCATTTTCAGAGAAATTGTATGCAATCTCTGCTCAGAGTGGAGGAGAAAAAGTAATGAAGAAGACTAGCAAACAAATTCAAATGTATCAAAAGAACTAGACCCTTGGAGATATCAATATTTTTCCTCATTCAACATTGAAAAGGAATCAAAGACATTCTGGTAGAAGGAAATTAAATTGTGGAATGGTTAATTTTCCCCAAATGGAAATCTGGTGAGGGATGCATATGTGAAGCCTTAAATACACGCAACAGATCCAGGTGATTCAGTCAATTTACTAAAGATCATATTTTAATTGAATGCAACAGCAGACAGAAAAGATAAATGTTATCTTGCTTTTAAAAGACACAGAGAAATCACTGTAGCTATGGCAGGAAAGTCATATTACTTGCTTTATTACTCTGCAGTCAAACCAAGTAATATATATATATATGTATATATATATATACATATATATATATTTTACATAGAAAAAGATTTATTCTTTATTATTCTGATCTTTTGCCTCTTTACTTTGAATTGGTAGTCCCATAAAAGCCTTTTTATATTTTAAGTATATAATGTTCAGAGAAATATGTTTTTAAAAACGAAGTAGAGCTGTTAGGGGAATTTAATGTCATGTTACCTTTTTTCTTTTGCACTAAGTAAACAAGCAGTTGCAAATCTTTGTTTGATTTATGCATGCAGTTTGGGACCCTCTTGTTTAAATCTACAAGTTAGGATTTGCAATGACGCATGGTTTATTTCACCTAAGGAGGAAAAACAGGTAATCTGAAAAGATAGGACAATTCATACTGAAAATGTCAAGCTTTAACATGAAGCATTTTATCTCCCCAAATTTCAACCTCCTACGTCAGAACTTAAGTGCCATAGTTTGTTATATGCAGAAACAGAAACACACTGCTTTAGTGCCTTTAGCAGTTTAATGAAAATGAGACAGAAAGAATATGGGTTTCATTGAAACCAGGATCAGTTTCTAGTTCAGCTCTCACACAGATAATGTTGTTTTTAAGTTTGTTGCTCTCCTCTCTTGGCTTTCGGTTTGCTCATATTTATGGTGCAAAGGTGCTGCCACAAAAGACTCATTGTGTGGCTTCAACTTGACAATAGATGAGAAGTCCTGGACACGGTTCTCTCACTAATTATCAACTCCTATAATGAGCTGATGGGCTCATCAAAACTACAGATCTAGTCATTGAATCAGTTTTGTGAGGAGACAGAAATCAAACAGATATATCTTATGGCTAAACATATGATAAGTTTAGTTGTAAGTTAGATGTTCCTAATCCTAAGGAAAAAAGTTAATATAGAATTTTTTCTCTGAACATCATGGGCATAGTTTGATTCCAGAGATGATGCATGACAGAGGACACATCATGTACAATATCCATTTTAGTAATTTTAAAAGCACATATGATTGAACTTTTTATAGTCACCTCACCAGGATGTATAAGGTATATTAGTCTGAAGAACAACTGGTTTGCATGTACATACATGCCCTGATCACAATCATTTGCACCCATGTAGTAAAACCACAGCTACTAAGAACTTCTATTTTCTCTTCCTGAAATTATAAGGAGAGAAAGAGAAAGTTACTTTTGAGTTAGGCATCCCAGGCTATATTGAGTATCTGAGAATGTTAGTAATATATATTTTTATTGTGCTTACAGACACCAATACTAATAAATCTGGTATTCAGCCTAAGTCATAAAAAAGTTCAATCTTGCAGTTTCAAAGTGTTATAGACCCTGGTCTTAGTATATTTTTTCCCTTTGCCTTATATAAGGCAGAACTTCTGGTAATATTGGGAAACTTTACCTCCAGGGTAGATATTTTCTCCATTTGACTCCTGTATGTTTCTCGCTGAAGGCTTAAATGTCCCTGCTTGCAGGCTGTCGAAGAGTTGAGGTGCCATTTATAATGTATTTACTAGAAGAGTTCTGAAAAACAAGCCATTTTTCAGCTACCTTGATATGGTTCTCTTAATCAAAGATTTATTGGAAGAGTTTGGAAATAGTCAGACAAATATTCTCCCTACCTGTGTGATGGGAGGCTAAGTAGTGCTCTGTGGAAGATTTATGCTGAATTGCTTTATGCCATCTTGCATTTGATTAACTTATCAACCAGAACAAAAAATCCTTTCCCAATGCATCATTTATATGAACTTTATAAATGAACCATCTATCTATTGCTAGCATAATTCACTGTGATATATTCATTTTAAAAGTCTCCAGAAGCATAAGTAATTAGCACAGAAGATTTTTTTCCCATGAGATATTTGCAAAAGTTTTGTGTTTGAAAACCTGAGTGTATTGCTATGCACTCTGAAATTGTGAAGGATTGATGTCAAGCTCTAAGCCTTCCTTAGAATAGGTAGAAGTAACTAGTCCTACCTTTTTAAAAAAGATTATTTTTATTGCAAAGTCAGATATACAGACAGGAGGAGAGACATAGAGGAAGATCTTCCATCCGATGATTCACTCCCTAAGTGACGGCAACAGCCAGTGCTGTGCGGATTTGAAGCCAGGAGCCAAGAACTTCCACCAGGTCTCCCACATGGGTGCAGTATCCCAAAGCTTTGGGCCATCCTCAACTGCTTTCCCAGGCCACAAGCAGAGAGCTGGACGGGAAGCGGGTCTGTCGGGATTAGAACCGGTGACCATATGGGATTCCAACATGTTCAAGGAGAGGACTTTAGCCACTAGGCCACCGCGCCAGGCCCAACTAGTCCTATTCTACCACCTTCTCAGTGTTACAAATGGTATTTAACCAAATAAGATTGACTACCACATTTAGAATTCAGAATGAGTCTCATAGTTTTTAAAAGACCACATGCAGGTCTTCCTGTCATTTGTACATACTGTATTTTATCCCTCTAAGACTTAGGCAGTGACATTTTTAGGTTTGACTGGCAAGACTTAACTAAATTGAACTGACTGGCTTGAATCACAAATTAATTCCACCAAGAAAGGCACCTTTTAATAAATTATCATATTCTTCCTTGTGAATGTAAAATATCAACTGTCTCTAGAATATATTAATTTTACTTCCTCAACCATATCTTCATAATAAAAATACTAAGGTCGATGTTTCTTTTGTGGTAGAAATAGAGTAAATCACTTATGAAAACAAAGTAGAAGTGGTTTCTAGAACCGGTTCAAATGTCTGCAAATGATTGATTGGTATTTCCAATCTTCTTGATATTTCTGTGGGCAAAAATAAGTTTCAGATGATTATGTAAAAGAAAATTGCACGCAATAGCGCCTTTTGCTATTTTTCCAGGTTCATGACCTGCTCTCCTCATCTGCCTGCATATCAGGTGAGCTTATGGACTCTTGTGCTCTGAATGATCCCTGCTCTTAGAATTCTGTTTCTTTCCTCTTGGAACCCTGCCAGATACATCTGACCTATTACCTAGGATGGGCAACCTTGGGAAGGTCACCTAACATTTTCATTTTTTTTTTTTTTTTAGTTTTAAAAAGCTTACTTAAAACTTTAATTAGTCTTCCACAGTCTTGGTTAAGATGGCAGTGGTCAGGGTCCTGGGGAGTACTCACAGATGGTGTTGCTGAGTTAAATGAAGTTGGACCTTCTTGTGGGGAAGAACTGGCCTCGCAAGCAGCCAACAATAAATCAGGCCGCACCCTGGATGATGGCTGTACATGGATTCTTCTGGTTCATCGAATTATTTCTTTATTACCTTCAGCAATTTCAGCTGCCATTTTCTTTACTTGAAAGAGCAGAACTTACTAACTGGGATGAATCTGAAAATATTTTAGAAGAAAGGAGGCATGCCAGTGACTTGAATTCTGCAATGAATTGCCATTACCTCTTGTCTACAAGGCTACTATACCTCACAAGCCAAGCAGTATTAAAAAAAAAAAGTGTTCTTGGGGAATCAAGATGTTTGAATAGGGTAAGGACACAGCAGAGGGGTACCTGAAGACTGACAAACACAGGAAAGCAGCAAAAACAATGGTGTGGTGTTGCAGTGACTGATACTCCAGTGGCATTCAGCTAACGGCGATCTGAACTCCACCAGCAGCTGGAACTCCACCAGCAACCAGGTGGGAAGGGACATTTACCGGGAACTCTGGGGGTGAACCCAGATAAAGAACTGCTTATCCTGTTGGTTGGTTTGATTTGACCAAGACCAAAGACAGAGCGGCAGGTCCCAGATGGTGTGTGAACAGGGTGGATTTCATAGACCAGTCCACCTCCTAGAGCTGAATTAGGCACCATTTCGTTTAAGGAGGCAAGTGTTATGCAGGCAGGACTGGGTGAGTACTGAACTGGGAGTCAAATGAAAGCTGATATATCAGAAATGACGAATACAGTGGAGCAAATAAAAGTACAGTGGAGAGTCTCAAAATAGAATGACGGAGGCAGAAGAAAAAAATCCCCAAATTAGAAGATACTTCCTGTCATCAGGGGGAAGCAAACAAAAAGCTGCAAGCAGAGCTGGATCAGGCCAAAAAAAGTATTCAAGAATTGAAAGACAATATTAAAAGGGCATATATAAGAGTTATGGGAGTCCCGGAAGGTACAGAAAGAGAAGCTGGGTTTAAAAATATATTTAATGAAATAATAAGAGAAAATTTTCCTAATCTGGAGAAAGAATTGGGAAACAGCATCTAGGAGGGGCACAGAACTCCCAGCAGGCTTGACCAAAAGATCTTCACCACAACACATGATAATTAAGCTCTCTTTTAGAAAAAGATCCTTAAATGTGCACATGATAAAAAATCAACTGACATAAAAAGGAATGCCAGTTAAATTCACAGGAGACCTCTCACGGGAAACTCTATAAGCAAGAAGAGAATGGAGTGACACATTTCATATTCTAAAAGCAAAAAAAATTGTTGGCCCAGGATATCGCACCAGCAAAATTTTCCTTTGTTTTGAAAATGAAATAAAATTCTTCCCCAGTAAAGAAAAGTTAAAAGAATGTGCCTCTTCCAAAATTTCCTTACATATGATACTTCAAGATGTTCTCTTGACAGAGAAGAGGAATAGCACCCAAGAAAAACAAAGGCAAATGTGAAGAACATCCCAGTAAAATAACAACAGAAGACTAAATCAATGAACAACCTGTTGCTAAAATGACAGAGTCAAACTACCACGTATTCGCATTAACCCTGAATATAAACGGCTTAAACTCATCAATCAAACATAGATTAGTAGACTGGATTAAAAAACAAAACCCATCTATTTGTTGCCTACAGGAGACATATATCACCAGCAAAGATCAGCGAAACTGTATGTCATGGATTTTGATTTTTTTGTTAGTTTCATCTCTTTAAAAAGATTTTCTTGTGGTCAAATTCTTCAGTGACTCATAGATATTACAGTAGCATCATTTTCTTCAAGAAGGTTCTTGATTTTCTTTTTCATTTCTTCAACAACACATTAGTCATTCAGTAGCTTGTTTTTTAACTTCATGGTGTTAATTTTTTTCTTCTTGTTGTTTATGTTTTGTGGCTTTTCATTTAAAGGGATGAATAGTAACTGAGTAATGGAGACTATCATATCTAGCAGCATGTAATTTAAGTTCATGGTGTTGTAAATTTCTATTTTTCTTCATGTTGTTGATTTTGTATCGTTTCTTTTCATTTAAGGGGATATATAGTAACTTTGTAATGGAGACTATCATATTCAGATGTGAGGATACAATGTAGTATGCATCTCCACTTCCAGATCAAAGATGAACTCCCAATGAAACTGTTTACTATATCTTGACAGTAGGATGCTGGACTCTCTGCCATTGTCCATGCCCGCAATGATGGACATATGACTGTGTATGAAGAACTATACTATATGAATGATATAGTGGAACTCAGTGAGTTGGGAAGAAATTGGGAAGGCAATAAGGGAAATCCAAGGGCAAATGGAACTGTATCATACAATGATAAAAAAAAAAAAAAACGTGCTCTCAATACTGAAAGGATAGAATAAAACTGTCAATAACAGTTTTCCATGGAATCACTACAGCTTGTTCTCTGAGAAGTTTGTGAGATGCTCCTGGCATGGTAAGCTGGTGGCTAAGATCATCGCCTTGCACACACTGGGATCCCATATGGGTACCAGTACTGATTCTGGCAGCCTCGCTCCCATCCAGCTAACTGCTTGTGGCCTGGGAAAGCAGTTGAGAATGGCCCAAAGGCTTGGGATTCTGCACCCATGTGGGAGACCCGGAGGAGGCTCCTGGCTCCTGGCTTTGCATAGGCTCAGCTCCAGTCATTTTGGCCACTTGCAGAGTGAATCTGTGGATGAAACATCTTCCTCTCTGTCTCTCATCCTTTCTGTATATCTGCCTTTCCAATAAAAATAAATAAAATCTTAAAAAAAGTTTGTGAGATCTCAGAAGAAATTTAGCGAAAAATACAGTTGGGAACTCTGGTTTTTTTGGCCTTGCCCTGAGCAAAATATTTAAATAAATTTTCTCGAAAGTGTGTGTAAATGTAGAAGTTACTTGAAAACTACAATGGACCAACTAGGGAGCATCCTGTTGTCACTGTGACTTTCTCACATTGGCACTTCTATACAACCATGATCTGCTTGTGCTGGTGACAGATGCAGTGGTGGACTTTCTGGGGATGAGGATGGTTGGCATGGGTGTAGAAGGTCGGGTGCTTTTTTGCTTGGCTGTACCTTCTGTGGCAATAACCTCTCCTGAGCTGTATTCTCTGAATAAGTAAAAACAAAAATCATCTTATGGAATGTTTATGTTCCTGCTCAAGTTTTTCTCAAAGGGAATAAAAGGGGCTCTGCCAAAACACTGACTCCTAAATTTGGTCACCTAAGAATTATAATGGAAACATTTTCCCAAAGGGAGATTTTTGATACCCACCTTGTTCCAATTAGCATCAATTGTGATAAGATGTTGGAAGAAATTCTTTATGTAACTGAGCTCTTTCTAGGAGTTCCTAAGCCAAAGGAATCAACATTTGGGTGGTTGAAAGCCAGAGGATTTTTTTCTGAAAGATTTGGAAGCATTTATACACACTATGGAATCTCTGGGTCACTTTGTTCTATGGCCTCTGGTGGGGATGAGTAGGAGTTCAGATAACCTAGTTCCGAGGGGCAGTTGTCAGGAGCAGCCTGAGGGCATGCACACCTTTGTCACAGACATTGCTTACAAAATGATGCTTCTACAAATTGAATGCCATATTCTGACTTCAACACTCTGTCAGAAAAGACTTTATGGCTGAAAGGCTTAACTCAGGCAATCCGAGGACTTCTCTTCTGACCTGATAATGAACCTGCTGAAGCAGTTGGCCAGTCCCACATCCTTTAGCCTTCCAAGACAGAGAGCTCTGTCAAAGGCCAGGTGATTCTCAAATTAAAATCTGGAGAGTTAAATGTGATTGATAGACGTACTTTCTAGCACATCGGTGTCAAAAAAGGTTGCTACCTGCTTTTTAAATGGGGAGTGATGCAAAGGAGTATATGCAACAGTATAGATGCAGAGAAAGGAAATGTTGGGTGATGAAGTGGACTCTTTACACCGTTTGTGTGATATTATATAATTTGCATGCACTTCTTGGAAGAAGAAGAAGCAGACCACTTCAATGAGAAATAGTACTTGGCTACTGCTAGAAATTTCACAAGGCAGCTTCTTAGTCAAGGCGCCTCTCACTGTTATGATGCATTTTTGTCTGGTATACAGAAAGTGCCATACCTGTTTCTGTGAGGCTTGGTGTGGCACAGAAGAACACAGTCAATAATGATTATATATTCATTGTGAATGAACCTGCCACCACCAAATTAGAAGAGATGCTTGGATGTAAGTTAGCCAAAGGCAAATCAGACTTGTAAAATTTCAATAATAATCATCAATTATGGAAAAGTTGTTCACATAATTATTATCATTGAAGGACTGCTGATACAACGAAAGGGAACTAAAAGAAGGGATTGTCTTCCTTCATATGACTTTGACAATATAAATTTTACAGAGATAAAGAAATGATCAGTGTGATCAATCAGTGTAATCTTCCCCACTACCATGGGCATTAAAGGGCGTTTGTATCTAACAGCTTGTATTTTAAAATAAAGCAATCTTTTTAAAGCAAATAAACAAAAAATAGTATTTGAAAGATTCAATGTGGTTTGTAGATAAAATTCCAAGAATATATGTTGTTACCTCTCCCTCTCATCCTCCTTCTTTCTTCTTTTATTTCTTTTTTATGTTTGAGATAGTTTCTTTTAGACTAATAAAAGGTTAATGCTTTACTGAATAAGGGGCTTCTATATAAAAAGACACAGAGAAGAAAGGTAGCAAAGATGGAAAAATAAGGAACAGATTTATCCACACCTGTGGCAAAGGTGAAAAACAGGGACTGGTTTGATAGCAGGAGACATGAGCACCAGAACTCACACCTTCGTGAGTCCCAAGAAACATATGGAATGAGCACTAGGATTGTTTCTATGACACTGAGTTTCTGGGTCCCAGCACAGTGAGAGAAGCTGGGACAGTCTCAGGGTATCAGAACTGGAAATTGGGAAGGCCAGAAACAGGTAGGGTGTGCAATTCAGCATAGAGCTGGCCCTCTGGTTTTGTGGTTTAGGCATCTCTGGAATCAGTCAACTACGGATTGAAGACATTCAGCAAACTGTGTGTGTACTGAACAAGTATAGTATTCTTCCTTATCATTATTTGGTAACCAATACAGTATAACTTTCTTACATAGAACCACATTTTATTATATATTATGAGAAGTCTAGAGATGAGTTAAATTATCTTTTTAAAAATAGTTATCTGATAAGAGAAGGAGAGAGAGAGAGAAGGGGGGGGGAAGAATTTTCCACTCACTGGTTCACTCTCCAGATAGTCCAAGCTGATTCTAGAGCCAAGAATTTCACCTTCATTTTCTTTTTTTAAGATTTATTTATTTTTATTGGAAAATCAAATGTACAGAGAGGAGGAGAGACAGAGAGGAAGATCTTCCATCCACGGATTCACTCCCCAAGCGGCTGGATCGACTGGAGCTGAGCCGATCCGAAGCCAGGAGCCAGGAGCTTCTTCCTCCAGGTTTCCCACGAAGGTACAGGGAAATTAGCAAAGCAGTTTTTTTGCATCCATTTAGCCTAAGCAGGTGAAACTACAAGTAGAAATTATCAGAGATTTATGTATTCTTTTCTCAATTATTCATAAAATAGAAAAATCATTAAAGATTTGGTAGACTCAAACCAAGCTGACCTAATTGGCATTTAGAGAATATTCTAACAAGCAAAAGAAAAAAAAAAAGCCTGCATTTTTTTCAAGTTTTCATTGGAAAATTACCAAGGGAGGTTATATTTGACCTATAATCATTCTTGAAAAAGTTTAAAGAATTCAAGTTGTCCAAAGTATGTTTTCTTACCACAGTAATATTAACATTAAATAAAAAACAGACATCTAAAACTCTTGAATATCTGAAAACTAATAAAGCAACTCTAAATTGTGGAAAAAAAGAAGAAATAAAAATCCAAATGGAAGCATTTTAAATAAAACCAAAAATAAAACATGAGTTTTCAATGTACTGGCAATACACCACTAATTAGCAGAGGATTTATAGAAAATGCCTCTCTTAAATAAAAGTTTTAATTAAGTATTTTGATAAAACAGTATGTGAAGATCAATCGGAACACCAAATGAGCACATAATAACAGAAGTTGTGATAGTAACTAATACAATAGAAAACAGAAATCTATCAAACTAACAGGTAGTTTTTTCACAACATCAGTACAATTAACAAATCTCTCGGACCATGGTGTTGGCTCAATTTGCTAATCTGTCACCTCCAAGCTCCATCATCCGGTATGGGAGCCAGTTCACGTCCTGGCTGCTCCACTTCCCATTCAGCTCTCTGCTGGTGGCCTGTGATGGCAGTGGAAGATAACCTAAAGCCTTGGGATGCTCTACCCATGCTGAAGACCAGGAAGAAGTTCCTGGCTCCTGGTTTTGGATTGGCTCAGTTCTGGCCGTTGAGGCCACATGGAAAGGGAACTAGTAGATGGAAAAACTTTCTCTGTGTCTTCTTCTTTCTATGTATGTACCTTTGCAATAGAAATAAATCAGAAAAGGAAAATGGAAACACATAAGACACCAAAATTATGAATTAGAGAGATGACGTTACTACAGATTTCTAGATTTGTTATGAGTAATGAGGCATCAAAAGAACAATTTTGTGCCAATGTGATCTGCAAATTAGATGAAATGAATAAATTCACTGAGTGATACAAATGTAAAATAAGAATTGTCTTAGATCTGTGTAATATTTTTAAGTTTACATTAAAATTGTTGACATGAAGAAAACACCAAAGTATCTTAAATAATGACATCTGTCAAATACTTGAGAAAGAATATACTCTTGCAAATTTTTTAAAAAATTGAGGAAAAAGCACTACTACCTAACTCGTTATAGAGAGTGTTACCTTTGTACTGAACCTTAAAAAAGTACTGCAAGAAAAATAAAAACAATGAACTTCATAAAATGCAAAAATTCTTAACAATATGTTCAACTCAATCCAGCAGTGTATAAAAAGGATAGTATGTTATAATCATGTGGAATTTATCCCAGAAATGCAAGATTATTTTTAGGATCTTATATATTTTTATTTGAAAGGGAGAGTTACAAAGAGAAGGAGGCACAGAAATGGATCTGCCAGCAGCTGGTTCACTCCCCAGAATGACCGCAAGTGGCTTGAGCCGATCGGTTAGAAGATGGGAGCCAGGAACTTCCTCTAGGCCTCTTGCGTAGGGATAGAGGCCCGAGGACTTGAGCTAATCTCTTCTGCTTTCCCAGACCATATGCAGGGAGCTAACTCAGAAGTAGAGTAGCTGGAAAACAAACTGGTGCCCATACTGAATGCCAGTGTAAAATGACTATCTTAACATTTGAAAATCAGTGTAGTTCAGCCTTCTAAAATCTACACACACACACACACACACACACACACACACACACACACATCAACTCAGTAGATGATATACAAGCACTAGCTAAAAATAAAAATATAGTCAGATTAGGAATAAAAAGGAAATTCTTTAATCTGCTATGGGACTTTCAGGGAAAACCTATATCTACTGTCCTAATTAAAGAGTAGACAGCCAAGTGTTTCCATGCTTGTTTTCTCTCATCGTTTATATTGAACACAGTACTGCAAATTCTCTGATGAAGAAATAAAGAACTTTCATATTAATCACAAATGAATAGAATGGTGGTTATTCACAGAGGACATAATTATCAACATAGAAAGTCATGAAATTTACATAAGTTATTAGAGCTGATCATTCAGTATATATGCACTGTACAAGATGCATAGTGCTCCTGTACTCTGGAATATAAATCATGCATTCGAGTTTGAATACATGTAATTTACAATAGCACTACAATATGAAATATAGGAGCATGGATTTGATAAAACAAGTGCAAGATCTATACAGCAAAGCTATAAAATATTGCTGTAAGAAATGAGTGCAGAAATCAATGGAGAGATGTGTTTTGTTTCTGAATCATAAGATTTAATCCTGTTAAATTATAAATTCTCCTTAATCTATATATTCATTATCAAAGGAATTGCAAAAGAGTTTATAAGGACAGAAAACACATTAATGATTGTCTGGTGATGAGAAGAGTGGACAGGGAAATAAGGAGGTGTTACAAATGAGCATGAAAAACTTTTGGGAATTATGTGTATATTCATTAACTCTATTGTGTAGAACTTTTTGACTGTACAGATGTTTCAGAAATCACCAAGTGGTGCCCTTTATGTATGTGGTATTGTTGTTTGTCAACTATACCAAAAAGAACTATGAATGTCTGTACATCAAAGGGAAGAGGGTAAGAGAAGGTATGAGAGAAGAAAAAAATCTCCCTGGATGCTAAAATGCACTTTTATTGCAGGACTAAATTTTCCTTCCTGAAGGACTTAATTTTCCTATCTGAAGAAGGATAGTTCCTATTTTAAAGGGCTTATCATTTCCTAAGTTCAGAAAGCAGAATATATTTTTTGTGTCACTCTCTGTAATCTTGTTATTTGGGAATTATTATTTCTACTTTATAGATTGATTACTGAACATCCAGGCAATTATTAACTCCAACAAATTCATTACTGATGTGTTTGGAAACCATGTATTCCTTGTGCTCTGGAGCTTACTCATTCTATTGTACCAAGCTTGTCTTGGATATCAGGTGTTCTGATGGCCACACTTTCCTTACCATTTCTTCAGCCCAATAAGACTTCAGGAAACATGAAAGCACATTGTACTTCTAGGCTGCTACCTTTGCCCAATGAAAAGAGCCCCTCTGTATTTTTTTGATATGTCAAGAATAGATGAGTTGTTGTTGTTTCTTCAGCTTGTAGAGGAGAATGATATGCTTTCCCTGTAAGATTTACTCTCTTCACCCCACTAAAAATATGAGCACAATTTCAGATGTGAGGATCCGATGATCAAGATCATGAACATCATCAAGGGGAAGCATTTAATAGAAAGATTGGTAAGAAGTGATCCCCGGTCCTTTCAGATTTCAGAGTTTAATTGCTAAAACTCTTCAAGCTTTTACCTGCAATACATGTGTATTTATTTGTATAAGTACTAACACATATATTATAAAACGTCAAATGCTTTTCATGTACATAATAAAGATGAAATTAGTTAAAAGATGTTTATTAGTAGTAACAATGTTTACAGATTGACACGACAGATTATCTTTCATTATTTAGAAATCTGATTTAGTCCTTTGTGATAAACAAAATGATGGTTTAGTTTATTGCAATATGACTTAAATGGCTTGTGTAGCTAAAATGTCATTGCAAAGAAAATACAAAAGCAAAAGCAAGTGGTGCAAACACACTGGTTGTGCTCATTAAGTCAGTAACTTCCACTCACCAATCATGCTGATCCTTGGTTATTTTAAAGTTACTTGTGGGAAATTTCCATCTCAGTTATAACTCAGTTTTTCCTCCAGGCTAATTAGATGAGGTGTTGCATTAACAAAACATGTTTTAACAAACGGGTTAAAAACTTTTCAAACTTCAAGTTGAAGATCCTATTAAAATGTTTTAAAGAGTGTGCTGCAGTTTTTTGTGTGACATTCATTATCTTCAGGAAAATAATGAGAGAAACAATTTGGAATATTCTTGCTCAAATGTTCCTTCTACAGGTTGGCTTTTTTCATAAAATAATTACTTTCTCACTCATCATAAACATGTCACCATTACCTTTAAAGGGGAGGTTAAACATGCAAGCTTTGAATATCTACATTTTATCAATAATGAAGTGCAGTTTGTGCATCCATTCACAATGACGTTATAATGATTTCTCAGACACCTGTTTTTCATTCTACTGTGTTAATTGACATTTAATGTGGTTGAGTTGATACATTTCATAGAGAACTTGGTGAAAGTTAGAAAAATACGCTATTTTTAGATGGTCAGCAATGGAAAAAATCACTGAAACAAAGGAATTTTTAATTGTGCAAAATAACCAAAAAGCAGGATTAATTAAATGGCTGCAATATCATTTCCCCCATCAATCATAATTCATAAAAATTTTAAAGTTAGTCTTGCATTTTCACCAGGAAGAATCTAAATGGTGTGATGGTCATCTTCTCTCTACTACTTCCTTCTGCGATGCCAGCTGTATTTTCTACATCCCCGAAACTTTTCTATATTCCCTATTAATTTCTCTTTGAGATTTTCTATCATTTCTGCAACCAAAACACTTCATGCAAATATATCTTCTATTTCATTGATTATTTTCTCTATTGCACGTAGTAGTCTATGTAAAGTTCCCTTCAAGGTTTTGTTACCCATATTTATATTCATTTTATTTGAAACAAGGAGAGGGAGATAGACTTCTACACACCAGCTCATTCCTCAAATGTCTAAATTCACCAGGGCCTGCCCAGGCCAAGGTCACGAACTCCAAAATCCTTCTGGGATCTGTCTTGTGGGTGGCAGAGACACAAAAGTACTCGAACCATCCTCTGTTGCCTTTGAGAATATACATAAGCACAAAGCCAGATCAGAAGCAGAGTAGCCAAAATATAAAAGAAGCACTCTGACATGAAATTTGGGCATTCCAAGTGAAAGCTTAGGTCACTATCCCCAGTGTTTACAGCCCCCAAATTTTGTTTGATTTAATTCAGGTGAAGTTTGTCCGTTGTTTTCCTGCATCTTATTTGTGGTTAAACTTTTATTAACCCATTTGACTTGAAATGCATTTAATTTAGTATATCTTCCAGATTTCTGTATTATGTGTTTGTTGTATGAGTTCTTCATTGCACTGCATTTGTGACTGTACGGCGGTTTCTTCCTCTACTCTTAGTGTTTGTTTGTGAATCATCCTTGAAAGAATGTTTTCCTGAGACTGAGAGGCTTGCCAGTTCTGACTCAGTTTTGTTTTAATTGCCCAAGTTGGAATTTAGGAGCTTTAGATAGGAAAGAGATGGGTTTGGGATTTCTCCGTTCTCTTTCCTGCCCACTGTTTGTGGTAATTAGCTTCCACGCCGTATCCCTAGCACAGTGATGCTTTTACTAATTTCTGCTTCAAGAATGTATCATGATTTCTCAGCTCATGGCTTTATGTAAAATGCACGGAAACAGTGCCCAGCCATTGGGAAGATGGCTGTCACTCTCTCCTCTACCAAGCATGAAATTCAGCCTTTCAGGCTTGTGTCTGATTGCGACATCCATGTGGAAACACGGAAGGGTAGAAATCACTTACTGCTCCAGTTTTGAGTTCTTAGTTTCTAACATCAGGCAATGTACTTTGCTTAGAATATAACTGTACTTAAAAGTGTTTTTATTACAATATGTCTAGCACTTTTAATATATTTGAAGTGAAAAATCAATTGGTAGCTCACTCTGTTGCACACATCAGAGGTAGAACTAGCTTTACTGTGTTATTTTGTGTTTAAATTGTAAAATTTCATGGAAAAGAGGAAACTCCTGATAATTTGTGGGAATTTTTTTTTTTTTTTTAATTATTTATTATTTAACTTCAGTAATTACATTGTATTATGTGACACAGTTACATAGATACTTGGGTTCTCCCCACCCCTCCCCAAACCCTCCCACCATGGTGGATTCCTCCACCTTATTGCATAACCACAGCTCAAGTTCAGTTGAGATTTCCCCATTGCAAGCGTATACCAAACATAGAGTCCAGCATCTTATTGTCCCGTCAAGTTCAACGGTTTCTTAGGTATACCCTCTCTGGTCTGATGACAGAGCCAGCAGAGTATCATCCCAGTCAATTGAAAGCTCCAACATACCATCAGCAAAAATTTACATCATTATGGAATTAATTGACATAGTAATGAGTAACCAATATGTTAAAAGTAAATGCGGGTTCCCAGCCACCTTCTGTGACCACCTCACCTATACTTCAATTTTAGTTTATACACAACATATAACATTCAAAACATAACATGTTATACATAACATCATATCATCTTAAATTAAGGCAAACATGTGGTATTTAACCTTTTGGGATTGGCTCATTTCCCTTAGCATTATGGTTTCCAGTTTGGCCCATTTGGCCACAAAGAACTGCATTTTGTTTTTTTTAATAGCTGAGTAGTATTCCATGGAGTAGATGAACCATAGCTTTCTTATCCAATCCTCTGTTGATGGGCATTTTGGTTGTTTCCATGTTTTTGCAATTACTGATTGTGCTGCTATGAACATAGGAGTACATGTTGGTTTCTCATAGAACAAGTGTTCTGGATATATTCCTAGGAGTGCTATTGCTGGATCATACGGTATGTTGAATTTGAGTTGTTTGAATATTCTCCATACTGATTTCCATAGAGGCTGTACCAGCCTGCAGCCCCACCAGCAGTGGAGTAGGGTTCCCTTTTCCCCGCAACCTCGCCAACAAGTGTCGTTGGTGCTTTTATTCATGTGGGCCAGTCTTACTGGCGTTAGGTGGTACCTCATTGATGTTTTAATTTGGATTTCCCTTATTGCCAGGGAACTTGAGAGCATTTTTTCATATGTTTATTTGCCATTTGGGTTTGTTCCTTTGTGAAGTGTCTGCCCATTTCCCGTGCCCATTTCTTGAGTGGCTTGTTTGTTTTGACATTTTGGTTGTTTTGTAGCTCTTTGTATATTCTGGATATTAGCCCTCTATCACCTATGTCGTGTGCGAAGATCTTCTCCCATTCTGTGGGTTGCCTTTTTACTTTGTTGATTGTTTCTCTAGCTGTACAGAAGCTTCTTAGTTTGATGAGGTCCCAATTGTTTATTTTGGTCTTGATTTCTACTGCATCTGGAGTCTTTTTTAGGAAGTGAGGGCCTACCCCTAAGTGTTCCAGTGTGTTTCCAACATTTTCTTCCAAAAGTTTGAAGGTTTCTGGATGTAGGTTTAGATCTGTTATCCATTTAGATCTGATCTTAGTGTATGGTGAGAGATGTGGATCTATTTTTTTGTTTCTGCAGGCTATCAACCAGTTGTCCCAGCAGCACGCAGATGATATGATTCTTTATGTAGAAGAGCCAAGAGACTCAATACAGAGACTGCTAGAACTTGTACGAGAGTTTGGTAGAGTGGCAGGGTACAAAATTAATGAACAAAAATCAACAGCCATAGTGTATGCGAACAGCCCCAAGATGGAAAAAGACTTAACCAGCAAGATACCATTCAAAATAACAGAGAAAAGTATGAAATATCTGGGAATAAATCTAACCAAAAATGTAGAAGACTTATTTGAAGAAAACTACAATCTGCTTAAAAAAGAAATTGAACAAGACCTCAAAAGATGGAGTAATATCCCATGCTCCTGGATAGGTAAAATCAATATCATTAAAATGTCTATACTGCCAAAAGCAATATATACATTCAACGCAATCCCAATCAAATTGCCCAAAACATTCTTCACAGATCTGGAAACAATGATCCAAAGGTTCATCTGGAAGCACAAAAAACCACGGATAGCTAGAACTATCCTGAAGAACAGGAAGTTAGCAGGGGGAATCACAGTTCCGGACCTCTGGACATACTATAGGGCAGTGGTTATCAAAACAGCGTGGTACTGGCACAAAGATAGAGAGGAAGATCAATGGAGCAGAATAGAAACGCCAGAAGGAAACCCACACAGATACAGCCAAATAATCTTTGACAAAAAGACAAACGACAACCCAGGCAAATTTGTGGGAATTTTGAATGGGGTAAAATATAGAGGGCTTTCTAGATTTAGTCATAAATGTGAAATGAAATTATTCTTCAGTGTTTCCTCATGGCAGGAGAGTGAAAATAAAGGCTTTGAAATTGCAGGCTCCTGCCTATGAGACTGATTTCTTGTGTAACAGTAGCCAAATAACCATATTATCTTGCTCTTAATTTACTCTTCTTTGTTTAGTTAGATGCTATGCTGCCTCAAAAACTACAATAGAATATTATTATAATAGAATATTTTCTCTAGTTTTTTTTTAAAAAAAATTTATTTTTACTGGAAAGGCAGATATACAGAGAGGAGGAGAGACAGAGAGGAAGATCTTCGGTCCGATATTTCACTCCCCAAGCAGCCGCAACGGCTGGAGCTGAGCCAATCCAAAGCCAGGAGCCAGGAGCTCCTCCAGGTCTCCCACGCAGGTGCAGGGTCTCAAGGCTTTGGCCCGTTCTCCACTGCTTTCCCAGGCCACAAGCAGGGAGCTGGATGGGAAACAGGGCCGCCAGGATTAAAACCGGTGACCATATGGGATCCCAGCGCACGCAAGGCGAGGACTTTAACCACTATGCTATCGCGCTAGGCCCAAGAAAATTGAATATTTTCTGAAAAGGTAATCCATGACCATAGTGAATATTTGGATAAAATGGCTGCAAATGTGCATGAATTTGTCTGGAAGTCTGACCCACTAGCCTCTGAGGTGTTTGCTGTTTTGTACAACCAAAGTTCCTATTCAAGACCGAAGGACTTTTCTTCCACTGTTTGAAGTGTTGCTGACATTTCCCAACTATTAGTCTTCTCTGGGAATTGCCTTACTGAAGACAGTCATGTCATCTATGTTTAAACCTTTTTTTTTTCTTAGATAGCATGATCTAATAGCTCATTAATGTATAAATTCAAAATTTTGTTGTCTATAGTCTTGTGACTGTGACTCGATTCAAATATTCTAGCTTCTTTCCCTTCTAGCTAATGTGGTAATTCTGATTATTTTCTAGTAACCTTTCTGCCCTCTAACACCCATCACAACTCTACTTTTTTTTTCAAAAAAGGATTTATTTATTTATTGGAAAGGTAGATCAGAATTATGGAGATAAAAGACAAAGGAAGATCTTTCATCTGCTGATTTACTCCCCAAATGGCTGCAACAGCCAGAGCTGGGCAGATTCAAAGCCAGAAGCCAGGAGCTTCCTCAGGTCTTTTGTGTGGGTGCAGGGTCCTAAGGCTTTGGGCCAGCCCCTACTGCTTTCCCAGGCCACAAGCAGGGAGTTGAATCAGGAGCCTATCTTGAACGATTTCACTTTTGATTATGGTTTGCCTCATTTTTAAAACACAGATAACTAATTCGCATCAAGCTACTATGAAAATAAAGATGATAATGAATGTGAAGAAAAATGCCTAATAAACAGAAAGTTCTGAGGCCTTCATTATAATGTAGTGAGTTAAGACATGGCCTGCAACAGCTGAATCCAATGTAGGCTTTGATTTGAGACGTATTCCACTTCTGATCCAGCTCCCTGCTAATGTGCTGGAAAAGCAGGAAAATATGCCCCAAATCCTTGGAGCCCTGAATGGAACACCAAGATGAAGGTCTTGACTTCTGCCTTGCCCAGCCCTGACCATTGTAGACATTTGGAAAGTGAACCAGCACATGGAAGATGTCTCACTCTCTCAACTCTGGCATTCAAATAAATTAAAACAATAACAAAAAAAGAAGAAAGCAAAAACTTTAAGAGGAAGTGCTCACAATAGAGTGGGTCACATCGGTGCAGAAGACTAGAATGTTCTTTGGTATGCTCAAACAGCAGGGAAGAGAAAAATGCCATGTATTTTGATAAATGATATTCTTCAGCTTGAGGAAAGAAGGCAAATCTGGACAGAAGGTTAGGAACATTGGTGAGTGGAGAACCATTTTTTTCTCCCACAACATTGGTAATCATAATGATTTCTTTATGTTGCTTTTTGAATCAGATTTTGTGTTTATTAAATCCAAGAATGTATCATACTCCATTTTTTATTTCCAATTTATATTCAATGATTTTTATTCAGTAGTTACTCACAATTGCTGCGTATATGATAAGTTCCATCTTCTCCTATGCAGATAAAACAATTCACAGAGATGCAGAAACATGCATGATCCATTTAATATCATTTCCCCAGAACCTATTGAAATCCTTGAACTTGTTCTCAGCAGGGAAATATGAGTATATGGTATGACTTGTTCTTGGAGCTGACAATTGCTTGGCAGTTTCCTATAGCCCTTGACCCTTTGAGCCCTAATCAACTACGTATAAAGATCATCATCATCATAGTAATAAGAATAAGAATAAGAATGTAATCTTGTTTTCTTCAACAAAATGGATTCAACTAGAAACCATTATGTTTGGCTTGTGAGTATGGCATGAATTAAAATTATGCCTGTGGGCTCAGTGCGGTAGCCTAGCAGCTAAAGTCCTCAGCCTTGCATGTGCTGGGATTCAATGTAGGCACCTGTTGTAATCCTGGAAGCCTCACTTCCCATCTGACTCCATGCTTGTGGCCTGCTAAAGCAGAAGAGGATGGCCCAAGGCCTTGGGATCCGGCACCCGCATGGGAGCCCTGAAAGAGGTTCCTGGCATTGGATAGGCTCAGCTCTGGCCATTGCGGCCACTTGGGGAGTGGGCCACTAGATGGAAGATCTTCCTCTCTGTCTCTCCTCCTCTCTGTATATCTGACTTTCCAATGAAAATAAGATTAAAAAAATTATGCCTTTGTAAATATTGTTGAAATGAAAGAAGAGACGGGTTCTGGGGGAGAACAGTGCAGTGAGAGAAGTGTTTACTCTTGAAACAGTGCCCATGGAATGTCTGAAAATGACCCCTTTTATATTAACAAAATAAAAGTAAATGAACTAAAGATACTACAAAAAAATTCCACTTGCTATATAATATAACATATAACATATCTCATTGTATATTATGAGGTAAGTGATGGGAAAGTTTAAGGCACAGATTCAAAAATCAAACTGGTTTGAACATTGAAATATTACCTACATCTTTAAATTACACATTTATAGATCTAGTTGAGAGAAACATGGTGTGATTTCAAGTTGGCTACCTTATGCCCTGAATATCTGAAGTATCAGGGCTGGACTAGGCAGATAGTCAAAGTCAAGATCTTAATTTGGATTTCCTATGAATAGGGGCATTAGGGATCTTCTCAGAGTCTCTCTAATGCGCTCTTATGAAAAATTTCTATTTACAAATGGGCACTGATGTAAAATGGATACTGGATTTGATCTATTATGTTTGTTTACTCTCTATAGATGTATTCCTATAAGGTGTGCAATGTTAGCAATAAAATGGGTACATTAGAACTTTTTTAATGAAGCCATGGATCAAACCTAGATCATGTTGGTGCCAAAACTGTGGCAGTTCCCACTAGACTAGAATGTTTCTTATTTAGGCCTCCTGCCATGTGGTATTGAATATGCTCCTTAACTCTCTTGTGTTCTCTGTTGACTGCTTGATCTTATAGACTAGATAGAGACGTCTTTTAAGAAATAAGTTAGAAGCCCTTGAAATTAAGACTTATTAGTGCAAAGAAAGGAGAAAAACGATTTTTGAACATCTATGTCACAAATTTGGGAACCCTATATACAGTTGATAACAAAATAGTTTGTTGTATAACTCATCTGTTTGTAATTGCCATCTTAGTCAAAGCACTTTGATGGTTAGTAATTACCACTTTCATGTCTCTTACAACAGGTGGCTGCATAATTCCCTAATGGGGTCTCAGAGAGGGGCCAGCTCCTGGTCAATAACAGCAGCCTCTGTTTTCTCAATGAAATAATGGAACTGAATATGCTCAATTTTGACTTGGTATTGAGTGAAGAGAAGCCTAGTGGTTTTCTTTGGAAAAAGTGAGACTTTGCACAAGACCTTAAAACAAATGCTATGTAACTTGAGACAGAAATGCTGTCATCTGAATCGCTGTTTAAGAGCTCTGCGTTTCCAATAACCACATAGACTCCAAAGTTTGTTTGTGCCAGCTAGTTTTTCATTAAAGGTATTATATATTGTTTTAACTGTAACTTTTCCTAGCCATAGAATGCTCTGGTTTCCCTGTAGGGAACATCAAGATGAGCAGAATGAGGAATGAATATCATTCAGTAATCAGAGAGTCTCAGTAAGACACAGGGTGTTCTGTCACGGTCTCTGGGCCAGTTTGGCCCAGTTACCAGCCAAGTCATAAGAGAATGGGATTAGAACATGCTCCACTATCTGAGGCAGTCTGCCCAGCAGAGTCAGAATTTGATCAAAGTCTCTTAGGTGGATCTGGGAAACTAACCCCAGTGGGACCAATTACAGATACCAAGTCTAAATTGCCAGAGGTGGGATCAGATAAAGCCTGCCAAGACTGCAGGGTAAAACAGGGATGAAGTGAGATGTAGACCATGCCAATTATGGGAGAATTGTCCAACACAACTTTCTGGAACACTCGGCAGACTTGTTCACATCTACACTCATTCTTCAGTTTGTGCAAAGCATATGAATTGTCAACCTGGCTGAAAGTAAACCAGGAGGCATACTTTGCTTATTCTTTTTAAAAAAAACTTTTTAAAAATAAATATTTATTTATTCATTTGGTAGGCTGAGTTACAGAGTGAGCAGAAGAGATAGAAGAGGAGGTCTTCCATCTACTGATTTATTCCCAAAATGGGCATAATAGCTAGAGCTGCTCTGGTCTGAAGCCAGGAGCTTCTTCCAAGTCTTCCATGTGGATTAAGGGACACATGGGCCTGGACCATCTTTCTGCTGCTTTCCCAGGTAAATTAGCAGGCAGCTGGATTATAAGTGGAGCAGCTGGGACTGGAACCAGTGCCCATATGAGATACTGGTGCTATAGCAGCTTTACATGCTCTGCCACAGGGCTGCCCCTATACTCTGTTTATTCTTATCATAAGAACTGTATACAAGCAACTACTCAGAAGACGCAGCTGAAACAACATGTAGTGAGAAGTGTCATCTTCTGCTAAGAAACTGTCTTGCTCAAATGTGATAATGTGTCACTCTCCTTTGTGTTTTCTCACAATGTTGCATTAGGTATAGAAAAGTTACTCCATTATTGTCCTTGGCAACTTCAGCGTTAGTAAAGATCCTCTGAAATATGTTTAGTAGTGAGACAGAAAGAGAGAGGGAGATGGAGAGAGACAGCGAAAGGGGGCATGGGGAGACAGCATGGGAGGGACAGGGAGAGAGGCAGAGGGGAAGAGGAGGGAAAGGGAGGAATGGGGAAGGGGAGGGAGAGGGAGAGGAAGAGAGAATCAATGCCTTCCAATTATTGCACTATAAGATAGGAAAAATATTTAACACACCAAGATGAATTTCTAACAGTGAGCAACTTAGAAGCTCTGAATTTGCTGACTAGTACAACACACCCTCTAAATTCCCAACCTGCCCCTAATCCCATCACTGTGGTGTTAGGCAAGTTCAAAACCAAGTGCTTATGACACTGTCCATCAATCACACATGTGTTCTTTAATACGCTGTCAAGGTTGATTATTTAATGTGGAAAACAGCTTTGGAGACAGGAAATATCTGGTAAATCATATATTGGGAAAATGTCGAGTGAAGTAGAGAGTAAACTTTGACCATCCACCTTTCCCAGCAGAACAAGTGGCCTGAAAGGTGGATCTCAAGCCTCACAACACTCAAAGACTGTGAAGGAATGCTCATTTAAATTTATTGTGTTTTATACCTGTTATTATTAAGTAACAACATGCAATGCTTCATTGACCACTAGGAGCATCCCTTTGAACCTTTTCATTCATATGAAACATTGACCTTTCCCATTCTAGGCTACAACTACTAAGTAAGTGAACACTATAAGATAGGTCCTAATGATAACCTTGATAATAATATGAATTTTTCCCTTTTTATTCTGTCTAGAGAGCCCCAGCTTTTACTTCATCTGGATAGCCCCAGTTTTGTTAAATGAACAAGTATTATTTTTGCAACCAGAAAAAAAAAAAGGATGCTATCAATGGATTATATGCTTTAAGATTCTATGCAGGCTTGGAATAATAACTGCGTCTTGCAACTTTTACCAACTCCTTTAAATGAGGACACATGGGAGTGAGTGGCAGGAGGAGAAAAGGGTGAATTATGCCAAACATACAGAACTTTTCAGAATGGTGGGCCAAGTAAGGCGCTAGAGTTAACAGAGTCAGAAAATAGTTTGCTTATCAGGAACACCATGGGAGAAATTTTCCACATTAGCAAGATAGAGGGCTATTAGCCACTAACCTAATTCTACGAATGAAGATAAAATACAGAAACCTAGTAAAATTTGGATTTCAAGTACAACAATAAATAATTTGTAGTAAATGCACTTTCTATGAGCCTCACTCAGCATTTATTTATAATTCAAGCGTATGCTTTTCTTTGATGAAACTGATACCTCTAATGGGGAAGAAGTCTCAGGACAGAGGTGATGAAGGGATGGACTCTTGGTGTGACCATTTCAAAGGCCTTTTTAAGCTGGAGAGGTCACCGCCCAGTCAAAAAGTCCAAGATCAGTTAGGCTGCAGCTTGGTTTGAATCAGAGGAGACAAAAACACAAGACATAAATTGGAATGGGAAGCAACAGAATTTTATTGTCATCTCATCCAGATTAAAGATTTGGATTCTGTAACTACTCAAAAATTCACATTAGATAAGTGACAAGTTAGGGGATAAAGGAAGGTATGTGGCTTTAAGGAATGAATAGAGATATCTGAATTAGGGTTGATTACTTATCAATACAGTCCTCTTCGAATTAAAGGTATAGATACATGGCTGCTTAAACAAAAATGTTCCTTTTCTATAATAACATTGCCTTATGTCACTTTTCAGCACATTATTTGTAACATGCTTATATACTTTTAAACTGGTTACAAGGAGAGCCAGAATATATCAAACCTTTAAATAATGCAATGCTTATTCGGAAAAACTAAAATTATGGTTTAGAGCCACTATAGAAACTTGATATGATGAAAAATATTGTAAGCATAAGTAGGTGTTATTGGATTGAAACGCTGAGATTGTGTAATGTGAAATTCAGAAAGTTAAATATGAGAAGAGTTATGTGGATTTCGTGTCATGTTCCCTCCCTAACACATGCTTCTCTCTAGAACTTCTCTGGTTCCCTGTTTCTTGCCCATTGTGACCTTTATCCTCTTCCTGTCTCCAGCCCCTTGCTCACGAACCCTTGGATTATGGTTCGGTGTATTGTTTCACAAACTAAGTATTGGTAGGTAAATTTTAGAGGCAATTTAAGACTAGAGACAATTTAATCCATATTAATGTAAACTTGTAAAATTGTATTTATTCAAGAACTTATTGTTCTTTTTTAAGTCTGCACTTTAAAATTTTTTATTTATGTATAACCGTGGAGTACTACTCAGCAACGAAAGTGAGATCTTGTCTTTCATAACAAAATGAATGTAGCAGGAAATCATTATGCTTAGTAAAATATGCCATTCCCCAAAAGTCAAACCTCATGTGCTTTCACTGATTTGTGGTAACTAATATGCAGAGTACAAAAAATGTAATGTGGGTTCAGCGTGGTAGCCTTGCAGCTAAATTCCTTGGCTTGCACGCACTGGAATCCCATATGGCTGCAGGTTCTGAACCCAGCAGCCCCTCTTCCCATCCATTTCCCTGTTTGTGGCCTGGGAAAGCAGTCGAAGATGGGCCAAAGCCTTGGGACCCTGCACCCATGTGGCAGACGCAGAAGAGGTTCTGGGTTCCTGGCTTCGGATCAGCTCAGGTCTGGTCATTGTGACCACTCATCTCTGTATATCTGCCTTTCCAATAAAAGTAAATAAATCTTAAAAAAAATGTGTATGGTAGAAATCAACATTTTGAGATTTGAATATTGTTTACATCTCTCATCTATATTCTTGAGGAATAGTGTTTTTTTCTTTGCTATTGTTTGTTAAATTATTTACCCATTGGAGTGATAAGCTTCTGATTATACTGAAATTAAAATATTCCACTGTAAAAATTAAAAGAGAGGGAGAAAATGAAAGAAGGAAATAGTAGGGATCAGTGCAGTAGCCTAGAAGCTAACGTCCTTGCCTTGCATGCACTGGGATCCCATGTGGGCGCCGGTTTTAATCCTGGCACCAGTTCTAAACCCAGTAGCCCCACTTCCCATTCCAGCTCCCTGCTTGTGGCCTGAGAAACCAGTCAAGGACGGCCCAAAGCCTTGGGATCCTGCACCTGTGTGGGAGACCCCAGAAGAAGCCCCTGGCTCCTGGCTTCTGATCAGCTCAGCTCTGGCTGTTGCAGCCGCTTGGGGAGTGAATCAATGGACGAAAGATCTTCCTCTCTGTCTCTTCTCCTCTCTGTATATCTGGCTTTACAATTTAAAAAAAAAAAAGAATGAAGTAGCAGTTTGGCTGGGGCACATGGGCAGAGGGAGGATAGAGTGGAACATCTCACTAAACTCCTAAATCTGTGCTGTGAAATATGTGCAATTTGTTCACTTCAAACAAACAAAACAAGTTAATAAAACTGTATTTTAATTTTGTTTGAAAGAGACACAGAGATTGAGAAACAGGCAGAGAACTTCTGCACTCTGATTCCCCCCAAATGCCCATCGTAATTCACGTTATGCCATATCAAAGCCGAGAACTCAAAACTTAACCAAGTCTCCCACACTGGTGCAGAAACACAATTGGCTGAGCTATCGTCTACTGCCTCCAGGATGTCAGTTAGCAGGAAGCTGCTCTAGAAATGAACCAGGAACTCAAATGCAGGTGCGCTGATATGACGTGTGGGTGTTCCAAGCTGTGTGTACCACTGTGCCAAGCACTTTCCCCACTAAATCATCTGAATGAAATTTTTACTTAAATATAATTGGGCATAAATTCATGCATTAAAATGCGATTTTATAAATTATAAATAATCCATTAAAATAGATTAATGTGGCAGATTCTATTTTTTTGTGAGATTGTTAAGTTTCTTCTCAAAAAATAAGCATAGTGAGGACTGCTAAGACATGCACCTTTCAAACTATTTAATGTTTTACCACTCATAATTGCACCGATTTTTGTTCTCAAACATCTGATAACTTGATTCATTTAGGGCAGGATGATCTCATTGGCACTTACCTGATGCACATCCCACATTATAGCAACTTGTTTTGTCCTCCCTTCCCCCTTATAACTCCCTAAAGTTAGAATTATACTCTCAGGTTGTAACATGAAAGAAAATTGGGCACTAAAATCAAGGAATAACATTTAGCAAACAGCATTCACAGAAATAA
This sequence comes from Ochotona princeps, assembly GCF_030435755.1. Classification (NCBI taxonomy): domain Eukaryota; kingdom Metazoa; phylum Chordata; class Mammalia; order Lagomorpha; family Ochotonidae; genus Ochotona; species Ochotona princeps. The sequence goes on from NC_080838.1 coordinate 46,878,761, forward strand.
CCCATTATATGGCTATATGAATATATAATATTTCTTCATTAAAATAAAGTCCATGTAGACCCATTTAGTGGAGGTATTTTGAGAAATCAGCTTCTAGCCCAGAGGTAATTTGAATTCTTTGCATTTAAATAACTTCTTAGTGAAATGAGAACGTTGGGAGCATTCTTCATAAGCAACAACAATAAATGTTACAGTGCTGACCCCACATCTGCAGCCGTAAGCAGAGCCATTGTTCCCTAAAGCGTTCCACTTCTGTTCTTGACGCCAAACTCCAGATCCCCTCCCTCAGCATTCGTCTGTCTTCTGTTTCTATCCTACACTCCGAGCCTGTTCTGATGCTGATAACAACATGTCCTTGCTTTGTAGTGTTCTCAGAATTCACTCACTCCACAACTTGTGAACCTAAGGAAGAGTAAGCCTGAAGATTCCTTCCCCATGTGAAACAAAGAGGAACAAACTAGGAAATATCTAGGTATTATTAATGTTGAAGGATTTTCTTGAGTTTCAGACCTGCACTGCATTTGCATTCCAGGAATTCAACATCAGGTCATATTGGGATGAGACACATCTTATTTCTATGGATTTGCCTGTGTTTTAAATTCCCTGAGAGCATCAGACAAGGTGAGACACTTCACTCTTGTTTCAATCCTGAAACATGTTCCTGACACCAAGCTCTTGTCTGCTCCCACCAGAAACATAGGGGTTCATCAAACTGATAATTTCAGCTGAGCTTTTGCAGACAAAACAAACAAGAATAGAAGAATGAAAAGTGGAGTCCAGCATTCTATTGTCAATTTATATTTCACAGTTTCATTGAGAGCCCAGCTTTGTCTGGAAGTAAAGATGCACACTGTATTGTTTCTTCACATTGTGTTTTGATAGTCTCTATTACACAGCTCCTCTAGATGACTGTATGTACATGCATGATACCTACAATGTCAGGATACACTTACATGGCAGAATGATGGACGTAGGACTATTGTTGAAGGACTATATTATTGTAATAAAATTGGGGAAGCAGTAGGGAGAAGAGACCTAGGGAGGGATGGATGGGAAATTCCAGAGCCTTTGGAACTGTATCATAAAATAAATCAATTCATTAATTTAAAAAAGAATACAAAGCTCAGAATAGATAAAGATAATTATAACACGTGTGTATCTCAGAATGGTTGTTGATTTTCTCTAGTGGGCAGTGTCCCAGACTCAGGATGTAGTATCTATGCAGTAGCTCACACTCAGGACTCAATTCCATGTGCAGTATCTGGCACTCCTGGCCCAGGTCCCTGTATGATGTTTGGTTCCTTTCATCCTGTTTGTATATACTCTCCAGCTCTTGGCAGTTAGCCACCCACATTTTTGCATCTCCTTTCCTCTCACAGCAGGTGCAGAGCACCTGAGTTGGGATTTTATCTTTCTTATTGTCTGATTTTCAACCCACAATGTAATTTCTGAAAGAAAGAAGTCAAGTGGCATAAGTCACTTCCATTGTTGGAAGCCTTTACATGGCATTTAAGCAAAAAAAAAAAAAAAAAAAAATCTACCACTTAGTAACAGAGGTTGGTGGCCTTTGTCTCAGACTCGTTGTGCTCTGAAAAGCATGTATGTCCCTTAGTCTACTGCATTCTCATATATATTCCCTTTCTAAACTGTCTGCATTATTGTCTCCATTTTTTGGTCACGGCCTTGGAGTAAGAGAATTGTGAGGCTAAGAATTTTCCCCTTCACTGAAGCCCTGCTCCACTTACAGTCTGACGTTTTTAATTCTGACCTCCAGCTTCCGGGAGTTAAATTTAAAATGCAGCCAAGGAACCATGCTGACTTTTACATTTTATCTTGAACTGATGAATAATCTTTATTTTGTTGTTATCTCTCCACTCAATCAGTGTGCAGCTAGTCATTGTTCCAATAAGGAGTGTATTTCTCGTTCTCTCTACCATGTGGCCCCTGGTAATCTCATCCTGGATTACCTGTTGTGATAATTCCGTGCCTGCATTGTCAAAGCATGCCAGGGACTGTTTGTACTTCACCTACCACTAGCAAGAGAATTGTACTGCTTTATTTTGACAAGTGAGTTATTTCCCACATTGTGCTTCATAGGCTGTTGCTTAAGACTTGTCCTGGCCCTGATTATTTTTGATTAGGTTCCCTGTAAGTAGAATTTAAGGTGGCAGATTGCATGCAGATTTTAGGTGATGGTTCTGAGGGACACCTGTATAAGGGAGTGAGGAAGGAAAGGTTGTGCAGGGAGAGAAATTGACCTACAATGTGATTGCAGTGGAGGCTTCACTTACCCTATAGTATCTAGTGCTTTGGCATTGTCTAAATTTGAGGTAAAAGACAAGTTCTGACTTTTTATATTCCTTCATATGTAGCAATGCTCTGGATGATGGCAATTGACAATGAGGACCAAGGTTGTATTCTAGCAGCAACAATTATTCTGAGAAGTCAGGGCTTGGATGAGAAGGACCCGAAAGACAGAGCTAAGAGAATGACTGGAGGACTCATCATGCTTTTCTGCTGTCCCGGTTAAAATCCTCACAAAATTTTGGAACTTTGTCGGTTTAATTCTGTTTTATCCCCAGATCCTAGATTTAACCTCACTACTTACTGACTGAAATGATGCTGGGAATTTCTAATGAGTCTTCTTCTATTTTATTAATTCATATCAACTCAAAAATTGAATTGCAATGCTCTAATTCTGATCTTAAAAGCCTTCTTTTAAAATTAAAAAAAAATCAGCTTATTTGAAAGATAAGGAGAGAGAGAGAGGCCTCGCCATCAGATGTCTTTCCAGGCACATTAGAAGCACACTGGATTGGGGCTTGCATAAAAGTTCAGATGTGATGCAGGTGTCTCATGTGGTTACTCAACAAACGGCACCACAGTGCCTACCCCTTGGTAATAGCTTTCTGTGAACGGAAGTACCAGACTCCTTAGTGCAATGTACAAAGGCCTTTGCAATTTGATCTCACACACCTCACCTGCATGTTCTATTATTATTCCTACATGCATATGCTGCAAAATGCTCTTCAGATGGTGCATAAGTGTGAGAACCTCATCTATCTCTCATTATCTAGTGTGTTCTTCCCATTTGTTAAATTCTCTATCGTCTCTATCTGGGAAATTTGAGTTGTTCTTTAGAAGCTCCTTTGGGCAATGTTAGTGGGCCCTGTCTCAATGTTCTCTTGGCATGTGGAATACTCCTCCAATATGCAATCACTGACCCTCATCTTTCTATCCCTGCTAGACTTTCTAAAAAGGTGATGACTGATGATGTGGGCCTCAATGTCCTCCCTCCATAGAATGAACATATTTCAGTTTTGTGAATGAATGAGTGAGTGACTTAATGATCAGTGATTAAGTGTCACTGTAGGTGATGCTATGTGCTAAGCACTTAGTATTAAGTAGAACATAAGAGACATAAGCCCATCTTGCCTTTCTCAGATTTATTGAACATTCCATTTCCTCCATCTGTCAAATTCTTCTTATTCTCCATTTGATAAATTTGCTACCAACCTTTAGAGAGCCCACATCCTTGGGATGATTGTTATTATGGGTAGAGAAAATTAAAGCAGAAAGTCTGTAATGATTGGCAGCCCAGAGAACTGATTCAAACCCTCACGCTTGGTTGGTCTAATAACAACTTGTCAGAAAAAGTTTCTCTGTGGATTACTTTGTTATTTTTATGAAATAAGACTGAAAGGCTCATAGCTGAACTGTCTTCTATTCATACTTTCCGAGTCTGACTTTCCTGTGTGTTCTGATACTGCATGTACTTAACCCATTTAGAACAGAACACTGAATTCTCACATGACAAAAATGATTATCCTTTCAGTTGTCTCTAAGAGGATTGTATCAGTGACAGAAGCAGATGTTATTTAAATTATTTTTGTGCATAATGCTTTCCGTTGATGGTCTCTTTAAAATAAGAGACAGACAGCTTATGGTACTAACTGCAATAATTCTTCACCTCTAAACCCAACATGTCAGGCTGCACATACTGTAATGAAACATTTAATGTACAGTTGCAAATTTATGCTCTTGGGGTATGCAATGATGACACTAAAGAGAGTTAGTCTGAACAGAATATGATTTCACTTGTTTGCTAATTCCAAGAAAAGTTACAGGGAATAGCTAGATTCTAGGCAGAGAATATCAGGTTTGTATATTTTAGGCATGAGATTGGACATTATGGTATTGAATAGAGATTGATACTAAAGCAGAAAAATAATAAAGAAATAAGTATATTGAAACAAAAGATCTCTTGTCTACCTGAATTATGACTTTTTGGAGGAAGCTTGCACTTCAGTTGCATATTGATTTTGTTTCTTTGAGCTCAGCAGCAAAGTTGTGCATAAAGAGCATGTCCAAGTGAAAAAGCTACAGCTGCCAATCTTTCCTATTTTTAAAGTGAAAGGCAAGTCAGATTATAAATAACAAAGGAATATACAAAACAGAAGGATATATAATTAGATAATACAATGGTTTTTAAAGAAGCAATGTAAAAGAAAATCATCAGAGTTTCATATATTTTATGTATTTTAACTTTTTAAAATTCTTCTTCTTATTATAATTTTATTGTACATTTCCATAGACCCTGGGATTTTCCTAACCCCTCCCCAAGTTACCTCCCCATGCCACTGAGTTCCCCTGTATTATTGCTATAGTATAGTTCTTCGTACACAGTCATATGTCCATCATTGTGGACGTGAACAAAGGCCAAGAGTTCAGCATTTTATGGTGAAGATAAAGTTAGCAATTTCATTGGGAACCCATCTTTGATCTGGAAGTAGAGATGCCTACTGCATATGGATATACAGTCTCCATTACACAGTTACTTTACATCCCCTTAAATGAAAAGTCACAATACAAAATCAGCAACAGAAAGGAAAACAGAAATTGACAATGCCATGAAGTTAAATAACATGCTACTGGATATGACAGTTTCCATTACACAGTTGCTATACATCCGCTTGAACGAAAAGACACAAAAGAAAGTCAACAACAGGAAGAAAAAAAGAAATTAAAAATGCCATGAAGTTAAATAGCATCCTACTGAATGACTAATGTGTCACTGAAGAATTGAAAAAGGAAATGAAGAACCTTCTTGAAGAAAATGATGCTGTTGATGTCTATGAGTAATTGAGGAGTTTGATCAGAAAAGGTGTTTTGAGGAGATGAAACGAAATTTAAAAAATTGAAGTCCAAGAGATATAGTTTCTGCTGATCTTTGTTAGTGAGTTTTATCTTCTGTAGATAACAGATAAATGGGTTTTGTTTTTTAAATCCAGTTTACTAATCTATGACATTTGATTGATGAGTTTAATCCATTTACATTCAGGGTTGATATGAATGGGTGATAATTTGATTCTGTCATTTTAGCAATGGCTGTTAGTTGATTTAGATTTCTGTTGTTATTTTCCTGGGATGTTCTTCACATTTACCTTTGCCTTTGGTGGGTGCTATTCCTCTTCTCTGTCAAGAGAACATCTTTCAGTATAATTTGTATGGCAGGATTGGAAAAGGCATATTCTTTTAACTTTTTTAACTGTGGAAGAATTTTATTTTATTTTTCAAAGGCAAAGGAAAATTTCATTGGGTGCGGTATCCTGGGCTGACAATTTTTTTCTTTTAGAATCTGGAATATGTCACTCTATTCTCTTCTTGCCTGTAGAGTTTCCTGTGAGAGGTCTCCTGTGAATTTAATTGGCATTCCTTTATATGTCAATTGATTTTTTTCACATGCACATTTAAGGATTTTTTCCTTATGTTCAGTTGAAGAGAGCTTGATAATCATGTGTCTTTGTGAAGATCGGTGTTGATCAAGCCTGTTGGGAGTTCTGTGCCCTTCCCAAATGTTGTTTACCAATTCTTTCTTGGTTAGGGAAATTTTCCTTTATTATTTCATTGAATACACTTTTAACCTCAGTTTCTCTTTCTGCACCTTTTGGGACTTTCATAACTCTTAAATTTGCCCTTTTAATAGTATCTTTCAGTTCTTGAGTAAATTTTTTAGCTTGACCCAGCTCTGCTTCAGGCAAAGCCCCAAGAGCTTGCTCCATCTTTCACTGTTTGCAACATGCATTAGCAGGGAGATGGATTGAAAGTGGAGGAGCCAGGATTCAAAGCACCGCCCAAATGGGGATGCTGGAGTTGCAAGTGGCAACTTGAACAGTTATGCCATTGCACTCATCTCTTATGCTGTTAATTAGATGCCTTTCTTGCTATTTTTTTAAAATATAAATCACCTGTATTTTTCCCATGACTTTGTTTTCTAAGCTGGAAATTATTCTTGATACTATTTTTGAATAGATGCCTGAATTAATGGTTACAAAAAAATTGGAGTTAAAGGAAGTTAGTTACTCCTGAACAGAGGAAAAGATAGATAATAAATAATGGGCAAATACAAAAGGACAGCTTCTCTGGTTGGTGGTCCATGAGTCAATCAACTAGAGCTACAAGAACTCCAAGAGGAGATTTGGGGGATAGTGACTTAAGTGGAACAACACTGAATGATCTATCCTAGTATGGTAATTAATGCGCATGTACTAGTGTACTATCTATGATTTGGACATTTAATTCAGCAATCAGCTGCTGAGCATGGTCGGCCTGCCATGGACAAGTAAACCATGGAAAGTCTGGAGGTACTGATGATTTGTATAACCCACACATGGCTACAGCCTTTAGACCTCTCTCCCTTTACATACATTGGATTCTTGTGTTCATTTGAGGCTGATGTCCTTTTCCAGTTGCATGCAGACCAGGTGTGAGGTGTCTCATCTGTACAACATTATAGAAATGCCTAAATTTCATCTAATTAACACAGAAAAGTTAGAAATCAAAAGCCATTCACTAATCACAAGACAATTCCGTACATTATTTATAAAAAGACCAGTAAGAAATGTAAATACACTTACACTGAAAAAATTAAAATGATGCGAACCTTGCATAAAAGATATTTTGCAAATAAAAGTTGTTTTATTAATTTAGAAAGGTTTCATTAACAGGTCAAGACTGTACATAGCCTTGTCAGAGGGAAAATTGAAATTTGTCAAAAAATAACTAATATGTACGTATATAGCCATTAGTATATAAAAAGTAGAAGGATAAAGGCAATATACTATACTAATATTAGGCACAATATAGTTGGAGCAAAAAAAATTAGCAGGGTACCAGTGTTATTTTAGAATAACAAAGAAATGAAGTCAACAAAAGAAAAATAAAAATCCTAAGCATGTGAACACCAAATGATAGGACTCAAAAATACATGACAAAAATTAGTAGATATGTAAGAAAATTACTAATACAAGTTTAATATTTTAATATTTTACCAATAGCTGAGCGTAAAGAGGGAGAAATCAGTAATGATGTAAAAGACTTAACAAGGCCCAGCATAGGAGACTATTGGATAGAGGTCGTTGCCTTACATGCATTGGGATCCCACACGGACACTGGTTCTAATCCCGGCAGCCCCATTTCTCTCCAGCTCCCTGCTTGTGGCCTGGGAAAGCAGTGGAGGATGGCCCAAAGCCTTGGGACCCTGCATCCATGTGGCAGACCCAGAAGAGACTCCTGGCTCCTGGCTTTGGATAAGCTCAGCTCCAGCCATTGCAGCTACTTGGGGAGTGAATCAGTGGACAGACATCTTCCTCTCTGTTTCTTCTCTGTATATTTGACTTTCCAACAAAAAATAAGGTGAATCTTTTTTTAAAAAGGAGACATAAATATCACTAGCAAATAATTAAAATATCCCTTATAGAACACTGCAGTCATGTCCCAGCCCAGATTTCTACCCCATTCTGGCTCTCACACTCACCAGAGGGAACCACAGTGCAGCCAGGGGGTTCCTCTAGCCTCTCAATCAGGCCTATTCCCAGACACAGATCTTGCACATGCCATCAGATGCTTCAACCTTTTCTGTCCTGACCTGTGCTGACCTGCCCCCAATCCCAACTCTTGCTGGTGGATTCTGCAGACTGGCCCAACCGAGTCTGTTTCCATCCCTGGTTCATGAAAAATGGTAGGTGTGATATCTAGCCTGAAGTGACCTGTGCTTCAGCTTGGCTTCTGCACATGTCAGTGAGTTAAGGTTTGGCCCAGTTGTGCCCAGTCCATCCCCATTCAGAACCAACCCACACACTTGTCAATGGGTGGAGCTGCTTTACCCAGCCTGACCAATACCTAGGTCAGGCATGTCCAGGTCTGAATCACATGCTCACCAGATGGAACCACATCACACCAGGGGAGTTTCCCAAGTTCCCAAACAAGGCCTACTTCCAGAACCAGATCTCACATGTGTGGATGGCTGCTAAATCCTTACCCAGCATAGTCTGCTCCCTCTGTTCCAGCCTTTGCATGAGTTGGTAGATGTTGCAGCCCAGCCCGTCCCACACCCTCTTCCTAGGTATGCTTGTGGGTGCCATAGCCTGGACCAGCCTGTCCTGTTTCCAACCCCAGTAACCATAAGTGTCAGGGTTCCATAGTTATGCCTAACTCAGCCTGTCACAAACCCCAGCTCTAAAACAAACCAGCAAAAATTGCAGTTCCACAAGGGGGAGCACACATATCCCCCACAGAGTCTGCCCCTAGTCCTGGTTCTCTCACATGTTGGTTAGTGTCATGGCCCAGCCTAACATTACTCATTCCCTGTTCTGTCACTTGTAGGTACCGTAATCTAGCCCTACCAGGTAGGCTCCAGCCCTAGCATTAGTGTGTACTAATGGGTGGTGGTTGGCAGTGGTCCATGCTAACTAGACCAGCTTGGATCTCCTGCATACGCTGGTGCATCAGCCTGACCCATAAAGGCCCTCCAACTTCCCCTCTCCAAATTGTTCAGTCTCAGCCCTCTTGTTTTCCTGCAAGTACAACGACTTTTTTTATTTAAGTCCCTCAGAAGTCATTCTGCACCTGCAACATACTCCTTCAGGAGTCTTCTCTCCAACACATCCCCTTAGCCCCTTCCCTGATCAATCCACAGCCTGGTTTTCCGAAGCCCCATCTTCCCGTGGGGTGGTGTTCTGGCTGTCCACTAGTGTACCAAGCTCCTGGAATATATGTTTGCTGGCCTGGGATCTTGCCCCTCCACACACCCAAGATCCAGGTCCATTCAATATTCTGCATATCTGGTCCACCAGCACACCATGCTGCCATGCTAATCTAGGGCTCTTCCCTCTTCTCTCTTCACCCCACCTAGGACCAAACACATGGGGAAATCCCCAGACTTGCCTGCCTGCCAGGAAGTGAGCCCCAGATCCCTGTTTATTTCCACCTGTGCCATCTCCCAGGCCCCCAGCAAGCCCATGCCCCAAGGTTTCCAGTAACCTGCTGCCCCTGGGCTGCCAGCACAAAAGGCAGTGGTATTAGCATTTTCATTATTTAACTGAGGGAAATGAAGAGGGAAAGAAACACACAGAGAAACAAATACCGTGATCTCTAACTTGTAAGATCACTCCCCAGATACCCATGATAGGAGTGATTGGACCAAATTGAAATCAGAAACAGGGAACCAAATACCAGTCTCATATGTGGGTGGCTGAGACCAAGAAAGGAGTCCCCACTTACCAGGTGTGCAGTAGAAGAAAGCTTGAGTTGGGAGTCAGCCTGGTCCTCAAACTCACACACTCCAATTTAGGGGGTGGGCATTCCCATAGAAGTCTTTTGTCTCTAGGTAATGCACTGTATGAAACCCATTTTTAGAGACTTATTTAAAGTAAGCCAGAAGACCAAGACACACATTAATATTATAAACTCCAGAGTATCATAAAAGGATGGCTGAATAAAAATACAATTGAATGCAAGGTCAAATTGCAAATAATTGTAACACAATAGAGTATTTTTAGTTCAAAGAAAATGTATGGAAAAGCTTAAACATTTACTGTCTGTGGGTTAGATTTAACACTGAATCAGGATTTCTCAAATTATGTTCTGCAGGAAATGAGTCTCATGAGATGTTTTGGGAAGTTTCCAGTGGTTATGTAATTTTTAGAGATATTATCTGCTTTTCCTGGGGTATTCACGAGGCCTACTCAAGATTTCATAAAGCTTGTGGCCTGGGAAAACAGTGAAAGATGGCCCACAGCCTTGGAACCCTGCAACCATGTGTGAGACCTGGAAGAAGCCTCCTGTTCCTGCTTCTGATTGGTTTGGTTCTAGCCATTGTGATCATTTGGGTAGTGAATCAGCAGATGGAAGACAATATTCTCCTTCTCTTTTTTCTCTGTAAATTTTTCTTTCCAATAAAAATAAATAAATCTTTTTTAAAAAGAAGACTTAAATAAAATTTGCATCAAGGCAACTGGTTTAAATCTGTGAAGAGAGGAGCTGGCATTTGTCTCAGACACTGATACTGCTTGAGATGCCCAAACCTCATATTTAAGTGCCTCTTTTGAGTCAAAACTCCTATGGTATTGATTTAGCTTACCTGCTAATATGCACCCTTAGCAGCAGCAGGTGATAGCTCAAATATTAGGGTCCATGTCTCCCACATGAGGAACCCAAATGGTATTCCAGGCTCAAGCTTTGGTTTGGTCCAATTCTGGGCATAGCAGACCTTAGTGAGTGAATAGCAGATGGAAGACATTTATCAAATAAAATGCAAGTAAATGAGTTCTAAATTTAGAATGAGATATGCAAAGTTTATCTTCTATGCTGTTTTTGACCTTAGAAAACTTTCTTGAAAAACATTTACTAAATAACTTACAAATTCTATTTGCAAAGATCAGAAAGATCACATTAGGAAATAATATTAATGCTTAATTAGCTATATTATTTTGTATTAACCAAACATTGTTTAGTGCTTGATGTCAATATTTAAACAAGGAATGCATGCAGAGTCCCGAAGACAGGCTTCTGGGAGTGAGGCAATGATGAAGCTGGGATCTTGTTGCTGCATACATGACAAAGGGTGTATTTTATGATCTGTTCCAAAGACAAAGAAAATAATGTGGTACAGTTCCCAACCACAAGAAAGAATTTTGATCCATTGATGGCTATAAAGCTGAGAGAAATTGTAAACATTTCTGGAGCACCTCTGAAGGCAGGCAAAACACAATTTTTTTTTTAAATTTTTCATGGCACAACTCCACAGGTTCATGGATTTCCCGCTCCACCCTCCACATTTCCCTTCATCTGCACTGACTTCCACTCTATTGTTACATTAGTATAGTCCTTCAGCAAAGTCAAAATCCATTATTCTGCTGTTTAAGTATGTATCATGTCAGTGTAGGTATAGACAATGGCAGAAAATCCAACATAATATTGTCAAGACACATTTAACATAAAAATGGGTAAAGGAAATGGGAAGAGATTTTTTTCAAAAGAACAAATTCAAATGGCTAATTGACATATGAAAAATACTTAGACACCTTAGTTACCAGGAAATGCAAATAAAATACACATTGAGGTTCGACCTAATTCTAGTGAGATGTCTGCTTTCAGAACTCTAGTAACAATACCTGCTGGCATGGATATGTGGAGAAATGTACCCTGTTTCACTGTTGGTGGGAGGGTATACTACTAGTACAACCACTAGGGAAGCCAGTTTGGAGAATGCTCAGACAACTGAAAAAAGACCTAACATATGACCCAGCTAGCCTACTTCTGGGAAAATGTCAAAAGAAATGATATCTGCATATTAGAAAGTGACCTCTAATCCTATATGTATGGCAGCACAGTCTACAATTAAGCCAATCAAAAGATGCCCATCAAAAGAGGTATAGATAAAGAAACTGTGGCACATCTATTCCATGAAATACTACTCAGCCATTAAAAAGAATGAAATTCTACCATTTACAACAAAATGGTCCCAACTAGAGACCATTATGGTCAGTGAAACAATCCAATTCCAGAAGGACAAATACATTATACTCTCTGATATAAGGAAACCTTTATGTAAAATATAAAATAAATAGATACATATTGGTAAACATGTATAAAAGTATTCACCTGGAGGAACTGTATAATGAGGATGAGTATAGCAAGCAGTGAGGTATATTTGAGTATGCATCTCTACTCCCAAGTAGAAGGAGGAATCCCAGTGAAAGTGTTAAATATATGTTTACAATAGGATGCTGGACTTTATACCGCGTGTATACCTACAATGCCATGATACACTTAACTAGAATGATGGTCTTGTGACTAGCATAAGGAGAAGTAAAGATACAGTGCAGCATGCATTTTTATTCTTAAATAAAAGTTGGACTTCCAATGTAACTGTTAAAACACAGTTTTATAGTCTGCATCAGGAATTCCCTATTGTGTGGTATGGTCAGCTGGAAAACATGACCTGGAAAACTGGCCTGAAGGCAAGGAAAGCATCAGATCTGCTACTGCAATGGGGAGCCTGAAGCTTCAGAAGCTGAAGCTATCTTGCCTGGAGGTGATTTTGCAGCAATGCAGGCTACAATGCAGGCTGCTGTGGATGGACTATACCAGACCTCTATGATTATTACCACTGAAGCAGCAGCCAAAAATGGTGATAACCATGAAGCTACATGGAAGCACCGATCAGGAGGCCTGGCAAAATTGACTCTTGGGTAGAGGAAGAAGAAGTAGCATCGTTCCTAAGTGTGGCCAAAGGATCTGTTGGGATCTGTCAAATCAGACAGTCAGATGATGCAGTTGCCCTATCCACTTGGTTAAACACCTGCTTAAGAAAAATCAGATTCAGAAGTATCACCATATCAGATTTCAGGATGTACTACAGAGCAATAATATTCAAAGCAGCCTGATACTAGCATAAAAAGTAGACAGGAATTCCAGAAATCAGCCACACAACTGCAACCAAGGAGTTAGAACCAGCCCTTGGGATAAAGGACAGTCTTCTCAACAAATGGTGCTGAAAAGATAGAATCTCCACACGCAGAAATATGAAACAAGGTCCATATCTTACATCTTCCACAAAAATCAACTGAAATGGATCAAGTATATAAACCTCTGACCTGATATATAATTGCTAGAGGAAAACATTGTGAAAATTCTGGCAGACATTGGCATAGGCAAAGACTTCTTGGAAAAGAACCCAGTAGCATAGGAAATAAAAGCAAAAATAGACACACGTGATTACATTGAACTAAGAAGTTTCTGCATTGTAAAAGAAACTATCAACCAACTGAAGAGGCAGGCAACAAAATGGGACAAAAATTTACAAACTATGCCATTGATAGAGCTCTATAAAATGTTCAAGAAACTTAACAGCAATGCAAACAATCCAGTTAAGAACAGGAATAAGCATTTTTCAAAGAATGAAATTCAAATTGCCAATAGACATATGAAAAAGATTGCTCAGGGTCAATTACCATCAGGGAAATGCAAATAAAAACCACAGTGATGTATTACTTCACCTCGATTAGAATGGCTTTAATATGGAAATTAGGAAAACCACACATGTTGAAAAGAATATGGATAAAGGGAGTAAATATACTCGTGGTAGGAATGTGAACTAACAGAACAACTATAGAAGACACTATGGAAATTTCCCAGAAATTTGAGAATAGATCTATCATATGACTCAGTTATCCTGCTCCTGGGAACTTACACAAACAAAATAAAATCAGCCCATGAAAGAATTATCTGTATTCCCATGTATATGCAGTCCAATTCACAATAGCTGAAATATGAAATGACTTCAGATATCTACCAATTGATGAAATATAAAAACAACGTGCTCTAGATACACTGTGGAAAATGACTCAGCCATAACAAAGAATAAAAGTCTATCTTTTCTAACAAAATGGATGCATGTGGAAACCATTATGGTTAGTGAAATAAGTTACTTGCAAATCATGTTTTCCCTGATTTGTGGTAACTAATAAATGGAGTACAGAAAATGTAATGTGGAGGAGTGAAATGAACATTTTGAGGTTTGGCTGTTGCTTATAGCCATTGTCTATGTTCCTGAGGAATAGTGTGTGCTTTCTTTCTTTTTTTCTGATGATGATTTTTTGGGATTATCTACCTAGTAGAGTATTAAGCCTGTAAAATAAAAATATGCCACTGTAACAATTGAAAGAAAAAATAATAAAGGAAGTAGGAATGTGGGAGGAATGGATAGTAAGCTGGAAAGTCTCACTACGATCCTAAATTTCTATGTATGATAGATATGAAATCCATTCACCCTAAAATAAAAATGTATAGGACTTCTCAGTTTCTATACACCTTTATCTGTCTCTCTTGCTGGTTCATGTAAATAAATAAAACTAAAAAAAGGGAAGCTAAAAAAGTAAAAAAAAAAAATGAAGAAAATTAGGGCTAGGAGGTGAAATGTCACACTTGAACAAAATGACTTCAAGGTTTCTTACACTTTTCATTTTTCTGCCATTGTCAGTGGATGAAATGTCTGCTATTGGCACACATGGTGGCTGTAGCGTAGTGCCAAACACCATGTGCTCATGCAAGTCTATTCAAAGTTAGAAGAGAAATGAGTAGGCTTAGTGGCAAGAACTCATTGTCCATATCTCTTCATTATGGAAACTGGTTTTCCTAGAAGTTGTCCAACAGATATCCTTTGGAGCTTTTTCCTTGAAGACTTTTTCTTTTTGAAAGGCCACAATGGCCAGAGATGAGCTAATTTGAAGACAGGACCCAGGAACTTCTTTCAAGTCTCCCATGTGGAGACTCAAAGGGCCCACAATTTGGGCAATCTCCACTGCTTTTCCAGTATGTAAACAGAGATCTGGACTGGAAGTGGACTATCTGAGACTTGAAATGGCACCTATATGAATAGAAGATTAGTGCTACAAGGTAGAAGAATAGCATTTCCTTTATTATTCTATGATACAATTCCATAGTTCCTTTCTCCCTCCCTAAGTTCCATCCCCCCCCCCCACACTCTAATTTCTTTCATGACATTAAAATAGCATAGCCCTTCACAATCAGTCATGAGTCCATTTTTATGCTATCTAAGTGTATCCTGACATTGTAGGCATGGATAATGTCAGAGAGTCTATCATCCTATTGTCAAGATACATTCAACAGTTTCATTGGGAGTCAATCTTTGATTCGGAAGTAGAGATGTACACTGTATTGTATCTTCACATTTGTATGTGATAGTCTATTACACAGTTACTACATATCCCCTTAAATGAAAAACTTTAAAACAAAGTCAACGGCAAAGAAAAATAGAAAATTTACAACATGAACTTTTAAGCTCACCAAAATACCTTTTACGTGAACATCACATGAGTCACATTGTTACTCCAGAATTGTATCCCAAGGTCATTCCCAGATTGTTTCACATTGACTTTTTAAATAATCTGTTTGCTTTCATTGGAAAGCAGATTTACAAAAAGAAGGAGAAACAGAGAGAGAAAGATCTTCCTTCCATCTGCTGCTTTACTCCCTAACTGATTGCAGCAACCAGAGCTGAGCTCATCTGAAGCCAGGTTCCAGGAGTAAGGAATGTCCTGCAAGTTTTTCCTCTTGGGATGCTCGGTCCCCAGACATTGGACCATCTTCCACTGCTTTCTCAGGCCGTGGCATGGGAAGTAAAGCAGCCATATGGGATCCTGGCACTGCAAGCAGAGGGTTAGCCTGATGTAACTAGTATTTTTAAAATTTTTATTCAACTCATTTTCCTTTTTGTGGGCTTTTAATGTTTACACAATTATCTTTGAGGTTATTTGCCAATGAAATTGTCAACTGATATAAAACAAAACATTGCCAGTTAGCTACAGAAAAAATGTAGACACTTGTTCCAAAATCTATTAAAAGGTCATTGAGGTAAGCAAAGCTAATCTGGGGTACCTAGCAATGACCACAGGCTTCTCCTAATGTGGATGAAGAGAGTGGCATTTCAGGAATAGTGGAGGCAGCTTTCCAAGGCTCAGTGCCTCGTGAGGCAGCTGAGTACAGCATCTGAGAAAATTAGCAGCAATGCTCCTATGAGGAGCAGGAACCATCCCTCCCTCCCACCACCTAATTCCAGGCTACAGCGCCCACCGTTCTCCTTCGTTTCTCTTCAATGACAACCTGACTCTCTAACGTATCACTAATGAGCCGGTTACCAATTAGCAGTGGAGGTTTTTCAGGGCTCTTGGCAATGTTCCTGTAGCTTCTGGAGACTGCTGCTGCCTACAAGCTGAGGATCATTTCTGCTTTGCATGATTCAAAGACAAGAGCTGCTGGGAAGGCAATGCTCTGGTTTCATTGTTCCTTGCTAGCAGGAGAGCAGAATACATTGCTTTAAAAGCTCAAATATGTTTTTTGAGGGGAAAAAGTAATTCCTTCTGGTTTAATCCAGTTCTACATTACTTAATTGTGCAAATACACGCACACATACAGCATCCCACGATGTTCTCACAGATGCAGCCTCCTAACAATCTTGCATAGCAATTTAGAGACTGCAGGGTGTAATGAAGGCAGCCACAAGTTGAGGGTTTGGAATGAGACTGCAAAAAAAGGCAGTAACAGGTCTGCCATTTGACTGTTGGGGAAATGGTGACAGTAGGTGCACTCTTAAGGTGCCTTTGAATTTAACTTGAACTCTAAGTGGGAGGACAGCTCCATTTGGCCATTTTAACTGGGACTGTAGCAGACAGTGCTGATGCTTTTGTAAGCACCACTCTTCTGGTAGAAAGCTAATTACTCATCTCCTCTATCAGCAGAGACTACCCCAAACATTTCAGTACTCCCTGCAGGTGACATTTTATAGGATCCATTTTACATGCACTGTGATGTCAGGCTTACAAAAGTTATATGCAGGAAGTACTAATATTTCTGTGTCATAGATGCCTTAAGTGTATAAGGTACAGTCATTGCAGAGCATAGCTTAGACCTAAGTCAAGTTCATTCTAAGTCTCTGGCTCTTGTTATTATATCATGTTTTATAAACCAAGATTAAGCGCTCGGAGATCTCGTACAGAGTGGGTAGTGAGAAGCAAACAAAAGATATAATTTAGTATCTTCTCCTTTTGTACACCAATGTTGTGTGGGGTATACACTGTAAAAGTGGGGTATATACTGTAAAAGTGGGATGTCTTATACTCTTTCTCTCAGCTGAGTGAAATGAGAAATAAACCTTACAAGTGGAAATATATTTCTTTAGCCAACGGGGTGTTTCCTTGCGAAATGTCATTGATTGAACATTGTAAATGTGTTAGGCATCACATCATGAATTTTTAATACGGTATCACTAATATGTGTTACCATATATGCATTTAGTGCTGTTATTTTTGTCTGTGGATACTCCCACATAAGTGGAAAAACCAACCGTGAAAACAGTGTGTAGCATTTTCCTTACATAACACTATGTACTTTTCTAGTTCTTGGGTTATCTACATGGAGTCTATTTGTAGGGAAGTAACCTGAGTATCCCTAAGAGTGTTCAGACTTCTCCAAGCAACATACCTGGTGGGTGGACATTATTAACTTTCTGACTCTCTAACCTATGGCACTATGTTAGCTCACATGTACAATAATGTGTGTGTGTGTTCTGATGGATTCCAGAAGCTCATTGACCCAGTAACTACACTAACTTCCGACAGAGAAATAAGATAGGAAAAAAGAAATCAGCTTGCTTG
This sequence comes from Ochotona princeps, assembly GCF_030435755.1. Lineage (NCBI taxonomy): Eukaryota > Metazoa > Chordata > Mammalia > Lagomorpha > Ochotonidae > Ochotona > Ochotona princeps. The sequence continues at coordinate 46,896,277 of NC_080838.1, forward strand.
CCTCCTTGCTGTTCAACTGATCTTCTGCTAGTTCATCTAGACAGTGGGGGACAAACTTAAATGCTCCCTTAAAAACAGGAAAGAGTTTTACATTATTCTAGACCTTGCTGTAGAAATTGAAGACTAAAAGAAATTATGAAACAATAAAGTATCAAAATGATAAATTTTCCCTGTCTTTTCTTAAAAGATTTATTTATTTTTATTTGAAAGAGACTTACAGAAAGGAGAGACAGAATGAGATAGGGGGATCTGTCTGTTGATTCACTCCCCCAATCTCTGCAGTGGCCAGAACTGAGCTGATCTGAAGCCAGAAACCTGGAGCCTCTTCCTGGGTCTCTCATGTGAGTGCAGGGGCTCTTTCCACATATAATATCTCATGGGCATTAACATTTCCCACATCTCTGTTTTTCAGAATGAATGTGATCTCAAGTTTATAGATTTATTGAACTGAGTTATTGAGAAAGACTTTCAGATCTGTTTCATACAAGTAACCTTCTGAAATGTATTTATTTTGAAATTTAGGGTTTTAGAGGGATTGACAGAAAGAGAGAAAGAAAAGAGAGAGAAGCGAGAGAATGAGCTCTCCCATCCCCTCGTTCACTCCTGAGGTGGTGGCAAAAGCAGCACTGGGTCAGGCTGAAGCCAGAGCTTCACCTGGGCTCCTGTGTGGGTGCATGGAGATTGGGCTATGTTGCGCTTCTTTTCCAAGGGCATTAGCAGGGAGGCGGATTAGAATTAAAGTAGCTGGGATGTCAACAGACACCTAATTATTAAGGGATGCTGGAATTGCAGGCTTTATTTGCAGTGCTGCAAAGCTGTTCCCACAAGTAACTTCAAAATTAATTATATTTTATTTAGAATGAAGGTGATAGGCTGAACGACCATAATATTCTTATATATTTTTTTAGTTTGCTGAATAAGTTGGGAAAAATCTCTTGTTAATGCAATCCCTGTCTCTGAGGAAAGGCACCTTTCAAAGTGTGGGAAGACTGTGTGGGGGCAGCTTTTCTTTGTTACATGTGGAGAGTTGAGGCATTGCACATAATTAAAGCAGTGGCTTTTTGAATAAAAAGTCAGATTCTCAAAGCAACCTACAACTTATATTCTAGTGTCTTCACTTTTGTCAAACCTCATTGCCTTAGGGAAAGGAACAGGTATGAACAATGTTCACCTTTAATTGGCTACATGATCCACCCCAGGAAATGCATTTCATCCGCTAACAACTTGCAGGATGCTGATGTGAACTTGTGTCTGAGCACCCATCCATCACTATTTTCTTTGACACTTGTTCCCATGGACAGCCTCCTTTCTGTGTCTCTAATGGCATTTCTTTCCAAGCTGGAGGGGCAGGCTCTTTGCCTTTTCTTTCTTCTACCAATAGTCCATCTAAAAAGTGAAACAAATAAGGAAAGCAAAGGAAATTTCATTTGTTAACTTGAACTATTTTAAGACTGCCTACTTGAGGTTGTTTTTCATGTTTTAAGTCTAACCAGAGATCGGATGTCTTCCAAATCCATTTGATTCAATTGTAGCTGAGATGGGTGCCTTAAAGTTTTAGGGAATTAAAAAATGTCATTATGTAAATTTTTGTTCAATCATCACCCTAGAGAGGACACTGTTTAAGTCGTGCATTCAACGAACTTGAAGCAGTATCACAACCAGCTTAAATATTAACATGTTGCTGTTTATTTTACAATCTGTCAGCCAATTTTCAAACCCACACAAACAAATTGAATGCAATCTCAAAACCTTACTTTGTGAGACTGGTACCTATGTACTGAATTCAGAATTCATATTTTAGGATTTTTATTTAAATCTGTGAAGTTTATTACAAATGCTTGTAAAAATTTTACATAAGTATGTATGTATTCATTCATTCATTCATTCATTTGAAAAAAGACAGAGAGAAAACCTGAGGGAGAGACAGAGAGATCTGACCACTGGCTCACTCCCCGCACGGGTGCAGTGACCACCACCAGGCTAGGCTGAAGCCCAGGACACAGGCCATCTTCTGCTGCTTTCTTAGGTACATTGGTGGGGAGCGGCACTGGAAGTGAAGCAGCTGGGATCCCAACGGTCCCTTTTAAGATATGTCAGCTTAACTTGCTGCATCACAATGCCAGCCTATATCACACAAATCTTCATTCACAAAACTCTTAAACAATTTCAGAAAGTAGAATAAGTATACCCTGGTACATTCCATTCTGATGATAGACCTGTTATTTAAGCCAACAATTTTTAACTCATTTGATTTTGATTCTTCTGGTTTTTTGCTCCTATAATTTCAGTAAGTATGCTTATGTAATTGTGTTTTCATTTTTTTTACAAATAAAAATTCGCCCCATTATACCACCACCACCCCACCTCTTCTTTCGGGATGATAGAGCATATTTTTGTTTCATGTATTGATCACTTTGTAACTCAGAGTATAACATATCTATCTCTTATTTCATCAAATTACCTAGGTTTTTTGAATTTCACATTGCAGTTTTGTGATTTACTTCTCCTATTTTTCACCTCCTTTTGATTCTTCTACTTTTTTCTCTGTAGATTTTATCATCTCAATTGTAATTTTTACATTGTCAAAATAGAAAATATCTATATTCTTTTAAAAACATTTATTTATTTTTATTGGAAATACAGATTTTACACAAGGAAAGAGAAACAGAAGAATCTTTCATCTACTGGTTCAGTGCTCAAATGGCTGCAATGGTTGGAGCTGAGCCAATCTGAAGCCAAGAGCCAGGAGCTTCTTCTGCATCTCCAACATTGGTGTAGGGTCCCAAGGCTTTGGACCATCTTCTATTGCTTTCTCTGGCCACAAACAGGGAGTTGGATGGAGTTGAATGGGAAGTGGAGCAGTTGAGACACAAATCAGCGCTCATATGGGATCCCAGTGGTTACTTGTTGGGGATTTAGCCTCTGAGCCATTGTGCCAGGGTACCAATCTGTTTGACAACAAGTGTGTTCCACTTTTGACAGCTGGAAATTGACACATCACTTGAGTAATTTAGTTGAATATAGAAATCTAGCTTAAAAGTTCCACTGTTTCAGAAAGTTGAAAGCACTGCTCTGCTGATTGCTAACCTCAATCTTTCTGCTAAGGATTCTTGTACCAATTTGGTTTTGTCAATGACAGACATTCAAATTCTATGAAAGTATAAGGCAGGATGGATAACATTAGGTTAGAATAAGACTTCTTGAGTACTCATCATGTTTCAGGTATGTGACAATGCATTCTGCATGTGTATTCAATCATTTTAAACTTCAAATGAGAGAGCTAAGATCTGAGGCTCCTATAAATGAAATAACTGGGATCAATGTCACAGGGATAGTTAGTGGCAGAGCTGGACCTCAGCCAAGACCTGTCTTCCTCTTAATACTGCTGGCTGCACAATTATGTTAATGACACTTCAGGGTTGTCTCCTGAGCATTCAGGCATAAAGATTTAGCTAGTGAAAAAGTTGAAACCACTGATTAAACTCCAAATTTCAGATTACATATGGGTTTTATTGGCACAATTTCCAACTTAAAAATTCCTCCTTTTGGCTGAATATAATTCAAATTTGTGGAAAGAAAATCAGCAATAAATCCAGAGAGCTTAGTCTATGATGAGTTTCTCTAAGCAAAAGAAGTTTGGAATCATATGAAACACTGAAGATTCCTGAGCAACATATGAACCACAAAAAATTTGCATTATAAAAACTCAGAAATTTCATTTAGAATGAACTAAGAATCTCTTTGCTTTCTTTTTTTAAAAATATTTGAAATGCAAATGTTTGGTTATAACAAAGGAAAATGCAAAACTATTGAATAAATCAAAGTAGATCATTTACAATTAAAATCAAAGAGGTTTCTGTAAGTGAAGGTTGGATTGGAAAATGAGTGTTTGCCCAGACTCTATGTATGGTGGTGGAACTCTGCAACTGAAGCTCTCATCAAGGTTTCCAGCCACAAATCACATCATTCACAGCCTGAAAACTACTCAATTTTCATCAAAGTCTTAGCAGCCTTAATTTATCTCTCCTCAAGTGCCTTGGGTAAAAGTAAGTTTTCCGTCAATCCTTAAGAGGGAAGAGCAAGTGACCAGACCAGCTTTAGTGAAACCAGATTCTGTAGTTTTTGGCAAAAATAAGCTTTTTGTGTTATCATTGTTGCAAAGTGTAATGGCTTTCTCACAGATGTAATTAGTATTGCACTTGACCTAAGTATGACCAAAAAGAAGGAACATAGGATTTGTATGACAAATCGGTACAAAAAGCATGTGATATTTGTTGTCTTGCAGCGCAAGTCATCTATTACAGAGTGATTGTTTCAGAAATGGTCCAACACTTTCACAATTCTATCTTGTCATCATCTCCTTTCCCCTCTTTCAGTCATTGGTTATGAAATTGCTATTGTGCTTTCTGGATAGAATACCATTGTTGAAAATCTCTGTGTGTGTGTGTGTGTGTGTGTGTGTGTGAGAGAGAGAGAGAGAGAGAGAGAGAGAGAGAGAGGGAGAGAGAGAGACTTAATTTATTTTATTCTCATTATGTTTGGTTGTGCTTTGAGGGAAGCTTGGTCTCTACTGTGGTGATGCTGAAAGTTGAAGGAGCTTCAAAGAGGTGGAGCCCAGTGAGAGGTGATTAGTTTGCCCTGGTCATCATCTTCAGCAGAGGTGGAGGTAACACAAGACTGGTTAGTTCCTGTGAAAGTATAAAAAGATCCAGTCTGGACCCTCAGTCTCTGTGCCTTTCTGACTCACATTGTGGTCATGTTGCCAGGGTGAGGCTATCTACACTGAGGCCCTGACCAGAGACTGAGTTGATGGAAAGCCCTAATCTTGGACTTTAAAGTCTAAAATCATGAGCTCGGCAAACTCTTATGCATTAGCCATCTTCTCGTATTTTGTTTTAATAACAGAAAATGGACTGAGATGCTGTTACAAAAATAGAAAGATAACTGTTATTCTGTTCATGAAGATATAGACAGAGCCTAAATCTTCCCTCTTAATAAATCTTCCCTCTTAATATGGTTATTATAGCAACTAAAATTTAAAGATGAGTTTGGGAGGGGACATTATTGCACACACACAAACAGGGAGAGAGAGAGAGCAAGAAAGAGACCCAGAGTAGCTCCTGCTCTTATACATATCACAACTGTACAGTTGCCCAACAGAGTTACTAGTACTAGTTGTGAGGGAAAGGAGGTGGAGATGAGAACAGGGCATCCTTGTGGACATTGATTTGCTCTTCCCTTGTAGTTGAAGAAGCTCTGGTTCAATAAGTTCGCAGTTTCTGCTAATCACAGCACAATGCACACGCAGATTAATAAAACCAAGATATGAAATCCTGCTACTGCTGCCTCAATTCTGCACCATTCTATCGTGTAGAAGGAAAACTCCCAAGAATTTTTCTTACCCAACAAGAAAAAGCATCATTCCTTTCATTTCTGCTTAGCCTTTTAGGTCTTTGCATTACCAGGCTTTCCTTCTCTCTCCTGCAGGTATCTTGGAGTTTAAAAAAGAGAGAACATGGTTTCCCTGAAAACAAAATTTTTAGATGTTTCTAATCTGTCACAGCTCAATCTTACTAGCAACTTCTGGAGCAATGTGATTAGAACTGGGAATATTTAGATCCACCAAGCCAATCATCCCCTCCAGCAGTGTAGTAGAAGAGGGAGGAGAAGAAGGGACCTGGAAGAGGTCGTAAGGAGAAGTCTGTTTAGTTTTGTAACATGCAAAAAAGGAAAAATATATTACACCCAGAGAAGTACATGATGCTGTTGTTTAAGCCCAAATTTATGCTAATTTTATCCACCAGCATTTACTTTTCTTATTCTGAAACAACAGCAACAACCTAACCAACCAAACGGACAGAATGTTGCAAGCCCCATTCTCTCAAACAATACCTGCATATTTTTGCAAAATCAAACAGATGCTATTATGTAATTAAAACTATAGGCTAAAATATCTTTCCTGAAGTTCATTACTATTGTTATGACAGGGCGTGGGGAATGATTATTTTATCATGCTTCATGCTACAATATCATTGCTAGTAAAAGATGGTACATTTTGGCCAGTTCTTTACTGCACTATTGCTGTGAGTTTGATCACAAAGTCCCAGAAACTTTTTGTTACACTTACCTTGATTCTGTGATTACCTTTATATTAGAGGGAAATTCATTGATAAGCTTAATTTCACTGTCTTTACAGAATTCCCTATGTAGCTCTCCCCCTCCTTCTCTATTTTATTTTTACTTTTATGGCTCTGGGATTTTTATTTCCATAGGCTCTGGGATTTCCCCTCCTCCTTCTCTATATTCCTTCTCCCCAACTTATTTCCCCCACATTATTACAATAACAAAGTCCTTCAGAAGCAGTCATAATTCCATCATTCTCTTAAGTGTGTACTGACATTATTGGTACAGACAATGGCAGACAGTCCAGCATCCTATTATCAAGATATATCCAGCAGTTTCATTGACAGTCCAACTTTGATTTAGAAGTAGATGTCTACTGCATTGTATCTTCACAATTGGATATGATAGTCTCTATTGTGCAGCTACTATACATTCCCTTAAACGAGAAGCCATAAAATAAAATCAACAACAAGAATTATAATGACAAAACAAGATTACATTATCACGGAGTTAAGGTACATGCTACTAAACACATAACTTTTTAATGTAGATGGTTTGTCCAATAAACTTAGCTAAAGTAGCAAGGTTTCCAAGAACAGGTGCAGGAAATTCATCTGTTAACATATCATTGCCAGATTCAAATTCTAACACATTTTACCTGTTGGATTATGGCCTTTTTGCATCAATAATCACAAACTGTACCCATATGTAACTTACTGGGTTACTTTGGGGATTTATTGATGTTATAAAATATGTGAGGTTTTATTACATATAGGTGAAATACAAATAAATAAATTTAGGATCTCCCCTCAACGAAGGTATGTTTTAGGTACAATACAGAGACTACTTGAGATCTAATTTTGGACTTATGTAGATTCAAATTTGATTAACACTCAGCCATGTTAAAATTGTCAATAGAATGCTAATGAACTTACCACAGACTCACAATACATTCAAGGGAGTTGGAAAATTAATTTCTTTTTCTTTCTTTCTTTCTTTCTTTCTTTCTTTCTTTCTTTCTTTCTTTCTTTCTTTCTTTCTTTCTTTCTTTCTTTCTTCTTTCAGCTGTCAGATTTAAAAGTGGGTATATCTGATGATAATAGGCTACAAAATGGAACAACGAGATACCTTAGTGACCGTAAACAGCATTATCCATGCATGATGTTTTTCCTTAGTATTTCAATGACTTAAAAGAAAAAGTTTATATGAATCATAACACCTATTATTCCAGTTAGGCTAAGGGGATTTCATGACTAGGTAGTGTAATATTTGAAGATCTTATATACAATAGATGCACACTAGATATATGCTGAATCTGTGATGTTTCTGGAACCTTATAATGTTTCCTTGTTGGAAAATATCCATATTTCCAATGTCATATACTGTAGAAAACTCCCATCCCTATCACTGAATCATTTGCTATGAAGTATTACTCAGTTTGCCAAAAAAAACCCTGGCGGTGTTCTTCTATAAAACCCAGAGGGATCATACATGATGAATATGTAAAACTACTGGTAACATAATTCTCTACAAATAATTAGAAGTTTGAAGTCTTTTGTCAGCAGTTAGAATTTATTAGAACTGGAAAAGATGAAAGCACCTTTGCAAGCATGAAAAACCTAAGCATGTTGCTGAGTGTCTTTTTTTTTTCTGTTATGGACACTATTAGAATCTAAGCATTGCAATGAGATACCTGCTTGCTACTAAATGAAACCTGTAAGAGAAAATTGGATTTCATTGAAGTATGATGTGTTCCAAACACTCATTGCTTCTGTCTTCCTTGAAAAACCATTCGCTTACTGCTCAGAGACATATTAATATCCCTCCCCTGTCAGTTGTCTGGGTTGTAACTAAGCCAAGAATGAAATTCACTGGAAGTTGTAAGTAACAGAGGAACTTTGTCATAAATGCCAGAATATTATTATAGAAAAAAGTTACATTTTATCAACATTTTCAAAGGTTGTTTCTTTTCATATTTCTTTTTCTTAAAGTGAAAAGAAACATTTTCATTTCAAGACTGTAGTAAGTCCTGTGCTTGCTTGGCCTAATCTGAAACATGAGGTTGGGCCAAGAAGTTCGTGAAAACCTTGTGATTTTTGTACCTTGGGAGGATGACTTCAAAATGAACTGAGATTTAGGGATGTTATATAACAAGAAATTATAAATTTATAGCTTTTAGGGCCTGTATACATATATATCTCATTTTCAGAGATGTGACAGTTTTTGAAACATGTTCAGAATCCTGAGGTTCACAATCTTGTATATGGGCTTTTGCCAGAGACAAGATCTGTTCTGCCGGTTGAAAATCCTCAGTTGCCATTGATAAATGAGTGACAGTTTCCTGCTTTCTTCAGTTGTCATTTTCTCATCTTCTTCGTTCTGTCTGCATCAAATGTGTCCAAGGAAAGGAATGACAGAAAACAAGTAATGGCTTATCTAGGTCTTAGACAAGTTAAGTGGTTTTAATGTGAGGTCAGCAGTCCTTCTACTATAACCATGACTGTTCCCATGTGTTTCTACATGAAGGCAATCTAGTAATGTTAACTTTGACTTTTAAGGACTTCTCTTAATATGGGTGACTGGTTATTAATTAGATTATGTTTTCGTATTAGTAAGCATCATGGAATCCAGGAAGATTACTGAGGAAGTGACTCATTTCTAGTACAGTTCCAGGAAACCTTGTAGGAATGTGTGTGAATGTGAGTGTCTGTGTGGATATATGCTCATATACATTCTGGTTGCCCAGATGAATATCTGTTCAACCAACCTAAAACAAGCACAAGCAAGTTCTTTTCATAGCATAAAGAACATTGTCATGCTCCAAAAGCAGTGACTCTTTCCCCTCAAGATACACCTTAGCCACTAGGCCATGCTGCCGAGCCCATCATATAGATTTTTGAACATTTATCCTCTTCTTCCCATTCCTATTGCATCGTTACTATTTATATGCTAATACTTCAGACTTGTTTTGTAACCTCCTTATCTTCATGGCTGATCCTTTTTTCAATCTATCCCCTAAAACTTTAGCCAAATGTATATTCTTAAAGGACACCAACCATTATAAAATTCTCTTCCACACAAAAGAAGATAACAATAGCAAAATCTCTTCACTGATCTTCATGGCTGCAGAATAAAGTTCAATTTTCTCCAAAGGCACTTCAAAGTATGTCCACATTGATTTTCTCTAACTTGGTTCTTGGGGTATGAACTTTCTAGTCAACTGAGATTGGTTCATTCCTTGATTCCCCAGTTTTTTTCCTAGTATGCATAGCCTTACTTGTTGCTTTTCTTTAGGGTTATGTAATCATTGTCAGGATGTTCTGTAAAGACTTTTTCTTAGAGAAATTCAGTGATAGGACCACAGAATGATTCCTGCTAGCCATGGGTAAATGTACATTAGGAAAGAGATAGAATGAGAGATGGAAATAAGGTAAAAAAGATGGAATAAAAGCTCCCATTCAGATAAGCCTAAAGTTGTAACCTACTGCTTGAGACAATCATTGAATGTAAACTTGGAGTATGATTACAATGACTTCTCAAACAAAGAATATGCAAGGTAAAAGTGGAGGAATATATTAACTTGTTAGGACTGTTTTGAACAAAGTACTAAAAACCGAATGACTTAAACAATAAAATTTACTGTCTCATAGTTGTGGAAGCAACTTCAATAGTAAGATGATGGCAGGATTGGATTTAATTTGGCCCTCTCTCATTGACTTACTGATGTTTGTCTTCTCTATATCTGTGCACGTCATTTCCTTACTATGTGTGTCTACCTCTGTGTCCCAACTCTCTTTTTTATAAGTACATCAGTCATATTAGATTGGGGCCAACGTTAATGACTTGACTATCTCTGTAAAGATGAGATCGCCAAATAAGGTCACCTTTTGAAGTTAGGTAGTGGGGATTTCAGTGCAATGTATTTGGAGGACATAATTCAATCCACAAAAAGAGAAGTAGCTGTGGCTGGGAAAACTAGAAAGAATTGGCATGATTAGCACATTGTGAATGTCATGTAACCTTGTGAATATGGCTTACGTAAGTATTTATTACTAAGTTACAGTAGTCATTTGATGAAAAGTATGAATAATTAGGTTCTGAAAATTGATACAACAATGAATGGAAGAGCTGCCACTTATTGGTTCTATGATGTTAATCTCGTGAATAATGTTTACTATAAAGAAAATTATCCACAATGCCATATTTTCTTCTTTGAGATTTTTTAAAATTTTACTTTGAAAGGAAGAAATATAGAGAGAAGACAGAGAGAGAGAGAAAGAGAGAGAGATCTTCCACTCACTGGTTCAATCCCTACGTGGCTGTGATGGCCAGAGCCAGGACAATCTGAATCCAGGAGCCAAGAACCATGAGCTTCTTCTAGGTCTCCCATGTGGATGCAGGGTCCTCAGGAATGGAGACATCCTCCATTGCTTCCCCCGACCATAAGCAGGAAACTGCATTGGAAGTGGAGCAGTTGAACCTGCACCTATATGGGATCCGGGCCCCATAGGTTGAGGCTTAGTCCACTATACTATGGTATCAGCTCTAATTTCAACATTTTTTGTACTAAGATCAGTGAGTACTGACTAGGTATAATATGCCTCCACAAGGTCGTGATTTAGGCAAGCACAAGGGTAAAAACTTCAATTTGTAAAGGATCTCCATGTCGAGCTAGGCTCTTGTACCTACTGGTCTGCATGAGTCAGGGATGCTAAGCCACAGTGTCTAAGGCAGAGGTTGGGACAGGTGAGGGGCTGAACCAAGCTGAGTCAGAGCAATCATTGGTAGGCCCAGTTGGGGAGCTAAGGGGACAACCCCAGCTGAGTTGAGGTTCCCACGAAGGGGAGCATGGGCTGGAATGGGAGCTGCGTTCTGATCAGGAAACAGTTGTAGCCTCCCTTGGCACAAGTGTGGACTGGGATTGGATGCACTGAGCCAGGCCAGACTCCAACACCCTCTGGTGTCCTGGAGGACCAGGATAGATGTGGGATGGACTAGGCAAGGTCTCAACCCCTACTGCGCCATGTGTGAGCCATATGTGGGTATGGACAAGCCATGGCTGGGCTGAAACATCCAACAGCAAGGACGAGTTTGGGTTGAAAGCCAGTCAGGAGAAGCCACTGTTCCTGCTAGGACAGGAGGTGAACTGAGTAGGCTGGCTCATAGACCCCCTGGTAAGCACAAAATCTGGCATTGGAAGAGATTCTGATGGAGGAGCCTGGGCAACTCCTCTGACAGGACACAGACCTGGCAGGTAAGCACAAGAAACATGAAAGGAAACAGCTCAGAACAGGTCATGGAAAGTGTCCCACTGGCATACATTTGGCATGGGTTGGGGGAAGACCAGGCTGAATCAGTTCACGTCATCCACTGGCAAATCCAAGCACCAGAACAGAGAGGGTCGAGCTGGGTTCAGTCGCAATAAAAACTAGTGCACAATACGGAATGCCAAGGTGAGGTTACCTGTACTGGATGTGACTGCAGTGTCCAACCAGCACACGTGAGAACCAGGAATGGAGGGGGCAGAGCCGGCAGGGGAATAAGAGGTGGTTCCCTTACTGGACAGCTCCTCCCATTGGAGAGTGTGTACTGGGATGGGGGCAGACCAGACTGGGCAGGGCTACAACAACTGTGTGCCTCATGTGGACCAGATCAGAAAAAAGCCAGGCTGGGCTAATTATTCCTACTGGTGCAAACACAATTAGTGGGTGAGGGTTGTTTCGGCTTAGTCACAGCATCAGCTGGCAGAAGCTGGCACTGGGGTCTAATTCTGTCAAGTCAAACCACAGAACTACCTGGAGAGTGCATAATCCGGGAGTGGGAGAGGCGTAGGAGGGAAATAGTGGGCTCCTCCCTCTTGGGTTACCACTTTTACTGGAGGGCACAAAAACTAGGACAGGGGGCTGAGGTGGCTAGACAGATACCCAACAGCATCTGTGTGGGCTGCATAGTGGAGCTGGTTAGAAGGAAACAGCTTCAATACCCATCAACATGTACGAGAGCTGAATGGGGTGTGGGACAGACTGGACTACTGCTAAACATACTGGCAAACCAGGGTAGAGGGCGGGCCTGGTGGGGGTTACTGTGGTTCGCTCCAACTAGGCTGGAGCTCCCACTGGTTTATGTGAGGGCCGAGTATGTGCTGGGCCGAACAAGGCTGGACTGCAATACCCATTGGTTCCAGTGGAAGTCAGGGTCGGAAAACAGAACCAACTCAACAATTGCAACCACCAGCTGATTGGGTCAATGGACTGTGCCGGGCCCTGTACTTGCTAGTACATACAAGAATCTGGTCTGAGAACACCTCAAAGTTTCTTTGGGGATCTCTCCAATATAAGTGGCGGACTCAGAACCCTAACCAAGAAAAGACAGAAGACAGAACAAGTCAATCAACCACCTCAGCTATATGTTGGCAGTGAAATATGGGGCAAACAGAGACTCTATGATGGACTACGTGAATCAGTGGATTCTTTGGGGACCGCATCATGCTTGGAGTGGCGAGATTGGCAGCAATTCATAACTGGTGAACCATCAAAACCACTTGAGCAAGCACCTCGGAACATGCCCTACATGCGGGACCTGGGGTGGGTGGGAAATTGGGTGGGGCTTCTCCCTTAATATCCCCCTTTAAACATGAAGGAAACAATATGGACATAATAGTCTTACCCACTTCCCTATAGCCATTGAATCTTTTTTTACCCTAATTAACTATGTAAAGATTGTCAAAAATATAATAAAAAAGTTTCATTAGAAAAAAAAAGAAAGAAAAAAAAGAAAAGGATCTCTATCAGATCAATGTGAATTGTGTTAAAATTGTAGCAAGGAAGATACCTAATTTACACTGAAGCTTGGCTGGGACTCTGGTAAAATCACAGATGTTTTATGAATCTATCGAGATAATACTCCAAAGAATTCAGCAATTTATAAGTGAATTACTCATTTTTAGGGTGGAATAAATGATATAGAAGATAAAGAATTCGGTGGTGGATCACCCATGCCTATCTGTGACAAAATAAAAGTTAATCTTGTGAATGCTTGAATTGATGAGGACTCATGATCAACACCATAAAAGTTACCCAAAAGCATAGACTTCTGGAATGGTTCATCTACACAATTTTGGCTGAAAAATTCAAGCTGAGCGAACTTTCTGTTTGATAGTTATCAGAATTGCTGTGCCCTGATCAGCTGCAGATCAGAACATATCACTCAATGGGAATTTGAAACCAATGGAATTACAATTTAGAGGCATCTTCTCTTAAGAATTGGATAAGGGGAGAAAACATGGCTTTACTTGTAACATCCCAAAGACAAAATGAAAGAAATGATTTCCAAGAGGGGAAATGGTCTTGTCAATGTCAAAGGTAACAGTACAAGAGCAATGGTTATGGGAAAATTTGAGGCAGATGTTCAAAGGATTTTGCTTGTGGGCCTTCTGGAAAGACAAAGAATGATAATAGCTGTTTACGAGGAGAGTGTTTTGAGCAAGTGGACAAAAGGTTTAGGATAAATGGATGGGAAAACTTCATCAAAGCCCTCCTTTGACACAGTGCCCCAGTTCATTTCTCTCACTGAATAATGATTACTTTTCAAAAATTTCTCCAAGAAATCATTAGATATTCACTTTAGAATAACAATTTGGCTCTTTCTGATTTTTCTGTTCTTAAAAAAAAGCCAGTTGAGAAAACAACTATTTCTTTGAAACTAATACTCCAATGGAATGTCATTGTCATGAATATATTTCTAGGACGTTCAGTTCTTCCGGATGGCCAAATAGCTGCTATTATAACTTATATAGACAGTCTTTAAGTTAAGGAAATCTCTCTTGAAGAATAAATTGTATATCTTTTGTCAGTGATTCCCACTTTCCCGTAAATCTTGATATCCCCTATTTGTAATACAAATCAATGGATTAGATCTGGCAAATGGCAGGTATTTAATAAATATTCATACTTTACCTCTGCATGTATGAACTGATTTTCCTATAACATTAAATAACAATCACCAGACTTGAGATGCTCAAGTTTGTCTGGAATGGCTAATTTTTCTCCTTGGGAAATGATAATAAACTTCTAGGATTAATTGACTTGTTAGAATCCCTTTCCCTATGAGTAGAGTAGTGATGTTTAATAGACATTGCTTCATTTAATTTTGGAAACAATCATGTGATTTAGGCATCATCATTATATCTGTACAAGTGAAAAAATGAGAGGTCAGAAATCTAAAGTAATCTCATGAAGCAGATTGCAAGGTCTACTTCAAATACTGGTAATGAAAGTTTTATTCTAAATGGCCAATATTATGCATCTACTTGTTTCAATTTAAATGGGAATGCAACCATCACTCTTAATCGTGAAGTATTCCAGTGAAAGATTTCACAGATTAAAAACACATAGATAGATGCATCAATTATTTCAGTGTAGACTCCTAACAGCATATATATTTTATTTTGCTTAACTTTTTTCCTACTGATTTATAATATCAACTCTTGGTGCAAATATCAAAGTGAACATGGCTTGCGTTTGCTCCTGGGAGTTTCACAAACAGCTGATTTTATGGTCATTTTGTTTTCTGCTGGTAACTGGGGTAACACAGGTCAGAGAATTAGTGGCATTAGAGATAAAGGGATTCCTCCCAACAGTACATCCAAGGCCTGAGTGGTTAGCATCCTTGGCCATCTTTGCAACCACAGCCAGCTGTGCAAAGAAAGGAATACGGACACATTAATTGGGAGTTAGAAGGTACAGCAAATGGGACAAGAAAAATGTCTATTACTTATCCAGCACAAACATACTTTTCATTTCTGTGAGTAACTTAAATATTGCTTTTGTTCCTGATATTTTCTCGTGGACATACAATATAGAAATGTGGGCATGCTGAATACCTACGTATCTACTTATGTTTAAAAAAACACTAAATGACATACTGAAAGACTGTGTCAAAATTCTAGATATTATGTCATTTTATAAATAGTAATACCAAAACATATATATAAATCTGTGTAATACCAACTGAGACGTAGAAGGTAGAGGAAGACTGAAAAAGCACTCCATGAGATTTCTAATGCAGTGTAACAAGATACTGCATAACTCAGTGGTTTAAAATAACATGCATTATTTACATTTCTGTGAGTCACAAGCCCATCATTATATCGATAGATGCTCTGTTCAGGATGGAATAAAGATATGTACTGTATTCTCTCGTTTGAAACAGGGTTCATTCTGAATTTATTCAGGTTATTGGTAGAATTCACTTCCTTGGGGCTCTAGGATTGAGATACCTGCTTTCTTGCTGGTTGCAAGCCAGAGGTTGATCTCAGCTTCTATTAATTTTCTGCAGTTCCTACACCAGACCGTGGCCTTCTCAAAATGTGGCAGCTTGCATCTTCAAAGTGTTATCAGAGTATCTTGCCAACCTGTTATATCTAAGCCTTTGTATAATGTAACAGTCACAGAGTGATTATACCATCATGTTCACAGATTTTGTCCATATTTATGGTGGCATTTACACCGAGATGTGTACACCAAGGGGTGGGAACATCTGGTACAGATAGCATCTTACAGTTATGTAAATTATAAAATTACATGAGAAGACATACTTATATTTTATTAAAATGCCGGATAATATATATGGGAGTAATTGCTCATATGTGGTTAAAGTTCCTGTCCACATAAGGAAGTGAAATTTCAGATTGAGTGATGGGATATGTGAAAATTCTCTGGAAATTTGCCTCATAAAATAGCCACACTTGGTATCACCTTTATTGAGTGGTAAAAATCAACCATTTATTATTATTATTATTATTTTTTACAGTTAAACATGTTTATTTGCGTGGAGATTGTCTGTTCACTCCTTAACTATCCAAATGACTACAACAGCTGGGGCTCAACCGGGATGAAAACTGACTTTAATTCTGGTCTTCCCCTTTAGTAGCCAAGATCCACACACTTGAGGGATTACTATCACCTCTTATGGCACGCATTGGTGGGAAGCTGCAGTAAGAAACCAGAACTGAGAACTGAATCCAAGTGCTTTGATGTGGGATGCAGAATCTGAACCACTAGGCCAAACATCCATGCCAGAGAGTCAAGTTCAAGGGGTTTTGGCAGTGTTAAAACTCTGATACCTGCCCTGAAAGTAGAGATGAAGCAGCTGTGTTCATGTTGAAGAGAGTGGAATGCCCCTGGTTTGTTTTCTTTCCCAATAATAATCTTACTTCATTAGCAACATATTTGGTGGCGCTGCCAGTTCAGTTGTAACTGATGAATAAATAAGAAGTAATGTCTGCCAGGAAATAAACTTTACCATTGGATGATGTCATGTGACCAGTTCCATGGTGAAAGGTAATTATATGGGGCCAATGAGATCCTACTTAAGCATGATTGCTTTTCTGAAACTACTGTGCACTAAGTGGGACTCAAGGTTCTGTGAATGCGTGCATTTGAATCACCTCATTTAATTTCTCAAACAGCCCAAGTAAACCTTATTCTCAACATTCAATATACACAACTCAAGACTGATAACAATTTTAAAAAAAGAAACAACCAAGAATTTCAAATTCATGGTTCTTACTACATGATCTGTAAGAGAGACAGAGGAATTTGAAATTCAGGTTTTTCTGATCCTAGGACATTCACTCTTTCCACTAATACATGTTGAGTGGAAAGACATAGGACTGTGCTAAATACTCCCTTTTTTTTACTCTTCTAAAATTGATGAAGCACAATTTTTTATTCATGAGACACCCTCATCTGTAAATCTGAGTGTCTTTTTTGTCCTTAAAATTTATCTTTGCACAAGTTTTCCTAAGATGTTAAGCCTCCATTTGCAGTTATATTTTATGTGTGAAAAAGCAAAGTCTCATGTATTAACATACCCTTTTCCTGCAATGCACTTAATGTTCAATTAGGGCAATTAACTCATCAGGACTGACATGTTGTGCAGAACGCTGGCTCTGTCGTTACCATGAATGTCATCCATGTGCTCAGGTATTTTTAGCTCATCTTTGGATGTGTTTTTCACCACATACTGTGGTAAGGTGGGAAGACAGATTCACAGTTCTTCTCTGTGGAGATTGAGCTGGTGGTAACGAAACTTTTGGAAAATCACAAATCTGATTCTGTTGTTGGTATGGAGAAATATTCCTGGGATATGCCTTGGGGGAGATAGCAGAGTGGAGAAAACCATTTGCTCTTCACCTTCTCCAGTGTTCTATCTATTGACCTTAGCCAAATCGAGGTATAAGAGGAATCTGGGAGAGTTCTGTTGTCCAGGTGTGAAGGGACTGAATCTGGCAGAAGCAGACGGGCTACAGTGCCCCTGAGGCATCTGGCAAACAGGGGAGGGGGTGACCCCTGAACAGATCCTCATCCACAGGCTACAATTGTTTTGTTATTGGGTCAGCTTTTAGCATTTGGAAATGTGAGTCAGTTTTATTGATTTTTGTTGCTGCAAGTTTACTAGGATCCCTGAGAATTCAGACCCAGAGAGCTGCAATAGCCTTAAGATTGATTTGGAGTTAAGAGGCCAATGTTTATATCTCATTTTATTGTGCTCTTGCCGACTCACTTAACTTCACTGATTCTTAGGAACCTTATCAGCATGTTGCCGAGCATCCCAAAGGCTGTATCCAAAGATGCTGAGATTCTGCATTCGATAACACTTCATTATTTGTAATGTGCCATGTGAATGCTTGCAATTGTTGTAATAGATGTTGTTTTTTGGGCTTGACTATGCTGTTGTTCAATCAAGTGGTGATGAGCCTGCCTGGTGAGACTCAGGCGGGGAGAATGTACAGGGATTCTTCTAAGCAAGCGGTTGCCACAATGAGCACGCACTTTCAGAATATATATAGGCTCTGTCCCATCTGAAGCTTGATTTTCAATTAGAGGTGTGAGAGCTCCGTGGTGAGCCTATAAGACCATTACCAACCTTATTAGAGGCTTCAAACATACAAATCATTCGTTCCATGCCCCATGGAAAGAGCATTAGAACTACAGATTTTAGACAATCAGTGGCAGATTTTGGAGGCAAAATTGTTTTCTTACTAAATTGCCACTGCCTGAGTATCTGCTGATAGGTGTGAGAATCCCCAGAGCCCATGAATCGACTGATTCATATATTTTCTCTTCCAAAAACAATGCTATTTAGACATTTCTATGTTTCAACCTCACTCCCTTCTAATGGTTGCTACTCTACATAGCTTGGTAGTTAAAACAAAGCCTTTCTGGTTTTTGTGGTCTATCTTGATGTCAGAACATGGACTTGAGGACTTAGCACATGCATCCCCAGTTGTAAGGTGCATGCCTTTAGTGAAATTACTTAGCCTCTTAAGTGAATTAATTAATGTCATAATAGCTACTTTAACAAATCCAAACCAGAAACTGAATAAAACAGGGGTTTATTTCTTGTCTTCAATAAAATTTAAAGTAGTTCCTGTTATGCTGAAGAAGCCCAGGCATGTTCCATATTGTAGCACCTGTGTCTTGGGTGCATATTTACAATTAAAGGGAGAGAGAGAGAGAAAGAGAGAGAGAAAGAGAGAGAGAGAGAGAGAGAGAGAGAGAGAGAGAGAGAGAGAGAGAGAGAGAGACAGCACTGTTATTTACACATTCATGCCTTAAATACTTTTAATACCCTAAACTGGACCAGGTTAAAGTTGGGATTAACAACTCACTCCAGGATTTTTATATGGGAGGCTGGGTCCCAGCTACTTGAGCCATAATCTGCTGCCTCCCAGGATACACATTAGCAGGAAGTTGGGATTCTGAGCACAACATATTGAGCTAGGTGATGCAGGGACCTGACTGGTAGCTTAAGGGCTCACTCCAGTTTGTTGGTAATCAACATACAACATGGTTCTCAGGTTGTCTTGGAAAAGGAAAGAGCATAGGGGATCACAGATTATGGCTATTAATGGGCCATGCTGAGAAACAAGATTTTATTTTGCTTATTTATTCCACTGCCCTAGTTAAACAGTCATCTATAGGTGCAGGAGTGGTATCCATCTAGTCTCCAACTAGGTGTCTTGGAGAAGATAACAGGTTTAGTGGTTAGTAGGTTTACTGGTGAGGTGAAAGATTAACATAGAAACTTTACAAAAGCATAAAGAATATGGCATAGACTTCATGCCCGCTAAGCATGTTTGTATAATGATAAAGGTTACACTAAAATTTTTATGTAGTAATTTTCAATACTAAGAGTCTTGAAAAATTTCTCAAAATGTTCTAGTTGCTATGACTGAATATCAAAATTTCATGGATAGTAATTCAGAAATAATAAGAGAAACTCACTTTTATTAGGTGTACCATGTAAGAGATCCTGTATTAACATTTACATTCACTTGTTCATTAAATCCTCATAAAAAAAAAACCTCCTGGAGACTGGCATACTATTATCCTGTACATTCATAGAAGGTTAGAGAGGTTAACAAGCTTGTACAAAAGCACCCAGCCAGTGGTTGACAAAGCTAGGTGTTAGTGTTCACTGCTAACCATTAGACTAAACTGCTTTTCTATACACATACCATGTGAGGAAATGTGTACATCTCTTAGTTGAATATTCAAAAGACACTAAAGACCATATGACAACCATGATTGGAGATAAGCCTTAATATCTGTGTGGGTTTAAGGTAGAAAATGACCACAGATAGTGAGTTTAAAGAATCTGTGAAATACAATGACATGAACCAAAGCAAGAACATGTTTCAAACATCTGCATCCTATGGAAATATGGTAGAATTTTTTAAAGAAAGGTTAAATTAGTCTCTTCCAATCCTCTGCTGCTCATCACCATTTTAACTCTTTTAATTCAAGCAGGTAACTGGGTCTGTTGAATTGCTTCAACTAAAAGTTGAGGCAAAGTAGAAAGGCAAGAGAGTTTCTAATCTCTTTAACTCTCTCCTTTTCTTTCTCTCTCTCTCTGTCTCTTACTAATAAAAACATTCAGGCCCTCAGTAGACCTACGAAGCATAGATAACAATGTTTGGGAAAAAATTAAAAAGAGACAACAATCCATTCAGAGTAGAAAGATGACTTGTGCACACTGGAAGGAGAGAAAGGGTGGTGGTAGGAACAGAGTGATGGTTCCTAAGGAGAGGAAGCCCAGGTTCGTTTTGTGGGCAGGTTTCCCAGAAAGCAGCTGAGTTGAGAGCTTGTCAGGAGACCTACACAGATGAGATCATTGATAGCCTCACACAGGTTTCCGCCGTCTCAAGCTTGGTGTAGTATTGCACCTGACAGCTTCTCAAACTCATCCTACCTCTGCCTTTAGGTTACTTATCTGTGAAACAAATTTAACTTTCATGTTTACTACATATCTCAAAGCCAAGGGCATAAACCTAGAGACCTTGCTCTAAAAAAGAAGTGGTTACTTGATATCAAGGCTTCTCTTACAATTCGTTTTTAAACAAAACAATATAGGCAGAATTTCCAATAGTGTTTATGGAATCTCTGGGACACATGGCTTTGTTCTGGTTCCTCTACTTTCTGGATAGGCAGCACTTTGCTTAAAAGACTGGGCTGAAATTGGCTTAGACACATTTAGCATAGATGCTTGATGATTGGCATTTTTAAGAAAAATATTCATGATTATTACATGATTAGACTAAAATGGTGAAATTATAACAAGGATAGCTGTGGTGAGACAAGGGTGAAATTTTTCTAATGAAGCATAAAGCCTTCATTTTCAAGACAGCATAAGACACTAGTGATGATAAAATTAGAGACTAAGAAAGCTGAACTCTCTCGTACCAGGCTCAAGGTGGGAATATGTTGAACATTTTCATTTCTAACAGCAACAACAACTGAACTAGCAATTACTAAGTCACTAACTGTGGTCCAGGAACTACGATAAGGCCTTTCAATGTAGCCACCCAAACTCATTCCTCACCAAATCCGTACAGAGGCAGGCTTAGGATCATACTGCATTTTCTGTGCTTAGCACTTTCTAATTCCTTCAAATCACTATAACGTTTTAGTCAAAAAACATCCTTAGTGGTTAATATTTATTCAATGCTTACTAGGTAAGAAGCTTTGTGCCAATATATTGTCTAATTTATTCTTACTAAACTTCACTAAACCTTAATATATATGATATCAAAGTAGATTTTTTATTTCTACTGATATGCTATTAGCAGTGTTGGCAATTTGCAACAAGAATTAGCTGCTTAATATATGTTTTCTGAATAAATGATTGGCTGTCATGATGCAATTCTTATTTCAGAAATGACAGAAATGAAGATTGAATAAATATTTACAGTATGTGCTGGTGTTGTGACACAGTGGCTTGGGCTGCCACCTGCATACTGGAAACTCCACTTCTGATCCAATTCGCTGTTACTGTGCCTGGAAAAGCAGCAGAATATAGCCCATGTACTTAGGTCCCTAATAGCTTCAGGGAGGACAGGGGTGGAGTTCTAGTCCTTTGACTTTCACCGGACTCAGTCCTGGGCATTGCAGCTATTTGAGGAATGAACCAGTGGAGGGAAGATACTTTGTTTTTTTCTCTTTTTCTATAATTTTGTCTTTCAAATAAGTAAATAAATCTTCAAAAAATGTAATCTAAGGCTACATAGTTAGTAAGGAATAGAGCTGTATACCTAGCCTAAGCCTAATTTCTGCATGTTTACTCACTAATCCCTGCTTTTCCTTGTATAATCCCAGTAATCATGGGCATCTCTATGAAGCACAAATATCCATATTGCAGAAGCCTGAAATGAAACTTGCATGGTTAATAAGATCAACATCTGTACAGCTTGTCTGAGATTTTTGCATCACAGTTGAACTTGACAATGTTTTGAAGGAATAAGGGGCATAGTTTTAGGGAAAGGAAATAATAAAGAAACTCCTTAGGAGAAGATAAAGAGGAAGATAAAGAGGAAAGATGAGCCAAAATTAAGAAACGGTGGTGGGTGTCTGGAATAATAAGCAAACCTGCCTAATGTAAGAGATGAACTCAAATGGGAGTAATAGATAGGGAATCTTAACTGAACACAAAATGCTAATAAACTTTGTCACATTATAATGAATTTAGAGGGAGCCTAAGGAGTGACTCAATTCCCTTTAGGTGTTTGGCCATGGAAATGATACTATTCCAACATATTCAAAATGATGGTTTCTTTGGTTGTGTTGTAGTTTTCGAGGTAGAGAAGGCTTCCATACTAAGAAAAAACCCAAGGTGATTATAACCTTTATATAACTGTATATAAAAAAATGAATTAAATGATTCCTGAAACTATTTTTGTTTCAGGTCTTTCCCTTGGATTAGATAGTGGGCATGAAAAAGAAAAGCAGAGAACTTTCTTACCATTGAAGTGACATCAGTACTTCATTATATAAGATGAAATGGAAAGAATACAAGGATGCTTTATTAAGTTCAAGGAAAAGTAGAAAATTCAAGGGATCGGGTCTGTCACCTGTACAGGCTCCTGTAGGCAGCTGGGTCCTGGCATGTTGCTGGAGAGATGGGATGCCTCTTTATTCATACCTGTTTGCTAATGAGAACCACTGTGCAGTTTCCTTGGCCAAGTTTGCTGCAGGGGGCTCTGGGAAGTACTGGGGCTGCAGAGTGAGTGACAATGCCCGAGAGTCAGGAGCCTGGCAGAGACCTGGTGAGGGGCGTCTCCCTGTCCCCACAGTGTCCCCATCTTCCTCAGAGCTGCAAAGAGGCGTGTCCTTGTGCCTGCCCACACATGGTGGTCCCTTGTGCCCCCCTGTGCCATAGGCTGTGGTACCATCTGAGGTTTTCAGGTTTGTGGGAGCAGGAGCTATTCGTGGGAACAGGGGGGCACAGAAGAGGAGGGTGATCAGGGGTTAGAGGTCCAGACGGAGTCGTGCAGACCTGGGGAGAGAGGCGCTAATGAAACGCTTGGTTAAGCTAGGAGTCCTGGCCCTCTTCCCACCATACCACGCTCTGTCATCCCTGAGCACTAGCCAGTTGCCTGGAAAGCGCACATGGCTGTGAGCTGGGCCTCCCCTGCCAGTTTATCCTGGGGTAAAAAATTTTGTAAAATAATGCATGATTCTTTGGTGATACATATTTGCCACACACTTTAAGTGTTAGAAAACTGTTTGAGAGGCAAAGAGGAAGACAGAGCTCTAATTCATTGATCCACTCTCCACGTTCCCCCAATGACCCTGTGCTGGTACAAAGCTGAGAACTGGTAACTTTGAACCAGTGTGCCCTGCGGATTGCAGGAGCCCATGTACCCAGGCCCTTCACTAGGCCTCATAGGGTGTACATTTGTGTGAAGCTGGAATCAGGGGTAAGAGCTGAGAATGCAACCCAGTTAGGTCTCTGATGTAAGCGGATTAAGATGCTCTAATCAGCATCTTACCTGGTTATGAAAAGCATCTACCCCTCCACAAACTTTTTTTTCTAAATATTTACTTTATTTTTGCCAGAAAGGCAGATTTACAGAGAAGAGAGACAGAGAGAAACATCTTCCATCTGCTGGTGCACTCCTGAAATGGCCGCAATGGCTGGAACTGAGCCAACCTGAAGCCAGGAGCTTCTTCTAGACCTCCCACACAGGTGCAGGTCCCAAGGCTTTAGGTTACCCTCCACTGCTTTCCCAGGGTAGAGAAGGGAGCTGAATGGGAAGTAGAGCACCTGAGACATGAACCAGTGCCCAAATGGGATCCCGGCACACGCAAAGTTAAGAATTAGCTGTTGAGCCACTGAGCTGGGTCCCTGTTACCAACTTTTAAAAGACATTAGTAACCTGGATTTCAAAATTTTCTCCCCAAAATAAGCATTTTATTTTCATTTTCCTTGAACATGTTGATTTCACCTCTAAATATCTTGGAAGAGATTTAAATGAAGAGGAGGAAGAGAGCAGTTTGACCAGAACTGAGGCCGTAGGGCAAACAGGCACTATGGCAGAATCTGGCTCACTCACAGATAGCACTGGATAGAACTGTTTCTTTAATTGTCAGTGATTGCTGTCAAGTTACTGCTCTGTTGGCTTATCTATAACCATCTTACATAATAAATTGCTTGTGAGGACTCAAGGGGTGTTTGAATTTGTGACCTCTGCCATACATATTCTCTGAGGTCTGTTTCTGTAATTGTATCAGGTCGTGCTTCTAAATGGGAACAGAATTACAAAAATTGTCATTGCCTTTCATCATGTGGCAGCATGGTAACACAGCTCCCACACACAGTTCTTGCAATTATGCAAACTTTTGGAAGCAGAAAAAAAAATAGTGTTGTTTCTGTGTCAGTGTGTGGGATAGAGAAGGAACACGAGGATTTGCTTGAAATGCAAGCTGAAGAAGAAGGTGCAGAGAAGTGATAAATCGTTGGTCATGGGATCTTAGCCAACAATAGTTTTTACAGAAAATCAACCCCAGTGAAGAGAGGGGTACAAAAATAAGTAAAATTAGAGCATGTAAATGTATGTGGTTTTGTGGAGAAAGTGGTCATGTTAATGACAAGCTGTGGCTTATAGCCCTCACTAAAGTGTCAAGGGAGAAGTTCCACTAAAGTTTCAGGAGAGGGTCAAGACAAGGTTACACACACACACACACACACACACACACACACACACACTGTCCCTATCTTGCTCAATTTTTCAATACTGTTGTTGTGATCTGTCTTGCTCAGTTGCAAGAAAGTCAGAAATTGTTGTTGACTTAACACATTTTGGAAAGTATAAAGACACAGTCAGAAGGAACAAAGGTACAGAGACATCAACATGAATAAAAGATCAATTCAAATAAATCATTTCTTGCCAATCAGAATAACATGACCAGTATTTTTTTTTTCCCTCAGGGAATAATAGTTTTAAGAATTAGGGCATGTGAAACTGGTACAGTGGTTAAGGCATTGGAAGTCCATATTTGCCTGCTTCGGTTTTCGGTCTGACTCTGCTTTTGATTGGAGCATCCCACTGATGTGCGCTCTGCAGGGCAGCAGGTGGCGATTCAAGCAGTTTAGTCTCTGTCACTCACATAGGAAGCATGGTTTATGGCTGTTGTAGACATCTATAGAGTTAAACAATAGTTGGAAGAACTCTGTCTACTCCATTTTTTTCCTTTCTCCACACTTGATCTTAGCCAAAAGGCTGAGAGGCAATGTTTTTTTTCCCTCTCTCCCTGCCTTTCAAAGCATAGAAATAAATACCTACTATTTATAGAGTTTAATTTGTTGAAATACATAATCTTTGGAAAGTCATGAATGCTGATTTTAAATTTTTGCATATTGATAGAAGGACACTTAATTTCCTTTCCAAGATAAACATAAATACTACTAATTGTTTTTTTATATCAGATAAAAATTAGTAGATCTTCAGGTGAGTTTGTAATGTTTAAGTCACTCTTACTCCCATCTTGTTCCCCTCATAGTGGGATTATCTGCTATTGTATGCTGCTAGAATTCCTTGTTTTAACTGTTGATTTTGTGATCAAGAGAAGAAACTGGATTTTAAAACACCAAACTTCGTCTTTACCTAGCATACATAATTTCAGTCATGCTGACTTGGTACTTGGAAATCTTGTGTTGAAGAGTCTAATTATTTTGTACCAAGGCAATAAGATGTGAGTATACAATGTAATTAGAATTACTTCAAAGTACCCTGTTTAGATACTCAATTTTCTAATACTCTCAATGCCTATGTGTTATAACCTCAGTATTATTTCAGGAATAGAAAACTTTGTGCGGAACCAAATTACAGCTTTTCTTCTAAGACAGCTTTATTTCCCGGAAGAAAAAAAGAATAGAGGTGACTTCTCATTTGAAGATTTTAAATGATAACAGCTTAGTTCATAGATATAGGATATTCTTTTTTCAAAATATACCCAGCACTTATTGAGTGCTTACAATGTATTCAGTTCTGTTTAGTGCATTTGTATGTATACATTCATTATCCCTCCTGTGGCCTTGAAGGGAAAGGTATAGTCCCCATTTTGAAAAGGACAAATACTGGTGGTTAAAGGAATTTGTCTGAGACTCAACAGTTAACTAATGACAGAGTGGGAGTTTAAATTCCATTTTTTCTGTTTGTTTTGTGACTTACAGATAAGCCAAGTGCTAAAATGCCTTGATTTGGGGTGAATTTTATCACAGTCTCCTGCTGAATAATTCCAGCGTACTACATTTCTAACAACTGCACCAATTTCTGCAGTTGTGTATGTATGTGTATGTGTGTGCTTGTCTTGCAGAGTTTGGATGTTGAAATATTTTACAAAGCAAATATTTTATACCGTTGGGAAAAATTTCCTTAATCCTCATCTCTCCTTCATTTAAGTGTCTGCCAATGCTGTTGTGGCATAGTGGGTAAAGACTCTGCCTATGATGCTGACATACCATTTGGGAGATTCTTTGTGTCCTAGCTGCTCCAGTTGTGATCCAGCTCTCTTGTAAATGCCCTGAAAAAGCAAAAGAAGAAAAAGCTTGTGCTTGGGCCACTGCCTACAACCTGGGAGACTCAACTGGCTTCCGGCATCTGGGGAGAGAACCATCTAATGAAAGCTCTTTCTCTTCCTCTCTATGTGACTATGATTTCACATAAATAAGCAAATCTTTTTTTCTTAGATAAAGAGATATCAGCCAATCAGAAGAGTTGGTATTCTTGCAAATGGAATCCCTTTAGTGCTCTTACACAATTACAAAAAAAATAGAACGTTTATTTATTTTTGTTTTTGAACTATATTCTTCTATACTATATTTAGAATTGGGATTCAAGGACACAAGGATTCAGTTGGCTTACATATTTAGTGTCTTGTCACCAAGGTTCTTTGTTAGAAACATTAATTTGTCTAGCATAAAACATCCCGCAAGTGTATCAGTGTGCTTTTAAATGTCTGTACCCTCAGTTGTCAATATCAGTCTCGCATTTGAGCTGGCTACTTGTATCATCCATTGGCAATAGCTACTGCTTGCATGTATGCCTCAGTCCCTTCTGCTATTTTTTCTCATTTCTGTCTTTTGCACATCTGTCCAGTGACACATGGTTCTTCTATGCTTCCATAAAAACTAGCAATTATTGCACATGCGTAGTCAATAAATGTAATCTACAAAGGATTTCTTCCCAAATGATAGATTCTGTGCACCTAAATAAGTCTATGTAGTGCTAGTTGAGTCTGTGTTTCTAGCACAAAGGAATTCACCGAATTTGTGTAAATTGATGAGTGTGTCTTCGTTTCATAAATTTTTGTGTACAGAGCATGTGGTGTGCCACTTTTGGCCCATGGACTATAGTTTGTTGAGACTTGCTCCCAGTCACAGTAATTCCTTCCTTTCTCTGGGTTTCCCAATCACATACTTAGTTCTGTTCCAGCCTTTTGTGTTATTTGTACTTTTTACTATAAGCTGCTTAGGTTTAATTTGGTAGCATGAGTCCTATGTAGGAAGAAATGAATAAACTTTTGCATGTCAGAGAGAACAAATGTTTTAGATTACACATTCATACAAACATTTCTGATCGGTCTTTCAGTAATTCAGCTTCAATCATGTGTAATAGAGAATGTAGAAAAATAAACTTCAGACTGTCTAGAAACATTTAGAGCTTTTCAAAACCACAACGTTGTTGTCTTGGACTTCAGAGAATAAATAACTTGTTTGCTTATGAAATTTTTTCCTGCTCTGATCTTTAAAACTCATTAAGACTGAATTGTCAGAAATTGTTTGGCTAATACGTATGAATGAATATCATTGGTTAAGGTTATTTCAGTGGATTAGGCTTACCATATTTTCCTTAAATGTTGATTACTTTTCAGGAGGGTGAAGCTTAGGATTAGAATGTTTTAAAGATTGAGGCCCAGGTCCTTCAACTGACTGTGTGTCACTGAGTGAATCTTTTGATATTTTGGATCCTTACTAATACTTGATCCTTCTGTAACAACAGGATGATACTCGTATCCACTACCTTACAATGAGAAATATGCAATAAACTTGAAAACACTTTTTATTAAGTGAATAGCATGTGTCACTTATATATGGCACTACAATTGTGCTTGTAACATTTCAGTTAATGTGTACAGATATTATATTAAATGTGTACATATATTATATTATTAGTATGTAAATATACATGATAATAATACATAAACTTGTATTCCTACAGCTTGGTAATAACCTTTAGATGTTTGGGAATTCTAGGCCTATTGTTTTGGTATCCTTGGAGCACTTCACTAAGGAAAAGAAATTGGTAGAGTTAAATGAAAAACAAAATCAGAATCAATTTATGAGCCCTGTCTTTCTTCCTCAAGATTGAAGCAGATTTGAGAAAGAGGAAAAGAACTATGTCAGGGTCTATGGGAAATACACACTAGAAATTCAAAAGACATTTGGAGTGTTGGACAGAGAACTCAGATTGAGCCAGATCATTCTGAGACCAATTAAAGATTTTTTAGAGAGGTTCAGCCCTGGAAGAACTAAAGAAAAAAAATCTCAAGTGGAAAATGAATCATGTAACTAGTATTTTCTTGGTGACATCAAATTTTTAGAGGAAAGGAATTCCCTTGGACTTTGCTTCTACCAGTCCAGCCCTACAAATGTTGCTTAATGATGTGTTACAGACAGACAATAAAGAATAACACTTGCCAAATCCAAAGGAAAAGTGAAGACTATTTTAATAAAACAAAAGAAATCTAAATAAAACAATGAGAAATCTAAAGCTAAAATGACAGGGTTAAATCACACGTTAAACCTGATTTTAAATGGCTTAAACTCATCAATCAGAAACAGATTAGTAGACCAGATTAAAAAACTAAACCCATCTAATCTATTGCCTACAGGAAATAAATCTCACCAACGAAGATACAGGGAAACTGAAAGGGAAAGGTTGCAAAAGGATATCCCAGGCTAATGAAAAGGGGAAATGATCTGCTGTAGCCATTCTAGTACCAAATAAGTCAGTATGTGTCATGAAAAGCATTAAAAGAGATGAAGAAGGACACCAGATATTAATTAAAGGATCCATTTATCAAGAGGCAATAATGATATTAAATTAATATGCCGCAAATACCGGGACATCTAGCTACATGAAACAAATATATACAGATTTAAAAGGAGAAATACATTCCAATACAATAATACTGGAGGACCTAAACACCGCACTAACTTCAGTAAACAGACCAATGAGAGAAACTCAGCAAGGAAACAGCAGAGCTCACCTAGACAGTTGAACAAATGGACTTACTTAAAATCTACAGAACCTTTCATGCTACAGATGCAGAATACACCTTTTTTACATCAACACATGGAGCCTTCTCCAGGACTGATCACAATAGAGGCTACAAAACAAGCCTTAGCAAATTAAAAAAAAATGAAAAATATCATATGGCTTCTCAGACCATCATGAAGTAAAACTGGAGACCAACAAGTCAAAATTTTTTTAAAGATTTATTTATTTTTATGACAAAGTCAGATATACAGACAGGAGGAAAGACAGAAAGGAAGATCTTCCATCAGATGATTCACTCCCCAAGTGAGCCACAACGGGCCGATGCGCGCCGATCCGAAGCCAGGAACCTGGAACCTCTTCCAGGTCTCCCATGCGAGTGTAGGGTCCCAAATCTTTGGGCCGTCCTTGACTGCTTTCCCAGGCCACAAGCAGGGAACTGGATGGAAAGTGGAGCTGCCGGGATTAGAACCGGCACTCATATGGGATCCCGGGGCATTCAAGGTGAGGACTTTTAGCCACTAGGCCATGGCGCCGGGCCCCAACAAGTCAATTTTAAGACTAAAGTTCATTTCAATTACTGTCTCTGTCAAGACACTGGAAAGACATAGGAGATTGGGCTAAAAATACACCTGCAGGAAGCTAGAAAAGCAAAGCTGCAAAATAATGCAAGGATTAACAGAGAAAAGAAATAAAATAAATGAAGGAACAAACCAAATAGAAACCAAAATAACAATACATGAGATCAATGAATCAAAGAGCTGGCTCTTTGAGAAAATCAACAAAAAATACATCCCCCACTAACTCAACTAATCAATAAAAGGAAGGAGAAGATATGAATCAATAGAATCAAAGCTGAAAAAGGAAATATAGCAAATGATACTTTGGGCACTTAGAATATTCAGGACCTATTACAAGCAACTACATTCCAACAAATTGGAAGACCTAGAAGAAATGGACAGATTTTTGGACACATACAATTTACCAAACCTGAACCATTATGTAATTAAACATTGTAATCAGGACAAAGATTGAATCAGTAATTAAATTCCTCTCAACAAACAAAAGCCCAGGACCAGATGGCTTCAGATGGGAAACCCTAACAAATATATAAAATGTAATGTATTCCAATCTTCCTCGAGCTATCCAAAGCAATAGAAAGGAGGTATCCCTTCTGAATTTTTCTATGAAGCCAACATCACTATAATATCAAAGCCAGTTTAGAGAGCAGCATGAAAAAGAGAACTACAGACCAAAGCCCTGACAAACACAAAAATCCTACAACCAACAGAATCCAGAAATAATCAGATAAATTATTTACCCAAGCCTGGTGCATTTTATCCTTGGCATGCAAGGGTAGTTTAACATACACAAACCAAAATGTGATCATCTCAATAGATGCAGAGACAGCATTTGATAAAATCCAACACCACTCAATGCTAAAAACCTTAAGCAAGATAGGAGTAAAATGGACATCCTAAAACACAGAAAAGCAGTATATGGGATAACCCATCACCAGCATCATACTGAGTAGGAAAGACTGTAAAATATTCCACTAAGGTCTGGAACTAGACAAGGGTATCCACTTTGACCACTGCTTTCAACATAGAATTGGAAGTCCTTGTTAAGCTATTAGGCAAGAAAAAGAAATTAACAAACTTCAAATTGGAAATGAGTAATTAAAATTATCCCTGTTTGTGGATGATATAATTGTCTATAAAGGAGAACCAGAAGACTCAATCAAGAGACTATTGGAACTCATAAGAGAGCTTTGCAAGGTATCGGGCTACAAAACCAGTGAACATAAATTGTTAGTGCTATTATACACAAATAAGTCTACAGCTGAAAAAGAACTTGTAGGGATAATCACCTTTAAAATAGCAGAAAGAATCTTAAATACCTTGGAATAAACCTAACCAAAGATGTGGAAAACCTCTATAATGAAAATTATAAAACACTAAAAAAGAAATATAAGAAGGCATTAAAAGAGAGATTTGGCATGCTTGTTAATAGGTAGAATCAATGTCAAAATGTCCATATTTCCAAGAGTAATATACAGATTCAATGTGATTCCAATCAAAATCCCAACAACATTCTGAGAAACAGGAAAGATGACCCAAATTTTTTTTCCTGGAAAACCAAGAGACCATGAATAGCAAAGGCTATTTGGAAGAATAAAAACAAAGCTGGAGGAATTACAATTTCAGACTTCAAGACATACTACAGGGCAGTAGTTATCAAAACAGTCTTGTTATCATACAGAAATGGAGAAGGTCAAAGGAACAGAATAGAAACCTAAAAGTGAGCCCCCACATGTACAGCCAACTAATGTTTGACAAGAGAACTGGAAATAATCCAAGGAAAATGTTTGGTCTCTTAAACAAATGCTGTTGGGACAATTGAATAGCAGCCTTTAGAACTAAGAAGATGGCCCCACCTCTCACGTTACACAAAAATCAGCTCTAAATTTATCAAGAACCTAAATATCCACTCAGAAACTATCAAGCTATTAGAGGAAAACACACAAAGCACTCTATAAGACATAGGAATTGGTAAAGACTTAGAAAAGTTGCCAAAAGCACAGGCAGTCAACGCCAAAATAAACAAATGGGACTGCTTCAAACAACAAGCTTCTGTACAGCAAAGGAAAGGATCAAGAAAGTGAGAAAGCAACCAACAGAATGGGAGAAAATCTTTCTACAGTATACAACAGATAGACGACTAGTATCCAGGAGTTAAAAGGAGCTTCAGAAATTCAGTGGCAGCAAACCACAAACCCCGTTAAGAAAGGAGGGAAGGAATGAGCAGGCGTTTTTTTAAAAGAACACATCTTGCTTTCAGGGAAATACAAATAAAAACCACATTGAGGTTCCACTTAACTTCAGTGAGATTGGCTTACATTTGGAAATTTACTAACAAAACCTGCTGGCACAAATACGTGGAGAAAGCCACCTTACATCACTGTTTGTGGGAGTGTGATCTAATATACTCATTATGGAAGTCAGTATGGATAGTGCTTGTACAACTGAAAATAGACCTACTTTATGACCCAGCTATCCCACTCCTGGGAATATATCCAAAGGACGTGAAGCTTACATATGAGAAAGTGACCTGCAACCCTATATTTATAGTAACACAATAGCATTAGCGAAGACATGGAATGCCCATTGAAAGAGGAGTGGATAAAGAAACATTGGAACATCTACTCCATGTAATTCTGTTCAGCCATTAAAAAGAATGGGATTTTTACTCTTTGTAACAAAGTGGTCCCACTAAAGAACATTATGCTCAGTGAAATAAGCAAATCCCTAAAGGACAAACATTGAATGTTTTCTCCAACATAAGGAAACATTCCTGCAAAACAGAAAAATACAGACAGATAGATAGAAAAAATATTTGCATATATTCTCATAGATTCACTGCGTAATGGAGCTTAGCATACTGGGAAGGGTAGATACCTTGTAGTATACATTACTACTGCTGAATAAAGGGAAGACTCCTGGTGAAACAGTTACATATATTTCAGTAATCTGATGTTAGGTTTTCTTAGTCCTGGTATGTGTGGGTATCAGAATGCTGAACTTGTAGCTGTTTCTGGAGGAATATATTGCTGTAATAATACATGGGGAAATAGTATGAGGATGTGGAATGGTGAAGTCTGATACCCAAAAACTGTATCATGGAAAATCATAAAAATGATTTTTAAAAGTTTACTCCTGGATGAGCAGGGTCTGATCAGAAGCACATCAGTTGCCATGGGCAAGAGGCTACTGCTCAAAGCTCCTTTGTCGGGACAGAACTGCTGTGATAATGAAGGGAAGATAAAGGCATGGGAATGAGGTGCCGAGGTTTTAGATTTGCCGCCTTACAGACCTCTCACCCTCTTTCTTTGTAGGATGTTGGGAGGAAGCACCAATGCAGGCATGGAGATGATGTTGCCTTATGTAATGTGATAATTTAAATATACTAAATAAATATTAGCCTTCTGTAAGACAATTTGTACCTGAACTTCCGACAATAAAATATTCTTTGCAACTTGATTTGCTAGTTTGGGAAAATTTCTCAACTTTTTCTTTTTTCATATGCCATTTTTTGGTCAGATTTCAAGTGGCAGGTTGAGCATTATGTATGTAACATGGAGGAGTTAGTTATAAAACATTTAGATTTTTAAAAATGCTATATGTTTTACGTTTTTAACCAGTTTGAGGAACACTGAATCCCTGTTTTTAGGTAATTACACCTATTGCTATATGTGTTAATTTATGCATACCAGTTGAAACATCAGATTCCTTTCACACACTTCATAAAATGAGCTTTGCTATGGCAGTCATTTCCTGGCTTCAAAGAAAATAAAAAACTTGAAAGATTTTGGGTGAGTGTGAGTGTTATGTAATAATTTTCCATCTGTTAATTTAGAACTATATACACAAATTTCATTTTCATTTTTTCTGTCACTTAGAAAGTGATTATAAATAGATTTATTAGGGTTAGTTTCTACATTCTCTGCCTTTGTTTTTGAAGTTTATTTCCTTTGTTTTTGGTGGCATGTTTCCACATTCGTGAACTATGGGTATTGTTCAATACATTAAAATGAATTTATTATTAGTCTATATATTAATGAGGCTGCATTGTTTCTACTGAACTTAATAACACTTTAAACACAATAGGAATTATCAACGAATATTATATTGTTCACAAAATCACTGGGAGACCTGGAGATACAGGTCTAGTATTGAGAAGCATTCAGATAAACTCAGCTCTGAACAAGCTTAGATGGTTGCTGTTGCTACCAACAGCTTCCATGCTGTGTAATAACATCAGAAAATAATGAAGTACAACTTCCTAATTTTAACAGCTCACTTCCAAATCAAAGCTTTGACAGGTGTGCATGATTAATGGAATTTAAACCACATGTCTATACAGATGCTTACTAGATTACAATGGATTTATGTCCTAATAAACCGACTCAGTGCAAGTTGAAAATACCTAAGGTTGAAAATGCATTTGATGTATGTAACCGACCAAGCATCAAAGTATAACCTAACCTCTTTTAAACATGATGAAAACATGTATTAGCCATTACTGAGAAAATTATATAACACAAAGCTCATTTTACAGTATAGTATTAAATAGCTCATGTAATTTAGTGTATTTTAAAGGCAAAGAAAAAAAAAGAGCAATGCACAAAGATCCATATGTCTAGAGGACTCCCCTCTGTTGGCGTGCTCTCCACATACCTACAACAGCTGAGGTTAGGCCAGGCCAAAGACAGAACGCAAAGGCTTCATTTAGACCTGCCCCAGAGAGGAAAGGATCCAACCATTCTATCCATCATTTGATTGTTACCAGCGCACACATTACTAAAAAGCATGCAGGGTCAGACATGTCTATTTCATTAAATAATAGAGGTGGAAAATTTTCACATTTGATGAGACCTGCTTTATGATGCAGCGTGTGGTCTGCCCTCAAGTAAGTCCAAAGCACTAATGAAAAGAAGGTGTATTCTGCAACTGTGGGATAAAATATTCTGTAGGTATCAACTAGGTCTACTTATTCCTTAGCATAGGTTAGCTCTGCTATAACTTTGTTAGTTTTCAATCCATATTGCAAGTGGATTTGTGAAGCCACCTGTTATTACTGTATTGTAACTCATGTCTCCTTGTAGTTCCATTAACAATTATTTTAAATAGCCAAGTATCCTGGCACTAGGTTCATATATATTTGCTTTAACCACTTCTTCTTGTTTAGTTGATCCCCTAATCATTCTGTAATATTCTTCTTTGTATTTTTTAGGGATATTTGTGAAAAGTAATGATTTGTCTTTATTTTTTCATTAATATTCTTATTGTTTGCTCTGGATTTCCTTTGTAATTTTATACCATAGTTCAATAATTTTTAAAAAGATGTATTTATTTTTATTGAAAAAGCAGATGTGTAGAGAGAAAGTGAGACACAGAGAAACATCCTCTATCCACTGGTTCACTCCCCCAGTGGCCGCAACGGCCAGAGCTGGGCCGATCTGAAGCCAGGAGCCAGGAATCTCTATTGGGTTCCCCACATGGGTGCAGGGTACAAAGGCTTGGAACATCCTCCACAGCCCTCCCATTCCACAAGCAGAGAGCTGGAAATGAAGGACATGAACTGTTGTCCATATGGGATCCCAGTGCATGCAAGGTGAGGACGTTAGCCACTAGGTCACCATGTCAGGTTTTCAATAAATTTTTAAGTAAAAACTGTTTTAAGTGTAGACAAATAAAAATGAGCAAATGAAATCTATTAAGGGGGAAAGGATAGTCTCTTTACCAAATTGTACTGGCAAAATTGGATCTCCATGTGTAATGGTGTGCAAAAAGCAAATCTACTTTACACTTTATACAAAAGTCAACTCTAGATAAAGGATCCAAATGCATGAACAAATACCTTCAAGTCACTAGAAAGCATCAGGGCAGCTCTACCAGACATAAGAACAGGCAAAAACTTCTTAAGAAACACTCCAGAAGCACAGACAATTGAAGAAAAAAATAAAAGAATGAGATTATATCAACCTAAGAAACTTTCTCACTTCAAAGGAAACTTCCAAGTGAGGGAAGAGGTGTGCAGCAGCATGGAAGACAATATTTTCAAATTAGGCAACTGATAGAGGACTAATATCCAGGCTCTATGAAGAGCTCAAGGAACTCAACAATTAAGCAAATAATGTAACTGAAAAGTGGGCAAAGGACATGAAGAGGCAGTTTTCAAAGGTAAATTACAAATGGTCAACAAATAAAAATTTCTGGTTCATTAGTCTATTAGGGAAATGCAAATAGAAACCACAATGAGATTTCGCCTCACCCCATAGATTGTACAACATGTTTACTGCAACTCAACTCAAATTATCTAAGATAATGAATCAACGCAGATACTATCAACAGTTGTCTGGATAAACAAAAAGTGGTATATATACACCATAGAATGCTACTCAACCACAATAAAATAATATGCATTCAAATGGAAACTGTTATACTTGGTGAAATAAGCCAATCTCAGAAAGAAAAATCAGGCATGTTTTCTCTGCAATGTGTCTGGCAATACAGAACATATGAAAAGGTGGGAGTGAAATGGTCACTGTGGAACAGAATTGCTGTTTTTTTGCCTGTGTTTACACTACACAGGAAATGTGGTTTTATTGTGATTTACTTGTTGAATATTATGACTAGTGGCAAATTAATTTTTGAATCTAAAGTTGATTATTATGATGATGGCAAACAGTCATAGGAGGGAAGAACAGGGCTGAGTTGGGGGAATGCAGAGGACCAACAAGGAAAGTGTGATTGCCTGCTCGAACTGCACAAATGAAATTTCATTAAATCAGTTCTCTTTATCTTAATAAAAACAGAAAAGTAAAAAAGAAATATAGTATTCATACCAAGAAATGCACATGTGTATTGTGAAAAGTGAATTTTTTGTCCTCTTACTACCTTCATAAACAATAGCAAAATTCAGAAAAGAAAAAAACTCTTTTCTCGTACTCTGATTATTCCCTACCTCTCCATTTCATTTGTTATACCATGGAAAACTGGAGGGCACTGTCATTCACAGGGTATGATTCAGAGTAACTTTATTTATATCTTTATAAATACTATTTATAACTATAAAATTTATATTTATACACATTAATAGGCATAAATTTTCATAATGAATAGTAAGACATCAGCTTAATTTTGCATGCTGTCCATACATTAATTATCACAAATAAAGAAAAATATGTGATTTTCAAATCTTTTTTATGTGGGCTTATTTAACTTTACATAATTATATCCAATTTAGTCCATTTTCTCACAAATATCAGGATTATATCTTTTGTGTGAGTAATATTCCATTGCGTGTGTAATATATATTATTTAGAGATTCATCAATTGAAAGGATACCTACACTGATTTAGCAAATTTGAAATGAGCTGGTATAAACATGAGAGTGCAGATAACTTTCATATGCTGACTTCTTTTCCTTTGGATATATTCACAGAAATGGGATAGTTGTGGTAGATCTATTCTTAGTTCTCTGAGCAATCTCTACAATCTTTTCCATAATGGGTATACCAATTTGTACTCTAACAGTACATTAGGATACCATTTTTTCCACAACCTTGACACATTTGATTTTTATTTACTTTTGATTTTTAGATGACAGTCTAATTGGGATGAAGTGATTCTTCATTGTAGCTTTTTTAAAAAAGATTTATTTTATTTTTATTGCAAAGTCAGAAATACAGAGAGTAGGAGAGACAGAGAGGAAGATCTTCCGTCAGATGATTCACTCCCCAAGTGACTGCAACTGCCAATCTGAAGCCAGGAGCCAGGAGCTTCTTTTGGGTCTCCCATGGGTGCAGGATCCCAAGGCTTTGGGCCATCCTCATCCTTGACTGTTTTCCTAGGCCACAAGCAGGGAGCTGAATGGGAAGTGGGGCTACTGGGTTTAGAACTGGTGCCCATTTGGGATTCCAGCAAGTTCAAGGTGAGGACATTTTTAGCCGCTAGGCTACTGGACCTGGCCCTCATTGTAGTTTTTATTTGCATTGCCCTGAAGTTAATGATTGCAAAGGTTTTTTTCTTGTATCTGTTGGTTATTTGTTTTTGCCCTTTGATAAGCATCTGTTCATATCCTTTGTCTACTTCTTTTTAAAAATGTTTAATGATGCTTATTTAGTTGATCAGGGTGGAACGAATCAAAGGTTAGGGAAAAGCGGATGTGTTCATTGTTTCCAGGTTTCTGTTTCTTTTTCCTGTATCTGGGGGGAGTGGGGAGTCAAGGAGAGAAGACACACCTGGCTTCCCACCCACTCCAGTACCCAGGGAATGGGGCATGGCCACCCAGTGTTGACCCAGAGTCCTAATGTGGTGCATGCTTTGAGGGTTTTGCCCAGGTGGTTTCGGTAGTTCTGAAATGTTGTCAATTTTGCTGATCTAAGGATGAGGGAACATTCTCAATGTCCATTTGCTGACATAGTTCACCTTAGAGTCTCCATTCACCCAGATATTTGCTGTCATCATTGAATGGGGTAGTTGTCCAATTTTTTCTATTATTCTTCCTCTGCTATGGTAACAGATGTCCTCTGTAGATCCCAATGGGCTGCCATATTCTCCATGTGGATCTGAGCCAGTCGTCCACTACTCTGTTCCTCTGAGGAGGGCCAGTTCTTACAGGTGGGCGCAAAAGCCTGGGCTAGGTGCCTCGGGCACTTCCAAATCTCCTTCCCCCAGAGCTCATTGACCTGGCACTCACTGTGCAGATGGACCAAAGACCAAACACCCAGGCTAAGTGACCTGGCCTGAGCCAGACCCTCTACCGCTTGGGCTCAAGGACCCAGGACCCACTGTATAGACAAGTGCAAGGACCCAAGCCAGGCAACCCAGTCCCACCAGACTCCTCACCCCTGAGGCTCACAGACTTGGAACCCACCATACAGCAAACCCAAGAACCCGGGCCAGGTGACCCAACTCCACTGGAACCCCCCCCCCATCCTTGGGGCTCATAGATCCAGCACCCATAACACAAGATTGGATTGTTTGCTTTGTTGTTAATTTCCATGGGTCCTTTATGTATTCTGGATATTAATCACTTTTCAAAAGTTGAGTTTTGAAATATTTTATCCCATTCTTTTAGTTGCCTCTTCAGTTTTTTGAGTGGTTTTTTTTGCTTGCTTTGTTTTTTGGGTTTTTTTGCTCTGCAGAAGCATCTTAGCTTGATGTAATTCCGTTTGTTTGTTTTTGTTTTTATTTTTTATTTTTTTAAAGATGAATTTGTTTTTATTACAAAGTCAGATATACAGAGAGGAGGAGAAATAGAGAGGAAGATCTTCCATCTGATGATTCACTCCCCAAGTGAGCGCAATGGCCAGTACTCTGCCGATCCAGAAACAGGAGCCAGGAACTTCCTCCAGGTCTTCAACATGGGTGCAGGGTCCCAAAGCATTGAGCCGTCCTTTACTGCTTTCCCAGGCTACAAGCAGTGAGTTGGATGGGAAGTGGAGCTGCTGGGATTAGAACTGGCGCCCATATGGGATACTGGCGCTTTCAGGGTGAGAACTTTAGCCGCTATTTTTGTTTTTATTATGCCTGTGTTTCTGGGATATTTTCCAAGAAACCACATTCCTTTGCTAATTTCTTTTGGTGTTTCTCCTGTTTTTTGCCTGTAGTTCTATGGTTTCAGGTCTTAGGTCTTGATCTATTGTGAGTTGATTTTGTGTGTTTTTGTGTATGTATAGAGACTAAGTAGCGGCCTTGTTTAATGATTCTGCATGTGGAAATCAAATAGTCCCAACATCATTTGTTGAACAGATTGTCATGTCCACAGGTAACAATTTCAGCTTGTTAAATACTAGTCCATTGTAGGTTACATAGTCACATATGGGTTAGTTTCTGTGGCATTGCTCTGCACACCTGTTTTTTTGTGCCAATAAGACTATTTTGGTTGTAACAGCTCATAGTATGCTATGGAATCTGGTATTATGATGCCTCTAACTTTGTTTTTATTGCATAATATTTCTTTGGATATTCATAGTCTTTTGTGTTTCCGTATAAATTTTGGGATTTTTTTTCTATATATGAAGAATGTTCTTGGTATGTGCATTGGGATTGTCCTGAGTCTAAACTGCTTTGGGTAGTATGAATATTATGAGCTATTAATTCTTCCAATCTGAGAATATGGAAGATCTTTCCATTTTCTCTATTTCATTCTTTTAATGTTTTGTAATTTTTATTGTAGTTACGTTACATATCCTTGGTTAAATTTAACCCAAAGTATTTTGTAGCTCTTATGAATAGGGTTGATCTTACAAGTTCTTCCTCAGCCACAATTATCTTTCCTTCCTCTCCTCTTGTCTCTCCCCTCTCCCCTTTCCTGTCTTTCCCTCCCCTTCCCTCCCCTCCACTTTCCTCTCCTCCTCTTCTCCATTCCCATCTCTTGTTCTTCTCTCCTCTCCTTTCCCCTCACTTTCTTTCTTTCTTTCTTTCTTTCTTTCTTTCTTTCTTTCTTTCTTTCTTTCTTTCTTTCTTTCTTTCTTTCTTTCTTTCTTCCTTTCTTTCTCTTTCTTTCTTTCTTTCTTTCTTTCTTTCTTTCTTTCTTTCTTTCTTTCTTTCTTCTCTCTTTTCTCCTCTCCTCTTCCTTTCTCTTCTTTTCTCGCCTCTCCTCTTCTGTTTTTTTCTTTTATTTCCATGGTGGTATGCCCCTGAGGATACTGAAGGCAGCTAATGTTTCCATAGCTTCATCACTTCTCTGTTTCAGTGTGAACCAGCTGATTGACAGCCTACAGTGAGCTCATAATGCAAGTATATCCCACCCAGCCAGGTGTGCACATCATCCAGAGAAATGTTCACCACAGTATTTCCAACCAATGTCTCCATGAGATCAGGCTCCAGCATGCAGGGAGCTCTGAGTCTCCACAATCAGCCTGGGAAAGGCAAAACCCGTGATATCCTTCGCTCTGTCACCTATGCCCAGGATTCCCACTGTCATGAGGTATGTGAGATCTACTCTCCACACTGCACGCTGTCCTATCCGTCTTCAGGACTGACCACTGTCCATGAGTCGTAACAGAGCTCTGTTGTGACTCCACCATAGCAAATCTGTGTGTGTTTCTGTCAATTTGGTGGGGTGACAAGACACAGGAAATATATCCTTCCATCATGCAGCAAAATAGTCATCCAAACTTTAGGCAGTTCCCCAGGCCAAATGAGAAGCCAGAGGAGAATGCAGATTCTCTCTGCTGGTGACAAGAGCCATGATAACCTCTTCTCAACTTAACCTGACGTGCTTCTTAGCCATGAATTGGCCATTTAGATGCAGGGATGGCTGGTGGTATGGCCAGGAGTGATGTCCTATTCTCTTTCCTTGCTATCCCCTGTGTCTCTATTTTGTTGTATTTACTGTACATCGAAAATTTCTACCAATCCATTCCCCTGGGAACATGATTATTTGTTTTTTTCATCATACCTTTCCAACTGGGATCAATGTTAACATCTCACTATTTAGCCATATTGGAAGACCTCACTTCTCCTGTCTTCTCTTATCCCCCCTCTTCAGAATCACATTGTGTGGGTCTCATTCCCATCTAGGCCAGAACAGAATGGACTCAGGTTTTAACTTGTGTTCTTTTCTCAACTCAGTCACTAGCAGTTGTAAACAGGAGGGATAGTACTTTCAGCCAGAGAGACCACATGAAAACTGTGGCTTGGCTCTAATGACTTTATAATCGTTACTCATTCTCTTTTTTCAAATAGTGTATTTATTACAAAAATCAGAGTTACAAAGAGACAGAGAGAGATACAGGGCAAAAGGGACAGAGAGAAGAAGAAGAAGAAGAAGAAGAAGAAGAAGAAGAAGAAGAAGAAAAAGAAAAAGAAGAAGAAGTAGTAGTTGTTTTCATCTAATAGTTCACATCACAAATGGCTAGAATACCCAAGGCTGGGCCAAGCCTGGGAGCCAGGTGCTTCATTCAGGTCTCTCACATAGAGAAGGGTCACATGCACTTGGGCCAAGTTTCACTGCTTTCATATGCCAACAAGAGGAAGCTGGATGGAAAACAGCAGCCTTGGACATGAACAATTTCCCATATGTGATGTGAGCACGTCAGGAACTGACTTAATGTACTATGCCACAATGAAGCCCACATGCCTCTTCTTGTAGCTGGTTTCCTAAGCTGTAAAATGATTCAGAATCTTTGCTTGCAAGTTGGCTACATGCAGGAAGCAATGTGCGTACTTGGGGGTTAGAGTCTATCCCATGTTTTCAAGCTTCTTTTACAGCCAGAGCAACTCTATTCAAGTGATCCACATGATAAGCAGCCCCATCCCAAAGCTATCACTAATACCCACTGCACTAAGTCAGACTTAATTGTGCTTTCATATTTAACATAGCCTCACTATTCTCAGGTCTATGTGACTTCAGAAATTCAAAATCCTGTGAGGTGAATCCCTACAACCATGGCCGCGTTTCTCTAAAAACATCTGAGTTTTTGATCAGCAGCATCAACTCTGATCATGCAGATGGGTTCAACTGTGTGTTTTTCCCCTGAGTCACAAACATGTGTTTGGCATAACATGGAAATATCTGTCCATTAAAGACATTCACACGCACGTCTTCTTACCTCTTCCCCAAATGCCTTGTACTGCAGCTGTGAATTATTATCGTGTACTAACTCATTCCCATTATACTTCTCTTTATACTCGTATGTATAAGAAAA
This sequence comes from Ochotona princeps, assembly GCF_030435755.1. Classification (NCBI taxonomy): domain Eukaryota; kingdom Metazoa; phylum Chordata; class Mammalia; order Lagomorpha; family Ochotonidae; genus Ochotona; species Ochotona princeps. The sequence continues at coordinate 46,938,744 of NC_080838.1, forward strand.
TAAAACAAAATGTTTGCCCTTCCCAGGAATCTTTTTTGGGGTAATTCCGTTGTCTCCCCCCGTACTGTTATGCTCCCCTACCTTCTCTTTTTCCAATTGTAAGGAAGGGCAGCAAGATCCTGCCAAGTCCCTTTGAGTTTATTATTCAGACTGCCAGGCACCTGCATCCTGCTGCTCCTTTTGTGTAGAAAGCATTAAGCCTTTCTTCCATTTGCTTTAAGATGCTTTAAGAATCATGTCGGTAGGATATAATTAAAAAAGACAAGGACAGCAGGGAAAATGCCAGACAATTACAAAAAGACACAGGGTAAAAACAAGGTTGAGACAAACAAGTTTATATGAAAAAGAATTCTGATTACCACCATAGCTATTATTTGTATTTAACATTTATTGGGTACCAACATGGAGTTACACACCGCACAGAACATAGAATTAGACCCTTTGCTAGCCAGGCAGCAATGTTTAATTAGCTGTGGGATTCTTGCAAAGCTGCTAGTCTCTGACAGTACTCTCCTGTGAGGAGGGTTGCAGCTTTCTGATCCTATGCAGACCTTGAAGTTTTATGAGGACATAAATACAATAATGAACTCGAAGTTGAGGCTTTCTCCTAGTGAGTACTCAATATAAATTAGTGATAAGCAGGAGAAGGCTGACTGGATAATTCCTGATAGCATTAGACAGACAAGTGAAACTGCAGCTCTACTGAGAACGTGGTTTTCCCATTTATAAAGCTGAATGCTCATTTATAAAGCTGAACTCCTGCTTCCCTGTAGTCTCTGTAAATAACTGTATTTTAGTTTTTCATTTTAAAAAGTTGTGTGTAATTTTTCAAAGCACATGAATAATGTGATCACATGTAAGTTTTTGATCCTGGGCCATTGAATAAGATAAGTAGTCTCTTGAAGGAAAAAGTTCATCTTCCTATAAAAATCTGTTTAGATTCCTGCAGGGTATAGGAAAAGGTATTGGAAGAATCAGTTAACAAAAATAATGAGAACATTTAAATCAAGCTGAGGAAAAATAGGCAATATGAATTTTCCATACAGAAAGTTCCTTAGGAAAAAATAGTCTTTTTGCCAACCATAACACACTTGGAGAGTGTGTACTAGAGCACGAAACCAATACTTCCATGTGGCAATGATAAGTCATGGGAGAGCCAAGAAATTGTTCTGCTATGCTTGCTGCTAACCCAATCCTTGCTCAGTCTAGTTAATTCATATTTATCTGGTTATTTTCAGGCCTGAGCTGACTTTTCTAAGTTCTCAGAATAAGACATAACCCAGTGGGCCTCAGGACAGGGCGTCTTGCTCAGAGCCTGGCTCCAGCCACCACGTGCACGTGGTGAGCTGTCCCCGGGCCGGCCTGGGCTCTAGGGGCTGCTACCTTGGGGTAAGTCTCCGGGGCTGGGTTGGGCGGGCCTGTGGTCCGGGGACCTGTCACTCTCATTGAACAGTGGACAGGATTGGGGGGGGGCGCGACCTTGGGCTTGGGGGCATCTTGCTTGGATCCTGGCTCCAGCCGCCACGTGCATGTGGTGAGCTGTCCCCGGGTGGCCAGGGCGCCATTTGGCACCAGGCTCTGCCTGGCAGATGCCTGGTTGGAAAACTCTGGGGTTTTGGTTCTTCGAATTGCTGCTTAGGTAGCTCCATGTTGAACCCAATGTAAAGATTCCCAAGACAGTAACTCTTCCTTTGAAAAACTTGTAATCACTGAACAATGCTAACCCCCAAACACTAGTCCATGCAAAAGCTATGGCTCGGGGCTTGTCCAGCAGGATGTCCTATTACCTGGCATGATGATGGATCAGCACAGGGGTCACAGTAGGCAGGACCATGACATTAACTAGCATTCGAGAACCATATACAGGGGTAGATTCTGTGGGGGATATGTGGGCCAAACCTTGTGTAAATTCTAGTCCCACTGGCTAGCTTAAGAGTTTTTTTCTAGGGGGGGGGGGCGGTGACGGACTAAGCTAGGTGTGACCAAGGAGATAACCATCAATCACAGGTAAAGGAACCCATAACAGTCTGGACTGGTCAAGGCAACAGCACCCGAATGTGCATCCTGAATAGGGTGTGGGCTGGGCTGGGTTGCAATGTCAACCAGCTCATACAGGGCCAAATAGAAGGCCAGACTGCGCTGGGCACTGACCTAAAACCCAATAGCATGTATGAGAACCGGGTCTGGGAGTGGATCAAATGGAGGAACTTTGGAAACTCCCTGGCGAGTCATAACTCCCGCTGGTGAACATGTGGTCCAGACCTGGGGGTCGGACAAGCTGGGCAAAGTAGCTCCAACAGCTGGCTAATGTGTGAATTGGTAATGGAATGGGATGTACTGGGCAGGACTGAGCAAACCTTAGCCTACAAGCAAAACTAGAAACCAGGATGGAGCACAGGTCATGCCAAGCTAGGCTGTTGCACCTACTGCTCTGCGTGAGTCAGGGATGCTAAGTCACAGTGTCTAAGGCAGAGGTTGGGACAGGTGAGGGGCTGATCAAGCTGAGTCAGAGCAACCACTGGCATGCGCGTGATCTATGGCTGGGAACAGGCCCAGTTGGGGAGCTAAGGGGACAGCCCCAGCTGAGTTGAGGTTCCCACCAAGGGGCACGTGGCCTGGAATGGGGGCTGCATTCTGATCAGGATATGGTTGTAGTCTCCCTTGGCACAAGTGTGGACTGGGATTGGATGCACCGAGCCAAGCCAGACTCCAACACTGTCAGTGTCCTGGAGGACCAGGGCAGATATGGGATGGACTAGGCAAGGTCTCAATCCCTACTGAGCCATGTGTGAGCCATATGTGGGTATGGATGAACCGTGGCTGGGCTGAACCATCCAACAGCAAGAATGAGTTTGGGTTGAAGGCCAGTCAGGAAAAGCCACTGTTCCTGCTAGGACAGGAGGTGAACTGAGTAGGTCTGGCTCATAGACCCCCTGGTATGCGCAAAATCTGGCATTGGGAGGGGTTCTGATGGAGGAGCCTGGGCAGCTCCTCTGACAGGACACAGACCCAGCAGGTAAGTGCAGAAACATTATAGGAAACAGCCCAGAACAGGTCATGGAAAGTTTCCCACTGGCATACATTTGGCATGGACAAGGGGCATACCAGGCTAAATCAGTTCACGTCATCCACTGGCAAATCCAAGCACCAGAACAGAGTGTGGGTTGTGCCAGGTTCAGTTGCGAGAAAAACCAGTCCACAATACGGAATGCCAAGGTGAGGTTGCATGTACCGGATGTGACTGCAACGCCCATCACATCACAGTGGGTCGCTCTGACTGAGTTGCAGCTCCCACTGGTTTATGCAAGGGCCGAGTATGTGCTGGGCCGAACAAGGCTGGACTGCAACACCCATTGGTTCCAGTGGAAGCTGGGGCTGAAAACAGAACCAACCCAGCAAATGCAACCACCAGCTGATTGGGTAGATGGGCTGTGCCGGGCCCTGTACTTGCTAGTACATACAAGAATCTGGTCTGGGAACACCTCAAAGTTTCTTTGGGGATCCCCCTCAGTCGAAATGCTGGACTCAGAACCCTAACCAAGAAAAGACGGAAGACAGAACAGGTCAATCAACCACCTCAGCTATATGTTGGCAGTGAAATACTGGGCAAACGGAGACTCTATGATGGACTACGTGAATCAGTGGATTCTTTGGGGACCTCATCGTGCTTGGAGTGGCGAGATTGGCAGCAATTCATAACTGGTGAACTATCAAAACCACTTAAGCAAGCACCTCGGAGCATGCCCTACATGTGGGACCTGGGGTGGGTGGGAGACTGGGTTGGGCTTCTCCATTAATATCCCCCTTTACCTCAGATACAAGAAGGAAACAATATGGACATAATAGTCTTACCCACTTTCCTATAGCCCCTGAACCGTTTTACCCTACTTAACTATGTAAAGATTGTCAAAAATATAATAAAAAAAGAAAAAACATAGCCCACTTTTTGAGTACTGAAACTATGTTGAATAGATATATTTCTAAAGTGTAAAACAGATAATACTGCCTTTCTTTCCAAAGCAGACAAATTCTGCTCATGTTTTCATGTGCACATTTTTGGAGTCCTATTGGAAAATTGGAGCAGATTGAGAAAATATCTTTCCATGGTTTCACAGCCCAGAACATAGAAATGTGAGCCTGTGGCCTTCCCAGGAACTCAAAATTCCACTCTGGTTTTTCAGGTGGTTTTGAAGGATGTTTGTATAGGCAGGAAGATAGAATATGTTTTTAAGCAAATATTTTTGTTTTAAAATTTGATTTATATTTTTAAAATAATTTGGCTTCTGTATTGCTGTCTTAGGATTGGCACAAGAGACGCATACATGTAATGAAGTTCTCCCTCTGGGCATCCTCAAGGTGACACAGATGTGAAGTGTGTGATTACCTAGCCACATCCAGCCCAGAAACTGTCTTTCTCTCCACACCGTCTAATGAGTCAAAAATGAATGGAAAAGACTGGAGGTTAGGCTAGCACACGCTAGCTGCACCTTGGAAGTAGAATTTTTTTTTTTTACTTATTTTTAAATATTTTTTGGATTTTAATTTATTTTAAAGATTTTCTTATTTTTAATGGAAAGGTAGACTTACACAGAGATAGAGAGACAGGGAGAGAAAAATCTTCCATTTGTTGGTTCACTCACAAATAAGTAAAAACATTCCTCCTGGCAGAGCCTATTTGAGACTACTTGGTGACACCATAAGTGAACAGTTTACTTGTGGTTAGTAACATATTTCTAATTTTTCAGGATACATTCTGGTGCCTATAATTGCATAGCCTTTGGACAGTTGTAGTTGGGAAAATTGCTCCTTAGAAAAGATTATTTTTTAGTCTGAGACCTAGCTTATTATAAATCATGAAGATTTCTTTGTGATTTTTCTTTCTTCTTTTTCTTTGTGATTTTTTCTTTGTGATGTTTCTTGACTAGGGCACATTTATTATGCTTCATAGTCACATAAAAGGGAGTAGAGTGGTTGATTTCTTTCTCAGACTTTGTATGGATAATGATATGGGACCTGTAATTCTCCTAATTGAATAGATGGCACCGAATACCTCTACCATTGTCTGGGACATAATTTAGTTTGAGCTTCAAACTTCTACACCCATTGGAATACTTACAGGTAAACATAGACTTACCAAGGAGTATGCTTCCTCCACTGATGTTCTGTCCATCCTCTTTTGAAAGTGGCAGGGTACAAAATAAACAAACAGAAATCAACAGCCATAGTTTCTGCAAACAACTCCAAGGCTGAAAAAGAACTAAGCATTATGGTACCTTTCAAAAGATCAGGGAAGATACTGAGTAACCTTGGTATAAAACTAACTACAGATGTGGAAGATCTCTATGAGAAAAAATACAAAACATTTAAAAAACAGAAGACGACTTTAAAAAATGGAGAAGTATGCCATGTTCCAAGATGGGCAGAGTCAATATCACCAATTTGTCCATATTACCAAAAGCGACGTATAAATTCAATGTGATCCCAATCAAAATACTGAGAACATTTTTCACAAAGCTAGACAAAGTGATACAAAAGTTCATTTGGAAATACAAAAGACCTCAACTAGCAGAACCATCCTAAAGAATGAGAACCTAGCTGAAGAGCTCACAGTCTCAAACCTTCCAATCTATTATAGGGTGGTAGTTATTAAAATAGTCTGGTATTGGAGCAGAAACAGAGAGGAAGACCAATGGAGTAGAACAGAAACATCAGAAGGGAGCCCACGCATGCATAGCCATTTAATCTTTCACAAGAGAACAGAAAACAACAGGGAAAAAATATCTCTTCAATATATGTTGTTGGGACAACTGGATAGCCACCTGCAGAATTAAGAAGCAAGATCCACACCTTTCAACATATACAAAGATCAAACATGGATAAATGGATAAATGATCTAAACCTATACCCAGAAACCATCATACCTTTAGAAAAAAAGTAGGAAATACTCTACAAGATATAGGTGCAGGCATAAACTTCCTAGAAAAATCATCAAAAGCAAATGAAGTCAAGACTAAAATATACAAATAGGACTACATCAAACTAAGAAGCTTCTGCACAGCAAAGGAAACAATAAATAAAGTTAAAAAGCAACCAACAGAGTGGGAGAAAATATTTGCACATTACACAGCAAGTGGAGGGCTAATATCCAGAATATACAAAAAAACTCCAGAATAATCACAGCAACAAAACAAACAGGTCAAGAAATGGGTAAAGGAAATAGGCAGACACTTTTCAAAGGAGCAAATCCAAATGGTTAAAAGGCATATGAAAAAACGCTCCAAGTCCCTAAGCAATAAGGGAAATTCAAATAAAAACACTGAGGTTCCATTTAACTCCCGTATGAATTGCCTACACACAGAAAACTACCAACACCTGCTGACAAAGATGCAGAGAAAAGGAACATTATTCTACTGCTGGTGGAATTGCAGGCTGGTGCAACCACTGTAGAAGTCAGTATGGAGAATACTCAGGCAACTGAAAATTGACCTACCATATGATTCAGCAATACCACTTCTAGAAATTTATTCAAAGGACCTAATACATGAGGAAGCAACATGCACTCCTATATTCATTGCAGCACAATCAATAATTGCAAAAGCATGGAACCAACCTAGATGCCCATTAACAGAGTACTGGATAAAGAAATAGTGGGTCATCTACCCAATGGAATACTACACAGCCATTAAAAATAATGAAATACAATCATTTGCAGCCAATTGGGATTAACTGGAGACCATTATGGTAAGGGAAATGAGCTAATTCCAAAAGGTCAGATTTCATATGCTTGCTGTAATAAAAGATAACATACATCAAAAACACACAACAGGGCCCGGCGCCATGGCCTAGTGGCTAAAGTCCTCACCCTGAAAGCGCCAGCTGGGCACTGGTTCTAATCCCGGCAGCTCCACTTCCCATCCAGCTCCCTGCTTGTGGCCTGGGAAAGCAGTTGAGGATGGCCCAAAGCTTTGGGATCCTGCACCCGCATGGGAGACCTGAAAGAGGTTCCTGGTTCCCGGCTTCAGATCGACAGCACCGGCTGTTGCGGCTCACTTGGGGAGTGAATCATCAGACGGAAAATCTTCCTTCTCTGTTTCTCTTCCTCTCTGTATATCTGACTTTGTAATAAAAATAAATAAATCTTAAAAAACACACAACAACAATAAAAACAAAAGAAAAAGAATAACAAACTCATGTAACCCCACAGTCGAAGGATGTTACAGAGAGCAGACTACTAGGAATCAAGGGAAAAAAATCAACAGAACACATTTATACTAAGCAACAAAGGTAGAGTCATATTTAATTTTAAGAGATTGCCCTGGTGATGCTCAGTGATAACATGGGTAGGGGATGTTTTGCACAACTTTTCAGAGAATGGCTCTTTCTTATTTCAATTTGCAGCTTTATGGTGTCAAATCTAATTATTTTTCCAGTGAACTTTACCTTTTGCACTTACTGGTTATTCATTTTTTCTCAGTTCTTATGATGTGAGTCATCAACTGATCATCCATAAGAGATTGATTGCATGTAAAACTTAAAATTGTTAATGTCCCTTTTATCACTCTTACTGCTACATCCCATGAGTAATGATATTTTAATTTTGTTATAATTTCTTTAGCACCACATGGGTCATATGCTGTCGTCTATTCCGACATGAAGCTCTTTGATACTCTTTTTCACCACATAGGTATTTTTGTTGCATGCTCGTTAAATTCACTTTGATGAAAGTTTACCATTTTTCTCCCCATTGTGGACTGTGTACACTGGTTCTGTATTCAGAGGATGCATAATGGAAGTGTAGCAGAAGCTGATATGTTCAGAGGTGGAGTCAGAGAGCAGTATATATGCATACAGAACAAGGATGGACTCCTAGTGAAATGGCTGAAGATGATATGACAGCAGGATGCTGGACCCTCCAACATAGTCTATGCCTACATTGTCGAGAGACACTGCCATGGCAGCTTGATGGATTTATGAATGGTCATGAAAGATACCCATTATAAAACTAGAGGAGAAATTGGTGGGGAGGAGAGGGATCTTGGGGAGGGAGATGGGGCATTCAACTGCCTATTAAACTGTATCACACAATAAAATAGTAATGATAATAATAATAATAATAAAAGAAAGTGGTCCTACTACACAAATTCAGACCAAGCAAAATATTACTCCAATAGAAATAACTAATAAAACAATGCCAACCCCCTCTTTTATTCTTCAACATTTTCTTGAGTTGTCATTTGCCAATGGATAAATGGGAAGGAATAGAAAATACAATTTGAATAGAATGTGGTAGAGATCAAACTTATTATGAACTATAATGTAATCACTCACGAAAAAGAATGGACAGAGCAATTTTGCAGAATGTAAAAATGTGTAAAAATTATTTTTATTGTATTAACTTCAACCAATGCAATATTTTGAATATTTGCAGCCACAAGAATAATTAATGTGGTTCAAAGGCCACATATGTAGTATAGCTGTGTGCAGGAAATCAATTTACTGTGGATGCCTTGTTTCTTTTTTGCATTGTTATGTAACATAAACAAAGCTTAACCAAGTGAAGCACTGCTATGTGATTTGTTATGACTCATAGAGCCTTACCTCATTACTCCTAGACTCAGAAACAAAGGTCAGCTTAGCTCTTCAGTCCTTCATTAATTAACTCTGCCAGACTATTGTGCCTGCCTGTCTTGAACCAGAGATGTCTAGGTGGTGGACATCAAACAAAAGCCCCTTTGAAAAAGGAAACTACACTAGATACAAATAAGATATCATAGAGCGTTAATTCCCCTGTTTTTATCAAATGTAGGTGTAAGATTGAGAACACTATACCCTATGATATAACTACATTAAAGATCATTTAGAAGTCCTAAAGATTTGTTAACTTTCACATTATTGCATTGTTCACACATCAATGCCACTAACAAACTGTACAGTCTTCCTTCTGCTAAATTAGTAGACATTTCTCTGCAGGCTTATTTGCTGGTTGGTTCTCATGAAATCCTACTGGACATAGTAAAGAAAGACTGAACATTCCTATGGCACTTGAGTATATGTCCTGCACAATAGCATTTTTTGAAAAGTTTGTTTGATCACAGATTTCTATGCTGTTGTGAAGAAGAGATTTGAGATGGGCAATTCTATTTCAGGGTCAACCATATGACTCTTCAAAAAAAATTTTTTTTTAATATTTCATGATACAGTTCCTTAGGCACATGGATTTCCCCTTCTACCTGTTCCATTCTCCCTCCCCCACAATGTTTTTCCCTAAAAAAATAATATAGTCCTTCACTAACAGTCACAAGTCCAACATTCTTCTTTTTTTAAGTATATCTTGATATTGATATATTTAAATGGTCCGGCATCCTATTGTCAAGATGTATTTAATACTTTTATTAGAAGTCCATCTTTTATTCAGAATTATAAATGCATACTGCAATGTATCTTTACTTCACAATATACTTGCCTCCATTATACAGTTCCTCCATATATATATATATATATATATATATATATATATATATACACATATATATATATACATATAGCTAATGATCTTATAATTTGCAGGAATTTTGCCTTACATTAGAAAGAGCGTATGATATTTGCCCTTTGGGGAAGACTTATATTACTGATCATATTGCTCCCTATTTGGGGCCATTTTGTTGCAAACTGTAGAATTTCATTCTTTTTCATAGAGTGTACGTACAAGTTTCTTTTATCTTTTCCTCTTTCAATAGGCATCTGGTTTGTTTCCATGTCTTTGCTATTGTAAATTGTGCTGTTGTAAATAAAGGATTACAAGTTACTTTCTCATATTCAGATTTCATTTCCTTTGGATATATTCTTATAAGTGGGATAGATGAGTCATATGGTAGGTCTATTTTCAGTTGTTTGAAAATTCTTGATACTGACTTCCATAGTGGTTGTGCTAGCCTACGCTCTCATCAACAGGGAACTAGGGTACCTTTCCTCCGACATCCATGTCAGCATGTGTTGTTAGCAGATTTTTGAATGTAGGCCAATCTCAGTGTGGTTTTTATTTGTATTACCCTGATAGTTAGGGATCCTGAGCAGTTTTTCCTACATCTATTAGTCTTTGAATTATTTGTTTTGAAAAATGTCTGTTTCTTTCACCCATTTCTTCACAGTGCTGTTTGTTTTGCTGTCATCGTGTTTGTGAAGCTCTTTGTAAATTGTACATATTAGTTCTCCATCAGTGGTGTAATATACAGAGATTTTCTCCCATTTAGTGAGGTTTTTGATTGATTCTTCAATTTGTTGATCATTCCTTTTGCTGCACAGAAGCTTCTTAGTTTGAAGTAGTTCCATTTGTTCTTTTTTTGTTATTATTATTTGCTCTGTCTGCCTGTGCTTTTGGTGACTTTCCTAAGAAGTCTTTACCAACTCCTGTAGCTTGTTCAGTGCTTCCTACATATTCCTGTAATAGTATGATGGTTCTGAGTGTAGATTTCAGTCCTTGATGAATTTAGACCTGATTTTTGTATATGGTGAGAGATGGGGGCCTCACCTGCTTCTTAGTTCTGTAGGCTATATCAATTGTTCCAACAGCATTTGTTGAAAAGACCAATCTTTCCTTAAATTATTGTCAAAGATTAGTTGGCTGCACATGTTTGGGCTTTCTTCTGTTGTTTTTATTCTGTTTCATTGATCATCTCTGATTCAGTATCGATACCAAGTCTTTATTTCAGAAGAGACTGCAGAAATCAATAAGGTGGTTTTATATCCTATGGTTCCTTTTCTCCAGATATGGGGAGTAAGGCATAAAATTTAGGAAAGGGATAGAATTTAAGAAAGCAAATAACAAATATCATTTTAGGCTAGAACTGCACATACTAAAATGTATGGTTATGTTATCAGGAATAGGACTCACGTAGGCAGATATAAAATTCTGATATCAGTGATGCTCATGATACATAACAGATCAGTGGAATCAGGTAAATCTGTGCCTGAATGCAGACTCTGCCAACTGTTAACAATTGATCTTTGCTAAGTAGCATGCAATCTCTGCATTTTAGTGTCCCTCATAACAATCAAATATATACTATATTAACAACCGGGTTGGCTTATTGTTAGGATGAAATGAAATGAAGTCCAGCATTTAGGTTAGATTAGCTTCTCAAAAAGATGAAGTTATTATCCACTAACATTAATGGTAGTGATAAAGTTAAGAAAATAAATCCCTATCAGTATTTAAGTAAATCTTCTTTCACTAAATCAGGGAAGGATGTTTGAAGCAATATAGAGTCAAGAATACCCATTATATTTTCAATGGGAACAGCATATTTCTAAGCTGATATTATTACAGGTAGTTTCATGTGAGGGTAATCTAGTGGGAGCTTAGTTTAGCTCAAAAGTCATTTTTTTTTAATATTAGAAGTTTTAAAGTTGATAATCATCTCCGTAGAAAGTTTGCTGGAATTTTATTAATCTTAATTTATTTAATCTTAATCGGCATGTTTTGCTTATCTTGGCAATCTAAGGCAGTTTCAGTGAACAATGAGATCTTAGAAATCATGAAAATAATAAAATATAGCTGCACTGAAACTCTGATGAGCAGTCAGTCCTGAATAAAACATTGGTGAACAGCCTAAAACCATAGTTTGGATTCCTATTGGAGAACAGGTGACACAAAATCTGAGTCCCCCAAACTTATTCCCTTGTGAATCATCTAAACACATTAGTTTCAGATCTTCTGAGAACAAATGAAGCAGGGTGGACATGGCCTTTGATGGATTTACATCTGATACTATCTATTTATTTTTTTTAAACACCTTTATTTGCTTTAAAAACACAAGACTTCTTGTACAATAAAGCATAAGCATGTTTCATCTACAAAGTCAGAATATCTTCCTCATGGAACACGCAGGAAGAAAGGAAAAACACACACATGGCAAAGTAGTCACAGATTACCTCTAAAATAATTAAGACTTTTGGCCAGAAAAATTAATCTTTTGAAAACAAAAGTATAACAATAACAAAAAGCCATATTTCACACCTTGTACTAACAATAAGCATTCATAGTACAAAATTATCTGTTAAAATCAAATTCCTATATATTGAAAGTATTAATATCATCAAAATGCCCATCGTACTTAAAGCAATTTACAAGCTTATTGCAATCTCAAAATACCAAGGACATTTTTTTCTCATATCTAGAACATTTTTTAAACTATTTTTCAGATTGACATCATTTCATAACAGCCACATCAATCACAGCATGAATAACAACAGCAACAACGTCAACAACAAATTGTAGCACCTTGATTAAGTAATGTGCCACTGAGTAGGCAGCACATGCTTAACTAAATGGAAACACAGAAGTCTCTTAGGAAGTATGTTGCCATTGCATACTTCATGGGCACTTGATGAACTCCACTAGAGAAAAGAAATTATTTGGAAGCAAACAAACCAACATAAAAACATCAAAACATCTGGGACACAGCCAAAACAGCCAACAGATGCTCAATGGACTACTGGAGTTACCCTTTCCATGTTGGCTTCCTTATATGAGAGAGAATATATGGTATTTATTCTTTTGTGATTGACTCATTTCACTGAGCATAATGGTTTCTAGTTGGGACCACCTGGTTTTAAATAGAATAATATCAATCCCAATCAAAATCCCAGCAACATTCTTCTCAGAAATAGAAAAGATGATACAGAAGTTCATCTGGAATCACAAAAGACCATGAATAGCTAAAGCTGTCTTGAAAAATAGAAATCAAACTGCAGGAATCACAATTCCAGACCTCAAGACATACTATAGAGCAGTGGTTATCAAAACAGTCTGGTACTGGTACAGAAACAGAGAAGAAGATCAGTGGAACAGAATAGAAACACCAGAATGGAATTCACACATGTATAGTCAACTAATCTTTGACAAGAAAACAGAAAAAAATCCAGGTAAAAAACCTGGTCTATTCAATAAAAGTTGTTGGGACAACTGGATAGCAGCTTGCAGAGTAAAGAAGCAGGACCCGCACCTGTCGCACTATAAAAAAATCAGCTCTAATTGGATCAAGGACCTAAACCTACACCCAGAAACCATTAAACTACTAAAGGAAAACATAGGAAGCACACTCCAAGATATAGGAACAAGGAAAGACTTTTTCGAAAAGACGCCTAAAGCAACGGCGATCAAATCCAAAATGAACAAATGGGACTATATCAAACTAAAAAGTTTCTGTACAGCAAAGGAAACAATTAACAAAGTGAAGAAGCAACCAACAGAATGGGAGAAAATTTTTGCATTCTACACAAGTGACAGGGGACTAATATCTATGATCTACAAAGAGCTTCAGAAACCCAAGGATAGTGAAAAAACAAACCCTGTAGCAAAATGGGCAAAGGAAATGAACAGACATTTCTCAAAAGAACAGATTCAAATGGCTAACAAACATATGAAAAGATGCTCAGGCTCTCTAGCCATCAGAGAGATACAAATGAAAACCACCTTGAGGTACCACCCAACTCCTGTGAGACTGGCCTACATTCAGAATTCGAAAAACAACACATGCTGGCGTGGATGTGGGGAAAAAGGTACCCTCCTTCACTGCTGGTGGGAGTGTAGGCTAGTACAATCATTGTGGAAATCCATATGGAGAGTGCTTGGAAAATTGCAAATAAACCTGCCATATGACCCAGCAATCCTGCTCTTAGGAATATACCCAACAGAAGTAAAATCTGCATATGAGAAGGGAATCTGTAATCCTATATTCACAGCAGCACAATCTACAATAGCAATGACATGGAAACCAGATGTGCGTCTAAGGAAGAATGGTTAAAAAAGCTGTGGTACATCTACTCAATGGAATATTATTCAGCTGTCAAGAAGAATGATACTATCTATTTAATATTCATCTTTTTTTTTTTTGCAAGTGCTCACTCACATCTTCGCCCCTTTTGAATATTTCCTATCCATGAGCAGGTTATACTTGCCCTTCACTTACTTCCAGCTCCACCACTATTCTCCTCCCTTACCATGTCTGCAAGCCCTTGACACGTTTGAAATTGGTATTTGAGATTTTTTTATTTCATAGTTTATCATATTGAAATACAGAAGGAAAAATACACTTCCATCTTAACTAGTTTTGGTATTATTTGTGTTTGTATCTCAAAGTCTTGTACGTACACGGAGAAGTAAATGATGTATCCAAAATCATCTGACCCATATTGACCCAAGGAACTTGAGGTTGAAGAGAGGTCATAGAAAAATGGAAATGTTGCTTACTAAATCACAAAATGTCTTCTTGAAATTTATTTTCCTGCAACATGATTATAAATGTATTTCTACTAAAGACAAAACTTGAAGCATTGCAGTACATTATGGATTTGATGAATATCCATTTTCTTTGTCAGTTAGGTTGATTATTAAAAATATTAGCATGCAAAGCACAAAGTTGCCGAGTGAAAATAAGGTGGAATGTGTTAGGAATCAAATCCAGGAGTTTCATTTTGCTTTTTAGCCATAATTATTAAGTGTGTATTCTCTTTATTAGCTGTAACAAAGGCATGTCTGATGTCACTAAGTAAGCCATATGTTTCTCTGGCAGAGAATGTGCAGCATCCTTTAGCTGATTCTGCTGTCAGTGAGCTCTGTGTTTAAGACAATTTTCAAAAGGAGGGATTTGGAATGCCACAAGGCTTTTGCAGCTACACCTGGCTGAGAGACTTGGAGGACTGAAAAAGCAAACTGCTATGGTTACAGGAATTCACTAAGCAGCACAAGCTGATATTTCACCCCCTCCCCGCTTCCTGACACACCTTATGGAAATAATGATTCCCTTGGATATGCAAATAATTTAGAAATTTGTATATTATTGTGATTGATTTTGTAAACCTGTCATCTCTTTACTATTCAACACGTCTTTTTTAGTTAAACTAATAAATGGCAATGAGGCTATGAGAAGCCACTGATTACAGGGCACTGTAACAATAACACTCCAGTTCGAATCTGTTGGTTTGTTAGAGCAGGGAACACCCTCAGCTTTGCTTTGAGCTATTAATTAACCAACCAGTCATTAACTGCTGCTAACAACTGATTTAGAAGGATTTATTGCTTAAATAGCAGGAGATATTTAAGAGGAAAATAAATTAAAACAAAGAACTGCTGATTCCTGAGGGGGGTAAAAAATAGAGTTCTCGACATAGAGAATGGCTGCAGGGGCTCTCTAATTAACAAGTGATAAACAATCATTGAGAAGTACATTCTCTTATTTTCCTTTATTTTTCCCTGAAATCATGGCAGTATGTCTTTTAATAAAGGGCTGTCTAGTTTTTAACAAATGAATAATCCAAAATTAGTGAGACTATCAGAAGCATAACTACAGTAATAAATTGTCAGTTTACTAGGCTAACACAAATATACATGGATCATAACTATAGTTTCTTGACAATGTGTTATGGAAATATAAATTGCGAAATGGTTACACCTAAACAAATAGAAATAACAGACTATCTGCTGTCAATGAGCTGAATCACACAGCTCATTTAACTTTTGAATTCAAAGCTAACATTTTCACTTTCTATGTCGTTAGATTGATTTGTATAAAACTAAAAACCTTCCCCTAAAGGCTCTTCTCAGCTTGTTACCTTGACAATAGAGTTTTTAGGAGTCACTTAAGATTTTTTTTTTAATTGTGACAGCAGATAGAGAGCTAGTGGGCTCACAACTGTCTGTTTATTCTCCAAGTGACTACTAGAGCAGGACCTAGGCCTTGAGTTGCAAACTCAGTCAGTGTCTCTTCCTGTGTCCAGGGACACACCTGCTTGAGTCATTACTTCCTGCCTCTCACCATCTGCATTAGAAAGAAAGAAAATGAGAAAGATCAAGCGTAGAGGCAGAACTGTAATCCAGGTACATCAAAATGGGTTGAAGGCATCCCATCTCAATCAGCATTTTAACTGCTAGGCCAAATGTCTTCCCCAAGCTACTGGTTTTCATGTAACATAGCAGTGAAAAACAAATAATAAGCAAGAAAAGAAGAATGAAAATCTGTAATTTTAAATGAATGATTTTCCTTTTACTAGTATTAGCTTAGAAACTACCATAAGTAATGTCAGTATTTTTGTTAAACCAATCCAATTTTACCTGATGCAGACTTCAATTAAATTTATTGAGCCTTTGCTGTATAAAATGAACCAAAGAAATCTTTCTTTTTTTCTGAGTTGTGGACTGAGGACCTATGAGAAATTTTAACTGAGGATTAAATGCCAGGACTTCCTAAACCTTAAGTTATTTGTTTTGCTGCCATTAAATAATAAAAGTACATTTTCTGAAATTCAGCTGAAATACAAAGTAGTTAGTCTTAATGAAGTTAGTTTTTTTAAAGTATGTTTATTTTCATCTTCTTGAATGGCAAAAGAAATAGGGAGAGAGAGGATCTTGATATTGATGAATTCTTTCAGTGGATGCAATGTTCAGGGCTGAAAGCAGGTCCAAGGAACTCCATTCAGGTCTTGTAGGAGAATCAAGGGCCCAGGCGTGTGGTCCATCCTCCTGTTTCCAAATGTGAGCTATTAGAAAGCTAGATTCTGAGTGGCCTATGCTTCAACTGGCATGCTATATGGGCTGCAGGCATTTTAGGTAACACCTTAACTCACTGTACTGCAACTCCTGCACCAGTTCTTCAAGTGGTAAGTGGAGAGTCCATTGGAGTGCATTATTCCTCAAAAGGGTCTGGGAAATTTTTGAGATTTTCATACATCACAGTATGGGAAGGTGCATGGGGTGGGAATTGTATTGTCATTTAGCAGATAGGAATCCAGAGATATGTATATAAATATAAAACATTTTTGTACATATTACTATATATCAAAATTTCTAGGAAAGCAAGTAGCATGAAGACCAAGAAAAAAATTTTTATGTTTGCTAATTTACCAAAAATGATTTACAGTTTTGGAAATTGACATAGCAATAATGCTACTTATGGCATCAGAGCTGATAAAACCTACACCTATTACAGCTTGCATTTGTAACTGTCACAGTTGAATATACACAGGCTGTCTTAGTTTTGCATGACTCTGTTAATTGAAACATGCATAACAAAACTGTATCTTTGCAGAGTTCTGACACACAGTTTCTGGAAACACACTACCCTCCAAATTGACAATCATCACTAATGAAGGAGTCGGTGAATTTTATTCAAAATAGAGGTTGATTTAAACTTAAACATTAAACTCATAGAGTGACAAAATAAAGAAGTATCACCTATTTCTGTTAAAGTCTATTCAGAAATATTTTACTTCCATTATATGGTTTTTAAGTATTGAAGTGGAAAGCTAACAAATATAAAAGTTTTATTGAAGTTTATTTAGTTATACTTAGGTTAATATATCTGTTATTTATTTTTTCCAATCCCATTTCAATCTCCTTGCCTATTAAATAACATGAAATTACAAAGATGGTTGGGGATTTTGTATTCAAGGTTGGAAAGTGTTTTTTTTTAAATTATTTATTATTTAACTTCATTAATTACATTGTATTATGTGACACAGTTACATAGATACTTGGGTTCTCCCCACCCCTCCCCAAACCCTCCCACCATGGTGGATTCCTCCACCTTGTTGCATAACCACAGCTCAAGTTCAGTTGAGATTCCCCCATTGCAAGCGTATACCAAACATAGAGTCCAGCATCTTATTGTCCAGTCAAGTTCAATGACTTCTTAGGTATACCCTCTCTGGTCTGAAGACAGAGCCAGCAGAGTATCATCCCAGTCAGTTGAAAGCTCCAACATACCATCAGCAAATATTTACATCATTATGGAATTAATTGACATAGTAATGAGTAACCAATATGTTAAAAGTAAATGCGAGTTCCCAGTCACCTTCTGTGACCACCTCACCTATACTTCAATTTTAGTTTATACACAACATATAACATTCAAAACATAACATGTTATACATAACATCATATCATCTTAAATTAAGATGTGGTATTTAACCTTTTGGGATTGGCTCATTTCCCTTAGCATTATGGTTTCCAGTTTGGCCCATTTGGCCACAAAGAACTGCATTTTGTTTTTTTTAATAGCTGAGTAGTATTCCATGGAGTAGATGAACCATAGCTTTCTTATCCAATCCTCTGTTGATGGGCATTTTGGTTGCTTCCATGTTTTTGCAATTACTGATTTTTAATACATTTTATTATTATTCTTATTATTTTATAGTACATTTCATATTCCCTTATCCCCTCCCCAGTTCCATCCCCCCCAGTTCCTCTATGTCATTACTAACATATAATTATTCATACTCAGTCATATATCCATCATTGCGGGCCTGGACAATGGCAGAGAGTCCAGAATCCTATTGTCACGATATAGTAAACAGTTCCATTGTAAGTCCATCTTTGTCTGGAAGCAGAAATGCATACCACACTACATCCTCACATCTGGATGTTAGTCTCCGTTTCACAGCTGCTGTACATCCCCTTAAATGAAAAGTCATGATTCAAAATCAACAATAGAAAGAAAAGAGGAAATTTACAATGCCATGAAGTTAAATGACATGTTACTAGATATGACCGTCTCCATTACACAACTACTGTTCATCCACTTAAATGAAAAGTCGTGATACAAAATCAACAAGTAGAAATTTACAATGCCTGAAGTTACATGACATGTTACTAGATATGACAGTCTCCATTACACAGCTACTATATATCCCCTTAAATAAGGAGCCACAAAACAAAATCAACAACAGGAAAAAAGCAATTAACAACACCAAGAAGTTAAATAACATGCTATTAAATGACTAATGTGAAGCTGAAGAAATGAAAATCAAGAACCTTCTTGAAGAAAATGATGCTACTGTATGATCTACGAGTCATTGAATGATTTAATCAGAAGGAAGTGTTTTCAAGTGATGAAACAAAACCCATGTGATATAGTTTCCGCTAATCTTTGTTGAAGTGTGTCTCCTCCAGATAATAAGCAGATGGGTTTTGTTTTTTAATCAAGTGTACTAATCTATGATGTTTGATTAAGCTTAAGCCATTTACATTCAGAGTATAATATACATGGGTGTTATGTTGGTCCTATCATTTTAGGAATGGGTTGTTCATTGGCTTAGTCTTCTGTTGTCATTTTACTGGGATGTTCTTCCCATTTGCCTTTGGTTTTGGTAAGTGCTATTCCTCTTCTCTGCCAAGAGAACATCTTGAAGTATCATTTGTAGGGCAGGTTTGGAAGAGGCAAATTCTTTTAACTTTTCTTTACTATGGAAGAATTTTATTTCATTTTGAAAGACAAAAGAAAGCTTTGCTGGATATGTTATCTTGGGCTGACAATTTTTTTCTTTTAGAATCTGGAATATGTCACTCCATTCTCTTCTTGCCTGTAGAGTTTCTGTGAGAGAGCTCCTGTGAGCTTAATTGGCTTTCCTTTATATGTCAATTGATTTTTTTCACATGCACATTTAAGGATCTTTTCCTTATGCTCAATCGAAGAGAGCTTGATGATCATATGTCGTGGTGAAGATCGCTTTTGGTCAAGCCTGTTGGGAGTTCTGTGCCCCTCCTGGAACTTGTTTCCCAATTCTTTCTCTAGATTAGGGAAATTTTCCTTTATTATTTCATTACATACATTTGCAAACTCAGCTTCTCTTTCTGCACCTTCTGGGATTCCCATAACTCTTAGATTTGGCCTCTTAATAGTGTCTTTCAATTCATTGAATACTTTTTTTGGCCTGATCCAGCTCTGCTTTCAGCTTTTTGTTTGCTTCCCCCTGGTGACAGGAAATACCTTCCAATTCTGAGATTCTTTCTTCTGCTTGTTTCATTCTGTTTTGGAGACTCTCCCCTGTACTGTTAATTTGCTCTACTGTGTTCTTGATTTCTGATATACCAGCCTTGATTTGCTTTATTGCTTCCTTAAATTCTTTGAGCTCTTGTATGTGCTTCTCATTGTTGATCAGAATCTTTAAAATGAGTCTTATGGATTCTGTGTGCCCCATTTTCTCTGTCTTCCTCAGTTAACTCTGAGATTGGCATAGGGTTTTGCTCCCTTGCAGGAGAGTTTTCGGCAATATCCATTGTGCCTTTGTCTCTTTTTTTGCTTTTGGTCTTTGTACTTCTGGTTAGCAGAGTCTTCTCCTTTTGGCAGGTTTCTAAGCTGTGTCACCCACAGGTCTATAATGCGATTTTAGTTATTGTGGTTGGTACACAACTTTTTGCTTGCAGCCACTTGTGCCACTCTCTCCAGCAAGTTCCAGGTCTGGGTTCTTATGTCAGATTTCCACCATGGTCTCCACAGCCCCAGCTCTTGGCTCACCACTCTCCTCCTCCTCCTGTGATACCATGCTGAGGCTGCACCAGTGTCTCTGCAACCTTTCTCCCACTTCTGGTTGGAGCAGGTCCCAGGATAAGGGAGATACCAGGTGTCCTATACAATTAGATTGTTGGTGGTGCTGATCTTGCTGGAACCTGTTGGTTGTTAGGTCTGGGTGCCACATGGACCTATTTTCACCCATATGATGCCACAGTCAGTATTATTTTCCTGCGGGACCAGTGCAATCTTGGACCTCACCAAGTTCTCGCGAGATCAGCACATGTGCAATTCACTGTTGTCCCCTGCAGTCCCAAAGCTATTGCCACAGTGCCCAAAATGGTGCCTGACGTACCACCACTACAGTTCTTGATTTGCTGGCCATCAGATCCGAGGGCTATCCCAGACCTGCCCTCAGTGGAACCCGTAGAATGCCACATCGATGCAGTTCACCCAGACAGAAATGAGCTCACTCCCAGCTCAGCGCATGCTCAGTCCTCTCCCTCGCCCTTTCCTCCTTACGCAAAATGGCGCCCAATTCAGCTCTAGGGGGCTGACTGGACTGTGAAATCCACCCTGTTCTTGTACTGTCCGTCTGAGATCTGCTGCTCTGTCTCTGCTCCTGGTCAAATCAAACAGACCTACAGGAAGGACAGTTCTTTGTCTGGGTTCATCACCAGAGCTCCCAGTGAAAGTTCCTTCCCACCTGGTTGCTGGTGGAGTTCCGGCTGCTGTGGAGTTCAGATCGCCGTCCTGGAGTATCAGTCTTTGCAACACAACACCATTGTGTCTGCTGCTTTTCTGTGTCTGTCAGTCTCCAGGTACCCCTCTGCTGTTGTTCTGTCCTTTCCTATTTCCTGAAATATGTCCTCTCTGCTTCATCCTGGTCAAATGTTTTTCCATCTGTATAAACGTGTCCTTACCCTATTCCACCATCTTGATTCCTCACGGAAAGTGTTTTGGATAATAAATTTAAGCTAGTGAATTATGGACAAAGTGGGTGGATAAAGTTGAATAGAACAAAATGACTGATTTTCCTCAAAGAGAGATCCTGGAGAACTGTCTTTGAACTTCACTGTACAACTTGCTCTGTTGGTCACCAGTTTACTGGCTCACACTGCAGATTTTGTATCATGCAGTTCAATTCCTTATGATAAATTTATGTATTTACTATAATAGCTGATTCTGTTTTCTTTTTTCCTTGATAACTCCAACAAAATTGCAGTCAACTTAACTGACACACATAGAATTGATTCCTTTTTGTTTGGTGTGTCAAATAACACAATGAGTTTTAACATATATAGCAGTTTCATATGACCACCTTCACTATTGGGGTGCAGAACAGTTCTAAGGCTCAAAACTCTCTTTCAGGTTGTCCTTAGGGAAGTCCCTGGTGATGAGCAACCTAGTTACTGCCAAGGTCAATGCAGTTGTGTCTTTGATAAGCATGTCATGTTGGGATAGGCATGTGATCCAGCGGTTAGATTGTCACCTGGGGTATCGTCATCTCATGCAGTAGTGCGTTGCCTGAATCTGGGGGAAACTGGCTTCTGATCCAACTGCCTGCTGTTGCCCATTCTTGGAAGAAGTTTGTGATGGTTCAAAGTGTTAGACACTTGGAATGGATTCCACAGTCCTGGCTCAGCATGATCCAGCCCTTGCTATTGAGAGAAAATAGAAGATCTCTTTTCTTTCAAATAAAATGAAAATGAATAAATGAGTTTATAAAAAGCATGTGAATTGGATGATGCAGTTTATAACCTTTTTGAGATGCTTTCTTTTATTCAGGATCATGCCTTTAAAATTCAACTAAATTCCAGCTATTCCATGATATGCCTAAATTATTGAAAATAAAAGAAATGCATGTATTAAATGTTGCATGCTGAGATTTTAAAATATGTCTCCTGTTGTCCTTTTTCTGTTTACCTCTAGAACATGTTATATGAAGAGTGACTTAACATAATACTTGTAAGTCAAGGCTACATCTATATGTGAAAAATACATGCTTATATTTCATTTTTTAAAAGTGCATTTATTTTTATTTTATTTGAAAAGCTAAGAAAAAGAGAGATAGACAAAGTGAAATCTCCCATATGGTAGACCAGCCCAAAGTCAGGATCTGTGAACTCTAGCAGGTCTTTTGGTGTGGGAGACAGGGGCTCTTGTACTTGAGTCATTATCTGCTGCCTTCCCAAGATGTAGATTAACAAGAAGCTGGATTAGCTGCAGAGTAGGCATGACTGGAACCAGGCATTCCCGCACAGCGTGTGGGTGTCTCCAACTGTGATTTAAGCACAGTCACACGCCAGCCCCTCCATTGTCTTTGCTTGACAGCCTTCAATTTATCTTTGTATCATTCCTTCAGATGAGGTTATTTTTCTCTTCATTGACTTGACAAGTTGACTCCATTACTAAATGTATTAGCATTGATTTTGATTTCAGTAATGTCCTGGACTTCTGTACATTCATTTCCTTGTGTTTCTTTTTTAATTATGCATGTCTGTTCATGTCTAAATTTGCATATTGAAATAAATGATACTTTACTGTAATAACATTGAAAAATATACTAACTTATAATGGTTTTACTTCTTTTTAATAGGGTGTTGCTTTAAATTTTCGAAAAAATCATATATATTGTTGGGTAATAATGTGTAGGAATTTTATTTTATTTTTCTAAATAGGTAGCATTATTGCTTAAAACTTATGCCTGAATACCGTTTCTGGGTTCTCCTGAGACGTAACAACCTTGTATTTTGACTAGATAATAGCTAATTGTACTTATATAATTTGCATTATGGACTTACAGGTCTGAGTCTGTTTGTTTTACTCATGGTCAGTCATTTAGCTGAGACTGAATTATACTGAAAAATAAATACCCTGTAAGTTTTAGTGACCTTTAAATAATAGAAATGTATTTCTTGTCCATTTTCTCTATACCTGTTGGGCCAGATTGATGTCCCATTTTGTCTTCATACTGAAACCTAGTATAGAAGGGTGAGCAGCATCTATTTGGGACATATATCTATTTGGGACAGTATCTATTTGGACATATCTCTCTATTTGACAGAGAGAAAAGTCAAGTGGCTAACCAAAAAAATCTTTCTTACTGCATTTTTGAAAGTGTTTAGTGTCAGTCACAGTCACATTTTATTGATCAAATCAATTCTCTTGCCAAGGGTAATATATTTTCCTCTTATTAGGAAGCATAAAATATTTTTGAAAAATAATACAATCTCCCATACATAGCATATATTATCATAACTATTTTGTTATTTAATGGATGTCAATGGAACTTTGGCTTTATAAGCACATGTTTAATTTTAACCAGAAATATACATTATTTATAAATCTTTGTATGTCATATTTAACTTAATGATTAAAACCACTGAAGAAGATAGCTAATATTGAGAACGGTTTGAAGTCTACTATATGATCAGTTTCATCCTAACATATTATCCATCCAGGAATAGAGCATCTCAGTGAATTACTGAAGTAACTATTGTCATGATTTGCTTTTTGGTTAAATCTTTTAACAGTGTCTTGGCTGTTATATTAAACGTTATTTTTATATTTCATATGCAAAGAGGTACTACATAGCTAAGATTTTCCTTTTCTACAACTACTTGTCCAATTATTTATTGAGCATAAGATTAAGCTTCTGATTATAAAGTAAGTTGAAGGTATGTCATTATAAAAATAAAAAAAAAAATAGGACTAACATGGTGGCCCAGCCGACTAATTTTCTTGGCTGTAGTGTTGGCATCCCATATGGGCACCTGTTCCTATGTTGTCTACTCCATCTTCTATGCAGTAGCTTGCTTACAGCCTGGGAAAGCAGCAGAAAATGGCTCAAGACCTTGGACCACTGTACTCATGTGCCAGACACTAAAGAAGCTCCTGGTTCCTGGCATCGGATTGGCTCAGCTCTGGCCTTTGAGACCATTTGACATGGAAGATCTTTGTTTTTATCTTTCTCTGTGTAAATCTGCATTTCAGATAAATCTAGATAAGTATTTTTTAAATTTAAAAGTAATATGAAATAGGGAGAGGAGGGTGGGAACAAGGAAGAGAGGGAAGTATCATGTTGTTAAAACTGTATATAGTAAATACATGAAATATGTTTCTCTTACATAAATAAAAAACATTATAAGGAGAGTTACTGTCTTTGAATCCCCACAGTAATAAGTGCTTCAATTCTCCACTGTGGATCTTTCCTGAGGACTCTCAACTGACATAAACATTTGCTCTTAGATTCATGGCTATCCCTGTTGTCTAGTGTCCACTACACAAGGTGTTATCCAGGTTGGAAGTGCAAGGAAGTAGACCTTCTCGAAGCAATCACTTGCCTGCTGATTGAAGTGAATCTGAGACACATTCTCTACACTAGTTCTCAGAGTCCTTGGTGAGATTCAACTCTACTTTTCCATTGCAGTGATCTGTGCAATAGGCCTTAAAACAAAAGATTGAGAAGAGGATCTATAATCCTATATTTGCAGCAGTACAACCTACAAGAGCAAAGACATGCAAAGAAACCAGATGTGCATCCAAAGAAGAATGGTTAAAGAAACTGTGATACATCTAATCCATGGAATATTATTCAGCTATTAAGGAGAATGAAATTACACCATTTACAATGAGATGGTCTCAACTAGAGACCATTATGGTCAGTGAAATGAGTCAATCACAAAAGAACAAATACGATATGTTCTCTCTTATATAAGGAAACCAATATGGTAAGTGTAACTTCAATAATCCGATCCATACTGTTTTTTTTTGGTGATTTGTTTGCTTTTTTGGCTGTATCCCATGCATTTTGGTGTTTTTTTTAATTTCAGCTTTGTTTATTCCAAATAATTCATTTTCTCTTGTCAAATTCATCACTGGCTCATGGATTACACGGTGGCATCATTTTTCCCTAGAGACTTTTGTGTTCCCTTTTTGTCACTCATGTGTTGGTTACTCAGTGGCGCATTTTATCACAGTGCTGAAATTTGTTGTGGATGTTGTTGTTGTGGCTGTTCTAACTCATACCAGTTGTTGACCTGGTTTCATGACTTCTCAATTATGGAAATGTATAGTGATGGAGTACTGGGGTCTATCATATACAGATGTGGGGGAATGATGGAACATGCATCCCTTCTTTCAGACAAAGGATGGATTCCCAATGAAACTGTTGGAAATGTGTAGACAATGGGATGCTGGACTGCCTGACATTGTCTGTACCAACAATGTTGGGGTACACTTAAATAAGACACTAATAGAATTATGATTCCTTATGAAGGACCACACTATTTTAGTAAAATGGGGAAAATCTGTCAGGGGTGGGAGTTTGGGGGGAATCCCAGCCTATGTGAAATTGTAACACGTAATTCAAAATTCAAAATGAAAATATAAAAAATATTTCCTTTTAATATTGTTTACATAATCTAGAGGGATGAATCCCCATGTGGTCTTCTGATCAGGGTGGGAAGTTTCAGGTGAGGAAGAAGGTGGGTGGGACATATCGGGGGCGGGAGGAAGAGGGAGTTATTCCTTGCCATAACTACATCAGCACCTGGGGATGGGACACAGTCATTTGATATCACCTTAGAGACCTTGATGTGGGGATGAGTGTTTTGAGAGTGTTACTGGAGTGGTTTTGGTAGTTTTGAGAAGTTATTGGTTTCATTGCTCCAGGCTTGAGAAAATCTTTTCAAGGTCTGTTGGTTGGCAAAATCCACCTTAGTGCATCCACAGACCCAGGAACATACTGCAAAGCTTGGCCAGGAGAATTGTCCAATTTATTCTGCTTTCCATCCTCTGATGAGGCAGTTGACATCCTTGCTGGCCTAGATAGACCTGCTGTCATGCCCGCTGTGTGTATCTGGACATGCTGTCTACCACACTGGCATCAGCAGCAGTGGAGGACCAGTTCCAATACATGCACTCCAATCCCAGACTACACATTCTGTGATTTTCCCTGTGGCCAGGGTCTGAATCAAGCAGTCTAGTCAGGCAGTCCTCCAAGAAATATCCACTGGGGTGACCTCAGAATTGACTTGTGTGTGCCAGCCAGTGCAGAGTCAAGTGCAATTTCTCACCTGCACCACTAATGCACATACCTGTAGATGCAAGCTACCTGGTCAGTTTTGCCCCTACCCCATATCCCACACAATCAGGTGTTGTGACCAAGCAGCCTACCACAGACCTGGTCCTCACACATACCAGCAGGAGCCACAGTCTCATCAGGGTGATCTCCAATAACCCATGTCAGGCTGCTTCCTCCAGCTCCATTTTTTGCACATTCCAGTCACTCTTGCTCCCTAGCCCAGCCCACTCCTTACTCCATCTTGCTCTTGCACATACCTGTGAATTAGCTCAGCTTGGCCTTCCCTCAGCGCTTCTTATACTCACCAGTGGTAGATACAGGCCAGTAGGAGATCCCCTAGTTTCCCCACCAGGCATGTCCCAGGCCAGGATTTTGTTCCTGATGGGAAGGGTACTTCAGTCCAGCCTGACATGACTTGCACTCAATCCTGGCACCTGCCAGCTGGTGCTGCTGCCTAGCCTGGCTAGCCTGCACCCATTTTGGCTCTTATGCAAGCTAGTTAGTGCAGCAGCCTAGTTCAGTCTGGCCCTTAACCAGAATAAAACACCCCAGTTCAAGCTTTCATGTTCACCAATGGAGGCAGCATCCAGGCAAGTGTGTCCCTGATGTTTTCCTCCAAGACATACTCCCAGTTCTGGATCTTGTGTGTGCCAGCAAATGCAGTGTCCCAGTCTGAGATGGCTTGCATCCAGTCTTGGCATTTAACAGCAAATTCTACAGCCTGGCTCAGCATAGACCACTCACAATACCAGCTCTCTCCAGTAGGTGCAGCAGCTTAGCAGTTGAGCAGCTTAGCCCCACCTGGCCCAACCTGGCCTAACCCAGCCCATAAGTGAACTGGTGGATGTTGCAGTCCAACCCAACCTGACCTACATCCTGTCCTTGATCTCACTCATGCCAGTATGGGCTGTGGAAAGACCTTGCCTGGCCTGCCACCAGACTCAGCTCACACATAGGCTAATGGATGTTTCAGCCCAGCTCCATCTAGCCTGCTTCCAGTCCTGGCTCCTGTGTTCACCAGTGGGAGCTGTGTCTAGCAGGAGAGTTCCACAAATTCCCCTACCAGGCCTGCTCCCTGCAATGGACCTCACATGTGCTGTTGGATGCTTCTACCCAAGCTGGCATGGCTGAGGTCGGCCCAAAGCCTTGGGACCCTGCACCTGCATGGCAGACCCAGATGAAGCTCTTTGCTCCAGGCTTCCGATTGACTCAGCTCCAGCCATTTCAGTCACTTGGGGAGGGAATCAGTGGATGGAAGACCTTCCTCTCTGCCTCTCCTCCTTTCTGTATATCTGAATTTCCGATAAAATAAATAAATCTTTAAAAGAAGCACATGAACCCATCTTTCAATTTCAAATCCTGATTCTTTTTTTTTTTTTTAAGATTTGTTATTATTGGAAAGCCAGATATACAGAGAGGAGGAGAGACAGTGAGGAAGATCTTCCATCCGATGATTCACTCCCCAAGTGAGCGCAATGGCTAGAGCTGAGCCAATCTGATGCCGGGAACCAGGGACCTCTTACAGGTCTCCCACACGGCTGCAGGGTCCCAAATCTTTGGGCCGTCCTCAACTGCTTTCCCAGGCCACAAGCAGGGAGCTAGATGGGAAGTGGAGCTGCCGGGATTAGAACGGGCGCCCATATGGGATGCTGGCGCATTCAGGGCGAGGACTTTAGCCGCTAGGCCACGCCACTGGGCCCCAAATCCCTGATTCTTTCAATTTATAAATTCCAAAAGGTATTACTGTGTCTCAGAGTACTGCTTATTAAATCTTAACATGTGTCTAAATAACTAAAATATTAGATTTCGATTCAGTAAATTTTGACTAGAGCTTCAGATTATTTATTTCTAATACACACTCAGGAGATACCCTGTTTGGTTTCAGGACCACCCATTCGGTAACATTTGTCATAGCATTTCTCAGGTTCAAAATAAATCTGTCTGCATCTATCTATCTAGTCTCTCTCTCTACTTCTCCATTATGTATGTATGTATGTATGTATGTATGTATGTATCTACCTACCTATGTATCTATCTATCATCTATCACGACTGTTTATTTAAATGTGTGCTTCTCCTTTGGTCCAGGTCCATATAAAGCCATCTCAGAGTTTTGTGCTTTTTAACTCCTGAATTCCTCATGATTATCAGGAAACTGATAAGAATAAAACAAGGCCAACTCTAAAGGTCCACCCATCTGCTCTACTTCTGGTGTATTCTGCTGGCAGGTGAACAGAGAATTTGGAAAGTCTTACTGCCAAGTTGATGTGCTATGGAAATTTGACCACAAGTCCTTCCAAATATTATGCTCATTGTTGGAGGCAAGAAACCTCTCCTGGCCAGGGAAGCATATGGTATCCCTATAGGTGGTACCCCGAATGAGTGGGAAAAGTGTGATTCTCTGACAGTGAAGCCAGGCCTTGTCAAGCTGAGGCAGGACCCCTAACAGGAGCTATCTGGATGGGGGTGAGCATGGGAGAACTGAAGCAGGAACTCCCTTCGTAAACAGTGCCAGCATTTCTGAGCTCTGCCCAGAGTTGTATTCATAACACAAATCAGTGAGAAATGTTTGCAGACACTTTCCCTGGGGGAGAAGCAGAGTCACTTCTTCCAGTCCCTCCCAGTATTTGGTGAGAACACATTGGCAATGCTTCAAGGTTAATGATCTCATAAAAACATCATTAGTTTTTCAACCTTACAATATCATACAATGCTATTGTCTCCTCTGATGTTGGTCAAGGGACCAGCTGCCAAAAACTTCTTCCCAGGAAATGTTTTCTTCCTAGGAAGAAATCTCATTTTCAAAATAGTGGCTTAGTTGAAAGACCAAAAAAAAAAAAAATTGGACATTAAAAGGCAATGTTACAGTATACCCATTTTAGGAGAAGTGGAAACACAAAAAGCAGAATACACAATTGGAAAAACTACATGGCAGGGATTATGCACCTGTTGTGTCCTAAGCCGATTCTGCTGAACTTGGTCTGTTTCCCTGATGTTGGAGCTTCTAGGATTTGCCTAGAGTAGGAGAACCAAAGGAGGAATAATGAACACTACCAGTTTATTCTTTTTAGAGTAGACACCCAGGCAATTTGATGCAACAAACGCCATCTGCTGCTCCTGACAATGATCAAAGCTGAACACTGAAATCCTGCTGTAACACCTTGGCTCCTAGGTTCATAGAGCAAGATGCTGTCACATGTGACAAAGTCCACTTTGCTGTCCCACACCTTTTAGTCTGAATAAGTCCTGGAAAAACTTGAGGTATATCTCAACATCTTTAACCCAAAGACTTGGGATCCTGCACCCGCTTGGGAGACCTGGAGGAAGTTCCTGACTCCTGGCTTTGGACTGGCTCAACTCTGACCGTTGCGGTCAACTGGGGAGTGAATCAAAGGATGGAAGATTCTCCTCTCTGTCTCTCCTCCTTTCTGTATATCTTACTTTGCAATAAAAATAAATAAATCTTTAAAACATAAGTGCAAGAAATCATGCCTAAAAGAAGTCAAAGCAACTCACAGATTCTGCTACTTTGCAATAGTGACCTAGGAGCCTTGGAGCCATAGGATTTTACTTCCTGGTTCCTGGTCAGGTACCCATATCCTCTCTCCTTTATCTTCTCTTACTCTTTGTCCCCTTTTTCTGTAGTTATTTCATTGAAGGCTACAGCAACAAAGAGAGGGAGTGGAAGAGAGAATTGAGAAGATAGAGCAAGACAGAGTTATCTTCTGTTCACTGATTCACTCCCCAAGCCCACAACAATTAGGGCTACAACAGCTAGGATTCCAGGACTCCATCTAGGTTTCTCATATTTGGGGAAGAGACTCAGATCCCTGTGTCCTCTGCTGCCTCCCTTAATATACATCGGCAGGCAGCTAGAGCAGATACAAAGAGGCTGGGGCTTGAACCAGGCACTGCTTTTCCAGGACTTATTCAGGATGTAGGTTGCCCAAGAGGCATTTTATCTGATGCACCAAACACCTAGTCGTTTTTGGTCATACCACCTCCAGTACTCTATATCATGAGCTCCTTGCCTACTGAATCACCAACTGGTAAAGTGGCTTAGTATGTTTCTCAGAGCCATAAGTTGAATATTCATAAAATCAGAAATCCTGTAGAATAATTTCAGTGAAATCATCTTGGAAATAAATGTTCAAATAGTGATTATTTTAATTTTTTTTAGATTAGAGAACAGAAAATAAAAAATTCACTTATGAATTCTAGCGTTTCCACTAATCCACTCACTTCCTGTGGCGTGAACATTCTACATGGGTACTATTTTGTACCCAGGATGTTCCACTTTCAATCCATCTCCCTGCTTATGGACAATTTAGGATGGCTCAAGTATTCAGTTCCCTGCACCCATGCGGGAGCTCTAGAAAAACCTCCAGATCCTGGCTTTGGATTGATTCAGCTTCAGCTGTTGTGACCCTTTGAGGAGGAATCAGTGGATGGAAGATCCCTTTCTCTATCTCTTCTCCTTAAATCCGCCTTCCAGATAATAAACAAATAAATAAATACTTAAAAAAGAAAAATTCTAGTGATTCTAGCAATTTCTTAGTGAGATTACAATCTTTAAAAATGCTCTATCTTCACATTTGCATTTGATATTCCAGAACTACTCCTTCCAGAACTGGCTGATTCCTAGCTATATTCTTTCTGTGCCCAATTTACCTAACCGTCTCTTTCCTCGATTAATTGCTTCTCTTTGTTCTTAAAAATAAACTCACAGAAACTTTGCTTGATTTGAAGCAAGATTTCTCCATGGCCTAATGAGTTAGGGAACATTTAAATTGTCTAAAACAATCACAGTTTGTGACTTTCTGCAGCTTGCGACAGTTTTCTGGTTGTCTGTGTTCTGGGAATGGGAAACTTGTTATTCCCACCACTTGTCTTTTTGTTGGCCTTGTTAATTAGTTCTGACCAATGTGTTGTGAGCAGATGTAGTGTAGGCCACTTTCGGGTAGAAATATATAATTGTAGATGTAAGATACCCTAGAAATGTATCACCCAAGCACTGCAACTAGAAATGTTTGCTATGAAATCTGTTCTGTTAGCCTGAATCCATGAATAATCACAAGGTATGGAGTTCCTAATTAACTTGTAAGGAACAGAAGTCATGAGTGAGAAAGAAAAAATTTAATTGCTTTAGCTGAATGAGTTAATTTCATCATGATACACGTTGGCTTAGCCTTACTGATGCATCTGTTAAATTGAACTGTCTAGAAAGAGAACAATGAGTGATTATTGAGTGTCTTTACTAAGAACTTTAATAACAATATATACATTTCAGGATTTTTTTCCTGTAGCTTTTCCATTTTGATGGGCATTTCCTTGAATTTGTAGATCACTTTTGTGATACCGAAGTTTTCACAATGTTAATTCTTCTAGTCAATGCACATGGCATTCCTTGACTTTCGTTTATTTGCTGCTTGAATATAGGTGTACATCACTACGAAAAGCTCCCTGAATATAGCTTTTTCTGAAGGCCATAGGTTCTGATAGCATCTTCCTTTTCATTTGTTTAAGTGAAAATTTAACTTTTCCATCATATTTTCTCATTGAACAGTTAGTAGTTCTATTATCTTATTGTATTTCTACACATCTGTGCAGTTTTCCTCTATTGTAAATATTTATTTATGTATTTGAAAACCAGTATTACAGAGAGAAACTTCTATCCTGCTGTTCACTCTTGAATGGCTACAATAGAAGGGTAGGGTGAGGAAGAGGCCAGGAGACAAGAACTCCGTCTTGGTCTCTATGAAGATGGCAGGGGCTCAACTGCTTGCTCCATCTACCACATCTTTCCCATATACACTAACAGTAGCCTGTACTGGCAGTGGCTCAACTGAGACTCAACCAAGCCATTAGACACAGACCGCAGTGGTGCAAATGGTGGCTTAATTTGGTGTGCTCCAATTCCAAATCTTTTAATTGCGGAATTTTTATCCACTTATCTTCAAGCCTATTATTGATATACATACTCCTGTCATTTTGTTCTTTTTTTTTCCACTACATTTCCACATTTTTTTGTTCCTTTCTTTATCTTTGTGATTTGGTGATTTTCACTATTGATAATGCTTAATTTTTCTTTTAATCTTTCTGTGGTTCGAAGAGTTTCATACTTTCGTAATTTTCCAATGCAGTGACAATTATGTTTTCAATCCTACCTTATACATTTATTGTAAGGCCATTTTCCAGCTTGTGAATTACTTCAGCTTTGTTTGTTTGTTTGTTTATTGTTATTTTTCAATTGAGAGATCTGAATGTGTCTTGCCATGCTCTTCTGTCTTGTAAGATTTCTACTGCAAAATATGCTGTCAATGAAGAGGCTTGATTTTTTTTTTTCTTCTTTCTTCTTTAACTCCTCCTTTGTCTTGAAGATTTGACAGTTTGATTGTACGATGCCTAAGAGAAGTCCTTTTTGGGAAAAATTGTTGCAATATCTTGTATAGGAGTGTAGTATTTTTCCTTAGATTTGGTACATTTTAAATTACTAGCTCATTTTTCTAATCGTTTCTTCTTCTTAAAACCCATAATGCAAACATTTACTTGTTTAGTGCCATATGTCTCATGGAAAGCTCACAAGCTTTCTTTATTCTTCTGTTTTATCTGTTACTAGTGTCCTTCTTGTCTTACTACATTAAAAAAAAAAAAAAGACCCTGTCTAAACCTCAGAAAGTCTTTCCACTTGATCTGTTGTTGGTTGCAGCTCCTGATTGTACTTTTTTTTCCCACTTATTAAGCTGATCTACACCTCCAAGATTTCTGTGGGCTGTTTTTATCTTAATCACTTCGTTAAATATCACATTCAAATCATTCCTTGCTTTTCTTATTTCATTGAACTGCTTGTCTGTATTACTTTGTATTTTGATAAGTCTCCTTCAATGTATTTTGAATTATTTTTCAGGTAGTTCACCACATAATTCCCTTATCTTTGGGCTCTATTGGTAGAAAAGCATTATGACTCTGTGTAGGCATCATGTTATCTTGTGCCTGCATGTTCATATTTGCACATCTGGTGATGAGTTGCCTTTATGAATTTTGGTCAGTGGCTTTCACAGTAAAATAGAAATGGCTTTCCTATTTCTCTCCTGGCATTGTGTTCTAGAGTATCCGCTGGGTTATGTTGGTGTTTATTTCAAGTGGGCTCAGTAGTGTAGTTTCCATGTAGATTCTTCAGTTGTAATTATTGTCGCTGACCCTTGTGTCTCCAGAAGTTAAGCTTCATGGATTTGTGGCATTGATCTGCCAGCTGAAATGTAACTCTTTTAAATGGAGTAAATTCCCTGGTTGGACAATCCTTCACTGTAACAAACATTTGGGAAGAAAGTCAATCAACGGATGGAAGGATTGACCAGGTTGATGGAGTAAGAGATTCAGTGCAGACATCTCATATGGGTGGCATATGCTACGTCCCATGCTATGCATTAGCAGAAAGCTGGAATTTAATGTGGAGCTCGGGTTTGAAGCAATGAGCTCCAGTATGAGATATAGGCATTTCAAATGGCATCGTGATCATTATGTTAAATATCTGCCCCCCACAACTCAACTTGAATTGCATAACTTCCAGCCAGTACTATTTTCTAAGTTCCTTGCCCACCCCAATGACCTAAGTCTGTGCCAGTAAGCCCACCTTCTAAGCACTATATTTTGATTAAGTTTCAAGTGTGTTAGTACTATTACTTTATAATCTTGCAATGTAAATGTTTGATTGTATCTGTAAGGCAACCCGTGTTCAAAGTACATTAGCTTCCTAATTCTTATCCCTTAAAATCTAGTTCACAAAGCATTTTTTTTATACATCTCCTACAACCATTTTAAAAACCTCTATAAAGTCAACATATTAGAAAAACGTACTCTTTGTAAGGTAGAAAATTAAAGGCATCTTGGAAAATTTAAAAAGTAAAAATAGAAAAGATAGGTGGCATTTATCCTGGTCAGGTTATCAGTTGGACAGGTTTCATGTGAAATGTGGAACTAAGATACGGTTGTATTAAATTCCGGGTGCTGCATTTTGAGGATCCAGGAAGTGACATGTGGAAACACCATCTACCACAGCCTCCATGTGTCCGGGATCCTTTCTCTGACAGATTCCTGCCGAGAGTACCCCTGGCTCCAACATAGGCAGGTTTTTGCAAAGAATACATTTATGCCTTCCTTTGATTCAACTACCTGATAAGAGCATAGTGTCACTATTAGCAAGTCAGACAAGACTCTTCTGCCAAGTACGGTGCCATAAAGAATTGTAGCTTTGAGTATGAGCCAACACATTCCAGGTGGAAGCATAAATATCAGAGGACTAGAGAGCAAATGCCAGGAGTCTCCAAAGCTGTCACTAGCATCAATCTTTGGCATGCATTGGCTTTCTTCAAGCCCACACACAATTGAAAAGTCATTGTCAAAAACACTAAAACCAATACAAAACAAACGTCACCTT
Organism: Ochotona princeps; assembly: GCF_030435755.1. Taxonomy (NCBI): domain Eukaryota; kingdom Metazoa; phylum Chordata; class Mammalia; order Lagomorpha; family Ochotonidae; genus Ochotona; species Ochotona princeps. The sequence continues at coordinate 46,973,553 of NC_080838.1, forward strand.
GTCCTTGGATCAGCTCCAGAAAGGTATACACAATCTGAATAGTTAGCTTTTATTGCCACAAACCCGAAGAAGCCAGATGCTCTAAGTCACACATGAGGTCTTAACTTTGTTATGGAGAGCGAGAGGTGATGCCGGACATAAGTGTAGAGTTGAAGGAGACGTCTGTATTGTCCAAGCTTGACGACAGCGGCTCCTGCTACACTCCAGAAGCCACTGCACTGAGCCGCCAGTCAGGAGGTTTTAAGCTCTCACCCTCCAATCAAATGAGACTCGCACAGTACAAACAAAGCTTCCATGTGTATGAGAGAGGATGGGAGTTGCCGGAGTCCAAAGTTTTCTTGTAGTTCACCTAATCTAGTACAGTAGGAGGCAGGAGGGGCCAGGTGCGCAGGGCTGTCTGTTGTTCTGAATGTGCGGCAGGCAGGGGCAGGGTGCACTTCTCAGGCCTTCAATCAACTTGAATGGCACGAGAGGAGTGAGGAGACGCGGGGTGCAGGAACTCCTTTTCTGTGCCCTGTCCGCTGTCAAGCGGGAGCGAGCTGTTAATGACTACGCTCAATTACAATTTCAGCAATGAAGGTGGTGGTACCTGGCAGAGGGAAGGGAGGAGTGGGAGAACAAAGGGAATGTATCCTTCCTATCAGTGGGGTGAGTAGTGGGCACATGAGGCCATTAGGGATTGGTGAATTAACTGTTAGGGTTTAGGGGAGATGTGGTTTGAAGAAGGGACAGAAAGTCTACATTTTGGAGGCCTTACTAGGAACCAGGAGCTGACTCATGAAACGTACAAAGAATGTGGAAGTAACCGAAGTGAAGAAGTGGGAGTGAGCATCTAATATGGCGCCAAACCTCCGTTTGCAGGGCTTTATCTGTCTTGGAGGTCGACATCAAAACCACTCTTTTTTTTTTTTAAAGGTTTTATTATTATTATTGGAAAGCCGGATATACAGAGAGGAGGAGAGACAGAGAGGAAGATCTTCCATCCGATGTTTTCACTCCCCAAGTGAGCGCAAAGGGCTGATGCGCGCCAATCCAAGGCCAGGAACCAGGAACCTCTTCCGGGTCTCCCACGCGGGTGCAGGGTCCCAAAGGCTTTGGGCCGTTCTCAACTGCTTTCCCAGGCCACAAGCAGGGAGCTGGATGGGAAGTGGAGCTGCCGGGATTAAACCGGCGCCCATATGGGATCCCGGGCATTCAAGGCAAGGACTTTAGCCGCTAGGCCACGCCGCCGGGCCCCAAACCACTCTCACAAAATCATTTCTTTAGTCAGTGCTTTTGAAAAGGCTTATAACTGGGCTATGGAGACAGAAATTAAATTTGCTGCCTCAGATTAAAAAGGGCAGGGCTTTACTTTTTTTTTTTATTTTTATTATTATTTGACTTCATTAATTACATTGTATTATGTGACACAGTTACATAGATACTTGGGTTCTCCCACCCCTGCCCAAACCCTCCCACCATGGTGGATTCCTCCACCTTGTTGCATAACCACAGCTCAAGTTCAGTTGAGATTCCCCCATTGCAAGCATACACCAAACATAGAGTCCAGCATCTTATTGTCCAGTCAAGTTCAACAAGGGCTTTACTTTTAATACATCTTCGAAACTGTTCTTTAGAACCATGCAATTTAGCATATTTCTCATTTCCCCTACTAGAAGAGACACGCAACTTCCTGTCCATGACTCTCATGATTGGACATGTGCTCTACAGATGCATTCAAGTGAAGACTTGTGGCTTCTCATTCTCAGAACTAGTGGACATCTGTGGCCCTCACAATTACTTTGCTAGGCACACTGGTTCCCAATCTTACACAAGACATTTATTGTTCTTGCAGTGCGATTAGGACAATGGTTTTGTTAGATGATGACCCCCGACCATCCGCAGGTGGAATAACATCAGCAACTTGTCTAAAGTTGTAAGGGAAGCTTTATTGGAAACCCCCCCCCCGAGCACCCTTTGTGCAGTGCGGAGGGACGCGGGAGGAAGTGCAAAGGGCAACCGAGATATGTGTTGGGGAGTCTTACACCCCTCTGCACACGGGGGCTGGCAAAGGGGCTGTCTATGCCCTAGTTAGGTAAGGAATGTCCATTCAAGTGCGTCACTGGTCGGCTGGAATCCCGCCAAGCTGGAGATGTAACTGGCTCCTGTGGCCCTTCCTGCTCTGGGCTGAAGCCTGACCCAGCCCCTCCCCTCCAGTACCCTGGGTAGTCATCAGGTTTCATATTTTTACCTTTCAAAAGTTTAGTTAACAGAATTAAAGGGGCAGAGAACGAGAGAGAGATAGATGCGTTCACTCCTTAAATGATGCCAACCATTTCTAGCACTGGGCTGAGGCTAGAGTTTGCAGGTGGGAACACAATCAATGTCTCCTATGTGAGTGATAGGAACCAAGCTTGCCGAGCCATCACTGCTGCCTCCCAGGGTGTGCATTGGCAGACGCTGGAGTTAACAGTTGGAGCTCAAGATTGCTGCCAGGAACAACAGTATGAGGTGTAGGTGGCTTCACTACTGAGGCAAACATCTGCTTCCCATCTTACCTTTTTTTTTTTTATTTTTTATTTTTTTATTTTTTTATTTATTATTTTTAATTAATTACATTGTATTATGTGACATAGTTCCATAGGTACTTGGATTCTCCCCACCCCTCCCCAAACCCTCCCACCATGGTGGATTCCTCCACCTTGTTGCATAACCACAGTTCAAGTTCAGTTGAGATTCCCCCATTGCAAGCGTATACCAAACATAGAGTCCAGCATCTTATTGTCCAGTCAAGTTCAACGGCTTCTTAGGTATACCCTCTCTGGTCCGAAGACAGAGCCAGCAGAGTATCATCCCAGTCAATTGAAAGCTCCAACGTACCATCAGCAAAAATTTACATCATTATGGAATTAATTGACATAGTAATGAGTAACCAATATGTTAAAAGTAAATGCGAGTTCTTAGCCACTTTCTGTGACCACCTCATTGACATTTCAATTTTAGTTTATACATAACATATAACATACATAACATAACATGTTATACATAACATCATATCATCTTAAATTAAGGCAAACATGTGGTATTTAACCTTTTGGGATTGGCTCATTTCCCTTAGCATTATGGTTTCCAGTTTGGCCCATTTGGCCACAAAGAACTGCATTTTTTTTTTTAATAGCTGAGTAGTATTCCATGGAGTAGATGAACCATAGCTTTCTTATCCAATCCTCTGTTGATGGGCATTTTGGCTGCTTCCATGTTTTTGCAATTACTGATTGTGGTGCTATGAACATAGGAGTACATGTTGGTTTCTCATAAAACAAGTGTTCTGGATATATTCCTAGGAGTGCTATTGCTGGATCATACGGTATGTTGATTTTGAGTTGTTTGAATGTTCTCCATACTGATTTCCATAGAGGCTGTACCAACCTGCAGCCCCACCAGCAGTGGAGTAGGGTTCCCTTTTCCCCGCAACCTCGCCAACAAGTGTTGGTGCTTTTATTCATGTGGGCCAGTCTTACTGGTGTTAGGTGGTACCTCATTGATGTTTTAATCTTTTAAATAAAAAAATAATAATCTGTCTTGAACACTGAGCTATTTTCTGTTTCTCTACTTTCCACCAAAGAAATCATCAGTAACACATCACTATTGGCAGACAAGTAACTCATACTGATTGAGAAAGACAAATGAATGTGTATTTTTAAATGAGGATAGTGTAATTCCTATTGTTAGATGAATAAGAAGACAGAGATGGCTACAGCATTATACAATCTGAGGAATGCAATCTTATCTTATGGGATAGTGTCTGTTTCTGTTGGCTTAGTCATCACCTCTCTTTTCTCCCACATATTTTCTTCAGCTCTGTTTGTGATGGGGTGCAGCCAGTTGATCATTAGCACACATTTGCCAGGTTAATTAACAGTAGGGACTGTGCAGAAACTGAGGTTCAGTGCCCCATTCTTCCTACTTCTTCCCACCCATTCAAATTAGTTGACAGCATAGAAATCACTCCAGAGTCTCCGCCCACCAGCCCCCCTTCTGTCTCCTGCCTCCTACCTTGCTTTTTAGGTTAATTAACTGCATGGAAACTCTGGGCTGTGGAAACTCCTTTCTTGCCTCCTGCCACTTGGATAATTGAATGTTTTGCACTTAGAGCAGAAACTGTGTTTGTACTGGGCACCTCTCAATCTGATTAGAGGATGAGAGGATGAGAATCATGCTGGTTGGTGGTTCCTGGAGTATAGCAGCAACCGTTACCCTTAAGCTTGACCAATAAAGACTCCTAACATCCTACTGTTGTATCAAGGGTGATCTTCCTTGCTCTCTGCAACATATTGTAGATTGTTTTTTCATGCTGTATCCCTGCAAGAAATGATTTTCTCTAGTCTTTCATTCATTTCAATTGTAATCTTTTGAAAATTCATTTCATGCACCTTCATGTTCATTAAATTTTTTCTGATCACTAAAGACCATTTACTCTTTGAGTCCTGTTTTTAAAAATATTTACTTATTTTTATTGGAAAGGAAGATTGTATATAGAGAAGGAAAGACAGAAAGATCTCCCAGTTGCTGGTTTACTCCCCAAGTGGTCACAACAGCCGGAGCTATGCCGATCCAAAGCCAGGAACCAAGACCTTCTTCCAGTTCTCCTTCGTGGCTGCCGGGTGCCAAGGCTTTTAGGCTGTGCTCTACTGCTTTGCTAGGCCACAAGCTTGTAGCTGGAAGGGAAGTGGAGTAACCAGGACATGAATGAGCATTCATATGTGATCCTGGGCATGCAAGGTGAGGATTTAGTCACTAGGCCATTGCACAGGACCCTTGAATTCTATTTTCACTTCTAGTGGCACTAAAATATTTCATAGTAACTACAATGCTGTTGTATTATTTCTTTTAACAGACAGCAAGCTACATGGTATATAAATAGATACTCCTGTACTATTTTATTATTAAAACAGACAACCCAGTATAAAATAGTGATGTCAATTGTTAGCCATTTATTTTTCTTTCCTAACATATGTTCTTTTCAGAATTTCCACATAGTTCTCGATTATTTCATTACAGTGTCATTTGCTTCTCTGTCCAATTCTAATAACAACACTTCTATTTATCTCAGTCCTAATTGCTGGAGAAATAGAGAATAAGTCTATCAAAAAGTAGATTTCTTCTTTAGAGCCTTTGCTGGTGTGTGTGTGTGTGTGTGTGTGTGTGCCTTTATGTTTGATAAGGGTACCAAGGACAAGAGAAGCTGAGAAGTTGCCTGAATAGCTGCTGTTTGGATGCGGTAAATGAATAGTTCAGAAAAAAGAGTTAGTGCTTTGAGAACACTTCATTACCAGACAGAACAACAATGAAATATAGCTGCTTTCTTTCTATAAAAGAAGAAAAATCAAACATGGAGTAAGAAAATAGGGACATTTTTGCTAAATATTATAACTCAGTTTTGCAATAGAATCTAGTAAATGACGCGGTGAGAATGAACTAAAAAATGAAAAATGAAAAGTCCGCTTACTGGACAGTCTGTTCTTACCCATATTTGATAACTATTTGATAACTGTACAAGCTGTTGGAAGACACTCATGGGTAACGAATGCTTTAAGATTAGGTTCTTCTAGTCATTTTAAAAAAATCACAGTCTTATTTAGTAAGTTCAAAGTACTATTAACAAACAGAGTGGAAGAATTAGGCCAACAATTTTGAACTCTGAAGGGCTAATTTTGTTTGGGTCATAAAATCCAAATGTATCCTAATATCCAAGAGCATCACAGAATCAGCAGGGTATCTTTGTTGGTTCTGGAGTTCTCCCACGTTCTAGGATGGAATGCCTGATCCTGGAACAGGGCAACTAATATTATTAACCTGATCCATATAAGAATATATTGTTCCTGTATCAGAATCCATTCTCTATCTCAACATGCATATCTGTAGGGGTGTGTTTGTGTGTGTGTGTGTGTGTGTGTGTGTGTGTGGTGTGCATGTCTTGAGGGAAGCTTCACAATTTCTTTTGGTATCTTTTGAAATTTCTATAATTGAATGCCTGAGTTAAGAGTGTTTCTAGGCTTACATATTTTCAGATCCAAACAGAAGACTATCTGGTCAGGTATGTGTATATTAAGGTGATGAACAGAACTGCCATTACCCTCTGTAGTAGTATTTGCTAGTTATGCAAAGGAATTCCTTTCATGTAAGTACAGCTTTGCAGGCACAGCTTGGTCTCTGAGCATGGGTAGATTTCAACCCACATGCAACCCTACACCCTGGCACCACTGTACAATATGCAAGCTTTTTAGCAGTATGCAGGAGTGCCAATATTAAGATGTGAGGTGACTAGCAGCACTTGGATAAATCTACAAGAGGTTTTGCTTGCCATTTACATCTACAGACTAGCATTAATATGCAATAATTATCCCTAGATACCACAGTTATCCTAGAGATGAATCTAGGACAAGGGAAGACATTCTCAATCTTTCCTTCCTATTATGCTTTGATTAGAGAATCTACAGATTTAGTTAATAGTTTAAGTTAATAAATACAGATTAAGTTTATATACTAGTAACTGTTAGTTTTATATTTTCTTTTTTTTTAAGATTTATTTATTTTTATTGGAAAGGCGGATATACATAGAGGAGGAGAGACAGAGAGGAAGATCTTCCATCCGATGATTCACTCCCCAAGTGAGCGCAATGGCCGGTACTGCACCGATCCGAAGCCAGGAACCAGGAACGTCCTCCAGGTCTCCCACACGGGTGCAGGAACCCAAGGCTTTGGGCCGTCCTCGGCTGCTTTCCCAGGCCACAAGCAGGGAGCTGGATGGGAAGTGGAGCTGCCGGGATTAGAACCGGCACCCATATGGGATCCTGGGCACATTCAGGGTGAGGACTTCAGCCGCTAGGCCATGCCGCCGGGCCCGTAGTTTTATATTTTCAACATTAAAATTTATTTTTATCTATTTGAATGATATACATGTATAGAGAAAGAGAGAGGGAGTAAGAATGAGAGCTAGACAGAGAAGGGGAGAGAGAGGTACTCTTTTTTCATTGGCTTACTCCCAACATGTCAGCAATAGCTGTGACTGGGCCTGAATAAAGCCAGGAGCCCAATATTTACGCATGCTCCCAAGAAATAAACCATCACTACTGTCCCCCAGAGTGTACATTACTGGAAAACTGAATCAGAAGTGGATTCAGGACCTGAATAAAGGCACTGTGACATGGGATGCATGCAACAGATCTGATCAATAAATAGTCATATTTCCTTCATAGCATTTTAGCCTAAAAGTAAGCTAATGCTTATATTAAATTCATCTTTCTATTTGCCTAGTAAATATCTAATATTTACATGGGTTTTTCTTTAGATGTTTTTTTACATGCCTTGAAGATATAGGGTCTTACGTTATATACAACTACTTTAAATTATGCAACAAATGTTCTGTTCTCTTTCTGTGTTCTCATTATTGATAAGTCTAAGTTACAATGTAGGCACGCAATTGTTGGGAATAGAGCAGTTAAGAAGTGACGATTCATCCTATTGTGTAGTTATTTGTTTGCTATTGAAGAAAGAAAACATTTTAATTATAGGCCATAGGGTAGAAAGAAGCACACACCTTGACTACTCCATTCAGCAGGAAAGAGAAAGCAGATCATTCCATTGGATTATGTGAATCAGAAGGTATATAAAGAGCTCCAGTCTGATGAACTTCTAATCAGATCATGATCTGACTGAGTTAAGGCAGAGAGAAGAATCTACAGAAATTTTTAAGAGGCATGAATTATTTTGCCTGTGAATACGTAATGTTTTATATAAGAAAATCCACTTGTAAATTTTTACTTGTTTGAGCATCATTAGGAAACAGAGAGAAGGAAAAAAGGAAGGGAAGGAGGAAGAGAGACAGAGGGAAATTGTTCACCTGTTACTTCATCCCCCAAATGTCCTCTGTAGCCAGGGATGGGCCAGGTTGAAGCAAGGATCTTGGAAATCAATCTAGGTATCCCATGTGCATGATCAGAATCCAGTCATTAAGTCGTTGCCTAGCTGGGAGCTAGTTGTATACATCTGCTATTACCCAGCATGCTAATCTCCCTAGTAGAGTTTAGAGTTGTGTGTGTGTGTATGTGTGTGTGTATTCTGTGTATTAGTTGTCTGAAGTCAAAGAGAACATATGATATTTTTCTTTTAGTGTCTAGCTCATTTCACTAAGCATAATAATTTCCAATTGGGTCCATTTTGTTGCAAATGGTAAGATTTCATTCATTTTTTATAGCAGAGTAATAGTTCATGGAGTCAATGTGCCATATTTTCTTTTTCTGTTCATCTGTTGATGGGCATCTAGGTTGTTTGCAAATCTTTACTGTAATGAATTACACTGCTATACATATGGGTTTGCAGGTACCTCTCTGATTTGTAGATTGCATTTTGCTTGGCTATATTCCCAGAAATGGGATGGCTAGGTTATATGGTAGGTATGTTTTCTGCTGTCTGAGGAATCTCCATACTAAATTCCATAGTGGTTGCATTAGTTTACATTCCCAAAAACAATGGATCCCAAAAGATGCAAAGGAAGCAGCTCATAAAACCTTAAGCAAATTATGCATAAATAAATGGATCATTCCTCCACACAGTCAAGGCAATACATGAAAAAGACAATGCCAACATCATATTGAATGGGAAAAGCTGAAAGCATTTTCACTAATACCTGGAACCAGACAAGGATACCCACTCTAAGCACTGCTATTCAACATGGTACTGGAAGTTCCAGCCAGGACTATTAGGAAACAAACAAACAAATGAATATATATTGCAAAGGAGAAAGTCAAATTACCCCTGTTGGCAGATGACATGATTTTCTATATAGGGGAACCAAAAGATTCAATTAGGAGCCTACTGGAACTCATTATGGAATTTGGCAAGGTTGCAGGATACAAAACCGACATGAATAAATCAATGGCTTTGGTATACACAAACAATTCCATGGCTGAGGAAGAACCTGCAACATCAGTCTCATTCACAATAGCTCCAAAAAACAAACAAACAAACAAGCAAAAAAACCCCTCAAATATCTTGGAATAAATCTAACCAAGGATGTAAAAGATGAAAAAAAAATTACAAAACACTAAAGAAAGTAACAGAAGACATCAAATTGGATTGGTAGAATCAACATCATCAAAATGTTCAAATTATCAAAAGTAATCAACAGATTCAATGTGATTCCAATAAATATTCTAATGATATTCTCAGAGTTAGAAAAAATTATGTTAAAATTCATATGGAAATGCAAGAAACCCTGTGTAGCTAAATGAGTCTTAATAAAAACAAAGCTGGAGGTATCACAATACCAGATTTCAAGACATACTTCAAGGCAGTGGTAAGCAAAACAGCCTGGTATTGTGAAAAAAAATAGATCTGAAGTTCAATGGAACAGAATAGAAATCCCAGAAGTGAACCTCTACATCTACAATCAGCTACTTTTTTACAAGCAAACTGAAATCAACACAAGGAGAAAAAATGGTCTCCTTAACCGGTGCTGGGAAATTTGAATACATGCCTACAAAAACAAAAAACAAGCACTCTACCTTTAAAAGCAGTCCTAATGGATGAAGGGTCTAAACGTATGACTGAACATATCAACTTACCAGAGTTAAACATCAGGAACACTCTGCAAGACATAAGCATAGTCAAAGACTTCTTAGAGAAGACCCCTACATCACAGGCATTTAAAACAAAAATAAACAAAAGGGACCACATCAAGCTAACAAGCTTCTGTACTGAAATAAAATTAGGAGATAACTAACAGAATGGGATTATACCACAGATACGATACAAATATCCACAATTTATAAGGAACTCCAGAAACTTAACAATAGCAAACAAGTAGCTCAGTTAAGAAGTGGACAAAGGACACAAACAGATATTTTTCAAAAGATGAAATTGAAAGGGCTAATCTCCACATGAAATAATGCTCAAGTTTTCCAGTAATTAGGGAAATGCAAATAAAAACCTCAATGGGACACCACCTAACTGGTGAGAAAGGACTATACATAGAAATCAACAAACAGTACTTTCTGATGAGTCTGTGGGGAAAAGAGAATACTTACACTTAGATATTTACCAAAATGGGAAAACTCTTTCATATTTTTCTGAGATTATTGCATTACCTTTGTACTGTTAGTATATTAACAATACAAAGATATAAGCATATTTTTATATCAACTCCTTAATTTTCACAATTAAAATATTTACACAACACAAAATTCTAAAGCCTTGAAATGAAATCTTCCTGTGTCAATTCACCAACGTTCCTTGTTGCAGGTAGCCAATATTGTCAGTCTTTTGCCCTTATTGCATATATGTGTTGTGTATGCAAATACTCTGTAAAAGCATATGGGGGTATTTTATATATGCTAGTTATTCATCTTTTCTTAATAAAAAATTAAGATTTGTTCTGTATTAAAATTGACAACCTCTTCTCATTGCGGCTATTTGGGGAGTGAACCAGTGGATGGAAGATATTTCTCTCTCTCTGTCCTTCTCTATATCGTTCTGCCCCCTTTCCAATAAAAATAAATGAATCTTTAAAAATAAATAAATAAATATCTAAATTTGTCCACTGAATCTAGATGATACCTTTTATAATCAATTCTATCCTATAACACGTGTTTTAAAAATTTAAGTGGAAAGTAGTGCTCTATTATTTTACATGTAAGTCGTGTTGGATCTATTGCTGTTACAGATATTGCTGAGATAAACATCCTAGTAAACACAATTGATTAATTAATAAACAATCCATGAACCAGCATAACTTTAAGGAAAATTCCAAAAGGGTTCCAATGGTGGATTTTTTTTTGCACTAGCTGTTTTTTAATATTGAGTTTCATAAACATGGTACAAGATGGTGGGGGAAAAAAGAAAATAGATACCTCCAAATCCCTATAACAGCTAATTTAATATTTCTCATTATTCCCTCTTAGCTCAAACTCCATTGAGGGAAAAACCTATTTTCTATGCAACTAAATGATTGATTAAGATATAGAATTCTTTGTTCTTTAATTTTTTTTCAAAAGAAAGCATTTCATTTATTTGATAGTCAATTTAGGTTTCAGTGTAGCCAAAAATTAATGGGGAGTAAATCTCATCTCTAATGATTATTTTGGAGATGGGGTTAACTGAAATTCTAGAGGCTATTAACACCTTATAACAAGAGGGGTGATCCAGATCTGGTGATGTGAAAAGAACATAAATAAGCATCTTTTAGTGAGTGTTGGCAACACCCGCGTCGCCACGTACCCCGAGCCGAGCGGAGGGACTAGGGTTACAAAAAAGACAACACAGTGAGACAACACAAGACAACACGTAGTACACAGAATGCCAAATGCGAAAAAATGATCGATCGATCTTTATTGAAACTCCAGGCTTTCTTTTATACTCTGCCTAGCTCCTCCCAGTGTTTATCCAGTCCTCAAGTGGCCACCCTAAATCCCTCGAGTTCCTCCCAGTGTCTATCCAATCCTCTAGTGGCCACCCTAAATCCCTTGAGTTCCTCCCAGTGTCTATCCAATCCTCAAGTGGCCACCATAAATCCCTTGAGTTCCTCCCAGTGTTTATCCAATCCCTTGGCAGATAACTTGACAAATAGGAAGCAGGAACTTGTGGTTAAGCCAGTGGCTAGATGTATCAGGCCAAAATTGCCCATCCTGTTATCCTCTGAGAAACAAGCTAAGCTGTGGAGTTAATCCTTGGGAGACCGGGGCCTGCAAGTGAGAGCTTGTTTTGTTTGTAATTAGGTATGTTCTATACTTAATAGAGAGTTTCCAAAAAAAATGCCATTAGGTACCCTCCTATTCCCCACATCTCTAAAGAAATAGCTAGTGTATGTAAGATGGAAAAAAGGATTAGACATTTTAGTCTTTCCGAGACTCATGTTAGAAATGTGTAAAACCAAGTGAAGTTGCTCGTAATGGCTTTTGATAGTATTGTTCCCATTGAGTGGGATATTACCAAGTCTCCCAAAGAGAAGACTAGAGATGCTTTGGGTAAAAGCAATGCTGACACACAGAACCAGGAACTAGTTTGAAACCCACTGATGTAAAGCATTAAAGTGATTAGTGTGAATGAACACTTATTTGTTCAATGAATGTTAGTGTTTGATTTTAGATATAGTAGAACATTTAAGATACACTAAAATCTATTTTAAAAAAGTGGGAGTCTTCAATAAAGAAAAAAGTTCTTTCGAGTTCTTGGTGTGGTTTTAATTTTGCATGAAGTCTCTGCAAGTTAGAGAGAGGATTTCCCAAACCCAAGCACATCCACATCTAGGAGCCAGGAACTTCTTCCAGGTCTCCCAAACAGGTGCAGGGTCCCAAGGCTTCGGGCTGTGTTCTGCTGCTTTGCCAGGCCATGGGAAGGGAGCAGGATGGGAAGTGGGGCCACCAAGACATAAACAAGCGTTCATATATAATGCTGGGGCATGCTAAGCAAGGACTTTAGCAGCTAGGCTACTGTGCTGGGGCCAAAATAAATAAATCTTAAAAGAGATGAATGTCGACCATTATTCAGACTCTGAGAACACAGGACAAGGTACCTAATGATTGCATAAATCAGTATTGGCAAAGGATGACAATGAAAGTTATAAAAATAGTAGCTCAGATGCTCGGCACACTGGTGAGTGCTTTACACAGTATTTCAAGTGCATTCTTTATAAAGTCCCAAGTGTAATGTCATTTCAATTTTATAGAGAAAGGAAATGATGTAACTTTCCCAAAGTCATATAAATAGCAATCTGGAATTCAAGCCAGGATGTCTATTTCTATGCTCATTGCTTTCAGCTAGGGCACAGGATCACAGCAGTAGTAGCAGAAAACTTGACTACTTAGAGATAACTCACATGAATAGCCTAGATTTCTAAAATTAACTTGATTATACTCAGAATGCTGGGTGTGCTGCAACTTAAGCAATAGTAGATACAGTTCAGCTTAGATATGGCCCAGAGGAGCCTCTGTTTTTTTGCTAGCTTGAAATAGTGAGAAGCTACTGGTCAGCTCACCCGGAGCTTTCATGGTAGTATCAGCTAAATGGAAGCATCTTTACTGATCTCATAGAGGTAGATTTTCTGTGTTTTGTTAGATATGCAACAATTCAATATTCTCTTCTTATGTAAAAAAAACAAAACTCACACAATTCACAGTTTCCATTGTGGTTAGGCTGACCTATAGGACATGCTGAGGTCAATAAACAAATGAGAAAGCTATGCCAGGATCTTCAGGAGAGTCTATATTAAAGTGAATTAAGGACAAGAAAAGTTGGCCTTTTCCCGGGGGTTGAATACTGAGATCAGGGTTGTTGGCTGCAGGGTCCAATGTTAATTTGTTACAACTGCTGCAGACAACATGGAAGGGACAGTGTAACTCCTTACAAACTCAATTGCTTTCCGACTATAAAGCTTTTGGTTTGGGACTTAAGGACTTAGAAGCTTAAAGGTTTAAATCCAACAGCCGTCCTGCTGCTTTTATTTTGTTCCCACTGGGCTGAATTTTGAGAAATTGAGTATTATTTCTACTCTATACCTTCTTATTTCTGAATAAAATTATGAGAATTACCAATATGAGAATAATATATAATACATCATCTCTCGGGGCACACAAAGAAAAGGAATGAAAGATCAGTTGATATTACACACTCAAAGGAATAAGAGGTGAGGCAGGCCAATAGTGAAAGAGTACTTTATATCTTAAGGCATTATTAGATTCTCAGTAAAACTGCTAATAAGTGTGTAGGACACAATATCTTATGGATAGTAACAAACACTAAATAGGAATTGAAGCAGAAAAGTTTCTTATCTTCTATTCATGGAATTAGTTTTGCAAGTAACATGATGCCAGAAGTACAGAAATTGTGATGAATAGATGCTTAGAGAAGAAAAAGAAAATTAAACTATTCAGCCTAAACTACACCTAGGTTTTTCATTTGTGAGTCAACAGTATGAGGCAAAAAGGAAAGAAAGAATATACCTATACAGTACTCTGTAGCATATTTCTTGTTGACTTTCTTTGGTACATTTTCAGATGATGTATTTACAATGGGAAGAAAACAAGCTATTTTCCCCATTTTCTTTCAGTCCCAAAGGATAAAAGATTATCTATGTCTAAATTTAGTCATGAATGCAAGTCAGTTGCATGATGTAAGTTCTTTCTCAGGCACAGAAATGACTAATTGGAATAAAGTCTTTCTTATGCCTTAATGAGTGCATTTCCTCCTTTCAGTATTATAGTCAATGATGGGGTCAACACAAACCTACAAGGCAATAATCACTGTGAACAGGAGCTATAGTGTTACGCTTGATTGTATCACAAAACAGGACACTTGAAGGCATAAGGAACATGATGAGCTTTTTTAAAAATACTTCAAGAAGACACTACAGAAATTAAACTTTTAAACTGCCAATCATGCTTTGAGCTGAAGTACTTTTCTGAGAGATCCAGAAGTGCTGACATGATGTGTGCTTTATTCTTTGTGACACATTGACAGATGTCCTTGGAAGAAGTCATTTCAAATGTTGCAAAGTCATATGCAATCAGCAGTTTTGATGGTTTCACTGACTTACTCTTGGTTTCTTAGTGGCTATGTCAGGTTTATCTGTCAAAGAATGAATTCACTTTTTTTTCTGAGTCATATTTTATATACAATTGTCTTCCAGTACATTCTGTGACTATTGCCATTTATTTATTCACCACACTCATGATGTCTAAATTGTTTCAAGTCATTCACTATTATGGATAATTCTGATATGGACAATTTTCTAAATATCTCCTTGTGCAAGAAGAGTTCCTTATGTACATATATATGATGTATTTTTAAAAAGATTTTATTTATTTTTTATTGCAAAGTCAGATATACAGACAGGAGGAGAGACAGAGAAGAAGATCTTCTGTCCTTTGATTCACTCCCCAAGTGACCACAATGGCCTGTGCTGCGCCGATCTGAAGACAGGAGCCAGGAACTTCCTCCAGGTCTCCCACTCAGGGTCCCAAGATTTTGGGCCATGCTCAACTGCTTTGCCAGGCCACTGGGAGGGAACTGGATGGGAAGTGGAGCTGCCAGGATTAAAACCAGCGCCCATGTGGGATCCCAGCACATTCAAGGTGAGGACTTTAGCTGCTAGGCCATGGCACTGGGCCCTTATATATATGATGTATTATTGCTAGGATGTAGGTATGTAAGTTTGCAACAAATTTATAGTAAGTTTATTTCCCAATATAGCTGTACCAGATTGTTTCCTTAGTTATTCACCAACATTTCAGGATACTATCACTTAGGAATTTGGGCCAATTGCATATTTGAATTCCTTTGATAACTACTGAGATTAAATTGTGAATTATTTCACATATTTACCTGGCTTTAGAATGTAACTTCTGTAAAGAGTTTAGTTATATTTTCAAAATTTCTTGTCCTGTCAGATGCTTGACTTGCAGGAATTCTTTATTTTGTCGGAACTTTTAGGAATTCATAGTAAGAATTCAAGGAATTCTGATCCTTTAACTGCTAAACTAATCGCAATATCTTCACACAGTCAATGTCTCCTCTTTTTTTAAATAAAGCAAACATTTATTAAACTATAATAAAAACATTCAATCAAATTACAAAACCTGAGCAAGAAAAACAAACGGCACATGCTTAACTGTAGTTGACATTCAAATAAAATTTACATTCCCAAAATATTATACAGTAATTAGAAAATACCAGCCAAAGTAATATTAGGATACTTTTACGTGCGATCTCAACAAATTTGAACAGAAGCAAATTTTAACAAAGGTAAATTTTACAGTGAAACATAGCAGTAGATTAAGGATCTTGACATGTTTATTTTACTGCTGTTTGACACTATGATACAAAAATAAAAGGATTTACTTGACATTTTTAATAAATATCTCATGGGCTGTTGAGTGCCTTACTGGTGAAAAGATTTAACTGGCTAATCTCATCAATCCATTTTGTACATTTAGTAGGCATCATCTCTGCCCTACCTAACTCTTCATGCAATTCACAGCACACAAATTGTTATCATATTAAATACATAATCAACTCGGACTTTTCAACAACAAGGAAATTAGTAAACCATCAAATGGACTGCTTACCATACACTTTCCGCATAACTAAATAACACACAAAAAATCAAAATAATATTTGTCATCACTCTAAACTATTGCCAGCAACTGACGAAAACTGCCAATTTGCCATATTCATGTTCACAACATGCTAAATATACTCTGCTGTTACTTCATCCATGAAATGCCAACATGCCTGGAACAGAGAATTTTCACCATCTCTTGATGTGGGACCTGACTTGCAGCAATCTATATTTAGATCAGAACTCCATGCGCACTTGATGAACTCTACCTTTCCATATTGGCTTTCTTATATGAGAGAGAATATATGGTATTTATTCTTTTGTGATTGACTCATTTCGCTGAGCATAATAGTTTCTAGTTGGGACCACCTGGTTTTGAATAGAATAATATCGTTCTTCTTGACAGCTGAATAATATCCCATTGAGTAGATGTACCACAGTTTTTTTAACCATTCTTCCTTAGACGCACATCTGGTTTCCATGTCATTGCTATTGTGGATTGTGCTGCTGTGAATATAGAATTACAGATCCCCTTCTCGTATGCAGATTTCACTTCTGTTGGGTATATTCCTAAGAGCGGGATTGCTGGGTCATATGGCAGGTTTATTTGCAATTTTCCAAGCACTCTCCATATGGATTTCCACAATGATTGTACTAGCCTACACTCCCACCAGCAGTGAAGGAGGGTACCTTTCTCCCCACATCCACGCCAGCATGTGTTGTTTTTCGAATTCTGAATGTAGGCCAGTCTCACAGGAGTTAGGTGGTACCTCAAGGTGGTTTTCATTTGTATCTCTCTGATGGCTAGAGAGCCTGAGCATCTTTTCATATATTTATTAGCTATTTGTATCTGTTCTTTTGAGAAACATCTGTTCATTTCCTTTGCCCATTTTGCTACAGGGTTTATTTTTTCACTATCCTTGGGTTTCTGAAGCTCTTTGTAGATCCTAGATATTAGTCCCCTGTCACTTGTGTAGAATGCAAAAATTTTTTCCCATTCTGTAGGTTGTTTCTTCACTTTTTTAATTGTTTCTTTTGCTGTGCAGAAACTTTTTAGTTTGATATAGTCCCATTTGTTCATTTTGGATTTGATCGCCGTTGCTTTAGGCGTCTTTTCTAAAAAGTCTTTCCCTGTTCCTATATCTTGGAGTGTGCTTCCTATCTTTTCCTTTAGTAGTTTGATATCCTCTTTTGTATATAAAATCTTTGTAAAAGCTTATTTTTAATATCATTAATGACTTTAAATTCGGAGATTTAGAACACTTTTATGTCCTCATTAAGAATTTTTTTGGGGGGGACAGGCATTTGGTACAACAGTTAACACTGTACACATGGGAACTCATATTGTAATGCTGGGTTCAGGCATCAGCTCTACTTCCAATTCCGCCTTCCTGCTATGTGTACCCTGGAAAGCAGTGGGTGATAGTTCAAGCACTTAAGCCTGCCACTCACATGAGAGATGCCAATTAATTTTGAGGCTTTTAGCAAAACTGGTTGTTGCAGGACAGTTATTTAAAGAGTGAAACAACAAATGGAAAAATGTTCTGTCTCTTTGCCTTTAAAATAAAACAAAAATAATACAACAAATGAAGTTAAATAAGTGATCATACTGTGTTTTCACAGTGCCAACAAATATTTCTTTTGGTGCCTAGTATAACTTTGACATTTTTCTTTTGCTATCCCTTTTTTCAAATACCATCAATGAAATTTTCACTCATTATTAGCTTAATGTTATCTTTTATAAATATTACATTTTGTTGTACACATGGATTTTCTGTTTTTCACTGGTTTTCTTTATCTGCCATTGTAAAAAAAATTACAGATCTTACATATTATAGTGTTGATAACATCTAAGGAAAAACATCCTTTCTATTTTTCATTAATTAATGTATTTTATTATTCCATGATACACATCTATAGACTCCAGAATTTCCCTTCCTCTGCCCCATATCCGCACCACCCCTTCACTCATTTCCCCTCTACAACAGTATAGTCTTTCATAATCAGTTTGAAGGCTGTCACTCTGCTGTTTAAGGGTATGCTGACACTGTAGGTATGGACAATGGCAGAGAGTCCAGCATCCTTCTGTCCAGGTACATTCAACACTGTTATTGGGAATCCATCTTTGAAAGTAGAGATATTCACTGCATTTTATCTTCTCATTTTATGTTATAATCTCTACTACACAGTTACTATACATTCCCTTAATGAAAAGCAGTACAACAAAAATAAACAACAGATAGAAAAGTAGAAAATTAACAACAAGACGAAGTTAAGTAACATGCTACTGATTGACCAATGTGTCACCTGGACAGTTTTTTGCTTGTTTTAAGATTTTGTAAGTATTAATTAGAAAAAGCATGTTAAGATTCATGAAAATCTCCAAGTGATTCAATTTTATATTTCAAATTGGGGCATATCTATATTTACACATTCTTTACGGTAGTGTTTCATAGCTTCATCCCAGCCATCGTTGTTTTTTTATTTATTTTTTGTTGTATTTTTTACATTATTGTTTATATTCTATTGACTCATAATTATACTAGTAAGCACTTGTTTTTTAAGATTTATTTTATTTTTATTGGGAAGGCAGATATACACAGAGGCGGAGAGACAGAGAGGAAGATCTTCTGTCCTTTGATTCACTCCCTAAGTGGCCACAATGGCCAGAGCTGCGCCGACCGAAAGCCAGGAGCCAGGAGCTTCTTCCAGGTCTCCCATACTGGTATAGGGTCCCAGGTTTGTGGGCTGTCCTCCACTGCTTTCCCAGGCCACAAGCAGGGAGCTGGATGGGAAGTGGAGCTGCCGGGATTAGAACCGGTGTCCATGTGGAATTCCAGAGCATGCAAGGTGAGGACTTCAGCTGCTAGGCTACCACACTGGGCCCAGATACTTATTTCGAGGTATAAAAATCTGTCACTGGAACCAATATACTTACAGTATAAGTGTACTTAGTGTACTTAACTATGTAGCATGTATAATGAACAGAGGAGCATACAGGCAAACAAAAGAACATTGCATATTATTTGCTTGTATTTTTCAGGTGAGTTTCCTCAGAAGTCTCAGAATAGATCTGCCATGTGACCCAGTCATTTCACTCCTAGAAAATTGTCCAAAGGAAATGAAATCAGCATACGAAAGACTTATCTGTAGCATCACGCTTATTGTAGCTTAACTGATGATTGAATAAGAAATGTATATGATAATAGTCATCCATAACACGAAATGAAATTCTGTCTTCAGAACAAAATGCATACAACTGGAGACCTTTGTTCTTGGTGAAATTCACCAGTCCCCAAATAACAGAATATTATGCTTTACCTGATTTGTGGTAGCTAATACATAGAATATGAAAAAAAAAGTATATGAGTGAAATTGACAGCTTGAGGCCTTTGAGGAGCAATGTTTTTAATACTGGCTGTTGAATTCTCTATTTAGAGGATATTAAAGCTTATGATTTTAAAGGATTTTTACAGTATGTTATCACAAAAATTAAAGGAAATACAAGAAAAGCAGGAGCACTGAGGGTGGCAGTAAAAGAGGAAGGCAGGGAAGTTATGGTGGGAAGTTCTATGCTCCTAAAATTGTAAGCATGAGACACATGAAATTTGTTCCCTTGGTATAAATTAAGAAGTTAATTTAAAAGATAGGCAAAATTGGAGGAGAGAGTTACTCTGAGTTGAGGTTGTTTGCCCACTTTCTTACAACTTTCTTTTTTTCTTCTTTATATTAAATTTATTATTTTATGATGAAGGGATTTCCCTTTCCTCCTCCCCAAATGCCTTCCCACTCACCACTTTCCCCTATATCATTATAATAGTATAGTCCTCCATAATCAGTCATAAGTCCATCATTCTGCTATTTAAGCATATCCTGACATTTTAGGCATAGACAACAGCAGAGAGTCCAACATCCGATTGTCAAGATTTATTTAACAGTTTCATTTGAACCCCTTCTTTGCTTTGAAAGCAGAGATATACACTGCATTGTATCTTCACATCTGGATGGGATAGTTTCTAATACAGTTACTATACATTCTCTTAAATGAAAAGCCATAAAACAAAATCAAAAAAGGAAGAAAAAGTAGAAAATTAACAACAACATGAAGTTAAATAACATGCTACTAGATGACCAATGTGTTGCTGAAGAAGTGAAAAGTAAAATAGAAAACTTTCTTGAATAAAATGTTGCTACTGTTGGACCTATAAGTCAGTGATGAAATTAAAAAGAAAAAAAAACATTTTGAAGAAATGAGAGTAAAAACAAAATATCAAAACGCCCTGTGATGTAGTAAAACAGTATTGAAAGGGATATCAATCTTGTATTTTGCATGAAGGGTGCCTTTTGTCAGAGAGAATATATGATATGTGTTCATTTTGGACTGATGTATTTCACTGAGCATAATAGTCTTTAGCTGGGACCATTCTGTTTAAGTGGTAGAATTTCATTCTTTTTAATGGCTGTCTAGTGTTCCACATAGTAGATATACTACAGTTTCTTTACCTACTCCTCTTTTGACGGCCATCTGGGTTGTTTGCATGTCTTTGCTATTGTCGATTATGCTGATTTAAATATAGCATTACAGATCCCTTTCTCATATGCAGATTCCACTTCCTTTGGGTATATTCTCAGGAGTGGAATAGCTGGGTCATATGGCAGGTCAATTTTCAGCTCTCTTAGCACTCTCCATACTGACTTCCATTGTGGAAGTCTAGCCTGCACTTCACCAGCCATGAAGGAGGGTAACTTTCTCCCCACATCCATGGCAGCAAGTGTTATTAGAGTTCTGAATGTAAGCCAATCTCAGTGGAGTTAGGTGGAACCTCAGTGTATTTTTCATTTGTATTTCCCTGACACTAGGAAGTCTCAGCATTTTAAAATATATGTCAATTAGCCATTTGAATTTGGTTTTTTTTTTTGAAAAATGTCTTAAAGCTGAGTCCTCCCTGTAAAGTTAATGAATCTAGACTCCTCCACTGAAATATGGTCATATGTTTCCTTATTTTGTAAAATTGGTTTTTAGCCGTGTGTTATAGCCATTAATGATGGCATTAATTGGCTGATTTAATGCATACAAAATTTCCATGAAAATAGTTGTTTGATGAGACACTGCAAGTTCAGTATTTCCCTTGTAATTGTTTTGCAGCATTTTCTTACTTTTTAACTTTTATTTCTAAAACAGAATTTTTTGAGAAGTCTAGGTTTCACAACACAGTTGATTAGAAATTACGGAGTTCTTCTACTTCTCCTACCTCCTTACTTGTATAACATTCCTGAATGTCAATATTCTGCAACAGATGATGCATTATTATGTCTCAGAATCCTACAGTGATAGACAAACCATTGTCAGCTAATATCCACAGAGGAATTCAATACTATTGTTATTCACTGCATGGTCTGGGGTAAATGTGTGATGACATGTATCCACCACTATATTCATTATTATATGTAGTAACCATACACTATGCTGTCATGATTTCCCTGTCCTAAAATGCGCTGATGTTTTTTATCTATTCATCTCCTCTATTCTCCAAAGCCCAGGGAATTACTGACCTTCTTACTTGAGAGTTTTATCTAAAAAAGTTTTACCTAAGAATTTACATAATTTTCAGAGTACCATATGTGTGATTTCCTAGTTACTGCAGCCTTGTCAGATGCATTTCACTTTAATGATACACAGTTAAGATTATTTCCCCTTTTCTTTCTTTTTTAGTATTGAATGCTATTCCATTATCAGGGACCCAGTCTATTTACTCATTCCCTGTTGAAGGATGCATTGATACTTCTCAAAATGTTGACAGTTATGAATAGCTGCTACAAACATGTGTGAGGTTTTTTTTCTTTTTTGTGGATAAGTTTTATTACTCTTTGTGTAAGTAGCGAGGAGCATGGCCACTGGGGATCGTTTAGTAAGGGTATAGTTTTGTAAGGAACTACACAATTACCTTTTAAAAGCAAGGAACTATAATGTGATTCATCTTGCTAACTGTTTCATATATGCTTCAGTTGAATGTATAGTCACCTGATGTTGGAGAAAGTCAGCTAATATTGTTCATTACGTTCAGTTGACGGATGTCAGTTTTGAGTTCAGACATGTCCTTGGTTTTCTCTGTGCTGCGTCTGTTTGTCACTGAGGAATGTGGAAACTTGGTATAATAATGGGATCATCTATTTTTCCTCACAATTCTATCAATTTACCTCAGGTATTTGATGCTCTGTCACCAAGCATACATACACTTAGTATTATCATGATTTTTTGAATACTTGATCTTTTCATTATTGTGTAATACCATGATAACTTTTCTAGCTCTAGACTTCGCTATACAAAATTACAGTTGTCATTTTCGTGCTCCCAGATACTTGCTGTTAAAGCTTGGCCGGGAGAGTTGCATACTTTGTTCTACCCTCCATCCTTTTCCATGGTACTAGACATATGTTGGTAGTTTTTTTTAAATCAAGAGATACGCTGATAATTCCCAACATGGGACCTTTGGTAGAGCATGAAACTTCATCTTACTCTGTTCTCATGTATACAAGCCTTGAACCAGGCCCACCAAATTTTCTGCCAATGACCCTAGCATTGGAACAGACTAACATATCAGAGTAGAATGGCCTGATTTTGTCTTTTTGCCCATCATCTCTACTCTGTGGAGTAATTTACTGCTTTAGCAAAAAACATCCTCTTATTCTTTTTGATTAAGTCAAAACTGTCACTGATTAGGTTTTTCAAGGATTATGCAGGTGGGATATCTACAGAGATTAAAGATTAAGGTGACTTGGAAAGTCTTCAAAAATGTGGTTCAGCCAGTTTAGAGGTGATTTCATGTTGACTTTTCTCTTCTTATTGTTTTAGAAGAGTAAATTGACATTGTGATATTTTCTTTATTTAGAAACTTGATCCCTGGTCAGAAAGAGAGGTATTTTATGTCCTCCAGCATATCATTAATTTTGCCTTCCTTTAGTCCATTTCTAACAAAATAATTTTCTTCTAGTTTGTTCAATAGAGAGATTAGGACTCACATTTGAGACTGAAGTAAAACCTAAATCCTACTAATAATAATTTAGTCCTTCCATTGTTGTCCAGAAGGCAAAGGAAAAGAACAAACTTCTCAGGAAAAACAGTAGCAACTTTGAACTGATCTCTTCATCTAGTACGTGAGACGACATACACATTATGAATTTCCAGTCCTATGAGGGCAGCAAGAGCAGTGTGTAATTGCTTTGATGGGAGTGATGTGCTGAGGAGGGCATGATAGGGAGGTGAATCAATACCATGTATAGTTACCACCCTATTGTATTTGGATGCCTGCAAGAGTTTTATTGTCTTCAGTCCAGTTGAGGAACTAAAGTCTTCCAGCTTGACTACTATTTTGCTTCTTGTTGCATTCAGCTTTGCCTTACCAAAATGTCAAAGTTTTTTTTTAAATGACAAGGTAGTCATGGAGGCCCCCCAAAACATAGTTCTGGTAATAAAGTTCATTTTGAGGATATGTTGCATCATTTGACACTTTGAAGAGTTGTACTACGTAGTATATTTTTCAGATTAAACCAGATCTGCTGCACTAACAAGAAATCCCCAGATCTCAGGGGCTAAATCAAATCAGTGTCATTTCTTGCTTTACTTTCATTCCTGCATGTTAGTGGGGTCTCTGCTTATTGAGGTCAATCACTACCTTGGTTAAATTTTTTCTACAGCTTAGTTTTCTTAAGGTTGGACATGGCAGTGTAGCATGTTGTACTGTGACCCTTAAATTTTCTTCCCAGAAGTGACTGCATCATGCTTGGTACATTTACCTAAAAAAGATATAAGTGATTCGATGATGGCTAACTGCAAAAGATGGACTGTAGAAGATGAGAAAAATGTGAATATTGGGCTGGTGTTGTAGTGTAGTGAATAAAGTTGCCACCTGTCACACTGGGTGCCAGTTTATGTCTGAGCTGCCCCTCCTATGATCCAGCCCCCTGCTAATTTTCCTGGGAAAGAAATGAGGGGATAACTCAGACATTTGGACTCCTGCTACCCAGCTGAGAGACCTGGATGAAATTTATGCATGATGCATAATGATGATTGTCATCTTTGGTTAGAAGTGAGGAACTTGTGTAGCTTCTTTTTTAAAAAAATTTTCTTTTCTATTTTATTTTGAATTTTATGATACAACTCCATAGGCTATGGGATTTCCCTTGTCCCTTCCCTACAATTTCCTTCCCCCAACAGATTTCCCCCACAATATTACAATACTGCAGTCCTTTATAAGCAGTCATAAGTCCAGCATTCTGTTATGTGACTGTTTCCTGACATTGTGGATACAGACAATGACAGACAATCTAAAATCCTATTGTCAAGTTATATCCAATAGCTTCATTGGGAGTCCGTCCTTGATTTGGAAGTAGAGATGCATACTGTATTGTAAACTCATGTCTGTATACAATAGTCTGTATTACACAGTCACTATACATTCCCTTAAATGAAAAGCCATAAAACAATATCAAGAACAGCAATAAAGATATCTTGACAAATGCGACAAACTTCCTCCTGTAGAAACACGTATTGGTGCCACTCATATCTACCTAGAACTTTCTCGTCTTTCAATGAGCTAATTCACTTTGTTCTTGCTTGTCCACATCCTTTATTCTTCACGGTTATGAGACAAAAAAGTCTTCAGGAAACGAAATGTTATAATACTAGGAACTGAGCTGTGAATCAGCTATGATATTATAACAACTGCGACATTTCTTTTTTTATTGCTCTTAAATTGAAGTTCTTTTTGTTTTTATCATTTTATGACACAGTTCAGGATTTCCCTTATCCTCTCTCTAATCCACCCATTCACTGAGTTCCACTATACCATTACTCTAGTATAGTTCTTCATACACAGTCATATATCTACCAATGTGGGCATGGAAAATGGCAGAAGGGTCCAACATCCTATTATCAAGTTATAGTAAGCAGTTTCATCTTTGTCTGGAAGTAGAGATGCATACTGCATTGTATCCTCACATCTGGATATGATAGTCTCTATTACACAGTTACTATATATCCCCTTAAATGAAAAGCCACAAAACAAAATCAGCAACAGAAAGAAAAAAGCACCAACACCATGAAGTTAAATAACATGCTACTGAATGACTGATGTGTCACTGAAGAAATGACAAAGAAAATCAAGAATCTTCTTGAGGAAAATGATGCTACTGTATGATCTATGAGTCATTGAAGATTTTGATTAGGAAGAAGTGTTTTGAAGAGATGAAACCAACAAAGAAAAAAATCAAAATCCATGAGATACAGTTTCCACTGATCTTTGTTGGTGAAATGTGTCTCCTGTAGGGAACAAACAGATGTGTTTTGTTTCTTAATCCAGTCTATTAATCTATGTTCTTCTACAGTAAAGAAAAGTTAAAAGAATATGCCAAACCTGCCCTACAAATGATACTTAAAGATGTCCTCTTGACAGAGAAAATGAAAAACGCCACCAAAACCAAAGGCAAATATGAAGAACAACCCAATAAAATAACAACAGAAGGCTAAATCAATGAACAACTCATTGCTAAAATGACAGAACCAAATTATCTCCTATTTGTATTAACCCTGAATGTAAATGGCTTAAACTCATTAATCCAACATCATAGATTAATAGACTGGATTAAAAAACAAAACCCATCTAAAAGTGAGGAACTTGTATAGTTTCTTTAACACAGCATTCCATCCAAACTAATGGGGAAAAAAGATGAAAGAATAGACCTTTAAACTCACACATACAGAAGGATTTATGATCCATTCTCCAAAGTATTTTAATTTGTTCTCATCTTCATTAGGTAAAACTACTAAAAAATCATTTTGACCTATAGGTGGCAATATTGGTATTACTCAATACAAGGGTAGAAAGATGGGATGACTAAAAGCATAAAAGAATGATCCAATGAAGAAAATTATTGAATCTGAAAACCTTATTTGATGAACATAAAAAAACTTGAATTAAGAGACAAATTTACGTATGTAAAATTTATTCCCTGTTTGTAATCACTTCCATCGCTCAGTGATTTCTGCTTCCACCCTCCACCTTACCCCTCATTCCCACTGATTTCTCCTAGGCTATTATGTTAATATATTCCTTCAACAATAGTCACAAGTCCACCATTCTGTTATTTAAGGGTATCCTGACACTGTAGTAATAGAGAATGGTAGAAAGTCAGGATATAGTTAATACTTTCATTGGAAGTTTATCTTTTATTCAAGAGTAGAGATGCATAGTATATATGCATGTTTGTGTGTGTGTGTATAAAGAAGACCGTATAAAGAAGACTAGCATACCAAGAAGTGAAGATACATTGTGTGTGTGTGTGTGTATATATATATATATATATATATATATATATATATATATATATCTTGTGTTTTGAATGAAGGTTGATTTACATTAGAGAGAATACATCATATTTGCCCAGGTAATTTTCTAACATGACCAATTTTACAAAATTTTAAGTAATAAAAGTAAACAATTTGATATTTCCCCCAACTAGACCAAGAAATTTACAAGGGTAAGCAGTAACCCCATGTGATTATTTCAATTTAAATCAACTACAATTAAAATACAAATTTTCATATATACCAGCCTCACAGTCATGTGGCAATCTGACTGAATAATGCACCTCGAGGTTTTCATCAACACTGGGAGTTCTATGGGTGATGTTGCTCTATGCTATAAGTTCTTTGGATGCTAACATTTCTATCTTCATATTTTCCCAGTATCTATGTTAAACATTGCATATATAAGGCAATCAGAAAATATTTGCTCGTTAAAACCATAAAATGGAATTTCTAAGAAAAAATGTGGAAAAACTTCAACAATTTCTTACTGTCAAGAATATGCTGTACCGTATTGGTAACACAGGTAATAAACAGATTTATGGTGTCTGTCTTCAATGCTACTTTTTGCCTTGCATCTGGCTTACAGTTCGATTTCTTGTCAAAGACATTAAGGCAAAACCTTTTGATCAGAGCTATATGTTCCAGAGGGACAGCTTGGTCCTAATAATGGTTTTCCAAGTATACTCCAAAGAATGACCTGGAATCTGTTCTCCTTAATTAACTTTACTTAATCCACTTCTTTTTGGGTTTTCATTTTGCCTAGATGAGCTATTATCCATTAGAAAATGCTACACAGTCAGGTTATAATTTAAAAGGCTCTTAGCTGATAGTTCATTAGCTTGATTCAGAGAGAATAAACCTAAAGAATAAATTTTTAAAGATTTTATTTATTTTGATATGCAGAGAGGAGGGGAAGATCTTCCATCCATTGATTCATTCTCCAGTGGCAGCCAAGGCTGGAGCTGTGTCAATCCGAAGCCAGGAACCAGGAGCATTTTCCAAGTCTCTCACATGGGTACAAGATCCCAAGTTTCTGGGCTGTGCTCTGCTGCTTTCCCAGGCTACAACTGGGCAGCTGGATCAGAAGCAGAACTGCCGGGATTAGATCTGGTGCCATATGGAATCCTGGCACATGCAAGGCCAGGACTTAACCACTAGGCTATCGTTCTGGGCACAAAAAGAATGAATTTTTAAAAACTCAGGCTGGCAGAATAGGGTAAGGACACGTTTAAATGGACAGAGAAACATTTAAGCAGGATGAGGAAGAGAGGACACATTTTGGGAGACAGGAAAGGACAGAACAACAGCAGAGGGGTACCTGGAGACTGACAGACACAGGATAGCAGCAAAAACAACAATGTGGTATTGCAGTGACTGATACTCCAGCGGCATTCAGCTAATGGCAATCTCAATTCCACCAGCAGCCAGAACTCCAACTCCACCAGCAACCAGGTGGGAAGGGACTTTCAGTGGGAGGTTGGGTGGTAAATGCAGAAAAAGAACTGTCTACCCTGCTGGTCTCTTTGATTTGACCTGG
Organism: Ochotona princeps; assembly: GCF_030435755.1. Taxonomy (NCBI): domain Eukaryota; kingdom Metazoa; phylum Chordata; class Mammalia; order Lagomorpha; family Ochotonidae; genus Ochotona; species Ochotona princeps. The sequence continues at coordinate 47,001,549 of NC_080838.1, forward strand.
AGCAGAGACAGAGCAGCAGATCCCAGACAGGCAGTATGAGAACAGGGTGGATTTCAGAACCCAGTCAGACCCCTAGAGCCGAATTGGGCATCGTTTTGAGTAAAGAGGCAGTGGCGAGGGAAAGGACTGAGCATACACTGAGCTGGGAGTGAACTCATTTCTGACTCAGTGAACTGCAGCGATGTGGCATTCTACAGGTTCCACCCAAGACAGGTCTGGGTAGCCCTCAGACCTATCACCCAGTAGATCAAGAATTTTAGTAGTGGCACGTCAGGTGCCATTTTGTGCACTGTGGCAGAAGCTTTAGGACTGCAGGGGATAACAGTGAACTGCGCATGTGCTGAGCTCACAAGAACTCACTGTGTTCAGTGGAATGCACCGGTCCCACAGGAAAATAATACCAACTGTGGCATTGTATGCGCCAAAATAAGTCCATGTGGCACTCAGACCTAACGTCCAACAGGTTCTGACAAGATCAGCACCAACAACAACCTAGCTAATAACGACACCTGGCATCTCCCTTATCCTGGAACCTGCTCCAGCCAGAAGTGGGAGAAAGGTTGTACAGACAACAGTGCAACCTCAGCATGATATCACAGGAAGTAGAGAGTGGTGTCAGGAGCTGGGGCTGCGGAGACCATGGTGGAAATCTAATATAAGAACCCAGACCTGGAACTTGCTGGAAGGAGTGGTACAATTGGCTATAAGCGAAGAGTTGTGTTCCAACTGCAGTAAGTAAAATTGAACTGTAGACCTGTGGGTGACACAGCTTAGAAACTTGCCCCAAGGAGAAGACTCTGTTAACCAGAAGTACAAAGACCAAAAGCAAAAGAAGAGACAAAAGCCAAATGAATATTACTGAAGACTCCTCTGCAAAGGAGCATATACCTATGCCAACCTCAGAGGTAACTAAGGAAGACATCGAGAAAATGAGGGACACGGAATTCAAAAACTCATTTTAAAGCTTCTGATCAGCAATGAGAAGCACACACAAGAGTTCAAAGAATTTAAGGACTATGTTACACAAGAAAGGGCAACAATAAAGCAAATCAAGACTGATATATCAGACATTAAGAACACAGTAGAGCAAATTAAAAGTGCAGTGGAGAGTCTCCAAAATAGAATGAAGCAAGCAGAGGAAAGAATCTCAGAATTGGAAGGTATTTCCTGTCATCAGGGGGAAACAAACAAACAAACAAAAAGCTGGAAGCAGAGCTGGATCAGGCCCAAAAAAAGTATTCAAGAATTGAAAGACACAATTAAGAGGCCAAATCTAAGGGTTATGGGAGTACCAGAAGGTGAAGAAAGACTTTGAAGCTGATTTTACAGATATATTTAATGAAGTAAGAAGGGAAAATTTCCCTAATCTAGAGGAAGAATTGGGAAACAAGATCCAGGAGGGGCACAGAACTCCCAACAGGCTTGATCAAAAGCGATCTTCACCACAACGCATGATCACCAAGCTCTCTTGAATTGAACATAATAAGGAAAAGATCCTTAAATGTGCATGTAAAAAAGTCAACTGACATATAAAGGAATGCCACGTAAACTCACAGGAGATCTCTCATAGGAAACTCTACAGGTAAGAAGAGAATGGAGTGACATATTCCAGATTCTAAAAGAAAAAAATTTTCGGCCTAGGATAACATATCCAGCAAAACTTTCTTTTGTCTTTGGAAATGAAAGACAATTCTTCCATAGTAAAAAAAAGTTAAAAGAATTTGCCTCTTCCAAACCTGCCCTACAAATTATACTTCAAGATGTTCTCTTGACAAAGAGGAATAGCACCCAAGAAAACCAACGGCAAACGGGAAAAACATACCAGTAAAATGACAACAGAGGACTAAACCAATGAGCAACCCATTCCTAAAATAAAAGAATCAAACTGCCATCCATACATATTAACCCTCAATGTAAATGGCTTAAGCTCAATCAAATGTCATAGATTAGTAGACTGAATTAAAAAAGCAAAACCCATCTATTTATTGTCTAGAAGAGACATATTTCACCAACAAAAATCAGTGGAAACTATATCTCATGGGTTTTGATTTTTTGTTTTTGTTAGTTTATCTTTTCAAAACATTTTCCTCTCATTAAATTCTTCAGTGACTCACAGATCATACAGAAGCATTACTTTCTTCAAGAAGGTTCTTGATTTTCTTTTTCATTTCTTCAGTGACAGATTAGTCATTTAGTAGCATGTTATTTAACTTCATGGTGTTGCTAATTTCTTTTTCTTTTCTTCCTGTTGATTTTGTTTTGTGGCTTTTCATTTAAGAGGATGTATAGTAACTATGTAATGGTGACTATCATATCTAGCAGCATGTATTCTAAGTCCATGGCACTGTAAATTTCTACTTTTCTTCCTGTTGTTGATTTTGTATTATGACTTTTCATTTGAGGGGATGTACAGCATCTGTGAAATGGAGTCCATCATACCCAGATGTGAAGATACAATGTAGTATGAATTTCCACTTCCAGACAAAGATGGACTTACAATGAAACTGTTTACTGTATCTTGATAATAGAATGTTGGACCCTCTGCCATTGTCCATGCGCACAATGATGGACATATGATTGTGTATGAAGAACCATAGTAATAATATAGGGGAACTTGGTGTGTGGGGGGGAATTAAGGAAGGGGATAAGGGAAATCCAAAGAGCCTATGGAAATGTATCATAAAATAATAATAATAATACTAATAAATAAAGATAAAAAATAAGAAGAAAAAAGAATAAATTTTAATGCTAATTTAAAGGATATTAGTTGCTATGAGTAAAATAATGTAAATGCCATTGTATGCCGCAGGAACATTAAAAGGTAGCTGCCAGTGTACTGTCAATGATCTGCAGATCATTAATCTCCAAGATTATAAGATCATCTACCATGTTGATGCAGAAAAGTTTTGATTCTATGGTACTATGTTGGTCTAAGATCTATGGTGAATATGCTCCTACCAGGGGAGGTATGCCTTCTGGCATGGCCAACAGGAGGCTTCTTACAATCCAGTATGGGGAGGGAAGGACTATATATTCCACTCCAGTCATGGATTGTGCAATGCTAATCAAGAACCAAATAAACTTTCATGAACTTAAGTTGTTATTGCAACACAGTTGTTGAAAATCCTATTTGCGGCTTCATTCCTACCCTCTTCAATTTAAATGTATCCAGTGTTATCTTTTGCTTAAATTATTATACAGATGAAATGAATAGGACACTTTTTGATAATATTGTTCACTAACATCTTTGGGATGGTGTTTATAAAGGGTGATCAGGTATACTAGATACTTAAGCCAGTTAAATGGGCCAAGTACTTCATTTTTGTTTGATGTTTTTAAAAGGTTTGCTTTATTTTATGTTTTATTTGAAAAACAGAGTAACAGAGAAGAGAGGCATCTTCTGATTCACTCCCCAATTGGCCACAAGAGCTGGATCTGAACTGATCTGATGTTAGGAGCTAGGAGCCTGTTACTGGTTTTTCCATATGGGTCCAAGGATGTGAGCTCTCCTCCACCACTTTCCTAGGTTATAATTAGGGAGCTGGATCAGAAGTGGAGCAGCCAGGACTAAACTAAAACTGGCACCAATATGGGGTGCTGAAGATAGGTTGAAACTTAGCCTTAAACCATGGCACTTACCCCTATTTTTTTGAATTTGTTAGCAGCTAGATTTCAGATGTAGATTTTAACAACATTCTCATTTTGTCCTTGTCATCAACCAAAAATGACACTGGTAGTCCCTTAATTGTTTCCCTGAGAAGCATGATGATTAAAATGACTAGATTTATGTGTAAAATCAGCTGATCAGTCTTGTAACACCACAAACATCCATCTAAAGTTTAATATATTCCAGATAATTTTCTACATGTACAACCTCTTTATGTGAAATGTACTTGAGTCTTTGTGCATGGCACTTTTACGATTGTATTACTAATCTTTCCACTTTACTTTGAAATTTAGTTTCATTTTCTGAAGAGTTAATTTGCTAGAGTTTTGCTATTCAGTTACATGGGATTCTTCATATATGTGATATAATTCATTTGGTAGCTAGCAAATTCTGGGAGAATATATACTTAATAGTTTAGACCTCTGTTCAACAAAAAGCAGTAAGAAACAAAATGGGATTTTTCAAGAAAGAAGATGTATTTGACTTAAGATACACATATTATCTATTTAGACTCACATCTTTTTGACCTCCTTGAAGCAGGAAGCCACTTAGGCTGCCTTATCAAATGACTGAAGCATGCTTGCTCACAAACACAGCCTCTGAGTCCAAATGGGTCAAGCAATCCAGAGACTTAGAGAAAAAGCCGAGTACTCCAGGATAGCTGTGTTCAAAAAGCCAGGAAAGAAATTCTGGGAGGGTTGCCCTCTCTTCCTGTGACACATGACAACTTCTGAGAGGAAGTCAAGACGGGAAACTGGGCAATCATGACTATTAGTCATATGGAGGGAGACAACAGCATTATGAAGTCAACAGCTGCAAAACAATGGGGACATGAGAGGCTATTTTTGTTTGGTTTCAACAATTAATTGAACCTGCTGGAACTGACAGTGTGCACTGCCTTCTCACAATCTACTCTTGCTAAAAGTGGAAAACTCCAAGCAAAAAAAAAAAAAAAAGTTATCTCTTTCCTGCTTAACAATAATTGAAGTGCCACTCTACTCTTTCATCTTCACGTGCTGGCCTCAAAATGACTTTGCTACAAATATAAAGACATCCAAACATACAAAACTAAAAAGTATGTATTATAGGATTTCCACTGCTAGTATTTTGCTGCTATATATAAGACTGAAATCTGGGTTCTTAAATTTGAAATTGTAGTATCTTGGGAAACTACCTTAGGAATAGGTATAGAAACTAATAACACAGTACCTTCAATAGCAGATGGCTTATATAGCAGACTTTAATTCTGTTATTTTTTGTTTTGTAAATTGCAGATGGAGCCATTGCAAAAATAAAAATATACCTAGGAGAAATTCAGTTAACCTGCCATTTTCTTTTCTTTTTTTATTGTGTTTGGCAAACTGTTACAAAGTAGAAGCAGACACAAACCTCAGCTATCAAATCAGAAAATTGAATGTTGTATAGAATTGGGAAACTTATGAATCGTATGTTGTCAGCTTAGTGGGCCTTGGACAAGCTGTTTCTGTATTTAGCACCATCTTCCCAAACAATAGTGATTCTTTACAATTTATGGTTCTAAATAGTGTTTCTCCTCATTTTCTGACATTGAATATTTTTCAAAAGCTTACAACATTTCACTGAGCAGAGGATCTTTGAGTGTCTATATAACCTTCAGCTAAGTGGTATTCTTCACTTCTGTTTATTTTTTTCTTCTAAAATTTTCTTCTAATGCTGCATTACTGTTTCCACTGTATCAGTGTAACAGGATCCTGTAGTTTAGCATTTGTGTGTATAATTTTTTTATTCTATTCCCACCCCCTAATTCTATTACTCTATTTTACTGCCACATGTCTAGACATTTGATTGCCTTGTCCAACTCTATCACCCAGAGACGTTCTGTTACCATCCACAGCTATAATTATTGCCAGGCTGGGAAGACTTTTCCCATTTTTTTAATGAAGAATGGGATTTTATACTTATTGAGATGAGCATTGTCCAATAAAAATATCCACAATAATGAAAATGTTTATTGTGGTCATTCAATATGGTAGCTGTTTCCAATGTGAATGTTGAACACTTAAAATGTGACTAGTAGGCCTAGGAAATGGGATTTTAAATTTTATTTACTTAACAGGCATACTTAGTGGTAACTATTGAACAATGCCATTTTAGGCTATGGGCAAGTACAATCAAAGGAAGGGGGAAGATAGGGGAGAAAGGGAAGCAATTAAACTACACGTGGTGGCAGAATACAAGGGAAATAAAGGTAATTAGTTTGATTTTACTGAGCTTTGTGTTCTAAATTATGGTGAAAAGTCTCCATCCATCTCTCTTTTCCAACTGAACATAACATTTTTGCTTTTTACCAGTGATTTTTGGAAACTATTTCCCTGTGGAGCATGAAAAGCAATGTTGAGGAGCAGTGAGTGCGCATTTGGGCCTGGTCATGTTTGGGCTTTCATATTGCCTGATCATAATTATTGAAATTTTATTGTCTCCCAGGAAACAGAGTGCTTGTAAGTACAGAAACATGGATCACCCATTAAATTGAGGTTTTCAGAATTTGAGTTGAGAAAATATCCATCTGTTACAACAGTATAGTTCTTCACCCACAGTCACAAGTCCATTTTCTGCTATGTAAGTTTATCATGATGCTGTAGGTATAGACAAATTGGAAAGTCCAACATCCTATTGTCAATGTATCTTTAACAGTTTCATTGGGGTGGGGAGAAAGGGAGCATGGTGGAAGGGGAGATACCTTGGTCTATGGAAAAATAACTTGGAAAAAAACAAACAAACAAAAAGATTGTGTGCCACAGACCCAGCCCAGTCCAGGTAGCAGGCTCTGGGGCTTTGTTGTGTGCCACAAGCCTAGTCCAGTGGCTTACTCATTGGGGACTGGGGGGTGTGGGCTTGTGGGGGGCCGGGGGATGGCATCCATAGGGCCATCTAGTGCCCTGGAAAATCACGTTTAGACAGGTGGAGTGAGCCTGGGAATTTCCCAATGTGTTTGGTCCATGAATTGATCAGGATAGGGTCTAAGGAGATGTGTGGGATGGAAGACCACTGAAGGAGCATGTTGTAGGTGAGGAATGACTTCTGAGGGACTTCCATTAACAAGGCAGGCAAGTGGGGCAGCTGAGACCGAGCGGTTTTGGAAGGGGGTAACTGGAGGATCTTCATGGGTTGGATTGGTGCAGTGCTAGGCTAGGCCATACCACTAACCAGGAAGTGAGAGAACCAAGTCTAGGTTAGATTCTGTGGGGGATATGTGGGCCTACCCCAGTGGAACTGCAATTTTTGCTAGTCTGTTTAGGAGATGAGGGTGGTAATGGGCTAAACTAGGCATGACCATGGAACCCGCCAACACTCATGGGTACTGCAGTTTGGATGGGGCCAAGCCACATCATCCAACAGGTCAATTAAAGGCTGTGACAGAGGAGGCAGACTATACTGGGTAAGAACCTAGCACCTGGAGCACATGTGATTTATGGGTCTAGGAGTGAGCCTTGTTGGGGAACTTGGGAAAATCCCCTGGTGGGATATAGCTCATGCAGGAGAGCATGTGATTGAGACTTGGGTGTTGGTCAGGCCAGGCAAGGTAGCCCACCTATTGGTGAGTGTTTGAGTTTGTTCTGGAGAGGTGATGGACTGGGCAGGGCTGGGCCAAACCTTAGCCCAGTGGCATGTATAGGAGCCAGGCTGGAGTGTAGCACATGCTGGGTTAGGCTATATCACACCTACCATTCGCAAGAGCCAAGGATATTAGCATATTGGACATAGTTAGGTTGCAGGAATTGCCAGTGAGAGTTGAAACTAGGGGCAGGCCAGAATAGGTCAGGTTGCAGCATCTGGTGGCAAGGGACAGGATGCTGAGCTGTGTTAGAACAACTGGCTAGCACAAAATCAGTGGCTGGGAACAGGGTAGATTAGGGATCTAAGGGGACAACACAGCTGTGTTGTAGTTCCCTCTGGTGAGCATGAGAATTGGAATGGGGGTGGCAATCTGGACTGAACATGACTTCAGTATCTCAACATGGACGTGAACTTAGTCTGGGGTATGCCATACTGGGCTTGACTCTAATACACACTAGCACTGGTGATAGTAAGGGTGGGTGTAAGGCGGGCTGGGCTAGATCTCAGCATCTTCTGAAATACCTGAGAGCTGTGTCTGAGAATGGACCAGGTATAGCTGGGCTGTAACACCCAACAGTAAAAACTGGAATGAATGTGGGTCAGATGGCCAAGTCCACTGTTCCTGCTAAAACAGGAGGTAGACTGAGTCAGGCTGGGCCAAGGAACTACTGTTGTGCACTGAAAGAGACCTAATAGAGGAGCTTGGAGAACTCCTTTGTCAGGATGCAGTTCCTGCAAGTGAGCACAAGAACCAAAGCTGGAGGTAGCCCAGACCAGGTGGAGTTGCATTACTCGTTGGCATATGTGTGAGTCTGGTCTGCATGTGAACTAGGTTAGGGAGAGAACCAAGCTGGGCTAAGCCATGTTATCCACTGGTATATGTATCAGCCAGAGTTGGTGCAGGCTGGTTGGGCTTTGCTGTAGCATAAGCTGGCAGGAGATGGGACTGGGGGCAAGTCCTGTTAAGCTAGATCGCTGAACCTCCTGAAGAGTGCAAGATCTGGGAGTGGGAGTCAGACTAGTAGGGAAACTGTGAGCAACTCTTTGATAGGCTGCAACCCCCATTGATGAGCAAGAGAACCAGGACTAGGGGTGGGCCTGGTTAGACAGCCAGTGGCACCTGCTAACATGAGTGTCATCTGGATAGTGGGACTGGTTCAGTTGAACTAGGCTTCAATACCCATTGATGTGCACAAGAACTGAATGGAATGTGGGATAGGGTCAGTCTACTGCACGTGCTGTTAAACACAGGAATCAGTCTTGGGGTGGGCTTAGTGTGGGGTTTTTGGGGTTGTTCTGACTAGGATGTAGTTTTTGCTGGTGTATGGAAGGGCAGAGTGAGTGGTTGGCAGAGTTGAGATGAGCCACAGCATTTATTTTCTTACATGAGGGATGGGGCTGGAGATAGAACTGACTGAGCAATTTCAACCACCAGTTTATGTGTGTAGGCTGATGTGGATGACTGACAGAACTGGACCCCATACTGGCAAGCACACATGAGTCAGGTTTGGGATCACTTCAGACAGGGTTTTTCCAGGGACCCCTCCAACCGAATCGCTGGACTCAGAACTAATCATGGGGAGAATCTTAGGCTTTGTGGTCTGACCATGGATTGCAGGTGTCAGAACTGGACCTCCTCAGTGGCTAAGCAGGAGTAGTGGGTAGTGGCTGGTATGCTCAGGTGCATATGGAGGATATGGCAATCCATTGGGCCCTGCAGAGGACATCTGTTGCCATAGCAGAGCAAGGAGAGGAGAACAAATTGGTTCACTACTGCAGCCAAGTGTTGACAGAAAATATCTGGGCAAATGGGGGTCTCTGGGATGCACTGTGTCAGCAGATGGACCTTGGCAGAATTTTCTCATCCTTAGATCAGTGAGATAGACAGTATTTCAGAACTATTGAAACCACTTGAGTAGATCCCTGGGAGCATGTTCCAGATCAGGGACCCTTGAATGGTCCTGGGTGGCCAATCTTTATCCCTGGATACAGGGGAGGTTGGGAGGCTAGGTGCAGCCTCTCCCCTAATCTCCCTCCTTCCCCCAAATACAGGAGGAAGAAAGCAAAAATTTGGAAACAATGGTGTCACCCCCTTTCCCCCAGTTCTCAACCCTTCCCACTCTGGTCAGCTATGTAAACATCATCAAAAATAAAAACAAAAATAAAAAAAAATAGTAAATGACCATTGGTAAAAAGACTTCAAACCTTTTTCACTTTTGGATAGAACAATTACATCATATAAAAGAAACAGTGGTTAGAAAGCAGCTGTTGTCTCCCAGAACAAGGAATTCCAGGGAATGAATCTTCTCAATGTGAAATGCAGAAATAGATTTCCATCATTCCAATGGAGTATTTTGGCTGGAGATCTAATACTCAAAATTCTGTAATTACAATGGCACAATGAGAGAACAGTTTCATAGCAATTGAGAAAACACCAAACTCGTTTTGAAAAGTCTGAAAAATATAATATAAATGATGTACACAATGCCCAAAATAAAGACCTACCAAATGTATGTCAAACCATGTGATTCATGTCATTAACTCTTGACGATACTTGCCGATCATGCAATTCCTACTTGTTCGTATGCTGTCAGGTGTTCACTGAGTGAGGTGCATTGAGCAGCTGCTTGCAGAAGCAGTTGTTGCTAGGAGCAAAGTACTCGGATGATGTTGACTCATCAGGTGAGTCAACACTGCCTCCATTTACTCTCCATTGACACTGTGTGCTGCCATTTGATTTGCAATTAAATCACAGCTTTATCACACTATTCTTCTATCGTATGTAATACATAATCCAACCAGTTTCCATTTTAAATACCTCCTTGTATTAACACAAACATCCGGATCAAAAAATAGCATTTCATAAAATTTGGGCAATTTTCACCTGAGATTAAATGTTTCAGAGTATTTTTCCTTTCCTTGTTTTACATAGTCCTGCTTTGTTGCTATGGTAATAACTTTGGTTATTATAGCTTCAAGCTTTCTGAAAAGATTTATCTGTTCATACTTGAGAAGTGCAGGAGAGAATGAATGATAGGAACTCTAGCCATCCTCGTTTTGCTTGGTTGTCAGCAATAAACCCAAGTGGCTTTTACCAGCAACCTGTAGTGTCCAGGACCAAGTAGGTCCTCTTCTTGCGTTCCTCGTCTGCCCACAGACATCTTTATAATAGTCTCATAGCATGGAGAAACAGATTATGAACAAAAGTTCACTTCAGTTTCAGGTATTTTGATGTTATTAAACTTCCTTTCCTTTTGTTTAGTAAACTGGTTCCATGCATTTTTATACATTTTAACTTCATTAAAAATCACTCTTATGGAACTTGTAACTGACTGAACTTGGGAATTTCAAATCCACAGAGACAGCAAACCGAGTCACCTCAACAACTGCAGGAAACAAACAGGGTACATGCACCACACACAAGAAACAAACCTCACTGGGGACTGACAAAGGTGTCTTTCTGGGTTTGGTTCTGAATTTGGTCATGTTGTTCATTCTTCAAATATGTGAATGGTCATGTAATGCTCCGTTTTAGCAAGAAATTAAGGCTCAGTAATTCAGAAACCACTGATGTATATTTTTAAGTTTATGAATTTATTTATGAAGCAGCTGTTGTGCCACAGCTTAAACTAAAACTGGGTTCGGCCACATCAGAGTTCATGGGATTAAGTCCCCCATGCACTTCTGAGCGAGTTTCCTGCAGATTTGTCTGGGAGGCAGACGGTAGAAGCCACTTGGGTCATTACCACACATGTGGGAGACCTGACTGGACTTCAAGGCTCCTGGTTTCTGCCTGTTTTCTGGCATGGCTGTTGCGAACACTTGGAGAGTGAACCAGAAGACAGATTCTCTCTCTCTCTCTCTCTTACCCCCTCTCTTTTCTTTCTCCCTTTCCTATCCTCCCTGTTCTCTTCTATCTCATTGTGTATCATTCTGCTTTTCAAATAAGTATCCTATTGAACTACTTATTCATGTTTTAAACTATTTTTCTGTGTCCTTGGAGACAAAATTTGGCTGAAGAAGAGTTGGGCATGTGGCATAGAGGTTAAGGTGCCTGTGTCCTATAACAGAGTACCTGTGCTTGATACCCAGCTCTAGGTCCCAAATTCAGCTTTGTATTAATGCATAGCCTGGTAAACTGCATTGATTCCTTGGGAATTGGGGTCCTCCCAGCCCTGTAGGAAACCTGGATTAAGGTCCAAGCTCTTGGATTCAGCTTGCTCTAAACTTGACAGTTGTTGTCATCTGGGAAGTAAGTTCTAGAACTTTCTCTCAAATAAATGAATAAACAAACAAAAAAAAAACACATCATGATTTTACAAATAATTTGTTTCAAAAAGAAATAAATTAATAAATAAAAATGGTAGGGTAAAGCACTTTTAAAAATGATTTCTTTATTTTTTTGGGGGGGAAAGACAGGTTACAGAGACAAGGAGATACAGAGAGAAAGATTTTCCGTGTGCTTGTCCATTCCATAAGTAGCCGCAATGACTGGAGCTGATCCAATCCGAAGCCAAGAGACAGGAGTTTATTCCAGGTCTCCCACATGGGTGCAGGGTCCCAAGGTTTAGGCCAACCTTACTGCGTTCCCAGGCCACCAGCATGGAGCTGGATGGGAAGTGGAGCAGCCAGGATGTGAACCAGCGCCCATATGAAATTCTGGTGCATGCAAGATGAGGATCTAGTGTCTATTAATAAAATGTTAATGCTGGATCTAGTTCCATTTTTTGTTCCATTTTATGTTATTGTCATTTTTGCATGTAGGTTAAATCCATAAGGGTAATAAATTCTACATAGATTCTTGGGTTTTCTTAGGTAAAAAAGAGATTTAAACAAATTACGGAAAATAAAGTGTCTGTCTACATCTTTTCCATCATTATTGTTTTGCTTAAGTTTCAGTGAATCTGTGTTTCCCTTCGGTGTCATGTCTTTCCTCTTGAAGTAATTCATGTAGCAATAAGTAGTCTTGGTTTTGTGTCTCTAATAAATATCTTTATTTTGGCATATATTTCAAATGGTAGTATTGCTGAATATAGAATTCTAGATTGATGGCTAAATCTAATTTCTTTTGACACTTGACATATATTCCAGGTTTTTTTTTTTTCTTTCTGGTTAGTCAGTCATCATTTTAATCATTTTCCTCCTTTATGCAATGACTCATTTTCCTGTATATTTAAATACTTCGTATTTTCAAGATAATTATTTCTTTGGTTTTCAGCAGTTTATCTATGATGTGGTTTATTTTTTTGCCTATTACTCATTGTTTACTAGTGAACGTTTTTGAGCTATAAACTATTATTTATTATTTGGTATGCTTTGATTATGAGTTTTTGAATAAAAATGATTTTATAGGACCGGTTTGGAAGAGACAGATAATAAATAAATAAATAAATAAAGAAAAGATTTGATTTTCAGATTTAATCATTTTTAACATTTAACCATATTTTCTTCATAAGTAAATATTGTATTTATACATATACATTCTATTTTTTCCTGAAAATGGGGATATTAATGGTACATAATGAGGGAACGCAAGACTAGGATCACAAAGTGAGTTAAGAAGAGAAGGTATAATTCAGGGAAGACAATATTTACAATGATTTGTACAAGAGATGATAAGATATTCGTGTGATTTTATCACTCTGTCTATATACATTAACTCCCACAGATAATGGAAAGGCAGTGATATTTGCTGTTCTGAGTCTGACTGATTTCACTTAGTGTAATGTTGTGTCCATTCGTAGTGAATGCCAGGAACCCGTTCTCTTTGTACAGCTGAGTAATGCTCCGTATTTTCTTGTCCAGTCTTCAGTTGATGGGCACCGAGGCTGATACCATGTCTCTGCTGCTATGAGTTGGTCTGCAATAAACACGGGAGTGCACATATCATTTTTATATGCTGATTTAATTTTGTTTAGATATATTCTCGAAATTGGAACAATGGGGTGATATGGTAGATTCACTGCTAGGCTTTTAGGAATCTCGATAATATCTTTCATAAAATTATATTAATTTGTATTCCTACCCACTGGATGTTACTGTTGCTTTTTCTCGGCCTGTTTGCCAAAATTTGTTATTTTTTTGGTTACTTTTGGATAATAACTATTGTAACTGGTGTGAGATAACGCTTCATTGTGGTTTTTATTTGCACTCTTTGACAGCTAATGGTTCTGGTAATTTTTTTATGTATTTCTTGTTTTGAAAAATGTCTGCATAGATCTTTTGCCCAATTTGAATATTTGAACTTATGTTATTTATACAAAGTGAATAAACTTCATGTATTTCACAATATAGATTTAGTAGCATGGTGATAGCTTTTATCTCCTTCCTGCCTACAATTCTACCCACCTTCCTCTTTCCTTCCTTTTTTTAAAAAAAATTTTTTTACAATGCCATACTTTCAGTTCATTTTGCAATCACAGGCTTAGTGTTCCATTAGATAACAAATTCAACAAAAATGAGTGAAAACAATAACAACAACAACAACACTACTCCTCAAGTGTATACCCAAAGGCTATGACCAATAATCAAGTCTCAGAATGTCAATTTTGCACATATGGATCACATTTTTGTGTCTGTTTTTCTCACTATTCCTGAGACCTTGTACCTAATTTTAGTCTTTTGAGTTTAATGATCTGATTTTTGACCACTATACCTTCTTAAAAGTATTTTTACTTACTTGTTTATGTATTTAAATGTCAAATTAAGAAATGTCCATACTTTCAAGGACTGGGTCCAGTCTGAGCTGGAAGCTTGGGACTCTGTTTGATCAGTCATGTGCATATGAGGAAAACCAAGTACCTAGTGTATTTTCTACTGCCTCTCAAGGCAGATTAGTACAAGCTTGATTGGAAGTAGAATAACTAGGACTCAAGCTGGCAGTGGGATACGAGATACTGACATTACAAGTGGTGACTTAACTTGCTGTGTCAAATGCTGATCCAAAGTAAGTTCTTTCTTTTAAACATTTATTGATTTATTTGAAATACAAAGTTACAAAGAAAAAAGGGGAGGTAGACAGAGAGGTCCAGAGAGAGATCTACCATGTATCAATTCACTCTCCACTTTGCTATGCTGGTTAGGGCTGGACCAGGCTGAAACTAGGAGTCTGGAAGCTACGAGCTGGGTTTCCGATGTAGATATCAGGATATCATATGCTGAGTTTATTTTCCAGGGCTCTTGCAGCTACATCAGCAGGGAACTGGTTTGGAAGTGAAACAGCTGGTACTGAAACCAGTGCCCATTTGGGATCCTGGCATTGCAGGTGGTAGGTTCAACTACTATTCTGCAACACTGCCACTCATCCCACTTTCAACTTGTTCTTTTTATATATCCTGGAATTTATGGATATTTTCATTTAAGATGTTCTAATTTTAGATGTTAGAATTCCCATTTTATTCATTTTAAGTATTTCTCACTTACCTATAGTGCTTTTCTTTCTATTTAGCCATTTTGACTGTCTTCTGTTTGAGTTAGTAGTCCTTCATAACATTGAAATAACTTTTTATTTGAACATGTCAGATTTAGGTTCACTTTACTGTTTACTTTGGTTACATTGTTTATTCATATGTAATGTGTTTTGTATTATATTCTGAACTTATAAGTAATATATTGGAGACATTTTGAATTCTGATATCTACTTGTTAGTACTGTTGATTTTCACTTTAATGTTCAGTTATCTTTGGCTACAAACAATTCTGGAACTGTAGGTAGCGGTTGAAACCTTGGCTCACTCTCCTTATCCTTGTAGCTATAACTTTTACAAAATCCCTTCAATGTCACCTTGTTGCATATGGAATATGACTTTCATCCCAGGGCCTCAAGATGATTTATGTAGTCATGAAGCGTTTTTCTTCTCTTCTTCCTTTAATAGGACTCCAGCAGTTCCAAATTTTGTGTTCTAACTTGGGAAGCCAGTAACGCTTTCTGCTTGTGTCTCAGCTTTTCCACACAGTGTACCTATGAGAAAGAAGTTGTACAAATGCAATAGCAGTTTCACTTTCTCAAACTTGATGATTATCCTTCAATTACTGATGACTTTTGATTAATCTCTGATGCCTTCCTATGTTTGAAATGGTACCAGTGGTAGCTGTCAGTGTTGCTTCTGAAACAGTAATTGAAATCACACTGACTTCCTTGCTAAAAGAGCAAGAGTTTCTTCTGAGACAAATCATTTTTCAAGGAATGTTTAAATGGAAAATCGTACAGGCTTTTTTTTTCTTACTTTCATGGTGAGATACTCTGCTAGAAAGAAAAGTCATTCTCTTTTGTTTGTTCCTTGTCACAGATGAAATGATCACCACTGCACTGAGGTAAAGAAAGCCAATATGTGATGAGAGATAAAATTTAGAATCTCTCATACGCTTGGGATTGCTGTTATTAATGTAAGTCATTTCAGTTAATCCCTGAAACTTTCTAATAAGGTGTGTCACTGTCCTTATTGTATAAATGAAAAAAACTGAAACCCACTGAAGTTTTATGAAGACTTATCATGTTACCAGCGTCAAAGTTGCCTTCAAAATTAATTCACAACCCCATTAATTTACACTCTTTCTGTTACTGCTGGAGTGACATTTGGAAATTGCATTCAGGACAACACTGACCATACAGGGTTCTATATTGAAAGGAATGTCAGCTACATTCCAAATTTGTCTTTACCAAGACACTTCAGCCTTCTTATACTTTTTAACTAATATAGTTTTCATTGTAGCCTGGTGCAATTGATATTATATATGTTTACTGGCAGGAAAAAAGGAATCCTGAGAAGTTATGCAAAAAGCCCAAACTCAGAGCTGACAGAATTTGTTAGGACTTGGACACAAATCTCACAGGCCTTTATTCATTTCATGCTCCTTTCCTATTTCACAATATGTACCACTCTGTTCATGGCATTGTTTCACGTCCCGCCTGACCAGCTCATCTGCTACTCTCACTCCAGTTTAATTTAACGGCATAGAAATAATTCAAAGTTGGAGAAATGAGCTGCCCTTTCTTCTAAAAAAAAAAAAAACCCAAATCAAATCAATACCCTGTTAGTTCTCACTATTAATTTTATGTGGTGATTGTAACATCCCTTAACATGTTTTCTTTTGCTTTGTGAGCATATATTTAAGTTTCAAAGAAAATGATTCAGGTATTTTCATATGCAGATGCCTGTTTTTGCTCTCCGTTACAACATTGGTTTGTTTTCTCTAAAAAGGCTCAGTAGTTTCCAAGGACATGAATTATTTAATATTTTACATTAGTTCATCTCATTTACTGGAGTATCTCTGGGACATATTCATTTACACAGGAAGGAAGGATGTCAGGGGAAACATTTTAAAAACTATAATAATAATAATAATAGGCCAAATAGAAATATGAAATCATTGTAAACAGTCCTCTACTCTCAGACTTTATTAAACAGCCCTGAATATTTGCAAATTTTCTATAAGGCGTTTCACTTGGAGGAGCTCATTCAGGAAGTCCACATTGCTTATTTGCATCCTCCTCTGAATAAACTGACTAGATTCAATTACTTGATACCTTGCTTTGAGTTACTGTAGTCCAAGTATCTATTTAATGTACTCCTTCTGTTGTTTGATTGTCTCATTCTTCAGGAGTGAAATTATAAAACCAAGCCTTGAAATGCATAATCGACTTTGCTCACATGTGCAATGATATTGTGTTAGAACAATGTACATGAAGTAAATTGGAGTTAATTAGGAACTTACCATTTGGTTCTCATTTATCTTTCATTTTTGATTTTAGCTTGTGCTGTGACCAAGCAGGGCATCACTTCCACAGTCAAACCAGAAGAGTTAATTTCCCACATGTGCCCTTCCTGTCACCACTGCAAGAAGGGAGAATTGAGCTTTGAGTCAGTTCAATGTGTCATGGCCGATGATTTCCAAACCATCTGCTGTCTCAGAAAGCAATCTGTTCCAGCAAAGCCTCAGTTCTAAGACTGTTCCTGAAGTCAACACAAGGATTAATAACCTGTCATGGCTAGCCATTTTCCCCCCCACTGGATAAAAAATAGATAATCCAGATTGTGCTATCTGACAAGATGGTTCAAATATTAAAGTGAACCTTCATGTAATTTATTAGGATGGGAAATGTCTGGAGAAATTATTAATAATGCCCATACCATTCTATATAAGGAGAACATTTAGTAGGGATGTCCCTTTATCTCATCCTACGGATGCTTTTCAGGCCTTAATTAAGTCACTCATTAGCTTCCACAAATCTACTGACTATACTTTACTTGAGAGAGATCCTATTTGTTGTTAGACTTCACGAGAAATAATATTGGAATTTTGTTTTATCTTTTTGTAAATGGGATGCAAAATAATCTCCCACACTTACCTATTGTTAGAGCACCACATTCTTTCTAGACACCAAATTTTTGTAATTCAATTCCCTGTTTTTTCTTCCTCCCAATCTCTTTCTTCCCACAAGCCCTCTCACCTTCTTTGTGACTCACTGGAGTAGCGTTTTTACTGTTCTCCTCAGCAGACTCCCCTTCATCCACGCATCTTTCATATTCCTTCTCCAGGTTATCAGTTCCTAGGAAGCAAATCACCCTGAAATATCCTCCTTAGAAATACATTTTCTCTCTGCTCCCTAAAGGAAGCTCCAATGTTTCACCAGAGCATGGGAGAATATTTACATTCTGAAGAAGAAATAAATGTATAGGTTTCTTTTTGGATGTCCAACAACATACTCACTGGTGCAATCGCAACAAAGCCATTGATTAGTCACCTGATGCAGCATATCCTTTCATTCTTCAGTATCAAGTTCCAGATTTACTTGTGGAATGTTTCTTTCTTTTTTTTAAAAGATTTATTTATTTTATTTGAAAGGCAGATATACAGAGAGGAGGAGAGACAGAGAGGAAGATCTTCCATCCAATGATTCACTCCCCAAGTGACCGCACTGGCCAGAGCTGCGCCGATCCAAAGCCAGGAGCCAGGAACTTCTTTCCAGGTCTCCCACACAGATGCAGGGTCCCAAGGCTCTGGGCCATCCTCGACTGCTTTCCCAGGCCACAAGCAGGGAGCTGGATGGGAAGTGGAGCTGTCGGGATTAGAACCAGTTCCCATATGGGATCCCGGTGCGTTAAAGCTGAGGACTTTACCCATTATGCTATTGCGCCAGGCCCTGTGGAATAATTCTTACTACATTTGCAGGTCAGTAGTTCTCTTCCTGAGTACTTATAGCACTTCCTTTGTAATTATATAATAGTACTTATATTTTTTGATAAGTTATTACAGAAATAATCATTCTAATAAAATTACATATACAATATATTATAGCTCACTCTAAGTATAATGTTCTGCAGTAGATCTTTAAAGCATCTTTATCTTATTAGACTGAAATTTTTTGATCATCCTATAATATCTTCCTGTTCCCCTGTCCTGCAAGTTCCTAGCAATTCTTATTTCATTTTTTATTGGAAAGTCAGATTTACAGGGAGAAGGAGAGAGATAGAGATAAAGATCTTCCATTCACTAGTTCACTCCCCAAGTGCCTGCAACGGCCAGAATTGAACCAATTTGAAATCAGGAGCCAGGAGCTTCTTCTAGGTCTCCCACATGAGTGCAGGGCCCCATGGCTTTGGGCCTGTTTGACTGGTTTCCCCAGGCCACAGTAGAGAGCTGGATGGGAAGTGGCATGGCTAGAACATGAACTGGTGCTCATATGTAGTTGGTTCATAATCTATTGTATCTGAGATGAACTAGAAGAAAATTTAATCAGAAATAGTGTTGATAATATTCCTGACACTCTAACATGAAATGGAAATGTCAAAAGTGGTAGCTTAAGGGAATGTACTATAACCCTGCCCTGTGTAACGATTTTTATTGCAATAGTCTATTTGCCTGTTTATTTCTTAGGAGGCTGTAGAATCTTTAAGGACAATGAGAGGGTTCTTTTTTTTGTATTGTATTTTTGTTGACAATCTTTACATAGTTAATTACGGTAAAAAAAAAAAAAAGGTTCAGGGGGTATAGGGATGTGAGTAATAGTATTATGTCCATATTGTTTTCATCATGTATTTGAGGTAAAGGGGGATATTGACGGAGAAGCCCCACCCAGTTTCCCACCCACCCCAAGTCCCGGATGTGGGGCATGCTCTGAGATCCTTGCTCAAATGGTTTTAATAGTTCTCCAGTTATGAATCGCTGCCAGTTTCACTCGATGAGGTCATCCACTGATTGATACAGTCCATCATAGAGTCTTCATTTGCCCAGTATTTCGCTGCCAACATATAGCTGAGGTAGTTGATTGACTTGCTCTGTCCTCTGTCTTTTCTTGGCTAGGGTTCTGAGTCCAGCAGTTCGATTGGGGAGATCTCCAAAGAAACTTTGAGGTATTCCCAGACCAGATTCTTGTATGTTCTAGCAAGCACATGGCCCGGCACAGTCCATCACCACGATCAGCTGGTGGTTGCAATTGCTGGGTTGGTTCTGTTTTCAGTCCTGATTTCCACTGGAACCAATGGGTGTTGCAGTCCAGCCTGGTTCTGCCCAGCACATACTCGGCCCTTACATCAACCAGTGAGAGCTGCAGCCTAGTCGGGGCGACCCACAATAACGCCCACCAGGCCTGCCCCCTACCCTGGTTTGCCAGTATGTATAGCAGACTAGTCCAGTCTGTCCCACATCCTATTTGGCTCTTGTACTTGTCAGTGGGTATTAAAGCTTAGTTCCATCGAACCAACTCAGCTCCCCAGTCTTCACGGATGTTGCTGAGTGCCTCTCTGTCTAGCCACCTCAGCCCCCATCTTAGTTTTCATGCCCTCCCGCGGGAGTAGTGACCCAAGAGGGGGGAACCCACTATTTCCCTCCCAGGTCTCTCTCAGTCCCGGTTTATGCACTCTTCGGGTGGTTCTGTGATTTGACTTGACAGAATTAGTCCCCAGTGCCAGCTTCTGCCAGCTGATGCTGTGGCTAAACCCAAACATCCCTCACCCACTCTAATTTATGCTTGCACCAGCAGGAATAATCAGCCCAGGCTGGCTTTTCCCTGATCTAGTCCACATGCAGCGCACAGGTGTTGTAGCCCTGCCTAGTCTGGTCTGTCCTCATCCCAGCCCAAGTTCTCCAGTGGGAGTAGCTGTCTGGCGAGGGGACCAGCCCCTTAATCCCCCTGCCAGCTCCGCCCCTCCCTTCCTGGATCTTGCGTGTGCTGGTTGGGTGCTGCAGTCAAATCCAGTACAGGCAACCTCAACCTAGCGTTCCATAGTGTGCACTGGTTTTGTCGCGACCAGTGCCGGCTCGACCCACACTCTGTTCTGGTGTTCGGATTTACCAGTGTATGACATGAACTGATTCAGCCTGGTCTGTCCCTGACCCATGCCAAATGTATGCCAGTGGGAAACTTTGCATGGCCTATTCTGGGCTGTTTCCTATCATGCTTCTTGCGCTTACCTGCAGGGACTGTGTCCTGCCAGAGGAGTTGCCCAGGCTCCTCCATCAGAACCTCTCCCAATGCCAGATTTTGCGCATACCAGTGGGTCCTTGAGCCAGCCCTATTCAGTTCACCTCATGTCCTAGCAGGAACAGTGGCTTTTCCTGGCTGGCTTTCACCCCATTCTGGTTCTTGTTGTTGGATGTTTCAGCCCAGCCATGGCTTGTCCATACCCACGTACAGCTCACTCATGGTTCAGTATGGGGTTGAGACCCAGCCTAGTCAGTCCCACATCCACCCTGGTTCTCCAGGACACCAGATGATGTTGGGGTCTGGCCTGGCCTGGTGCATCCAATCCCAGCCCACACTAGTGCCTCGGGAGATTGCAACTGTTTCCTAGACAGAACGCAACCCCATTCCAGCATACGCGCCCCTTGGTGGGAACCTCAACCCAGTTAAGGTGTCCCCTTACCTCCCCAACTGGGCCTGTTCCTAGCCGTAGATCATGCGCCTGCCAGTGGTTGCTCTGACTCATCTTGTCTCAGTCCCTCACTTGTCCTGGCCTCTGGCTTAGACAGTGGGGCTTAGTGTCCTTGACTCAAGTAGACCAGTAGGTGCAAGAGCATGGCTCGGCATGACCTGTGCTCCATGCTGGTTTCTAGTTTTGCTTGTAGGCTAAGGTTTGCTCAGTCCTGCCCAGTACATTCTCTTCCGTTACCAATTTCTTCAAAGGAAGAGTTACTGCCATTGGGAATGTTAAGGATTGACTGAGATCCCAGAAGCACAGTGGGATCAACCTGGAGCTACCTAAGCAGCGATTCAGACAACCAATACCCTGGCCAGGTGGCCAGCAGGCAGAACCCTGGCACCACATGGTGCACTAGCCGCCCTGGGGGAGGCCAAGGACTCGTTCACTGCCTTGCGGCAGTGTCTTTGGCGTGAGCCCCCAGCATTGGGTCGACCCGGCAGGGGCACCCCCCCACAGCCACCACACTGTGAGGAGTGGCACTTGCCCCCAAACCCAAGGCCCGAACCAATGAGAGGGTTCTATAGGTCTTGCTATAACTAGAACTTAGCAAAGTACCTACAATATTTAGAATCCAAAAACCAATGCTTATCACATAAGTTCAGTTGACTGATCATTTCAGAAGGGCAGGTATTTATCTGAATTTCAACATTATCTCCATGGTCTTTAAGAGTTCCTGGAACTTAATGATTACCAACAAATACTAGTGATACAATTAATAAACTAATGCATGCATTCATTCTTTATTAAAATGCATTTATCTAACTATTTTATTCATTTCTGGCACAACATTCTGGTATGTAATGTCAACACATAAACAAGCATGTTATGAAAGTAAAAGTCAGAAGAAATATAGATGATAACATGTACAAATCAGTATGAGCCATAAGGAATCATGTGCATCAATCTTTTTCTGATTTTTTTATGCTCATTATTGTGTTCCTCAAAAGAAATCTTGTACAAAATGAGAAACATAAAGGAAAAGTACTACATCACAATTTAAAGTAAGAAGTGTAAGCGGAGAACATTTTCAAATATTTTTATTATTATTATTTTCAATGATAACAGGGATTCTCCCCCTCCACCTTCCCTTCCTCTCTCCCCAATCTCTGCACCCCCATCTTTTCTTACTACATTTTTGGAGATGAGTGAGAAATCCTTGGGAGAATCCTAACACTCTAAATAGTGAAGTTAAAATGATCAGAGACCAATGTCTTTGCTTATTGGACGCTAAAATGAAAAGAGGTGCAGTGACTTGACAGTCACATCATTAGAAAGAGAGTGACATTGTTGAATCTATTGACTTTGAATTTTGTGTTCCTTTTTTTAAATGCATAGAAAGTAAGTTCAGACTATTAGGAGTAAATCTATCATCATAAAAGACTAAGCAGCAACCAATTCTTCTTACAAAAGACAAAAGTAACAAAAAAAAGGCAGTCTTTTTAGAAGCAATGAAAAGGGCTTCTGTTAGATGCTGATTCTTAATAATAAACATGCTTTGGAAGAAAAGCAGTGGGAAAAGCTCAGTAATAATTAAGAATAAAAGCTATTTGACCAGTCAAGTTTCTTAGCCAGAGTGATGTTGATTTCTGTTCCAAACAAGGTGAAAATAATCATTTGTAAAGGACTTTGTGTTCAAAAATGCCTTTACTGTTCAATTAACCATCAGGAAAAAAGTGAAGCGATATTTAGTATAAAAGAATCTGAGAATTATGCAACAATAAACCTTGATTTGAATAGGATAGTTTAATGTCAGCCCTTCATAGCTCTCCCTTGGTTTGCTGTCTTTACAGAAAACTATCTACTAATCTTAGGATTCGTCAATAGCTCTCCATTGCCTTAAGGATAAACACAAATTAAATTCTTAAGGAGGACATATAAATGACGCTTTCATCTGTTTTCCAGTTTCATTTTGTCTTAAAATTTGCATTTTTACTTCATTTACATCCTTCTTCTTTTTTAGTTCTAAATATTTGTACTTCCTGTTTCATGATGCTGTTACCCCACTGTGCAGTTTTGCAATAGCATTGAATGACTTCCTCCCTCTTAACTCACCAACCCACACATTAAGAATGTACTTTATGCTTATTAGACTGTGGTTCTACAATAGGCCACTGCACGCCTGTATTTTCCAAAATATCTGAAAATACTGTAGCTGCAAAGATACAGCAACACCGTGTTCATTTCTACATATTTTCCCTAGTTGTCTGCTGAAATTGCTGTCAGTTTTTTCTTTTGCACTGTTCAGTATTTTTCTGAAGTATTAAGGAGAAAATACATTGTGTTAAAAAGTTAATACTAAAAACTGAAAACAGCAACAACCAACAACAAAAAAGGGACACATTTATTGCAAGTAATTTAGACTAAATTTTAATGCCACAAAGCTTACCACAAAAAGCATAAAAAACTGAAGTGTTTGTCAGAATAAGCTGTTGAACCCCCAAACCCTTGGTGGGACTGAAATAGGAGAGAAGTAACCAAAATGGTAGACTGGAAAATTTTAAGTATACTCAAAATAGATCATAACAGGGGGAAGTTGTGCCAATCTGAGAACGGAAGGCCTGGGAGGAAAACAAGTACAAAGACAAAGAGCCTGTATTCAAATAACAGCTTATTTTCTATAAAACTGGAAGACTGTGTGAGCATTTCTTTACGTAGAAGATGATAGATATTATGAGGGTGGCTATTGCAGAGCCTTAAGTAGAGCCATTGCTTGGGGTGCCCACTAGCCATGTTAGAGTTCTAGATCAAGTTCAAGCTACTGCAACTTCATTCAGGTTAAAGTTCCTGGGAAGCAGCAGATTTAAGTTCAACAGCTTGGGCTCCTGCCAACCATGAGCAAGACCTGGATGGAGTTTAGCCTGTTAAATCACAGTGGTTATCACCAATGAACCTCGTATGAAAGGTTCTCGCTTCCTCATCCTTTCTCTCTCACTCTTTCCTTCTCTGCTTTCTCTCTCTCTTCTCTCTCTCTTTCTGTGGGTGTCTTTCTACCTTTCAAATGATTAAATAAATAATTAAATATACCTTCTGAAACAAAGATATTAAATATTCTGAGCACCAATGCCAAAGTTCATGTATGTTTATAGTTTGAAAAATTTTAAATATGTGGTTTTTTATTGCACCAATAGCCGATTTTCCTGAAAAGAATGAATATATATATATGTATGTTGAATATATATATTCAATATATATATATTGAATAAACACTTAATATTATTAGGACTAAAGATAATATTTAATCATGAGATATAATATCAGAATATCCCTAACGTACATAACTAAAGTGCTCAAGTCAACAAAAATTTTAAGTCATACATTATTCAAAATTGTGGCCTCAATCATGACATCAAAATATTTTATTCTTACTATTGTCATAGTTGACTTGAGAAACTGTCACAATAATAAAATTGAAGCACTGAGAAGAGGAGGAGGCTTGAAGATATGATCATTGGCACAACTGCAAACCACAGGGCTTTCAACTAATAAGCAGAATAAAGCATGTTCTTTCTTCCTATAAGTACAAATAAAATATTTTAATTAACCTTTAAAAAATGTGGAAATGTAAATTAAGTTGGTTGCAAAATTTAGAGAAATAAAAATGAGGAAAAATTAATTAATAAATATAAAACAAATTTTAATGAATTAGGAAAATTTCTTCCAAATACCTTCTTCTCTCTTGTCAGATTCATTGCTGGTTCATGCATTGCACAATGGCATCATTTCACCCAAGAAGATCTTGTGGTTTTTTCCTTTTTTTCTCATCACCTATGTGTTGGTTATTCAGTGGCGCATTTTTTTCAACTTCATGGTGCTGTATGTTTTTCTTTCTTTTGTTTTTAACTTCATGCCTATTGTTTACCTTATTTCATGGCTTCTTATTTAAGGGAATGTGTAATGATGGAGTAATACAGTTTACCATATCCATATTTGAAGATGCAATACAACATGCATCCCTTTTCTTTGAGAAGGCATTATTTTCTTCAAGAAGGTTCTTGATTTTTCTTTGTCATTTTTTCAGCAAAACATTAGTCATTCAGTAACATGTTATTTAACTTCATGGTGTTTTTAATTTCTATTTTTCTTCCTGTTATTGATTTTGTATTGTGGCTTTTCATATAAGGGGATGTATAGTAACTGTGTAATGGAGACTATCATATCCAGATGTGAGGATACAATGCAGTATACATCTCTATTTCCAGACAAAGGTGATTTCCCAGTGGAACTTTTTACTGTATCTTGACAATAGGATGCTGAACCCTCTACCACTGTCTGTGCCCACAATCATGGACATAAGACTGTGTATGAAGAACTACACTATAGTAATAACATAGGGGATTCAGTGTAGCTGGTGGAGGGGATTTGGGAAGGGACTAAGGGAAATCTCAAGGACTGTGAAACTGTACATAAAATGATAATAATAAAAAGGAGGTTAAAAATGGTACGCAAACATGGAAAATTTAAATAAAGCAATCTCAAAGAAAAAATAATTTGTAAACTGATGCAGAAGAGGAAAAACTAATCGAAACACATATTAGTACAAATAAATTTGTTAAAAATCTCAAATTCCAAAAATGGATAGCTAGAGTTTTACTGGAGAACTTCTGAGTAACTACAAATTTACTGAATCTTTGGGAGACTGTAGAAAATACAGGAAAATTTCCATGTTTTAAAAAAGATTATTTTTATTGCAAAGGCAGATATGCAGAGAGGAGGAGAGACAGAAAGGAAGATCTTCCACCAGATGATTCACTCCCAAAGTAACCACAATGGCCAGAGTTAAGCCAATCCAAAGCCAACAGCCAGGAACTTCTTTTAGGTCTCCCACATGGGCGCAGGATCCTGTGTTTGGGCTGTCCTTGACTGCTTTCCCAGGCCACAAGCAGGGAGCTGGATGGGAAGCAGAACAGCCAGGATTAGAACCAGAACCCATACAGAATCCTTGTGCATTCAAGGTGAGTTTAGCTGCTAGGCCACCACTTGGGCCCTATTTTTTTTGTGAAATTAATTTGATAGTACAGGAGAAAAGCAATCTTCTATGAAAAGTATAGATACTTACCTGGCAAGGGAGATAAATATTTTTTATACAAAAGAATGGAAAGTTAAAATAGAAAATACAATTTAGCCATTCACCAAAAGAGTGATAAAACTAGAATAAGAGACCATTGTTAAAAAAGCAAGGACATTTTAATACTAAGACAGTCATTAATGCAATGTTTATTTGTTACACATTCATCTTGCTCAAGCGAAAGACATTTGATAATATCTAATTTATTTTTGATAAATAGTAGTTATTATTTTCTAAATAGGAATTAAATAATACTCATCTAAGATGCTTATATATAGATGTGCGTGTGTGTGTGTCTGTGTGCGTGCGCACGTGTGTTGGGGGGGAAATATGCAGCTACAAAGCCAGGATCTACTTAACCAGTTACTTTCTGCTCACACTAGCAAAATTCAATGGGATCAGCTATCAGTGAAACTAACATTTAATATTGTCCTACAGTTATAAGTCAATGCAATTAGCCAAGAAAAAAAAAAGAACTAAACCCAACAAATTTTAAAAACAACTGTATGGCTAAAAAAGCAAGATTACTAAATACAAGATAATTCAATAGGATGTAGTATTTTAAAATTAATATTTACAAAGAATTCATCTATATTCCACTAATAGAAGACATAGTTAATCAGGAAAAACATACATTGAAACAGTAAATCTACTGTCATTAAATTAAATTATTTAATTTATGTTATTAAATCTAGTTATTAAATTGATGGGTAATGTAGTTTTAATATATATAGGAAAATATCATTGAATATAGAAAAATCAGATATGTCTATTTCAGAGAGATAGAAAGAACTCTCAATTGCCAGTTCTCTTCCCCAAATTGGGCCACAGTTAGTGATAAGGAACATGATGCAGGTCTCTGGCACGGTGTGAAGGGATCCATGTCTCTGGGTCATCACCTGTGGTCTTGAAGGACATGCATCAAAGCAGGTGGAAGCTGGAGCAGAGCCAGGAGTTGAACCAGGCACTCTAAGGTGAGATGTGGTTGTGTCAACTAGTGGCTTACCCACTGGACCAAATGCCTGCCCCTAAACTAATTTCAGTAAATGGAATCAGAACAAAATCTAGAGAAAACAGAAGGCAAAAAACAAACAAACAAACAAACAGATATTTTTTAAATTATGGGAAAAAAAGTTTGCAGTAGTTATTTTCTAACTTTAGAACAGGTAAGGCCAACGAAATCTTAATCTAAAACCTAGCGCTTTTAAGATTGGTTCACTTCTTGGCCTTTTGGCTAAGATCAAGTGAGAAGAAAAATTGGAAAACTGACTTGTGGAAGTACAAATATTTTGCATGACAAAAAAAGTCAAAAATGAAGTAAAAAGATAAATGATCTATTGGAAAGAATTTGTAACTGATCACACACACACACAAAAAAGAAATAGCATTGCTAATATATATTGAGCTCTTGATTGTCAGGCTATTGGGAATGATGACATTCCGCAAAGGAGAGTGAACTAAGAAAATGAAAAGACTGTTCATCAATAAAATGTTGAAAATGGATCTTTCTATGTAAATGATAAGCTCAATATGCTCTCTTACTAATAACAGAAAATAAAGACTTCTTGGTAGCAAATAATTCTTTTTGTTTAAATTTTGTTTTATAACACAGATTCATAGGTTCTGCAATTCCCCCAACCCCTCCCCAAACCCTCCCCTTATGTTGGATTCCTCCATATTGTTGTAGTATAGCAGTTCATATTCAGTCATGATCCCTTCATTGTGAGCATGTGCCATGCATAGAGTCCAGCCTCTTTTTGTCCAGATAAGTTCAACAGCTTCCTTGGGAGACCATCCGTGGTCTGAAAGTAGAGCTGGCAGAATATCATCCCCTCCAATGAAAGGCCACAACATAATATCGACAACAATTTACAACATCGTGGAGTTAATTGACATGGCATTGAGTGACCAATATGTTAGAAAATGCAAGTTCTTAACCACATCCTATGGCTACTTCATTGACATTTCAATTTTAGTTTACACACAACCAACTGATATATACCCTAAAAAGGTTACAGGGTACTATTCAGCTGCCTTATGCCTATTTTCATTTTTATATTTAGCAGTTTATACTATTGAGGTATGATTTTTACTGAACTTGGCGAATTTTAGGATAGTCCAAACAGGCTTATAGCTCTAACAAGGCATATGTTAACAATTGAGGCACAGAACAGTTTTAGGAGGGGTGTGCAGAGAAATCTTCAATACCTTAGTGAGGAATCATTAATCTTTGTGTCCTACCCAGTAAGGTACATGTGAGTCCAAGCTGACCATTTCCTGTCTGGTTCTAAGCTTTCGTTATTGGTGTTTGTCTGTCTGACCTAATTTTTTTGGTGGGGGACTGGGAGAGTGGCTCCAGAGCGACCCTGATGGTCATTGCAAGAGATGGTGGGGAGCCAAAGTTGGAAATAAGTAAGGATCAGAGAAAGTTCCTCTCACTAGCCCCGAAGGAAGTTTACTGTTCTTCTGTTTCTGGGGACCACTCAGGGCTCCCAGTGTTGTCCCAATGATATTAGATCCTGTGAAGAAGGATCTGGGCTTCTTCCATCCCGTGTGGGAGATCCAAAATGGAGTGGATGACCTCAGAGTTCTTGGCCTACGAGGGCACTCCAACTCCCAGTGGTCTTCTTGGCAGTCGGGATATAGCCCTCGGTGCCTGTACTGATAGTCCTATTTGAGGATCTGGGAGTCTGCAGGGTTGGGATACAAGCCTCCTCCAGTCCTCCGTGGCAAATAATTCTTATTCTTCAAGCTGGTGTTATCTCTAAACACTTGCTACCTATTGCTTATCTGCTTTTCACCAACTGAAATAAAATATTTATATTAGCCTCCTGAGTTTGCTTGCATTATTAAATTCATTATTCAAATATAGATAATTTTATCCTCCAGCTACTTTCTTATACTATAGAATTGTATAGCACACTTTGCACTTTGCTTTTTGCCTTGAAAACATATCATGGATATCTTCCCATGCATGTGAATAGTTTTCTCACCCTTTTTACAGTTATACTGAATTCCAGTAAGTATGCTTCACAGTTTACTTTATCAGCCTCCACAGATGACATCTTGTTAATATAGCAGGATCCACAGGAAGAGATGCCCAAAACTACTGTTAATAACATAAATAAAATGACCAATTTTCATGTTTCAGATTGGTATAAACCTGTAGTTGTTTTCTTTTCTTTTTAAAAATATTTGTTTATTTTATTTGGAAAAGAGAGTTTTACAAAGAGAAGGAGAGAGAAAGATCTTGCTGCATGTTCACTCCCCCAATGGTTGCAATCGATCCCAAGCTAGCAGCCAGGACCTTCTTCCTGATTTGCCATGTGGGTGCAGGTCCCAAGGCTTTGGGCCTTCCTCTACTGCTATCCCAGGCCACAAGCAAGGTGCTGGATGGGAAGTGGAGCTGCCAGTATATGAACTGAAACCCATATGGGAACCTGGTGCTTGCAAAGGGATGATTAGCCAATTGAGCAATTGTACCAGCCGCAGTTCTTTTCGCATTATTGAGTTTTGAGAAAAGACCCAACAAATATGACGGTACTTTGAAAAGTTTGTAGGAATGGAATTAATAGATAAATTTGGTTTTGTGTATTACATGAAAAGGCTATGCGTGCACTCCAAAACCTGTACTACAAAATAAAATCATTTAAATTTTAACAAGGTCCTGAAGTACATTTGTATGAATCCTTTCATAAAAATGGTTTAAATGAATGATAGCTGGCATTATCTGGAACAGCATGATTAAAATAACTCAAGTGTTGGCCACATTTACAATGGTATATGTACAAGTAAAGCTAAGAATGTGCATCTGTTTTGATTTCTCCCTTGGAAAGGACTTGCTCCTAAGCTGTAAGAGCCTCTGGCTCTCTCAGTATGGAAGCTATGGCACACTTTCCCTCGGAAGCCTGCAACCTTGTGAGTCAAGGTGTCTAGACTGTCCCTCTCTGATGAACACAGAAAACCCTCTTATGGACATTCTTTGCTCCATGGCCCCCTGTTTGGTTGGCTGTAATAAATAGAGCTGCCTTTCACTCAGGACCCTTCCTTGCTGTACCCATTTTCCCTGAGAGTTACATCTCAGCCAGAATCCTGAAGAACTCAATTGCCTAAACACCAATACAAGATGTGATGAAACATTAAATCATTCACTCCAAAGTTGAGTTAGAAATATTATAATCAGAATAGCAAGAGCTACAAGCTCATTTATACAGTGTAGAGATACTTCATTTGCACTTCTGAGCATTGAGATGCCCCAAACTCAGAAACTCATTGGCTTCCGACATGATATTGCCAAGTGGAAAGTTGCACACTTGGTCTCATGTGACAAATCACAATGAAAACACAAGCATACTAAAAATATTGTATAAAATCACCTTCAATCTGTGTGTATAGCACATATCTGAGAATGCATTTTGTGGTTTGTCGGGGGTTACATCCTCAAGATATCTCCATATGTGTATATAAATATTCCCAAATCAGAAAAAAAAAAAAAACAACTCCAAAATACTTTTGGTCCTAAGAATTTTGAGTAGGGGATACTTAACCTGTAACAACAACAGTAAGTTTCAATAAAAATAAAGTTGAGCTATTCCATGCAGATTCATGTCTCATGACCAACTTCAAGGGATTGGAGCAGAAAATATGAGTTTCAACCTCAAAAAGCAGTTTAGGGCTCAAAACAATAGATGTCCACTGTGATGATCCTGAATCATAAACTGAATTTCCGAATACAAAAATAGGCATATAGTATTTCTTGGAAAGTCTTCTCATTGGTTCTAAAATGTTTGAAGTATCAAAAACTGTGAGAGTTGCAGTACTGTATTTCTACAGTGAAATGTGAACTTACATGAACATATTCACAAAGAATACTTGATAAGTATGATATTACTGTGCCACAGCTTTTCAATCACCATGTTAAAATATTTATAATTTAAGTGTCTATGGAAAAGTCCGTTTGAACACCTAAAAATATGAAGACTAAGGCTAACTATCTTTTAGTGGCCTGTATGAAATAAAATCTGAGACCAAAAGTTTACTTTGTGATAAAAACGGTATGATTTCTGAGATAAATTAAAAGAAAATGTGGATAACCCTGCATATGCCTGAATGACATTTTAGCAGCTCATGGAACTTTGGGAGCAATCAAAGGCATTAAGAATTGAGTTTTCAATGCAATGCTATTTAGTTAGCAATTAAGTCTGTTTACAATAAAATTTCTTAATGGTAGCTGCAGAGTGAAAGAAATTAAGTCATTATGCTTCCTGAGCTTTAGCAGTTTAGGTTTGTGAATACTTAGTAATGAAATAATACAATTTTTATATTTAAAATAATTTGGTAAAAACCCTTACATAAAATTCCCAGATTAGCAAAAGTCTTAAACTAGTTACTGATAGTGAAAATCAATGCATCTTTATATATCTATGTCTGTATATATCTATGATTATTTATGTAGAATGATCCTGGTTTAGAAATTCTAATTATTAGTAAAACTGCTCATTAATTTCCCTTTGGCTAGTTTACTGACATGCTTTTAAAGCCTACTCTTATGAGTAGGAGTGTTATGAAACTTTTTTTTAATATTTTATTTATTTTTAATGGAACATTGGATATACAGAGAGTTGGAGAGACAGAGAGAAAATTTTTGCGTCCATTGATTCACTCCCCAAGCTGCTGCAATGGCTGGAGCTAAACCAATCTGAAGCAGGAACCAGGAGCCTTCCAGGTCTCACACACAGGTGCAGGTTCCCAAGTCCTTGGGCTGGCCTCAACTATCTTCCCAGGCCACAAGCAGGGAGCTGGATGGAAAATACGGCCTTTGGGCTTATAATCGGCACCCATATGGGATCCTGGCATGTTCAAGGTGAGGACTTTAGCTGCTGGGCTAATGCTCCAGGCCTAGAACTTTATTTAAAAAATAAAGCAAAATGTTGTTGCTGTATTTTCAACTTTGAGAATTATCTTCACACCATTTGCTCATTTATATGTTGATACTTGGCTATTTCTTTAGTGATTATTTCTAGAGGAATTTGATACAATTATATTAGCAGTTAAAATTGCTGGTCTGAAAATATGTTTCTCACTTTTAGTTAATCTTTATGTAGAAAAAAACCTAAACATTTGTGTAGCTAAGAGTATTATTCTTTATTATTTTATTTAGCCACATAAAATTGAATAGTCACATCAAATTTATTCTTGCTAATTGTAGTGTCTTTAGAAAAGAAATAGCACAATCAAATTATCCTTTGGAAATATAACCCTGACTGGCTAAATGGTACATTTTCTTACTTGTTCCTGCTTTCTGCATACTAACTTTTCTTAGTTTCTTCTTGCATATTCCTAATGACTAAGTATTAATTCATCAACTCAAAATTTCATCCATACTCATTCCCTCAAAACATGTCCGTTCTTTGAATTCCCATCACTTTTAATACAGATTATGCATAAAAACTCTTTTTTACGTTGTCCTTTTCTATTCTTCCTACATGCTTTGGTGTTTAGGAATTAATGCATCTTTATTTGGTCTGTCCCCACTTACTGTTGTGTGTTGGAAAGTGAATGAAATACAGCTTATCCTAAGTAGGTAACAAGGAGTAGCTCTCTAGACATCAGTTATGTGTTGAAGAAGGCCTCGGGGGCGGAGGAAGCACCTAACAGCTACACTACTGATTATTTTTAGGGCAATTGATTTCATTACCTATTTTTCTGATCTCTTTCAGTCATGTTTTTCGGAATCAAATGTTGGTTGAATGGCTATAGACGTCAATGTACTAGGTGCGTGTCTAGTGTTTTTGATCACAGAAAGGTCTCCAGCAAAGGAGAAACTCTTCAAGATTGACCAGGATTGACTGAAGCAACAAAATCTAGAAATGAACATAAGCAATATGGCACAACTGAAAGCAAAATGTTTAGCCATAAAATACGTAGTAGGAGTGAAACCTGCTGAAACCCCAAAGCACCCTTCTTTTGTGTTCTAAGCCTGCTTCATTTCCTGCCTAAACCATTTTCCTTCATTTTCCTGAGAGAAAAGAATGAGAGAGAGGCTGAAGAGGGAAAAGAAAAAAAAAAGAAAAACTATTTCAATTTACCTTTCATTTCAAACCAAGAAACTTCATTCCTGTTTTACCCATTTTTTTCTCAAAATTTATTCTTTTTTCATTGACCAGGAAGTCCTTTCTGTACTTCTTCCCATATTCTGTCTAGCCTCAATCCCTTAATTTTTCCCTTGAGCGATTTTCTGCAGGTTACCACTTTCTTCTCTTTCCTTCCAGCTGCTTTTCCTTTGGACTCCAGCAGCAGTAAATATCTTGCTTCTAATTGTATATGATTTGAAGAATGTCCACATTCAGATTGCTTCTGCAAATTCTACAAATGCGTTTGTATTACTTAAGAATTTTAAAGACTTTTGTAACCACTGATTTCAATTATTGTACCATTAGTGAAAAAGAAGTTTGAGCAAAGCCTTGTAGATTCTAAGTCATACCAAGTTCTCATATGTCTCACATTAGGGTAACACAACTATTTCAGCAAGGGTTACTTTAATTATAAATGTATATGACACAACACACATTGCTTTCATGCTAATGCATGATTATGAGGTTGTTTGTCATTTATTTAAAATATTAAACTTGGGTGAAAAGATTGAATTTGTAATCTGTGTTACCTTTTAGAAATAAATGTTTTAGGTCTAAAGTAAACAATGCATTAGAAGCAACATTGTACTACTTAGCAACTGACCAAATTATTATTTTGATTTTCAACTATAATTGTTATAACCCTGTTTATCAATGTGAAATACAAATACAGATTCAGCTTTCATTTTTGGCTTATTTATTACTTGAATTACACATATAACAAATGCAGGAGATCAATATCATCTCTTGGGACCATTGTCTTCCAATTGTAATTGACTACCCCCAAGCATGTTATGCTCAAAATGCTTATTTTCCCTTTAATAGTTCACTGGAAATACATTTGGAATCCCATATTCCAGCAATATTGTGCTTTTTAGAATCACTTGTGAAGCAATATTGCAGATTTATAAGACTATGCTTATAAACTGCAACTGGGAAGACCTTGATACGCTCTGAGATTCTGCTTTTATTTATTATTATTGTTCTTTTCCAATGAGATTTCATTAGGAACATTTTGTCCGATTCCAATTAGTTTGATCAATTTTTGTTCCTAAAGGACTGGGTTGTGATTTCTTCTCTGGGGCCCATGATTGAAAATTTAATCAATTTCAATTGAGAGTGGGAGGCTTGGTTAGTTCACTTGAGTCTCTTATATCCTCCAGGAACAGAGGAAGCAAAGTAGTTTTAAGAGAGTCCTCTGATCTTTTTTGTATTATCTAAACAGTTAGCCTGCTTTTACTTAAAGTGGGTGCTACGGTCAGAATGCATTCTTTCCCCAAACATTCACATGTTGAAATCTATTCATCAATGTGATAGGACTTTAAAGGATATGATTAGGTCCTTATAAATGAAATTCATGTATTTGAAAAAGTTGGTTCAGGTGGCTGTCTTACCACTACCACCATGTGAGAACATAGCAAGCAGAACCATCTTTGGCTCAGTAACTCTTTCCTAGATGCCAAATCTGCTGGCCCTTTGATCCTTAACTACCCCAGAATTCTGTGAAATAAATTTCCATTGCTTTGAAACTGCTTATGGTTTGATACTTCGTTTTGTTATGTCATCTCCAAATGGAATAGGAATATAGGGTGTTTTGTCACCGAAACTGAATCAATCACAGAAGCACAAGTACCATATGATCTCACATAGGAGAACTAGATTGGTTCCCAGGCTTTTGCCTATGGCTTGGCCCAACCTTGGATGCTGCTGGAATGTGGGAAGAACCAGAATTCCTGGTTATGGTCTCAGTCTGGCCTAGTCCCCCTCCATTCGAAGAGTGAATCAGCAGATGGGAACTCTGTTTTTTATTTCTCCCTTTCTCTTAAATAAAAAAAGAAAAATTGATGCAACAATTAGACTTAGAAAGGAAACCCTTGAACACTTTCCTTCAACTCCTTAAGAAGTATTTTATTCAAAACATCTGACATAGTTTCAATCATACCCTTGCCTCATTTTCACAACTTCAGAATTATGTAAGAATCCCTTAGCAGAAAAAAAAGACAAATCTGGGATAATCATTATTTTTGCTAACAAGAGTATTTCTAAAAGATCAATGAAACTGATTCACTTGAACTTTTTTTTTCATTGTTTTACTTCAGGCCAGGCCCTACAATTGGTTGGCGAGGTACTATAGTTCAATCACTTTAGTAGTTAAATACAGAGTTAAACACAAAATCCTTTCTAGCCCCTCAATAGTCAATACTATTTTCTCACATGATATATGTGTGTATATGCATGCAAGTGTGTTTCTGTATCACTAAATTTTTGAGGTCTGCATTATCCAGTGATAAAAAGTATACAGAGTATACAGCAGTGTGTGTACACTGATGGTGAAGTTCTTTAAAGATGGCTCATATCAGAATAATCTTGTTTTACACCTGTTTAAGGGAATGTGAAATTCAAATGGGAATTAGGATGAATAATGATTCCCCCCGTCTGGAATGTGACCTTATTTCAAAGTAGCATTCCTGCAGCTATACTGGAATTAAGATAAGGCTGTGCTGAATTAGGAGTAGCCTTAATCCAATGACATGCGAACTTAATAGAGAGAGAGGTCGGGGCTCAGAAGAGAACCAACCCAGGGGTTAAAACCATCAGCTGATTGGAGTGATGGACGGTGGCGGGCACTGTGCTTACTAGTAGTACATGTAGGAGCCTGGACTGGGAATGCCTCAAAGTTTTTTTTAGGGGGATTCCCCTAAACAAAATGGAGGAATCAAAGCATTAATCAAAAAAAGATGGAAAATGGAGTAGATGAATCAACCACCTCAGCTTTATGCTTGCAGCAGAAAACTGGACAAGGGGAAACCCTAAGACGGACTATATCAATCAGTGGACTCTGCACCAGCCTCATCATACCTGGACTGTTGCTGATGATATGTTGGAGCTTCTAATTGATCGAGGTGACGCTCTGCTGGCTCTGCCTACAAACCTGAGAGGGCCTCCCTAAGAGGCTGTTGAACTTGAACTGGACAAGTGGGATGCTGGACTCTGTATGGTGTAAACTTTTAATTAGGGAATCTCAACGGAACTTGAGCTGTGGTTATGCATCAAGGTGAAGGAATTCATGATGGGGGAAGGGTTTGGGGTGAAGGGGGGGGAAATCCCAGTACCTATGAAATTGTGTCATGTAATGCAATGTAATTAATGAATAAATGAATATTAAAGAAAAAAAAATAATAATAATAAAATTGCTTGGTGGTAATGGAGGTGGAAATTGAAATCATGTTTCTACAAGCCCAGGAAAGTCAAGCATTACCAGTACTCACCTGAAAGCAGAAGAAAAGTACGGGGCAGATATTTCTCCTGAGACCTCCAGACAGAACTAAATTTGCCAACAAATTTATTTCAGACTTTTAGCCCTCAAAGTTATTGGAAAGCAAATTTCTGTTCTAAGCCACCTTACTGTTTGTATTTTGATATAGCAACTCTATAGTGCATTCTCTATATTATGTTACGTACTGCAATTTAATCTAATGTTTTACCACATGAGATAAAACATTT
This sequence comes from Ochotona princeps, assembly GCF_030435755.1. Lineage (NCBI taxonomy): Eukaryota > Metazoa > Chordata > Mammalia > Lagomorpha > Ochotonidae > Ochotona > Ochotona princeps. The sequence continues at coordinate 47,038,436 of NC_080838.1, forward strand.
TTTCTTAACTATTGCAATGAGCTTGTCAAGACTATTCAAGTGCAGCTTCAGTCTGATTGTTTCTGTATCCGGCCATCCATAATGAAACCCATGAGTTCTAGACTAACCTTCTCTTACCAATAGACTGAAGAATCCATCAAAGCCAGCAATCACATAAAAGAGAATTCTCAGCAAATTAAAAAAAAAATCTCAGGCTCACTAGTTCTCAGGGAAATGCAAGTAACAGCTACACTGAGGTATCACCTTATCCCAGTTAGAATGGTCATCATACAAAATAAGAAATGTTTGTGAGGATGTGGAGAAAAAGGTACCCTAAAACACAGTTGGTAGGAATGTAGAGTAGTATAATCATTATGGAAGAGTGAATGCAAATTTCTCAGAAATATGAGACTAGATGTACAATATAATCAGTCAGCCCATGCTTAGAAAAATACCCAAAGGAAATGAAATCAGATTATGAAAGAATGATCTGTACCCCATATTTATAGCAGCTTGATTCACAATGGCTAACATTTGGAATCATCTTAGATGTCCATTAAAGGATGACTGGATAAAGAATATGTGGCATATATACACAGTGTGACAAAGAATGAAATGATCTTTTTTTTTTTTTTAATTTTTTTTAATTTTATTTTAAATTCATTAATTACATTGTATTATGTGACACAGTTTCATAGGTACTGGGATTCTCCCCACCCTTCCCCAAACCCTCCCCCCATGGTGGCTTCCTCCACCTTGTTGCATAACCACAGTTCAAGTTCAGTTTGAAATGATCTTTCGTAACGAAATGGTGCAACTGGAGATCATAATTCTAGGTGACAGAAGCCAATCCTCAAAAGACATATATAAGTTCTCTTGATGTGTGGTGTTATATAGAATAGAGAAAATGACTAAGAAAGAAACTGATGTCTTATGATTTGCTTATGATTACTGTCTTAATTTATGTGGCACAGTGGTCTTTCTACTCTCTTGTTAAATGTTATGATTTATGGCATATGAAGCCTCAGATTATAAAGTAAATTGAAAGAATGTTACTGTGAAAATTAAAGTTACAAAAAGAAATAATATAAGGAGGGCGATGAGGAAGAATGAGTATCTATCTAGAATTTTATTAAGCACATAAAATATGTTCTCTTTAAGTAATAAAAACTTTAAACATAAATTTATAAGACAGAAAATGTGAGTTATAAAAACCAAGCGGGTTTTTTCCAGGTAGTTATATAAAATTATTCTAGCATTTTAAAAAAAATCAATGGAATATACAATTAAAAAAATCAGTGTAATATACAATATGCAAAGAGTGCCTTGGACAGCCAATATTATTCTCAGTGGTAAAACATTAAATGCATTCCTACATTTGGGAACTAGGCAAGGATTAGACATCCCTCCATTTCTCATCAGCCTTATGCTGCATGTGGTAGTGACTGCATTTAAGGAACAAAAACACTTAAAACTAATAGATTATAAAGGAATATTAAATCTGTTGTTATAAAGACAACATGATTATATGAACAGAATGCAAAGTATACTTCTTAATACACAGTCATATGTTCATCGTTGAGGGCATGGACAATGGCAGAGAGTCCAGCATCCTAAGGTCAAGATCTAGTAAACAGTTTCATTGTAAGTCCATCTTTGTCTGGAAGCAGAAATGCATACTACATTGTATCCTCACATCTAGATGTTAGTCTCCATTTCACAGCTACTGTACATCCCCTCAAATGAAAAGTCATAATACAAAGTCAATAATAGACAGAAAAATCAAAATTTACAATGCCATGAAGTTAAACAACATGTTACTACATATGACAGTCTCCATTACACAGCTGCTATACATCCCCTTAAACGAAAAGCCAAAAAACAAAATCAGCATCAGGAAGAAAAAAAAGAAATTAATAACACCAGGAAGTTAAATAACATGCTACTAAATGACTAATCTGTCACTGAAGAAATGAATATCAAGAACCTTCTTGAAGAGAATGATGCTTCTGTATGATCTATGAGTCACTGAAGAATTTAAGCAGAAGAAAATGTTTTGAAGAGATGAAACTAACAAAAAACATCAAAACTCATACGATATAGCTTCCACTGATTTTTTTGGTAAAATGTGTCTCTTCTATTAGCAATAATCGCGCCTCTGACAAACCTCATTGGCTAAAATGTGTCTCTTCTAGACAATAGATGGGTTTTGCTTTTTAGTCCAGTCTACTAATCTAAGACATTTGATTGAGCTTAAGCCATTTACATTCAGAGTTTAATATGTGTGGGTGGTACTTTGGTCCTGTCATATTAGGAATGGGTTGTTCACAGATTTAGTCTTCTGTTGTCATTTTACTGGGATGTTCTTCCCATTTCCCTTTGGTTTTGGTAGGTGCTATTCCTCTTCTCTGTCAAGAGAACATCTTGAAGTGTCATTTGTAGGGCAGGTTTGGATGAAGCAAATTCTTTTGTTTTCTTTACTGTGGAAGAATTTTATTTCATTTTGAAAGACAAAAGAAAGCTTTGCTGGATATGTTATCCTGGGCCAAAAATTTTTTTCTTTTAGAATCTGGAATATGTCACTCCATTCTCTTCTTGCCTGTAGAGTTTCCTATGAGGGATCTCCTGTGAGTTTACTTGGCATTCCTTTATATGTCAATTGATTTTTTCACATGCACATTTAAGGATCTTTTCCTTATGCTCAATTGAAGAGAGCTTGGTAATCATGTGTTTTTGTGATCGCTTTTGATCAAGCCTGTTGGGAGTTCTGTGCCCCTCCTGGATCTTGTTTCCCAATTCTTTCTCTAGATTAGGGAAATTTTCCTTTATTATTTCATTAAATATATCTGCAAAATCAGCTTCTCTTTCTTCACCTTCTGGTACTCCCATAACTCTTAGATTTGGCCTCTTAATTGTGTCTTTCAATTCTTGAATACTTTTTTTTTGGCCTGATCCAGCTCTACTTCCAGCTTTTTGTTTGTTTGTTTCCCCCTGATGACAGGAAATATCTTCCAATTCTGAGATTCTTTCTTCTGCTTGCTTCATTCTCTTTTGGAGACCCTCCACTGCACTTTTAATTTGCTCTACTGTGTTTTTAATGTCTGATATATCAGTCTTGATTTGCTTTATTGTTGCCCTTTCTTGTGTAACATATTCCTTAAATTCTTTGAACTCTTGTGTGTGCTTCTCATTATTGATCAGAAGTTTTAAAATGAGTTTTTGTCCTCCTCAGTTACCTCTGAGGTTGGCACAGGTATATGCTCCTTTGCAGAGGAGTCTTCAGTAATATTCATTTGGCCTTTGTGTCTTCTTTGCTCTTGATCTTTGTGCTTCTAGTTAACAGTCTTCTCCTTGCGGCAGGTTTCTAAGCTGTGTCACCCACAGGTCTACAGTTTGATTTTACTTATTACAGTTGGAACACAACTCTTTGCTTGTAGCCAATTGTGCCACTCCCTCTAGTAAGTTCCAGGTCTGGGTTCTTATGTTAGATTTCCACCATGGTCTCTGCAGCCCCAGCTCCTGACTTACCACTCTCCACCTCCTGTAATACAGTGCTGAGGCTGCACCATTGTCTGTACAACTTTTCTCCCACTTCTGGTTGGAGCAGGCCCCAGGATTAGGGAGACACCAGGTGTCCTATATATCTAGGTTATTGTTGGTACTGATCTTGCCAGAACCTGTTGGATGTTAGGTCTGAGTGCCACATGGACCTATTTTGGCCCATACAATACCACAGTTGGTATTATTTTCCTGTGGGACCAGTGCATTCCACTGAACACAGTGAGTTCTTGTGAGCTCAGCACATGCACAGTCAAAAGCAGTTTTAAAGCTTCTGCCACAGTGTACAAAATGGTGCCTGACTTACCAGTACTAGAGTTCATGATCTGCTGAGTGATAGGTCTGAGGGCTACCCAGACCTGTCTTGGGTGGAACCTGTAGAATGCCACATCGCTGCAGTTCACTGAGTCAGAAATGAGTTCACTCCCAGCTCAGTGTATGCTCAGTCCTTTCCCTTGCCTTTGTCTCCTTAAGCAAAATGATGCCCAATTTGGCTCTAGGGGCTGACTGGGTTCTGAAATCCACCCTGTTCTCATACTGCCTGTCTGGGATCTACTGCTCTGTCTCTGCTCCAGGTCAAATCAAAGAGACCAGCAGGGTAGACAGTTCTTTTTCTGCATTTACCACCCAACCTCCCACTGAAAGTCCCTTCCCACCTGGTTGCTGGTGGAGTTGGAGTTCTGGCTGCTGGTGGAGTTGAGATTGCCATTAGCTGAATGCCGCTGGAGTATCAGTCACTGCAATACCACATCGTTGTTTTTGCTGCTATTCTGTGTCTGTCAGTCTCCAGGTACCCCTCTGCTGTTGTTCTGTCCTTTCCTGTTTCCTGAAATGTGTCCTCTCTTCCTCATCCTGCTTAAATGTTTCTCTGTCTGTTTAAACGTGTCCTTACCCTATTCTGCCATCTTGATTCTAGCATCAGACTCTTAAGGACTGAGAGTCACACAGGCATCAGGGAGGGGTGTTGATGCATTTACATTTCAACAGCAACAGACAGTCCTCTAATACCCAGTTTGTTCTTCTAGCAGATTCCTTCCCTCCCTCTGTTAACCTGTGAATCAGGGAATTTTCAGTCTATTCATTCCTATATTAACTGCTCCTAGGGTTCTCCTGGAGGAATTTCTACTAGCTTTTTTCTTTCTTTCTTTCTTTCTTTCTTTCTTTCTTTCTTTCTTTCTTTCTTTCTTTCTTTCTTTCTTTCTTTCTTTCTTTCTTTTGAAATACAGATCCATAGAAAGAAGGAGACACAGAGAGAACGATCCTCTGCTTGCTGGCCTACTTCCCAAGTGGCCACAATCGCTAGAGCTGTGCTAAACTGAAACCTGAAGCCAGGAGCCTCTTCTAAGTCTCCCATGTGGTCACAGGGTTCCCAGGGCTTGGACAAGCCTCTACTGCCCTCCCAGGCCATAAGCAGGGAGTTAGACGGAAAGTAGAGCCGCCAGAACCTGAACGCTGCCCACATGAGATCACGGCGTGTGCAAGGCAAGGCTCCAATCACTAAACCATCACACTGGGCCCCCAAAATTAACATTTTAGAAAGCAATATGATTTCAAATATTGAGGTATAAATTTAGTAATACAAATGTCAAACGTCTATGCTGAAAATTACATTATGTTGTTGAGGCCCAATGTGCTTAAAGAAATCAGTTTCCCAATTTGACATGTAAGTTTAATCCAATCTCCAACAAATTCCAAGAGGTTCTTTTTGTGTTTGAAAGAAATGTTAAGGTGCTTATAAATTTATATGGCAATGCTTAAAATTTAGCATAGAAAAAGAGAATTGCAAAGAGATCTCAGTTTAGCCAGTCAGCATTTGCGTGTTGATTGAATGCATATATTCATACAGAAGCTTGTTTTTGTATTTCATTTGGCTGAAAGTGCATTTATTATTCTTGGTCCTGGCTACAAAAGGTAATTAAAGCATGTTCCCTGCCCTCAAAGATTTGTAAGACCCCTGAGGTACGCTGCTATGTTTTGAACATGTGTCCCCTGCAATATCAGGTTATATGTTAAATAGCCATCTTGACAGTACTGGGACATGAAACTTTCACAAGCTGTGTTCCATAATTAATGCTGTCACTGTGGAAGAGAATTCACTACAGAAGTAAGTTTTCTCCATCACCTCCAATCTCATTTTTGCTCTTACTTGCTTTTTCCCTCTTCAAAATGCAACACAAAGGCCCTTGCCCAGCGCCAGTCCCTCAGCCATGAATTTCCCAACCTCTAGAGAACTCAGTAGCTGTTCATTTCAGTTTGTGTTCTATTTTGTTGGTATTCTGTTAGAACAACAAGAATGAGTTGAGGAAGAGAGACATTGAAACACAGACAATCCCATTGGATTTAGAAACAATTGAGGAAGAGAAAGACAGAGAGGTTGTTAGTTCAGGCAGAGTTTTATTAGTTGGGGGAGTGAGTCTGCCAGAGAGCTCCCTGGTAGGAGACAGCCTTCCAGTTCTTCCTCAAGGCAGGCTGACTGTGTGAAGAAAATGACCACCCAGGGTACACAGCTCTGAGCTTTTACAACATGAGGCATGGGTGATTGGAGAAGGCAGAAGCTCTGCCCAACCTAATAAATCCATGACACTAAATTCTATAAAAACTAAATATATGATTATATGAAATAACATAGCTTTGGGATTCTCAACTCCAAAGACTTTAAATACCTTACCTAAGATCACATCCTGGTGGGCTACTGTGCGAGCAGTAAGCCAGTATCATAGACTACAGAGCCTGCCTCCCAGGCTGCAGAGCATCGCACACAACATCCTGTAATTCAGGATGTAGAGCCACTTGTTTGTTTTCAGTTGCCATGATAAATCCAATGGAAATATAGCACAAGCCAAAAATATAACCATCTATGTACTTACAAATTTCCTGGTAGCTATATCAAAAAAGCAAAAAATATTAATTATCTGTTTATCTATAATAGCTACCTTGTCATGTCAACAGATAATTTATACGCAGATTATAGTATTGTGCATTTTATTTTCTAGCAGGCACTAAGCATCCTGTTGTATTTCACACAATACATCTTAATTCATACTAGTCACACTTCATGTGTTTGAGACCCATATAGACACAACTTGGTCCCTTAGGCTGATTCTTTTCCCAATTCCCACCTTTGTGACTGCTTCTCTCATTGTATCACAAAGGGCAAAGACTTCAGCTGTCAGCGTATTCTCCTTGGAAAGGAAGGAAAACAAAGACAGCAGGATAGGAAAAGCCTTTTTGTTTTCTCCATTGGCTGCTTATTTCAGGGAGCGAAGGGTAGAAGCCTCGTCTCATGCCAGGGAAACAGTTCTGTTGCTTTACTGAATTTCAAGTCAAGTTAAAGCAAAGATGAGAGGTATGGTTTCCATCAGGAAAAAAAGGTCCTGGTTCTTCATTCCTGTTAGGTTTAAGGAATTGAAAAACATTGTGGTCCCTTGACTTGCAGAGGAACTTAAGCCCAAATAATGGGCAATATGCCTGTGTTATTTTGCCTCTGTTGGAAATGCCTCAATGGCTCAATGCTCAGCATCAGGAAGCAATCATTAAGTATTTACTTTCACAAGGCTCTCCAAATTAAACAAACAAACAAACAACTTAAAACACTTTTATTAAACTGCAAATCCAACTAGATTTTGAGGATAGCTATTGTTGATATGTGAGAACATGTTTGTAATGGTCAGATAAGTGCCCAACAAACATTCAACTCATCAGGCTAGGTTTTGCATGCTATGTTCCCTAAAGGATCAGAGCTCATTTCCTCTTCAGCATTCCTGTTTGGTGTCAACAAAAATAAATGGGGAAAAAAAACTGTACATTTCAATCCTGACCTGGGAAATTGCTAGGCAAGGTTTTCTTCTTCTCAGATTCCATATTAAAATCCCTTTGTGTCTGACTGCTTTAGGCATCACTGATTCCTTGTGTCATTTGTCCTATCTTTGGTACTCACTGCAGTACCTGATACAAAGCATGCCCTCAAGAAATATCTACCAAATGAATAGATGTTTCCTTCTCCCTAAACATCTGACAAGATCAGCTCAAACTATCCAGAATTATCAAGAGTCAGAATGTGATGCCGACATGGATAGAGACTGAATTTAGACGGCAATCAGTAAGATAATAATAAGTGTGAAAATCTAGTTTGTTGAATGTTTTTACCAAACAGAGAAAAAAACCATTACTTTTGAAAGGGGGATATAACCCAGTTACATTTCACAGCAAAGACAATGAAGGAAAGAAAATAATGGTTTCCAGCTTAAGCATTACCTGACTTTCAAACATGCTGATCAATAGCTTTGATACCAGAATAATTAATTTATGTGTGTTTTGTACTTTTTTCTTTTGAAAGAAATAAGAGACTAGGTTAATAACACAGAAGTTAATAAAGAAAACAGGAAATACTTTCTGATAACAGTGAAAGATAAAGGTGATTTAAAAAAACTTCTAGTACATACATTTACATAAGTTCTTCTGAGGAGATTGTGAAAATATTGCTTCTTACATAGTCTAATATGATAAAATGAAAGGCAATCATCATGTTACAGTGAGCTGTCCCCAGAGGCTAGACCTGGCTGTCTAATAGCAAAAATCTGTTTCTTTTTCATAGTTCTATCCCAGTAAAATAAATCAGTTTCGGTCTTGGAAGATGGTCAAGATGAATATTAGTGTCACATGATTTCTACTTCCTAAATGTTTGCAGAAGGATGTGGAATCAAATACAAGCATTCGTGTAAAGCTTCTTGGAAATTTTCACTGTGATCCAGTGAACAATGTAATAAGACCCCTCATTTGCAAATGTAGCAGTCATTTCAGGCTGCTGGTAACAATGTATGCTTTATGATAAAGTTCCTGAATCAAGCTGTCTTCCTCATGTATAATTTTTGTGACTTCTCAAAATGGATTGCTGACATTCTGGCCTTGATCTATCAGGGAAGAACAAATTGACAAGATTGCTGGTAGGTTTACATGCTGTATATTTTCTCAGAGCAATCACTCAATTTGTGTGAGGTGGCTAAACCCATCTACAAAAATTGATTCTATTTCACAGTAGTTTCTGTAGCAGAACTTTTCCCTGGTTGAATTTATTTCACCCTCACCATTCCTGAACATATATGTTTAGGTATTGAGTAGCGGGCAGCGTGATTGTTGAGAAATGAGATTGTGCGGCTCAGAAAGAGCAGGTTATCACTGCCTGGCCTTAGTGAGAAAGATCATGTGAGCGCCAGCTTTTTCACTTGCCACCCCGATTGCAGCAAACATGCGAACATGATTTTTGCAGCTGTGGTCTTTGGAACACAATGGATTAAGCCCTAGGTGTAAGGTACACTGGACAGCCTTTGATGTGAAGTAGTTACTGTCAGTTCTAGAGATGTGCATTCTGTATCAGAATGTGTGGTTTAAGTCCTATAGATTGTGGATTTCTGATCCAGCTTCTTGCTCGTGCACATGGAAGATGTGATGATGGCTCAAATTCTTGAGCAGATGAAAGACCTCTTTGTCACGCTGTCTTTTGATTAAATTAATACATCTTTTACACTGGGATCTTAGTGTGATAAAAAGTAGTCAGTTGCTACCCAAATGCCATTCTCTTTCCTTTCTTTCTTTTTAAAGATCTATTTGTTTTTATTGGGAAATCAGATTTACAGAGAAGGAGAGACAGAGAGAAAGATCTTCAATCTGCTAGTTCACTCCCCAAGTGACTACAATGGCTGAAGCTGAGCCAAACCAAAGCTACGAGCCAGGAGCCAGGAGCTTCTTCCGGGTCTCTCCTGTGAGTGCAGGGTCCCAAGGTTTTGGGCCATCTTTGACTGATTTACCAAGCCACAAGCAGGGAGCTGGATCAGAAGTGTCAAAGTTAGGATAAAAGCTGGTACCCATATGGGACCCCAGCATATGCAAGGCAAGGACCATAGCCACTATGACTACTGCTCCGGGCCATGGATGTTAATCTCTTATTTAATTTCCAAGTAGGGGTATTCTGAGGGCCCATTCATATAAGCTGTTGGAAGTAGAAACCAAAGATATCTTTGAACTATTTTCATGGTGCACTCTGTGCTGAGCTTCTGAGCTGACTGAATTAGTTCAGTCATGGGGACCATTTTCCAGCGTACCCTATTAGTCTTTTAATTAATCTGTGTCACCCTTAATGAAAAGCAAAGCTATTTTCCATTTTCCATAAACTCTTTTTGCAAATCTTTGCTGAAGATGGAGGAATTGAGAACCTGACAATGAGAAACATGACCTGAAAATTCAGTATTTGGCTCTTATATTTCTGAAGCTGTTTCAATCAGACCACCCCACAGTTGCTTAGCACTCTTTCCCTGTCCAGTATTGCTAATGTTTTTTTCTCTTTCTAGTAATACACACACACACACACATACACACGGCTTTAAGTAAAATTTAGCCAGCAATTTGGTGAGGGGGTTGATGAAAGGAGTGGCTGGATACTAACAGCTGAATCAGTGGGAAGAACACATAATTACAAAATCTGTACCCTGATATTTGTGGCTACTTCTTTTCAATATATTCGAAAGACAAAGAGAGGGAGATAGACACAGAGAGATTATTCACTGGCGTCCTCCCCAGTGACTGCAGCAGAGGGGGCTAACCAAACTAAAACTAGGAGCCCAGAACTAAATCTTAGTCTTCCAGTTGGAGTGATAGGAACTCAAATACTTGTGCTATCAGCTACTGTCTCCCAGGGGACTTACTGGCAGGAGCTGGGTCAGCAGCAGAAGTGCTGGCACGTGAATCAGGCACTGCCACTGGGAATGGCATCCCAAGCTGAAAAAACTCGCTGCCTCATTTGCCCACCCCACAAGGTAGAATGTTTTAAAAGCCTGGAAACTGAAGTAACTATTTAACATGCTGTTATCTATTTAGAACTAAATTTCTGTATCTTACTGCATATATGCCTTTTGAGCTTTGGTGTTTCATTTGTCTTATCATTTAATTATATTTTTAGCTCTTAAAAATCTCATTTAAAGGTACATTTGAAGCTATCGATAGGAGAACTATGAGATTTTGGCATTGCAAACACCAAGACTATCACAAACTCTGTTGGAGGAGAAAGTTGATACTTACAGTTGGTAACAATAGATATTAGGTGGACTTGAATTTATAAGAGACACTCATAGTGATCAGCATACTGATTTTTCTGGGATAATTCCAATTTTAATCCTAGAAGTCCCAGGCAAACCAGAGCAGGAGGTGACTCTTGTTGTGTTGTCTGCTCCTACCTGTTACATATTTAATAGAGTCTTACTCACGTTTCTTTACATGAATAATGGAGAGACATTATCTCTCATCTCTGCTCATTGAACATACATGATAGAAATATTATATTTGACATGAAGATTAAGAGCCACACACATTCCTTTCCACCTAGCAGAAAGTATCATTTACCCTGAAAGAAAGAATGTAGGGAACACATTGAAATAGTGTGACAACACTTGCAGATTTTCACTGTAGGCCTCATCTCCAACAAGCAGTTGTGGGTAGCCTGAGTAAACTACAGTTAGGGGTTCATATTTATTTCAAGTCAATGAAAATAAAGAAAACTAAAGCTCTGCATCATCCTTCATGCTAAAACTGTGTCTGGAAACCTTGAGATGTTATCCTTTGACATGTTGGACCACACAGCAGTCTCCCCTTTACTGGTTGCTGCCCACACCTCCTGAGAAATATAAGCAGTGGTGGCCAACAAAACACAGCTGCTCACTTTGGTTTCACACTTATTCTTGGCCAACTGGCAGTTTCTTTGACCAGCACCTTATTTTCCATCTTTTACCCAGCAGATATAAATTTCAGAAAGCCAGAAGTGTCTGTAATGTTGATTTGTTGTGCTGTGATGAGTAACTGTGCCACGTGGAGATTTGGAATTCTGCTGTAATTTGTAATTCTTTGCAGGAATTCGTGTTTCAGAGCTGCCTATGGGGACAAAATAGTGCTACTTCTCAACTGGCATAATATTGCTCCTTAAACACCCTCTTCTACTAAAGTTCCCCAGCAATGGAATTTCATTCTTTGTTAACATTCCAGTGATTGGGACAGTACCTGGAAAAGATTTGACATTTAATATGCATCTACTTCTTACTTGTTGACTATTATGGTTAGTGGTACATTTAGCCTGTGATTATAAAGTAGACTAAAATTAGGCCTTTGCAAAAATTAACGAAAAAAGAAAGGAAGGAAGAAGGGGGATTGAGGGCAGAGGAGAGGGAGGTAGTATACCACATGGTTATCCTCTTAGAATCATATATATGAAATAGATGATTTTTTTCTCTTTATGTTAATAAAATAAGCAAATAATAAGTATTTCGTGAATGAACACATGAAAGACTTCAGGGGGATTATAATTGGTACAGGCTTTCTGGAAAGCAACTTGGTAACATGTATCAAAAACATGTATAGTTATTGTTTGTACATTTTAGGAAATTGAATTTTTGTAAGTTATTTAAGCCAGCAAATTAGAGTTTATGTAGACAAATCTGCATCTGTGATTTTTAATGTAACTCTAAATACGAAAAAGATTAAGTTCCTAAATACAGAAATGATGAAATAAATTATAGTACTTCTTCCACAGATATGATATTATTTAACTGGAAAAATGAAATACAAGGAAAAATGATGGGGATATAAACTAACACAGCCATTCTGAAAGAAATGGTGTAACCTAATATCCAAAACTTCCGCTCCCACAAATACCGCAAGTCATCAAGAAACTTGTCTGTAATTTGGATTAAAAGTAACTATGGGCTCACCTTTAGCACAAGCTATGTCTTCCTTAAGTAAACAACATATCTTCACAGTCATGCACTGAGATTAATAAGGATCTTAGGGTAAGCAGAATTGAGGCTGTTCCCTCCGAAGACTTGCTATTTTATAAGAAAAGTCTCTCGCTACACCATGATAACACTAATAAAAGTACTAGCATCATGTATAAAATGAATGTTACACTTGTAATCATGAACTTAAAAAGCAGAGTTCCTTATATGTAAAGAAGACTGTCTAGTAGCAAGAAGATTAAAGAGGGGGACAGGGTGAGGGGAACTGACAAGAGAGACATTTGTTTTTCAACTTAACAATGGAGAAACAATTACAGCTTAGCATCAAATGTAGAATTCCAGATATTTCCTCTGCTTTTGTTTTGTTTTGTTTTGTCTTCTATTTGTATCACTTGTACAGGTGTATGGCAAAAGCAGACAAAAAAGCAACACTCATGGTGTCTGTATTCAGAATGAATCAAAAGGAAAAATGCAGAAGAATGCGAATTATGAAACATAACCTGTCTATGTGGAGAGGCATGTTCAACTGTGAAAGTGAACGTCTCGCTTGTGTACATGACTATTTGCTGGTATCAACGTATAAATTAACAGTATATGGTTTACAAGAGTTCCTGTGAGAACCTATTCAGGGCTTACGTCAGATGTATTGAAGGTGCTACAACTGCAAAGGAAGTAGGTGGATGGAATCATGGATTGAAAATGAAAGGGCAAGTAAGGTTAACTAAGAAAGGAAATTGTATTTCTCAATAGAGAGAGGGTGATTTAAATGCTTATGTATTATTAAAACTACGTTTGTGACAAAAAGTAAACTAAAAATCATAGCAAAATGATGTTTTCATTGATATAAAAATTTAAGTGCCAATATTGTTTACTGAAACATAATAAAAGAATACTGAACATTATTTATATATCTTTGATATATTGGAAAGTACATTTTAAAAGCAGTGATTATTCTTAATTGTGACAGTTCAGATTTTTTTAAATTTTTATTTGCCGTATTTTAAAATTGTTTTAGCAGAATAATTTAATCTTTTAATGATCAGAAAAAATTTTTGAAAAGTTAAAAAAAATTAGGTAGAAGATATTGTGATGCAACTGTTTATGATTGGGTAAAATATATTCTAGTAAGATCTATTGTGAGAGCAAACAATGTGTTATCGATATATTTGAATCTGTGAAAAAATGTTACATAGCACTCATCTGTATTTATGTTGATTTTTAAAAACTTATACAATGTGATTTACGATATTTTGAAAATCTAAAATTATTTCTTTTGTTAAAAATTGCTGTGTCTTTTGACATTTGAAAAATCTGGCATGAGCCGAGCCTCCTCAGAGGCTCAGACAGAGCAGTGTAGAGCATAACCAGGTGCAGATGGAGGATATGGCAGTCTATCGGAACCTGCAGAGGATACCTGGCATCACAACAGAGAACAGAACAAACCAATGAACTACCCCACCATATGCTGGCAGTGAAAAACTGGGCGAACAGAGACTCTATGATGGACTATGTCAATCAGTGGATTCTGCAGCCACTTCATTATGCTTGGAATGACGAGATCGGCAGCAACTCGTAACTGTTGAACTATCAAAACCTCTTGAGCAAGCACCTTGGAGCATGCCCCACATTGGGGACCTGGGATGGGTAGGAGACCGGGTGGGGCTTCTCCCTTTATCTTTCCCTTTACCCCAGATACAGGGGAAAAAATGAGCAAATAATAGTCTCACCCACTTTCCTGTAGCCCTTGAACCTTTTGCCCTAATTAACGATGTAAAGATTGTCAAAAAATAAAAAAAAAAAATGAAGAGAAAAATCTGGCACAAGGATGATAAATGAGTGAGTGGGTTAGTGAATATATTTGAGTATAATATTTTCTGTATTTAAAGAAACTGAGTAATAACAATAGTATCTTGTTATTTAGAAGTAGACGGTCGGTAGGACTGTAGAGGTCTTAAATCTAAAATAACCACCTGTGTAATTGAAGCTAACTGGAAAAACTGGAAGCAGCAGCACAAAATTGACCTGTGGAACTGAAAGTTTGATTGTGGGTATGGAGCAGAGATGGCTTACTTTCCTACTGCTGAGCTGCCTTAATGTTCACATTTCTCTTATGAGGTCACTGAATGAATTGTGTTATGAATATAGACTAGGAGCATGTTGTGGAAGAGAGAAAGGATAATTGTGCTAGGGAACACTGCATGAGGTCATGAAGTTCACTGTCCTGGGAGGTGGAGAACCAGAGATCTCTGTCTGAATCTCACTAGCTGTGTGTCTGCAACTTCCAGTCAGAGGAAAAGGACATGCTTTCGTTCACAACCATCTACTCCTCTATTTTTTAGGGAAAAAAGGAGAAATTATGTGCAAATACCTGGTAGACTCTGAAGGACTTTTAAATACAAATCCCATGAATTCACTATCATACAAGGTGATAGGGTATGTTATCTCTGTCAGGTCTGGTTCTAGCCCAGGTCCTAGCACTAGTTGCTGATAGGAGCACAGAAGAATCACTAACTGTTATGTGACTCTCAGAAATGTTACTTCATCAATGTCCCTGTAAGCAAAAGATGAGTAAATAACTTATTTCTTTTTGAATTTCCCATATATAAAATGTTGTACATGGAAATAATTGGATGTTGAATGTGGGCCCACCACAATTGTATTTAAATGACTTCCACTGAAAATGACAATTCTTTTATACATTTTGTCTAATCAATATCTGCCAGGTACCCTTTTAAAATAAATTAACTACTTTATCCTGCTCAACTATTCGACATAAGCACAATCATTATTTACATTTTATACATGAGCAAAAGGAACACAGAGAGGTTCAAAACACTCCACTCAATTCCATAGACTGGAAGTGAGACACTTTGCAGATGGCTGCTAAGCACTTGCAGAGAGCTAGCTGGCCTGCAGAATTAGAAGAAGGATGTAAACAGAGCATCAGCATAGAGAAAATAATTGAGGGATTGAGGTAAGGCATTTTATATTAAAAATTCCCTTTCAAGAGTAAACAAGATATCTAAAGCAGGTACATACTTAGAAAAGATCTAAGAGTGCCTCAGAATGCTTGGCAGAGCTGATGGGCAGACGTTTCACTCACACATCAGTCAACAGAGAATGAAAGCAATGACTACTTCTTCAGGTGTGAAGCTAGGAATGAAAAGATTAGGAAACATGAAGTATCATGAGCACATTCAGCTATCAAAAGAATACAATCATTTCTCAGTAATCAACCCAGAAGAAATGGAAATCCATGTATTGCTTGATAAAAACTTCAAAATAATTGTTTTAAAGAATTTCAGGGAACTAAAACACAGATATAAGGCAAATAATACATGAACCCCACCCAGTCTCTCACCCATCCCAGGTCCCTGATGTGGAGCATGCTCCGAGGGTCCTGCTCAAGCAGTTTTGATAGTTCGACAGTTCTGAATTGCTGCCAATATCACCATTCCAAGCCCGATAAAATCTCCTCAGAATCCACTGGTTGACACGGTCTATTCAGGGTTGGGGTTCTGAGATCAGCAGTTCAGTTGGAGGGATCCCCAAAGAAACTTCATCTGAGGTGATCACAGACCTGATTCTTGTGTGTGCTTGCCAGTACGGGGTCCAGCTCAATCCATTGCCTCAGTCAGCTTATGCATATGCTGGTGGTTGCAATTGCTGGGTCAGTTCTGTTTCCAGCCCTGTCTTCCACGTAAATCAATGGGTGTTGCAGTCCAGTCCGATCCTGCCTACTTCATACTAGGGCCTCACGCAAGCCAGTAGGAAATGCAGCCTGGTCAGGACAACTCCCCATAACCCCAACAGGCATGTCCCCTACCCTGGTTCCCATGCTTGCCAGTATGCACTGCAGACTTGTTTAGTCTGTCCCACATCCCATTTAGCTATCGTATATGTAAATGGGCATTGAAGCCTGGTTTAACCCAAGGAGTCCTACTGTCCAGCCCACACATATATTGGCAGGTGCCGTTCTGTCCAGCCATGTCTTCCCCAGTCCTGGTTTTCATGTTTTCCAGTGGGAGTGGTAACCCAAGCGGGAGGTGTTCATTATTTCCCTATTAGGCCACTCCTGGATTATGTACTCTCCAAGTGGTTCTGGAGTTTAACTTGACAGAATTAGTCCCCAATGCCAGCATCTGCCAGCTTATGCTGTAGCAAAGTCCAATCAACCCTCAACCTCTTTAATTAATGCTTGCACCAGTAGGAAGTCCACCCAGCCTGGCTTTTCCCTGATCTAGCTCACATGAGGCCCACAGGTGTTGTAGCCCTGCCTGGTCTGGTCTGCCCCCATCCCGACTCACGCTCTCCAGTGGGAGTGGCTGTCCAGCAGGGGAGCCCTCCACATTTCCCCTGCCAGCTTTGCCTCATCCTTTTCTGCAACCAAGCTTGAAATCCTTGCTCTGAGAAAATCTAATCAGGTTCTTGGTGCTTCGGTTAGTGTAGCAGGAGTTTTGATCAGAAAACTCATGCAAATTCAGCTTATGGTAAAAGAGAAAGACCTTTAACACCCTGATATCTTTGGTTTTTTTTTTTTTTTCACCTCTAATTCCCCATCCTTGATCCAGGAAAAAATCATAAAGAGTACCACTGAGATCGAAAGGAAAGATACTGTCTCCTCCGTCCCAACATTTTGATATTTTTATAGCATTATGAAATTTATCTGATTCTGCTTCTGTAAGTCTTGGATACCATTTGAAATCTTTTTGCTAAAAAGCCAAAAACGAGCTTGGATAATATAAAGAAGTTAGTTCTTACAGAGAATAATTAAAATCTAGTACAAAAAGTCTCCGCTTCAATTTTTAAACAAGTGTCCTTTGATAACACTCAGGGTCCATATGTATTGCTTGTTTGCTCTTCTCAGGAGTCTGAATGTCTCATAAAGATAGCTTTCTCCAGAAGCCAAAACAATACCAAAAACTCAAAAGACCCAACTATATACACTTAAGCACATATACATGCACATATAATTTGTACATTCACATATCAAAGATGTTCAGTGCTGTAAGATTTTATGTTCATCACAGTGTTGCTGGTGTGGGCATGCTGCAGACACCCAATACAAATTGGATGAAAATTAGTTGGAAGAAGAACACAAGAGGAAGTGAGTATCACCAGCCAGGCAAATACACAGTTGAGAGATATAAAAACTTTTAAAACAACAGAAAGAGCTAAAAGAAAACATGATGTGCCCTTTGCAAAGAGAAATTACACTGTTCATTAGAGGAAAATAACAGCTTCCAGTGAAGAAAACAGGAAGATGCCTTCAAGAACACTTTCTACCGACACAGCAGTAGCACTGCAGTGTCACCACATTCTAGCACCCACTTCTTGAGGAATCTACTTTCTAGGCTGGAAGTCCAAGGGTCTGTAGGCAGGGGTTCCCAGACAGCCTATGAAAAACAAGAAGTGAGCCAGTAGAGGCTAGAATTTGATTTGCAGCTTCAGACAATATATACAAGCATTGGGTTTAGCCATACTGCTTGGATTTCATTTTAACTTATTTGGTGGCATGAGATAAGACTATATTTTCTTCTATCCCAAAAGGCAAAGGAAACATTTTATGACAGAAGAGCTTAAATTATCATGCCCTGAAATTCTCCCTAGTCATGAATGGTTAACCTGTTCAGCATTCCATATATTCTTTTACTTTTTTATTCCTATACCTTGGTTGCTGGGTACTGTTAGAACTCTAAATTGCATGTGGAGGAGTTGAACAGTTTCTACCTTAACCTTATGTTGCTGTAGCATTTTGCATAATATGTATAATTTTTAGTCAAAGCTTTTCATAAAACTGAACACTCTACAGGTATTCCGCCTACATTGCCTTATAATTTCATACCCCTGATGGATTTCCCTATAATGTTGCTAGGAGACCAAGACACTTCCTAACAAAGGGTGCAGAATGTGGATTCCAGCTCCACCAAATCCAGTTGCTCATGGCAAATTTGGCTTCCTTAAGATGCAATGCCTAAGACAAAATGAGTAACAGGTATTTGCTCCACGCACTGAGGTTCAGAAACTAAGATTCTGCTGGGGAAAAGCCTTATCTTGCTTTTCTCCTTATTTTATGACTGCAGAGATGAGGTGAGCAGACTGTCTACTCCACTTTAGAACCACATAGAATGGGAAGGGACATGCATAAGACATAAGGACTGGTGGGAACCAGATTTCTCTGAACATTTTCCGAAATTCACAAACTTTGGTAGCCTAAATTGCTACATTATGACAGATAGGGAATAGAGAGATTCTCTCCAGCTGTTGAAAATTATGGTCTCAGGTGGCATCTTAGGAAGTTTTTTTTTTTTTTTTTTTTTTTACATTTTTAAAGACTCATATTTTAAAACTTTCATTTGAAACACAGAATTACAGGGACAAAGAGGGAGACATCTTCCACCCCCTGGATCACTTCCCAAATAATGTTACAGCATTTTGAAGCCAGGAATTTTCTTCCAGGTCTTCCATGTGGTTACAGGGGCTCAAGAACTTAAGCCAGCCTCTGCCGCTTTCCCAGGTCATAAGCAGGTAGTTGGACTGGAAATGGAACAGCCGGGACATTAACCAGTGCCAATATGGGTCACTGGTGCTGCAGATAGTGGCTTAACCTAAAACTCCACGGCATCAGTCTCAATTTTTACCTAAAAAAAGTTGAAGTTTTGGCAAAACTTGTTTATCATCAGATGAAATTCTAGTGAAGATCAGTAAGACAATAGTACAGACATAGTTCTGTAATCAGCTTCAGATAGACAATGCCTCCATGACCATTGTTGTGGAACAAATACTTGTGTTCCTCCCACCTCCAAATATATCTGTTGAAGTTTTAACTCTCAAGGAGATAGTATTTGGAGATGAGGCATTTGGGAGATGATAGGTTTAATATATGAGGGTGGTGCCGTCATGGTGTAATTAACAGCCTAATGCATAAAAGGAGCAGAATTGTTTTCACGCACATGTACCTGTTCTCTCCTACTTATGTCTGTCTTCCACCTGAGCAAGAAGACAGCAATTTAAAAGCCAGGAGCAGATCCATCACCAGGAATCATATTGCACAGCACCTGAGGCTTGCCCTTGCCTGCTTTTTAAACTATGAAAAATAGATGTCTATGGTTGAAGCCTCCTAGTTCACGGTATCTTTTCAGCAGCGTGAATTGGCTAAGACACTGTAAATCTGGAACAGTCAAGAGATTAGAAGCCCATGCTTTGGAAGACTTGAGTGGCCCCTGGTAGTCTAGCCCAGCATAATACAACGGGGTTCTACTCTGCAGATGCTGTTTTTTCCAGCCTAAGCCTTCCGTTGCTAATTCTCTCCATTTCTTTTTCCTGACACTCGCTTTTCAGGCATATACTGTAGCAACACCCTCTTCTTCCTGCAACACTTCCCACTTGTTTAACCTTCCACTGGACCTTCAGATGCTAGCTAACATGTCCCTTAGCTGGGTACAAATTTGTTGAACAAATGATATAGTGGCTTAGTACTTTATTCCCCAGGATTGTGTTTCTCTAGTTATATTCTATTCTTGAGTTGTCTCTTCCTACATTCAACCCACTATTTTAGATAACTTCCAAGATTTTAGCTTTGTTTTCTTTTCGTTCTCCTTTTCATCTGTTAACCTTGATCAGTTACTTTCAAAATCAATCTGATACTGATGATTTCTGAATGCAAATTCTACCTATATCTCTCATTCTAGCTACTACCTATATGATAGTTGCTTCAAGGTACAGTTGTCATTTCAAATTGCACTTTGATTTCGACCTTTATTTTGAGAGTCATAAATATTTAGGACTATGTGACTTTGGGGAGGTTATTTAACCTCTCTGAGTCCCCATTTCCTTACAAAATTCAAACATTAATTCTTATATTTCTGTGTTAATTATTGAATATGTAAAGAGAGAGTAAGAGAGGAAGGATAAACAGTAAGTACATTGCTTATTAGTGAAAGCTTGAGGTACTTAGTAGCCAACAATAAGGTATTTATATTTTAATATATGCTTTCTATCAGTCATCTCTCCAACTTTGTTACTTTGCCATCTTATTTTTAAAATAACCAACCCACCCGCTATTAACACTTAGACATAAGATTTTAGAATCTTCTAATCCACAAGTGAATCAGAAATCAAATCCTATTCCTTCTTTTTAATATCAAATTGTTTCTTGAATTCAACCTGTCTCATTCAAAATGTTCATGAACTAAACCCAAATACCTTCATTCTTGGATTATTTTGTTAGTTTTCCTGTCAGTGGCTCTGCTTGGCGTCTTACACTGGTGCTTTTCATTTACTCTTCCTAGAATGTGTCATTTTAATAGTGCAATCCTTTTGGAAGAGTTAAATGTTATCCCTGAAAAAATCAAATCAGGTTTCCCCTCTACATCAATCCTGTTACCTTATGCTTACAGGCTGTCCCATCAAACCAGTAATTCAACCAGTCCTTTCTTCTTTTTGGATGCTATGCAGTTCACATTTCAAGATGGTCTGCAGTTGATTGCTCTTTGTATGCTGCTCCTTCTGTGTAAAACAAATCACACTTCACAGGTTTTCTCAACACTCATATCCAGGAGTTTACTCAAATTTCTGCAGCTTTTTCCCTTTACTATTTCAAAGGAAATACATGTTGCTTTGACCCTGGTTGCTTAGTGTATGACTTTTGCTATGGTTATGAGCTGGCTTAAGTTACTCTCAAAGATTTCTGTCTTGGAGGCTTGATTCCAAGTGTGACAACCAAATAGTAATAACTTTAGCAGATGGAACTTAGTGGGAATTGATTATATTGTAGGTGCTAATTGAAGGGGTTAAAGCAGTCCTGGTTGAACCCTAAATTCTATAAGAGCAATTTATAATCCAGGACTGGGCTAAACTGAAATCAGGTTTTCTATGTGGAATAAAGCTGGTTTTCCTAGGCCATTAACACAGGACTGGATCAGAAGCTGAGCAGACATGACTTGAACAAGTGTCCATATTTTGTTGCTTGCTGCAGATTAAACCTTATGCCACAACTCCAACCTGAAAGTTTTAATTTATAATATTTGTTGCACTCAGGGTTAAAATATTTCAGAAAATAACTGAAAGCTACCATATTAAATAATCAATGTTTGAACTACAGTAATAAGAACTTGATATGCTTCAACTTCATAAATTGTCAGCTTAGAAAATTCATTATTTACTTTCTCCAAACAAGATCAAGTTATTCATCTCCAATCTCTTCCCACATATGCTAGAAGGGATGAGTTTCACTATTGGAAAGTGGGAGAAAAGTCGCTGTAGGTTAGTACATGTGTATTTTTTCAAGGAGGAGCTCTATGATGTGGAATAGTTATCTTGGAGTGTGCTAGAATCAGCCACCTCAAAGCACTGACACTGCTTTGATTGGCCACAAGCAATTCTATTGGCTTTTATCTTTGTTTTTTATCTGTAAAGAGAGGCTACTCAATAAAGCACCTATTTCTCTGATTTGGGGTGAAAATTAAATGGATTATTTCATATAAATCCACTGGAAGAGTGCTGGCATGTAAGAAGTACTCAATTAATGCCATTTGCTTTTTATTACTTTCAATTACCTTCAATATTTTTATAAAAGAATATTTTGGCACATACATATAACCAAATAGCATTAAATATCATACCTTTTGGTTTATTTTATGGAATAGCAAAATCAAGTCATTTTCTTGACTTTTTTTTCAAGTAAGACTTGGTGCCTATAAAAAATGAATAAATAAATAAATAAATAAATAAGAAAACAAGTGTTTTTTTTTTTTTCACCTTAGAGTAAATCATTATATGCTCACATTGGGTCTTTTGCTTCTCCCACGTGAATGTGTTTTCAAAGAAGCACAGTTGACTAAGGCCTTTTTCATATTCTTATTTTCAAAAATATCCCGGGGCTTCTCTTATGGATTGTTTCGTCTTCGCCTCTCTTCCTTGTTGTACAAAAACCAAAGACGTAGAGCACAAAACATATTATCCAAGCAAAATCCATTGGAACCATAATGCTGAGCAATGACACGGATCCTCAAAAATTTCAACTTTGTTTGCTTAAAAACGCTTAACAAGCCTGAAAAATGTTAAAACAGAAAATAAGAATAAAGAACACATTTAAATTGCCCAGTGTTTTTCTGTGTTTAACAAGTTACTATGTCTAAACCATTTTAGAAATATACTATTAGGCCCGGATCACCTACGTTGATTTATCTATCTATTAATTCAACAAGTATACATGAAAAGATGCCTGTAGGCTAAGTACATCATAGTTTATAATCTATCCAAATTGGAACTGCCTCCCCTTTCTCGGTAGAACTGTTTCTTCATTGCAACGTATAAAAGATAACAGGAAATTTAATTGCATGCACTGGACCCTAAAGGCTGATGATTTTTTTATTTTCCATTTAATGTGGTGCTAACTTACTCACTACTGTGTCTCCTTCTCTCCATCACACCCCAGGAAGGGTGTTGCGCTGTAATTATTGAGTTGTTGAAGCAGCAGGACAAGAGCATGATACTGTCACTCTCAGGGTCAATGCTCTGTGAACCTAAAAGGACAATTGTTTCTGAGGAACATCTTGAGGTCTTTTACTAAATGTTCTTGGAAGAAATGTTTCTTGGTGATATTCAAATACAAGATACCTCATTTGATTCTGTTTTCTTTCTATATAAGAAATCAGAATTTTTATAACACAGAGTTTGAAGTGAATACATTTTATATAGTCTTTTTTAGCGCAGTTTTTTTTTTAAGAAGTTAAGAAGGGATTCCTAAATCTGAAGGGTGGAATGATGAAGGGGAGAGGCCTTCACCCCTCAGACTTGTGAATTATTATTGCAAGCTGCTTCAGATGTTTGGACTTTATCCTAAAGGCCATCATGATCAAGAAAGATTTGAAGTGGAAATGTGAAATGTCAGACTGGGTTTTCAAGATTGTACTAGCTGCAATGTAGCACCATTGAAAGAGGGCAAGATGTGAGAATCAATATATCATTGTAAGTTTATGGAATTGGTGTTTTGTTTGGTTGAGATTTTGTTGGTTGATTTAAAAAAAACAAACTACTATTTTTTTCACTAAATGTTCTTTTCCTCTAAGAATAACCTTTCTGAAAGTGTTTTGTTCTATTCTTTTCTTCAATCCTACCTACTTACCTATACTCAAGGAACTTATGAAAGAGGCTTCTTCGTGTAGCAAACATTTCTGATCTTATTATTAACATATGATCTAGTGATATTTAGTGTCTTGTATTATTACAACACTTTATTGATTGAGACTTTTTAGTCACCCAGTTTCTAGATACAGCATAATGTATAAAAGTCCCTTGAAGCTAGAAAGAGTTAGGCTTTAACTGTTTTTAAAAGATTTATTTATTTTTATTGCAAAGGCAGATATACAGAGAGGAGGAGAGAGAGAGAAAGATCTTCCATCCAATGATTCACTCCCCAAGTGGCCGCAATGGCTGGTGCTGTGCCGATCCAAGGCCGGGAGGCAGGAACCTCCTCCAGGTCTCCCATGCGGGTGCAGAGTCCCAGGGCTTCGGGCCGTCCTCGACTGCTCTCCCAGGCCACAAGTGGGGAGCTGGATGGGAAGCAGGGCCGCCGGGATTAGAACCAGTGACCATATGGGATCCTAGCGCATGCAAGACGAGGACTTTAACTACTATGCTATCGCGCCGGGCCCAGAATTAAGCTTTAACTTATAAGTATGTGATTTAGGGCATGACGCATAAACTCATGACATACCAGCTTATATGTATAATGGAAGAAAAATATTGCCCTCTGTGATCATGATGACTATGTGCAACATGGGTAAGGAAGCTAGTACAGCTCTTGAAACATGGTGGTCTTAATAGGATGCTGAACTCTGCCATTGTCCACCTACAATGTCAGGACACACTTAAATAGCAGAAAGATGGACTTAGACTGGTCATGAAGGACTATGCATTGACATAATAGAGGTGAGTTTGGTGGGGAACTGTATCACAAAATTTAAAAAAAATAAAGAAATATACTGGTCTTTTAATAAAGCGGTTTCTTCTCTCTTTCATGCCTTTTTATGTTAATTAAAGGAGATCTTTTTCTCAGCTGTGAATCAGATTTAGAATCCTGGCCATAGTATCCAACTGCAGAGTTGATGAACTAAATTGATGCAATATCATATACACACTATAAATAAGGCAAGCTATTTCATCCAGTGGAACACAGGAAAAATTTGGAATTAGTAATGTTTGCTTCTCATCCCACCGGTTTACAAATGGCTTTGCCTACATAGATTGCTCTTCAAATTTATTTTTAGTGTGTCTGGAATAGCACCAGCAATTATGAGCCTGAGATTTTGTCTCTGCCCAGATTTCTTATTCTTCAGACAGTGACTCATTGTTCTAGAGGTTGGTCTGATTTTCTTTATATCCATTGCCTGTAGATATCAGGCTTTCATATTCATTTTTGCAGATTCCTCATGGTTTCTGAGAAGTTCCAGTTGCACTGTGGAGGTGAGCTTCAGAGAATAAACCTGTCTTTATTCCACCTTGATCCTGTTTACTAGTTTCTATTTCTGTACCTCTGAGTAATGAATATAAGTGAATTGCAATGTAGGATGAATAGTTCTGTAATAAATCATGTAATTTTTCGTTCAATGTTTAAATGAACTTAATTTCCAGATGTGAAGCATTGTATGTGACATTACAGGCATTGCACTATAACATTTAAATTTCATTTAATTGGAAGAATCTTAAAATCTTATTTAACTTAAATAATCTTCAAGATTTAAATTATACTGACAACCTCATAAATATTTCCTTGGAGCTAAATAAAAGGCAAAAAACTCTAAACATTCTATAAAACTCAGGAGAAGTAAAATCTCTATCTGGTGAATTTAAAAAAAAACTGGCATTAATACATTGAAGAAATATTGGTACAAAAATCTTAAAATGGATGTGACTTTCTTTTACTTCTCATGAAGGATAGCATGTCAAGCTTTATTAATTTCTTTAAAAAACAGTCTGAAGAATTTTTTCAAGTTTGCTCTTGCTGACTTTAAACATTAGATGAACAAATATGCTAGCATTATTAATACCAATATTGGTTTATGATAATGTATACTAATCTACACTAATATTGACTTAACAACAATAATATTTTCTTTCACATTTTGGTAGAAAGTATTACTTCTTTAGGGAAAAGAACAGAGAAATGGAAAGTTGGAAAATTAGTGTTTCTGGTCATTTTCATGGTAGATGTAATCAAGGCATTTATGGGTTTTATATTATACCTGGAGGTTCATGAAGTTTAATCAATTTTCTTAATGAAAGCAGATGCGCAGGAGCTTTCCTGATTATGAGCACACAGTTAGATTACATTTCCAATTTTTCATCCTTAAATAAGATAGGAAAATAAGTATATTCTAAGAAATACATTATTTACTTTCATACTAAATGGAACACAAATTTGCTGAAAAGAAATATTTCTCCTAAAGTTAGGACGTTCTGTGAATTTATGAATAATTCTTTAATTAATTTCCCAGAACTTAAGTTCACTTTATGTAACCAAATTGAATTACAGCAGTTCATCATAAAATACATACCCAAATTCCTTCTGGGTTGCTAGCATTAGGTAGCTAGCAAGAATATAAGAATAATAAAATCATTTTATTCTCAAACCTCTTTGTAGAAGATATAAAGAGAATGTTGAACTTACTTGAAATTTTCTATGATGAATCTCTCTCAGATATGAGAATACAATCATTTTCTATGAATCAGGAGTCTCAGAATACTACGTTAGAATTTCCAGGTGTCTTTATTCACAACTTCAGCCCTTGAATGGAAATTCAGAAAAAAATTTGACTCCTTAATAAATTTTTGATTGAAATATTAATCACTATCTAGTATTTTTCTTCTATCTCATTTTTTTTTTCCATTTTGGACTATTTTACTACAGTCTTGGTTGGTCAAGTCGAACCTTTCCTATATAATCCTTCCACCTTTCTCTTCCTTCTCCCTGCTCCTTTAAAATCAATAGATTTATCATTTATGCTCCCTTCTTTCCACGCTAAATATATCTAAAGGCTTCAATAATCAAATAATACTACAAAATAATTAGAAGCCTCTGTCTAGAATTCATCCTTCCATCTCTCACATGTGAAAAGCAGTCACTTTAAAATAGAAATTATAAATTTACCCCCTGGCAAGCGCAAAATCTGGCATTGGGAGGGGTTCTGATGGAGGAGCCTGGGCAACTCCTCTGGCAGGACACAGTCCCTGCAGGTAAGCGCGAGAAGCATGATTGGAAACAGCCCAGAATAGGCCATGGAAAGTTTCCCACTGGCATGCATTCGGCATGGGTCAGGAGCAGGCCAGGCTGAATCAGTTCATGTCATCCTCTGGCAAATCCGATCACCAGAACAGAGTGTGGAATGGGCCGGGTTTGGTTGCGACAAAACCAGTACACATTCTGGAACGCCAGGGCGTGGTTGCCTGTACTGGATATGAATGCAACACCCATCCAGCACACGTGAGATCCAGGAAGGGAGGGGCAGAGCTGGCGGGGGGGTTAAGGGGCTGGTCCCCTCGCTGGACAACCACTCCCACTGGAGAGTGTTGGCTGGGATAGAGACAGACACGACTAAGCAAGGCTACAACACCTGTGCGCTGCATGTGGACAAGATCAGGGCCACAGCATCAGCTGGCAGAAGCTGGCACTGGGGACTAATTCTGTCGAGTCAAACCACAGGACCACCTAAAGAGTGCATAAACCGGGACAGAGAGACCTGGGAGGGAAAAAGTGGGTTCCCCCTTCTTGGGTCACTATTCCCGTGGGAGGGCATGAAAACTAGGACGGGGGCTGGGATGGCTGGACAGAGGCACTCAACAACATCTGTGAGGGCTGGATGGTTGAGTCGATTAGATAGAACTAAGCTTTAATACCCATTGACAAGTACCAGAGCCAAATGGGATGGGGGACAGACTGGTCTTCTGCTACACAAATTGGCAAACCAGGGTAGGGGGCAGGCTTGGTGGGGGCTATTGTGGGTCGCCCCGACTAGGCTGCAGCTCCCACTGGTTGATGTAAGGGCCGAACCAGACTGGACTGCAACACCCATTGGTTCCAGTGCAACTCGGGACTGAAAACAGAACCAACACAGCAATTGCAACCACCAGCTGATCAGGGTGATGGACTGTGCCGGGCCCTGTGCTTGCTAGAACATAGAAGAATCTGGTCTGGGAATACCTCAAAGTATCTTTGGAGATCTACCCACTTGAACTGCTGGACTCAGAATTCTAACCAAGAAAAGACAGAAGACAGAATAGGACAATCATTCATCTCAGCTACATGTTGGCAGCGAAATATGGGACAAATGGAGACTTCATGATGGACCATATCAATCAGTGGACCACCTCATCGAGCGAAACTGGCAGTGACTCATAACTGGAGAACTATTAACTCCACTTGAGCACATATCTCAGAGCATGCCCCACATATGGGACTTGGGGTGGGCGGGAAACCGGGTGGGGCTTCTCCCTCAATACCCCCTTTTACCTCAGATACATGATGGAAACAATATGGACATAATAGCATTGCCCACCTCCCTATCCCCCTGAACATTTTTTTTTCTTTTTTTTTCCTTCTCTTTCTTGATTTTCCTTCAACTATAGTTAACTATGTAAAGATTGCCAACAATACAATAAAATGGATTATATAAAAAAAAAAAAAAAAAAAAATTTAGCTCTATGTCATCTAACTCAATTTCTAGTGTCAAGTGCTACTATCAGAATATATCCAGGAGCCAAGAAGCCACTTTCAGAGGTGGTCCATTCCATTGTGGATTAGTGCTAGTTGCACATGATTTTCAGATTATTGATTTAATGGAAACAGTACTTCTGTATGTGAGAATACTTAAAATATCTTCCTGGAATTATGCTTTCTCTCTAAAACTTTCTTTGGTTTCTTTAAAAATTCATTTTATGACATAATTCAAAACAATCTCCTGTTTTGTATCCTCTGCATTCAATCTAGGTCAGTGTCTATCTTAAAATATCATACTCCAAATTAAATATAATACCTATATGGGGTTATCCTACACAAAATACAGTGGTTCATTCTGTCCTGTGACCTGGATTCTATGCTTTTTTTAGTGCAGCTGAAGTTGTGGTTAGCTGGGTGCTGTGCTGTGCTATTAGCTGACTTCGAAGACTTGCTATGGCTGTTCACTTTTCTAAGAGATTCACCTTTCAAATCGTGTTTTCCTGTTTCCTTCTTGAGAGAAAATTATTTGTATTTTGTGAAATAATCAAAAATTATTTGAGAAATTATTATATTTTGTGAAATAATCTACAAATGTTCTCCACAATCTTGCCTTTTGTCTTCCAGTCTTTAATAGTGCTTTGTGTTTTGAGGCATAAACAACAATTCAGAAGGACAAACTAAGACATCTATTATTTTTATTTAAAACTTTCCTTATATTAGCATCAGCCTTATAGACAGTTCTTACCCCCTTTCTGTTGTTCTTAATGATAGAATGATAGACTTCTAAGCCATTTCTGTTATTTATTGGGTGGCTTTATCTTTTTTCCATTTTTCAAAGTTAAGGGTGAACTGCAACATAAATTTTTATTTCAATGTTTTACAATTAAAAAATGAAGTTTCATTTGAATATGGAAATAGACCTATTGCATGATCCAGCAATCACACTACAGGGTATATATGCAAAAGCCACGAATTTAGTTTATCAGGTACCTGCCCACCATGTTTATAAAAGTGTGATTCATGTGCCCAACGCAATAGTCTAGTGGACTAAATCCTCACCTTGCATGTACTGGGATTCAGTATAGGTGCCAGTTTGTGTCCTGGCTGCTTCATTTCCCTTCCAGTTCTGGAAAGCAGTAGGGAATGGTCCAAAACCTTGGGATCCTGCACCAACATGGGAGACCCAGAAAAAGCTCCCGGCTCCTGGCTTTGGAACAGCTTAGCTCCAGTCAAGGGAGCCACTTGGAGAGTGAACTAGTGGATGGAAGATCTTTCTCTGTATCTCCTTCTCTCTGCATATCTACCACTGTCTTTCCAATTAAAAAAATAAATCTTACAGAAAGCTTTGCTGGATATGTTATCCCAGGCTGAAAATTTTTTTCTTTTAGAATCTGGAATATGTCACTCCATTCTCTTCTTGCCTGTAGAGTTTTCTGTTAGAGATCTCCTGTGAGTTTACTTGGCATTCCTTTATATGTCAATTGATCTTTTTCATGTGCACATTTAAGGATATTTTCCTTATGTTCAATTGAAGAGAGCTTGATGATCATGTGTTTTTGTGAAGATCGCTTTTGATCAAGCCTGTTGGGAGTTCTGTGCCCCTCCTGTAACTTGTTTCCCAATTCTTTCTCTAGATTAGGGAAATTTTCCTTTATTATTTCATTAAATATATCTGCAAAATCAGCTTCTCTTTCTGCACCTTCTGGGACTCCCATAACTCTTACATTAGGCCTCTTAATAGTGTCTTTCAATTCTTGAATACGTTTTTTGGCCTGATCCAGCTCTGCTTGCAGCTTTTTGTTTGTTTGTTTCCCCCTGATGACAGGAAATACCTTCCAATTCTGAGATTCTTTCTTCTGCTTGCTTCATTCTCTTTTGGAGACTCTCCACTGCACTTTTAATTTGCTCTACTGAGTTCTCGCGAGCTCAGCACATGCGCAGTTCACTGTTGTCTCCTGCAGTCCCAAAGCTTCTGCCACAGTGTACAAAATGGCACCTGACGTACCACCACTACAGTTCTTGATCTGCTGCCCGTCAGATTCACGGGCTACCCAGACCTGCCCCAGGTGGAACCCATAAAATGCCACGTCACTGCAGTTCACCAAGTCAGAAATGAGCTCACTCCCAGCTTAGCGCATGCTCAGTACTTTCTCTTGCCTTTGCCTCCTTACACAAAATGGCACCCAATTCAGCTCTAGGGGGCAGACTTGGCTATGAAATGCACCCTGTTCTCGCACTGCCTGTCTGGGATCTGCTGCTCTGTCTCTGCTCCAGGTCAAATCAAAGAGACCAGCAGGACAGACAATTCTTTGTCTGGGTTCACCCCCCAAACTCCCAGGGAAAGTTCCTTCTCACCTGGTTGCTGGTGGAGTTCAGATCTTCACTAGCTGAATGCAGCTGGAGTATCAGTCACTGCAACACCAACCGCTGTGTCTGCTGCTTTCCTGTGTCTGTCTGTCTCCAGGTACCCCTCTGCTGTTGTTCTGTCCTTTCCTATTTCCTGGAAATATGTCCTCTCTGTTTCATCCTGCTTACATGTTTCTCTGTCCATTTAAACGTGTCCTTACCCTATTCTGCCCTCTTGATTCTTCAACTTACTTTTGATTCCTACATTTTCATATGGTACATGGTAAAAACAAAATTTACTGACATTTTGAGATTTTATCATTGCTTCCAGCCTTGTCTATATTTTTAGAGAGCAGGGGTTTTTCTATTTACTACTTGTTCGATTCTTTATTTTATACAGGACTAAGCTTGTGATTACAAAATAAATTACAATCTCCATACATTAAAAATATGAAGTTTATCGACCTGTTATAAATATAAAATCTGTATAAAAAGAAAATTTCTCACTCAAGTTGGCAAAAATTTCAAAAAATTAAATATCAACGAAGCAAATTATAAAAGACATGCATAGGTCTGATGCAAAAATATATCTGAAAAGTATTATTGACATATGCATAGCTGATTTGTTCCTTCTGGAGAAATGTTTATGTTTGTTTTATGTAACATACAGACACCTTGTTGGCCTACACTATGCCTATGTGAATAACTCCAGGGTTGTGTGGCTTTATGACAGTATGCTGGACTTGTGTATTAAACAAAGACTCCCAGAAAAGCTTGAAATCACTTATGTCTGAGTTATACACTAATGATTACACAAGGGGACATGACCTCCAGATTATACAATCAAGACTTCATCATCTTTATCAGATCTGCCAAGAAAAATCAATTACTTCCTTCAAAAACAAATTTAACAATAAACCTTTCCCAAGAAAGTTACACACATTTGAACTTGAGACAGCTTTTGAGTCCTAAAATACTTATTTTCTTATAGGTACAAACTGAGAAATGATCTAAAAGATATGATTTTGATATTTTTAGTAAGGTATAAATTTAACATCAAGTCAGTGACTAGATTAAGCCATTGAAGGTAGGAATGTAGATTCCAACAGAACTGTGTCTGATTGACTTTTTAATTTAACATACCAAACAAGAAAATATTGACTGTATCATACTATATAGCATTTGCTCTATCATGGAATTTTAGAGATGCACATAGTTAAAAATTAGCTTCCTGTTCATTCGTCTAAACCCAGGACTTGATTGATACAACTATTCATGTACTTTTTTGGAAACAGTGCAATATATTCTCTATTTGTCCTCTGTAGGCTTATTTCATGTAATTGAACAAAATGCCACATACGATTGGGACTGCTGCATAATTAAGAATTTTTTGCAATTGGAAAGAAAAAAGCCTACACAAACAGTGTAATTATAATTGTTTATAAATATTTACATGTAAATATATTATTGTGATTATATTAATAATCCATCATATGTTATTAAGGGAAAATATATCCACATAAAATGCTCCTTTCACAAATAAAGTGAATTCTGTTAACTAAGCTTGAAAGCTGAGTACTTTAATGAAGTATGGTACAATGAAAGCACTCCAGTCTTCTTAATTTGCCTACAGAGATTCTTCATATTATTCTTGAAATGTCTTGCTTTGTTTAGGTGCTTATTGTGGCAGCATAATAAACAAAATACTCTTGCTCCAAAATGTGAAGCACTTCTATTACTTATCCAAACGTGCTAAACAGATTTATCATGCTACTGGTTGATGGATTAAAGGACACCGACAGTTTGCCATAAAACAGCTTTCACGAAGCAAGGGAAAGTTGTTTATATTCCAACAGGCACACATCCCTAGATGTAGCTAACTTGTTGTTGGCTGACTGGTGATTAGAAGTCTACGTTTGGGTTAGAATTCTCCAGGTAGACATCTTTGCTCATATTCAGCTGACTTAACCCCTAAACCTTTATATGTTGTTTACAAAACTGGAGACTTTATTTACTTATGTATTTCTTTCTTTCTTTATTTAATGATATGGTTCCATAGGCTCTGGGATTCACTTCTCCCCCATACACACACACACACACACACACACACACACACAGATTTCAGCTATATTGTTACAGTAATATAGACATTCACAAAACATATAAAATTATATTTGTAGCAAATAAAAATGCACTAACATTAGCTAATCGTTAAAACTATGACAGCAAGCAAATTAAGGCATATGATATAGAAGCAGCACATTGGTTTTTTTGTTTTTCATTTGTTTTTGTTTTTTTTGTTTGTTTGTTTTTGTTATTGTATCTTGTGTCTAACGCTATCAATGTGGAGTACAACTCCACTTTGTATTACCTCCAGCAATCTGTGGTACTGGGAACTGTTTGAAGTAAGTGTTTTCTTGCTTTTGATGTGATCATGAAGATGTCTACATTTTACAGTGTGAGATTATTATCAAATATGTACAGTTATTTCACTTTAAAAAATACCCCCTCCTTATTTCCATTCTTTTTTCATTAATTTTTTCAAAAATGTAATTTCAATCCTTTCTATAATCACAGCCTTATTGACACTAACCATAATATCCAACAAGTAGAAAGAACACAATTCCATAAGAGTATAAACAAGGCCTAAAAACAACAGCCAAGTCACAAAATGTTGGTTTTATTCCTATTTGTGTGTGTGTGTGTGTATTCTATATCTTGTTTTGATAAAATGAAAAAGCTGTATTAAAAGGTAACAACAGGTCAAGAAATATTCATGGAATTCATGTTGAGGGAAGGCATCCTAGCATATCTCCTTTAAAGGATTAGGCATCAAGATAAAGGAGCAAGCTTATACTACATGATTAGTTTGCAAAATTATTGTAATATCAGACAACTTCAGAAGAAAGGAATTGTATCACTGAAGGCACATACAGACTTGCAGTTTGGTGTAAAGTCTTAACTTTTATTGCTATAAGGTGAAGTTTGTTTCCATGGAAGTTCCTTGAATCAAAACTTCCGTGATTCTGTGACTTCTGAGGAGATGTTAAGTTTCAAATTCATTTGTGATTGTTACTCACTTGTATTGTTTCTATTAAATGATGTGTTGCTTGGATTAAGTGATTGCACAAGGTACATACTACTATGAGTTCAATACGTACACTTGATTTCCAAGTGTACTCTTACCCAGTGTTGTTCTTACCCAGCCAGCTTGTACTATATCTTAAGTTTTATCAGGCAAGTCTTTGTTAGTGACCACTTGGTATGTTGACCTAAGGAAATGAGACTTTAGTTACTGGAAATCCATTGTGCCAAGTATAACATTCCTAAATGAATATTAAAGGGGGATCATTGTTTTGGGTTTACTTACTCATCTTGAGGAATTGCTGAATCTTAGCATTCCAGTAGGATGAAGGAGACAGAAGTGAGAAGAGACTTAGGAGACTGCTGGAAAGTATTTTCCCTACTTAATTAGGAAATAAAGATTTTCCAGGAAAAATTTCCTTATAGTAAGAAGTTCCTTAAGCTTGCTGACTTAAGATGTTGGGGGAAAATGTGCTGAGAGCTTTATCTTTAAAATTTATCCCCAATGGTCTCACCACCATTTTTGCAGGCTGACCCCAGCATTCATCAGCTCACGTGAGCCACTGACAATAGTCTCCATGCCACTTTCTCCAGTATTTCCAAACACAGCAGACAGCTAACTCATTTTTAAAATTTAGTTTATATTGTCACACATTTTTGCCGAATGTTCTCTAGTGGTTTCCCAATCTCACCCCTTAGTAAAAATAAAAATCTTTAAATGACCCATTTTCCGTTCTGCCTGATCTGATCATATTGCTCTGCTCCTGCAACCCTGAGGTCTTTGCTGTGTTTTGAATGAGAGGCCTGCTCCAACTCAGGGCCTTGAAAATGTCCCCTGCATAAGGAATCTTCTATGGCATCCGGAAACCAGAG
Organism: Ochotona princeps; assembly: GCF_030435755.1. Taxonomy (NCBI): domain Eukaryota; kingdom Metazoa; phylum Chordata; class Mammalia; order Lagomorpha; family Ochotonidae; genus Ochotona; species Ochotona princeps. The sequence continues at coordinate 47,072,768 of NC_080838.1, forward strand.
GTCCATACAGATCTTTTGGCTTCTCATCTTCTTTAGAAATTTGCTAAAATTGTATTTTCTTAATGAGACATTTTTTTACCATGACCAGTTTCTGTATGGAATTACAACACTCTTCAACTCTAATAGGCCACTTATTTATGTAATATATGTCTCTATCACAATGTAAGTTGTGTGAAGAAAGAGTATTTTGTGTATTATTTTTATTGTTAACTTTGGAACATGCAAAAGTTCCTGGTCCAGAGATAATGCTTAGTAAATGTTTGTTGAATAAATACAATGAATGAATTTCACTGCAATTTAAAATCTTTATAACATTTTTGTATTTACGAATAACCTTAAAATAAATTACCTAGGCAGTCCAAAATGACAAATATCATAGGTTCTGTCTGCAAAGTGCAAAATAAATAGATATAGGTAATGAAGTACGTACATGTTTTTTTCACAGATGAATAGTACAATAGAGACTACCATGTTGGGAAACAAAGTTATATTGTGGTATGTGTCTCTACTTTTAAATAAAGGTAAGACTCTCACTGAAACATATTAATATGCCTGTACAGAATGACATTAGATTTTCTACCTTTGCCTATAGCTACTATGTCATGAAAGCAGAAAGTTAATCTTGTAACTGTTACTAAGGGTCTATTTTACTGTGATAATTCAGGGAAAATGGCAGGAGGGGAAAATGGAGTGGAGGAAGGGAATGGGGTGGGGAGGCACCCCAATACTTACAGAACTGTATGTGGTAAATAATAAATATACTTGAGTAATTTTTTAAAAGTGTAATGAAGTGTCTGAAGTGACTCCTCATTCCCAGCCTATTAGATCTGAATAAAACCACAGCCAAGAGGTCAACCTTAGAATGATATTTAATTCTAACTCCATATTTCTCGTCCACTATGTTTTCCTAACATTAAAGTCAGTTATACCAGGCTGTCCCTAAAGAGTATTCTTAGAAGGGATTGTAATATGAATGTGAAAGACATATGTGTATACTAAATCTAAGTCACTTTTATGGAAACCCTTGTAAATTTCAGTGTGATAATCACAGAAAAAACATCCGGCTCTTTAGTGCTGCTCAATTGGTTTAGCTTCTGTTTTTCTCTCTGTTGTAGACTGTGTTTCTGGCTTTTGCTCTGAAGGAGATGTATAGCAGAGTGTAGTGGGATTGATCTATCCAGATGTAGAGACATAATGCAGTATGCATCTCTGTATCCAGATCAAAGGTGGACTCCTGGTGAAATTGTTGACTATAACCTGACAGTAGGAAGCTGGACTCTTTGACCATGCCTCAATGTCAGGAAACACTTCAACAACAGCAGACTGATGGACTTAAAACTGTTCATGAAGGACTACTCATTGTTATACTTGAGAGGAAATCAGTAGTGAGGAGAGGGGATTTGGAGATGGGTACAGGAAATCCCAGAGCTTATAGAACTATATCATAAAATAAATGAATAGAAAATATTCAAATAGGGACAGACATGGCAACATTCTTACTATTATTAGAAGCCAATTTCAGAAGAATAGACGTATACATGGGTGGAGTACTAAGGAGTACTAAGGAAAATGTATGTTTCTGGAAGGCGAATGAAGACAAACGCCTATTCATTTCAGCCTAAACTTTTGTTAGGTCTTTCAGTTTTCCCAACTTAATAGTGATAGTTAATTAATTAGGTGTGTTTTTTTGGTGGGGGAGGAGCTGGAGGGCTTTAGAAAGTTTATGGAAAATGTAACCAAGAGCTAAAAGAAAGTTCAAGATGCTCTGGAAAGTAAACCAGAAAAATGCAAGGTAGCTGTTGCATTGATTGCGCTTTTGTCTTTGACATTGCAAGGCACATCAGAGTCGAGTTTCACTTTCATTGTAGACCTTTGATAGAAACAAAGTAACAAAAACTCTTCAGAACCTTGGTCTGACTTGTTTAAGGTTTCTATTGAAAGCTCTGCTCTGTATGGCTAATTTAGAGAGTTGCATTTGCATCCACTCAGAAGAAAACTTGGCTTGATTTCAGTGTTTCAATCAGAACTTTGTAAGTTGAACCATTTGTGAAATGTGTAGGTTGTCTATACATTTTGTTGTGAATTATTGGTCTTCTTCAGGTAGAGCACCAGCAACTTCAGTGTTTCTGCATATGAATGGTATGTCACCATGAGTTTTACCTTCAATATCATCTGCCCCTTTCTTTTAAAGATGTGTTTATTCATTTGACAGGCACAGTTACAGAGATAGGGACAGGAAGAGAGTGCCATAAACAGGAGCTGGACTGGAAGTGGAGCAGCTGGACTGGAACTCTTGCCCATGTGGGATGCTGACACCACAAGTGGATGATTAGTACACTATGCCGACATACTTGATCCATTTTTCTTGCTTCTTAAATTGCTGATATAGTTGACCAATTGTCACATAAACTTTGTAAAGCATCAGTAACTTAATTATTCTTCCTGCTATGCTACAGCTTAAATTTGATATTTGTTCTTATTCTCAGTATAGCATAATTATATTGCTCTAATAGGAGCACCATTTTCATATTGGTATATCAGATTCCTTATTGATTCAACCAATCCATTTCATATGTGTTATAACAAAATTTTTGTTGAAATTCATGCATAATTTTCTGATAATATATATTTTCAAATAGTTACTTGGACCCTTTCTAAGATTTATTTATTTCATTGAAAAGGTAGATTTAGAGAAAGACGGAGATAGAGAGAAATATCTTCCATCTGCTGGTTCCGTTCCCAAGTGGCTGCAAAGGCCAGAGCTGAACCAATCCAAAGCAGGAGTCAGGAGCTTCTTCTGTGTTTCCCTTATGGGTGCAGAGTCCCAAGGCTTTGGGTATCCTCTGCTGCTTTTCCAGGACACAATCAGGGAGCTGGATAGGAAGTAGAACAGTTGGGACATGAACCAGTGCCCATATGGGATTCTGGCACACACAAATTGAGATTAGCCAATAATTCACTACAAAAATCCTGTAGATAAAAAAGTAAAAACATCCTTTTTTTCTGTTTCAGGTGTATGGACAACATGTTGCTTGGTTTCATAAGAAAAGGAAAGTATATGAATTCATGACAAATGATTCCTAACTGTGAAAGTTAAAATCTCTTGGGAAGGTTAATAAAAAAAATTAATCTTTATGTAATTTCATCAGATTCTCTTCCATGAAATATTGCCTTGTTTATAATATCAGAAGAAAATAAAATTTGATTTCCCTCAAATTAGAAGAAACAAACGAGGAATACAATGTACATGTATGCATGCTTTTGATTAAAAGTCAAAAAAGACAAGCGACAGAAAGCAATGTATATGTCATATTCCAATTTGTATAGGAGTTTTAATTTTTATAATAAAATTCTTATTTTGATTAGGATGATAATCATTTATCATCAAATGATATTCAAATGCATTCACTGAAATTTTGGAATTTCACTGAAATTTTTTTAAGATTTTTTTTTTAAATTGGAGAGAGAAAGATCTTCAAGGTTCTCATTCACTTCCCAAATTGCCACAGCAGGTGGAGCTTAGCCAATCCAAAGCCAGCAGCCAGCAGCCAGCAGCCAGAAGCCAAGAGTCAGGAGCCTCTTGTTGGAGGCTCCTTTGGGTCTCCCATACAGGTGCAGAGTCCCAAGGAGTTGGGCCATCCTCTGATGCTTTCCCAGGCCATAATCAGGGTGTTACATTGAAGGTGGAACAGCTGGAATAGAATTGGTATCTGTATGATATGCTGGCACTTGCAGGTAGAGCATTAGCCATTTGAGCCATCTTATCAGCCCCCTGTTATTACTTATCATCTGTTCCTGATTAACCTCTCTCTAGTATGGCCTGGTGATATTGATTATCTGGCGATATTATCCACTTTAAACCAAAATTAGGACAATAAAATGCTATATGGATTATTTATCAGTGTCCTATCAGGTAACAGGAAGTAGATTTAGTGTACTATATTTGATAACTTAAAATCTTACAAAACTTTTATCTCTAGACCTATTTGATACTTGAAAATCACAAATCCGGAGATGATGAGGTTGAGATGATAAAGAAGAGATGAAATAAAATCTGAGGTTGTAAAGCTTATATTCCTTTCCTTCCAAATCACAATAACTTCCTCAAAGTATACTAGAATTTTTTTTTTCAATACAAATCGACCCACGTACACATAAGAAACTGTAGAAAATAATATGTGTCAGTGACTTTAAAGACATCTTTGTGCTGGTTCAGGGAGAAATGATCAAGTTGAAAAGTCAACTCAGAATATTGATTACTTTCCGCATTCTATACAGACTATGATTCAGGATTTTTTTTTTTTTTTACAATTTCTGAGTATGCTTCAAATTCAAGCCATTTACAAATGAGTACTGAACTCTGAAAAATGCTTTCTGTAATTACTTGGTCCAATTTTATTGGCTTACTCTGAAATCTGTCTCCAAAAGATGTAACAGCTTAATTAATAGGAAAGCAGAAAAAAATGTTGAAAACCTGCTCTAGACTTGAAAACAGACTTCTTAAGATACTCACTTCTAAGTAGAAGAAAATGTACCATTGAAGTTAGTCACAAAGATTCAAAATAGCTGCCTTTGTATTTGAGCATTTTTAGATTGATTCTGATACAGTTTTAAATAGCCATGTAAGGAGTGTCCATGCCTAACATGATGCTTATATCTGGGAGGGAAGCGCTAAAGTCACTGTGCGAGTACGTGCACTGGAAATTGACTTATTTGGGATTAAAATCAGATGAGTAACATTTTGTAAAAACAGCAATCAAATTGAATTCAGTTGGAAGCAGGGGTGAATTAGAATTGTAGCTTGAATTTCTTTCTCTTTCTCTGTTTCTCATGTTAAAAAAAAAAAGATATTATCTGTAATTTTTTTTTCCCATCTGAACATGTTGATTATCTTAGAAGACTTATCCAGGAGGGAGAAATTTGGAATTGTGTTTGGCTTTCCCACTCACATTCTTGAATGCTAAGAGTACCTATAATCTTTGTAGAAGTGAAAAATCTAGTTAGGGTAGTGACATTCCAGAAGATGTGTTTTATGGCCATCCTTTGATTAAAATTGGAATTTAAGTATTTCACACTGAAACACAGTTTATTTTGAAGCTACATTAACATCCATTTTAATTTTGCTTATGAAATAATTATTTATCCATTTAGAATTTAATTCTAACTGCAAATTTAATGACATTTCTATTTGTGGCAATTCCAAAGAGATCAAAAATGGTTATTAGTACAACCCAACCAGTGTTTCTTCAGTCTTTGATAATCTTGTATACAGACATTCTAGCTCCTCCCAGAACAAATGATGGAAAAAAAGGGTCAAATCTCTGATCATTTCATGGCCAAAAGGTCATTAATCCTAAGGATAGACTAGACCAGAGGTTCTTTCAAGCATTTCTATTTGCAACTGGGCGTGGTTTTTTATCATCATTTCAATTTGTTCATGTTAACAATTAGGCATTCACTTGTCTTTAAGCAGTACTTTCAAATTTACTTCAAAACTCAAACATGAGAGAGTGCTGGAATCATTAACTGAGAAATCGTATTGGGAAACATAAAAAAAGTTTAGTCAGTGAGTCAAATGGGAGATTTAAACTCAGGAATTTGGGTTTGGTTATAGGTTTCATAAGTTTTTTTTAAGATTTGTTTTTTATTGCAAAGTTGGATAAACAGAGAGGAAGAGAGACAGAGAGAAAGATCTTCCGTCCAATGATTGACTCCCCAAGTGACCGCAATGCCAATCCGAAGCTAGGAGCCAGGAACTTCCTCCAGGTCTCCCACACAGGTGCAGGGTCCCAAGACTTTGGGCTGTCCTCGACTGCTCTCCCAGGCCACAAGCAGGGAACTGGATGGGAAGCGGGACTGCCAGGGATTAGAACTGGTGCCCATATGGGATCCTGGTGCGTTCAAGGCGAGTACTTTAGCGGCTAGGCCACACCGCCAGGCCTGGTTTCATAGTTTCTTTACAGACTCGGGAAATATTTGGAGTCCAGTTTGGAATAGCAAATATTTATTTGTAGTTCTTAATTACAATAAAAATCAAAGAATATTTAATTGAGATCAAGCACCTGCTAATGACTAAAAGATCTGGCTGTTGATCAGAAAGATTTGTTACCTTCCCACTTCAGGTATAGTACATATTTCCCTGTCTTTGATTAAGGTTTCCTTAGTCATAGTTGAGGTTGCATGAAATGTCTCATTCCCTGAGGGACCCAGCCATAGGGTGCCTTCACAATATGATCAGTATCCTGGTTGATGTAGACCTCAGCAAGATGAAAATTTACAGAAGGCAATTACTTCTCGAGCAAGGATAAAGCGAAATTAAATGCTTAGAAACATTATAAGTGCAAATATTTGGCTTGAATGCGATTTTTAAAACTGCTATCACATTTTCAGCCTTTAGTTTGTTCTTCAGTGATTTACTCTTTCTGTATTCTGGGACAAAATTCCAAAGTTAGTTTCATATTTCTATTATCCAGAAAAGGAAATTCTAGAATCCCCAATTAATCATATTTTCCCCAAGAGTCAGCTCCTTTTGGATAAAATGATTCCATAGAACTGGTGAAGAGCATCAATATCACTGTTAGCATTCCACCAGTGACAAATGTAGCAAGGCTTTCTCAAGTCTTTCAGGCCTGAAAATAGCTATTCCTTTAATCCATATGACATCATTGTATTTGTATACTGGCTCCCAAAGTTTGAGAAGATGCCATATGTAAGAAGCAGGTTATCTATGTGAGATGTGTTTCTCTGCCATTTCAAGCTTCATTAATGAATCAAGCATTAATTTTGTTACTAACGATAGGAGCTTCATGGGATGAATCATGATCTAAGTACTCTTACTTCTTAGTAGTACTGGGTCAAGGTGACAAGTCATTCATGGTCATGGAAATCACCAGTGCCCTAGTGGGTGCTGGTCAACATGCTTTTGCTCATTTTGAAGACTGGAAGGCCCTATTTGCCTCACAGTTCTACGTCTCTCAATATGGAGTCCATCTTTCTTTGTATGGTAAAGACTTAAGTGCCCAGTGTTTGGTTACAAGCTCTTTTTATACTCTCAGATTTTTTTTACTTTAAGCAAAGTATCATCTTTTCTGTTTCTTCCTCATTTCCATTATAAATAAAATTCCAAATTTGAATCTTTACAAAATAATAATCTAAAATACAAGCCCAATTTTGCAAGACCAGTAATGTCTTCTTCATGTATGAAGGAGAGATTATTCTAACTCTATTATCATTAAACATCTAGTAATTCAAGTTATATACAGAACAGATGAAAACTAACACTATAAAATCTTCATGTTGGGTCCGGCGGCGTGGCCTAGCCACTAAAGTCCTCACCTTGAACGCGCCAGGATCCCATATGGTCACCGATTCTAATCCCGGCAGCTCCACTTCCCATCCAGCTTCCTGCTTGTGGCCTGGGAAAGCAGTCGAGGATGGCCCAAAGCCTTGGGACTTTGCACCCGTGTGGGAGTCCCGGAAAGAAGTTCCTGGCTCCTGGCTTCGGATCCGTGCAGCACCAGCTGTTGTGCTCACTTGGGGGAGTGAATCATCAGACGGAAGATCTTTCTCTCTGTCTCTCTTCCTCTCTATATATCTGATTTTCCAATAAAAATAAAATAAATCTTTAAAAAAATATTCATGTTTACATACCATTCTAAAACTATTTATAGTTTCTCTTTGCTCATGTTGGAGAAATTTGAGGTATTTTTGAATGGATAACACAGAAATTTTTTCCTGTAGTCTTTTATCATTACTCTCGAGGGAGGATACTGTCTTACAAAAAAAATAAATAAAATAAAAGTGGGTGGCTATTAAAACTGAATGATTCCCGTCTGTCATACTGTGGGCAGGAATGTAGTTGAATTTAACCTCAGTTTCCAAGGTTAGAGATAGATTAGATAAATGGGAAACAGCCACTCCTCCCACATCCTGTTCATGGAATGTAGGAAATGACTAAAATAGGGTGCACAGGAAATTTACTGCTCAAACATATCAAGAACTAAGATCCTCAGTACTTAAAAAAATCCCCAAATCTATTGTAAGAAAGAAGTCTATTTTCAAAGGCAAACTAAATGATCTCAGAATTTCTGAAAAACGATTTTTGTCTAATTTATATTTGTCATTGAATAAACACAGAATCCTATTTCTTAAATGGAAACCTGTTACTATGTTTTCTCAAAGCAAATAGAGGTCTTAAAATGCTGCTGACTCATTTCTCTAGGCTGATGCCGGATCATTTGCTGTTTGCAGTCAATAAAAGTACACCTCTCCTAACATTGCCTCTGAGATTTTCTCAAAGATCAATGTTGCTTTAGATGCAAACTGGGAAAGCATGGGAGGGATATGGAAAGCTTTTCATACAGACACCATGTCACACTACTTTAAACATACATGTCAGGCTTACTTTCAAAAAAGAATGATGGAGAAAGCATCCCGAGGAATAGAGTAAGATCTTTTCCAAATGTGAGACGCTGGAGATTCCTCTTGCATGCTCACTCGTCTACAGGTCTGTCACAGGCATCCGAATCCCAATAACGCCAAAGAAAGGGCACTCATGCTGTCTGCAGGGAACACCCGAGGAGGCCCTGCTCTCTCACTTTCGTTGCTGGTCACTCACACTCCACTGTAGATTATGGTTTGCCCTGGCACTCACCTCGAAGGCATGGAGCTGACAATGGCTTCTCATCCACAATCTGTTTCATCAAACCTACTTATAAGCAATCTTGTGATAGGAAGGAGGGAGAATGTGAGCACCTTCTACTGCAAAAAAGATCAAGTCCTAATTTGTATTATTTTTAGTATTCTTTATACTCTTTTTCCCTCCTTATTCTTGTCACTATTCTGTGTGTCACCCTAACTTCTTCATTTTTTATTCAGCATAAATCAACATAGGTCAGGGTATGAAACAAGAGATGATTACTTGATAATGACTGCTAAATCATAGTGAATAAAAAGATCTAGGCTAATTTTCATTCATATTATAAGAAATAGAGAAAGCTTATCAGTGGTGGCACGAAATTAAGGAAACTAGAGTTTTCTTTTTAAAGATTTATTCATTGAAAGTCAGAGGGAAATTAGGTTTTTCTGCATGATTTGCTTTGTTTATCACTCCATAGGCTTGACACATAAATAGGATGAGGGCATGCCACTTGATGTGTTGTGAGCAAAAGCAGTCATAGTCACATCAGTGTAACTCATACTTAGAAATGAAAACAAATGTTATGAGGGCCCAGAGCTGTCTGTCACCTTTGCACAGATAGGGGAAACAAGTAATTCCTCCAGGCGTACATTCTTCACAGAGATGGGAGGACATGTAGGATAATAAGATATTTGTAGGCACACAGACTTTTTTTTTGTAGTTGTTTACAAGAGCAACGCTTCAGTATTCAACTCTAATTCTCTCCACTAAGACTGTGCGAGTGAGTGAAAAGTCTAGAACTATTTTCAGTGTCTTTCTCACCTTGGACATTTAAAATCTTTTCAGAAAATGCAATGTAATCAGTGGACCAGTCATGAGGTCACTCTCTCCATCACCCTATTCTGCCTCCCCTCTCTTTGTTTCCTGTAATGTTTTCTGAATAAGGCAGTGTTGTTTTGATTCTGGATGTTCAACAGGAGTAGTGAGGGGCATGTAACTGAAAACCTTTCCACAGCTAGAAAGGAAATGTGGCACAAGGATCCAGGACTCCTGGAGGCTCTACCAATCAAAAATGCATGTAGATTATGAATCTACAAGAAACAGAATTACCTGAAAGTATTGTCCATTTAATCCTTGGTAAGATGGACATTTTAAAAAGTGATATACAAGTTCACGCTTCGGACTGGAGAAGGTGAAACATTCACTATCACTCAACATTATAGTGGATAGCGACATGTGGGCACGTTTCCTTCTGGTGGCTACAAGGCACAATCTAATAAAATAGAAAGTGATCTGTTCTTGCATCTGAGCATTCCATTTTAAGAGCATTTTCTAACAGATCTTTTAATTCAGCAAGCAAAGGAAGGAACACAAGGATATCTAATGCAGCATTTTTATATTAATCAAAAATGAAGAAAACTTGGCTGTAAATCAGCAAGGGAGTAGTTAAGTAAATTATGGAATAACCATGCAGCAGATTTTATGACACATTTCAGTATGATAGACCCATAGCTTTCATTATAAGGAAATGTCAAAGCATAATAAGTGAAAACAAAAGATAGGCACATAATGAGAGCTGTGAAAACAGAAGAAAATGTTCACAGTAGCTGCCGACAGGGAATAAGAATGAAGGTCCACAGCATTTGAGTTTTTACCCTGAACACATAAAAAATTTCCATTTTAAAACATTTTTCAATAAACAAAATCAAAATAGAGCAAATGGTATTCTTATGGACAAGCCCTGCTTTTTTTAAAACTGTTTTTTATGAAATGGGTAATTGTCACAATTGTTTCTTTAAATTAATAAACTCAGGATTGCAGTTCATGCAATGTACCTCACATTAGATTTTACTGGCAATCATAATAACTAATGGAAAAGTGTGTCCAGGCCAAATTGTCAAGATTCCTGGAGACAGTGGTTTTGTTGGAGTCTCAGGCACTGCCCATGACTAGCTCCCCAAGAAAAGCCTAGTTTTTTGTAAAAACCTTTCTCCAGTCACAGTGCCAGAAAACTCTAAAAATCTACTTTCTTCAGTGCATAATCAAGGCTACCTTACATGGTAACAAGATTCCATTTGCATGCAACTCTTCAGTGCGTGCTAATCATTTGCCTACTGAAGAAAATACTGTTGGGTAAACATTTTGGTTAAGTGGAAATCTCTTTTTTTACTCCCTTTGTTCACAAAAATAAAAACATTATTAGTAAAAATGACACAAGGACTCTTAGCCTCAAGGGAGTAACATTTTATTTTCAAAATATTTCTAGGGATCATTTTATCTAATAAAGTAGGCTCCTTTTGTGTAGAAGCAGCGTCTGACATTACTCATTACTGAATTCAGATACCAGATACCTCATTCTCTTGAAACCATAATAAGATACCTGTAGTTTATATAATGACATTTGATTTCTGCCTTCAGAAAAGATCTCTTCATATGTGTGTACATAGAAATCAAATCTAATATCTGTATTAGATTTTATATCTTATTTGTAGGTACAGATTAGATCTCTATTAAGAGTTATGTATTTCTATAGAGAGAAATCTGTGCTCTGTTAGAGAGAAACACTAAGGAAAATGGAAAAGTACTAAGCAAAAACAGGCAATGGGGAATGAAGGAAGCAAGAGATAAAAATGGGAAATAAAGAGAGATGGGGATCCAGAAGATAAATCGTTAAAAAAAGAGGAAACAGATAAATCAGTTAGGAAAAAAAAAGGAAACATAGTTATTTGAAAATGTATGATAGTTTTATAAACTGTAAGGATTTTTTTATTTGAATAATAGAATGAGAGAGAGAATCATCCAGGTCTTCCACAGACGGGTCCATTTCTCAGAGGACCTGCACAGCTGTTACTGGACCAAGGCAAAATCCAGCACCTAAAACTCCATCCTGGCTCCCATGGGGGCAGGAATGTCTATGTACTTCTGATATCTTTTTTTTTTTTTTTTTTGCAACTCAAAATAAATTATCAAGAAGCTGGAAAGTGGAACACCAGGTACTAGAACTGGGCTCTCAGTTGAGATACCATAATCATAGCTATCTCTTTATCTGACTGTGCCACTTTGCTGGCCCCACAAAATTCTTTGAAGATCATTTTATAAATTCCACAGTAGTTTCTCTGAGCTGATAAGGAATAAAGACTGCCTTCACAGTACTAGAGTCCTAAATTTGCCTTCTTCATCTTTTACTTTAAATCATTTTACTAGTTAAATACAAAACAGTAAAAATCAAAATACAGCAATTTAGTCTTATTTAACCGCCAAAATGGCTAAGGCTCTGAGAGTTGATAGGTAGTGTATAGTACCACCCTTTCAACGTGCAGTGTATACTTTGGGTGCCTCCTGCATGTACAACACTGTGCTGGGCTCTAAGAAGACCATGGTTGGCAGAAGAAACAGGCCCTTTTGGTCATGGCTGTCTAATGCCACGCTTTCTCAGCTCTTGCTTGTGGTGGTGTTTCTGCCTATTTAACTCTCAGGAAAGTCTTTCAGGAAGCCTTGCCTTCTGTCAACCAGATTTGACAATGGAGGCAAAAGGAACTCATTCTTACCTATGTCGTTGTGTTTCCTTTGCCTCAGATTGCCTCTCTCCAACACTGAAATTGCCTGGCTAGATTTAGATAGTGGATGCACGTATCCTCCTTTACTTTCCTTATATGCGACTTTGAAGAGACAGGTGTTTTTTCCAATAGACAATACACACGCTTTATTTTATTTTTATTTAGACTTGCCTAAATGCGGAACATGCAGTGAGCATTTGGCAATGAAAGAACACTACCCCCAGCCAGATGGACAAAGCCATATGCTTCAAGAGTCCCCTACAGTGCCACGTTTTCTCTGCTCTACAAGGCAAAGCAACCCATTGCTAGAATTTTTATTGCTGATTCTAAATCTGACTTCTTTGAGGTATGAGGGAACATTGCATTCTTTCTAGGGTTATTAAGTACAATTTCACTGCTGGTATGTTAGTAACCTAAAACTAAACTTGTCATTGTTTGGGTAATTTTAGTGTCTTTGGCCCAAAGTTTTGAAGGTTGTTGGCAGTTTAGAGAAGATGGAAAAGGAAACATTTTCTAATATATCATGTAGCATGAAAATTGACCAGTTCACTTCATTGAAACTCTTTACTTCAACTTTCTTGCTTATTCCTTCATAACTGGGTGACCGCCATCACACATTTACAGCAATAACCTCTATTCAGAATGATTTCAAATTTGTGTTATTTGTAAATGTCATCAGCATTATCTTTGGGTTATTGTTGGCCCAATTTGAATTAAAAGGCTCAGTTATCTTCTGCAAGACATACATACTTTATTCTGAAAGCTGCAGTGAAATTATTATTCTCACTGTGCCAAGAATACAATTATTTTTTCCTTTACAGGTTGACTCATTTTCAGTCACAGGTCTTTGATATAAGATAAACTGCAGGAGTGGGGAGCAGACACCTTGGTAGAGTTCTCAGAGGAATTCATTTCAGAATATCTCATCATGATATTTCTCTGTGTGTGAAATTGAAATGTAATGTTGGGACCGAGCCTTTAATGTAAAAAGTATGTGTCCAAAATTTTAACTACGTGATTTTCGAACATGACCCACTATTCTTCCAATGAATTCTTGAATTTTAAACACAGAAGATTAATTCCTTTAATTTAAGCAATTTTATTAATTTCAACAAATATTCTTATACAGTTGTCAGAAATGAGACAGTCCATCGTGTGTCTTTGGTACTAGCAGATAAGGAGTTTACTACAAGAAAGAGGCAATACACAGGCATTTCCTAACCAACGTCAACTTGAGTATGATACTAAACAAGGGCAAATAAATGTTACCAGAGGAAAGAAGTTTAATCTGGGAGCCATCAATGTGGTATAATGGCTAATGCTATGCAATGTGTTGTGTGTGTGTGTGTGTGTGTGTGTGTGTGTGAGAGAGAGAGAGAGAGAGAGAGAGAGATTTGTCCTTTTGAGATTGGCATATTTCACTAAGCATAATGGCTTCTGGTTGGGACCATTTGGCTGCCAATGGTGGAATTTTATTCTTCTTAATGACTGAATAGTATCCCATGGGGTAGATACAGCACAGTTATTAGCATTTTCCATGCTTCAGACATAAACGGACACATTGGCTTTTCTTGACTCTGCCAGTTACATTACTGGACATTATACCATGAACTCTTCCTGGTTATCAAACGTTTGAACTTGTATTGGAATTCTCCCAGATATCCAGCTTGTTCCTGGGACTTGTAAGCTTACATTATTGAACTGATGTGGGTCAAATCCTTCTAAGTCAATTCTTTGTTATTCACTCTCTTTTGTTCCTTCTCTCCCATCTATTCCTTCTCCTGTTCTCATTCCTGCTCCTCCTCCTTGTCCCTCACCCTCTCTTTTTCCTTCCCTCTCTTCCTTTTGTTCTCCCAGACTCTCCTTGTCTGTCATTCTCTCCTTCTTCCTCCCTCTCTTGCCATTTAAGAATTGTGGTTCTCCAGATAAGTCTTACTCATGCTAATTTGGGTGCTCACAGTGGATCTAGGGGAAAAAAAATTGATGATGCCTGCTTCATCTAGTTCTGATTTTTCTAGACATGAGTGTTCAATTTGTTGAAATAGTCTAGTGATTCTGTTTCTTGAATCTCAGAGAGTACTGATAGATCATGGTTCGAACTAGCAATAGAGATGGTATAAAATGTTACCATTGAATACTACTTATGAACCACATATAAAAATCAGGAGTCTGGGTGACTGTGTATGTTCTTCACTTTAAAAAAAACTAATAAGTATAGGGACTTGCACCATGTCATAGTAGACTAAGTAGGCTAAACTTCCTCCTGTAGCATCAACATCCCATAGGGGCACTAGTTTAAGTCCTGGATGTTCCATTTTTCTGCTTCTGATCCAGCTCCTCCCCAACTCTCCCTTTTCTCTATGTCTCTCTCTCCTTGAAATTCAAACTTCCTATACAGCTCTATGCTTGTGGTCTGGGAAAACAGTAGAAGATAGCCCAAAATCTTGGGACCCTGTACCTGCATGGGAGACCTAGAAGAAGCTCCTGACTCATGGCTTTGGATTGTCTCAGCTCTTTCCAGTGTGGCCAATTGGGAGGTAAAACACTGGATTGAAGACCTTTCTCTCTGTATCTCCTTCTCTTTGTAAATCTGTCTTTCCAATAAAAATAAATCAAAAGAAAAAATATGACTATAACAACATTAACTTGTTGATATTATTGTCTCTAAAACAGGTGAGGAAAGAAAAGGAAAAATTTAGAGATTCAAATTTCTAGCTTAAATATTATACAAAAGACAGGAAAATTTTTTATAATGGCTTCAAAGAGAAAATTGTCCCCTGTAGCTGAAGGACTGTTATTGAAAATCAATTGCAAAATAACATTCTGTGTCTACTATTAAAATGAGGGCGATTGTGGCAGAAAAGGCCAAGTGAAAGCCACTAAAAAAGCCTCCATCCAGAAGAAAGAGTAAACCAAGCACTATGTTGCACTCATGAAAGGATTACAGAGATCATTGCTACCATCTGAATGATACATAGGTGACAATTTCCACTATAACGCTATGTAATTCTGTTTGGCATGTTCAAAAAATAGATGGATTTGGGAGAATGACAATGAATTATTATCATCAGTCATTGACTTCAATTGCAGCCATAGAACCTATGAAGATTTCACTTCTTGAGAAAATTAGTTCATATTTTGGTGCCTGTAATGAAGTTATTGATCTTACAAATGCTTTTCTCAATCACCACAAATAAAACACACTAGAATCAGGTTTCATTTAGTTATGTGGGCCAGCAATGCACCATCACAATACTATTACAGGGACATGTAAACTCTCCAAATCAATGCCATAAATCAATTTTAGAAAATTTTTGCCATATTTAATCAAGTATAATTAAGGTTTGCCAGGATTTTGATAGATATTTTCTTCCATGAGACACTACTGTCCATTATACTGATGACATTGTGCTGATCATACCTGGTGAGCAAAATAATTCCTATTCTAATATTAGTGGAATATTTGTGTGTCACAAGGAGGAAAATAAATACAACAGAACGTTAGTGACTATCTACCTCAAAGAGATTTCAGTGAGTCCAGTGGTATGTGGCATATAAAGATACATCATCTAAAATGAAGCAATTAGCCTATCATATCTAATCTTTCCTAAAACTAGAACTGAGGTATTTTATCTAATGGTTCTTTTTACACCTTTGACACATGATAATTTTAGAATCAGTTTGACTAGCTTAAGGGGTAATAGTAGATCACTGCAGAATTATAAACCTTTTCTGGAATGTCCCTGAAGGACATATAGTAGAGAATTGAAATCTCTACTGAAATCCTAAGTCTTCCCCTCACCCCCAGAAGATTGAATGCCATGTAGTATAACTAGTTCTTCATTTTTTAAGAGGCAGAAATGTTGGATGCATGGTTACATACTGATCCATAAGCTGCCACCAATGGTTCATTGGATTGTCAGGGACTTTGAGAATGAGCAATTCTATGTGTATCAATCAGTGCTTTTCAGAATATAAAGTTCTAATTATGTACATATAAACCAAATGATCTATGTATGCTTCTATCCTATTAATTTTGTTTCTTTGGGATAACCTAATATAAATAGGCTTATCTGTAGATAAATAAATACACCTTTGAGATTACATTAGGAGTGTATTAACCATCATTTCACTATATTAACTAAAATGCAACTTGGGAGGGAAGAAACTTAAAGTATGGATTGGAGGTTCACCGTTCAAGAGTGAATGACTCCACTAGCCTGGTATTTGAGGAAGGCTGGCAGTGCAGGGAACATGCAGAAAACAATCACATGGAAATTCAGAAAGCAGAGACACAGGAAGCACATGTCTTATAAAAGCAACCAGCTTACAAGAATTTCCTCCAGAGGTCAAACTCCCACTGGCCTTAAGACCTCCCCAGGGCCCACTTGGCACCTGTTATACTTAGATAAAGTCTCCACCCTAATCTCTCAGCCATTTTTAACTATTACCTAAAAACTGAGGTTCCAATGCCAAGTTCCATATGATCTATTATAAGGATGTTCAATAATTTTCTAATAGACACTTATGCCTCAATGATAAATGCTTGGATTTTAGTCCTAGGATGATATTTGTCAAGCAAACTAAGGAAGTTACAATTAATCATGCCCACGGTTATTATGTCTTTAAGAAAAAAATTCATTTTCATTTTTCTCTTAGACATTTCCATTCAGATGTTGCTTCCATTACCTCACTGGATGATACTGATTCCACACAAATAGAAAAGGAAAGAGAAATAATTTAAATCACAACTACACATACACACACAGCACTCCCACCACAATGAGAGCCATGAGCAAAAACAAAAACAAAGCAGACATTTAAATGACACGTTTGTGGCACAATCATAGATGACCTCTCCATAAGATTTAGAAACTGTTCTATCCATACTTTACTCCATAGGATAGAACAGTACAAAATAGTTACGAAATTCTCAAAAATGACTTCTGTTAGTGTCAGTAAAATATCTGGGGAAATTCAACTGATTTTGTTTTGTGTGTGTGGAAGTGATATGAAGAGATTTCAGGAGTACATTTTTTATAGTTGCACAGATTATTGGTGCTAAGAATTAAGAAAAACATAAACTGCTCAAGCACGTTGCTTCAAATTTCCTAGTATCTCCATATGATATGTTTATATTAAATTTTGATTCTCAAGATCTGATGATAAGAATGATGCCATCTTTATGATGAATGACTCAAGAAATTCTCTTTTTCACTTGCTTAGGTTCTGCTAATGGGTTCTTGTTTCTTCTTGGAAGTTTTTAATTTAAACATTTATGCATTAACACACAGTCTTAGGGGATGACAATGATTGAGATTTTATTGTATAGGGTAAGAACTGATTTTTTTTCTCATTGTCCATTCACCTTATAATAATTCTTTCACAATAGACAGTCATAAAATATTTATTGGTATTAAAAGATATATTGTATTGTTGGGATAAGAGATCTGACATTGTCATTTATATACATAAAAACAACAAAAGACAGATATGAAAATTAAAAGAGAGGTTGTATTTGTATACTAAGTATATTCATCTCTCTGTAAGATTGATATAGAATCTTTCACAGAGCCTGAACTCTATGGATGCTTAACTCTTTCATGTAAAATGGGGTAATATTTGCATATAACCTACCCACATCTTTCCCTACATGCAATGCAAATGCTACATAAATAGTTGACTGTATTGTTCAAAGAATAATAACATGCAGAAAATTTGTGCACTGACAGTATACAGGCAACCTTAGACAGTATTTTGACTGGTTGAATCAAAGCATATGGATTTAAAGGTATAATTGTGTATTCAACTATTTGTAATATGTGATAATTAGAGGTAACAGTGGAAAAGAAGACTGACAAGTATATAAGGCTGTATTGAAGAGTTTCTTATTTGTCATAGTAAGGGACTGTCACAGAATTTTCTAGGTTGATAGCTTCCCAATTGATACTGAGGATCTATCTGTATCAGTTGATGCAAACAAAGTTTATCTGATTCCACTATCACTTGTCCATGTGTTTTCAGTTACTAATGCAAGTTTAATTTATGATTCAGAAGTGAAACTTCAAAAACTTGATTTGTGCTTTTTGGATATGACTATTAAACTAAGTACATAGGAATAATTTCATGTGATTGGAGTAAAGGGGAGTGTATATTTAAATTGTCTTGTTTCTTTGTATGTCTATGTCTCTGAAATCATCCTTCATTCATTAGCTAATTTCATCTTTTCATCTGTCACTTAGCTCCAAGGCACCCCAATGTACCCCATAGACTAGCATTTATTTGCAATGCCTTGCAAAAATTGTCTCCATTTCTTTCTTTCCAAATGTTTTTCATTCCTGCATGTTCTATACTCAAAAAAGTTAGTATTAGTCTTCTGTTTTTCCATCCAGATCTTCTACTTTGTTCTGAAAAACTTTCAGATTTTCACCTATGTCTGATCATTCAGAAAGGGTTTTCTTGATCATACCATCACATGTATTTCTACATTGTAATTGTCAATCAAATCATATTATAACATTATTCATAATATCTATTAGCATCTGAAATCACACAATCATTTTAGTACCGTGAAAACAGGAGCTATAAACTTCACTCTATCCTTAGTAACTAGGCCACTAGGACATAATTTTTAATGAAAGTACAAGTGAATGAGTGACTGGAAATATCCAAATGTAAATTGCTAGAATAAGAATAGACCACATGAATGCAATAGTCCTTTAAATAAAAAGAAGAAGAAGAAGAATGCTATATTCTTCATTATTTATTTTGATGTAATCAGTCAGAACTTTGGTAAACCAAACAGCAGAATTTCTAATACTTATGCTATATGAAAAGCTTGTGTTCTACTATGATTCTCTTCTCATTTCTTTAAGACGTCTAAAGTGTGTGTGAAATCTAAGGAAGACATGAAGAGAAGTAAAAATGTCTCACTTCAAGGGACTGGGATAATCAGATGTGTGTGGAATCTTACTGATTTATTTTTTTTCATCTGTTTTCAAACACACTGTTGAATAAAATCACGCTGACAATGACAAATCTTGACTGATGGACATGTTGTGTTGAAAATCCACCTCCTTTTGCTTGATTTGTTTCCCACACAAAATAGGAAATGGATGAGTAAGTATTAGCTTTAGCATTCAACAATTTAAAGAAAAGACCCATTGATCCTGGGTTTGGCAAAATATCTATGGAACTTTCAGCAAAAATTCACTTACCAGTGTCATTTTATTTAGGTCATTTTATTTTTATTCAAAGCCTTTTTCATGTATGCATATTAAAAAGCTATTGAATTCTGAGGAAAAGTTTTCTGTGAGGTTGATTTCAATGACTGTTTGGCAAGAGGAAAGATGAAATGCTGTCCATGCTCTCATGGGCTCTGGCAGCTTTAATTATCACCTCAGTGAAGGGGATCCACCTTCAAGCCCATATTTTCAGCTGCACACCGGGCAGTGCCACCTGAGTACCCCACTGAGCCATGGTACTCAACATGTTCTATACTAAATGCATCTCCTATCCCAACACGCCCCATCACAATTTTCTCAGTCTCTTTTAGTGTTATAATGATTCCCTTTTACACCTGCTTGAGGACTCTAACATTCAGACATGTTTCATATAACCTGAGTATTAGAAATTCTGATGTTTGGTTTACCAAAGTTCTGATAATTGAATTTTTCTATATGTCTTGGTGAAACTGTTTAGCAGCTGTCTATCCCTAGATGATATCTGCATTATTTCTGAATGCTGATGTTAGTTGATCTTTGGACATCTGGATTTCATTATCTCTGACATTTCTCCCTCATGACCTTTAGAATGGAGTACTCTGAAAAAGTACATGCTATTTTGGTTGGCATCCAAAATCACTTCACAGGATAAACAGCCTTGCAGATTTTAACTTTGCCTTCCAAATCCCAGTTTACAACCTCTTAAAGAAAGCTGTTTTGCTATGGGCATTTAAAAGCATTGCAGTTAGTTTACTACTTCTGAAAACAGCTAACAAAGAAATGAGATTTTATATGCATATAGAAAAATGCTTCTTTCATAATTTTCTATGTATAAATCATATTTGATATTTTAGATATGTTGTAGACATTAAAAATTTAAAGGAGAATCAACCAGTAGATATAATTTAGTTAGACCTTTCAAGTGATATTTCTGAAGCACTGAACTAGTGGATAAAAGAGTTTTTGACAAGTACAACATGAGAAAAATAGCACTCTATGGATTGTAAAAGTGGTAATAAGAGAATAACTGTAAAGTTGGAATACTGTGAAGTTGGAAAAATGTAGTCACTATCGCTTAAGAAAGTTGCAGGCAGTTTTGAAGATCTTTCTTGAGGGTAGTGCTAAAAACCAGCAAGGAAAAGTAAGTAATGTGCTATTAAAATTGTCTTCTTGATATGTGGTCTAATTCTTGGGACTAGAAAATTCATTTTTGAACAAAATAAAAACTAAATATGTATTTTGAAAGAACAACTAGAAAAAAGAACACATGGCACATTTTTACAAACTAAATGCTTCATTTTTGAGCTATAAATTCAGAAAAGCAATCCCATTGTGATGCTTGATGCCATATATGACACACATTGGTAATGACTCATACATTTGACAAATAATTAGCTGGAATTTATGTCAGGTGTATTCTATTGGTAAAGTTATAGAATGTAATGAAGACAATATTCTTGGCTCATTTAAGTTAGAATTTAATTGTGATTATCTAATATAGATCTCAGACTTTTTGCTCTAATTCAATAGATTTATTGTTTCAGCTTTTCTTATTGCTGGTAATGTAATTGTGTCTTCTTTTGGGGAACTGTCTCTCCTGAATGACTTTTTTTAAAATGAGGCTGTCAATATATCTCCCAAGTCCTTGGTGAGGGAGGCATGGGACCCAAGTTGGTCCAATCCAATGCTGTTCCCGAGTCTCCAAAGTTGAACAGAATGTCTGCAGAAGGACAGAAAATACAGTCACCAATCATGCATCTCAGCTGAGATATATTGATGAAGCTGTCAGTCACCCTCTGGGGTCCACAATCCCCAGAGCTTCCCCAACTCTAGACCAGAAATGTGGTGCTGCTGTAACACAGATCTAAAACACAATGCAAGCGGTTTTGGAACTTGTTGATGGGCAGAAACTGCTAGAAACAGATTTGAGGTGCATCCTACAAAAATGTCTATATTGTCTTGAAGAAAAATATGGGCAATAAAGTTGTTTATGATAAGCCTTAGTTGGAAATGAAGAATATGCAGATGTAGTTTTCTTGTGATGGCATGAATTTGGGGAGCCCAGAGATTGGGCTATAATAATAATCTGACATTCATACATTTTAGCCCAGACTGTGACTGCATTGGAATTATAATTTTTAAAGTTAGTGTGAGACTATTAGGATATTCTGGCAGGTGTTCTTACATAAAAGACTTTGGAGACACAAGGATAAACCTGGATGCAAATACACAACATAGAGAACCATGTGAAAACAAAGGGAAGAAGGGAAATACCTGCAAATCAGAAAGGCTTCAGATGAATAAAATCAAAAGAGGAGAGAATTATCTGTATCCCCATGTTTATAGCAGCTCAACTCACAATAGTGTAGACATGGGAAAACCCAGATGCCCATCAACTAATCACTGTATAAACAAATATGGTATAAATACAATATGGAATACTACTCAGCCATAGAAAGAATAAAATCTCATACTTTGAAGCTAAATGGATTGTTTAATGAAATAAGCCAGTCCCCAAATGACAAATGTCATATGTTTATCTGTGATAACTAATACACAAAGTACAGCACAATCTATGTGAGTGAAATTGACTTGCTAGGATATGATTAATGTTTACAGCCTGTGTCTATATTCCTGAGAAACAGACTATTATATTTTTTTGTCTACTTGCTATGTGTATAGATATTTTTACTTACTGGAATGTAAAACCTGCAAAGTGAAGTGAAAACATACTATTGCAAAAATTAGAAATAAAAAAGAAATAAGGAAGGAGCAGGATAGAGAAGAAAGGCAAACAAGAGGAAGGGTAGGGTGAGAAATACTGGTGCACTCCCAAATCTGTATTATGAAACACATATAATCTGCTCACTTTCCATAAACAAACAAACTAGAAGAAACCAGACATACTGACACCTTGATCTTGGCATCCTATACTTAAGAATTATGAGAAAAGAAATAGTTTTTAACATTCTTAGTCTATGATTCTTTGCTACAACAGCCCCAGTGATCAGACACATTCATGTAGAGTGGAACCCAGTTATTGCATTCCATCTACATAGAAATTGTAAGCAATGTAAAATACCTGAACTCAAGGCAGTCATTGGTCCAGTTAGTTAAGCTGAGACTTGCGATGCTCACATCCCATACAGGAGTGCTGATTCCAGTTCCAGGTACTCTACTTTTCAGCCAGCTTCTATTATTGCAATCCTGGGAGGTGACAGGAGATCACCCAAGTCATTTGATCCCTGCCATTCCTGTAGGTACGTGGATGGCATTTTGGGTTTCCAGCTTTGGCCTTGTGCTGCCTTGGCTGATGCAAGGCATTTGGGAAGAGAACCAGTGAGTAGAAGATCTCTCATTCCATTTTTGTTGTTGCTTTTTCTGTTGCCTTATTCTGCAAGTGGACAATAAAAAATATTTTTTAAAGGAAAAAAATATATATTTTTCAGGGTGTGGCATGGCCTCAATTCCCATCGTCTCTCATTTTAGGATGGCCAGCCTCGCCTCAACTATGTGAAAATTCTGATTGTTCCTCCTCGTTGCATTAATAATCTGTCTTGTAGTGCTAAATCTGTTTTTACTGTAATTTTTGCTGCACGTAAGCTCTTTTGTTCAGTGAGGCAATCTCATAGGATCTTGGCAATCAATACTTCTCAAGTAAAAAAATTGCTACAGTATTGAAAAGTGTTCTGAGACAATGACTTCCTATGTCTTTCCACATTAAATCTTCCAAAAGCACAATAATGACATATTCTTATTACAGGCAGATCTCTATTTGCTATTCTTTTCAACTTAAGCAGCAATTGATGTATTTCGGAGAAAAATATGCAAGTTAATTTTTTTAAATGTGATTGCAATTCCCACAAAATAGAATTAGCTAAAGAGTAGTAACTTCGTGTACAATTTGTTCTCCAAATGCTTATCTACTGTTTAGACAGTTGTGACTATGGTAAAGAGTTGCATACAATACTTGTAAATTTAAAGTGCAATTGCTTTTAAAAGCAATATAAATTCTATAAATAAAAATAT
Organism: Ochotona princeps; assembly: GCF_030435755.1. Classification (NCBI taxonomy): domain Eukaryota; kingdom Metazoa; phylum Chordata; class Mammalia; order Lagomorpha; family Ochotonidae; genus Ochotona; species Ochotona princeps. The sequence goes on from NC_080838.1 coordinate 47,096,215, forward strand.
TTGAGGAGTGGAAAAACCACAAAAGAGAAAAAAAGAAAAAAAATTATGGAAAACTTTTCAAGGACAAAAACAAATGTTACTATCATTTTAATTATTTCCTACCACTCTTTAATCTGTTTTTTGTATGGTAATTTATGTGCACAAATACAGACAGTATTTAAATGAAAATAGTTATAGTTTAAAAATAAAATCAGATACTTATTAATAAATAACATCTACTCTTTGATTTTTTTCAGCTGCCACCAACTGAATAGCTTAATAGATGCATGAAACATTATTTGGGGTGAAATATTATTGTTCAAATGTACTTGCATGAAATATTATTATTCAAATGTACCTAAAATTGTCATTGAGTTTCTTGCCATAAAAATAATCATTACTATTTCCTTTTAACTTTAATTTTAGGAAAAGAAAATAGTCTTCTGTTTGAGTCTCAAGTATGATGTCTTAAACAGAAATAATGACATTTTGTGGAAGAAAACTGAACCAGAGCACACATGGGTATTGACAGAAGAGCATTGACTTCGAGTGAGAACTAGAAAATGTTGACAGTACAGATAATCTCACAGACATTCTATCATTGAAATTATCTGACACAAAATTTAAAAAGCCATGTTTCTAACAAACAAACAAAAAGATTAAATAGGTTTCCAAGACTCAACCTCTCGCAGAAACTTAATATGAATGATTTTGTACACAGAAATACCTTCACAAGGACTAATGAGTTTCTACACATGAAAGATAGATGCCAGATGGAATTAAAGAGTGAGAAAAGTTGCCTTAAAAAGCTGGACAAGACAGTTTCTCACAGTGTTTGTTTCTGCTCCCCAATCTCTACTAGGAAGACAGGATTTCTCTGCAGACCTCAACACAGGCCCACCTTGATGAAGTGTGTAACCAGTCCTTGAGTGCCAGTCTGCCTGTATAGACCCTGGAGCGCACTGTCTCCTGCAGGGATGCTGCAGGCCAACCCTCGTAATCCTCAAGATGCAAGTTCATCTCAATTTCAAGAGATGGAGTGAACAAATACATTAAAAATCAACTATATTTAACCTACAGAACATTTATTTTAACTTTAAAACATCTAGTTGATCATGAAGAGATGAAAAATACCTTCCATGAAAAGCAGAAAAGAGAACAGGAATACCTATATTTACATCAATTAAAGTAAGTTTTAAATTAAAAAAAAAAACTGTGACAAGAGACAATATCATTATATGATGTCTTAAAAAATCGATTAATCTAGAGGAAGTAAAATTATAACATGTAGACAACCCACATCAAAGCAAATTTTCATTGAAATTCAGGGACAACTAGATAATAATACCAAGGTACTGAGGGGCTATAAAACCACATTATCACAAAAGTATATAATCCGATCAATAATGAAATAGAGAACTTTAACATTGTAGACCAATTGAACATACAAAAAATAAATAAAAAATTTATGGAAAAGCATACCCAGTATTTTCCTGGGAATATGGAATTCTGCAAACATGTCTTTTAAAGTTAAGAATGTAGAAATCATATTAAACATCACTTCTGGCCAAAGTGATTTGGCATTAGATCAATAACAGGACAAAAAATGAAAAATTTGTGAATATGTGGAAAAATTTTAAAAAATGGTCTCCTAAAACTAACAATTCAAAGAAACACAAAGAAAAATCAAGAAAATATCTCAAGACAAATGAAAATGGAAATATAGTGTACCAAAATTTACAGGAACCAGCAAATGCAGTTCTATTAGGGACATTTAGAGTAATAAACAATTAAGAACGAAAATATACTCACACAATCTGCCTAAATTTATAAGTCAAAGTAATAATAAAAAAGGAAGAAGAGAAAAAACAAGGAGGGATGAATTAATAAGAACTAAAATAGAAATGCTTAAAATGAATATGGTGCGATAACCTAGTGGCTAAATCCTCACCTTGCATCCGACAGGATCCCTTGTAGGCACTGGTTCCTGTCCTGGCTGCTCCATTTCCCATCCAGCTCCCTGCTTGTGGCCTGGGAAAATAGTAAAGGTTGGCCCAAAGCTTTGTTACCCTGCACCCGCGTGGGAGACCCGGAGGAAGCTCCTGGCTCCTGGCCTCAGATTAGCTCAGGTCCAACCATTGCTATCACTGGGCAGTGAACCAGCAGATGGAAGATCTTCTCAATGTAAATGTGCCTTTTAACAAAAATAAAATAAATCTTAAAAAAAGAGAGAAATATTTAAAATGGAGATAGAAAAGATCACTGAAACGAAGAGTTGGTCTGCACAGAAATAAACCACACTGGTAAGCCTCAACCCAGATTAAGAAGCCCCAAATCGATACAATTAAAAGCTAAAGAACAGGCATAAAAACTGATAGCACTGATATAGAAAGGTTGGCAATAGACTATATGAATACTCAGACATTTGCACAACACTGACGGAACAGTTAAAATTCCTGGAAACACATAGACTGCAAGACTAAATCCTGATAAACAGGACATCTGAACAGACTAATAAAAGTTAACAAGATTAAATCATCATAGGCATCCCAATACAAAAAAAAAAAAAAATGAGCAGGCCACATGGTTTTGCTAGTATTTACCCTCAAATATTTAAAGAATCTGCATGAATACTTTTTCAACATCTTGCCAAATGTTGAAAAGGGGAGAATGTTTTAAAATTTATTCTGCAAGGCTAACATCACCTTGCCATCAACGACACTGAAATAAAAGAAACCTGCATTCCAATATCCTCTTGAATATGAAAATTAAGATCATCCATAAAAACATTAAATAATACAACAAAAGGATCACATCCTGTAATCAAGTGAAATTTATACTTGGGATATAAAGACAGTTCAACGTAGGAGACTCAGTCAACACGGCACATCATATATAGATGCAGTGTGAAATTATATGACCATTTCAATAAGTATAAAAATGATTTGTAAACATTCAACTTCCTCCATGAATAAAATTTCACACTGACTAGGCATTCAAGCAATACGTCTCAACAAAATAAATACCTTACATGACCTTCCCCGGTTAACATAATCAATAGTTAGTGGTTGACAGCTTTTTTAAGGGTAAGGACCATGATAAGAATGCCCAGTGTTACCATTTCTGTTCTAGTCAAATTAGTAAGACAAGAAATATAAATAAAAGTTATCCAAATAGAAAATTAAGAACTAAAAGTAGCTGCCTATAGATGGCATACTCCCTGTTTGTGGCCTGGGAAAGCAATAAATTACAGGCTAAGATCTTGGGACACTGAACCCATATGGGAGGCCTGGAAGAAGCTCCCACTTCCTTGCTTTGGATCAACTCAGCTCTGGTCTCAGGCTAATGGGGAGTGAATCAGCGGACTAAAGATCTTCCTCTCTGTCTCTCCTTCTCTCTGTAAATCAGCATTTCAATAAAATTAATAAAGAGAAAAAAAAGATTCTATCAGACATTGTTATTTCTTCTAGTCTTTACCATATTTTTAACCTATTTTCTAACACAGACATAATTTTATAAGGTTATATATTCTTCTTGATTTAAGAAATTTATAGCAACCATATTCTCTTTACAAATTACTGGTTTATAGATAAGGAATAAATGACTGTTTTGTGTATTTTGTTTAATTTTCCTTTTTCATGATACAAAACAAACAAAAGCCAAAAACAAAGCCAACAAAAAAGAAAACATATCAAGGCTTTTTTCAAATTAATCCAAGAGAAGAATGATTGTAAGTTAAATGCATTCATTGAAGCAATTTGGAAATTTTTATATTTTATGAACACATTTAAGGAACTTGGTTTTCATTATATAAAACAGAAATTGTTTAAAATTAAAGTGAATATGGTTCTCCAAGCAGAGAAGAGAAATAATATATTTTTAGCAATCAATAATCAGACAAATAAACTTTGGTTCTTATTTATAGAGTTGTCAAAAAAAAAAAAAAAGAAAAGGAACCAGAGCCTATGATTTAATCGTGGTAATCAGGATGTGTGGGTAAACATGCTGCGAAGCTTCTGGGAGTCATTACCTTGCCATTAATCCAGGAACAGCGAGCCAGAATTGCTTGTCTTTTTGACCCAGTACACCAGTTTTGTGACTAAAATGAAAGCTAGATTGCATATAAAATAAGTTAAAAGTTGAAAACATGGAAGACTTGAATTCTTAATATTCTTGCAAGGGCCTAAATTGTGATCAGTGTGTTAAGGTACTGCTTGCATCCCAGTTTGAGTTCTGGCTGCTTCCTGCTAACACACCTGGAATTGCAGTACAACATGTTACAAGTACCTCAGCACCTTCCACCATGAAAGAGACTCAGACGGAACCACAGATTCCTCACTTTGGCCTTTCCCAGATCTAGATTTTGTGGCCTTTTCAGGAGTCTAATGGACTATCTTTTTCTGTTGCTCCACCATTGAAATAAATTTTAAAACTTACATAAATAAACACATGAATAAATAAATAAACTATTCTTGAAACACTGAATTATCCAGGCTAAAATAATCTTGATATATTGTTGTCAGATTTTTAGCTGTTGTCAACTTTTGCTGCTGAAGTTATTACTGAAGGACAAAATCCGGCAAGCAGAGCATGTGATCTATGTAAACTTTGAATAAAAGAAAACTCTGTTAGGACAGCTAGACACTTGAGAACTGCGGAGGAGAATGTAACTCCACCCGCCACGTTCAAGTAGGATGAGCACAGCGGCACCAGTCAACAGGTCTGTAAGGGAAAAGAAACGTTGGTACGAGACCCTGACACTTTGAAATTTGTTGATGCTGCTTTTGCACAAAGTTGACTAATATAATTGATTTTTTTAATATTTCCAATTTTCTTATGTTTTTTTTTTGTAATTGTTCTTGTAGTTTCTGTTTTCCTTACCTCCCGTTACAGCTCATGTTTAAATTCATTACCTATTCCATTAAGTGGATGCTCACTGTGAGTTGAGCATCCACTTAATGAATAAACAGTCTGAACATGAAGCTTTTGCTGTTTGCTGTGCTCTTTTTCTGACCTGACGTAATTCTATCTTCTACCAGCACATACAGCATGGTAGCAAGCAGAATTGTTAGCAGAGCAACAAGCGTAAGGCAGGGTAAAACCCCAGAACCTTTGAAAATGTTGATGGCCCTTCCATCTGGTATAATGTATTTTTATGGATTATGCTTTATCCCTGGATGCTTCACAGCATCTCTTCTTGTCTTAATACAGGAGTCTTTTTGGAAATGGTGCTCATCCTGCTACAGAATGTCTTCATCGTAACTAATTGTACCAGTAATAACCTAATGCTTGATGAGGTCACATTCCAAGAAACTAGGGATTAGGACTACAACTAATCTTTTGGGTGTAACCAGATCAGCATCAGAATTCCAATCTAAGTGTGACTCTACTGGCTGAGAATTTGAGTGTTTCTCCACCTTGTTTGGAACACTTAGAGACACAGAGAAAACTTGCAGTTCATTGTGTATGCACTCCTTGTTTTTCTCAAAGCTAATTCCCTTCTGTCCCTGCTATGACGACTGGGGGCCTGGACATTCCATTTGCAAAAGAAACAGCATTAGTTTCCCTTCTGTTTATCTCTGGACAGATGGGCCTCCCTCCTTACACACACATACATGAAGCATTAATGAGGAAATACAGTGAAATATGAGTGAAGAGATCTTTCAAGATGCCCGTCTAAAAACACTGCATTTAATCTCTGTTTCTAAACATGGGGACAGATAGTGAACAGGTACAGTCACTCTCAGGTGGATAGACCGGATGTTTCCAGGTATTGTGATTTCCAAATCCATCTGCTTTATCATCCTGGAAAATTCTTCTTCCCACATCACAAAGCAAAAGAAACACTGAGTCTCCATCCTTGTTTTTGACAGAAATGACTTTTAGCTTTTCTCTTTACATCTATAGGTGTCTGTAGTTTGTACTGGTCCATCTTGACAAATTCATTTTGAAACAAGGAGCATTTTAAATTTAAATGTCTGCTTGTTTCTCATCAAATTGAATCACAACTTTTCAGTTGTGTGTAATGGAAGATGGTTCCTGACATCACTTCAAATTACTTTTCTACTCACATTATACAATATCATTGTATTAACTTGACAGGAGATCTTGTTTCTGTAACCAAGGGAGTGGAAGAATCTCATTAGTTTATAATTTTTTCCATCGCCACACACTGAGATTGGTAAACACGTTTACCTACTTTCTTTCATCTACTCACCAACCCAGCTAGATGAAAAAAAAAAAAATGTAATCCTCATTCAGTGACGATGGAATTGGAACACAAAGAAATCAACATTTTGTGGGCCCGGCAGCGTGGTCTAGCAGCTAAAGTCCTCGCCTTGAATGCGCCAGGATCCCATATGGGCACCGGTTCTAATCCTGGCAGCTCCACTTCCCATCCAGCTCCCTGCTTGTGGCCTGGGAAAGCAGTCGAGGATGGCCCAAAGCTTTGGGACCCTGTACCCACATGGGAGACCCAGAAGAGGTTCCTGGTTCTCGGCTTCAGATCGGCGCAGCACCGGCTGTTGCGGTCACTTGGGGAATGAATCATTGAACGGAAGATCTTCTACTCTGTCTCTCCTCTCTGTATATCTGACTTTGTAATAAAAATAAATAAATCTTTAAAAAAAAAGAAATTAACTTATTCAATAAAGGTCATTCGACCAATAGCCAATGATGACAGATTTTACTTTTAGAATTACAAAGCACATAATATCAGCCACAAATATTATTTGACTTCTATTTCCAGCATATAAAGAGAATATGATAAATTCGGGCTTAAAACAAGCGAATTTTGGTTTTCTGGGGCGTTTTGTGAAGAAGTGGAGTGTTAGTGTATCAGTTTCCTGGGACTGCTGTAACAAGTCAGCACAGGGTTGTTTACAAGAAGCAGAGAGCAGTTCTGGAGGTCAGAAGTCTGAAATGGGTGTGACTAAGTTGAAATCCAGACAACAGTCAGGCTACATTCTGCTTGCTCAGTTTATCCCAGCTTGTGGAGTCCATGTGCATTCCTGACTTATGGCTTCATTGTTCTTTGAAATTGAGTCTTTCAATCAAGTCTTTCTTATGCTGTATCATTCAAACATTTACTCTCCTTCCTGTATGCCAATCATAAGAACCATTGTGATTACAAGACCACATGATGATTGGCAATCTTCCTTGTGTTCCTCCTTGTCATGTAACAGGGCATATTCACAATTTCTGGTGATTAGGATGTGAATATCCTACAATGGGGAGGCAATATTTTGCCAACTATAGACAGAAAAATAGCCTTCACAATGGTATGCTCACTTACGCATTAATCTTATTAAGAGTGAAACTTTTTCAACAAGTATGAGTTTAATAAAAGGGATACAGTTAGTCAGTGAAAAGATTAGCAAAAATTGCGTGCATTGTTTGATTTAAAGTTAGCTAGGAGATTTAGGGAGGAACTCTACACTTAGAACTGAGCATTTTGTCTGTTCACCATGGATTAACCCTGATAATAACAAACACTAATTCTGAAAATTCTACTTTTCACTTACCATTTCTAACTGGAAAAAATCATCATCATTTATAAATACACAGAAAGTAAACAAATAAAAAATTAGTATGTCATCACCATTGACATTGCAGAATAGCTATAACCTATTCTGCTTCTTGATCTTTGTTTCTTAATATACGTTTGCACTGAACTGAGGTGCAGCTTAGAAAAAAAGACCGATGTCAGTGTAGCATTAGATAAGTTGAAGTGACAACTTCAGAATTTTGGTTTCTCTGAGTGTGACAGCTTCACACAAAGCAGAACTAAAGGTGACTGGTTAGCAAGATAGTGAACCTCATTTTAAATTTCGGGATATTTTCTTTCTTCTTACTTTGTATTTTCTGTTTTCTTGCCTGCCTTTGGTCAAATGATTTGTTTTCCCTTTACCAAAATATTGTCAGTTTGGGTATAAATCAGGGAATGGAGAATGTGGTTACAGAAGTGGTTGGGACTCCCTTAATGGCTGTCAACCTGATGAAGTTCTTTAGCAGGTGAGTCAGCACGGAGAATAAATAGGTTATTGTGTCTTGGCACCTGTGGCTGCATTTTTGATTTGCCAAAGCAAAATCCCACTGAATAATTAAATGATTCTCATAATACTTGTCAAGTCTTTTCTTTGGAAGCCATCATATAAGTTTAGCTATTTTGTATGACATTAATGGTAAAAATAGGAAACATGTAGGCAAGTCAGAAGCTACAACAGTAGATTGGCTATGCCAGTTAGTGAAAAAGTTGAATAAGATTAATAAAAGGGCAGTTGAAATGTCCATTTGAAACAAGATGTTCAAAAACTACAATCAGTAGCCCTCTGAGAGGTGATAAAGGCTTTATGTTGGAGAACTAAGTCAAGGGTATTGAACTAATGGATCTGATGGTTCTCAAAGGTCTATGGCTAGACTACTTCTAGTCTAGACATCTATGAGTGTCACATATTTACAGAGATAGAACAAGAAGTATCTTCATATTTGAAATATTGTGGCTGGCATGGATGGGAGTTAATAGGAGTTCAGGGATCTATTTATGTTCTTAGTAAACTAAATGACATCACTGGAAGTTGAAAAAGAAGCTTATTCATTCAGTTGTTTACAAAGTCAAACAAGTAATTCAGCTACAGAATGTTTAATAACAAATGCCATGTATTTATAACATTTGCCTGCTTGTTTGGAAAGTTAATTTAACATATTTGAATTACTGATTTTATTTTTTGGGAAACTATTGGGTGAAGTGAGTTTTATTGTGAAGTGTTATCTTAATATTTGAAGTGACTTTAACATCTTATTCTAGTTATTAGGAATCACGGAATGTGCTCTCAAACATTCTAAATTAAAAAAAATTTCATACTAAGTGCAGAGCAGATTTAGTTTAATAAATAAAGCAGTTGATTTTATTTAGGTATTGTGCGAGAAGGTTAAGAATGATATTTACATAACTGTATTGGGTTTATGTTATAGTCCCATAAGACAAATGTTTTAATTCACATAAATATACCAGACATTAGTCATTTAATCAAGTGATAGTGCAATAGCTCTAGTAAAATAAGACATTCCAAGTTTTTCTTTTATTTCTTTCTTTTTACTTTCAACAAATGTGGACTTAGGATCCACTAAACGTCAGGCATTATTGCTAGATGCCAGGCTCCATAAAAAGAATTATGAAAAAGTAAAGTCCTTATCCTCTATTAAATGTATCCTAAAGACTCTACCTGAACTACTGCTTGAAGGAGAGGCAGGAGCTTGCATTACAAAGGGAGATAATAAGTATCAATCCATTTGTTTTGACTTTGACTGCCTGTGCTTTTGGTGACTTTTCTAAGAAGTATTTTCCAATACTTATATCTTGAGAGTGCTTCCTATGTTTTTCTCCAATAGTTTGATGATATAGATTTAGATCCTTTATTCCTTTATAGCTGATTTTTGTATAAGGTGACAGGTGGGGGTCTTGCTTCCTATTTTTGCAGGAAGCTGCCCAATTGTCCCAACAGCATTTATGAAGAGACCAAACTTTTCCCAGCGATTATTTTCAATTCTCTCATTGAAGAATAATTGGCTGTACAAGTATGAGCTCATTTCAAGGATTTCTACTTTGTTCCAATGATCTTCTTCTCTGTTTATGTACCATTACCAGATTGTTTTGATGACCACTGCTCTGTAGTATTTTTGAGAACTGGAATTGTGATTCCTCCTGCTTCAGGATAGCTGTGGCTATTCATTGTCTCCTGTGTTTCCAGATGAACTTTTGCATCATGTGTTCTGTTTCTGAGAAGAATGTTGTTGGTGGGATTTTAATTGGGATTACATAGATCTGTATAATACTTTAGGTAATATGGACATTTTGATGATATTGATCCTGCCTATCCAGAAACATGGTATGTTTCTCCATCTTTTAATGTCACCTTCTATTTATTTTTAAAATATTTTGTAATTTTCATTATAGAGGTTTTCCATATCTTTGGTTAGGTTAATTTCAATGTATTTTAGATTCCCCTCTGCTATTTTATAGGGTGCTGCACTTACAATTTCTTTTTCAGTCAGAGTTATTTGTGTCATATACTAGTGCATTGTATTTAGGTTCATTAATTTTGTATCCTGCTACACTTCCAAACTCTCTTAAGGGTTCTGATAGTCTCTTGACTGACTCTTTTGGTTCTCCTGTGTAGAGAATCACGCCATCTGCAAACAGGAATCATTGTAATTCCTTATTTCCAATTTGAATTCCTTTAATTTTTTTTCCTAATAGCTCTGGCAAGGTCTTCCAAGAGTATATCAAACTAAAAAACTTCTGTACAGCAAAGGAGACAATCAACAAAGTGAAGAAGCAACCAACAGAATGGGACAAAATCTTTGCTCACTCCACAACCAATACAGAACTGGCATCCACGATTTAAAAAGAGCTTCAGATACTCAGTGACACCAGAATAAACAACCTGGTGAAGAAATAGGTGAAGGAAATGAATAGACATTTTTAAAAAGAACAAACTCAAATGGCAAATAGACATATGAAAATATGTTCAGGCCTCCTAGCTGTTACGGAAATCCAAATGAAAACCACATTGAGGTTCCATCTGACTCCAGTGAGATTGGCCTACGTTCAGAACTCCACTAACAACACATGCTGGCATGGATGGGGGGAGAAACGTACTTTACTGTTGGTGGGAGTGTAGGCTAGTACAACCACTTTGGAAGTCAGTATGGAGAATGCTAAGAGTACTTAAAATTGATTGAGCACATGACCCATCTATCCCACTTTTAGGAATATATCCAAAGGAAATGAGATCTGTAGATGAGAAAGGGATGTGTAATTTTATATTTACAGCAACACAGTCTACAAAAACATTGAAACAACCCAGATACCTGTTCAAAGAGAAGTGGATAAGGAAATAGTGGTCTATCTGACTCCATGGAATACTACTAAGCCATTAAAAAGAATGAAATTCTGGGCTCATCGCAGTAGCCTAGTCACTAAAGCTTTCACCTTGCATGTGCCAGCATCTCATATGGACACCAGTTCATATCCAGACTGATCCACTTCTCATCAAGATACCTGCTTGAGCACTGGGCTTGCAGCTGAGGATGGTCAAGAGTTTTTGGATCCTGTACCTGTGTGGAAGACCTAGAACAAGCACCTGGCTTCTGGTTTCAGATCAGCTTAACTCTGGCCATTGTGGCCACTTGGGGAGTGATTCAACAGATGGAAGATCTTTCTCTGTGTCTCTCATTCTCTCTGTACATCTGCGTTTCCAAAAAAATAATAATAATAAAATAAAGCTTTAAAAAAATGGTTGTGTTAGACCCAGGGGAGTGTTATACTGTTGTGAGAAAATCAGTCAACAGATAGTGGCATCCTGAGCCTGGTTAACACCAAATCTGTGTTAACCATATCAGTGTACCAGCAGAGTCTCCTAGTTGATTCTATTTTTTTTTTTTTAAAGATAGGGGTGGGGGTGCTGAGATTGTCAGGTCCATGAGTCCTGGGGGAAGCAGAGCCCAGGTCACCTGGCCTGTGTCCTTAGGCCCACCTACATTATGGGTGCTAGGTTAGTGAGGGGGAGTCTGACAGGGCCTTGGTTGCCCGGACTATGTCCTGTGGCCCTCCTGTACAGTGGGTTCCAGGTCCATGAGCCTTAAGGAAGGGGGGTCTGGTGGGGACAAGGACGATTTTTCTTGAGGGGCCTTGGTTTGTGGTTATCAAGGGGTGTGGGAGATGGCACAGGTAGGGGCATGCAGGCACATGAGGGTCCATATCCAGGATTAGTGGTCTGACTGTACAGTGCATGTTTCACAACTGGGCCTCCTTAGTGGAAAAGATGGAGAAGTGGATGGGAGATGCGCAAGGAGGGTATGGCAGCCCATTACAGCCCACAGAGGACAGCTGGTGCCATGGCAGAGGATGGAGGGCAGAACAAATTGGACAACTGCATCAACCAAGTGATGACAGTATATATAGTACAGTGGAGATTCTAAGGTAACTAAGCCAATGGACATTGAAAGAATTTTCTCATGCTTGGATTAGTGAGATTGACAACATTTCAGAACTATTGAAACCACTTGAGTAGAACCCTTGGAACATGCTCAACATCGGGGACTATGGACTGATATTGGATGGCCTTTCCTCATCCCTTGGTACTAGAGTGGTTGGAAGGTTGGATGTGGCTTCTCATCTTCTGTCCTCCCTTCCCCCAGATACAAGATGAAGAAAAAGAAAATTTGGAAGCAATGGTCTCACTCACTTTCCTCTAACTCTCAATCCTGATCAACTATGTAAATATATTAAAAATAAAAATTTTTAAAAAGGGATTAAATTCTACAACTTGCTAAAAAGTGGTTCCAACTAGAGACCATTATGCTCAGTCAATTTCAAAAGGACAAATATCATCTATTCTCTCCGATATAAGGCAATCTTCATGCAAAGTACTAGATTAATACCCTTTTCAAAACTTTTTTGCTACATCTCAGGGGATTTGATATTTTGATTTCATTTATTCAAAATGTTGTGTTTTTTTCTTATTAATTTCCTACTGACTCATAGGTCAAACAATAGCATCGTTTGCTTCAGGAAGGTCTTTGATTTTATTTTTCATTTCTTCAGTGACACATTGTTCATTCAGTAACATGTTACTTCATGTTGTAAATTTTCTATTTTTCTGAAGATACAATGCAGTGTGCATTCCTACTTTCAAATCAAAATTGGATTCCCAATGAAATTGTTGAATGTATCTTTACAACAGGATGTGGTGTGCCAAATGTTCACTCTTCAAGCTCCTGTTAATCTAATTGTGGCATCAAACAAGACACTATTATCTACATCTGAAATTCTTCTTACAATCCAAATTTCATTTATCTAGAACATTAACATGCTTTAAGCATCAATTTGGCTCTTCCGTCAATTCAGTAACAAAAGTCTTGGGGGTAGTTTGAATTTAACATTCTACTTCTACTTTAATGCTAAATATTTAATCTTTGCTAGCATAAGGAAAAAGCAAATGTTCTAATTGATGTTCTTTGAGCTACTTTTAGCTTTTTCATTCTGTTACATCTTCTCTGACTTTTTGAAAGAAAAATTTGCAATGTAATTATACAGAAAGCTTTTATAGAGTAAAATTTTACACAATAAGAATTTTATTCCTAAGACGATTCATAAGAAACTTTTCTATATATATCTTCTTTCATTGCATTTTACTTCTCTGAAGTAATTTTTCTTCTTGATAGCTGACTGCTCCTTCTCAGAGAGTCAAGTCCCGTTTCTGTTGGGATAATGTGTGATACTTCTAAAATAGGTCAATTTTTAAGGTGATTGTTTTTTTAATATATAGTTTTTAAAATTTGTATTGGAAAATCAGATATACAGAAAGGAGGAGAGACAGAGAGGAAGAACTTTTATCTGGTGAGTTAATTCACTCCCCAAGCTGCCGCCACAGCTAGAGCTGAACCGATCCGAAGCCAGGAGCCCGAAGACTCCTCTGGGCAGACAGGGTACCAAGGCCTTGGGTTATCACTCACTGTCTTCCCAGGGTACAGGCAGAGAGCTGGATGGGAAATGGGGCAGCCAGGACTAGAACCGGTGCCCATATGGGATCCCAGGCATGAAAGGTGAGGACGGTAGTTGCTAGGCTACTGTGCTGGACCCTAACGTAGTTCTTAACACACTTTCCCATAGTGTCTAATGAACTCTATATAAGCCACAGTTCCATCTTCAAACTCTTTAGAAGTTACTTATTGTGAATAAGAAACTAAATAACTATTTTTCACATGCAGTTTTAAGTTCAAATCTCTTTGATTTAAGGGGTGCTTCTTATTCTAAGCCTTCCTCAGACATCTGCCGAGGCAAAGAAAGCTTTCAGGTGATTCGCTCAGACTCACGTTCTTTCCTCATTTAAATGTAACATCGGGTATGACAACCGAGAAAATCTTATTTGCATAACTTCATCCAGTTTAAAAAATCTAATTGTTTCTAATATTGCACTATGAAGCTGTTTTCATTTTTTTGCATCTCATTTTTTGTCATAGTCTCTACTTTTTGCTAGTAAATTGCCTATTGGAATTCTGAATATCTTGCATATCCATTTATCTTAAAACAGAAAGATGAATAAGGAGTTACATAAATCATTTCCATTGTAAAAAATATTTGAGACATGTATCTCAAATCACAGATACTCTCTAAATCATAGAACTTTTTAAATGAATACATGAAGGTGTATTCCTGTCAATTCCAGAAAATAAGATTTTCCATCTTCACAAAGAACTCAGCTCAAAGAGAACAGATATGAAAAATCATTTCAGGCTGGACTTCTATACTCTCTCTGCCCCCTGACAAAAAAGCAAACATCATAGAATAGAATATACATACTTGAGTATTTGTCCCTGTAATCTAACATTCACTGCAAAGTTACTTTGATGTCCCCTAGAGAATTAATCACTTCTACAACCTTCAAACAGTAATGTTTTAAGGAAAAGAAAAGAACCAAATTCCATTCACTTTGCTATTGACTTTCTCATATTTTACAGCAGCCCTTATGTAATTCACTTGCAGTCTAATAACAACATGGGCAAGTAAATAGTCTCCATTTTGTCATTTGTCTTATTCCACCTGAAGCTGAATAATTTATAAACAACTGAAATATATTTTTCACAGCTAAGGACGCTGGGGAAATCATGGCATGAGCAGATTTCATGTCTGCTGAGAGCCCCTTCTTCACAAACGGTGGCCTTTATGTATCCTCACCTGCTAGCAGAGGGCAAACAGATTGTCCTGACTCCTGTTTGCTATTTTGGTTGTTTATATTAAAATTTGTTTATTTATTTTAATATTTCATGATACAGTTCCATAGGCTGTAAGTCCATCATTCTGCTATTTAAGTGTATGTCAATAACTACAGGGTCAGGATACATACACTTAAATAGCAGAAGGATTGTGAAGGACTATACTGTTGCAATGACATGCGAGAAAATAGTGCAGGGTGAGTGGGAATTTGGGGAAGGGGAAGGGAAATCCCAGAACCTATGGAACTGTATCTAGGTTAACCTAGAGATTGAAACAAGATGATCCAGTATCAGCATGCTTGTTTGAGTTTGAACTGCTTCAGTCTCTGCTAAGGTGTCTGGAAAGGTAGCAGAAGATGGTTACCACCTATGTGGATGACCAGTATGGGTTCTTAAATCCTACTTGCTTCCTGTCCCAGACCTGGTTGTTGTGGTTCTTTAGGGTGTTAACCAGCAGATAAAAGATCTTTGTCTCTCTCTTTGTTACCTCTTATTTTTCAATAAAACAAAAATTCAAAAAAAAGAATATATATGTTTTTGGGCCTGGTTGGATAGTCTAGCGGCTAAGCTCCTCACCTTGAGCATGCCCCGGATCCCATCTGGGTACAGATCCTAATTCTGGCAGTCCCACTTCCCATCTGCTCTCTGCTTGAGGTCTGGAAACACATTTGAGGATGGACCAGAGCCTTTGGAACCTGCGCTTGCATGGGGGACCTGGAGGAGGCTGCTGGCTCCTGGCTTCAGATCAGCTCAGCTCCAGCTGTGGCAGCCTCTAGGGGAGTGAATCAAAGCATGGAGGATCTTCCTCTCTGTCTCTCCTCCTATCTGTATATCTGACATTCCAATAAAAATGAGTAAATCCTTATTAAAAAAAAGGATGTATGTTTTTATATGAGAAACTTCCCAACTATTTTCAAAAGACTGCACTGTGTTGCATTCCCACTAGCAAAAGATCAGAGTTCTTTTAATTCCAGCTCTCATTAGCATTTTGTGTTGGCAGTGTTTGAGATTTTGGCAATGATAACAAATGTGTAATGGTATCTCACTTTAATTGCAATTATTTTTTTTTTAAAGATTTATTCATTTTATTACAGCCAGATATACACAGAGGAGGAGAGACAGAGAGGAAGATCTTCCGTCCGATGATTGACTCCCCAAGTGAGCCGCAACGGGCCAGTGCGCGCCGATCCGAAGCCGGGAACCTGGAACCTCTTCCGGGTCTCCCACGTGGGTGCAGTGTCCCAATGCATTGGGCTGTCCTCAACTGCTTTCCCAGGCCACAAGCAGGGAGCTGGATGGGAAGTGGAGCTGCCGGGATTAGAACCGGCGCCCATATGGGATCCTGGGGCTTTCAAGGCGAGGACTTTAGCCGCTAGACCATGCCGCCAGGCCCTAATTGCAATTATTTTAAGACTTTATTTGTGTTGCTCACAAGGGTACAGGGATCCAACCACTCAGGTCATGTTTGACTGCCTTCCCAGGTACATTAGCAGGGAGCTGGATAGAAAGTGGAATAATCAGGACCTGAACTGGTGAGTTGCAACCACTTTACCTCTAATCTACCGTTGTGATACACCTGGGAATGCAACAGATGCTGATCGAGGTACTTGTGTCCCTCCTACCCACATGGGAGACACAGCATCAGCCATGCCCAGGCCTGACTTGCAGTATTTGTGGAGTGAGTTACTAGATGGATGGACTCTCAGTTTCTATCTGTCTTTCCATGTCGATTTCCATGTCTGTCTCTATTTCTTTTGCACACCCCTCCCCCCACCCCTTAGGTCACTCTTTCAAATAACTGAATATACAAATAAACAAATATATTCCTAAAAATACTAAATTGAGTCAAAATGAAACCTGTGGAAAGAAAAAAGATCATATTTAAATGAAAAGACTATCTAGAAACTCCACAATTATTTATTCACAATCTCAGGCATACAATAAAGTATTGCGAGATGTATAACAAAATAAGCAAAAATGAAAGCTGACAATAGAAATGAATCCATAGGTTAATATAGATGTTAATGAATAAGACTTGGACTTCATGTATAATTAAAGAGGAAAAAGTAAGTGGTATTTATTCTAACTGACAAAATACATAAGGTAATTTGATGTTAGAAACTCTATTTACCTACCATCCAGTGTTTTCAAAATAATACGATAGATGATAGACCCCAGTAGAAAGACAATAAATAGCACTCCCAAAAGAATATGTGTGACAAAAACATTTTAGACAGAACATAAAAACTCTGTGAAAACAATTGGACTTTCCAATAAAAATAAAAAAATAAATCTTAAAAAAAACAGGAAAGAAAAAAATGATGTCTCAAAATGTATGAGCTGAA
Source organism: Ochotona princeps (assembly GCF_030435755.1). Lineage (NCBI taxonomy): Eukaryota > Metazoa > Chordata > Mammalia > Lagomorpha > Ochotonidae > Ochotona > Ochotona princeps. The sequence continues at coordinate 47,113,317 of NC_080838.1, forward strand.
AATGTCTACCAGAAGAGAATGACAGCAAGAAAGAGCAAAATGAACTGAGGCTAACAAGCATAATAGTGAAAAAAAAAAGAGTCAAGACACAGAAGAATTATACCTACTCTGCTTAATGGTTTGAACAGTGATGGACTACATACGTGAAGACAGTCTTAAAAGATTATGTCATCTTGCAATGTTGCAACTATCTTAATTTGTAAATATACTCCATGATGTTTGTATAAATAGGAAATTGCCTAACAAAGCAACGCTCACAGCATTTCTTCAGCATTAAACAACACACAACTATATGTAAAGTAAGGCATGTGCAAGATGGATCTTGATGATGGAAGTCAGAGCAGTTGCAACCCAGTGGTGAACGCTGACAGGAATGTAAGGAAGCCACTGGGTTGCTGAAATTGATATATACCTTCAACATAGTCTGCAGTAGTTGAATTTTTTGATAGGTAGAATTTTTGACTATCGTGCTTTAATAGAATATTTGCTAACTAAACAACAAACATCTCAATGCATTTTCACAAAGTTAATACCATCTCTTTACCTGATTAAGAAAAAGAGTGCTACCTGCAACCCAATATCTTTCATTTTCTTTTCCAGCCACTAATATGCTTAAAGATAATCACTTTCTGACTTCTAATATTTCTAATATATTATGTTAGCGTGTTTCATAATTTTCAGAATTAAATTTCTTATAGTTGAACTTTGTCTAGCCTCATTTCTTTCCAGGAATACATTGACTATACCATAGCTTTATTTTATTCATTCCATGATATATGACATTTTTCCAAGATTTAATATGTAGTTTTTCTTTGGACAGTCTTGAGCACATTTAGTAAATACGAGTATGATTATGTTAGGTTTGGTTTTTGAATGAACTTATCAAGATGTTTTAGTTTTTCTAAGATGAAGCATCATACACCAACCCAAATAAGTGACTGTCAATCCTTAATGTTCATTAAGAGTTTTCCATTATGAAACTGGAATTTACTTGTTCATAATCACCTCTTTTTGTACATTTGGTTAGACTTTTATTTAATGATTCCCCGAGTTTGCTTTGTTACATTTCTTTGTTATTGTAAGAATGTAAGTTATCAGAGAAAGAAGAGTCAGGGAAAGCGAGGACTAAGTTAAGGCAAAACAAATAGAAGAGCCATGATCAGGGGTTGGGCCTCAGTTTTCTACAAAGTGACAAACTACTCAGTGTTTCAGGATTTTTTTCAAAGAGAGTATCTTCAGTCCCTGTAACTACAGTCCTTGGCAATAGGGAACAAGAAAGAAGAATTTGGTTTTTGATGCCCAATTCGCCGTGATCCATATTTCCCCAATTTCTGATTGCATCTGCATTAATGCCCAAGTAAATTGTATCAGGGAAATGCTATAGAATGAGATTAAGTATATGTTATGATGTGATGTAAGAAATTTTGAGGGCAAACAGATAACAGGATGAACTGGCAGTGAAACAGGTTGCAGGTCTCTAGTGCTTCAGCAAGCACAACTGTAGCTAATGGTTGTCATTCACAGCCATGGGAACAGATGTCACATGGGTCCACTACAGCCTAACTACAGAACAAGCCATGAATTTGGTGAGCTACATAAATAAACATTCCGTTTCAAATCCATTCTTGTCCTCTGAAGATATCCATGGTTTTCCTACAACGAAGATGCCCTCATTTCTTCCTGGGATGGGAAATGCAAATCAAATTTATGAAGGTGGTGGCAAGTGGACACTGCCACTGAACTGGAAGCTAGACTAGTAGGATGACCCAGATCTACATCTACAAGAAATTTTAGCACATAGTTTTGCTGTCCTTGTCATACTGAGCTTGTGACAGTTATCCACTTACAGGGCTACCAAAAAAAAAAAAAAAAACCCACAGTGCCTTGAGACAGTGCTCTTAATCCCCTATAATCAAGTTAGGTGTCCTGCTTACTGTGCAGCAGCCACCATTGCTCCTTTGTTGTGATCCTTGTTGATTATAACCACAGGAATTCCTTTCTTTGCTTAAGCAAAAGAGAGCTAGTATGGTAGCTGCAACCTCTCGGTGTAACTGAAAGCCTTTATTACTGGGGAAAAGGTTCTCTTTAGAATATGTGGTCCAATGCTTAATTATACATCCCAAAGAATAGCATTCTAACTTCACAAGGGATTGTATATAAGGATTCTAGGAAGAAGGCATCATAGACCTCTCAATCCTTCTCAGGTAGAGAGTTGTTCTCTGCTGCTAGCAGCTGAGCATCCGGTAAGGTCATAGTTGGATTTTTCTTGAAGATGGAAGGTCATGTTGTCATGTGTGAGAGCCCTATTTAAACTCTATAATTTAGCCCCCTTCCTGTAAGCTGGACCTATGGGTTCTGTGTGGGGGGGAACTTGGTACCTTCCACAACCTCTCATGCCTGTTGCCTGCAAAAGCAGAGTTATGATGTGTTACAGACCCCTTCCATTACCCAAAAATAACATGATACACATTTAACTTCTATTTGAGGAATAAATTGTTGAGCTAATTCCAAGGATTTTTTTAGTGACATAGAAACAGTATGTGCTGTTGTTAAATTATTTTCTGTTAAGATATATACAAAACAGATATGTCTGTCAGGTAATACACAAACTGAATCAGCTCTGTCCCTTTTTTTTTTTTTCTGGTATCTTAAGCAGCTTCTTAGCCTGTTTATTGGGTATGTCAGTACTAAAAAAACAGCAAAAGGTTGAATATATGGGACACTAAAATCAGGACTGACATTCAACCAGTATGGCTTCATGTGGCATAGTAGCCAGTGGGTCTGAAACACACAGAGATAAAAATATATAGTGGATCACATTGGAATTACTAGTGAACTCACTGTTTGGTCTTCATATGTAATTTAGAGAGAGAATCCTTGTGTCAAGTACCCACCGAAGCATTTGTTCTAATCATACAGTAGTCATAGTTGAATGAAGAAACTGCTGGAATAGCAGTTTCTAGTATTTTTGGTTCCTTTATGGAGATAATCTGCTTGCAAAGATAATTTGAGTAAAGAAATACTTTTTGCAATAATAATTATCATTATCTTTCACATACTTTTCTTAATTTCTTCGTTTCCACATAGGCAACAAATCACATTTCTCTGTTTCCTTTAAACTGACTTGTATTAGATTGAAAGCTCCATATTTTTGTGCATAGGAGGAAAATGTTTCATAGTCTGTATTTTATATTCCCTATGGTATAGAAAGTCTGTGAGAGTGTCTGATGTCAAAGAGTCAAAGAAAATCCACAGTCATTAGGTGGTGTTTCCAACAAAGCACCCTTGTGCTGAAGACAGTTACCTGTAGTTTGATGATTTTTTTTTTGCTTCCGCTGAAGCCAGTGATTTGCTGGGGAGGCTGGAAGGTTGGTGCTGCTTCCTGAGATATGACATTCTCCAAATCATTTTCTTCAAAGTCTTGTCACTGCCTGTTCTACTGATTCCAAGTGATGCCCTGGACCCTGATATATTCAAAATGCGCCAGAATTTCCAACCTCTGATCTTGCACCCTGTGGAAGAAATCCCTCTCCCGTCTTTTCTCTCCTCCTCATGTGAAACAAGAACAGTCCAATATTTCCACTGAGTTTCAGCTTGGACTTCATGGCTAGCAAAATCCTTGAGACAAGGAAATGCTTAAGGTTTGATTTCTGCTCCAAATTAAGAGAAAGGAAAACACTGAGATCAAAACACAGAAGAACAAAGAGACATCCTGATCCCCACCCCCAAAGTTGCCTGAATTAGCAAATTAAAATACAGGAAGTCTAGTTAATTTTGAGTAGCTGATGAACAATGAACACTTTTTGAGCATAAGTATGTTGCATGCATATGGGACAAATTTGCTTGGCATCATGCATTTTATCAGTAACTTCAAATGTCACTTTCTGATTCATCCTGTTTTTTAAAAATGTATTTTGACACATATGCCATCTATGTTGGTTTGAATCTTCAAACAGACGTTGCTATTGAAACTTCAGATTTTAGAAAATCATGGATTTGAATTGAAGCTGTATTAGAAAAGGTACACTCTAAGAGCTAAGAAGTCCAGAGATTTAAAAAAATAATAAAACAAACACAAAATATCTTCCTCGAACATTTGTTTCCCGATACAAACTGAATGTTTCTTACCTGAAAAGTTTGGAATCACAAGTGCTTCAGATTTTGGGTTAGTTGCAGAGAAAAATCATTTATCTTGGGAGTGGGTTGGTGGGTCCCAAGTCTGAACATGATATTCTTTTATGATTCACACCCATCTTATACATTTTGGTTGAACACTATTGTATATTGTGTGACATGCTTATAATTGTTATTTAAAATTATAATTGTTATTTGAAATTTTCTTATGAATAACTGATGTTTGTCACGTTCTTCTCATGGGTCTTCCAGGACAAAATCAGACTTGATACATAGAAACTAATACTAGGTACCCTTCCACTTCCGATTCAAGGAAGTTCCATTCTAATTCAACCTGAACATTAAAAGTACCTTATGCCCACGAGATAATCAAGAATACAGAGAAACTATTAGAAAGGCATGTGGGAGGACATCCACACCACAAATGTGGAGGCAGTGCCCAGGAGGCATGGAAATAGCACTGCTGACAGTGCCAGGCCTCAGTGCTACCTCCAGTTTCCAGGGAAATTTCAATACCTTGTGGTGGGCTTGGAGAACCCCACCATTGTGCAGTCTCCCTACAGCTGGAATGCTCCCTCCATGGTACTATAATTGAGAAACTAGGCTTGCACTACAGAGTAGTTTCAGAATCATCTTGACTTGTATTATTTCCAGAAAAAGAGAATGCCTTGTGTCTAAATTGCTAGCAGAAATTATTTTGAAATGAAGCAGGAGGTGGTTTCCTTGAATCAGAAAGCCCGTGCAGTAACTTCGGGGGTGATTATTATTCCATCTGTTGATGTGATTATGGAAATTCTGGCTAAGACTGTGAGTCTAGTGCACTTTGCTGTCTTCCCCACTTCCCAAAGGATGGAGGGCCGCCAGCTATGCAAAGTGCTGGAAATGGATGAAAGCAAGCCAGTGACCTTGAAAGTACTGATCAGGAGTTCTTAACCCTTTTTAAAACAGGTGGTGTGAGCATATTTATGCATAGTTATTCAACTTTTCAAAGCTTTCCAGACTTTATCAACTGAGATTTTTTTTTTAAACTGCCCTTTGAACTTCATTGTGTGACACACCAAGACACTGAGAGAACTCAAATAAAATGAAAAGCAGTAGAAAGTTTAATTGAAAAAAAAAAAAAGGACAATGTATGTATCTGGCAACTGGAACAACTCAGGAATGATGGGATCTTCAAAAGTTTGTGGAAACCATGTATTATGAAAAAAAACTATGTTTGGACTTCAAAAATGTTGTACTAAAATAAAAATCATTCTTTAATTTCCCTGTCCTTTTTTTTAAAAAAAGAAATTATTTATTTGAAAGTCATACTGACAGAAAGAGAGATGGGGACACAAAGAAAGAGAAATCTTTCATCTTCCGTTCCACTTCCAACCAGAGCTGAGCCAGATTTAAGCTAGGCGTTTTATCCAGATGTCCTATGTGCCAGGGACCCAAGAACCTGAACTACTGTCCACTGTTTTTACCAGGCCATTAACAGGAATTTGGAGCTGAGGTGAAGCAGCAGGGACACAAACTGGAGCTCACATGACATGTTGGCATTATAGGTACAGCTTTCCCCATCACACCACATTATCAGCCCCTTCCATAAACTTCCTGAAGCTCCCACATTTGTGAGGGGACCAATGTTCACAGTACGAAGTTAAAACAGGAAATATCCTTCTATTAAAATGAGTTTTTTGTTTGGGGGAGAAATGTAACTACTTGCACAAATAAATGGCCCTGAGTCATTTATTCTCTTTTTTAGCAGAAAATATCAAAACTGAAATTATGATTGATTTTATGACATCACATCTGTCATGGGGAGTAAAAATGCCAGTGCCCTGTGAAAGTTTCCAACTCTTAGAAAGTCTTGGCGTCAGAAACACTCCAACACTGTTTCTAAGATGCTCCTACTGGATGATCTGGCTTAAGATATGTTCTTCTGCCACTGTGTGTGTGTTCTTTTTAAAGATTTATTTATTTTTATTACAAAGTCAGATATATAGAGAGAGGAGAGACAGAGAGGAAGATCTTCCAGCCAATGATTCACTCCCCAAGTGACTGCAATGGCTGGGCCTCCCACACGGGTGCAGGGTCCCAAAGCTTTGGACCGTCCTGGACTAATTTTCCAGGCCACAAGCAGGAAGCTGGATGGGAAGTGGAGCTGCTGGGATTAGAACCAGTGCCCATATGGGATCCCGGGGCGTTCAAGGCGAGGACTTTAGCTGCTAGGCCATGCCGCCGGGCCCTGCTACTGTGTGTTTTAATGAGTAAGGCATTTTCTACAAATAACCTTGGGGCAAACTTGCATGCTTCTTTGGGACACTGTGTCATTTTTTGTGATTAAGTTCCTCCAGGAAATCATAAAATCCAACTTGTAAAAGAGGAAAATGAGCTCAATATCTTTGAACATGAAGTGATTCATGTCAGCATTGGAGCGAGTTTTGAGCAGACTTATTCATGATATTGTTCATTAAAACTATTTCTGATCTAAAAGGTTTTCTCCTTGACTTCTACATTCTCTTAGCACCTGGGGGGGGGGGGGAGATCTAGAGACAAATCTGCTCCTAGCGGCGGAAAATGAATGACAGACCCTCACGTGTATTGTTATGTGTCAGATGTCGCTAATTTTTAGACAGTGTAAAGCCACAGCTAAAGGTGTTTATTGTGCTATTTTTGCTTCCGTAGGGGAAGAAGTCAAGTTGTAACAGCTCTTATTAACAAACCCAAGTTTTTTTATGTGTGTACTTTTATTATGAGAAATCTAGGCCCAATCTGGGTTTAAGAAATAAAAATCACCCCATAAATTCATTATATCATATATACAAAGAATCACTTTTGAGGCAAATACATTTATTATTGTAAGTCAAAACGGAAGTCGTCAATTAGTATTAGCATTATAGTTTTTGAAAGTCAGAAGAGATCTAATGACACAAAATATCATTCTCATCTGGAAAATTGGATTGTGTTGCTGAACTTTTAATAATTTGAGAAAAATTTTCTTGTTTGGCTCCTAGTAAACCAGTCTTTAATATGGCTTTCTCTTTCCCAAATGTTTTCTGCCAAACTTCATAGAATGGCTTCTGTTTGCTCTGGGAGACAGAGGCAACTGGTAGGCTACTGGAGCCTGAAGCCCTAAGATCAATACAGTAGCACATGAAGTCTCTCTAAATGACCAGTTTCTTCAGAACTTCACTTTCTCAATTGTGAGTTCTGATTGTCTCAGAGTTGTAAGCCTGGGCTACATTCCTGTGGGATTTTTCACATCTTTGAAGGTGATTATCTTTAGTCAACTGGAACAGAGCTGGTCTTATAAATAGCAAAGCAGGCATGATTGGAAAGGGTCTTTTTGTGTTCTGAGCAAACATTGTTGAGGATTTGCCTTTCAGATCACTATTCTAGTTACTTTGGAAGCAGCCATAAAAAGAAACAAATATCACTGCCAGAATAAAATATTTAAAACTGTTATTTATGAGAGGTAATTTTTGCGATAGTGAAAGATACACTGAGAATGTCAAAAAGAAGCAGTAATTATGAGTAGGGTGATCATTTAATGCATTTATGAATTAAAGTTAACATTTTGGTAAAAAAATTATAATAGGTAAATAAGAAAACTCTCCAAGCTTCTACAGAAAGAGTATTTCAAGTAGAAAATAGAAAAATATGAATTTCTTGAGACAGGGTATATCCCTCAAATCTAGTACAATAAAGGAGAGTGGGGTACAGTATTCAAGGAGATATCAGAAAAATATAGCAGATTTTTCAGACAATTTAGATTTTCTTATGAGAGGACAGGATAGTCACTGAAATGGTCTGGCTTAAATGTTGATAGCGTCACCACACTGCTACGTCAAAAAGAGTTTACAGAGGGATCAAGATAGGATCAGGGGAAACTAGAGCAACAAGAAATCAAGCAAGACAGAATAAAATTAGGATGTTGGCAACACTGCTGGACTTTTGCTTTCACTAGAAACAGTATGAGAAGTTAGGGTCATACGTAGTACATACGTAACTAGTTAAGCTGTCACCTGCAATGTCAACATCATATATAGACAATGCTTCTTCCACAGCTACTGCTCCATTTCCAACCCAGTTCCATAGTGAGCCTGAGAAAACAAAGGAAGATGGCCCAAACACTTGGGTCTCTGCCATCCATGTGGGAGACACACATCAAACTGCTGAGTGCTGGTTTATTCCTGGCCAAGCCCTGGCTGGTGCCACAGTCTGCAGAGTGAACCAGATGACGAAAGATCTCTGTCTCATACTCTGATTCTAACTCCAAACTTTGAATACACAGATAAATTTCTGATAAAAGAAGAAATAAAGGATGAGAGTAACAGAAAGCTAATGATAGAGACAGATAGAGTCAAAGACTGTTGTAGTTCATCTAGAGCAATACTTCATTTTAGTTCCTTTCTCCAATTCCCAAGCATTTGTAGCTTTGTAAAGCATAAAGTCTTCATTTTTGAGAAACTCTCAACATAGAATAGGGACTACTTATTTTTTTTTATCAACCTGGTTACTTTACAATAATTCTCAGACAGAATAAAAGTGTGTGTATATGTGCTTTTTGGTTTAGTATCATGCTATCTTCAACAACTGCTCACAGTTTTGCTTTGCCCCTGGTGAGGCATATTGGGTGCCTGACTCAATTATGTAGATGATCTTAACTCCACCACCATTTCCATCCTGGACATGTGTTTATTTTAGGCCTCATGACAGATGAGCTCACCCAGACCTTAAAATGCAGAATTTAAGGTTGTGTCAGACTGTAATTTTATGCTAACTCTGTTTATCCCCATCTTCAATTACTGAAGTTACCACCCTAAACTCTGGAAAATAACTAGAGACAATGTTTGTTTGGTAGCAAATTAGAAACTGACGTTCCTGTTCTCCCTGAGTGTGACTGTGTGTATGCAATTTAATTATGTTGGAACTGTGCATTATGGTGTCTAAACTAACTTCTCTTTATTCTCTGAGATTTGTTTCATGTTTGGGAAAAACAAGAGAAAGTGGCAAATGTCTTCAAAAGCTAAAAATTTCAGACCCACGTTACACAGAGAGAGTGCACATCCATAATATTTGCAGAAGCATAGTGATTTCTATTGTTCCCCTGGGGGAGCTCTGAGTAGGTAAAGGGGGAGAGTCAAGCCATTGTCTTTAATTGGGTGGCAACAGGGGATGGTCTGAGGTCTCTATCTTTGGACAATGCAGTGAACCATGATTATGACTGTGGCTGGAAAAACATTTTAAATGGGGAAGAAGGTAAAACAGAGGACCAAGAATGTCTACTTTATGGACTCTGTGGGTTTTATTTTCAGCGTCTGTAAATCTGTATTCCTTTATAAACAGAACAAAGTGGTCAATTTTCACAAGGGTTGTGCTAGCACAATGGTACCAAGGGCTTAGATTGGGAACAAAGTCATTAAAAATAACTACATACAAAGAATTCAGTCGTAAATAATGTGCCACAAAGGATCCAAAGAACTCCAAGGCTGATTTACTGCAGTGTATCTAAAAATCTCCTTCCCACTGCACTGCCCTGCATATGCTGAATCTGAAGGAACTCTTCTAAAGGCCTTCTCTCAGTTTTTCTTTTACTCTTCTTGCCTCTCTTCTCTCTTCTTTGCCTCTTATCTCACCATCTCCATCATTTCTCAGTCATTTAGACAATCAGCTAGAGAATTTTAAAAAATTAAAATTAAATGAGAGACCCAATTAGTCTTTGTCCAAGCCCTCTCTGTTCTTTGTTCTCCTTATTCCTTCACCATCAATATAATTATTTAAATGATTTTGTTTAGAGTTTATTTTATTTTTATTGGAAAGTCAGATAAACAGAGAGGAGGAAAGACAGAGTGGAAGATCTTCCTTCCAATGATTCACTCCCCAAGTGGCTGCAATGACTGGAACAGAGCCAAGCCAAAGCCAGGAGCCCAGAGCTTCTTCTGGGTCTCCTGTGCAAGTGCAGGGTCCCAAGGGCCATCCTCGACTGCTTTTCTAGGCCACAAGCAGGGAACTGGATGGGAAGTGGGGCTGTTGAGATTAGAATCAGTGCCCATATTGGATCCTGGCATGTTCTAGGAGAGGACTTGAACCACTAGGCCATGGCGCCATGCCCAATGCTATTTTTAAACCTTCGCTTTACTTAAATGATTTGAATGGTGGAGGGTCCATATTTTTTATAATTGATTCATTTTATGTTGATTTTACATACTATGGGATGTAAGGCTATAGTTTCTTGTTCACTTGGCTATCTAATTTTCTCCACATTCGCTATTGAAGAAACTCTCCTTTCTCCAATGCACATGTTTGGTATCTGTGTCAAAAATCAGATAACTTGGGCCCGGCGGCGTGGCCTAGCGGCTAAAGTCCTCGCCTTGGAAGCCCCGGGATCCCATATGGGCGCCGGTTCTTATCCCGGCAGCTCCACTTCCCATCCAGCTCCCTGCTTGTGGCCTGGGAAAGCAGTTGAGGACGGCCCAATGCATTGGGACCCTGCACCCGTGTGGGAGACCCGGAAGAGGTTCCAGGTTCCCGGCATCAGATCGGCGCGCACCGGCCCGTTGCGGCTCACTTGGGGAGTGAATCATCGGACGGAAGATCTTCCTCTCTGTCTCTCCTCCTCTCTGTATATCTGTCTGTAATAAAATGAATAAATCTTAAAAAAAAAAAAAAAAAAAAGCAGAACATTTAAAAAAAAAAAAAAATCAGATAACTGTAGACACATGCGTTTGTTCCTAGAAGAAAACATAGGGGAAATGTTTCAAGATGTTGATATAGGCAGTGCTGAAACAAGAAAAGAACAAACGGGTCAGGGAGGATGAAAGAAGATAAAGAGAGGAGGAAATCAGAGGAGTGTCTTGGAATCCACTATATACAAACAGTTGAATGACTTGCAAAAACAGGAAGTGAAAACAAAAATAGAAAAATGGGATTAAATAAAATGAAGAAGCTATTGCACAACAAAAGATGTAGTCAGTAGTGTCAAGTGACAACCTGAAGAAGGAGAGAAACTATTTGCAAATTATTCATTCATGTAAAGAGTGCAAAAACACAGTAGGCAACATATCCTGTTTTCCATCTATAGTTCATTTTCAAATTTAATTGCCAATGGGAGATGGGACATCAAAAGAGTGACTAATTCATGAGGGATATACCTTCTGGATGGACTCACGTCATTACTGTGGGAGTGATTATTTACCCCTGGAGTGGCTTTGTAATAAAAATGAGCTCAGTGTGTTACTTGATCACATCTCATCTTCCTCAGTCTCACCCTCTCTGGCCATGTGATGCCCTCTGCCATGCTAAGCTATAGCAAGGACGTCTTCACTAATTCTGGCTCCTGAGCCATGACTGCCCAGTCTCAAACACTGTGAGAAATATTTGTTTTTATTTATAGATTTCCCAATCTGTAACATTTTTAAAAACACAAAATAATTGTCTAAGAAAAAAGGTTACAATAATTGAGTAAAATTTTGACTCCATTGTATGATGGATAATTGCATGGGAGGGCACGAAAACTAGGACAGGGGCTGGGGTGACTAGACAAAGAGGCACTCAATAACATCCGTGAGGACTGGAGAGCTGAGCTGATTAGATGGAACTAAGCTTCAATACCCATCAACATGTACGACAGCCAAATGGGATGTGGGACAGACTGGATTAGTCTGCTACACATACTGGCAAGCCAGGGTAGGGGGCGGGCCTGGTGGGGGTTATTGTGGGTCACTCTGACTGGGTTGCAGCTCCCACTGGTTTATGCGAGGGCCGAGTATGTGCTGGATAGAACCAGGCTGGACTGCAACACCCATTGGTTCCAGTGGAAATTGGGGCTGAAAACAGAACCAACCCAGCAATTGCAACCACCAGCTAATCAGGGCGATGGACTGTGCCGGGCCCTGTGCTTGCTAGTACATGCAACAATCTGGTCTGGGAACACCTCGGACAAAGTTTCTTTGGGGATCTCCCCAATCGAACTGCCGGACTCAGAACGCTAACCAAGAAAAGACAGAGGACAGAGCAAGTCAATCAACCACCTCAGCTATATGTTGGTAGAGAAATACTGAGCAAATGGAGACTATGATGGACTATGTCAATCAGTGGATTCTTCACCGACCTCATCGTGCTTGGAGTGGTGAGATTGGCAGCGATTCGTAATTGGTGAACTATCAAAACCACTTGAGCAAGTATCTCAGAGCATGCGCCACATCAGGGACCTGGGGTGGGTGGGAAACTGGGTGGGGCTTCTCTCTCAAAATCCCTCTTTACCTCAGATACATGAAGGAAACAATATGGAAATAATAGTCTTACCTACTTTGCTGTAGCCCTTGAACCTTTTTACCCTAATTAACTACGTAAAGATTGTCAAAAATATAATAAAAATGAAAAAAAAGAAAGATCAGTTAAATGCATGCGTGCTCATACCAGGACATTTTGATCAGAAGTGGTAACACAGTATTTTATTAAACCATCATTTAAATCTGTGTGTGTTCATGGAAGATTATCAAAACAATAAAAGAAGTAATAAGCTTAGTAATCAATTGTTTTACTTTCTCCCCATTGTTTACTACTTCCTTTTCTCTTTCTGCCTGGACATTTAAAATTTTCTGCCACGTATTTTTATGTTGAATATACATGTCTACTCTGGAGTTAATGGCAGTTGACCTTGTAATCAAGACTCTGGCTAGGATGGTTTTTTCTGGGCTCGTTCTCTGGCTCTGTTTCCAAAGCCTGCTAATGTGGACCCTGTGAAACAGCAGTGGTGGCTCAAGTGGGCGAGTTTCTGCCACTTACCTGGGAGAGATCTGGACTGAAACCTAGCTCCTGGCTTCAGCTCCTTGACCTTTGTGGGTATTTGGGGTATGAAGCAGTGCCTGGGACACATCCTTTCTTTGTTTGTCACTATCCCTTTGTTGCTCAAGCCAAAGAAGTAACTTCTATTGAAACTCAATCTCTGATTTAGCTAATTTTATTTACTGCTATTACAGAGTACCTAAAACCATGTAATATATACCGAACAGAATTTTATCTTTCACAGACCTACAGGCTGAGAAACCTGCCACTAAGGCACGGTGACTGATGGGGGCCTTCATATATAAATTATGGAAGGAAGAAACAAAAATGAAAACAGTCTTCAAATCAAAGAGAGAAAAAGAGAGTGGACTCACTATTGTGAGCCCTTCTTGGTACTGACATGATATTAGTGCCTCATAAGAAGATTCAGAAGAAGTAAGAAGGTCTCTGCCTTTCTGCCATACGCTGTGAAGACAAAGAGCAGCCTGTATCTTGGAAACAGACAGTAGTCCAAACCATGAATGCTAGTGCCTTGACCTTGGAATTTTCAGTCTCCAGGTCTTTAGGCAATATATTTCTACTGTTGATGAAATACCTAATCCTAGGCACTTAGCTAAAGCAGCACAATTGGACTAAGTCACTCATAAAATAAATGTGAGTGTGTATATTAGGAAATAGAAACACCACACCCTTCTTGTAGGCCATGATTGGTATTGTCTGGAACCTTCTAGAAAGCAGCTAGCTTTGGGAACTTGTGTAGCGTACAGAACTCTGAGCACAGCTCTTCCCTTGTCATCTCCAGGCTGTCAGAAGTGGACAGCCTAGGTTCCAAAAAATACAACATAAATTTAGCGAGTTTCCCCAACATGATGGTGATATTCCTAATATAACACCTTCATAATTGTTCCTTCTTTGTCCAGGAAGCTTCTGTTCTTTAGTGTGACTTAGTTCCTCACTTCATTCAGATCTCTGCTAAAATGTAAATTCACATGTGATCATTCTCTGTCCCTTTAACTTGTGTTCTTTTTCATCCCAGGATTTATCAGATGAGGTGCTGGTCAAATTTTCAACCTGTGATTGATACCTCAACAGAACTGTATGGGGTAGATAGATACTGGCATGATCTTTCTTTTCAAGGCTTAGAGAGAATCAAGTAAATTACCCATTTGAACCAAACTATCTGACACCAGAGTTTATGATCTTAACCTTCATGTATTAGGATGCTCCTATATTAACTGATTAAAGTCTATTGTCTCAGTGCTAAAAACAGGCACTTGAAAGAGCAGAGATAGATAGTAAAATACCAGTGATAATGAAATGTCCAGACATATGACAAATGACCAAGGATATGAGTATGAAAAATGATGTGTACTTCCAAGCCATCAGCAAGCAATTCAAAATACATTCTTTTATGAGAGGGTCAAGATGGTTTTATTTTAAGATCCGTACTTTACTGAAAAAATTGATGGCAATGTGTGTGTGAAGGGAGAAATATTTCATGCTCTCTTAACTCTGACCTAATGTGGAAAGAGAAAATACCAAATTCTGGAAAATATGTGTGATATCTATGGAACAGGAGCTATGTAACCCACCAAGCAGCTTAAGAATTAAGCCAAAAGTATGTGTTGGCATTCTCCAGGCCCCACTCACTTCCCTTAGATTCTGTTTCTATTTCATTATGCACTACCTGGGTCAGTGTCCACTCTCCATCCCTATGCTTGGGAGCTACAGTGTCATTGACCACAATTTCCTTAGTAACAGCAGGAAATCAGATGACCATTCCAGAAACCAAGGAATGGGAATCAGGAAGAGGACAGCATTAGGAGGTACTAACAATGTGTGAGCAATGACATCAGAAATTTAATGACCAGCATAATTACTTCACAAGCCTGTGCCTTTTGAGAATGCATCCGTCATAAGGTTTTCTGTTACTATTCCTCAAGGAAAGTCTGCTCCAATCTCTTCATTGCCTGTGCCATCAATTTTTTTAAAAAAAATTTTTAATTGTTTTTATTTTGCTGATTTTTACATAGTTGATTAAGAGGATCAAGGGCTATAGGAAGGTGGGTGAGATCACCATTTCCACATTCTCTTTTTTCTCCTTCCTGTATCTGGGGGAAGGAGGGAGTTAAGGGGAGAAGCTACACCCAGCCTCCCAACCATCCCAGGGTTCCCGATGCGGGGTATGCTCTGAGGGGCCTGCTCAAGAGGTTTTGATAGTTCAACAGTTCTGAATTACTGCCAATCTTGCCACTTGAAGCATGATGAAATCCCTCCAGAATCTACTGGTTGACATAGTCCAACTTAGAGTCTCTGTTTGCCCATACTAGGTTGGGGTAGTTGATCAATTTGTTCTGTCCTCCATCTTCTATTGTATCAGGCGTCCTCTGCAGACTCTGATATACTGCCATATCCTCCATGTGCACTCAGACATGCCATCCACTGCTCTGCCTAAGCCACTGAGGAAGCTCAGCTCTGACACATGCACTCCACAGCCAGACCATGGAACCTGCAATTCTCTTCATAGTTGGGATTCTGAGTCCAGCAATTCAGTTGGGGTGATCCTCAAAGAAACTTTGTCTGAGGTGATTCCCAAACCAGATTCTTGTGTGTGCTTACCAATACAAGGTCAGGCACAGACCATTTTCCCAATCAGCCTATGCATATTCTGCACTTGCTGAGTCAGTTCTGGTGTTCTACACAAAATAATGGGTGTTGCAGTCCAGGGATCCTGCCCATCTCACGTTCGGCCTTCATGTATACCAGTGCGCAGTTCAGCCTAGACTGGGCAACCCACAATAATCCGCATCAGGCCTGCCCCCAACCGTGGTTCCCATGTTTGCCAGTATGTACATCAGACTGGTCCAGTCCATCCCACATTGCATTCAGTTCTCATGCCTGTCAATGGGCCTTGAAACTTGGTTCAACCCAACAGCCCCACTATCCATCCCACATACGTGCCTGTGGATGCCACTCTCTGTCTAGGCATACCTTCCCCAGTCCTGGTTTTCATGCTCACCAGTTGGAATGGCAACCCAAGAGGGAGGTACTCACTGTTTCTCTATAAGGCCCATTCCTGGATCCTGCACTCTCCAGGTGGTTCTGCAGTTTAACTTGAGAGCATTTGCCCTCAGTACCAGCATCTGCTACCATTCCCTGGCTTGGTTGGTGCTGTTCGCTACCACAGTTCTTGCACGCACCTGCAGGGACTGTGTCCCAACAGAGGAGTTCCCCAAACTCCTCCATCAGAACCTCTCCCAATGCCAGATTTCATGCCCATCGGTGGGTCCATGGGCCAGCCCTGCTTAGTCTATTTCCTGTACTAGCAGGAACAGTGGCTTTTCCTGACTGACCTTCAACCTATTCCAGTTTTTGTTGAGCCAGCTTGGTATAATCCCTCACCTGTTTTGGCTTTTGCCTTTGGATGCTGTAGCCTGGCCTAATCTGGCCTGCCACTGTCGAAACTCTCACTGGTGGGTGCTGGAACTTTTGACTGTGCTCATTCTGCTCCCATTCCTGGCTCATGCAAACTGGTAGGTGTGACAGCCTATCCTGTCATGACCTGTGCTCAAGCCTGGTTTCTGCTCTTGCCAGCGGGCTAAGGTTTGCTTTGCCCTGCCCAGTCTCTTGCCTTCCAAAACCAACCCATACATTTGCCAATAGCTGGAGCTACTTTGCCCAGCTTTCTACCCCCTATGCCTGGACCACGTGCTCACCAGTGGGAACTATGACCCACTAGGGGAGCTTCTCATGTTCTCCCACTCGGCCCACTCGCAGATCCAGATCTCATGCGTGCTGGCTGGTGCTAGGTCCTTGCCTGTCATAGCCTGCCCCTCCATCTTGGCCTTGTATCAGCTGGCGAATGTTGTGGTCTGGCCAGCCCCACACCCTATTTTTGGATGCACATGCAAGTGCTGCAATCCGGTGTCAGCCGTTGACTGTCCTGCTGGACAGGACAATCCGGAATTACTCAGACTCTTCCCTGTTGCTGCACCTGTGAGTGATGGCAGGTTCCATGGTCACACCTAGCTCAGCCCATCACCACTCCAACTCTTGAGCTAACCAGCAGGACTTGTATTTCCTCAGAGTGGGTCCACACATCTCCCACATAATCTACCTCCTGACTTGGTTTTCTTGTGTGATGGTTAGTGTCATGGTCCTGCCTAGTGTGATCCATTCCCTGTTCTGACATTCAGTCAGGTACTTGGATACAGCCCTGATAAACAGATCCCCTGCCCAGCTTTGGCATGGACTGGTGTGTGGTAGTCAGCAGTGTTGTATGCTAGTAAGCCCTACTCAGGACTCCAATGTTGGCTGGTTTATCAGCCTGACCCATACAGATCTTCCAGTCACTCCCCATCAAACCACCAGGTCTCAGCCCTCTCACTTACTTCTGAGTACAGTTACCTTGTCATTGGGAGTCCCTCAGGATTCATTCTCCACCTACAGGTGCAGTGGCTTTATCCATGGATGTCCCTAGGCAGTAATTCCATACTCTCAAGACCCCAGAGTTTGCCTCTGGCTGGCCAGTGGGTGAGGCCCAGCACTGTTGTTGTTCTGGCTGCCTGAAAGCCCAGAACTCCTCACTGCTTGGTAGCAGTGGCTGGGGCTAGAGTCCCAAGCATTGAGTACTACCTGACTCTGGTATCCCCAGCAGCCACCATACTACTGGGAGCTCCAGCCACCCAAGCCCAAAGTCGAACTCCTATTTTGTAGCTCCTATTTTTAAAATTTCCTTATTCTACATTTTTTAAATTACTCTTAAAATGATAATAAACATGTACAGTATTCCCAGAAAGTTTTAAAAGGAATCTTCTAGTAAGCACATGGTAAAACTTTCAATTCAAATGCTGCACTGTACCTATCACTGTGTATTTGGAGGATAACCTTGGGAGCTCCAGCTTTTCTTCCCAATCATAATGCCCCTTTATCCTCTGGACTGACATTCTGCTTCCAGAGTCAACAGCTACAAAGCCTGTGCTGCTATAGAAAATCTAAGACCACCCACATTGCCTGTTTTAGTGTAACTTTAGCTGTGAGATCTGGGAAATTTGATGATTAAATCAGAAACTGAAGTCTGACCGCAGTCTAGGCACAGATATTGTGGTCACAGATCATTTATTTACACATCTTAACCAAACTTTCTTTTTAGTTTTTATTTCCAGAGAGATAAGGACAATCTAACTTAAAGCAAGAATATGCCATTACATCTTCAAAGATATGAAGAAAAAATTCAGGAGATCTAAATTAATAAATTAGGAGTTATGGAAGAATAAGTTTAAATAAAAAGAAATGCACTAAGTATTTAAATATATAACTTAGTAAGACATTTCTAAAGGCAAAGAATATTTCAGACTATGAATTTAAAATGAGTAAAAATTAAAATAATTTAAGGGGTTTGTTTTCAGGTATTTTTGAGGAATCTTATGGTAACCAAATTTAGCCAAACAGTAAAAATCTCAGCAAAGCAATTTGTGGTGATCCTTAGCTATTTAACTATGGAAAAGATTGTAACAAATGTTGAGATTATACTTATAGGAACAAAGGCAAATTTTATGATCTGCAATCACTACAAAACTAGAGAAGAGGAATAAATATTCTGATCCCTTCATTAGCAAAAAATAGATTAAACATGAAATATTTAGCAGCACAGTTACTTTTTTTTCTATTTATACGTCGTAATACTAAGGCCAAGTAAAAAATCTAAAATAATGCAACACACACAAAAAAATCAGTCCTATCAATTAATGTAATTGGCTAAAATCGCACAGTAGTTTCGAAAAGATCATCTGAGGAAAGCTATAATGACTTAGAGTCCTCTTGGCAAAAATTAGGCTAGCATTGGGGTATAGCAGAAAAATATTACCATCTGGAACACTGGTATCGCAATTCAAGTACCCACTGTTCTGCTTCTTATCTAGGTCCCCGCCAATACTCTGAGAAAAATGGCAGAAATGCTTGGCCCTCTCATCCCATGCAAAACACCTTGAATCAGCTCCTGGCCATGAATTCTTTCTAGCCAAGCATGGCCATTCTGGCTTTCTCTCTCTCTCTCCTTCATCCTGCCTTATAAATAGAATAAATAAATAAACCTTTTGAAAAACAACAATGAAAAAAGATGTCTTTTGGGATTATTGTGTTCCATTTTGGAATGCCTAGGCTCAAGTTCTGGTTCGTCCTGAGTCTAGCTTCCTTTCAAAATGCATCCTGAGATGCAGTCATGCATCTACAAATAGTTAGGGCCCTGGTACCCATCTGACAGCCTTAGATTGGGTTCGTAGTTCCTGTCTTTGGCCTAGCCCAGCTTTGGTTGTTACTGGCATCTGGAGAATCAGTGGTAGGAAGCACTGTTTATGGTTTCTATGCTCGCTCTCTCTCTTTCTCTTTCTAGCTCTCCTTCTCTCTCTTTTTCTTTCACACATACTTGTTATGCTGCCTTTTTAATAAATAAGATTTCAAATACTATCTGTTTGAATTACAAAGTAAACTTGTACACTAAAAGAAGTCACGCCATGAAAATATTAACAAAAGGAAAACAGGATGCCCCACCCAGTATGAAACAAATGTCACCAGACAGATAAAAACAAGTGCAAGAACATCCTTTGCCTGACTTGTTCTTCTTAGTCATTGTATTCATATCAGTTTACTGAAGAATTATGACAATTTATAAAATGAGAGTATAGCTGTACTTGCCATCAAACAATTCCAGAACACAAAGAAAACATGGAAAGGCTTATATTTGCAGTATATGTTTCTTTAGTTTTTTTTCAAATTTTATTTATTTTTATTGTGAAGTCAGATACACAAAGAGGAAGAGAGACAGAGAGAAAGATCTTCTACCCATTGATTCACTTCCCATGTTGCCTCAACTGCTGGAGCTGAACCTATCTGAAGTCAGTAGCCAGGACTCTTCCAGGTTTCCAATGCAGGTGCAGGGTCCCAAAGCATTGGGCCGTCCTCGACTGCTTTCCCAGGCCACAAGCAGGGAGCTGGATGGGAAGTACAGCTGCTGGGATTAGAACCAGCACCCATATGGGATCCCGGGGCTTTCAAGGCGAGGACTTTAGCCACTAGGCTACCAGCCTGGATCCATGTTTTTCTAGTTTTACTCAAAAAATTACAATATTGAAAAATGGTATTGAATATCAGGTGAAGCATTTGATTTGGAACAAATATTTTTGTATATATGTTGCTTTGATAGAAATGTATACAAATGCAAGTGAATTAAAATAAAGGGACTACAGTAGTCTTGTTTTACCAAGGAATAACTTTCCATATAAAGATTAAAGGAAGTCACAATCCTCTTTCAAACTCCAAGAAAACACTGTACTGTGGGTTTAGCAGTTGGGAGTTCATTGGCAATGCAGTAAAACAATGGTCTAAAGGACCTAATACATTACTGTTGCTCAGGCTCGAACAGGTGGAGCGTCTCAGTGATGTCTACTGACAAATATTTCAGTTCATCAGGGCCAAACCTAGATGGGTAGAGCCCCACATGCAATCAGATCCAGGTGACACCATCTGCATAGGCAGAGACAAACTGGAGCTAATAATCTGTTTTAGGGACCTTTCCTTACCAAGTGCCTTGAGAATGTGGGGGAGTTGAGAATTTCAAATATTATACAAACAAAGCCCAAAGTAGGAATAGGGAAAACCCTCTTAATGTAAAGGGGGACATGATTATCCAAGGATTCTATCTGTAACATATCATAATACAGTCCTTCATTCTAAACAAAATCCAGCTTTGTAATATGTCTCTGTGACAGTCCATGATCTACAATAGAATTCTGCAATCTGGACGTCTTGGGAATTCCTGGTTCAGAGATCTGAAGGGGAGACTCTGTTCTCAATGTATGCAATGTGCAGTTCTGATAAGGACTGTCTTCCAGCTTCCCAGGCAGCATCTTCTTGCTGTGTCCACACATGGCAAAGGATGCAAGCAGCGCTCCCCATTATTACAGGAGAACTAATCCCATTTACTAGATTTCAAGTTTGTGCCATTTTACCTACCAATGACGCTACCTCAAAATACTATCATATTGGAGGTTAGGAGTCACCATATAAATTTTGGGGGGATACCAAATTCAATTTATAACATTTCATCACCCAGCCTCCCCAAAATATTTATGTTTTACCTATATGTAGCACACTGATTCCATTGTAATATCCCGCAAACACCAGATTCATTAAAGTGTTAGCTTAAAAGTCAAAGTCCATATTTCATCTAAATCAGCTATAAAATATGAATCATTTGTTAATCTCTGAAATAAAGCCTTGTGTGTACTTTAAAAGTTACAATGAGATAATAGGAAAAACAATCCCTTTTTCAAAGATTGAGTTAGGACAGAAGAAAGTAGAAACACGTCAGAAGTCAATCAGTTCAGCAGTGCAAATTCCTTTACAGCTAAGGCTCAAGAGCAGTTCTTGTATTGTTGATGGTGGTATTCTGCTCTCAGGACCACTGGGATAGAGGTCCAAGAAAGGATCGCCCACCCAGAGCTCTGCAGAACAGCCTTGCTTGCAAAGATCTAGGCAGTGTCTAGTTTGTTCCCTTTTAGAGATTAAAGAGACAGCCTTAAAGTCTTTGAATTTCCTTCAGTGTCATTTTTTCCTTGTCTTGAAGAATAGCATGTCCTCAGTCAAACAGCTCTATTGTCACTTCCCATGAAAATCCAAGACAATCCTCAACCTTCCTTCAAAACTCTCTCCTGCTACTTCAGTTGAAACTGGTAGTTTTCCTGTAGGGATGGCTGTTGGTCCAGTTTTCTATCTTAGTCTGCAATGGCTAATCTAACACAGTTTTGAAGGCTGAGGAATCCTAGAATCCTAGATTAAGTACCAGCAGATTTTGGTGTTTCATGACCATCTACTTTTTAGTTCACAAACAACAAGCTTTGCAGTGTCCTCATTCGGCAGAAGCTCCTGGGGACCACTTTTATGAGGTCACTAATCTCATGCATGAGGGCTCTACCTTCATGACCTAATCAACCCGAAGCCTAAGTTCTAAATACTATCATACTAAAGATTACATTTCTACATACCAGTTTGGGAGGAATTAAAACATAGTGTCTATGGCATCCTTAATTATGCAACTAACGAATATAATTTTATATTTGTTCATTATGAAGGACTGTTAAGTTATGTAAGATTCAATTGTCACAAACACCTAGATTGGTCCTCACACATCTACTAATACTTTGCTGATGTAATAGATTTGGTTTATGGAATTTCCCCCATCATCTTCTAAGCTAGGAATAACAGAAGCATCTCTGTAATCATAAAGAATTTCTAGATACAACGGAGGTCATTCTGAGCCCAGTGTTTGTGGCTTCAATGACTTCCAGTACCTATGGCAGCCAGGGGGTCACCTGCATGCTGATAACCCTGAGAACTGCAAGAGCAGTTAGTGTGGATTTCCCTTCTCTTAGCGAGAACCTGGGATGGTTGAGACTTAGAGAATGTTTTAATAAATTGGATTTGTCTTTCTGATTAATTCAGCAGGTAGGGGCATTGAACAGGGCACTCTGGACTAACAGTCAAAGAATGACATTTTCTGAGCTCCTGATAATTAACCATCCATACTAGTTACATTGAACTATGAGAGTCTAGTTAACATGCTAAATTGAGTCAAGCTGCCTCTCAACTTACTAAATATATGGAAGGAAAATCAGGCTTAATGGAATTTCCAAAAAAAATAGTTTTTACACCAATTTCCTGGCATTATTCCTTTGCATCTTCATACTATTTTTCTTTATTTAAGTTCCTTCCATTTTCCTCATCAGGATAAATACTGGTCTTTTGCAATTATTATTCTAGTCATTTTCTATCTTTCAGGTACAAGGATACAAAAAAGTGAAACAACATATTCCAATTCCATAGCTTCTATAAAACAGCATAAAGTAGTTTGTGCAGATAATTTTTCCCAGGGAAGAAAAATTAATTGAGAAGAAGGAAAACCATGTGTAATTCAAGTTCAATCACTGACTTAAGACAAGGTGCCTCACTAGGAGAAAAGTAATTGCATGGCATTCAGTTATTGATTAACTAATTATAAAGAGGACTTTTTAAATATTTCCACGTATATGTGGAACTCAAGAAGAAAACATTTTAAAGCAGAAGAACGTTTTGGCAAAATAGGTACTTAACAGATAATTATTGATTCTATGGGAAATAAGAAAAAAATGAAAGAAGTTATGCAAATGTTAATGTTTTTATAAAGCGCTTGTTTGCTGCTTTGTTTCTCCAAGCTCTCTGTTAAAATGGCTGGTTGTTACACTACAGTTGAAGAATCGAGAAGCAGCTCCATCAGGGAGTGAAATTTCAAGGAGACAGCAGACTCTCTGGCTTACTGCTCAGCAAGGGGAACTCCTGTGCTCCATTCCATGAAGCTTTTGTCAACCATGGAATCTTGCCAGTGCTTTGATCTGGGACTTGTCATCTTCCAGAATCACGAGGAATTTCTGACTGCTGTTGAAGTCAGTGTAGGGCACCCTTGCAGCAAGCTGAGTAGACTAAGCCATCCCCACTCTACTGCCTGTTACCACTTTTAAGACTGTCACTAGCCACTCTCTTCATCTCCTGAAGCTGCAGTTCCTGTTAGAACCCCCCCAGACCTCACACCTCTGGTCTACCACCACCTACAGACTTCTCAGTCACATTCTCCTCCACTGGGGATAATAACGTCACTCAGAGGCCCCAACTCCAACTCCAGACTTGAAGACCCAATGCAGAACTGGTGCTTCATTCTTTAGCCTTTCCCATCCATGTACCATGCCACACAAACCTCAAACAAAACCATTGTATTTCATGCTGATGTTTTATCTGGGCTCAGGCAGACCTTTTTAGTTAGAGAGTGAAATACTTTCTAAATAATAAATTCTAATATTTCACTTTGGGACAAATTGCTTATAAGTTCAGTCCATCATTGTCCACACTATTGCTTTTATTTAACTCCACTGGATCTTCTAAGCTTATCACTTTTAAAAAAATTTCCAATCTCTCCTTCAGCTATTGAATTACTATTTTTCTTGTCTAGGCTATGTTTTATGTTACATCACAATTACTTTTATCTAGCAGTTGGGAAGGTAATTTTGAGTTAATACAGACATCTGCCATCTTGTCCTTGATATCTAAACAGTTCTGGAAAAAAGCCATCTTCCCATAGATCAAGGTCACCACCAGTACGGAGTTATCTGAGCTTGGAAACTCTGGTGCTTGTTGCTGCCACTTACTGCATACTTTTATACTTCCATGTCATGACTCTACTTTATTTTACTAACACTAAAATAGATTGGATAACGAATATTTTTTATCTATTCAGTAAACACTCCTGAAGAATCTGCTGTTTAGGGCCCACCACGGTGGCCTAGCGGCTAAAGTCCTAGCCTTGAACATGCTGGGATCCCATATGGATGCCATTTCTAATCCCAGCAGCCCCACTTCCCATCCAGCTCCCTGCTTGTGGCCTGGGAAAGTAGTTGAGGATGGCCCAAAGCATTGGGATCCTGCACCCGCGTGGGAGACCTGGAGGAGGAGCTCCTGGCTCCTGGCTTTGGATTGGCGCAGCACCGGCCATTGTGCTCACTTGGGGAGTGAATCATCGGACGGAAGATCTTTCTCTCTGCCTCTCCTCTGTATATCTGACTTTGTAATAAAAGAGATAAAAGCTGTTAAAAAAAATCTGCTGTTTAGTTAGCAGTGTGCTCAGCACTCAGAATGCATTCCTGAACAAGTCAAAGTCACTATTCTCACCTTTCATTTTCCAATGTCTGCCCAGGGCACATTCAGAAAACGTATTGAAGTATCTACTCTGTGACAGGAATATTTTTTTTTGGTGAAAGAAATACAACAGTAAAGAAAATATATAAAATGTTCTCTGCTCTTTAAGTACTTATATAAAGCATCCCTTTAAAGGAAATGAGTAAGTTTAGAGATGGGTATTTGTGTGCATTTTACATGTGTGACTTTCAAATCAGGTTCATATGTATGTTTCCTAGTATCAGATGAACAGGGCAAAGGGGAGAGAAAGTAGTTAGCAAAGAATGCAATATCAATAAATCTACTTTAATTATATTTATCTACCTGTCAATTATTATATAAGGCTAGACTGGAATGTAAATAGGAGAACTCAAGATTCTGTACTCGTCAACAGGGTTGTTTATGGTTAGCAGTTGAAAAATTACAAAATCAGTTGATCTTTCTTTTTTTGACTGAGGGCCAAAGTTGGCAGTATTGTTGAAAGGTTCTAGGCTATAATTTGTCACAATAAAAAAATTCTAAAACTTTCAGATCGTTATTATTTCTATGACTTTTTCAATTGGTATTGTTTTCACAGGCATTTCTGCAGTCTCCCCCATCTGGTTTTCTGCACCTGCTTCCCTAGCTTTCTGTGCCATCAAATAAGAGAACAGGACCATCTGCCTTCAGTGGGTACACCCAGTTGCTTTGCAGACAAATTTCCATGAATTTTGAAGAATAACAACAACAGCAAATGAAATTGAAGCCATGAACTTAACACATTTTCCCAAACACCTGTGCATCAATTTCTTGATTATAAGTTGCTATGCTATTAGTCCAGCTAAAATATTATTCTTTAATTACACATGTCTAAATTTAAAAAACTATTTTAAAAAATTTATTTATGTAAGGCGAGCAAAATTCATGTATTACATATATAGATAAAAGTATATATCATGTATTATATATATAAGCACACAATGATATTGTTATTTTTTGTAGTGCTATACACATATAATGGACTGATATGAAGCAAAATTATGTGATCTTTAGCCTCTTGAAATCCATCCAAGCTTGTAGAGCAGGCCCCTGTTTCTCTGTAAACACTACTCTCTGCTCAGCTCTCAAGCCATGATTTAGTGCAGTCAACTCACATATTACATCAGAGCTGTGGTGTAGACAGTATAAATAGAAGTCACAGTATTTGGCTTTGGAAGGTGATCTAATCAGCAGCTCCAGGGTTCCTCAGTGTTTTAGATGCGCGGCTGGAGAAGCCTGAATGGCTTTCTTCAATAAGGCAAGGAAGAATGCGGATCTCCTCTACCCTGCTGGATGGAATGTAGAGTAACTACCTTAGAAACCTATGTGTTTTTACTCTATTTTATTTATTTATTTTTAGTGTAAATCAAAGGTTTATTCATTTATTTATTTTAAATTTAACATAATCACAGATCATTACATCTATGGCAAATAGAGCATTATTAATCACTGACTTGATGAAAATATAAACACTTTGCAAAATTATTTGCAGCAATATTTATACATAGAGACTTCCGTTTTATTTCATTCTTTTCTTTTTTCTTTCTTTTTCTCTCTCCCTCTCCCTCTTTTTCTTTCTTTCTCTCTCTTTCTTTCTTTCTTTCTTTCTTTCTTTCTTTCTTTCTTTCTCTCTTTCTCCCTTCCTTTCTTTTTCTTTCTTTCTTGCCTTCTTTTAACACCCTCTTATAAGTGAGAACTTCTATTATTTATTGTTCTTGATCCAACTATTTCACTTAACCTGATGTCCTCCAGTAGTATCCATTATGCTTCAAATGGTAGAATTTTCACTCTTTATCTTAGCTGAATAACATTATCTATCTATCTATCTATCTATCTATCTATCTATCTATCCACATCCCATATTTAGGAAACTCTACTTTTGGATGAATAAATGTATGCCTATCATGTAACTCAGATATTCCATTCCAAATTACTTTCCTAAAAAAAAAATGAAAATGCTGTCACAAAGATAGGTAGACAAATGTAACCAGAAGTAACCAATGTCACAAGAGCCCCTGAACCAAAAACAATTTAAACATTCATTGATAGTTGAATAAATAACCAAAGTGTGATAAGGCATGCATGGAAAAATACTTGGCATTGAAAGAAAAAATAAACTAACAATGTTTATAACATATTACATGCCTCAAAATCATTATATGCAGTGATCAAAATAGATGCAAAATATAAATATTTTATAATTCCACTTATTTTTTAAAATTACAATTTAATTTGTAGTAACCGGTATCCATTGTACTGGGCAAGAATAATCTTTAGAGATTATCATAGTGTTTGTTGGTTAAGATGACAGATTCAATGTGTGTAACTGAAAAAAAAAATTACTAAGATATGTAACTTAATATTTATTAAATTGTGAATACATCATGATGTGAATTAAGATGATTTCAAAAATAAAATTAAAGCAGCAATAAAACCAATTTGGAATAATCCTTTTTAAATATTATCATAAGACAACAATTCCAAATTACTTTCATTCTAAATCTTTACTTGTGTTTGAAAGTTAATTCAGATAACTTCTGCTTATGTAGATAGCTCATGAATCTGTGAGTTCACTGAAGACAATCATGTCCATAGTAAGCTGCCTAGCTATTGTAAATAGTTTTGAGTTGGAACAAAATTTAATCTCTATTTGTTTGAGTACAATTTGACCTATAATGCGTTGGTATTTAAAATTTTACTTTCGTAAATAAAAGGAGTTTGATTTGTTGTACCTGCTAATTGCCTTCGTTTTCCTGCACCTTCTATGATTTCTATGAAGCTACTAACAGAATGTCACAAAACTAGGACACAGGAAAAGATGTTTATAGTAGTCACTTGTGAGTTAACATAGCTTTAAACCAAGATAACATTAGATAATCCTACATTGCATTACGTTACACCTTTTGTGAGGTACCACAAATTCCTACGCTTATACTTAAACTTTAATAAACATGATAACAGTGATAATGGAGTTAAGAAAACACATTTTAAAAATCAGTTCTGCTCACTTAATAAATTTTAAAGCATTTTTGTTCATTTCTGAAGCTTTGGAAACGTGCTTTCTATGAAAGAAAAATAATGGACAGTATTGTGGCACAGCATGTGAGGCTGTCACCTGAGAAACAGGCATTCAATGTGAGCATCTTCTCAAGTCCTTTCTGTTTCTCTTCTAGTGCAGCTCCCTGCGAATGCCCCCAAGGAAGCAGGCAAAAGATGGTTTAAGTGTGTTGGCCCCTGTTACCCACATGAGACCTGGATGGAGTTCCTAAATTCTGATGTGCACCTGGCTAGACTCTGGTCCTTGTTGCCATTTTGAGAGTAAACCAGCAGATGGGAGATGTCTTTCTGTTTCCTTCTTTGTGTAACTCTGCCTTTCAAATAAACAAATAAATCTTACATATTTTTTAAAAATAATGCCATTAAAAAGTATCAACCTGGAGGTTGATGTGATTAAAATTATTTAATATCGGATTTATTTGTTCCATCCTCATTTTATGTACAGCGCTTCAAAAAATGAACATTTTGCTTTTACTTTTCTTTACTTCATTAATATTTATTTCATTTTGTGATTGTTACTAAGTGAAATTCTATTATGTAGTGGAGCAATGTGATCCATTTCAGGTACTCAATATGCTAAGTAGGGCACAGAATAGATTAATTATGTAAACAAGGAAATGTCAGATGCAAACAAGACCATAATTTTTAAACAAAAATGTTAGATGTGAGCAAAGAATTTTTTAATGAAAATAAAGGCCAGACATCATACTCGATGTGTCATTTCTAATTCATGCACAATTCATCCTTCCTCCATAA